>NC_063167.1:43583909-45053909 GCF_023159225.1 Perognathus longimembris pacificus | reverse complement strand
AAGTTGTCAACTCAAACAGAAAAGGCTTTTAGGGCTTTTGACTGAAATTGTAACTGAACTAATGGGTCAATGTGGAGGAATTAACATCTTTAAATGTTGCCTCCAGAGCTGGGTACTGGTGGCTCACGCCTGTAATCAATCCTAGCTACTCAGGAGGCTGAGATTTGAGAATCATGGTTCAAAGCCAGGCTGGGCAGGAAGATCCATGAGACTTGTAACTCCAATTAACCACAAGAAGACCAGAAGTGGTGCTGTGGCTAAAAGTGGTAGAGCACTAGCCTTGAGCAATAAGTGCTCAGGGACAGCACACAATCAAGCCCCATGACCCACCCAAAAAACTGTAGCCTCCAGTCCAGGAACATGAGTGATGATACTGGTAAGTATCATGTAATTAGATTAGGGTTGTTAGTGAAGGGGGGAATGAAGAGTTAAAAGTAAACCCCATTTTCAGGCAGCCCCCGTTTTGTGCAAAACCCAGGGCAAGCTTATTAGGGCCCAGCCGGTCAAGAACTCTAACCGCCTGGGAATGCTTAACTCTAAGCGCCCCTAGAATGCCTCGAACCCTGAGCCAATCAGATTTGTACCCGTAATCTTGCTTGCTTGAACACCTGATTGCTGTGACTTTGGTTTTTGGCCTATAAAGGCCAAAAGCTCTGTGTAATCGCAGCTCGGGACTGCCTCCTAACCTCCGCTGTGTCAGTGGGTAGGACAAGGCCCTGAGCCGAGGCTCACTTAAATAAAGTCTTGCCTTGCTTTTGCATTTCGGAATGTCTGAGTCTTGGTGGCCTTCTTGGTGGTCGTTTCGCGACTTGGCATAACAGTTAGTAACTGAACTGAAATTATCCTGATATTTTCTTTGCAAAAGGACATTTCAACATGAGTTATATAATGATTTTCAAAATGTAACATACTAGAAAATATAATTTATATCCAAATAGGTTTTTATTTTTAAAATCTGACTTGGAAAAGAAATTTTTCATTAAGTGCTTTTTAAAAAATTCCTTTTGACATTCACATTTTCCTTTCTGGAAATTCTTGTCCTTAAATTAGACATTTGGTTTGTTGGTCAGCTTTGAAACTTCGAAGACAACAATCTGTTCAGTCATGTGCAAGGTTGTCGTAGAATTCCCCTATATGTTCACAGACTGCAGCTTATCGATTCCAAAAGATGAGCAAAAATCTATTCCAAGACTGAATGAAAGAACTGACCAATCTTAGAGCAAACCTGAGAGTGACTTATGAGCATAGCTGTACCATACCAAACACAATTACAAAATTACGAAAACAAGACAAACAAAAAACCACAATTACAAAAGGAAGATTAGTAGGAACCGGGACACCTTCCATTTTAAAATCTTGGAGAAGCAGGGTTTGTGTCCCTTTCCTTTTTCTCCCCCTTTTCTTCCTCTTCCCTTTCTCCGCTTTCTTTACCTCCCCCTCCTCTCCC
Source organism: Perognathus longimembris pacificus (assembly GCF_023159225.1). Lineage (NCBI taxonomy): Eukaryota > Metazoa > Chordata > Mammalia > Rodentia > Heteromyidae > Perognathus > Perognathus longimembris. The sequence continues at coordinate 45,052,462 of NC_063167.1, read as the reverse complement.
TCTTCTCTTCTCATCTTTTCTCTTCTCTTCATACTTCACTCTCTCTTCTCTTTCCCCTTCCTCCCCTCCCTACTCCTCCCTCCCCACCCACTACACCCTAAGTCTCATTGTGAGGCCTTGGCTGGCCTGGAATTCCTGATCCTCCGGCCTCTGCCTCCGGAATTCTGGGATTATAGTTGTCATCCACACTCAGTTCTTTTTCTTTAGATTTGAATGGTTAAGAAGTGTTCCTCATTTATGGACCTTGCATCAAAGCCAGGCTACTTGGAAAGTTCATGTTTTGTTTTGTATGCTCAGTTTGGATCGCTAGGAAGATGGTTGAGGGCGGTATTTAATTTTCATCAAGAAAAAAAAATCCCTAATGTCCAAATTGCATTTGAAGTTGAAATACATTAAACAGGTTTCCTACTTTCCAGATTCACTGTCATTTGCCACACAATGCAAGCCCTGGGCTGTAGGTGGCCTTTAAACCCTCTCCTCCAGGGATTCGTTCAGTCTGCTGCCCCTTCGCAGCGCATTCACAATGCTTCTTGAAAAACTCCGCAAGTCTTCCTCCCATTAAAAAACAACAACAAAAATACAGCGCCTGCCAGCCTACCCCCCTCCCACCCTACCCCCCCAGACAGATCGAAACACTTTGCCCCTCAAGTGAACCCCAGGAAAGGAGCTGTGAGGAGTCACCAAGCAAGCGTTGGCAGACCATCTTTCTTTGTAAAGGAACTCTGCATCTTAAAGGCCAGCACCGACAGAAATACGGCTGAAAGGGCGTCTGAGGTCAGGGCGTGGACGCGGCCGTTCTTTTCCTAGGCTCGGGAAACCTGGGAAAGTTTCTTTGGGCCCCATTCGAGTCACGCGGCAATTCCATGGTAGGGATTGTGCAATGCGGCTCTCCAGCGGGCGGCGGCGTGGGGGTGAGGGTGAAAAACAGCGGGAGGGGCTTCTCTGGTTTCCAACTAGGTCCCGCCTCTATAAAGTGTAGGTACGTCACGCTGTGCGCAGCCCGACTGCGGGGTACGGGGAGTCCCCGGGCCACAGGCTGGGAAGTGCAGCTTCCCCGTGAGGACGCGGGGTGGAGAGGCGGTGGGGGGGAACGGGACCTGGAAGTGGGGGGGGGGGGCGGAGGAGTGCGTCCTCTCCAGCGGGCACCGTTCACCAGGACGCTTCTTGGGACTCCGCGGGTCGGCGTCCCCCGGGGGGGGGGGGGCGAGGGGTGCAGCACTTGGCCCGAGAAGGGGTAGGAGACACAGGCTGACGTCGGTCGATCGTGGCTGGGAAAGTGGGCTCGCCCAGTCGGGAAGAGCCCCGGCACCGCGCCCCCGCCCCCGCCGGCCCAGCTCTCTCGCCCTTTCCGGCGGTGACGCAGGCGGCGGGGTACGCGGGAGTCTGCGCGGAAACCCCGAGCCCCGGGGATTGCCGCCCCCGTAGCCCGTGCACACGTCGCTGTGTGCGAGCGGGCGCATACAGGGGCTCCCGCCCGAGGGATCTGGGGTCGTAGAAGGAGCGTAGGCCGGACACGCCACGTGGACGCGCGCTCCCCAGGGCAGGCGTTCGGGTAGATTCGTCACTGAGCCCACCAGCCTTGTGAGATACACGCTATTATTAGTTTCAGGTAAAAGTTAAGGAGCAGGATTCACAGGGAAGTTTTGCTTGCATGAAGTCTGGCTGGAGGCAGAACTGCCAAGCAAATCCGAGTTTGGATGCCACCAGTACCATAGATCCCGCCCCCCATCCGCCACTCTCATTCGGGTAAAGGGAGAACTGGGGCGACGGGGGCCTTGGCGTGTAGCTCGCCCTCACTCACTGGCACTGGCTTGCTAACATTGGCGAGGAGACTAGCGTGGTCGTTCTGGATCCTCAGCCTCGCGGGTAGACGAAAGATTTAATTCAGTCAACAGGAAAATCCCTTATCCCTATCACAGTCGAATCAGTGACTGACACCGAGTTTTGTCTCTTGGTCCCATCAAGGGGTTCTTGCCAAATCATCCACCTCCTTCCCCCACCCCCACCCCCACCCCTTTTCCAGGCCCTTGTGACCGACCAGCTGTAGCTGGAGCGTGACTTCTCGGAGACCTGATGGTGGTGGCATGGGCAGGCATCTCCGAGAAGGCGAGCTGAGGAAGTGGCTGCGCTAACTGCTGGCCAGCCAGGCACACGGGCAGCTGGGGACGCTGCTCGGCGGGCGCGTGGTGGCGCGCTGCCAGGCCGCAGGGGCCTCGGGACCCGCTGGGGCTGGACTCCTCTGGGCAACTCCAAGAATAGCTGCAGCCCCATATGGGGTGTGTGAGCCTTGTACACACTCGGGATTCTCTCGTGGATGAGACACACAGCCTTTCCACGACCATTTTTCAGCATCAGCAACGGAATGTGAAGAGGAGTTTATGTAGAAAGTGAAATGGGCTGATTTGAAAGTTTTAAAACAGCATGAAATCTTGGAAATTTGTCCTCTGAATTTGTTTGGGATTTTAAGAGTCATTGCTTTCTAGAACATCTGTTCCCCACCCCCAGGCTTCGTTTGTGAGTCGAGGCTAAACTATCTGAACAGGCCTTTCCCTTGGGCACTGAGAATGTTGGGAACATAGACAGCCTCTGTCTACTGCAGCTGGAAACCCAATAGGGAACAGGAGCTTTTAGGAAAGGACTCTCTACTATAGGAACAAAAATCTCCCGGTTTTTTTTTTCCAATCACAAAATAATTAATACACCTGTAGAAAAGAGAAGAAACAAAATCTGAAATACTGCCACCCAGAAGTTCTGTTAATTTGATGCATAGCATTCTGGGTATTCACACTAAGTAGAATGTTAGATAGCCTCCCCCCCCCACACACACACATAAAATATGGCATGCTTCTTGACATTGGTGGCTCACACTTATAATTCTAGTTTCCCTGGAGGCTGAGATCTGATGTTTGTGATTTGAAGCCAGTCCTGGCAGGAAAGTCCAGTTTATCTCCAGTTTATTGGAGATAAACTACCAAAAAGCCACAAATAGAACGTAGAACTGTGGCTCAAGTGCTACAGTGCTTGATTTGAGCAAAAGAAGCTCAGGGGTAGCATCAAGGCTCTGAGTTGAAGCCTCAGGACTGGCACACATGTATGCTCATCCACCCACCCACATACACACAATATGGCATATCACTAAATATGTCACATACATGTTTTATGTGGCTATTTACTGTACATTCATCTAACCAGTACCCTATAAAATGTTTTAAAGTTGTGTACTTAAAGTGTGCCATTTAAGCAGACCTTGGGAGAGAGCAGCCTTGCAGCTAAACCTTTGAGCACAGCCTCAATTGTTTACATAGATACATTTCCTATAAGTTGCATTACTGGGTTCAGGGTTGACAAGAATTGCCTTACATTGACCTTTTAAGCTAATGATTTTCCCCCAGTGTTTCCCCAGACTTTCTGACCATTTGTTTACTAAGAATATATCAAATTCTCATCGCATGGCAGACATGCCAAGATTCAGAATACACTACAGCAAAAAGATCAATGAATACAGTAGTAGTAATAGTAGTTCAAGGTGCCATCCATGTCAGAAATGTTTTTGTACAATCAGGTGCAAAACTGAAGGTCTGGAAGCAGCAGCAGACTTTCAGATTTTAGGTGAGCAGTGGCTAGAACACAGGAGGACAAGAAGGCTAAAGGGAATTTCCTGTACAGAAACATGGTTCCCTGACAGCCTGTGTTCATTTATTTGGGGAATATGTGAGTTGCTCTACTGGGATGGAGGGCACTGGCAGCAGGCAAAGAAGTAGCTCATTGTGTCTTGTTAAAAAGGTTTGTGGAGCTCAATGTGAGAGCACATGTTTAAATTAACATTCACAAGGCCCTGGGTTCAATTCCAGCCCCCCCCTCCAACACACATACCACACCACCCCCAAAATTGGACTTTATTCACATAGCAACTTGAAAAAGGTTATTTGTGGGACGTTTAAAGTCATGATGAAATTAGATCCCAACACTTATTATACTGAAGAACATTGTCTTCCGTGAACTCCCTTTCATTCCTGCATCAGGCTTAGAATGTATGGTGTGGATCAGATTAGAAAATTTGGTCACGGAAAGCCTTTCCTCTCTTTCTACTTTAAAAATGGTTTCCTCCCTAGAGAAGCCTGCTACATGTTTTATTTTTCTCCCTCTTCTAAAATGTAATTGTCTGAGAGCCAAGGTGTTTATATTGTAAGTTTCTTTATTCTCAGAACTTAGAAACAGTACCTAGCAAACAAAAGGTTATATTAGTTGAATGAGTCATTATTAAACATTCTTTGTAGTCTATGCCTTGTCATTCCATATTTGAAGGATGACAAGTACAAGGTTTTTCATCTGTTGTTTTGAGGACAAGGACTTGCTGTATAGTACCAGCTCCACCATACTCCTGAGACTCCCAAGGACTGGGATTACAGGTTGTGCCACCATGCCCATCTTGCTGCTGGCTTTTTTTTTTTTTTTTTTGCATGTTACTCAAATTTTATTTGATTACATACAAAAGAATTTTAATGGTTTGGATAAACAAAATTAATAAACCTCTATCATTCAATACTTGTTACAGTAAGTAAAAAGAAAGGCAGTTGGTGGCAAAACAATTACAACTTAGAAACCCTTTAAAGACTCTGAAGTGTTGAGTTGCTGCTGGCTTTTGTAAGTCATTTTGTCTTATTTACTTGTGTGCTTGTAGATTTTGGTGCTTGGGTTCATATTCCTTAGATTTTATCTGTAGAAAGTCTTTGAGGCATAAAATGAAGTTGCATTCATACATGAAGAGATGTTTTGTGTTTCCTTCTTATTTTATTTTATTTTTTGTTTTTATTTTTTAGATACTAGGAACCCAGCAGGACCTTAGTGCTTGGTAGGTAGGCATTGAGCCATACCTCTGGCTCTTGTATTTACTTTATTAGTTATCTAGGGTAATTACTTATCCAGGATCATAGTAGTTTATCTGCTTCATTGTTTCTTTTTGTAAGTATATAAGTAGAGTGAATTGGCCTGTCAACTTGTATATGAGAATATCAACTCTGAATATTAAATAAACTATCAAACAATCAAATACCAAGTTACAGATAAGTCAGTTTTCTTATCCCTTTCTGTGCAGTAGGGTTTGCTCATTTATTTTTACATTTCCAACTCTTTTAGATTTCCCTAGCTTGTTTGGCCTTTAGCTTGGTCTAATTTCTATTAAAAACTTATTGTTCTTAGATTGATAAATTTTTTTAGATACTTGATATTTATGTGAAATCAGTGATTTGTAAATATCAGGGAACAATTCTAATTGACTGATAGAGTCTCACTACATAGCCTAAACTGGCCTTAAACTCATGGTCTCCTGCCTCCCTTCCAAATGCTGGGATTACAGATATATACCACTATTCCCAGTCAAAATTCCTTCTTCCCTCCCTCCCTCCCTCCTTTCCTTTTCTCTTTCGTTCAATAATCTTTAAAATCTGATCTTGTGGTTTTTGCAAGGGCTGGCCTCAGAATGCAATTCTCCCCATAGGTGGAATTATAAATATATATCACTGCAACCCAATTTATTTGTTGAGGTAGGATTTTACTAACTTTTTGCCTGGGCTAGCCTTGAACCTTGAGCCTCCTGATCTCCTCCTGAGTAGCTGAATCATGAATCACTGTGGCTTGGCTCAGTTATTTTAGTATGTATGTGTGTGAGGGAGAGACAGAGACAGAAATGGAGACACACACACACACACACACACACACACACACACACACACACACACACAGAGTCCTGGAACTTGAAATCAGGGCCTGGCCCCTGAGCTTTTTCTGCTCTACCACTTTGAGCCACAGCACCACTTCAGGTTTTCCTGTGGTTAATTGGAGATAAGAGTCCAATGGACTTCCCTTCCCTGGGGTGACTTTCAACTGTGATCCTCAGTTCTCAGCCTCCTTAGTACCTAGGATTACAGGCACAAGCCACTGGCGCCTGGCAAAATATATTTTTAAAGTAAAAAAATTACAGGCCATATTTGACCTTCAACCTATCAGTTTATAATTTCTTGTTCTAGATGAGCTAAGCAACCAACATCCAATGTGTGAATACAGTATTCATACCATGTGGAATGAATTCTGTTAGAACACATCTGTTGGGGCTGGGAATATGGCTTAGTGGCGAAAGTGCTTGCCTCCTATACATGAAGCCTTGGGTTCAATTCCTCAGCGCCATATACATAGAAAAGGCCAGAAGTGGCGCTGTGGCTCAAGTGGCAGAGTGCTAGCCTTGAGCAAAAAGAAGCCAGGGACAATGCTCAGGCCCTGAGTCCAAGCCCCAGGACTGGCAAAAAACAAAACAAAACAGAACACATCTGTCGGATACAATAATCAGACAAATGGAGGAAAAAGCCCATTTTAAGTTTCTGCTTTTTTCTATATTCTCTACAAATATAACTGTTAGGTCGTCAGTCTAGATTTTTGATTCAAGGAATATGGTCACCTCTTATAATACAGGGAAAGACAGATCATAGTCCTTTCCCTCCAGGCTTTTGCATCTCTGCCATGTAGAATGTGCACTGTATCAAGAGAGCTGAAGAGCAGCTAGGAAGTCATTGCCTCTTTAATGGAGCCTTAGCTGGGTGGGTGTGGTGGCATTAGAAAGAAAGGTTAGATATCAACTATTTGAAAGATTCTGTGACAGGAGATGATCTAAATGTATACGGGTTAAAAATAAGGGAGAAATATTATTTCTGCCTATGCAATTAAGATTCTAAGTAAGCACCAGGTTTCATGGCTGAAAAGTCTTTTCAGTGGTCATTTTGTCAGAAAAGAAAATAAGCCCAATGTCACTTTTCTTTTAGTTTATTCATTTCTCATAAACTAATGGCAATGTGAGAGATTTTCTAATATGTAATGAAGTAAGGAGAATGGGTCTATGCTTCCCCTAGATAATTAGCCCTTGGTTTTCCCTAGATGGTTTGCTTTTCTATTGGGTTTAAGTGTCTTCATCTGGTTTGCTTTGCTCACGTACAACACACGTTGTATGGTTTTGGCCTTTGTAAGCTTTGTGCTATCTGTATTTGGGGTTGCTGATCTTTGAGACATGAATACACCAGCAAACCTCTCTCTGGCTCTCCAATGAAGACTCATAATTTGGCCTTTTAAGTGGTGGCCTCTCTATTTCTCATGATTGGGTTTCCTTACAACAGTAAAAGGCTCATCAAATGCCATCAATTTTTCAATGGCAATAAATCCCAAAGGGAAATATTTTGGCTGATCTATACATGTAAATTATCTTCTTCTAGCATGTTATCATCATTAAAGGATTGCCTTCCTGCTTAAGTAAACAAAAAATAATCATGGCTGTCATGATTCTGAAGCATCTGTTGGCTTCTCATGTTGAAAAGCTTCATTGAAATAGATTGTCAATATTCTCCTAATGCAATGTTTTTAGTTCCATTTATGGCATTTCACTGGCGTCTGATTGTTTGAAGGGGCTATAGGGAAACTGATGACATTAAGTAAGATAGATTATGGCTCACATTCAACTCTCATCTCTCAGTGGGCCTAGCTGACATAACTTCCATTATTGCTAATGGCAGTGTTGAGCACATGCCTTTTTTTTTTTAATGAGTTTACCAGTAAAAAAATCTTTCAATCTCCTAATCTTTGCAGTAGGCTGCAAATGGGCTTTAACTTTAGATGTAGTAGCCTAATTAGTTGGAACCTTGTAAGTGATTAGCACCCAACAGGTTTTGTATTTCCCCATAGAGCACAAGCATGATGACACATTTATCCACAGCCTAGAATAAAGATAATCCTAAGAGAATTTGGTTGCTTAGCTAAATTCAAGTGTGAGGCTGGAATTTTGGTAGGATGATGTTGGTTTAGCATTTAAGGAATTATCAAGCACTTTGACATGTACAGTGTCACACAATGGGAAAACATTGCTGCTGGAAATGACAATGACCAAGTCACATAGTGGGTGACAGTATGCCTTCAACATTGCCCCTCCTGTGACTCTGGAAACCAAAGGACTAGTTGCATGAGAAATAGCACTCCAGCTTGAACTTTGGATTGTTGGTGGCAGTGCTAATGTAAACTTTGTTGAGGAAAGACAGCAAGAAGTCAGAGGAAGTCCCTAAAATGTTTTTAGTGCACATTAAAAAACAAGTAGACTTACTGGAAATAAATCACCGTATCCCATGTTACAGTATGATATGAACACAGTGGGTGCTGAAAGAAAACTCTAGGAAAGAACTGAACCTGTCAATAAGAAAAAAAGATTGAAAAGGACCAAGCACCTCACTAAAATATGAGTTTACCCTAAATCTTCAAACACTAAGAATCACCTGTATAAGATTCCGCAGTTTTCAGTAGAGATGGGTAAGATGAGTGACCTCATTGTTATACATGTCAATTTTGGGTATATTTTATATGCATCCCAGCAATGATTACTGTGATCACAGGATACTTAGCTGGGGTTATGTGAAGATTCAGCTTATATAAGTATTACAGAATGGAAATTGAAGAATGGATCCAAAAGCTTCAGAAACAGAACATCAAATATACATAGCTATTGAGCTATTGTGATAATCTGTTAGAACTATCCTAGACATATACAATTACCAATGAGGGAAACCATAGAGTCTATGTTCTTTGGGTCTGGCTCACTTCACTTAGTATGATTTTTTTCCCCCAAGTCTTTCCATTTCCTTATGAATGGGGCAATGTCATTCTTTCTGATAGAAGCATAGAATTCCATTGTGTATATATACCACAATTTTTTGATCTATTCATCTACTGAGGTGCATCTGGGCTGGTTCCATATTTTAGCTATGGTAAACTGTGCTGTGATGAACATGGTTGTGCTGGTAGCTTTAGTATGGTCTTGCTTGTGATCCTTTGGGTAAATGCCCAAAAGTGGGGTTCTGGATCATAGGGGAGCTCTATGTTTAGCCTTTTGAGGAACCTCCATACTGCTTTCCAGAGTGGTTGAACAAGTTTACACATAAGATGATGCTAAGGGAAATGAACTCCAAATTATGGAAACAAGTGGTTTATCATTGTTATTATTTTCAATGTACTATGTGAAATTTTTCCTTTTCCTTTTGTTTTTCTTCCCTGTGATTTAACCCCTGTTGTCACTGTATTCGATTTTGGTACCCTGGGTACTGTATATATGTTTATCTGAATTATGGAAGGGAAGGAGAACAATGAAATGGTGAGACAAAAGATAAAAGGTGAACCAATGCAACTGCATAACTCGGTGGGGGGGGCGGGGATTGGGGAAGAGAGGAGGTGGGAGAAAAATGAGGGAGCATGTAACAAGTTTGACAAGTAACTGTAACCCTGCTGTATATCACCTTGACAATAATTTTTTAAAGAGAACATCAAAGAAAAGATCTAGCACTAATTTGTTTTCCAGTTTTTTAATTGAGTTTAAATAACTACATATATTTCATAGTACACATCTAACACTAAATTTTAAAATATTATATACTTAAGCTTATTTAGAAGAAAAGCCTGAGACTAATTTGCCTTATTGTTATATTGAACTAAAAACAAATGACTTATATAAAACATTTGATTAAAGGAAAAAATGGTTAAATTTTTATTTTTAACACATTATTGTTATATAATTCACATGTAACATTTTTCAGGATAGTTTAAGTCTGTCAGCTTATAAATTGTGGCCAAATTACCTGCTGGCTATGAGCATATGTTGTAACACACACCTGTGTGACTCAGTACCAGTGTCTGGGAGACATCACTCTCAGCTCTACTGCCACTTGGAAGTTCAGTTTTAGCATGAATTTTTGCAGGGAGCGCTAATATCTGCTGTTTGCCTTCTCTGTCATTCTTTTATCATGTCTTCCCTCCTTTCTTTTCTCCTTTAACCATTATAAGAGAGAAAGCACTAGAGCTCACATTTTAACTGTAATAGTTTGTATATGTAACACTTAAAGAATAATTTATTATACTTTTTTTTTTTTTGGTCAGTCATGGGATTTGAACTCTGGGCCTAGGTACTGTCCTTGAGCTTTTTTTACTCAAGGCTAATGCTCTACCACTTTGAACCACAGCTCTACTTCTGCTTTTCTGGTAGTGGTTAATTGTAGATAAGAGTTTTGTGGACCTTCCTGACCAGGCTGACTTCAAACTACAATCCTCAGATCTCAGCCACTGGAGTAGCTAGGACTAGAGGCTTGAGCTACCAGTGCTCAGCTCAACATGTTTGTTTTTTTCTTTGTGCTAGTACTAGGACTTGGTTTTTTCACCAAGACAGGTACTCTACCACCTGAGCCACAACTCCACTTTTGGCTTTTTGCTGATTAATTGGAGATAAGTCCCATAGACATTACTGCCCAAGGTAGCTTCTAACTTCACTCCTCAGATCTCAGCCTCCTTAGCAGTTAAGATTATAGCCATGAGCCACCAGCTGCTTTATTGCTTTTTTTTTTCAAAGTGCATTCGAGTACATTTTCTGAAATCTTGAAATGAATTGTTTTTAAAAAGAAGGTCTCATCACTTCTCACATTGCCACACTAGGGATCAAGCCTCCAACACAGGAAACTTTGAAAGATAAACTTAAAGCAAACTGGAGCAGTGTTACAGTGTTTCATTGTTGTGGCTTTGCAAGAAATTTTGAAATCAGGAGGTGTGAATCTTCCAACTTTGATTATATTTTTTCAAGGTTATTTTGGCTATTCCAGGACCCTTCCCAACCCATGTGAATTTGAGGATAAGATTTTTTCCATTACTGCGAAAATAAAAATAAAATTAAAAACCAGTGAAATTTTGATATTGTGTGGAACCTATAACTCACTTTAAGTAATATTGCCAGCTTAAATCTTCCAATCCATAAGTGCAAAGTGTTTCCATTTAATTTAGGTTTTCATCTCTTCATCTCTTTCATCTCATTTCATCTTTCATCTCTTTTAGCAATGAGTTTTCAGTGAACATTAGTTTTCAGTGAAAAATATTTCACCTCTTTGGTTAAATATATTTCCAGGTATTTTATGCTTTTTGATGATATTGTAATATAAATGGAATTCCTTTGTATCCTTTTAAAAACAAATATAATTTTATTGTTATTATTAAGGTGTATACAGAGGTGTTGCCATTTTGTAAGTCAGGTAATGAGTACAAATCTTTTTGGACTATGTCACCACTTTTGCTTTCTCCAGTTTCTCCCTCCTATCCCTGCCTACAAGTTGTATACTTCATTTTTCACATAGTGTATAACAAATACTGTGGCTGTATTTGTTCCTATTTCCTTTTTGAATATTCTTTGTGGATGTATAAAAACAACTGATTTTTTTTTTGGCTAGGAATGTATCTTAGTGGCAGAGAGCTTGCCTAGCATGCATAAACCCTAGGTTTGATCCTCAACACTGCATAAAAAGGAAAAAGAGAAGAAAGAGAGACAAAGAGGAGAGGAGAGGAAGGGGAGGGAAGAGAGGAAGGAGAAGAGACAAGAGAAGTGACAACAGATTTTTATGCATTGGTCTCAGAATCTGAGTTTTGCTGAGTTCATATATTAGTTTTAGCTGCTTTCTGGTGAAATTTTTGGATCTACAGATACAAGAATAATTTTCCCTCTTCTTTTCCAATTGGAGTGTTATTTATTTCTAATCACTCTAGTTTCTCTGGATGGTACCATGTTGGATGCCAGTACTAAAAGCACAGCATCATTGTTTCTGGCAATTAAATTAATTTTAAAAGAAAAGGAAATATTTCATTTTTAATGATAAATTTAAATACCTGTTGTAGGATTCTAGTCCAACATAACTTGCATCTCTATAAGATGAAAGAAGCATAAGAAGGTGTGAACACCTGGTACAACCATATGAACAAGTAGCAAGAGTGCAACCACCTGTAAGCCAAGGAAAGAGGACTCAGAGAAAAACAACTTTCTGTCAGTTCCTATCTTGGCCTTTCAGCTTGTAGAAAATCACTGTAGAACGATAAGAAAATAACTTTCTGTTGTTTAATTCACCCAGGCTGTGATATTTATTATGGTAGCATAACAAACCAATGCCAACCCTTCTAGTGAATTTTAATTTTAGTTATAATTATTGTATTTTCAGATCCAGTGCAATATTTACATTTTCTATGTCTTATGGGTATTATAACATAATTTATCATTGGTAATATAATTATTATACACACACACACACACACACACACACACACACACACACACACACACACGTTCTAGTCCTAGGGCTTGAACTCATGGCCTGGGCACTGTCAAGGATAGCACTCTACTGCTTGAGCAATAGCTCCACTTCGAGCTTTTCAGTAATTTTTTTTTAATTGGAGTTAGGAGTCTCACAGACTTTCCTACCCAGGCTGGCTTCAAATTGCTATCCTCAGGTCTCAGCCTCCCTAGTAGCTAGGACAGCTAGGATTACAGGCATGAACCACAGTGCCCGATATGATTTTTTTTTTCTTTGTCAGTCATGGGGCTTGAATTCATGGTCTGGGTACTGTCCCTGAGTTTTTGTGCTCGAGGCTGGTGCTCTACCACTTTGAGCCAGAGCACCACTTCCAGTTTTTTTAGTGATTAATTGGAGTTAAGAGTCTTACGGACTTTCCTGCTAGGATTAAAGGTGTGAGCCACCAGCACCCAACTATTTGTTTTTAATAAGTAGTTATACAAAGATGTTTCAATTCTATAAGTCAGGTTATAGATACAGTGCATCTTGGTCAATGTTGCCCCTTCCCTCATTCTACCCAATCTGATTTTGTTTTATGTTTTCCTTTAGTTTTTCTTTCTTTTTTTCCCTCCCTCCTTCCCCTTTTCTTTTCCTTCCTTCCCTTCTTTCTCTCTCCATCTTCCTTCCTTCCTTCCTCTCTCTCTCCATCCTCCTTTCTCCCTTCCCCCCCCCCACTTTCTCTTTTTTTCTTTGTCATATAGTCCAGGTTGCCTCTTGCCTTGACTTTACTGCTGGGATTGTAGGCATGCACTTTGGTCCTATTTGTTTTAAAATCTTGGTCTTGTCTAATACCTAGATTTCTTTAAGAATATTTTTCTTCCTATCAATTTGGTTCCTTTGAGAGCTCTACTTTCGTGTTTCTTTTTGTAACTTCTGATTCTTTTTGTAGTTGTTGAAAATCAAACATTTGAGTAGTATTTTATGACAACTCTGGAAATCAGGGTCTCCTTTCTCATTGTGCTCACTTGTTTGTTGTTATTATCTGTAGTAGTCTTCTTTTCTAGTGATTTTTTTCCCTAATTATTTTTGCAGAGACTATTTTCTTTGTCATGCATTATCATGGGAGTCTCTTCTTTAGCTTGTTTTCATTAAGTTTTGGCAGAATTATACTTGAATGTCAGGCACTAGAAAACAAAACAAATCAGCCAACCAAGCAAGCAAACAAGAAACATCTCTTAATGAAGAATATACTTTCAGTAGTAAAGTGCCTGTTTAGGTTCAAGGCGCTGTGTTTGATTCCAGCCCCCTGAAAACAAACAAATAAACGAATCTCATTTCTCTCACTTTGCTCATTAGCATATTAACTTTGTGCTTGGTCCTTCCTTCAACATTCAGGCAGACTTGCACAATACGTTGGATCATCCTGTGATGAATGTTTAAGGATTTGTTTAGACCTTTTCCCAGTTAGAACCTTTCTCTGGGCATTATATGGCTTTTCAGATTCCTCATATAGACAGCTGTTTTTGCTTGTTGTAACTTCCTTAAGAAATGGAGAGAGGAAGGGTGGGTGAATGCAGTCATAATATTCAATGTACATATGTGCAAATGTAACCTGGTAACTTGAGGGAATAGGTGGGTTTGGGAGAGATGGGGGAGAATAATAGAGATGACATTGACCAAGATGAATTATGTGCATAAGCTGACATATTAAATTGAAATCCAACTGGTACAACTACTTAAAAACAAAAACATTTTTTTCTCAAAACTCTTTCCAATGATTCTTCCTTCAGGCCTTAGGTAGTTTATTGTATTGCTCAACTGTGGGTCTTTTTTTCCCTTCAGGCATTGTTCCTCCATTTTGTAATATTTTTAGCAATGTCTTCTACTTTTCCAACCTTGGTTGTTTAGAAGTAGGCCAACAGAGTAGATCATTTTTATACTAGTCTTTTAGGTAGCTCCAAACAGGTTTTAGCAGCTCAACACAGTAATTTGCTAAATAAGTTCTTTCTAGGATCAGTATAAGACTAAGAAGTAAGAGCCAATAAAAATTCTACAAAATTTTCCTACAATGTCTATTTTGTTTTGTTTCATTTTTCAAGATATAATCTCACTTTGTAGCCCAGGCTAGGCCTCAAATTAATGATCTTCCTGCTTTGGCCTTCAGAGTGCTGGAATTGCATTAAGTGCTGAGATTACATGTATGTATAATCACACTAGCTTGTCTCATTTTAAAGTTGCTTTAATCTTGATGCACCATTTACTTTGTTGCTCTTATCCCCTTTTGCCTTTTTTTTTTAATACCTCAGAGTTCTGACAAAGCAGATTCTAACAGCTTTGGTGTGTGTGTGTGTGTGTGTGTGTGTGTGTGTGTGTGTTTCATTTGGTTTTAGTTTTGATATTTCTGTGGGAAATAGAAGCTTGGAGCTGTCTATTCTGACAATTTTCTGACCTAATTAGAGGTTTGAAATATTAAAATTCATATATAAGATAAACTTTTTCCTCCTATGTAATTTAAAAGAAAGTAAAAAGCCAGGCATTGGTAGCACATACTTCTAATCCAAGCTACTCAAGAGGCAGAGATTGGAAGGATCAGTTTTGTAGGCTACCATACCATGAGGGGGGTCATGAGATCTCATTTTAACAGACAAAGCTGGGCATGGTCGTATACGTCTATCATCACACCTACAGCCGAAAGTGTAAATACGATGTTCAAAGTACATGCCAGCCTTGGCAAAAAGTGGAACCCTATCTCAAAAATAACCAAAGGAAACAGGGTTGGTGGCATAGCTCAAGTGGTAAGAATGTCTGCACGGCAAGCATGAAGTTGTAGATTCAAATCCCAATGCTGGCAGAAAATAATGAAGGAAGAAAGACTGCAATTTCTGTGTTCAAGTGCATGAACTTCGGAAGCAGGCAGTCTGAATTTTAATTCTTTCTTTGTTACTAAAAGTTTATAATAAAGTATTTAACCTGTCTAAACTTTAGTTTTCCATCTATAAAATTTGACCACTGGGATGGCGTTAAAGTTTTCCATTGTAAAAATCAGTGCTATATTGGTAATTGTTTAATGATCAGTTTTTAGAAGGAATGGGTATGGGAAACCCTAATTTTCAGTATTTGCCAGTTTCCATGGTGGAAATACTACTGATAGACTGATTTTTAAGATGCCAGTAGAAAATCATCTAACACAGAGTTGAGACACCATGCTTTCAGTTGGCTTTCATGAGACCATAGGAGTCAACTCAAGGACATCATTTTTTAAGAAGTGCGAGATCTGGGGCTAGGCATGAGACTCACACCTAGAATCCCAGCTATTAGCAAGTAGAATAATAACATTGAAATTCAAGACCAGCCCAAGCAAAAAGTTAGCAACATATAGCTGGGCGCTGGTTGCTCATGCCTGTAATTCTAGCTACTCAGGAGGCTGAGATCTGAGGATAGCAATTAGCAGCCAGCCCAGGAAGCAAAGTTCATGAGGCTTTTATCTTTAATAAACCATCAAAAACTACAAGAGGAGCTGTGGCTCAAGTGGTAGAGTGCTAGCCTTGAGTGGAAAAAGTTGTATGTCCAGGCCCTGAGTTCCAGTATTTGTGCATGTGCACACACACAAAGTTAGCAAGACCCTATCTCAAAGAACAGTTGGGTAACTACATGGAATGTAGAGGCAAAATGTGACTCTATCTGAAAAACAACTAAATCAAAAAGATTTTGGAATATAGCTCAAGTGGTAGAACGTGTAAGCATAAGGCTCTAGGTTCCTTCTCCAGTATCACAACAAACAGGCATTCAAGTGATCAGTTAATAAATATTTTCATCATTATTTGGCTTTAAGAAAAAGAATAAAATGAAAATGATATACTTGTTTTTAAAAGCCAAAATATATGATGTTCTATATATTGCCTAGTGTTCTAAAATATTTTATATCTAAGTACTTTGAAAAGCTTTCTCCAGATGGTCTACCTTCTGTGAGATTCACATTTCATATCCTGTTCCATCTCTAGATCTTGCATCATTGCTTGCCATGAATACAATCACAGAACAAAGTTGTTGCCTCCAGTCTGCCACCCTGTTGGCACCTGATCTAGCCAGGCATCGTCTCTCATTGACTATTAACCATGTAGGCTGCAAGAGATCTTAGAGGCTTGACTTCCTTGGTTGCCTTGGTATTTTACTTGCTATTGGTCCTGCCAGCAGCATCAGCTGGATATGCTTTTCCCCTCAGAACATATATACAGATTTCTCAGTCATCCTCACCAGGCAACTGTTTTACAAATTATCAGGTCCTTTACATTTCTGTTCAGACCTCAGCTTAGGCAAGTTTGTGAAAGAAAGACTATCTTACCTAATACCCTGGGTATATAGACCAAATCCTTTTATAAAGACATTGTTCTGGCATGTTTCCTCTCCTCTCCCTTCCTTCCTTCCTTCCTTCCTTCCTTCCTTCCTTCCTTCCTTCCTTCCTTCCTTCCTTCCTTCCTTCCTTCCTCTCAATTGTGCAAATACAAAGATGACAGCATGGTTCTTACTGTCTATGAACTCACAGCTTGAGATGGAATGGGGCAGAATGGAGATAGATGTGTTAACAAAATCAAATCTAGAATACAGAATTGATCCTTATAAGTGTGATAAGGGAAAGTGTATAAAAAATACCCTGGAAATTTAAAAGTGGCCTCAAGGGCTGGGGATTTGGCCTGGTGGCAAAGAGTGCTTGCCTCGTATACATGAAGCCCTGGGTTCAATTCCCCAGCACCATATATACAAAAAATGGCCAGAAGTGGCGCTGTGGCTCAAGTGGCAGAGTGCTAGCCTTGAACAAAAAGCCAGGGACAGTGCTCAGGCCCTGAGTCCAAGGCCCAGGACTGGCAAAAATAATAATAATGATAATAAATAAATAAATAAAAGTGGCCTCAAGAGGGTTCTAAAGATGTTTGTGCAGAGTTTATACGGATTAACATAAGGGAAGTAGATATTTGAGAAGAAGATGCTTGTTATTGTCTCCCTCAGCAGTACAGAATCTATGAATTTGCTTTGCATCACCAATTATCAAATCATAGTCTCTATACTAATAATAACCAACTTTTTTAACACTGACAATGTGACGGACAACATACAAATGCTTTTACATTCATTGTTTAACGATGTGAACAGCAACCTTAAAAAATCACTCTAATTTTGTAAATAAGAAAATTAAGCTTTAAAGTGATAATATAGCTAGGTATGGTTGCACATGACTGCAACCCCAGCATGTGTAGGGCTGCAACAAGAGAATTACAAGTTTGAGTTCAGTTTAGGCTACATATACATAGCAAACCCTAGGCCAGCCTTTCTATATAAACAAGATACTAGCTGAATAAAACAAGAGGAGCAGTAATGTATGAGGCAAGCAAGCACTCTTGCCACTAGGCCATATTCCCAGCCCAAGAGGAGCAGTAATGTACTTACCACCTAGGAATAGGCAAAGATAAACCCCATCCTTACTTCACTGCCAATTTGTGGTCTTGGAAACAAGATAAGGTCAGGTGCTGGTATATAATCCTAACTATATAGGAAGCTGAGATCTGAGATATCAGTTCAAAGCCAGTCCAGGCATGGTTAGAAGCATGATTCAAAAGCACAAGCCATGACTGAAAGAGCCAAGTGAGAACAAGACACCCTGCATTCAAAGCCCTAGTACCAGCATGAAGACAAAACAAAGCAACAAACAACAAAAACCAGAAGACAGTACACCAGGTGTAGTGGCTTATGCCAGTAATCCCAGTACTAGGGACAGAGGCAGGAGGATGGGGAGTTTGAGGCTACCCTCAGCTACATAGTCAGACTCTGTTAGGAAGAGAAAGAGAAGGAGGAGAAAGGGAAGAGGAAGAAGAAGAAAAGAGGGGAAAGAGGAGGAGGAAAAAAGAAGGGAAGAATAAGAAAAGAACAATAAACACATAGAGTCAGCAAGACTTGGTATATCTGAGGGACTAGAAGGAGCTGCTGTACACACCATAGTTTATAAACTTACCCATAGCGTATAATGATTACATCTTTGAACCACATGTTCTTACCTGTGCTGACTGCAACACTGTTTGTCTTTTTGAGGAACAATGGTAGTTACTATGGAAAAGAGCTCCAAAGGATGTCAGTGGTGGTGCCAATTTACCTCCCAGGAGTGTGTTGCTATTGTGTTAGGCTAATGATTAATCTATTCTTGTGTGAGTCAGCTAATACTACTCCCAAATAATGTAATGAGTGAACCTAATTAAAAAAAAAAACACCTGTTCAACAAATCTGAATGTCAACTTCTATCTTACACTCATATGCTGGGAAGAATGCAACCAATTTTAATGGAAAAAAACTACCAGGTATTATGTAGATATTACCTATTTTAGAGTTGACATCAGCGCTGTAAAATTCTATGTGTGAATAAGAATTCTGAAGCTCAGAAAGATCAATGAACTTGAACAAGTATAGAGTCAATTTTCTTTATGCTGTTCCAAGATGATTAGTGGGTTCTGTTTAGTTTGGTTCCTAGTAAATAACTGCTTTTTAATTGATAATGAGAATTTGAATATTACCTATAGCGGCATGATTATTCTAGATGTCAGGTATAGTGAAAAGAATAGGAGCTTTTAAGATCTGTGTTCTTATGTTAAAATTCCAATTACTTGTCTTTAGTGGTATCACCTTTGGTAAATCATCTGATCTCACCTCAAAAAGTGATAAACAAGCATTAAAGCAGATAGCAGGTACTCAAGGGTTCTTGAATACATGTTCATCTCTTCTAGCTCTTCCCTAGTAGAATAAGAGTAAATATCCCTAGGTGTCTCATGGAAATTGGTTAAAGACTCAATACATTATTCAAAATATTTTAACTTATTTAAATTAGAACACTTTCCTGCCATGTGAGGTTTTAGGGAAATGTTAGATTGGGAAACTACACAAATCCTATAGCTCCTATAGGCTGAGACATACAATTAATGAAGTCCATTACCTATGATGCTGTGGGTGAGGTGCCATAGATTTCTGGAGGAAAATGAGAAATCTGGCTACATTTGGAGCTGTGAAAAACTTGATGAGAAAAAACAGGCAGACAGATGGAAAGAGAAATGACAATTGAAGTCAGAAGAGGACACATTTCCAAGGAGCGATGCAGGCAATAAGTGGTATGTGAAATAAGAAGAGAAAGACTGCTTAAAAGGGTCCTAGAAATCTGCCATGACCCTTCTTTCCTTCTGTTTCTCCAGAGACTCTGAGGCTGTCTTCCAGCCACCAGAGCACTTATCTCTGTAACAAGGTGAAGAAAAACATTGCTATCTCCTAATAGCTGGCACTGGAATTTCTTATGAGGATAGTAGGATCTAGGTTTGGAAAAATAAAAATTAACCAGCTGGAAAACTAGGTATAATAAAAATAGGCTGGAAAGGGTTAGAGTTGAACATTGCTCATAGTAGAGGAGGGACACCTTGCTGTGCATAATACAGAGAAAATCTGGAGGCATTTGCAACAGAAAGTGTGAGGGAAGAGGCAGGAGGGAAGAGGGAAAGGGGGCAGAGAACATTAAGCTAAGTAACAATGCTATGGTTTTTCTACCATAACATCCCTACTGCTCAGGGATTATACCATATTCGGGCAACTTTGTGTAAGAGTTTTGGATGAGAAAACCAGAAAGACACTGATTTTCATTTCAACATTGTTCAAATCAGAGTAGATATGAGGAAGTAGAAATAATCCTCTCAAGCAGACCTAGCTTTTGAAAGTACTTCATATTTTTTCAAGCCAGTTACTGTGTTTAAATTCAATCTCACATTCAAATCCAACTAGATCTTTGAGAGGGAAAAGGGCATATGTTGATTTCTCAGCTATGTCTCTAATTTCTTCATTTCCTTGTCTACCTTAAAGCTTATCCAGTATAGTGCCTTATGTATAGTAAGAGATCTAGAAATATCTGTTGCACCAAATCTGTAAGTTGGGCTTTCATACCTGCAAGGTCTGCATCTACAGAATCAACCACCCATAAGTTAAAATATTAAAATGATTATTTCTAATGAACATATATAGATTTCTTTTTCTGCCATTATTCCTTAAACAACTGAGTTGAAACAGTACAATGATTAGCATAGAATTTAGATTGTACTGGTTATCATAAAGTAATCTAGAGATAATTTAAAGCATATAGGGGAATGTGTATAGTTTATATGCAAGGACTATGCCCTTATATGTCAGGGACTTGAGCATCCTAAGGTTTTGGTATCCACCGGAGAGGGCTAAGACAATTCCCTGAGGATACTGAGGGATATCTAGACATGTTCTCTATTATCACAATACTTAAAAGTCAGTGGTCAACACATATGTATTTCAAACATTAAAATAAATCTAATTCTCATGGTTTTTTGAAGGATAAAGGTGTCAATTAAATGGGCCCCACATGTTTTATTTGAAGGTTTTTTTTTTCTGTATCCTTGAATATTCAGCTCTTATCCCCATCTTCCAGGAAGTCCACCTGAATTTTCAGTGATATTTTCTTTTTCTTTCTTTCTTTTTTTTTTTGGCCAGTCCTGGGGCTTGGACTCAAGGCCTGAGCACTGTCCCTGGTTTCTTTTTTTGCTCAAGGCTAGCACTCTGCCACTTGAGCCATAACGCCACTTCTGGCCATTTTCTGTATATGTGGTACTGGGGAATTGAACCCAGGGCTTCATGTATACAAACGAGGCAAGCACTCTTGCCACTAGGCCATATCCCCAGCCCTTTCAGTGATATTTTCTGTCTCTGAAATCTTATGACATGTATTCCCTCTGTCCATTTGTCACTTGGTCATTTACTTTCCAGATGAACAATTTACTTTTCCAGTATATATACAATTTTTCAGGACAGAAAGAACGGCCACCCCTTGCTGAAGGCCTATTACATGCAACAGATTGCTACTGGTCATATATGTTTAGAAGTTAACTCAGTGTTTGAGCATACTAGTACTCAATGAATATTTCTTGACTGAAAGTGAATTGTTGGAGATCACAGACTGTAAGACTATTAAGATTTTTAAGGCATCATTCTCTTAGAGGAGTAACAGAAAATTAGAACTTGCAAAGAGTCACACTTAATTTTTGTACAATCATTTTATTTGTGTACTGTTTTGGGGACTTGTGCTCTAGGCTTTCTACTTCAGTTACCCTCATCTGTGCAATGCAAGCATAATTCCCTAGCCAATAACTTTTGCATGGATAGTATGAGGTTGAAAGGAGAGATGCATCTAATTTTGATGCTGAGAGTAATCATAAAATAGTGTGTGCAAGTAGGGTGCCAGTGGCTCATGACTGTGATCCTATCTACTCAGGAGGCTGAGATATGGGGATCCCAGTTCAAAACCAGATCAGGCAGGAAAGTTGTGAGACTCTTTATCGCCAATGAATCACCAAAAGCCAGCAGTGGAACTGTGGCTCAAGTTGTGAAGCACCAGGCTTGCGTGGAAAAAGCCAATGAGCGCACAAGGCCCTGGGTTCAGGTCTAGTACTAGCATACACAAAAACATATAGTGCAAAAACTTGGACCACGTTGCATACACTTTCATCACTTGACATTTTTAGCTGCATAATCTGTACTTTGAGTATAACATCAAGATTTAACAAATAATCTGAAGATAAAAATCACATTAAATACTAAAAAAGGCTCATTTTTATATGTTTTAGATGTTTTAAATAGTTGCAATGGCTTAAAAATGACAATTTAAAATGTTTCTTGTAATACAGTTTTGCCTGCTAAATTCTCCACATTTTATAACCTGTTTTATTTCTCTGGGTATAAAGCGTTTTGCTTAGTATTGTGATCTTGTATATGTTTTGTCCCAATTGTATAGTAATGTTTCAGTCCATCATCCAGTTTTGGCTGCTAAAGTCATACAGCGGGGAAGACTTACTTTTGTTTCTGTTAGACTGCTTTTTGGTTCTGTATTGAGTATCTTAAGTACTGTAGAAAAGATGTCATTTCTTCCTTTGAGGCTGTTTTGTAATATATATAAGGACTGGAATTGTGTTTTTAAAGACTAGCATTCAAGTATGACAATATACTATCTGTGTTTTCACCATTCAAAGTGCTGTTTAGTAGTTGAAACTTAAACTATTTAATGTCATTTAATAAAGTGACCAAAATGTGTTGTGCTCTTTATTGCATTTCCCCAGCTTGGAAAAATCTGTGCACATACTGTTTCATAGAAGATATATTGCTTTTGATGTCCTGTGTAATGATGGGGGTGCTCTTGCACACTTAGTTAATTTAATACTAGGATATCAAGGAGCTTGGATTTTGAATCTGTTGTATACTAAAGTCTGTAAAAGGAGAACTCTAACCTCAAAAAGAATTTACATACCAGGAAAGGAAAAAAAACAAACATATAGTGCAATCTAACCCAAGTTGAAATGTCAGTGCAAAATGAAGAGTGCTGAAATGATCTTGTCTGATGTATTCTAGACTCCTATTTTCTGATCCAGTGATCTTTCTAAGGCCCCAAGCTTAGTTGTCAGCATAGCATTTCCTCGTAAAGCATTTTAATTACTAATACAGTATGCTAAGTCATAAGAATAAACCTTATTGTTATAGCTAGTAAGTCAGTCCAATAGGATTTGACATTGCTGTAAAGCAAAAAGAATCTTGAAGTAAAGCATCCTTGGCTTTACTGCCCTTAGAGGGACTGTCATCTCATTTAACTCCTAAAAAAATATCCCATCCCCAAACCCAATTGTATTTTTGCTTATTCTATCTCACTTATTCTCTTCTGTGGCTATTTATTACAGAAGTCACAAAAGTTTTCAATGTGATCAAAGCTATAATAAATAAAATTAGTAACACTTTGCTGCATGTTGAATGTTTTTAGAACAACTGCTGTTTATCTTCCCAGGCATTACTGCATTGGTATCCTGTAAAATAATTAAATCAGATAATTAGACAAAAAGAACTGAGTGTGATTTTAATAGGTAAATGATGCTAACTGTCATAACCAAACCTGGTGGTATCTCAATAAAGTAGATGTGGTCATTATGCTCACTTTCAGATGCCAAAAAATCATACCTTAGATAAAAATTATTATCTTGCTCAGGACCCCACAATAGAGAAGCTAGGATTAAAAGAGATAATATGTATGCGTAGTGTTCAGCATAGTGGTAGGCAGATTGTGCATAAAGGCAAGTGAGAGAGTCTATGTGAAGTGAAAATAAGATTAAAAGAATAAAGTGAAGCCGGGCACTGGTGGCTCATGTCTAATCCTACTACTACTTAGATGGCGGAGATCTGAGGATTGTAGTGTGAAGCCGGCCTGGGCAGGATAGTCTGTGAGACTCTTATCTCCAATAAACTACCCAGACAAAGCCAGTAGTGGCACTATGGCTCAAGTGGTAGAGCACTAGCCTTGAGCAAAAAGAAGCTCAGGGACAGTACTTAGGCCCCGAGTTCAAGCCCCAGCACTCACACACACATAAAAAGAATAATGTAAAGTTGGGATATACTCTATAAAGTACATGCTGTACATTTCTCTTTATATAATATGTATGCATCTATGCTTGATTCTGAGCTTCTCAATGATGAAATCAAAGGGAAAATCTATGTAAGTGGGAAGTATGTCTTTCCAAAGGGAAATGTAGCTATTACTGGAGCTCAAATCTAGGGGTACATTTTCAAAACACAAGGACCTTAGAGAATGAGTCAAACTTATAAAGTGGAGAAGTCCATGCTGCCCTCATAGGGAGTAGAGAGATTAAAAAGTTGAAGAAAAGAGGCCTGTACATATCGCTCATGCCTGTAATCTCAGCTATCATGAAGCTGAGATCTAAGCATCAGAATTGGGAGCTAGCCTGGGCAGAAAAGTCTGTGAGACTCTATCTCCAGTTAACCCCTAAAAAGCTGGAAGTGGAGCTATGGATCAAGTGCTAGAGCACCAGTCATAAGCAAACGAAGCTCAGAGATAGCGCCCAAGCCTTGAGTTCAAGCCCCATTACCAACAAAAACAAAACAAAGGTGAAGAAAGAAACATATGAAAATGGAAGTGTTCTGCAAGAATAGAAAACCTAAAAAAAAAAAAATAAAGAGTAGAAAACATAGAGAGGATGCCAGGCCACATGTCTCCATGTTGGAGTCCTGTGACATGTCACCTGGCTTGTCTCCAGTCACCATGGCATCCCAAGTCAGCTCTCCATTGGAGCTGGATTGGTTTGTTAGTATTGTTTTTGTTCTTGCTTTTCTCTCTGGCCTGTTTCCTGATAGTGTTAAGTGTATTTCTAAGCTGCAGGCCTTTGTAACAACTGGATGCCTGCAGACTGCTAATGCTCTAATAAAAACTCCAAGATTCGATCCTTCAAACAAACAAAAAAACCTAGAGAGGATTATGTTCCTTGGGAGATTCAAACAGTACATTACTCACCAAGACCATTAAGAAAGAACATGAGTAAGTTTACCTTGTTTGCACATTTGTTACACTTATTTTTACCAAATGCAGTAAAAAAATAAAGAAAATAAAAAGAAATTAAAAAATTTAATTCTGTCCTGTACATTACAAAGCTCAATTGGTACAGAGAAGCTCTCAGTCAGTCTTGTTATCATCAGTTGTTTTAAAATCATGTATGATCTGTCAAGTTTTTTCCTGTCCTTAAGTGAAAATATGCCTCCTAAAATAACAACATCAAAAACAACAAATGGTCTTCCCCCCACCCCCGCGCTCCAAACAAGGTAAAAGTATATGCTTTCTGGGGGATAGTGGCTTATGCTTGTAATCCTAGCTACTCATGAGGCTGAGATCTGGTGATCACAGTTCAAAGCCAGCCCAGGGCAGGAAAGTCAGAGGGACATACTCTCCAATTAAACAGACAAGATTTGCCTCAATGGCAGAGTATCAGTCATAAGCAAGAAAGCAGAGAGAGAAACCAAGAAAGCTATGAGAGCTGGAGACTCAAGGTCCTGAGTTCAAGTTCAAGGCTCCCCCACCACGAAACTGAATGTGCTTAATTGAGATAGTATGTCTTTAGTGGAAGTTGGGCAGTATGGTAGGAAAAATGAATCAAGCAACCACAGACAGCACTGAACTCTCCATAGACTGAGCCTTTGTGGTTTTTCTTAATGGCTCTTTCCTTAAAATAATGTACCCATGGATACCAGGGGTCTATTGTACTGATGAGCAGGTATGCTATGTGCATTTTTATCATTTCAATTCTTAGGAGCTAAAGACAGAGGGAGAACTGTGTGTGGTGGTTAGCCTGGGCCATGAAGTTGGTAATACTCCAGTGTACACTACAAAACCCTGTTTTAAGAAAGGCATATAAGTATGGCTCAAGTGGTAGAGTAGTAGTCCAGCACGTAAGTCAAGCAAGCAAGCCCAGTAAGAGCTAGGCCCGCCTCCCCCCTAAAAAGCTTGCTTATCCCCACAGAGCACATTGTTTTTGCATAAGGCTCAGCTTGTCACAGGCCCCATCCATACACACTATATTGCTTGAATATGCCATAATCTTGCTTGTTCCCCTGACTTGTTGGCTACTTGAAGTCTCTTCTGATTCCTCAAAAGTGGACTGGATGATTCTTCCCAGCGATCCTGTGATGGCCTTTTGTGGAGCATGAATCATACTGCTTTGTTACTGGCTCTTCTCTCTGATTACTTCACAGTGAGCACTCACAGGTCAGGAAGTCTTTTTCGTTGAATATTCAGCAATTTCTGGGACAGGGGAATGGAACTAAACTCAAAGGAGGCCCTTTCCTCTGATTCTACTTCATGAGAAAACACACTAATTGTTGAGCATCATGGATTCATTGCTACTTTCTTTCATTTCTTTTTTCTTAACCCGTTTTCTTCACCCAAAATGTTATTCTTGCATGTTTCTGTCTACATTCATGTCACTCATGCCTAAGGCCCAGACAAAAATAAGTAAAGCAAAACAAAAAACCCTCCCCAAATCCGATTCACTGAGAGCATGCTATAAGCCAGACCGATAATATCTTAATTTACTTCAGCAAAAACCCCTATAAGGAAGGCAAGTGAAGAAAATGATGCAACAGTGCTGAGGTATAATGTATCAGGCAAGACAAAACATGCACACCACCACCTGGGCCTAATTGCTATCTGCTTGACTCTCATCTTCCCAGACAGCTCTTCTCTCTTCTTGGGAAATCATTTAGTCTGCTATTCAACTTTTATGAGTAAGCCACAAATTGTTGAGGGAAATACAGGTGGTTAATGGTTGAGGCTTAACTAAAGTCCAGGCTTTCCCCTACCATAGATCACACCTCTTGGTCAGTCTAAGTTGCAGAACCCCCACCCTCCACCCTAAGACATCATGAATTGCACCAGCAGGGTTAGTGGAGTCAAGAGCAGTCACAGATCTAAGTGACTTGAAACTGCACCATTCATGGCCTAGCAGGACTTTCAAGCTGAAATCACTGGTGTGTTTTAAGCACAGGCCTGAGTAGAAGAGATTTGAACATTTAAAAGCTCACCATGAAGAATTAATTGATTCTTGACATTGTCCAAGATGCATTGTACTCATAACCTGACTTATAGAATTGAAACCTTTTTGTACAACTACTTAATAACAATAATGAATTCATTGAGAGGCTCAAGTGAATTCATAATGACAATTTAAGAGCTTTTTGTGTCCCTAAAGTGAGCAACAGTGGCAGCATGGGTCATATTGTAATGACACAGTGAACTGGGTTGCTTAGACAGATATCTAGGAAATAAAATTGTTAGGATATGGCTGTAGATTGCCTATTGTGCATGACGCCTAGCTACAGTATGACCTTGATTAGGGACCTTAAGCCTTACTTTGATTTTTCATGGATATAATAAACTTAATATCTACTTTGGAAGGCAATAGTAAAAAAGAAAAGAAAAGCATTGGTCACAAATTATCAATGTTACTTCACTTTTCATATTATTGCTTTACCTAAGTGGCCTACACTCCATTCCCATGCCTTTACATAGCCTATTAAATATGGGATGGGTTGGATCTGTCAAACCTAAGGTTTGATTGATGTTCTTGCTAGTCAAGGGCTTCACGAGCTCCCTTCTGGCACGGCTGGGAGAAAGGCACTGAAGAACACCTGGGACAAACACATCCAATTGCACCTAGATGGGGCGGCGCGGACTCCATACTTGGGAGAGGGGCACTCGATGGTGAACCCTGACAGTCGTTCTTTCCTGCGCGCTGGCCGACCTGTGGTCTCCACGCTGGCGCTACCCAAAGGCTGAGACTCGCAGAGCCGGAGCCGGGGGCGTGCGCGAGGCCGGAAGGAGGAGAGCTGGGTGGGGGCCGGGAGTGCGGATCCGCCCCCTTCCCGGGGAGGAGGCTCCCGTGACGCATGTGGGTGTGGCCTGCCGCCGCAGGGAGGGAGGCGGGGTCGGCGGCGGGGCGGGAGCGTTGGCGAGCGCAGGCCGCGGCGGCCGCGGATTATTCCGGAGCCGCGGACACAGCGAGCCTGCCCGCCACCATCCCCCCCCACCCCCACCCCCGCCGCCTCGTCCCTGGCCTCAGCGGCCCTTCGTGTCCCCTCCGCTACCTCAGCCTGGCGTGGTCCGCCCGGCGGGCCGCTTAGCGAGCCGGCCGCTCCTTCCGGACTGGGGCAGCGTCCTGGAGCCGTCTGGCCCTGGAATACGCGGAAGTGGTGAGTGTCACCGTGGGGAGGTGGCGAAGTCCGCGGCGACGTGACGGGGGCTGGGGGGGCGCCGAACTCCGACGCTGGCAGAGGCGCTGCTGCGGCTCTCGTAGGCTCCCGGCCGGTCCTCGCGCGCCGCCTTCCCGGGGCTCCGCGGCCTCGGCGCCGGCCGGCGGGGACGGCGGGGGATTTCCAGGGGAGCCGGGCTGGCGGAGGCCGCGGGCGGCGGAGGCCTCGGCATTGGGAAGGAAAGGTCGAGCCTCGCCGCCCCCTTTCCCCGAGGGCGCGCCGCAAGTTTTCATAAACAAGCCCAGACCGCGCGATCCGACATCCTGTTTATGCGGCCCCGGGCTCGCCGCACCGAGAACGCGACCGCCAGCCCCGGGTCCCACAGCTGGTGGCGGGGCTCGAGAGAGAATTTTTTTTTTTTTTTTTTCCTGACCACAGGACGCAGGCGAAGGGTCTTAGGTGCTTTTCTCCCTGGCCTTCTCAGCGAGGGGACCTTTCTGGGATTTAGGGCTAGGTGGGGGTGAGTGGCATCTGTCAATTAAGGAAACGCCCCCTCCCTTTGACGTGTTCAGGACCCTGGCCTCGAAGAGCCAGCTTGAAGGGCCACCGATGACTCTACCCCCGACGAGGGGGCCGGGAAAGAGGAATAGCGAGAAAGGATCCGCAGAGGATTGCAAATCCTACTATGGCCAGGGACTTGATTTAACCGAAACCACGCGTAATCTCCGGCTCCCCAACTCCTTGGACCCCCTCCACGCGTGGTCGGTCTGTCAGAGGGAGAGGTAACTCGTGCAGGACTAGTAAACACTTCTCTGAAGTTACCTAGCTTCCAGGGGACGTGGGCCCCAGGGATGTGTATTGACGCAGGGACTTATCAAAAGAGACCAGACTGAAGGTGTTTTTGGATCCATCTTTTAGAGCATAGGTTCTGTATGCTTTCCTATAGGTAGCTGTTTGCTGGGGATAAGATTCTAGGACTCTGATACCTCCCTGAAAGCCCTAGTAAATGGCTTGATATATCACTGTACATGCTGTTAATATTCCCTTTGACCCCTCCTGGTCACAGGGTTTTTAAGTGGCAGGTATTTACAATGATGTAAAGCTTTAATTGCTTCTCTGGCCAGAAAGGCATTAAAAATTTCCCTCGAGGTGTTAAATGATGTATATAATACAGAGATAATTAGATGCGATCTTGGAGAGTTTGGTTATTTTATTTTTGAAAAAAGTTCAGTTTATGGGCTGGGAATATGGCCTAGTGGTAAAGTGCTCACCTCGTGTACATGAAGCCCTGGGTTCGATTCCTCAGCACCACATATATAGAAAAAGCCAGAAGTAACTCTGTGGCTCAAGTGGTAGAGTGCTAGGCTTGAGCAAAAAGAAGTTCAAGCCCCAGGACTGGCAAAAAAAAAAAAAAAAAAAAAAAGAATTCAGTTTATGATTTGGCATATATCCTTTGGAAAAATATTTTTTAAAATGAGCATTGTGTTTTCACTGAGTCTTTATTCCTCCTGTTCCAAAACTTCATTTTGTATTATTACTTTTGCTTTTGGTGGCTATGATGTCTTCCGGGTCTTTTCACTGGAAGATCAATGTGTTCTTTTGTACTTTGTGGTGGATGTTAATGAAACCATCAGAGTAAGAGTTCTGGATACTTCTGGTACAATATGCTTTGTAATATAAAGAAAATGTCCTCCTCTTATACACATTTAAAGATGCAAATATATCATACCCAGTACATTGAAGGTATTATGAAGCAATCATATCCTCTTCTTAATTCTATCAATCATCTTAACTAAGCACTCAATAATAACCTAGCTGTATTTTTTTTTTTAGCACTAGGATTTTGGTGTTAAACTCCACACTGAGTGGAGCCAGTTCAAATTGTTTCCACAGTGTACCAATTATGTACTACCATTAAGAAATAATGATGGAAAATACAAAAAATTACAAACTGGCAAAATAATTCAGACATTTACCAAATATACATTTTGTATATGTACATTTTGTATACAAACAAAATATGTACACATATACACACTATAAATACTTTTGTCAGTAGCTCAGTTAATTATAATAACAGCTTGGCTTGCTGTACTTGTAATGATTTCTCTACTCAGTATTCATCTGTTACAGATTTAATGCATTAAGGGGAATTAGTTTGCAAAATATTTTAAATTCAGGCTCTTGCTAAGCAAGTGGAAATGAAGAATTCTGTTGCCTTTGCTGTGGTACACTTGGCTTAAAGAACCTTCATCTGTGGGCTTCCACATAGGACCATGAATTTTGCCAGTTTAGATCTTCACTTTATGAACACTAGTAGTTTCAACAGTAGATGATAGGCTGCAAGATTCTAATAATATTCTAAACTTATCACTCATTTCTAGAAGTAACATATATTTGGATAGAAACACAAATGGAGCCAAGTATTGAAAACATATATAGGTTTATTTTTTTATGCAAAGAACCCTAAGTAAAAATAATTGCATTTCTAACTCTGAGTCCTGTTTTTCCCCCTTTCTAAACCTATTTATTCTCTATATCAATGTGATGGAATGTGCTATTAGGATTCTTGTCTAAGATGTATATGCTTGTGCAAAGAATTTTCTTGTTCATTTTCACATTAAGATTTTCAAGTAGATGGCCAATGGTTAATTAGCTGAATGGAGCTGAGCAAGCTGCTTCGCATGCCCTATTGAGTGGTATATGGATCTTTGCCATAGAATAGAGCTGCCACAGAAACCTTGCAGATCATTATTTTTTTAGGGGGGGGGCAGTCCTGGGGCTTGAACTCAGGCCCTGAGCACTGTCTGTGAACTTCTTTTGCTTAAGGCTAGCACTCTCCCATTTGAGCCACAGTGCCACTTTTGGCTTTTTCTGTTTATGTGGTACTGTGGAATCCAACCTAGGGCTTCATGCATGCTAGGCAAACACTCTACCACTAAGCCACATTTGCAGCCGACCTTGCAGATTCTCTTAGCCAGTGATTCTCAACTTGCTATAATTTTGCACCCAGGGAAGATATTTGCAGTTTCTGGAGAGATTTATGGTAGCTATGGTGTGTGTGTGTGTGTGTGTGTGTGTGTGTGTGTGTGTTACTATTGGTCTCTCTGGTGGGCAGGCTCAGGGATGCAGCTAAATTTCCTATGAAATATACAGCAGTATCATCTTCAGCCCCCCCGCCCCCCCCCAACAAGGGAATGTCTACCTCAAAATGACAGTTGAGCCCAAAATGAGAAATCTTTTTTGGATACAAGAAAAGTAGATGATCTGGGTTCTTATTGTGACAGATCATTTCATTTGTGACACGTATTTTCTTTCTCTGTAAACAGGTGCAAAAATATCCCTCTTGGCTGTCTCACAGCCTTACAGTATTGTTGAGTAAATAGTGCATGTGCTAATACATGGAAACTGACATGCTATACAAATTATACCTATTATAAAGATACTTATTTTTGTAAATAAATTGTTATAAAGGTATACTGGTAGTTGGCCAAGAGAGGAGGTGAAAACAGTATGTTTGAGACTGTGGATGGCTTGTTATTGTCAATTTATTTTTTATTCAGTTTTGGCATATATATATGTGTTGATACACACACACGCGCACGCGTCGTTTGTGGGGCTTGAACTCAGGGCCTAGGCACTGTCACTTTTGCTTTTCTGCTCAATGCTAGCACTCTGCTACTTTGAGCCACAGTTCCACTTCCATTTTTCTGGTAGTTAATTGGTGATAGGAGTCTCAGGGACTTTCCTGCCTGAGTTGGTTTTGAACCGTGATCCTTAGCTCTCAGCCTCCTGAATAGCTAGGATTACAGGCTTGAGCCACCAGCATCCAACCTGAAGAATTTACTTAGTGTGCTTAGTTTTCTTATTGTTAGAGCATAAACTTTAAGCTATATAATTTCTTTAAACATAAAATTTATTTTCTGGTTATAACAACTAAATGAGAAGGGGGAAATTCATTGTGGAAAAATGGGAAAATAAAAGAAAGTAGTAAGTAGAGGGGGGAAAAAGACCTAAACCATTTATGTCCTCCCTACTGCCTTTCCCATTATGGACAATTATATTCTTACCAATTTTTTTAAAGAGAGGTTAGAATTTCCAGAACAGTTATAATGGAAGAGAGCATACCAGCTGATGACCAAGGAAGTGCTAATTGGTTTTATGTTCTTTTTTATTTTTTTCTTTTTGAGTAATTACAATGCAAGTTGGGTGTGGTAGTATATACTTGTAATTCGAACCTTCCAGTTTGGGAGACTGAGACTGGAGGAAAGCTTGAGTCCAGGAGTCTGGGGTTAGACTATGCAACAGAACAAGACTGTCTCTTTTAAAAACTTAAGGTCAAAAGCTATTATGTTATGAGAGGCACTAGAGAAATTGGCTTGTTTTTTATGTTTCATGCTAAGCTGCAAAACATATTCTCCTTTAGTTCATGCTTCCTCTTGGCTTCTTCCTCTCTCCTGTGCTCTCAGCTAGGTATGCCTCTAGTTTCCGGTCTCAAAAACTTTATGGTAACATGGGGTTTGAAACAGCTGCCATGTTGAAATGAAAGAGTTTCAGGGCAGGAAATTAATTTCTATGAATGCTTTCCCTTCTGAAGTGAGCGAACATTTTCAGCAGTTGGAGGCAAGAAGAAAGCATGATATTAACCTTATTTTTGTGATACCTTCATTTCTGTGGTTTTATGATTTGTGACCCTTAGCAGCCGGCAGTGGGTAAACATTCTTCCTTGATGTCTGAGTAGATTGCTCAGCCCTAAGGCAAATTGTGACTTAGTAACAAAAGGAAAATTCTTTTAGGTCTACTCTGGCCAGAAGACAGCTGGGGTATGTATGTTAGAATATATTTTTAATCAGATGACTTGGTAAGATGCAAACAATATTTTGTTCATTTATTCCTTCAGTAAATATTTTTGAGCCCTCCTTATGAGTCGCAGAAAGTAAACAAAAAAAGAACAAAATGCTCTGTTCTCCTAGAATTTAGAATTTGAGAATATGCATAGACTTTTTTTTTTTGAGGAGGACAAGATCTCATTCTGAAGCCCAGGCTGGTCTTGAACTCATAATTCTCCCTGTCTTGGGGTTACAGTACATCCCAAGCCTTGAGTTCAAGCCCCAGGATGTCATGACACAAACAAGGACCAAGCAACAACCAAAAAAACAAACATACAGAAAACTGTGCCTCTGTTTAGTGGATGAGTAAAGAAGATGTGAAGGCATTTGAATTTTGAGCTCAAGACTAACATCATTATCAAAATGGAAAAACTGTGAAGCACTGACTTCTAAAAAGGGTCAGCTTTTTACCAACCATTGTGCCCCTCTGTCCTTCTCACTGAAAATGCTTTATTGTCTATCACTTGCCAATTGTCCAGGGACAGAAAATTCTTAGAAAAGAATACATGTCATGAAGTCCATAGAAGCTTTACTTATAGCAGAGAAAAATTCACTGTGATTTACTTGTAATTTCTAAGAGTCTCTTCAGCACTGTATAGGTTTTCAAACTACAATAAACCGAAGACATTGGTGTGGTTAAGAGGATGAGTGTAGGAAGATGCAGCTCCAGGGGCAAAACAGTGCTATTTTTATTTTATTATTATTTTAAAAATCTTAACAGGGTAGAAGTAGATAGTTTATAAAAAGGGGAACTATAACAGTGACACAATCTGGGCATTTATCAAAGGAGTAAACCATTGTAAACACCCTAGGAATTTGAAACTGTCACTGTCACCACACAATCTAGTAATTGATATTGGTAAGGATGACCAAGGCATTAAGGAAGGAAGGGTCAAGTTGTAGAGCATAACTGAAATAAGTCAAGAATTCAGGCTTGTAATAGAAAAGGTATTCATACACCTCATTTAAGGATTAGGAAGTGTTCTAGTAGGAGATAGGGCCACTGTTGTCAGAATTTTTAGAGGATACATTCAAAGAAGAGTTTTTGTTTTGTTTTGGTGTTGGTACTTGGGCTTGAACTCAGAGCTTTATGGCCTTTTGATTCCCAAGTGCTGAGATAAAGTAAATGCCCCATTTCCCAAACATGACCCAGGTCAAGGAAAAGGTTTTCTTCAGAATAAAACTAACACTCCCCTCCCCTAAACGGTAAGCAATCTTTGCGTTAACTTTTTAGGGAGTAAGTTAAGAAGGATCAGTAACTGAAATGTACAGAGGGGAACCAGACTTTCTGTAAACAGACACCCCCCCCCAAAAAAAAAACAAACCCACCCAAGCAAGTACTTAAAGAAGTACTTGGCAAATACATTGGTTTAGAGGGATCAGTAGTTGAAATATATAAAGAGGAATCCCAAGTTTTCTGTGTTGGAGACTGACTCAGGTCTGTATGTTATACTTCCAGATAGAAAACAGACATGGTTATCTTTAGCTTGCTTCTTTTCTTAAATTTCTCTATATCTCTCTTTCTTTCTCTCTTTCCTTCCTTCCTTCTTTCCTTTTTTTTACCTTTGTTTTTCTTTACTTTTTTTTTTTTTTGCCTGTTCTGTGGTTTGGACTGGGCACTGTCACTGAGCTTTTTGTTCAAGGCTAGTGCTCTACCACAGTGCCACTTTTGGGTTTTTTGAGTAGCCTTTTGGAGATAAAAGACTCTTGGACTTTCCTGCCCTCAGGAAAGTGTCTGGCTTCAAACTGCAGTCCTTACTCAGATATTAGCCTCCTGAATAGCTAGGATTACAGGCATGAGCCTTTTCTTGAATTTAATAGTTTAGGAGGCCCTGGAGTAGATAGATTGATTGGTTTGAGCCTGACAATGAGGAGTGAACAAGTTACACCTGTTTTCTTATCTACAGAATGAGGGAAAAGACAGTGCCTACTTCTGAGATTAAGAATTGAATGTCTATGCTTAAAGATGGTTACAGGCTTGAGCTAAAAATGAGCTTGGTATATGTGTTTGATGTCTATTTTTAAAAAGCTCAAATTATATTCAGAATGTTTTAAGATGGTAAGAAGTACTACCTATTATTACATGCAGAACAGAACAGTAGCTGATAGATTTGAAAGGCTTCATTTAGAAATGAGTAAACCAAAAAACTTTTGTGGCTTTTTTTTAATCTAAAAGCATTTATTATGTCGATAGCATTTTGGTGCTAGATAAATTAGGTATTTCTCTATTTTTAAGGAAAATAAGAAACAAAGGTTCTTTTATTTAACAAGGAATATAATTTGGGAGGAATTGATTAGGCTTTCTGAGAAACTCAATAGAAAGATACTATGTTGCTTTCACTGAGTCAGACTTAGCAAGTGGTTGGCTATTGATGAAGAGGCCTGTGGTATCTTTATTTTGTAAAATGGTGTCTGAGAGTTGGATCCAAATTAAAAATCTTACTGATCAGGTAATATTCCAGGGATTTTTGCTGTTTAAGGAATCATAGGAGTTTACCAAGGACCTCTCAAATATACAATTTGCACTGAACTATTGAATGCTTTTCCATAGTGAGCCAGTCTCCCTTTTTTCTTTTTTCTCTGGCTCCCTCTCCCCACCTTTCCTTTCTTCCTCTCTTTCTCCTTCCCTCCTTTTCTACCCATTCTCTTGCTCTTGTTCTCTCCGTTCCTAAAGTAAGATTTATCCCCAATACAAAATTATAGTCATACTTTGTTTTAGTTACATGTGTGCATACATATTTGCTTATTTTAAGTGTATTTCCTTCTTAATGATACTTATGTTGGATTTTTTTTTTTTTTTTTTTTTTTTTTTTTGCCAGTCCTGGGCCTTGGACTCAGGGCCTGAGCACTGTCCCTGGCTTCTTCCCGCTCAAGGCTAGCACTCTGCCACTTGAGCCACAGCGCCACTTCTGGCGGTTTTCTGTATATGTGGTGCTGGGGAATCGAACCTAGGGCCTCGTGTATCCGAGGCAGGCACTCTTGCCACTAGGCTATATCCCCAGCCCTGG
This sequence comes from Perognathus longimembris pacificus, assembly GCF_023159225.1. Taxonomy (NCBI): domain Eukaryota; kingdom Metazoa; phylum Chordata; class Mammalia; order Rodentia; family Heteromyidae; genus Perognathus; species Perognathus longimembris. Next base: position 45,016,837 of record NC_063167.1, on the reverse strand, counting down.
ATTTTTCTTTTTTAATCTGGGTATTATTTTTAAGAATAACAGTTGCCTTGTGGTTGGAAATGAGGTGGTGTAGATACCATTCTTATGCCCTGGGCTTTGGTAGCAAATACTGTGTCTTTGTTCTCTCATTCAAGAATGAGAAAGACAGGGAAGCTTCCTAATTTGATTTGTGGTTGTGGAAGGCAGTCTGTAGGGCAGTCCACCTGAACTGTTGAAAAGGAGTACTTACAGACTCCTCCTCCTCCTCCTCCTCCTCTTCCTCCTCCTCCTCCTCCTCCTCCTCCTCCTCCTCCTCCTCCTCCTCCCCCTCCTCCCCTTCCGCCCCCTCCTCCCCCTCCTCCTCCTTCCCCCCTCCCCTTCCCCCTCCTCCTCCCTTCCCCTCCTCCCCCTTCCCCTCCTCCCCCTCCTCCTCCTTCCCCCCTCCCCTTCCCCCTCCTCCTCCCTTCCCCTCCTCCCCTTCCCCCTCCTCCTCCCTTCCCCTCCTCCCCCTCTGCCTTCTCTTCCTTTCCCTTTGCCCCTCCTCCTCCCCTCCCCTTCCTCCTACCTCCCTCCCCCTCCCCCTTCCCCTCCCCCTCCTCCCTGTTGAAAAGGAGTACTTACAGATATCTCCTCCCCCTCCCCTCCCCCTCCCCATTATATAGAAATTTAGGTTGGTCTGCTGATTACCATGTATCAGTTATCCTATTAGGAAATTCATTGTATATGTGATGGGAACTCCAGAGAGCCTCATCCATATGCTATGTTTAAAATGATTATTCACTCTGCTTTCTTGGAAGTAGGTCATATTGGCTTAACCATAAATTGTAAGCCCCTTGGTATGGATTCTGAAAGTAGACTTTTTAGGATTCACATGCTAATTGAAATAAAAATACTCCTTGTTTTTCATATTCATCTCATTATTCAACAACTATCTATAGAACACATGTACATACACAAACAAGACAAGAACTACTCTGCTCAGTGGAAAAGACAGTTGCACAATGGTTGAATCGTTCAATAGTAATAAAATTGTTTGTTACAATTGTGCTAAGTATCAGGAGAGATGTCTAGCTGTCTATAAGACAGAGGGGGCAGTAAAAGCAAGATGTCTCTGAAATATATATTTTATTGGTTGAAATATGACGGTTAAAAGAATTATCAACACTAAGAGGGGTAAGCTTGCTTTCTAGTCTGAGGGAACAAGCATGTGCAAAGGAACCAAATAGAGCCAACATCCATCAGTTGGTATATAGAGAAAAAAATTCAGGTTGGAAAGATAATCAGAAACCTGATCAGGCGGGGCATAGTAGGCCATATTAATCTGGACTTTTTCATAAAGCAATAGGGGAAATTGAAAGCTTTAACACTGAACATTAGTAATATAAGAGATTTCTGCTGTTGTATGGAAAAAAGAGAAAAGGATACCATTTCCCACTGCCCCTGGGTGTGCCTCCGCTTTTCTTTTCTCCTCCACATCCTCTGTCTGCTACCAGTACCTTGAAAGCTCTCACTTCCTTTCACTCACTCATTCTTTAACCCTTTGTAAACTGCCACTTCTGGAGATCATCAGCCACCTTTGGGTATGGTATTTTAATACCCATTTTCTGTCCTTACTAACTAAAATATTTCTGCTCCTATAGACCTCCTTCCTGGTCAGTAACCCTTTGCTACCAGGCTGATAGGCTTCTGAGATTAAAGTAACTACTTTTCTCTCTGTGTGTCTTTGTTCTCTTCTTAGATATCTCCTTTTTCTCTTGCTTTTCTTCTTCGACAAATGTGACTTTCCTTAAGATTTTGTGAATGACAGATCTTGTTTGTCTTTAAAATTGTGCAGACTTTTGTCTGAGCTGCAGTTATCCCTGCTTTTATTCATCTGTTCTTTATCTTTCTAACTACTGGTTTAGGCATTTGTGGCACTATTCAAAAGCATTTAGGACAAGAGGAGCAAGAGCTAAGAGTTAAAACTGTGCCCTTCAGGAGCCAACATTCTAAGAAGTTAAATGTGTCAGTAAGATAGCTTCAGTATACTTTTAGGTAGTGGTAAGTGCAATGGAGAACATTAGCAAGGTAAAGGATAGGGAATGTCAAGGTATATGGATGAGGATGAGCTCTCTCTGAGGAAGTAACATTTGTGCTCAGACATGGAGGGTGAGTGATGAGTAGGGGGCCAGGTCTTGTGATGATCTCAGGAAGACTATAATGAGGCAGGAGGCAGAGCCAACACCTGGGCCCCTAGGTGTATGATCCTCCCATGTCATACTGTGCCTCCTTACCTGGGTCACTTGTTGGTACTTTCCATTTAACTGATCCCAAACTCATACTCTTTCTCTTTTTGACCCATTATCATACTGTAATAGAAAATTTATCTATTTAATGTCATTTCTGTGTACCACCCTCAAAACCTTAGACCAGTATTCAGAAATTTCTTTTAGAAAGGAAAAGACAATAAGTATTTCCAGCTCTTTGAAAGTCATGTTCAGTATTCACAAACAGAATCCTGCCTCTTGGCACTAAATAAGCCAGTGAGTATGGCAGTGTTCCAGCAAAGCTTTGTGATGTATGGACATTGAAATATGTATTTCTGTTTGTCACAAAATACTGTTCTTTCCTGTCAACCTTCTAAATATGCAAAAACCTGTCCATTTATTGATTGAACAAAACAGGTGGCTGGCCAAATTTGGCTTTGTAGTCTAGTTTGCTGACCTCTGCCTTAGTCTCACTCTGATCTCTCCTTTTGGTTTTCTCTACCCCACAGTAGTTTGTCACCTCCTCCACCCAGATTTCCACTGCTGCAACCTGTTATAGTAATCTCTAATCTTGACTCTTTCCTCCCAGCCTTATTCCTGTCTTTCACATGAATGTTGAATAAAGTTTCTGAATCTTGACTCGTTATGCCATTTCAAATTATAAAAGTTTTTTGAAGCCCCTGTTTCTAACTAAAAAAAAAAAGTCCAAACTCCACCTAAATGTAGTTGTAAAGGCAGCTTGTGTTAAACCCCAACCACTACCAAATGGCAAAGCTAGAACTAAAACTTGAGGCTCTAGTGTTAAAAAAAAAAAAAAGAAGAAACAAAAAACCAAAGCAAAACAAAAACCCCCAAATCCTTTGCATGCTTCAGGAAAAACTTCTGTTAACTTATTTTATCTCTGTGTTGACATTGGCACTTAAAATGAGAACCTAAGTGACTAAGTTCTCTTAGTACATTTTATAATATAATGTTTTTGAAACAGTTTTAGGTCTTTGGGGAAGGATCGCCACACATGTGTGTAATATCACATGTTGAATAACAAAGAAAACATGCAAAGATCCCTTTTTATGGACACTTGAATTTCTCATTTAGTTGTCCTGAAGTGAGTTTGGTAGTTTAGAGTGAAGTTGTTACTAGTATATGTAAGGCCCTGTGTTCAGTCTCTAACCCGGTGCATGCACACATACCACACACACACACACATTGATATTTTCACATTTTAAATTAGACTACATTTGTTTTTCTATTATGTTAGTTTGTTTAAAACTGTAGCCCATGTGGACCTCAAAGATCTTCCTGCTATGTCTAGTTCTATTGCTTTATATTACCTACTAATTATATAGCATAATCCATGTTTAATTGCTTGGGCACTGACATCTGAGCACAGCAGATGTGAGGTTCTGAAAGCACACTGGCTTTGGGACTAGGAAGAACCTGACCTGAGGCTGTCCTCTTCCACTTCTAGTTCTGTGATTTTGTGTTCCTAATTGAGTTCCAATTTTCTCAACTGCAAAAGGGACTTAATAATAGTATCTGTCACCATGGAGGCTTTGTGAATCCTGAATAAGGTAGAACATATGATACTGCTTTAGATGGGGCCTGGGACCCAGTACCATTTAATACTTTAGTTGCCACCAGTACCATTTTCTGTAGATGATCCCATGATGCTTATACTTTTTTTAATGAGGAACTTTGTCAGTAGATACTTCTAAAGTTAGGAACTTCGCATGAAGGAAACCCTTTATGCAAATGCTTGAGTTCCAGCTACAAAAGCATCAATACATTGTAGTGATTAACATCTCCAGTCAGAATCAGTCCGTGTGTTTCAGTCCAGCCTTATTTTACTATTTGAGAATTTACTCATTGTCCTAAGTTTCCTGATCTATAAGAGGATAATAAAGGGAATAATAGCACCTACCGGATTTTAAAAATTAAATGTGTGCTCATGTGTGTGTTGTATATATGTAAGTCAACACTTGATAAGGATTTTCTATTACTTATTGTTCCTCCTCTCCTCTTCCTGTATAAATATCCCATAAACCATCTGGAAATTCCTGAAATCCTCTTCATGTCTTCTACTGTCAGATAACTCCTTGGTGTATCATATATTGTCTATTCCTTCAGTCTCTAATGCCTTTCTAGTTACTTCAGTTACTTCATTTTGGAAACTGAACATTTTCTAATAATGTTGATAAACCAAGGCATGAAAGCTTACACTCATATCAAGAAAGATGAAAGCTGTGTTGTCTCAAACAATTGAAAAAAACCATGCAATGTCTTACTTTTTAGTGACTGTTTACTCTGTGCCAGATGTTCATAGAGTAAACAGGATTAGAATGGTTGAATGGCATGTTTAGAGGCACCCAGCTTTTCAGTAAATTTAATGAAAACCAAGCCTACCTACTTGGACCTTGGATAAGTCTCATTCCCTGATTTCAATTCCTTAAAGTATCTAGGCATCCGCTCAAGACTCCCATTTGCTGTTAGTTTGTACTCAGGCTACAGTTTTGAGATGACAATACCACTCATGGTTCTCTTTGGCGGCAGTACTGTTTTCTACTTTGTTGGCAGGGTAGAGGCATAGTGTTTTAGATACTTTATGTGTTAAATTAGTCTTTTGTGTGTTGGCTTGGGAACTTAACCACATGTATAGCAATTTGTATTAGGGAAAATGTGTTCCAAGTTTCAAACAACCAATAGAGGATGAATTTTTTAAAAGACAGAATTGCTTTTAAGACTGTATTTAGGAATGTATTACCTGCATTGGTATGTTTTAAAGGGCGAATTTGTCAGACCTGATCCAAGCACATTCTGGAATGTATATGTTATTGCACTTATTTGCTTAACTGTCATCAGTTTTGTATCCAGAACCATTTCTATGTGTTTGACATATAGTAGGAATCTATGAAGAGGCTTGTTGAGTCCTCTAAAAACCAAGGGTTCAGAGTTTGAGACTAGCCTGAGAAAATAGGCAAGAAAAAAATCAGTAGTTATTTATACTTTATTCAATACTTAGTATGTTTAAAAAAAAATCAGTGGCTAAGGATTAGCTACCTTTCTTTTTCAATTATGGGGCTTGAACCCAGAGCCTGGCTGGGTGCTCTACCTGTACTCTTTTGCTCAAGACTAGTACTCTACCTTTTTGAGCCACAACTTCACTTCTGGGTTTTCTGGGTGGTTAATTGGAGATAATAGTTTCACAGACTTTCCTGCCCACGTTGGCTTTGAACCCCTATCCTCCGATCTCAGCCTTCTGAGTAGCTAGGATTACAGGTGTGAGCTTCCAGTGCTCAGCTGGTCAGATACTATTGACACAGATAATATTTACACTCAGTTGCCAATCAGATGAAAACACTGCTTATGTTAGATGGAAAGAAACATTTGGAAGTGTTAGGGCCAGACACTTATGGGAATATTTTATTGATTGAGAGGTAAAGAAAGTAGTCCAACGAGATCCTTCTTGGCTTTGAGTCTTGTTTACTTTTCTCAAGTTAGAACTGACAGTTCTAATGGTTTTAAGAGATCATGGAGACAAGTATGCCATGAACCTGAACACATTTAGTTGTGAGTTGATATGAATTGTCTAATAGGCTGTCTAACAATTTTTAGCATACCATAATAATCATAAAACAGTAATTTTATGAGTTGGAAAAACCTCCTCCAGGACACAACTCCCTTCCCAGTTTTATAGTAGACAGAAGAAAAGAATCAGAGTACCTAAAAGTGACTTGTCCCAGATATCTATGGGTCAATGCTTTAGTGCTTTTTCTTCTCCCCACCCCTCCCCAGCTAGTCTTAGACTTGGGGTACAAATTCCAGTTTGATCTAAAGTTCATGATTATTTTCTACTTAGCTTCTGAAGTGCTAGGACTACCAATGCAAATCACCAAGTCTGGCTTTTAGTGGTTTGTATATTTTTTGTTTTTAAATACATTCTAGATTTGGAATGGAGTGATACACAGTGTAGAATTCATGAAAATACAATTTTGGTGGGAATGTAAACTTGTTCAACCACTCTGGAAAGCAGTATTGAGGTTCCTCAGAAGGCTAAACATAGAGCTCCCCTATGACCCAGCAGCCTCACTTTTGGGCATCTACCCAAAACATTACAAGAAAGACCACACTAAAGCCACCAGCACAACTATGTTCATCCAATGGTTATTGTCTTTTATGATGGAGAGGTTTCAAAACAGTTTCAGAAGACGCAGTTTTTAAAAACTGATCATTTGTTAAGAGTGATTTCACATGGATGGCATTTGTAGTTTCGAAGTTATTTTTGTTGCCCAAGTCTGCTTCATTGGAAGGAAGGCTAGTTTATCTTTGCAAAGACTTGTGACAACAAGTCTCTCTAACTATGCGTCTTCCCTAGGGAATGCAGTTCATGTTAAAATTTTGCTTCCGGCACCTCTGCTCAGCTTTATTCTGTAAATGTTTCATATTCTGGATATGAATATGATTTGGCATTAATTTCTAGCAGGAAAGCTTTTTAGAGATCCTTTTTACATTAACTCATATACAGTCTGCAGAGCCTAGTACCATATTTAGTATATGAAACACCCTTCTCCCTTTATTTTCCCCTTCATGGTGCTTATTCGTTCATATGAGATTATACCCATACAGTCAATAAACATTTATTGTTTAGATATGGATTAGTTAGATTAAATGTTGTCAGTAGTGATAACTAAACCCAGGAAATCCACAGTAAGGCGAGAATTGCACTGAGGAGCTAGGAAAGTGTGAAGTACTTTCTCTCAATAAGGTGTAGGTCAAGGATCTTATTTGTGTTATTCTGTTGTGTGACTTTGATGTTAAAACTGTCCATCTCAAACCTTAACTTTATAGTAATACTTAGGTTTTCTCATCTATGTTGTACATCAGGTCATTTAGATAGATACAGTTAGACTTGTGTCTTTTATACATCCTGTATTTGGTCATCTCAATAATAAATGTACATTTAGATTGACAATGATTACATTTTTTTTCTTAGAAACATAGTAGTGTTCTGGAATTGTGTGCTACTGTTTTGCAAAGGTATGTGACATTGCAGATCAAATCCCACACAGAACTTCCTGTCCTAAAGAGAGTCATTTATGTATTTAAGACTTGTAAATATCTCACCATTACTTAAAATGTAGCCAGAAAAAGAATGTATTTGGGTTAATGAGCACTGAATTTGAGAAGAGTACTGAGTGGCAATTCCAGTTGTCTGTCAAGTTTCATTGACAGTTTAGTTCTCAATATAGTTTTGTTTGCAGTATGAACAGTCTGATTCACATGAATAAAGCAATTGTAGATAAGAATAGTTTACTAATAATGTATCTTGATACATTTTCACCATTCTCTCTAATTAAATTGGCCTAGAAGCCTGAAAGATGAAGGGGGAACTTTGCTCTCAAAAGAATCAAACTGTTTAACAAATATTTTATTTCCTATCACAAAGTGCAAGACAAATGATAATGTGGGACTGCTCATTTTATTACAGTGTAACCTCATATACATTCATTTGTTGTTAGATTGCTAGTGCTCTGTGATAAAAGCATGAGTCAACAGCTGATCTTGAGCTTTGCCTGATATTTAATTGGATCCATTGCAAGTGTGTTGTAGTATACTTTCATGAACAATTGTAAAGGAGCAATGCAACATGGGCCTGAATTTGAAAGAGAAGATGCCAGCTTCCTTTACAACCAGTAACATAGTTACAAGGTATTTCAATATAAGCTTAGAATTGAGAAAAGGAGCATGATTTTGAAGTCTGTAGAATGTGTGAACACATTAGTAATCTTCAGGGGTAAAATTGCTAAAAAGTTTGAATTTGTGGGGATTTATTTATTAATCTCAAAAATGTTAAAATATTAGGAATGAAATTTGGATGGGGTAAAATTGCTAAAAAGTTTGAACTTGTGGGGATTTATTTATAAATCTCAAAAATGTTAAAATATTAGGAATGAAATTTGGCTGTTTCAAGTATATTTATATTAAAATTGAATACATTCAAATTCAGACTTTTATACCACCGAGAACCTTTCAGTTTCTTACACTATGGCTCAAAAATCTTGATCTATTACATATTACATACACCTTTACTTATTTTTTGCAGTGTTAAGAGATTAAACCCAGGGCCTTGCACATCTCAGGCAATTGTTCTACCACTGAACTCTATCCCCAGCCTTTACTTAATTTATAAAAGTTGAATTTGAGGCCTAGATTTGCGGAAGAGTGTAATTTTCCAAAGGTCTCTCTGAAAGTTACTGAGAAAGCTGAGGAATCCCAGAGTTGCTTTATGCTCTGTAAGAAGCTTTTCACTACTGAGCAGGACTTTCTGACAGTTTAAATATCCTAGTCAGAAACTTTAAGTACCAACCCCCATTAATTTTATGTGTGCACATGTGAACTTCGTGTGTGCACATGTGAGGGCATATGAATGTATTCCTCTGTGTACCCAATATATACAGAGTGAGAACTGGTGTTTCAGCTAAAAGATGAAGGCATGGTGACTGGATCTCCTAGCCTGAGCCTACCCTTCTTGCTGGTACACTTTCTTACCACCTTTTGTTGCATTGGAACTTAATCTATTCAGGTCTATTTTCAGGTTTCTCTGACAAATGTTAACAGTCTTACACACTTTTCTGAATTGAAAGGTGGTAGTGAATTGACTGGCTACCCTTTCCTGTTTTTATGTATTATAAGCATTCATAGCATAGCTCTTACCCAGGTGGCTATTTCAGGGGCCTTGTGAGGGGGAAATGGTTATGTTAATAGTGTCTTTTGTGCCATTAAAATCCATAATGTAGAGCTCAACCTTAAGAAATAAGACTGACACTCTTCTTATAATATATGTTGTTTTTGTGAGAGTGAACAGTGTCTTTTCTGGCTGGGGCACTCCTGTACTAGGGACATGGCCTGGCTAGAAGAAAGCAGGCTGGGTTTTTGCTATTACTGCTCCCCTCAATTTGGGCATTCTTGGCAGTGTACAGCCTGCCCAAGCATATACTACAGTCCTGATCTTGTGTAGTATCTTCCAGCCAAGTGCAATGACTTTGTATTGTTATATATTATACAGGTGACCTATACATTTGTTCATTGTGGGTACTTAATAGATGTTTGAGTTTACTGATAAAAGAGGTACTTTACAGGGTGACAGCTATGCCAGAGCAGTGATGACCATACATGTGTTACCTAAGGATTCCCTGTTGGTTCATTTATTCAATAGATACCCTTTTTTATGTGTTTTTTTTTATTGTCAAGATGATGTACAGAGGGGGTTACAGTTACATGCTTAAGGTAGTGAATACATATACATTTCTTGTCATACCTGTTATCCCTTTCCTCATTTCTCCCTCTTTCCCTCCCCCTGGCCCCTCATCCCACCCCCCTTACTTTCTTCATTATTTTTTTCAAAAACCAAGAAAAAATTCTTATCCTTAATGTACATTGTCACTCTAGTCTACAATGCTAATTTCGTCTATGATTATTAACTGTAAAACAATTCTTTCTAGATCGGATAACACACACACACCTTTTGCTTAGTGTAATCTGTTCTTTCTTTTTCTCTAATTTTCCCCCCACCCTGCTGCTCTTGAGTTGCTTATTTTGCTCTCATCGGTGCCCCTTGTAGCTGTCGGACCCTTTCTACTGTATTCCCCTCCCCCCCATTTCCATTCATTCTGTGCCCCCCTCCCAGCTTCTTCAATAGATATTCTTTTTTTTTTTGGCCAGTCCTGGGCCTTGGACTCAGGGCCTGAGCACTGTCCCTGGCTTCTTCCCGCTCAAGGCTAGCACTCTGCCACTTGAGCTACAGCGCCGCTTCTGGCCGTTTTCTGTATATGTGGTGCTGGGGAATCGAACCTAGGGCCTCGTGTATCCGAGGCAGGCACTCTTGCCACTAGGCTACATCCCCAGCCCTCAATAGATATTCTTAAGCAGCTACTGTGTAGAAAGAGGCAGGGTACCATGTTACAAAGAATATTTTGGCCTCAATTTAATTTGAGCTTCCTATTTTCTATTGATTTATCTATATATTATATTGATTATCAAACCTTTCTGAATTTTATATATCTACACATTGATACATTATTTTATTTTATTTTGACTTAAGTTTACCACTTTTTTTTTATTAATTGGACATAAATTTTTTTACAAGGTGTTGTGCAAAGAGGGTGCAGTTACATAGTAGGGAAGTGTGTACATTTCTTATGATATCTTACGACCTGTTTTTCTATCCCTTGTCTAGGTCAGGTTGACATATATGCAATATACAATGTGATACATTATTTTATATATTCATTTATTTTATATATTCATTTACACATTGATTCAACATTTATTGGGTACTGGTTATTGTATATGCCCATTGATATAGAAAACAGATATCACCTTCCTGATTAGAGAAAGGAGATGGTCATAAATCAGAAAGTAGACTAATAGGTATAGAAAGCAACAGTATAAGCTCCAAAGAAAAGAAACAAGGATAAGGTTAATGGGAGCCTAATAAAAAAAATGTCTCTAAAACTGCATTGGCTCAGATTACAAGGGAACAATTGGTTGGCTGTGGTAAATGTGTCAGAAAGCAGAATTCCTGCATCTAACCTTCTCAGCCTCACAGTTCTGTGACTAGACACTGTCACTACTACACGTCCACTCAAACCTTTTTACTACTACTTTAAAACCACGAGCTGCACATAGTACATTAAAAAACAAACAACTCTTGTTTCCATATCCCCTATTGTCACTGCTTTTGATTTTTTTACCCTGTAGTATATCTGATTTGGGGAAGGGAAGGAAAATAACAAGTTGGTGAGACAAAGGACAAAGGGTGAACTAATGCAACAGTGATACTCACAAGACACTTATGTTGAAAATGAATTTCACCACTTGGGGTGGAGGGGAGTATAAGAGGAGGCAAAGTGGGAGAAAACGAGGGAGGGCATTACAGTGTTTGACAAGAAATGTACTCATTACCTTACTTATGTAACTGTAACCCCTCTGTACATCACTTGTACAATAAAACAAAATATTACTTTTTAAAAAGCCATCAGCTGGGGCTGGGATTGTGTCTTAGTGGTAGAATGCTTGCCTAGCATACATGAAGCCCTGGGTTGGATTCCTCAGCACCACATAAACAGAAAAAGCCAGAAGTGGCACTGTGGCTCAAGAGATAGAGTGCTAGCCTTGAGCAAAAAGAAGTCAGGGACAGTGCTCAGGCCCTGAAACCAAGCCCCATGACTAGCAAAAAATAAAAATAAAATAAATAAAAATAAAAAAGGCCATCAGCTGAAGTCGGGCACCAGTGGCTCATGCCTGTTATCCTAGCTACTCAGGAGGCTGAGATCTGAGGATTGCAGTTCAAAGCCAGCTCAGCCAGAAAAGTCCCTGTGAAACTCTTACCTCTAATTTACTCAAAAAAGCAGGGGAAGTGGCGCTGTGGCTCAAGTGGTAGAGTGCTAGCCTTGAGCACAAAGAGGCTCCGGGATAGCACCCAGGTCCTGAGTTCAAGCCCAAGGACTGGCAAAAACAAAACCAGAAAACACTTATCAGCTGAAAACAAGCTGAAAACTTATCAGCTCTTTATTCAAATGAGTCTTATTTATTCAAATCGAAGTCACAGATATGACTCAAACTCTTCCCATATCTCTCCTCTGCACTTGCCAGGCTGGTTTTATACATCCGAATGAATTAAATTGATGGGTCTTAACATCCCCACCCTCTGTTTTATAACAATATCACAGATAATGTCACAATATAGCATGTAGTTTATGTTGTATAATTTGATTTTTATTTCAAGACAAAAAGGGCATTAAAATATCTGTATAACTTTTTATATGTATTTTATAATTGTATTTAAATGAGCTATGGTTGCAAAGTTCTAGCCCAGCTAGTAATTTAGCAGCTCAAAGCATTTGATTGACAAGCATGTTTAACCGAAAACCTAACTGGTACTAAATTTTTGAAGTGGTGTAGGGAAAGAGGAGATCTTTCTGTAGTACTTAGTAGTCAGAGAAATCTGTGAGTAGTTTTTTTTTATTATAATTTTTCCATTTATTTTTTGTTTTTGTTTTTTATGCTGGTCCTGAGGCTCAAAACTAGTCACAGTTCCACTACTGGCTTTTTCTTTTGGGGGTGGGGGGTGTGTGGTTAATTGGAAGTGAGAATCTCATAGGCTTTCCTGCCCTTGCTGGCTTCATATGGCAATCCCCACATCTCAGACTCCTGAGTAGCTAAGATTATAGGCATGAGCGGCAGGCACCAGGCTCTGTGAGTAGCTTTTGTACTAATGTTAAAGTGGCTTTGGAGTGTCTCCTTTGTGACTTCTTGTAAACCTGGCTGAATAAACTAACTGGATTCCAGTCTTTATTATGTGACTACTGGTAAGGATGCCCAACAATTTTCCGTTACTCCCAGCTATGGTGAAGCTGGTTGTATCTGCCTGTGAGCAGAATGTTTTTTGTTGTTTTTTTTTTGACTTAGCAAGTATATGACTTTATTAAGAGAGAAGGACAAGGTAGGTGATCACCCCAGTCATGCCATCCAGGAAAACAAAGCACATAGACTTACATTTACAGTACTTTGGTTTAAAAATTATTCTTAACATCATGGTCAACCTGATATTCAAAGAAGCAAATGTAGAACATAAACCATGAAAACACAAGCTTACATAGATGAATTAATGTAGAAAAGGAAGGTTGGAGCACGGGAGAACACCTTTAGGATGCTGCCAATAGGAACATTCTTATCAGCTAGACTCAAGTAGCTAAGTAGTAGGATGACTTAATAATGGAGTTAGACTTAGTTATTTTCTTCTTATAAACAACCAAGTGAGGAGCCTACCAACACCTTTGGTTATTAAGGGAGATTTTTGTTACTGAAAGCACGGCTGGAAGCTGTGTTTCTAAGGAAGTACTGTAGAGTATCTCTGGGAGATAAGTGTTATGTGGGAAGATAAGTGTTATGTGTAAGAAAATATTTTGAACAATTGGGAGAATGAATAAAGAAAAGAGCTAGAAGGTGAACTCAGCAGTCCAACAAGTTTATTTTATTTTATTTTATTTTTAATGTTGGGCCCAAAGATAACCTGGGAAGGGCAACCAAGTCTCCTTTAACCAGGCTGGAAAGAAAATGGCATGTCTTTCTTACAACTAGGCTCTCTTTATTATTCAGCAGAGAAAGTGAAGCCCGGTGGGGCAGATGGAAGCAGAGTGAGATGGAGGGAGGTGTTGGAGGATAATCTTTATCTTGGTAGGGGTTTTCAGGGTTTCAACAGCATTTTATGTCCACCAGAGGTGTCAGCGCCAGACATGGCCTTGGTCTCAGGCTTTCTTCCAAGATTGCTGTGTGTTGTTCAGGGGGGAAGGAGAGGGGAGATGATTTAGCAGGGTTGGCAGCAAGAATAGTTGTAAGATATAGCTGTCAGGAGGGAAGGGAAGTGTTTTCAGTTTAAGTTATTTTTTGTCACTGTACAGCTCCATGTTTCCTGTCAACTGTGATTTGAGGCCCGTTACTTAATATATTAGCTTCAGTTGACTCCTCAGATTATAGGTAGTAATTTGAATTCTGAGGATAGATATAAAAAATTGTATTAGTTGAAAGTGGGAGAGGGAACGCATTAGGGGTAAAAGCCAAATGGGTATGCTGTCTTTATTTCTATTTTAGCTGGCCCCCTCCCCACTCATGTCTGGCCTGCTGCCCTTGTAGATATGTGCTGTTCTCCTGATCCATTTGGTTTGGATGAGAAAAAAAGATAACAGGAGGAAACTAGATTACATTTAGCCATATAGCCATCACTGACCCTATTTCTGATTTTGGCTCTTACTTTAGTCTTTTTTTGGAAGTAGAATTTACTTATTGGTAATGTTAGGCATAAAAAGAACTGAGAGGTAGAATTTTTATATGCTGACTTTCTTCAGCTGACCTTTTCTTAGAGGGAGGTTGTACTTCTGGCAACCTGTGGAATAAAAAGGATTAAGAAAGAACCAAGAATGTGGATACATTTCGGAAAGGCTTAACTCCCATAAATAAAATCACAATTTTTATTTCAGCTACTTTCTCATCTCCAGATCACAGCCATTTTGATGAAAATAGAATAGTTTTTGATTTTCCATGACTGGGTAAAAGTCCTAGCTCTGATTGCTATTTTTTTTCTGCAAAAGTGTATAAGGACATCTTTTCCCAAGCACTCCAGTGGGTCCCTAGGATCATTTTAGTTAACAGATGTTGATTGTTGATAGTGCTTTGTAAATTTAACAGGGCTATGTAAGCCTGAAGAATAACATAAGCTTTGGGTTGTCTAGGCAGATGTACATGGAGAGAAGAAAAAGTCATATATGTATGACAACTGCTTGGACATCTTGTATCCAAAAGTGCAGAAACTTTTTTTTTTTTTCTTTCTAACTGCTATAGTATGGTACTGGTTTGTGGAGGATGGCCAGAAGCATGCTACCTGTGTTAAGAAGGGCTTTGGCATTCTATAAAGAGATTACTGGTACCAGCAGATGAAATGATAAAGGGATGTGTCAGTATGTGTGAGTCATGTACATTTATTTACTTTTAAAAATGGAACTATAATAGAAGTAGGCATGAGTTCAACGTTTATTATTTTCATTGACTTTAAAGGTTTTCAGGTTAAAAGTCACAGGATACATTTAACTTATAGCATAGCATGTATAAAAACCTTTTAAACTCTGTAAAAGCACTGTAATTTGAAACTGTTGATCTTGATTTTATTACCAATGGTACATTAGGCACAGTTTTGCGTTGCTATGTCTGTGTTCTGCTCTGGCACTAATCCAGACAGAAAGCAACAAATCACAAAACAACCTGGTTGCCCTCAGGGAGCTTGATGGCCATTTATCATGGTGGTCATATATGACACTCTTAGCATCTTTTTATTTGCTGTCATCTTTTTTTTTTTTTTAATTTGAGTTCTCATTCTGTGTCAGGCCCTTGGCTAGGTAGGTGCTGGGGTGCAACTGTATTAAGTAATAGAAGGACCTCATTTAAAGACTTGACTCCAGTGTCAGGCCTCACTCCCATTTGACTTAGTTCATCATTGTTTTTTTGTTTTTTTTGTTTTTTTTTTTTCCAGTCCTGGGGCTTGAACTCAGGGCCTGAGCATTGTCCCTGGCTTCTTTTTGCTCAAGGCTAGAACTCTGCCAGCTTGAGCCTCAGCGCCACTTCTGGCCTTTTCTGTATGTGTGGTGCTGAGGAATTGAACCTAGGCCTTCATGTGTACAAGCCAAGCACTCTAGCCACGAGGCCATATTCCCAGCCCAGTTCATCGTTGTTTTTAATTGAAGCCCAAAAGAAAGAAATGAACATTAGAAAAAATGACCTTTTTCCTTCATTTTTTTTGTTCTCAACCTGCCCAAGGAAGCATATATTACAAACTGGCCAATAATAAAAATCAGGAGGATTATTGCTTAGGTAGAGCTTTTTAGAAGATTGTTACTATTTGAGACTATCTTGTTTGATAAAAGTAAAGAAATTCATAATATGTATCTTTCTAGGGTTTTCCATTGTGTTAGGGGCTTTTTTTTTCAGCTACAACTACATGATCATTAAGAATGTATTTTGTTTTATTTATTTATTTATTAAAATGAGAACAGAGAGGAAGTTCTTTTTTAATTAAATTTTATTGACAAGGTGATGTACAGAGGGGGTACACTTACATAATAAAGTAGTGAGTACATTTCTTTTCATATTTGTTACATCCTCCCTCATTTTTCTTTCCCTTCCTAGTTCAGATAAGCATATATACAATATCCAGAGTGTACCAAAATCATATACAGTAACCACATGGGGTACGAGGGGCTTTAAATATATCTTTAAAACATTTAGGGGGTACTTTTAAATTTGAAAAACATCAGCATACACATAACTATTTAAAACATAAATGTATAACTAGAGAAAATACCTATATGCCTATTGGTCAGATTAAGAAAGAGAGTACTACCATTGTCTTGAAGTTATCAAGTATCCTTCATTGCTTCTCCTCAGAGGTAACAGCCATCCCTCCTTTTGCATTAATCATTTCCTT
This sequence comes from Perognathus longimembris pacificus, assembly GCF_023159225.1. NCBI lineage: Eukaryota > Metazoa > Chordata > Mammalia > Rodentia > Heteromyidae > Perognathus > Perognathus longimembris. The sequence continues at coordinate 45,000,580 of NC_063167.1, read as the reverse complement.
CCTTCCAGTGTGATAAATCCAAGAAGCAAGCCCAAGTTGAGGTATAAGCAAAAGGCCGTGCTTTCATCACTAGGTGAAGACTTTGAGAAGAGAGCTTCATAGTTCTAGGTTGAAGTTACCCCTGGATTCATCAGAATATCTGTGTGGAGAATAGATTCAGACTGTGAGTTCTTTTTGAAGATTAGTGGAAATGGTCACAAGAGCATTGTGAGAAGCAGGCTCCTCACAGCAGTTGGAGTATCTAGAAGACTTCAGTGGCTTAGCTCTTGGGATCTTGGAAGGATCTTGGTTGGTAATGTGGCTGCTTCCATATTTTATTTCTGTTTTAAGAGCCCTGTGACTTATATAGGTCAAAACAGAACACTGTTCTGGGTCAAATGGTCTTCTGCATATTCAGGCAGTGGGGCATAGAAGGGAAAACAAGAACACTATTATTCCATGAAAAAGGAAATCCTCCTCTTTCCTCTCTCTCCCTGTTCCCGCCTTCTCTGTTCTTTGATACAGGGTCTTATTATGTAGCTCAGTCTGGCCTTGAACTCAAAGTTCCCCTACTTTTCTCCTGAGTGCTGACATTACAGAATTGTACACTATGCCCTGCTCTCTACACATCTTAAGTTGTACTACACATGTGTGGACTGGTCACCCTTGAAGGCTGGCCAGAGCTGTCATTTTGAGAGATCTTGATTCTATCTTCATGAAATTCCCTTTACTTCTGCTTTGTCAAATCTTTATTTCTTGGGTAGAGCTTGTCTTCTACTAGCTTTTTAAGGATACATAGCAGGTAAGTTTTATGAGATATTTTATGTCTAAATATGCTTAATATAATTCCTCTTTCTGACCTTATTGATAACTTGACTTCTAGATTGGAAATTTTCCTCTTCATAATTTTGAAGGCTTGTTGGGCAGTGCTGTCTGTGTGTCAACAAAGCTACTAAGAAGACTGAAAACATTCTTGAATCTTGACCTTCTGCATGTGGCCTGTTCCATTTTCTCTATGAAGTTTATAGAGCTTCTCTTGTTTTCAGTGTTTTGAAAATTTCCAGGAATGCCCACAGCATGTCTGTTTGCATGGATTATGTGGGTGGATCTTTTTTTCTTCCCCTGACTACCTGTAGCCTTTAGTTCTGGGAAATCTGGGAACTCGTTTTAGTATTTCCTTTATGAACTCAAGATGTGTAACTGTCTTATTCTTACTGTCCTTATTCTCCTGTTTGCAAATTGCTCTTTTTTAAGCTATACTTTGTATTCAGACTTTCCCATTGAGCTTATAAAAATAAAGTGCAGCGGCAAAGGACATAGCTCTCAAGATAAACAGAAAGCCCACAGACTGGGAGAAAATCTTTACCGGACATTCAACAGACAAAGGCCTCATCTCTAAAATATATGCAGAACTAAAAAAATTACCTTCTTCCAAAACAAAACTGCAAAGAACCAACAGCCCCCTCATCAAGTGGGCTAAAGACTTACAAAGAAACTTCTCTGATGAGGAAATGAGAATGGCCAATAGACATATGAAAAAATGCTCTACATCACTGGCCATAAAGGAAATGCAAATCAAAACAACATTGAGATTCCATCTCACCCCAGCAAGAATGTCATATATCAAGAAAACTAATAATAACAATTGTTGGAGGGGATGTGGCCAAAAGGGAACCCTACTTCATTGTTGGTGGGAATGTAAACTGGTTCAGCCACTCTGGCAAGCAGTATGGAGATTCCTCAGAAGGCTCAATATAGAACTCCCCTATGACCCAGCAGCCCCACTGTTGGGTATCTATCCAAAAGACCACAAACAAAATCACAGTAATGCCACCAGCACAACAATGTTCATCGCAGCACAATTTGTCATAGCGAGAAGCTGGAACCAACCCAGATGCCCCTCCATAGATGAATGGATCAGGAAAATGTGGTACATTTACACAATGGAATTTTATGCCTCTATCAGAAAGAATGACATTGTTCCATTTGTAAGGAAATGGAAGGACTTGGAAAAAGTTATACTAAGTGAAGTGAGCCAGACCCAAAGAAACATGGACTCTATGGCCTCCCTTATTGGGAATAATTAGTACAGGTTTAGGCAAGCCATAGCAGAGCATCACAAGGCCCAATAGCTATACCCTTAGGAACACATAAGATGATGCTAAGTGAAATGAACTCCATGATATGGAAACAAGTGATATATCACAGTTATAACTACTTTCAACGTCCTATGTGAATGTGTAGTTTCTATTATTGATGATGTTTTGTATCACCTTCCTATGTTTGTACCTACACTATCTCTGTAATCTTATCTGAGTATATTGGAAACCGTGTTTACTGGTATTGGAAGTAGGAAATTCAAAGGGAATACCAAATTCGAGAGACACGGGGTAAAAAAAGAGAAATAACTACAAAAGCAATACTTGCAAAACTGTTTGGTGTAAGTGAACTGAACAACTGGGCGGGGGGGAGGGAAGGGGGGGGAGGGAGGGGGGCATGAGGGACAAGGCAACAAACAGTACAAGAAATGTATCCAACGCCCAACGTATGATACTGTAACCTCTCTGTACGTCAGTTTGAAAATAAAAATTTGAGAAAAAAAAAAAATAAAGTGCAGTTATAAAGTGTACCAATCTTGAGTGTTTATTTGGTTAGCTTTGAGAATTGTATATTCTAGTTCAGCCCTATCTAAAACATTTCTTTCAAACCTGAAAATTCTGTAGAGCCCGTTTTCAGTGCCCTTTTTTCATTTGTTATTATTTTTTAATAGTCAACCTTTTTGTTTCCTCTGCAATGTCACTTACAAAAAGAAACTTGTATTTGTACATAGTAAATATGTTTCTTGTCTTTCTGAACACATTAATTTATAAGGTTTCTCTTTCTTTGTTTACATTGAGTTGCCTTTTTTTTTTATCTTCATGATGCATTGTAGTCATCCTTTTTTTTTTTTTTTTTTCCAGTCCTGGGGCTTGGACTCAGGGCCTGAGCACTGTCCCTGGCTCCTCTTTGCTCAAGGCTAGCACTCTGCCACTTGAGCCACAGCGCCACTTCTGGCCGTTTTCTATATATGTGGTGCTGGAGAATCGAACCCAGGGCTTCATGTATACCAGGCGAGCTCTCTTGCCACTAGGCCATATTCCCAGCCCTGTAGTCATTCTTTAGACTACTATTTATCTTGGCTATTTGTACATGAGTAAATATACACAGTGGAGAGTTGAGTGTGTATAAGGCTTACGAACTTTGAACTTCACTGAAGAGTGAAGCATTAACTGGGAAGCGTTTCGTGTCAGTATCTTTCATCTGTTCTAGTGGGATGATGACATTCCTCCAGTCTCTTGCCTGGATGGTTAGAAACTAGTTGTAACCTCTCTGGAGCAATGTAGGGAAGATGGTGAAGGTTGCAGCATCATGGTCCCCTCAGCATTCAGTGTGTATATACCCAGACGTCTCTGTGTCTACAGGCCCCATGCCTTTTCCGGCATCTCTAGATCTAGTACCTTCTGCCTTACTTTTCCCAGAAAATATTTTTTTTTTTTAGACCCATGTTGCCCTATAATAAGACAGTCATTGGCCACAGGGCAACAACTAATCTTTATTTTCATTTACTTTTTTGAGAATTGAGCCCAGAGCCTTGTGCATATTAATGATATGCTGTACTGCTGAATTAATTTCCCCATCTCCATCTAATTTTAAATTAATTCCATTAAAAAAGTTAAGTCAATTCTTTGATACAACCATCCACACTTTAAGTGCTACATAGTCACATTTAATTGATGGCTACCATATTGAATGGACAATACAGATATAAAACATTTCTGTTTTGCAGAAATTTTTATTGGTTTGGATTTTTGCTAGGGTAGAGGAATGGGGAATGTAATTTTTCTCAGAGATTTCTCTTTAGTCCCTTTTCTTGATCTAAGTTACTGTGTTTTGGTGGATGTGCAGAGACTGCACATACCATGACTTCATATGCTTTACTGCTGTGCATTAATTTCGTTTTTGTCCTTTGCCACATTATCTACTTGGGATTCCACATTTATGAGTTATCTTTTCTGCACATCTGACTGATTATCAGCTGCCAAAAGTTAGTTGTAATGACCCTTTTTTTCTTGTTTAGTTCCTTTTATATTTCTGTTCCACACACAAATAGATATACATTAGATATATATTATGTATATCCAGTACGTATCTAATATGTATTATATTAGATATCATACAAATATATACTGTTTCTATAGGGATCGGGAGAGAATAAAATTGGATGCTTTTGTTTAGTTTATCATTTTAACTAGAAATCTTGATTCATTTACTATTCACAATACTGTAAGGTATAAATGTGATTATTTTCATTTTTCAGTTAAAAGAGGCAAGTAAAATAACTGGCTAAATGTTACATAGAGTCAGGCTCCAGTGGCTCATTCTTGAAGTCCCACCTACTTGGAAAATTGAAATCTGAGGATAGTTGTTCGAAGCCATCCTGAGCAGGAAAAGTCTATCAGACTCTAAAGTTTAATTAACCAGCAAAAAGCTGAAAGTGAAGCTGTGACTCAAGTGGTAGAGTGCCAGCCTTGTCAATGCTAAAGGACAATGCCTAGATCCTGAATTTCGAGCCCCAGTATTGGCATACACACACATTAAAAAAAGTTGCATAGCTAGTAAGTGGAATGTAAACTTGTGTCAGTCTTTAAAACTTGAGTTTAAAAAAAATTGAAGGGCTGGGGATATAGCCTAGTGGCAAGAGTGCCTGCCTCGGATACACGAGGCCCTAGGTTCGATTCCCCAGCACCACATATATAGAAAACGGCCAGAAGCGGCGCTGTGGCTCAAGTGGCAGAGTGCTAGCCTTGAGCGGGAAGAAGCGAGGGACAGTGCTCAGGCCCTGAGTCCAAGGCCCAGGACTGGCCAAAAAAAAAAAAAAAAAAAATTGAATAGTGTGCTATATCTTTTACTGAGGAAGGACCCCTTCCATTTTTCAAGTTACAATATTTTAAATTAGAGCCATGTTTTAGGGATACTAGCCTAGGCATTTCTACTTTTATCTTGAAAGCTGCTTAATAAAAGAGGTCAGTCTTGAGTTGTTCTGTCTCAGAAAGATTATTTTCTCCTTAGCTGTTTACATCTACATTGTTCCGAGACTTTATGATTTCTGAACTTTGTTAACATTCTTTTTCACAATGTTTGAAATGTTTAGAGTAAAAATCATCCCATTGTGTAAGTCTTTTACTCAAACTGTCTGATTATTCTCTCATTAGAATTGCTCCCATAACAATAGCAGTTAGACCTCACTTTCCATAGGCAGTTGTTAATCTTTGAGTACCTGGTTTATCCCTGCTTATCTTTGAATCCTTAGTGCTTGGATGCATTGTTACTATTTAAAAAAATTATTTATTTATTTATTGTCAAAGTGATGTACAGAGGGATTATAGTTTCATACATAAGGCAGTGTGTACATTTCTTATCCAACTTGTTTCTTATTTGCATCATTGCATTTGCTTCCTAATTGCTAGTCTCTACCTGTCTCTTCCAAATAACCTGTGAAAATTGATCTTTGTCAAGTGCACTGTTTATTGACTTCCTCTGACTCTAATTATAATGTCCTAACTCCTCAACACAACATAGAGGAATGATTATAGTCTGTTTCTTTTCTACTCCAGTAGAGCTATTTTTGATCATCCCTTCCTCCTGCTTCTCCCCCACCCCCACCCCTTCCCTTTGACACTGAACTTCATGGAAGGTCATGCTCTAAATCTGTCTGTACCTGTACTCTTACTTTCTGCCTGAAATGTGCTTTCTCTAGTTCCAACTATTTCTCCTCTTTAATGTCTACTATTTTCTTATAATATCAGCCCCAGATTGTTTACCTGACCCACTTTTGATTTAAAGGGTTCATTCTGTTCCCATGGCACTTCAATACAGTACATCCATTCATTCAGATTGGATCTTGCCATACATATTATTCTGCGGTTTGCCTTTTCTACCTAATAATAGATTTTCCTACTTAATATAAACTTCCCATATTGTAATTGTTGAATGACCAGTCAGTTCTTCCAGTTAGCATCTTTTCATAGTAATTTTATTTTCATGTGACCATTTCCTGGTGCAGATCTTGGCACATGATAGACAAACATTTGTTGAGTGAAGCTGAGCCCTAGTGTTGAGTGAGCCCATGGCAGGTGATTTCCCCTCTGTCACTTTTTATTCTATCATTAGTAGGACATTCAGCATTCGGCCTATTTTCCCAGCATAATTATGAATAGTGCCCCACTTTCACTTAAGTCTTAGTTTCCACAGAAAAGTATGTCACTACCTTATCTAACATAACCAAGTGGATCAGCTAAAGAGTAAGAAATACTTAAGGTGTCTGTTTGCATTTGAAGCATTAACTCCAGTGTCTTTCTCATTAACCAATCAGGAAAGCCCCACAGCAAACATAAGAAAATTCCTTTAATGCATTTCAGTCTTATGTGTTTCATTTTTCCAGAGAGAATGCTAATCCTTTCAAAAATGCTTTTGTAAGGAGCAGTTTACATTACAGAAGTGGGACTCAGCTTCCTTTGTTTGGTGCTACTGTTCAGTTTGTCTTGAAAATCCAAGAGCTTATTGGATTCTTTTCCATTAAGATGTGTGCAGCCTAAATGGAAGCTCACTGTCCTGAAGTCAGAAGGAATATTAGGTTAGTTGGTAAGTGTTTTTAGAAGAGGTTAGGATGTGGGCTTATATTCTTTCTTGCTCTGCTACTTCCCTAACAGTACAGGATTGGGAAAACCTATTTGTATTTAATCCAGAATGTAAAATGAGGGCAGGAATTCTTACTTTACAGGGTTAATGAGGCAATTGAGGTAATGCATACAGAGTGATTAGCATAGTTAGTGGCATAGTACGAAACATAAATGTTGGGTTTTTTTATTGTTGTGATGATCATTACTATAATTATCTTTTGATACAGACTAATTCAAGAGGTGTTAGAGAGATCTGCCCAACTGCTTTCTGATGGCAGTCTTCATGTCCTGAGCTGTCTGTTAGTGCTAGAAGCTACTGCATTGCAGAGGATGGAAAAAGAAAATCAATGTGATGAAATCATATGGGTCTAAGAGGAGAGTGAGTTGACTGTTACCTGGTATCTACCTTGTGAGTTTTGGGTTGTTCAATTTTGGAGTGGGATTAGAAGGGCTGGACCTCAGAATCACCTAGAAGATTAAAGTATTATTTTCTGGATTCCATCTTTGGAAACCCTAATTCAGTAGGACCAAGTTAAAGATTGGAATTCATATTTTTTTTTAAGTTCCTAGATGATTTTGATGTACAGTTGGGCTAGATACTCCCTAGATTGGATGATCACTTAATGCCATATTATTACATAAAATATACCCTGGTCACTCATTGCTTAATGTAAAGCAGTGACAGTATTATAGTTATTATTTTAGGAATCAGAAAATGGAGAAAGATTGTTGTAAATATATTAAAATGGAGAGCCTGAATGAACTGAATTAAATTTTATGACAGTTTTGAATTTAAGCCTGTTGTGCATGCATTCATGTTTTTCTTAGAGAACATTTGTCTATGTTTAGAGTATTGAAATGAAGGAACAAAAAGCAGTTTAGGAACATAAACTTAGGTATATTTTCATTTAAAACCTAAAGGAAGATTTTGAGGGGGGAGGGCAGTTGTAGAGTTGGAACTTAGGGACTGGGAGCTGTCCTTGAGCTTTTTTGCTCAAGGCTAGTACTCTACCTCTACCACTTTGATTCTCAGCTCCACTTCCAGTTTTTGAGTGGTTAATTGTAAGAGTCTCATGGGCATTTTTCTGCCAGGCAGCTTCAAACTGTGATCCTCAGGTCTCAGCCTACAGGTGTGAGCCACCAGTGCCCAGCTAAGGAAGATATTTTCTCTGATATTTGAAATTTTTATTGCTCTTATTGTAAAGGAGAGAAATTAGGTTCATATCATTGATATTTGGCTGATCCAGATCATTACTTAAATTGTTTAATAAAAGTGCAATTGGTTAAGAGTCAGTAGACCTGGCTGAATCTCTGCTCAGCTATTACCATAGTGCACTTGAGTTAGTTACTTAACTAATCTCTCTGGCATGGGTTTTCTTGCCCATAAAATTAGATGTTTTATTGGCCTCTATCTCAGATGATATTTTGGGGGCTGCAGTGAGGATATATATAGATAGGGGTATAGAAGATTGATGAGCTGTGAGTGACCACATGTCTCTGCCTGGGCTTTTCTTGGTGGCTGCAATGTTCTTCCCTCTAACTCTCAGGTATTCAAACTTAGATGATAAATTATATCACCACTTTGTAATGACAACACCACCCATTGTTTACACTTAATCTTTCACAGTTAAAAATTTTCTACCTCATTTCTATAGCCCTAAATCATTCACCAAATACTATAACATTTCTTAATACCTTCTAATAGTTTCTTAATATCTTCTAATAGTTTTCTAAATTTTATGTTATTCTCATCTCTCCAACTACATTGATAAATAGATGAGAATTGTTTTTTTTTAAAACTTCTAAATATTTTCCTTGATTCATTAGAGTTTGAGGTCTTAGACTCTTAACTGGCCACTGTGTTTGGTTTACAAAGAAGTAAATTCCAAGTGTGGGAGAGGATAGAGGAATGGTAAGGATAAATGACTTTGTGGAAGAAAACTGAAAGAAGAGAAATGTAGTCCTTTCTTACAGGCTGATGTCTGACTTGTTTTTTTAAAATCTTAATGCTCCATATTGACATTATTGCAACATAAATTTCCAAGTAATTAGGAGGAAATCTGGGAGCTTCTCTTAGAAGCTCTGGGAAAAGAAATTTCAGATGTCCCCATCCCCTACAAATTTGTTTCTGTATTTTCAGCAAGAAAACTTTCCATCCTTAGCTGGGTGCCTGTGGTTAACAACTTTAATCATACCTACTCAGGAGGCTGAGATAAAAGGATTGAGGTTTGAAGCCAGCCTGGGCAAATCAGTTGGTAAAACTCATTACCAGTCAATCAGTAAATAGCCAGAAGTTTCCATCCTTTCTCCTTTTCTGATGAGAACAATGCATTTTTATCATGTTTATTTCTGACCCCTAGGACCCATAAGTCCCCAGGCCATCCTTAATGTCTAGGTGAAAAGCTGTAGTCTGTAAATAACTTTACACCAGTCTTGACTTTTGGTCCATGTTGATTTTCCCTAGTCCTGTTTTTGTTTTTTTAGTATATTTGTTTGTATTAAAGGTATTTTTATAAACTGCCGTAGAATCTCCAATTTAATGAGATTAAATAAATGAATATAAAGATAGCAATATAGTTACAGTATTTTCATGGAATTATTTGAAGTTTAGAAGCAGTTTTTGAGACAAAATTTTTTGCCTCAGAATTAACTGGTGAAAGAACCCATTGAGAAAGTTGCTTTTCAATAGAAATAGGGCTACCTGTAATCCTATCTATTCAGGATGCTAAGATCTGAGGATCAGGTTCAAAGCCAGCCCAGGCAGGAATGTCTATGAGATTCATCTCCAATTAACCACCAGAAAACTGAAGTGGAACTGTGACTCAAAGTGATAGATTGCTAGCCTTGAGCTCAGGGACAGCACCCAGGCCCTGAGTTCAAGTCCCACAACTGACCAAAAAAAAAAAAATAAGGACTAAGTATTCCATATGTCCTTTTTTAAAGCTCTTTGGACAGAGGATTGACAACACTCTGTATTTTCAAGATATTAATGCAAGGATAAGGACTGGAATTTCAAATATTAGGTCTGGATTGGAATGTGCATCTACTCATGGACTCAATTCTGTAATAGGGATTCCACATGCAAAGGCAGGGAATGTACACATAGGACATCTTATATGTGCCCTTGCTGTACCCTAGCAACCTGCGGCTCAGAGAGAAGAGATTTGCTTTGGCTGGGCTTGTAATTTGTCCAGCACTTTTCTTAAATCCCACTTTGTTGCAGGTCTGAGAAAAGCTGCTAGGTTCGTTATGCGGAAGAGTTATTCTTTCTCTCAGAATCAAAACCAGAGCCTAGCCTTTTCACTTGCTAGTAGCTTTCTGTTTTTGTACTTTTTACTATTAAAGGTAAGAGCTTTTGCTGTTAAAATGTTATGTGACTTGGTTTTTTAAATTTATTTCATGATGAGCCTCCGTTTTCCTTCTCTTTTGGTGAAAGCTATGTGTATAAGATAATTATTATCACTTCACAGAGGTATAAAACATTCCAGAAAACATAGCTTGGAGGTAATACTTTAATTCAGTCCTTACCTGTAAATTGAGCTTGGCACTTCTTATAGTCAGTGCCTCATTATTAATGTTACTCTTGGCTATAACACTTCCTAGTTCTAATTTACTAATGAAATATTTAAAAAGTTGCATCTGCTTTCATATTAAAGATTTTGGCTTTCTTGTTTCTTTTTTTATTGTCAGGATGATGTACAGTGGGGTTACAGTTACATGCTTAAGGTAGTGAATACATACACATTTCTTCTCATACCTGTTATCCCCTTCCTCATTTTTCTCCCTCCTTCCATCCTCCCGGCCTCTCACCCCCCCCCCATTTCTTTCTTAATTATTGTTTCAAAAACCAAAATATAAAATAAAATAAACAAATATTATCCTTAATGTACATTGTCACTCTAGTCTACTATGCTTATGTCCTCTCTGAGTAGTAACTGTAAAACAATTCCTTCCAGATTGGGTGCTACATGTAATCTGTTCCTTCTTTTTCTATAATTTCCCCCCTTCCTGCTGCCCTTGAGTTGCTTAGTTTGTTCTCATCAGTGCCCATTGCAGTTGTTAGGCCATTTCTACTGTATTTTTCCCCCTATTTTCCATTTGTTCTGTGTCTTCCAGCTTTTTTCAGATGTGTACCTGTGTACATCTTGTGTAAGGAAAAGAGTATAGGGTCCTTTAGTTTTTCTAAGAGTGATTACGAAGAAGTCTTTTGCTTCTTTGGTGTTCTTTACAGCCTGGATATTAAATTATGTACATAGGAATTTATGTACATGTAATTTAGAGTTTGTATTTCACTTTTGGGTGCCTTTCTCCCAAGGCTGCCCTCCCCCTTGTTTTTTTTGGTCTCCCTATGAATTGGTACCTTGGGTCCTGCTTTCTTTGTCATGTCTCTTTCTTTTTTGTTTTTAACATCCACATGTCAGGGAGACCATGCACCTTTGTTGTCTATGTTCTCAACATTATTTAAGATATGTCCATTTTCCTGCGAATGCCATTATTTTTATCATTTCTATTCGCTGTGTTGAATTCCACTGTGTACAGCTACCACATTTTTGGATCCATTCATCTGTAGTGGGGCATCTGGGTTGTTTCCATATCTTGACTATTGTGAACTGTGCAGTGATAAACATGGATGTGCAGGTGTCCTTGTGATATCCTGGATCCTGTTGTTTAGGATAGATGCCTAGAAGTGGTGTGGCTGGATCATAGGGAATGTCTATGTTAAATTTTTTGAGGAACCTCCATACTGTTCTCCAGAGTGGTTGTACTAGTTTACAATCCCACCAGCAGTGCAGAAGGGTTCCTCTTTCTTCCCATCCCCTCCAGCATTTGTTGTTGCCTGAGTTCAGAGTATAGACCATTCTAACTGGGGTAAGTTTGTTTTTATTTGCATTTCCTTTACTTCCAGGGATGTTGAACATTTCCTCATATCTTTCTTTTCCATTTTTACCTCTTCTTCTATGAAGTCTCTCTTTAGCTCCCTTGCCCATTTAATAATTTTTTTTAACTAGGTTTGGAAGGGGTTAGTTTCTTGAGTTCTCTGTAGATGAAGGATATTAAGCCTTTGTCTGTTGCTTTGCTGGTGGAGATCTTTTCTCAAATGGTTGTCAGTCTTTCTAGTTTAGTGGCTGTGTCTTTAACTGTACAGAAACCTTTTATTTTGAAGTAGTCCCATTGTTAAGTCTTTTCCCCAATCTGTTTTTTTGCCCCTGGGATTCTATTCAGGAAGTTCCTGCGTATGCCTATAAGTTCTAGTGTCTCCTATTCTGTCCTTCAGTAGTTTCAGGGTTTCAGGTCTAATGTTGAGGTTCTTTCTTGTTTCTGCCTATCATTACAACATCTTTAAGGCCAGGCACATAATAATTTACTGAGGGAAATGCTATTGCACAAATTGTTGAAGAAACATTAGTTTCAGAGTAGTATGCTAATTCTAGTTAGACGCTACAAAAGAAACCATCTTGTTTATGACCTCAGGGAACCTGTAGTCCATCAAATTGGTGGCTTTCTCAAGAGCATAAGGTGTACCATGGAGGAAACTCATATTAGATTATGATTTTGAGCATATGTGGAACAGAGATAAACTACTGGACATGATTTTTGCTCCTGAGTTAGATGCGTAGATGAGAACTTAAGTGGGTTGTGTGAACCTAACTTTACATTTAGAGGTATCAGTTAGGGTTATGGTCACCACAGCAGTCATAAAGTATCCCCCCCCCCCCGCAAGCATTTCATGATACTATCAACACTAAGATATGAATTATTATTGTTCCCATTTTATAATAAAAGAACAAAAATTTAGAGGCTTAGTAACATTTCTTAAGTTGACATATGTCTTGAGTGAAAATCCAGAATTAGGAACTAGTTGTGTGTGGTCCTAAATATTGTTCACTAGGCCATAGACTTTCTTGCCTCTGTAAATGCTAGAGTCTTTCATCATCCTGTTCCTATCAGGAACTCATCTTGATCACATTCCAGGGGTATACACATTTGTGGACCCCATTATTTCTCTACTGTGCTTCTTATAGTGACACTCCACGATGGCTGCTCTTTTTTTCTTTCTTTTCTTTTCTTTTTTTTATTTTTATTTTTTGCCAGTCCTGGGCCTTGGACTCAGGGCCTGAGCACCATCCCTGGCTTCTTCCCGCTCAAGGCTAGCACTCTGCCACCTGAGCCACAGCGCCCCTTCTGGTCCTTTTCCATATATGTGGTGCTGGGGAATTGAACCAAGAGCTTCATGTGTAGGAGGCAAGCACTCTTGCCACTAGGCCATATTCCCAGCCCTCTTTTTTTTCTTTTAATGTGCCATTATTGGGGCTTGAACTCAGGGTATGCTTTAAAAATTTTTTTTTTGCTCAAGGTTAGCACTGTATCTCTTGAATCATAGCTCCACTCCCAGATTTTTTGGTTGTGAATTGCAGAGCCTCACAAACTTTTCTGCTCCAGCTTCTTTGAACCTAGTGAGATCCTCAGATCTCCTGAATAGCTGGTATTACAGGCATGAGCCAATCTGAGCCTGGTTGTTGTGTAGCCACTACTCTGGGACAAGTCCTTATGTCTTTGTTAGGACTAATTTGTCTGGATGTGATTAAAATTTCACAATTAAAATTAAAAAAAAAAAACAAGTGTGTATGTGGGAGGGGAGGCAGGAATGGTGGGCCCTGAACCCTGACACAAATTTCACAAGATCCTGTCTCAAAAAAAAAAAGTGTGTGTGGGAGGGGAGGCAGACATGGTGGGCTCTGAACCCCCTGATACCAGCAATACATAAATAATAAAAATAAGGAAAGCTTGCCAGATAGTTATACCTTCTGTTTGCTATCCATAAAATATGGCTGAATGTTTCGTGCTGTTTTGGTGATGCAGTGCTACTTTTTTATCCTGTTGATTTATCCCTTTTTTCTTTAATTATTTTTCTTTCCTTTGCCTCTTAACGACTTTTATTTGAATTCTAGTTAATACATATGTATCACCTTTCACAAATAACTTAATGTTTTTGAAATTCAGTTTGCTTATGAATAAAATAGGAATCACTTCAGCTATTGTAAAGATTGAAAAGCATATATTCAAAAGTGCTTTGTAAAGTGTAGAACGTGTGTGATTGTATTTACTGATTTTATATTTGTAAATGGACATGAACAGTTAAGCCGACTGTGCAATTTTGGTATTCATTTGGAGAAAGCTAAGGCAGAGGTACGTTCATTAATATTTATCTTGGTGGCATTGTGGAAGTCATGAGATTAGGCATCTAAAAACTTGGGCTTCTGCCATAGTTATGACAGCTGGAATTCATAGGACAAGTACAGCTTTGGCGGGGATCAGAAATGTTTCAGGAAATGCTTGGCTGACCACACATCATAGAGCTCAGTGAGCTGATTAAACATTCACAGTGTGAATGGAGATTGAAACTGGTGTAATAAAGGGGAACTTGTTCTATGTAAATTCTACTTACTGAATTTCTCCCATACCAGTTTTACCCTTTCAGTTCTGTGAAATAAAATTTTGTCAAAATCATTATTGTAAAGCCTAAGAAGGTCTGATAAGGTCTCTGAATCATCAAAAGTAGTTAAAGCTCCGATTAATAGGATTATTGTTCATTTTTCTGTATTTGGATCCCTGGAAATATGAACATTTTGTATCACAAAGGCTGTGTAGGCAACTCTGTTGAGTAATAGGTTATCCAGGCCTCTGATTTGTGTGTGTGTGTCTGTGTGTGTGTGTGTGTGTGTGTGTCTGTCTGTCTGTCTGTCTGTCTGTCTGTCTGTCCTGGGACTTGAACTCAGGGCCTGACTGCTGACCCTGAGCTTCTTTTTTACTCAAGGCTACCTTTTTACCGCTTGACCCACAGCTCACTTTCAGCTCTTTTGGTAATTAATTGGAGATAAGAGTCTCACAGATTTTCTTGCCCAGGCTAGCTTCAAACCACAATTCTCAGATCTCAGCCTCCTCTGAGAGCTAAAAATGTAGTAGATGTGAGCTACCAGTGCCTGGCTAACCTCTGAATTTTGACTCTGTGTTGCCTTTTTTCCAAGGATAAGAAGTTAAAAATAATTGAGTGTCTTTCAAGAGCAGCCCATGGACAACTCTTTCTGACTATACCAAGGAGGAGGATGAATCACCACGTGTGGGAGGTTGATTTCCCTCAGCCAGCATCTTCATCTAGGAGGACAGTAGCTCTGGGAAAGGTTTTTTTCCTGAGTCATATATATCATGATTTGCCAACACCCTCTAGATTTTCATTTTCTTCTTTCCCCCCCAAAAGAAACTTCTTCTTTGTGAGAGTGTATGTGTGTTTAGTAAGGTGGGATGAAGGCAATATTTCCTTCAAATGAATATTCATATATTTGAGGCTATTTGCCAAGTTAATTTTTGTTGTCCTGGAATATTTATTACTCTGCAGTTGGGGATGAGAAGTAGGAGGATTTTACTGTACAGTGCCCATATAGCCATCAAAATATATTTAGTGTTCTATGGGGTCTATTCACTTAAAATACTTGAAAGAAAGAATATCCTTTTCACATAGCTGACCTTTAAGAGTCCTGGGCCGATGCTTCCCCTATCATCTCCCATTGTCTGAGATCCATGCATAATACGGGGTCTTTCTTGTATCTGAGGAATTCATGTGAGTTTGAATGCTTCTCAGGAGATGTGTGCTCAAGGGAAAGTCTGAGCTTTGTGGTCAGTGTTGCCCCCTTGGAGTCTGGTTCCAACTTTGTCCCAACTCTGTCTGTTCTACATGCACCTTCTGTTCAGTGTCTAGTCAAGAGTTTTACATTCCCTCTTTCCTTTTATTGCTCTTAGTTCAGGTTTCCATTGGGAACATTCCTTGTAGTCAGCTCTTGTTTTCATGTATTTGTATCTTACCATCCATAAAGGCTAGTTCATATTTACTTCTTCCATAGTATTATATGTCTGCTGTAGGCAGAAAGTTACAAATTATTTGCTTGAATCCAACTATTTAATAGCAGACCCAAGATTCTTCTTGACCCAAATATTTGACAATGATTTTTTTCCTGTGAAGTTCTCTGGGTGTACTGGTCCCCTACTCACACCTTTTCCATATATATAATTTGTCTTGGTTGACAATGAGTCATGTGTTATTGCTTTGCCGTGTTCTGGAGGTGTTCATGCTTTGGTAATGTCTTTTAATGATATTTTTTGCTTCCTGCTAAACTGTGCATCATAGGCTTTACACAGTGAATTCTGTGTGTTTAAATTAATGGTATCCAGGACAAGTAAATTATTTCCCCTTTTTCTATTTAGTCCAATTAGTTGCATTTTATCGTAATGTTTGTGCTCACTAATTGCTAAGTAGCTTAGCATGTTAGTTAGCCTTCCTGTCTCTACATTTATTCTCTAGAAAAAGACAAAATCTGGGCATAGTAGTACATTCCTGTAACCTTCGCTACTTGGGAGCTAAAGATTGGGAAGACTGCTGTTAAGCCAACTTTTGGAAAAACTTAAGACCCTGCCTGAAAAATAAGAAAAACAAAAAGGGTGGTGAATGAAATGGTTGAGACTTTGAATCAAAGCAAGTGTATGGATTAGAGAAGGACTATTTGATTAAAAAAACTATGAATATAGACATACTGTAGACTTCCTCTGGATTTTAGTTCAAGGGCACAAACATGTTTCAGTGAGGCCTTACCATCTCCCCCTCATAAAAAAAATTCTACCACTGATTGAACACAGGATCTTGGGCATGCAGGGCAAGTGCTCTACCATTAAGATACATCCGCAGCAAGGTTTTGCCTTATTAACACAATACAAAGCAAGAATTTGTCTTGATAAAGGATAGGTGCCTCTGATCACTTTTATAATTGATAGATTAGTAGTTTTTAAATTTTATTTCTCTGCCAAATTAATGATTGCATCT
Organism: Perognathus longimembris pacificus; assembly: GCF_023159225.1. Classification (NCBI taxonomy): domain Eukaryota; kingdom Metazoa; phylum Chordata; class Mammalia; order Rodentia; family Heteromyidae; genus Perognathus; species Perognathus longimembris. The sequence goes on along the minus strand of NC_063167.1, from coordinate 44,984,011 downwards.
ACCAAATTTCCACAATTTGTATATAACCTTAATAGAATCTGCTGCTACTGATAGTTTTATACTGAACTCTTTTTTCCAGTTACAGTGGTGATTTCTGTGAAATACATAGAAAAATTTGCCTGTATTGGATTTTTAATGTCTTAGGTTCTGTGAAGGATGATTGAGAGATGTGATGATAAAAGCAGAAACAGGAACTATTACAATAAGTCATGTGAGAGAGTAGTACTTTTGGGCAGAATTTAAAAGATGTGTTTTCCTTATTTGTTTCAATGTTTTCTAGATCTCCATGGCAATTAGACGTGGGTCTAGGAGGTAACTGAATAAAGAACATTCTGAGAGAAGAGATTGTTTTATAAAATGAAGGCTGAGTGTGGCATTGGGTGGCTAATCTGAGTCTAGATGCTTGTGCTGAAACATCTTAAGCTATACACTATGGGACGAAAGGAATGATGAGTTGATACAAGAACTGCAGATGAAGTACATATCCTCGACACTGTGCTTTTGCTAAGGAAGATAGACACGTTGGATAAAATTAGCAATCTTTAAAAAAATTCAATTTTATTGTCAAGGTGATGTACAGAAGAGTTAAAGTTACATACATAAGGTAGTGAGTTCCTTTTTTTTTTTTTTTGCCAGTCCTGGGCCTTGAACTCAGGGCCTGAGCACTGTCCCTGGCTTCTTTTTGCTCAAGGCTAGAACTCTGCCACCTGAGCCACAGCGCCACTTCTGGCCTTTTCTATATATGTGGTGCTGAGGAATTGAACCCAGGGCTTCATGTATACTAGGCAAGCACTCTTGCCACTAGACCATATTCCCAGCCCCATGAGTACATTTCTTGTCATACTTGTTACCCCCCTCCCTCATTTTTCTCCAACCTTCCCTCCCGACCAGTCCTCTGACCCCCTCCATGTTGTACAGTTAATTTTTAACATATTGTCTTGTGAGTATCACTGTTGCATTGGGTCACCCTTTATCTTTTGTTTGACCATTTGGATGTTCTCTTTCCCTTCGCTAATTCAGTTAAATGTATATACAATACCCAATACCCAGGGTACTGAAATCAAATACAGTGACAGCAAGGGATAAATCATAGGAAAGAAGAACAAAAGAAAAAAGAAATAATTTCACATAGTACATTAAAAATAACAACATGAAAACTCAGTAGCTATGTACATATGGTCATATATGTCGAAGCTAAGCGAAATGAACTCCAAGATATGGAAACGAGGTTTTTCAAAAACAACAATTTTAAGGTCAGTTTTATTCCTAATGTTTTTGCTGAATTTTTTAAACCAGTGTTTTCTAAGTGTGGTTTCTTACTGATTACTTAGCTGTTTTATAGGTGTGTGTGTGTGTGTCTTTGTGTGTGTGCATGTGTGTGTGGGGGGGGTTAGTGCTTTAAAACATGTTAAGTAGAAGAAAACAGTATAGAATAGAAATTAGTGTGAATTGCACATAGTATCATACTTTCTAGGCAGGTGAACTACCACTTGAGACATTTTATGTATTATAAAATGTATTTCTTATTGGGAATTACAGCCAGCGAGGCATGGCTGTCAGCATAAGGTCTTGGGCTATCAAGTTGTGATATATAGCTCTTACTAGAATTTCAGCTGATGCTAGAGGAAATTGGGAATGGGGAGGAGGGTAGAAGATCCTCTTGGCTCTTGGAGCTCTGCCTTGTTGCTCCTGTCTTGGTGAGGGCTAAGTGTTCAGAACAGATCATCACACTGATATTTTTTGCAGAGCTTTTTCTACAGTTTAGGAGTGGGTTCTTGGGCTGGGACTAAAAAACGGTAATAGAGAGCACTTGCCAAGCCTGTGTGAGGCCCTGAGTTTGATCTATAGGCTACTCCTCCCACCCTTTACAAAAAAGGGGGGCTGGGAAATAGAGGAGAAAACGAAAAAGAGTGAATCCTTTGTTGGCACTGCTATTCAAAAGGTAACCATAAAAATGCTTTATAATTTCTTGGCTGAGGAGAGGTATAGGGTACAGTGTAGGAAAACATTTTTCTTGAAATTGTCTTATTTTTGCTTTCCCCACTCAACTCTACTTAGGTTTTGAGTGAGATGCTCAGGATTTTTTTGGAGTATATACTGCAATGGAATTTACCATTTGGGGGATTGTGTAGTACTTGAACTCCCTTCATTTCTGGAATGATCTTCCATTGTGGTACAGAAGCTGAAGGATGTGTGGACAAATGACTGAGGGCATACTAGGCTCAAGCCCTGGTAACTCTTCTTTCCCAGGGCTTGAATTTTGAGGGAATGGTGCAGATAGAGGGGGTGGCTTGAGATCACTGCTGAAAGCAACTGATTTGGGAGTGATTGCTGGTGACTTGTGCTGTTGCTGCCAGTGGTGTCCATTTCAGACTTGTCCTTTAAACTTCATTTGTCCCTTAAACTCACTTTTCCCCTAAGGTAAGTAGAACTAGTTTCTGTTATTTATACCCAAGGACACTGAGTGGTTAAAGGTTGAAAGTTATGGAAACCATTTTAGATGGACTTCTTCCCCAAAAGATTTGTACAAATAGAAGGAAAAGTAAATGAACATGTTGCCACACAAATAAGTTAGCAAGGGGTAGGAGACACAGGGTTGTTTCTTGTGTATTCTTTTAAATTGTGGTTACCTTCAAGCTTTACCAGATAAATACCAAATATCTATAAGTCTTTGCTTCATGACATTGTGGAAATGAAAAACTATGTTATAATGTACCATAGTATGGTTTTAAACATTTGTTAGTCAAGATTGTTTTGTTTGTTTTTCCTTTTTTTTTTTTTTTTAAGTCTAAAGTTGTTTTCAAGTCTTTTTTTTTTTTGCCAGTCCTGGGGCTTGGACTCAGGGCCTGAGCACTGTCCGTGGTTTCTTTTTACTCAAGGCTAGCTAGCACTCTGCCACTTGGGCCACAGCGCCACTTCTGGCCTTTTCTGTATATGTGGTGCTGAGGAATAGAACCCAGGACTTCATGTATACGAGGCAACACTCTTGCCACTAGGCCATATTTCCAGCCCTGTTTTCAAGTCTTAATGTGCTTACAGAAAACTAATTTCCTAATGGGTGTATGTAAGAGATAACTCTTGAATCAGCACAACAATCCTGTGAAGTGTAGGTAGTTTTATAGTTGCCATTTTACACTGAAACACTAAGAGGCTAAGAAACTTACCTTTGGTCACACAATAAGTAACAGATCTAAGATTTGAACCCAGGTTAAGGTGACTGGAGGCCCAAGATTCAAACTGCTTACATTCTGTAAGGATCCTTAAACATTATTTAATACAAGTTCGTTGAGGAAGATTTGAGTTTAGAGAGCTTAAGAGGCTTGATCAGGTTTGGGTGAGTCCTGGCAGAACTGGACCAGAAGTGGTCTTCTTTCTGATAGGTAACTTACCTACTGCCTGCAGGGAGAAGCTGGAGTTCAGACTGTCTTCATTTATACCCTTCGCCACTTTTCCTTCCTGTCTGCCTTTTTCCTGTACAGTCCTCCTTCCTGGTCTGCATGGTCTTTCCTGGACATCTTGCAGTATTCCTCCCTTCCAGTGCTTTCCTGGAAGAGCTGTATCCTACCTATCTGTCACCTGAAGGCTTCTTTTCTCCAAACCCAAGCAGGGTCACTCTCCCATATGATTCACAGCCCAAAGCATTACCTTCTGCTTTCTTGACTGCAAGTCTTCCTGTGTCTCTGTGGCTCTTTTGTGTCTTCCGACTCGAAGTACCTGTATGTTAGTCTTGTCAGCTGAAGCTAGAGTGCAAGGTTTTTCTGGGTTCACATCTATCCTGTTACATCTTTGGATTCCCTGAAGCTATGTGCCTTCCTCAGGATAGTGTGGCGAATGGAAAGGACAGTGAGGCTGGAGTACAAGAAGTATATTTGAGACTTAATCCTCACTTCTTACTGGCCAGTTGACTATGGGAACATCTGAAACTAAGTCTTCTCATCTGTGAAAGAGAGTGAAGTTATAGATGTGAACACTTTAAGTGATAAAGTACTATATAAATGATAGGCCCAAATGCTTTGTAATTACTTTAGGATGAATGATTACAAAGTACACTCCCCCCACCCTTCCACCTCCAAGTCAAATTTTTATTATATATCCCTAGCTAGCTTTGAACTTGTGATACTCCTGCCTGAGCCTCCTGAGTACTAGGTTTATGGGTAGGTGCCACTATGCCCCACCCCGTGGCACCTTTTTGGATGTGTACTTCTGCATCGTGTTTTTTTTGTCTTTAAGAACGTGTATGGCCTTACTAAGCATGTACCATCTTCTTCAATTACACTTTAGATGTATTACTAGTTATTAGTTAAAAAGAAGAAAAAGAAAAATAGAGCGCTAGCAGCAGTCCAGTATCTTGGTACAAAATTGTTTTCAGGTGGACACTTATTGACTTTAATTAAGCAAAGTACTGTATTCTCTTACCTTCTCTCAGCTAAAGCAGGCTCATTAGCAATACAGAGAGCTCGAACCATCGACTTGGCATTGATTGTTTGATCATCCCTAGAAGTTTATTGTAAGTGAAACAGCATTTACGATTCTGGGGTATTCCTGGAACTGCTACTATAGTTAGAAGTGAATTATTCTATGTGGCAGGAGTGGCATATAGAAAAGCCATAATTCTGACTTACTGACATAAAAAAAAGATTTTAAATTTATATTATGTCATCTTTTTGGCTAGAATCCATCTGCTTTACAGTATCTTGCAATGCTTTCATCAGCCATTATCATCAGTAAAGCAGTGGGGTCTGGTAACGGGAGGCACAAGTCATTTCTGTGGCTTTATGAGTGTGAAGTGACTGGTGGCACAGCTAGAAGAGAAAGAAGCAGCGGCTTTCCTGGCCCTCATGAGATGGGCTTATGCTAGAGTCTCCAGAGTTCTCCCACCGTGAAGCGGCAGTGCCTTAGTTGTGGGCTAGAACACAGATAAGGTAGGGTGCTGGAATGATTTTTTTTTAAATGACAGTTCTTTTTCTCTAGAAGCAAAGGTGCTGGAATGAGCTCAGTCTGCTAGATAGATGTAAGACTATGAAAAGCACTAAAAATCCAGAGAAGACAATGCTGCTGACCACTTTGGAGTATTTATGTTGGTCCCTACCATGGGAATCAGGAGTCACACACTTGCACTGATTAGCCTCTAAGCTCTCAATGTTTTTAATGAGAGTTAAAACGTGCATGAGATGTGAAGGTGGTTAGTGCCTAGTTAGATTCTTGTTGTTAGAACTGTAGTCCATCAAGTGGCTACTTTCAGGACATTTTCATTATATATCTCTTTTCAGTTTTTCTAAGTTCAGTTCATCAGCATTTTACTTGTATTTTCTGTTTTGGAAACCAGAGGCTCTGATTCCCCGAAGTCTGACATAAGATAATTACCTATATGTGAAAGTATATCTTTAATGAAAATAACCAGATGCTCATAACATTTGACTTTGGATCTTTTGTTGGTTTTAAGTTAATCAGTTTTTACCACATAAATGTGATAGTGTGGTCTTTGGGCCAAAAGCAGCCACATTGTAATGATAGTATTTGGTAGGGTTGGGAGAGATTGGGGAGAATGATTTTCAAAGGAGTGACATTGATAAAGATTTATTTGCACTCGTAAATTCATATGTTGGACCCTATCTGTACAACTACTTAAGGAAAATAAAATAATTTAAAAACTCAAATGGTTTCCTTTTCTATTTCTTTTGTTCACTGTCTGAATTTTAATTTTCAGTTCTTCCCTTGCACAAATACTAGTATTTCAAATGATGCCCTTGGGAAATCTTTTATCCAAGATTTCTGGAATTTTGCTCATTGAAAATAACGTTACATCCCGTACATTGCAATTAGGCAGTGTTTGGACTCACAGAGCCGTTTTGTTTCTTTTACTTTTCTGTCATTCAGAAACTATCAGAGCTCTTTGCTACCTACATGAGAATGTGAGAAACTAAAGAAATTTACAAATTTTATCTGAATTTTTTCTCATACAACGCAGCATCTATAAAATTGAGCCACAGATGTAATCCTTTTAAATCATTGGAGAATTCACTGCTTTTATCAAAAAGCTTTTAATTGCTCAGCTTTTATCATCCTCATTTTCTAAGTTACTTTGTATTCATTTGAGTGGGAGTCAGGCCCCTGTGAATCATGTTCTTTTTAAAAGATACTTATAATTTCTATTGGACTTCATTTTTAACATTGAAGATTTTTCTTTTGTATCTTATAGTAAGAAACTTGGATTGGTTTCCTGGAATTAGCCAAAGTGTTTATTAAATGATCTTGCTCTTTTCTACTTGTTTTAAAAGTTAGCTACATAATGTTGCTTAGTTTATTTTGAAGTGTTATTTGGATGAAGCTCATACACTAAAAACATCATTAATGAGAGAGTTGTCATTCACAGTTCTACATATAAAGGGCTTATTAGAACAGAGCCCAGCATGCTTTTTAAGTGCTGTGTGGTTGTTTAAAAAATTATTAGAATGTCAATTCCCTGAGAACAGGGGTTTTATTTTATAAATCAGCATACAAAAATATTATAGTTAAATGTAGATTGTCTAAGAATCTGATTGCTAATCTTGTTTTGTCAATTTAAGATGAAGAATAATGAATATGTACCATATTATTGTCCTGTTCAGCCATATTGGAAGTTTAACATGATTTCAATACAGAGTGTTGCTTGCAGTAAAGAAAGAATGCTTTAGCCTTTCCTACACTGTTTGAATTCTCCCATGAATCTACTTTAGCTAATACATTTATGTACACTTGCATGCCACCCTACATATTTAGTTTTATATTTATAAACTAATTGTAGCTTCCACATGTGAGGAAAAAAACATGCAGCCTTTGTATATCTGAGCCTGACTTCACTTGTAATTTTTTCCAGGTCCCTTTCATTTCTTTGCAGATGGGTACATGAAAGAGGGTGTGGTCAGGGGTAGGAGGGAAGACATGAGTAGAAGGGTTGAGGAGAATGTAGTCAGTGAGTCAATGCAGAGGTTAGAGGTGTGGCTCAAGTCAGCCAGTGAGTGAAAAGTATCAGATACCAAGTTTGAGGCCAGGTCTCAGAAAAAAATATTCAGTGCATACCTTACAAAATTAGGAAAAGTAAGGGAAACTCCTTTGGGGAGGTAGGGCTGGGTCAGAATGTTGAAAGGGGTGGCATTGATCAACATGCATTGTATCCACAAACTGCTTTGTTTAATGACAGCTCCTTTGTATAACTATTTAAAGTAGTTATATATACACATATATGCGTGTGTGTGTGTGTGTGTGTGTGTGTATGTGTGTATATGTGTGTGTGAAAGAATGATGGGAAAACCAGTCTCCTTGCTTACAGGTTGTTATGGAATTCTAGTTGGAGAAGAACCATAATGATTTTAGACTGACCTTTCAATCTTACAAATTGTTCACAGAAAGTCAGTGATTCCTAAGTTTAAATAACACAGACTAATGGTACATATTCTAAAGATATGTAAGTTCTAAAAAGTTTTATGCAGTAGTCTTTCTGAAAGAAAAACAGGCTTGGGTGGGACACTTGATTCCTTCCTGCCCTACAGGTTCTCAGTCTATGTCCCTTTCCTGGTCAGGCTCAAGCTTCTTTGTACTCCATCACAGGGAGTTCTTTGGCCATCTTTTGTTCTTCCATGGCAGCAACAGATAATGGTGCACCCTGGCAAAACCTGAGGTTGAACAACATACTCTTAGCAAACTGTCCATGAGTTGCTAGTGCTGGTCTGTGTACAGATGTCAATATGAATGTTGTAGAAGGTTTCCCCAGTCTAGTACCTTCCCTCTTCGGGGCCTTTATACCTGCTGATCCTTCGGTCTGAACTATTTTCTTTTTGACTTGGTGCTCCACTGCTGAAACAACCATCGTATCTTAACTCTATGTTACTGCCCTCTTGGGCCCCAGATTAGCTCACACTTCCCCTGTTGTATGATCTCTGGGTTTTTTTTTCATGGTATCTTTAGTTGTTTTTAATGACATTTGTTTCAGCTTCTCTGCTTCTGTTGTTCCTGTAGACTGAAAGCTCTATATGGGCAGGGACCATATTACTATTTTTCTTTGCGGTATCCCCGTCATCTAGCTTAGTTTTTGACATAGAGAATTGCACAAAACTACTTGTTGAATGGAAGAATCTAAATATGGTATTTTAAGTTCTACTTCGGAGTCACGGCAAGGCATTAACATTCAGACCTCATGCTTGTTAGCCAGGTGTCCTACCATTTGAGCTGTATTCCCATCCTTTTTTGCTTTAGCTATTTTTCAGGTATATAAATGCATTTGTCCTGGCCTGGTGTTGGACTGTGATTCTTTACCAAACATCCTTCCACACAGCTGGGTTGACAAGCATGCACCACTATGCTCTACTTACTGGTTAAGATGGGGTTTCACTAACTTTTTTGCCTAGGCTAGTCTGGATCATGATCTTTCCAATCCCCACCTCTTGAGCAGCTGGGATATGGGTGTGAACCATAGTGACTAGTCATGTTAAGCTGATTTTTAGATGCTTTCTTGGTATAGGAAACGGTGCCTATTCACATAGTTCAAATAATTGTTTGTTTTAATTTTAAATAGACGAAGGTATAGTGGTTCATTCTTTGAATCTTGTAAAAATTGTTCACATCTTGCTTGTGTTTCCTGCCTGGTCTCCTGTGTTTACTTTTACTAAAGTCTGATCCACTGCAGAAAACTTTCCCCACTTAGCTTTAGCCAGCATGTCAGAGTTTGTCAGAGGTATGCAAGATGATTTTGCAACACACTCACTCTGTTGAAGTTAGGTTTGTTTTTGTTGGTGCATTTCTCCCTTGACTATAAATCCTGTGGGAATGCTGCTCCAAGCCTCCCAGATAGCCATTCCTCATGTCTTTCCTGCTTCCCATCCACTGCTGCCACACAGTGCCCAGGACTGTGCTTTTCCCAATCCCAAGTCTGATAAAATAAATGAATGATAGGATGGAAAACTGAGATAATAATCTTTGTTATCTTGGAACCAATTTTGAATCACTGAATTTGGAAGCTCTTTCTTTGTGAAACTAATTTATTTCTAAAAATTTGCATTTTTGGGTGTCCTATACTGTCACCCTCTATTCTTCACAGTATCCCTGTGACAGAAAGTCACAGTCCTGGCTTCTTTTCTTAGAATACTTAAAGTAGTATCTTTGTTGTTTATACCCCGTTACTCTTAATGTCCTTATCAATCTTTCTCTTTCCTTCCAATCTGACTTATTTATTTTTATCTTTAGCTCAGCTCTCAATGGACTGAAAAATTGAGAAGAAAACCCAGTCTGCTTTTTGTGGGACATTGGACAGCCGAATAAATGCAGGTAAGTAGATTTTCTTTTCCTTTCTTCCCTCACCTTCCTTCCATTCCCCTTTTTCCCTCCCCTCCCCTCCCCTCTTTCTTTCCCCTTCCCTCTCTTCCCCTTACCCTTTTTCCCTCTTCCCTCTTGTCTCCCCCACCCCTTTCTTTTGGTGACAGGATCTTGTTATTATGTAGACTAGGCTAGACTTGAACTGGCAGTCTTCCTGCCTCCTCTTGAGTATCAGGATTACAGACCTGTGTCACCATGCCTGGCTAAGATTCTTTAAAAAAAAAAAAATTTAAGGAAAATACCTATCTTTTAAAGAGAATAAAGAAACTTGTATTATATTCTTTAATTTTAGAAAAGTAATATCTTATTCATTCTCAATGTTAAGCTAAAAAACTTTCAAGTATAAAAGCACTAAAAAGAAGGAATAAAAAAGTTAGTTACCTTATAATTTCTCTTAAGTACTATCATTAACAACTTATTGTATGTTCATCTAGATTTTAATATGTGTAGGCACAGTTCAGAGGACTGTAACATACCTATATTAGGCCTTTACACTTTGTAGGGTGCCAGGTACATTGTTTAGTATTGATGCATATAACTATATATCTTTGATGTTTCTTGTTTAGTAGAGCTCTCCTGGTGGATATGTTTTTCTAATGGTCCTACACTTTATTCATGTATAATTATGCATAATTACCTGATAATTTTCTTTAAGTTAAGGGGTATGATTCTTTCCGTTTTTCCTCTGTCATGTATATAAAAAAAACTCTAAGACAGAAGATTTTCATAAAACATTATAAAGCAAGCTTTTAACAATTCTGTTTTCCACCTAATTTGTGTGTGTGCGCGCACACACGCACGTGCACGCGCATGCGAATGCCTGTCCTGGGGCCTGGGCCTGAGGACCTGGGCCCTGTCTTTGAGTTTTGTGCTCAGGCTAGTGCTCTCCCATGTGAGCCACTGCTATATATACTTCTGATTTTTTAGTGATTAATTGGAGGTCAGAGTCTCAAGGAACTTCCTATCAAGGCTGGCTTGAACGGCAGATCCTCAGATTTCAGCCTCCTGAGTAGCTAGGACTTAACTCACCAGTGTTTGGCTTCCTTTCAGTTTTTTAATGTGGAATGAAATTAGGGTCTGAGTGTTGGGATTTAAAATGGTCTTGCCTGCTGATTGAAACTGCAAGGAATAATAATCTTGTAGCGTTCAGCCTGATTTCCAGAGGATCCTAGTTTTTAGGTTTCTTTTGGAGACTAAGCAATTAAAATGTAATGCCTTTTTATTTTGAATATCTGTTTAATTCCCCTCTTGAAGGCATCCCTTCTCCCCTTACCAGGGCAGCTAATAAACAAAAATGGATTTGATGAAAAGAACTATGACTACTGTCTGCCCCATAGATTTTTCTTGTTATGGGTCTTCCTTGGATTTTTAATTATACAAGCACCACTATGTAAGCCTCTGTGCTTCAAACTAGGAACATGAACATGAGTCACAGTTCTTGTTCCCAGAGACCTCACAAAAGGTGAATAAGCTGGCATCTTTCATTGTGGCTAATGTAGTGTATTGAGTTTAGGGGCAGAGGGGAGGGAGCATCCACTTTAGAGATGGAACTGAGGTTCAGTGAAGACTTCCTAAAGAAGGTACTATGTGGCCTGAGTTCTAAAGAACATTGAAGTTTACCATGAAAGAAGTACAGGGAAGGAAGGCATCTCTGTAGAGGAGACAGCATGAGAAGAGATAGAGGTGAGAAACAACACTGGGAAGAAGGGGGCCAAGACTGCTGGTATCCTGTGGTTTCAAGCCTGAAGTAAGAAGTGGAGAATGACCGGACATGAAACAGTGAGTCAGACTGGCCTGGAGAGGAAGGGCCTTGGTTTAAGAGTTTGAGAACTTGTTTGTAGATTAATGGGAAACTGGAGGATCTGATAATTTTCAAAGATATTTACTTTAGGGCTAGCTGAAGGCTTGTATGGCAGGTAGGAAGAAAATAGAAGTCTGGGAGCCAGAAATTAGTTTTTAGGCCATTGGTACTGAGAAAAGGGAAGGAAAAAATATGTAGGACTTTCACTTGCTCTTCTTTGGCCTAGCCTATGGCTCAGCTACTAAGCTGAGGCTGCTTTTTTGTCCCTAGTTCTCACTTTTGAGGGCTTTGGGAGTGACTAACTTACCATACCTCATCCTTGGGTCCTTCCTTTCCACCTCAAGGCTTCCCATTCTTCCATTGGCTAGAGGTCCTTGCCTACAAGGTGATAGGGACCTGGCTCCATTCTTACCTTTCATGGCCCTTCTGTATGAACATGTCTAGGTAGTCATTTTGTGTCCTCTGTCTCAGATGGAGGCATGATGATGTGATTTATGCCCTCACCCAGCTTGCTGTTTACTAAGAAGTAAACACATAAGAACTAGTGGCTCACACCCATAATTCTAGCTACTCAGGTGGCTAAGATCTGAAGATGAAGCCAGCCTGGGCAGAAAGTCTTACCTTTAGTAAACTACTTAGAAAAAGCCAGAAGTGGTACTGTGGCTGAACTGGTAGAGCACCAGACTTGAGCACAAAGAGGCTTAGGGACAGACAGAGCCCAGGCCCAGAGTTCAAGCCCCAGGACAGGTGCGCGTGTGAGCGCGCGCGCGCGCACACACACACACACACACACACACACACAAACAAACTGAGAAAGAATCTCATGATCTCTTATAATCCTAGTAAAGGTAGAAACAATAATAATTATGAGTCAGTCCCTTTATGTCTTTTGTTCCAGAGTAGACCACATTTTTCAAGTGCAGTTTGTGTGCTAGTAGAGAAAACAAATTCCCCTGGGTCATGTTTTAAGCTTATTTTGATTGTTAAGAAAATGGTTTGACTGTAGTTATTAATTAACACACTAATTATGTTAATAATTTAATTAGTTAATTATTTCCATATTTTAATGTCTGTGGTTTTTCATAAGAGAAAGAGCAGTGGTACTTACCCAGCATCAAGTATTTCTGCTCTTACCTTCACAGGACTCTTACCACTTGAACTTTTAGCACCTGGAATGACCACATTATCTTGTCTTTTCCCCCACATAGTATCTAAACATAAAAGAGGACTGCAATGCCATGGCTTTCTGTGCTAAAATGAGGAGCTCCAAGAAGTCTGAGGTGAATCAGGTGGTCCCTGAGCCAGGGGTAGAAGTGACCTTCTATCTGTTGGACAGAGAGCCCCTCCGACTGGGCAGTGGACAGTACACAGCAGAGGAACTGTGCATCCGGGCCGCGCAGGAATGCAGTGAGTATTGATGATAGGGCTTGGGAGGCTGTGTGCCACTGCCCCAAAAGCAGATCTGAAGTCTCTTTCCCTCTTAGTTTTGCTGAGAAGCAAAGTATGGAACCCTCCCAGGAGGCAGGGTTCTGCCTTGTCTCTGCCATTGCCACTTATTTCCAATTAATTGATCTTTAGCCAATAATTTTAATTCTGCGGTTTTACTTGTCACTGTAAAGTAACTTACGCTGTCTGTATCACTAGTGAGCTATTGAATTCCAAGGGATGATGGTTGCTTCTGTGTGGGCTTAGCCTTTTCTTCTTTTGAGATAGGGTTTTACTGTGTAGCCCAAGCTGATTTCAGATTCACAGTCCTTTGTCTCAGTCTCAAGTGCAGAATTACAAGCTTGTACCACCACATGAGATTGAGACTCAGTTCTTATTTATCTCACATCTATATGGCTGGGATAACATTAATTGTTGATGAGATTGTATCTAAAGCACCTAAAACAAAGCACAAGCTCAGTGAGCAGCATCTCTCAGTATATTAGGAATTATTCAGAACTCCTACAGTCTGGCCACTTTTTTTGCTACCATGGCTTGCTCTTCCTCATTGTGGTGCTGGGTTGAAGTAAGAAGTTAAGTGCTGCTTTGTGGCTTGGTCAAGTTGTCAGGTGGTGAAAAGGGACAGTGAAGCTGTTAATAACGGTCTGTTTTTTTTTTTTTTTTAAAGTGAGGCTTGTCTTACTTAAAGTTAGCCTCTCACCTCTGAAGGTGAGAAACCAAAGCACCTAACACAGAAAACCTCCTTTTACTACCTTTTCAACTTGACTTGAATAGCTTTTACTTACCTGATTTTAAATGACAAGTGAAATTAAGGCATAGAAACTTAGTTTCAGGTTTAATCAGGTAGTTCATGCCTATAATCTTATTAGCTACATGAGGCTGAAATCTGAGAATTTCATTTTGAAGTCATCCCAGGCATACAAATCCATGAGACTCTTTATCTCCAGTTAACCACCAAAAATTTGGAAGTAGAGGTATAGCTCAGGTAATAGAAAAAGCTGAATGAGAGTGCAAGGCCTGGAGTTCAAGCCCATACTGGCACATATCCATACACAAAATAGCATTATAGGGATAGCATAGTTATTTCAAGAAATACCTACCTTGTTAGTAATGTACCTTGTCCAGAAACCCCATTCTTCTCTGATATATCCTTCAGCTTAAAAAGCTTTATGTATCAGCACCAGAAAGGGAGAGAGCTGTGCTACAAGAAAAGGTAAAATAAACTTGCTGATTAAACATGAAATAGGATAAAATGGGCTAAATTATATAGGGTAGTGGAAAACTAAGCCATAATTTTAAATTATTTTGAGTAAGCAGCAAATGCATATATGGGAAATAGCATTATATAGCAGCTTTAAATGTATTTGTAATTAATGAGTGTTTTGAGACTTTTTTGGTGCCAGTTCTGTTCTTGGTGTTTTTGCTCAGCTCTCTTGCTCATAGTCGGTATTCTACCTCTTGAGCCATGTCTCTAGTCTAGGTTTTTGCTGGTTAATTGGAGTTGGACTTTTCTGACTGCATGGGCTTGGAATCTTTATTCTCTGTCTCATATTCCTGAGTAGTTAGAATTACAGAGCTACTGACACCAAGCTTCCTTTAAGGCTTTTTGTTTCCTTGTTTATTTTCTATCCTTTCCCTTGAAATTTGGTTAGTAATGCTTATTCTCTTAGTCATACTTGTTGCCATTGGCACTACAGGTATAAACCTCATTAGTCTGTTAGCAAGAATCTCTTCTGCAGAACTGCAGACCAGCAGGGGAAGATGATAGGAGGGAAGCTGTGGGTCTGAGTTGGTCATTGTAATCTATCCCATGTAACTCTGGGCCCCAATCAGTCAATTAGGGTGTCAGTTCCTAAGCCCAGTCTGTATAGAATGGATAGTGTTTCTGTTGGAATATTGCAAAAGTTTAATCTTTTTTTTTCCCTGGTACTGGGGCTTTTGAACTCAGAATCTTTGGCTTGCTAGGCAGGTGTTCTAACACTTGAACCTTGTTCACCCTATTGGCTTTAGATATATTTTGAATAGGATCTCATATATATGAGTAGACTGATTGGACCATGATCCTATTTATGTCTCTTACCTTGTTGGGATGATGAGCAAACACTACCAAATCATCTTTTATTTGTTGAGGCATGGTCTAGTGAACCTTTTGTTCAGTGTTGACCTCCAACTAAAATCCCCTTGATCTCTTCCTTTTGAGTAGTTGGGATTACAGGTGTGAGTAACTGTACAGGTAACAGTTTGTTATAAATGAAGTAAGTCTATCCCAGCGAGACAAAAGGATCCATGTTTCCTCTTTTATGTGGAAGATTTAGCTTACAGACTCATAAATATGTTTGGTGGTATACAAGTGAATATAAATGTATTAACTGACATATGGTAGGTGCAAGGCAGACCTCAACTAGTGTAATTTCTTTTGAAAGCCAAAATTAAAGTCCAGAGAAATAAAACACCAGGAAACAGATACTCAAAAGGGGTTGGGTCGGGTCAAGCGGGAAGGAGTAGACAAATGAAGAGGAAAAGTGGGGAAAATGAAGACTAGAATCTAGTGTATGTGTGTATGTGTGTACGTGTGTGTGTGCGTGTGTGTGTGTGTGTGATCTACAAAATTAAGAAGAGTGAGGGAAGGGGTAGGTAGGAAAGGAATGGGTGAGAATGTTGAGAGGGGTGACATTTACCAAGAAGCATTGTATCCACGAACTGCTTTGTTAATGGTAACTTCTTTGTACAACTATTTAAAGATAATAAAAATACATAAACACAAAACATTTTTGTAGCTATCACTGTTAGAACAGTAAATGATATTTTGAGGGCAGCTTTTTAAAAAATCTATTATCGGGCTGGGGATATGGCCTAGTGGCAAGAGTGCCTGCCTCATATACATGAGGCCCTGGGTTCGATTCCCCAGCACCACATATACAGAAAATGGCCAGAAGTGGTGCTGTGGCTCAAGTGGCAGAGTGCTAGCCTTGAGTAAAAAGAAGCCAGGGACAGTGCTCAGGCCCTGAGTCCAAGCCCCAGGACTGGCAAAAAAAAAAAAAAAATAAATAAATAAATAAAATAAAAAATCTATTATCTCCCTAACTGTGGTAAAGTTCTATTCATTTTTTAATTGCTTCATCCCCTCAGTATCTCTGTCTTGATTCCAGTCTTAATTCTGCATATAACTAAATAATCCTGATCAGACTAGATCTCGGAGGCCACAGGTTTCTTCATTTGTAAAATGGCAAAAGTAATGCTTCATTATCATGAGAAGTAGAGGAGAGCAAACGTAATAATGTTAGCCTTCTGCCTGACATGTAGCCCTCATTAAATGTTAGTATTGTTATTGGTCTTCAGTACTTTTGAATGAAAAGGGGTCTTTGATCTTCTCCTTAATAGATAGTACAGATAAGTAAGGTGTTAGAATTACTACACTGTCATGATTACATATAAATTATGCTTCAAATGTCTGTATACATTCAAATATGGATACACACACACACATTTCCAGACCAGCCCACAGAAACAAATTTATGAATGAAAATCTTTAGCACAGCTGAAACAGTCCCAGTAATACTGGAGCTAGGAGCCATTGGCCATTATTCTCAAGTGAAAATGCTGCTGAAATGCCTCTTCCATTCATAAGAAGGAGATTATCTTCTGAAGTGATAAAATTGTCAATACTAAGGTTTGAACTTTAAGTCTTGTGCTCATTTGACTTGCTTGCCTGGCATTCTACCACTTGAACCATGCCTCTAGCCTGGCTTTTATGTTTCTTACTAGGTAAGAATTGAGGTATCAGGAAAATACTCAGGGGAATCAAACCATCCTTAACTAGTTCTTCCTCTTTTTACTTTTTGGCATGTTTTAAATTTTTATTTTATTTTGTTATTTTTATTAAATTTTATTGACAAAGTGATGTACAGAGGGGGTATAGTTACATAATAAGGTAGTGAGTACATTTCTTGTCATATTTGTTACACCCTCCCTCATTTTTCTTTCCCTTCCCTAGTTCAGGTAAGCATATATACAATATCCAGTGTACCAAAATCATATACAGTAACCACATGGGGTATGCCAAAGGAAGTTCATCTAGTACATTAAACATAATGACAACCATAAAATCCTCCTGTTTCCTTCTCTTGGAGTTCATTTTGCTTAGCCTCATCTTAAATAATCATATGTACATAGCTGTTGAGCTATTGTGATCCTCTGATAGGTCTGTCCTAGACCTTTTTATGTTTGTTTAGTAATGTTTGTTTGCTTTTTGGTTTTTTTTTATTGCATTAGAAAGAGTCCCTGTCAGGCTGTTTGGGACCAGGCAAGGGACCTGCCAATGTCATTCTCATTTCAGGTATCTGACTTGAGAATAAGCATCCATTATCTCATTTTCCCCCATGATTTTTGTCATTTAAGTTTCCTGTTTGAGGTCTGATTGGTCCTGAAACCACCAGTAATGCTTGTAGGCACTATGTATCTTTATATACCTGTTGGAATTACAAGTCTTTCTTTCATCCTGGGCTCTGAAGTGAATAGCTTCATAATCTCCTTATTTTTTTTTTCTGTCCTGCTTGTTATTAAAGCATGTGTTGGGGAGATAAAGCTCTACTGGCCAGCTTTGTTAAGCATATACCTCCTTGCTAAGTAGAGTACTTAAGAAGTATATTTATTATTAATGGCAATACATTTTAATTACTGCCAGAATCACTTCTTTTTAGTATTCTAAAATGCAGTTTGTGTGTACTACTGCCAGGAATTTCTTTGCATATTTAATTTATATCATAGTGTACTAGAATTGTTTAAACATATTTTAAAGGAAGCAAATTGAAGATTTCCTCCAAGACTGTTTCTGACTGTGATTAGCATAGTATACATTAGATGGAACTGAGGCCTCTCAGACTGAAAAAGATAAAAATCTGTTAATCAAGTTTCTGTAAGACTTTTTCATAGACAACTAAAATGAGAAATAACAACTTTTGTTTTTACATTAGGAAGTATGTACATATTAGTTTGCCAGGAAGTATGTACATACTTTCCAGTTGGTGTAGTTCTTTATTTTATGAATGGGTTAAAACTACCTGACTGAACATGGTTAAAAGTTTCATTTACCCTAAGAGGATAAAGTGACCTAGATTCTTTTTAGATAAGAGAATTTCTTACCTTTGCATGTGTCATACTTTGGAAACAGATGGTCAAATGAATTTCTGTAATTTTCTTATGCTCTCTTCCCTAGGTATCTCTCCTTTATGCCACAACCTCTTTGCCTTATATGATGAGAACACCAAACTCTGGTATGCTCCAAACCACATCATCACTGTCAATGACAAGATGTCACTTCGGCTCCACTACCGCATGAGGTACAGGAGTACAGAGTTGGTGCTTGTGTAGTTTCCCCATGCAGCTAAGGATGGCAGTTAGTCTGGGTTGCTGAGTCACCTAGCAAGAAGTATTATAGTAATTTTGGTATTTGTAAATACAGTAAATTTGTAAAAATACAGTAAATAACAGTAAATTTGGTATTTGTAACTTCAGTGTTTGCTTGTGATAAGAAAGTATTTCCTTAGTATTTGGTGTACAAAGCAAGACAGTTTGGTCACCCTCTGCACATCTCAGGAGAGAAATTTTTATAATGTAAAGACCATTGTGAATAGTGTCCAGCAGAGTATCCCAGGTGGCGAATCATGATTATAAGTTTAATGTATTGGGTTGTAACCAGAATTTAGAAAGACAAGAAAGAATAGATAATATCAGTGTATCTGCATATGGTTGGAACATTGAATTTTGAAACTTTTTGCAATATATTTTATTATATACACATATACATATAGGTATTTACTGGGTCATTATATAAAATGTATTTCTTACTAAAAGATATATCTCCACAATAAACTGCACTAAAATCATAACTTAGAAATTCGAGGTTGGTCTTGCTCTCAGAGAATAGCTGTTTTAATCTACTCTGGAGGACTTTTGGCAATGAGCTGTAACTTTTCTTCTGATGATGTCTTTTCTCCTATGTTGTGGAATTTGCTAAATGTTGTAGTATCTTGTGGTCACATAGATAGCTAGCACTTTTACCACTTCATTCTCTTGACTTTGAAGGCATATTTGGTTCAGCAAGTAGAATTGAAAGCATCTTAGATACTAGTTAAGTACAAGTCAATTTCTGTTTAGCAGTGTAACTTATTAAAGGAAGGATTCTCTATGAAAAGAACATCTGTGCCTGTGTTTGTGAGTGTACACACATGTGTGTATGTGCCAGCACAAGGTCTTGAACTAAGGGCCCTGGCTCTGTGCCACAGCCTTTTGCTCATAGTTGGTGCTCTACTACTTGAACCATGGCTCCACTTCCAGCTTTTTGGTAGTTAATTGGTAATAAGAGTGTCATGGATTTGTTTGCTCAAACTGGCTTTGAACCATAACCCTCCAGTCTCAGCCTCTGAGTAGCTAGGATTACAGACCTTAATTTGTATAGATGTTATTAAGTCAATAAATGATCTAAGATGCTAACAGGATGCCAAGGGCATGATAGAAAAGCTCTCTCAATTCAGAAGCTCTCTGCTGTTAGCTGCTAATGCCTTTGTGACTTTGATAGAGTTGTAACCATTCTAGAACAATAGGAGTGTTTTTCTGAAAGCTGAACTAGAGCTCAATTTCATAATCCTTCTAAAGCTCACTTTTCTTCTTCCTCTTATACTTACTGAATATATAACCTTAAGGGGAGAGGTGTGTGCCATGTAAGAATTCTCCCCTCAGATTGGGGAACCATTTATCCCACCCAACTGAGCCTTCTGACTGTATTTTGATTTACTTTTCTAAGTATAATTTTGTTCTTTATGGCCAAAGGCTGGCTGTGTGATTAGCATTTTTACATATACTTAACAGCTGTTAGTTTAGGCAGGGAACATGCCATTGAGTTCTAATTCTTTCCTGGAGCTTTCTAAATTTAGCTGAGTCTGGACTCAGTAGTGTGTAGTATTTGGCATTTAGAAAAGACTTGAACATATTCATGCCTCCCATTTCTCATGAAACAACTGATACCAGAGAGGAGAGTTACCCAGTTATATATGTAGTGAACTGTGTTAACCCTACAGTCTTCTCTGAAGCATTGGTCTTTGTTAGGTGTAGGAGTACCTTGGTATTAAAAGCTGGTTTTGTCTGCTTGCTGTTTCTGTTAGCTGCCAGGAAGTACACAACAGCTTTGTTTTTGTCACCTTGACTTTGTACTAACATTATACTTAACAGGATATTGCTTTTTTGTTGTTGTTTGTTTTTTAACCACAAACGCTTTGAACTTGGGAGAAAAAAGTACCACCCTAAGCTAAATAAAGCATTTGCATTACAACAGAGAAGAAAATATTCCAAAACTCAGTCTGTCCACTGAACAAGATGTGATATGAAAATAAGTGTTGGTGATTGTTTCAGTTGAATTCTAACTATTTTGAGATGACATATTCTTTTACTTAGTGTGGTTTTCTGTTTTTAGATAAATTTTGATAGTTTTTACAACATATGTTAATATGTTAGTGTAACATTTATATTCTTTATTCCTTTTTAAGAAGAAAATCAACCTTCCTTCCTTCCCTTCCTTCCTTCCTTCCTTCCTTCCTTCCTTCCTTCCTTCCTTCCTTTCTCTCTTTCTTTCTTTCTTTCTTTTCTTTCTTTCTTTCTCTCTCTCTCTCTTTCTCTCTTTCTTTCTGTACTGGGGTTTGAACTCTGGCTTTCTCAGTTGAACTATACTTCCAATCCTTTCTTGCCTTTTCATCTAAGTGAAATTCCTGATCCTATGAGTAAAATTTATAGAAACTTAAAGCAAAATCATGGAGTACAGTGTCTATTTATCCACTTAAATGTGCAATCATCTGTAATAAATTTTCTCAAAACTTACTAGGAGATTTCTGGGGGATTTGTCTATATCTCTCTGGACTTTTCTCGTCATTAGGAAAAGAAGGATGGGCAATGTCCATACTACATTCATCACTGTTTGTTCTCATTGGCATGTTATATTAATAGGAATCTTGTGTACCAAGTGTGATAAACATCTTGGTAATTTATTTCATTATAAATGGGCATGTTTGACAATTTATAATTGTATACATTTATGGAGAGTTAAATGACTATTATTTATCAGTCTGGAATGATTAGGTCAATCTAAGTATATTCATCACCATAAATATTTTTGTGGTGAGAACATTTGAAACTGCTAGCAGTTTTGAAATGTATACTATACTATTATTAACTATATTTACGTATTGCTCAATAGATCTTAGTACTCCTATTTCTCTCCTGTCTCGTATTTTGAACTCTTGACCATCTCAGTGATTAATTATGAAACAAGAATCTAGGTTTGCCTAGTTTTGTCTTGTTAGCAGTTAAGGAGGTTGTTGATATTGGTAGCCACCTTTTCCTCCCTCCCTCCCTCTTTTCTTTCCTCCTTCCCTCACTATACTAGAGCTTGAACTCAGAGTGGCTTATAGCTGTGGTCCTATCACTTGAGCGATGCATTTTGCTGGTTAATTAGAGATGGAATCCTATATACTCAGCCTACTGAGTGGGTAGGATTTCAGGTGTAAGCCATCAGTCCCTGGCACTTTTTTTTTAAGTGGGGATTTTTGCCAGACTAGCCTTGAACTCATAATTTTCTGCCTTAGCCACCTAGGTAGCTAGTGATACAGGTACATACCACGGTATCTGGCTAACGAATTTTTAAATGTCGTTTTTGACATCTTATGAAATAAAAAGCTGTCAACCTTTGACTGTAGGCAATTCAAAGGACAGGGCATTTGTTGGGTTGGTTCAGCAAACACTTAACTTCAGTGCCTTTCTCAAACTACCTCCCCTGTCACAGAGAGTTGTTTCTGCTCTTGTAGGAAACCTTCCATCTTCTATATAGTTCCTATGTTCCTGGTCACTACCTTCCTCCACCACCAAACAGAGTTTATCTGGCCTATATGCTCTTTTGTTGGAGTCTTGCTTTGTACCTTGGTAGTTGGGGTATTGATTTACTCCTTCCTGCTTGTGGAGAGGCAGGAACTACACTGAGTCTCTTAGCCTGTACTCTGTCCAGTTCTTGAAGAGTACTTCAAGGCTCAAGGACAGCATATCACCAGCTTCTGCATCAGCTGATCCCTAGGACTTTCTTGTTACAAAAGTCTGATCCCTTATCATACATGTGCAGGGGTGAGGGCATAGCATTTGGGCTCTGCAGTGATGTGGGTTTTTTTGTGTGTGACAAGGAGACACCAAATTCTACAGTCAAACTCCCAGTCCTTCTCATAAATTAGAGTAGATGGACTGTATAAAATCATCAGTAGTTACAAAGTGCTGGTGGCTCACACTTATAATCCTAGCTACTCAGGAGGCTGAGACTGAGGATCAGACTTCAAAGCCAACTTGGGCAGAAAAGTCCCCATGAGATTTCTTATCTCCAATTAACCACTCAAAAACTAGAAATGGAGTTGTTGGTCAAAGTGGATGAGCACTAGTCTTGAGCAGAAGAGCTCAAGAACAGCACCCAGGTCTGGAATTCAAGCCTCATAACGGGGTGGGGGGGGCGGGGAAGAAGTTACAAACTACTGATGTCTTTAACTTTTTACCAGTCCTTTTTTTGTCCATGTTAATTGCTATTCTTGAGCTTTCTCATTGTTTTTTATTTGTTTAATCTGTCAAGCATGTATTAAGAAGCACCAGTTATGTACCAGCCATTAGGGATTCAGTGGTGAGTGAGACAGTTATGGACTCTGTTACCATGGAGTTCACACAATTGCCCAGAAAGAGACCAGAAGTATCTGCATATCTTTTGGCCTGTTTCATTTCCTCTGCTTTCTTACAGAGGCCTCCTGCCTCACATCATCATGGCTCTTTTTTTTTTCTTTTTGTCTGCTGAGGATCCTTAGGCTTTGTATGTTGGCACTTATGTTTTATTTATTGTGGTCCTAGGGACATTATCCATTAAGCATAATGCCAGAGGTCTCACAATGTTACCAGAGGGCCATGGAATGCTCTATTTAAAGTCACAGATACATTAATACAATACAAGTTGGTTGAATTATAGTCACTTTCCAGTCAGCACAGTTGTAAAATATAACTTTCAATGTTTTCTTAAGGATGAAGGGAAAAGGACGTGGGGCTCATGAAAGCTGTGGTGTAGTTGTACTTATGACACATGCTCCCTCCCCCCTGTGTGCACTTTATACTGTTGCTGGATGGGACTCACAAAGGACAGAGGCTATGCCTAAGAGCTGTCTCAGGGCCCAACACAGGCAGGACCCACTATATCTTGGGTCAGCAAGTATAGCTCATAGCTCAATGACACAGTGTCGTTCCTTCCTTCCTTCCTTCCTTCCTTCCTTCCTTCCTTCCTTCCTTCCTTCCTTCCTCCCCTCCCCTCCCCTCCCCTCCCCTCCCCTCCCTCCCTCTCTCTTTCCTCTCACTCCCCTCCCTCCTTTTTTTCCCTTTCTTCCCTTCTTCTGCCTCCACTTCTCCTCTTTTCTTCCTCTCTGTTATCAATTGATTGATTGATCGTACAATATCTGAAATAAGTGCTCTATCATTTGATCTACCAGCACAACCATCAGTTCTTTTTGAAGAGAAGTTTTATTCATCACTTCAGAGTAATGCGGTTGTCTTTCTATTAGCTTATGGACAGATCAGGGGAGAGAGATATAGACAGAACTAAGTCTATATCTCAGAAACAGCCTTGGGCCAATGTAGCTCACTTTCATGCTTTCTATAACTCATGTTTCCTGTATAGGTGGTAGAGGAAAGCAGTAGTTAAGAGTAACAGACTTGTTATTGTAGATCACCTTGCCTCTTGAAACCTTCATTTTCTTATCAGTGCGGTGGAAACAGTAAAATAATACCTTTTAGAGAGGCTGTGAAGAGTAGGTGGCATGTTTCTAGAGTGCTTTTAACTTATCCATGACACCATGGTTGATGCTTGTAGCAGAGTTCATGTAGTTCTGTTTCTAATCCTTGTATATCCTAGGATATACCACCAATTTAATAATAGCAGTCTGGGAATTGGGAAACAAGCAGTAATGTCCTGTGAAAGTAGGTTTAAAAAATGGTGAGATGTGAATGAAAGCATCTTGGGACCAAGGCAGGATAGCTAAGCAGTGTGGCTGTAGCTGCTGGACCAGCATATAGTTGGAGGCAGCAAGTATTTTCCTGTTTAAGACATCACTTTGACAATAAATAATTATTCAGAAAAAAAAGATGACATAGTGGATGTCACAGGAGTCGTCCTGTGATCATCAGGAAAATAGCTATCTCCCTGTGTAGTAGAGGAAGTGCTGACAGGGCACTTGTAAAAATGCTTGTAAGAGTGAGAGGGACAGGAATGACGAGGGGATGTAAAGTGTAAGCCTTGTCTCTTCGCTTACCTCAGGGCAGTTCTGCTTCCAGTACCAACTACT
Organism: Perognathus longimembris pacificus; assembly: GCF_023159225.1. Classification (NCBI taxonomy): domain Eukaryota; kingdom Metazoa; phylum Chordata; class Mammalia; order Rodentia; family Heteromyidae; genus Perognathus; species Perognathus longimembris. Next base: position 44,960,017 of record NC_063167.1, on the reverse strand, counting down.
CTCAGTAGACACAAGGGTCTTCTTCTGGTACCAGGGACTGAAAATTGACATTATTTTACTGCCTTTCAGGTTCTACTTCACCAACTGGCATGGGACCAATGACAATGAACAGTCTGTATGGCGACATTCTCCAAAGAAGCAGAAAAATGGCTATGAGAAAAAAAAGGTTCCAGATGCAACCCCTCTCCTTGATGCCAGCTCATTAGAGTATCTGTTTGCTCAGGTAGGAAGTTTGGCCTCAGGATGACCTGGAGTTTGTGGGGAGACTAAGGCATCTGTAGGGTTCAGATTCCTGGTATAGCTGAGGTTTGGGTGCTGGTATGCTTTATGGCCTGTTTTGTGGAAGTTCTTGCCATCTTTAGACTTGCCCCAGGTGAAAGAGGAGGCAGCAACTCTGGCTTCTAAGATGCTAGATGTTTTGCTTGTTGATTTTGCGGGACTTTCTTCTCTATCACTTTCTTCCTTTCAACCCTCTGCCATTTTGTTTGTTATCTGTGATGTCCTATGCACAGACTTGAGGAGATTTGATCTTATTCGTGCTATAAACGAATGATGATTCTTGTTACATGTAGGAAGTAGGTTGGGCCTGGTCAGAATTAATTCCAAATCTATTAGTTGAGAGTCTAAAACAGTGATGGAGGAGGGGAGGAAATTGCTTTTTTCATTTAGCGTAGTAGCAATGGGGTTGGATAAGAACAAGCAGATCTGCCATTTATTTTGAAGTTGATATGACTTTCTGATGGGCTGAGTATAGAAGGTGAGAAGGCTGGAAGATGCAAAGCTAATTTTTAGGTTTTTGTTTGGAGCAGTGTTTGGTGGACAGTGGAGTTATTCCCTACTAAAAAGAAGAGCCTAAGGAAGATTTAGTTCTCCTTTGGAGAAGATTATGAGACATATAAGAGGAGATTATAGAAAGGAAACTGGAATCTGGAAGAAAGTCTATCATTAATTCAACTGATCATATATTACTTGACATTTTTTTCTCAAGTTTTCCCTTTGATGCTATCATTGTGAGAAGCTGTTATGAACAAACTAAGGTCATATATATGGGTTTCTGTCCATGTCTGTTATTTCCTTAGGACATGACTTTTTATATCCAAGTTACAGCTCACTATATCACTTTATAGCTTTAGTTTCTGTTTGTACTTTATCCATGTTTCCTATATAATTTAGAACAATTTAGAAACTATTATAAGAAACAAGACAATGCACAACCATGGGCAGATGCTGTTTAGACAAAAACAATCAGAGTGATCTTTTCTGCATCATCCTCTCAGTTTCAGATATCTCTATTTGAGATTTATTCTTTTTCCACCCACCCCATGTTTCTCCATTCACAATACAGACCAAGCACAGGGCCTGGGCTGAGGTGTATATAGAATAGGTTTACTCCACCTCCTCTTTCTATATATCAGTATAAGAACACAGCCTGTGGTAAGCACCAGGGGGCCTCTGAGATTTATTTTTTCATCATTCTTGGGAGCAGAGATATAAAGAAAGACGATAACATATTGTAAGGATGATGTATTGCATTAAGACTCTGGCCTTTTGCAGTTGTATAGGAAATGTTCACAGAAAAATCATAGTTAACCCTCCCCGCCAAAAATTCTAGCTTCAGACTCAGTTCTGCTCTTCACACATTTGTAGGAAAATTGTTGTTGGTTCTCAGAGATTTGTAGAATTTGCTAATAAACTTTGCTTACCTAAGATGAACAAGAAGTCCAATCGTGGACAGAAAGGCAACTGCAGCTTGAAAATCCCCCCTATAAGCCAACACAGTGGCCAAATACTGGTAGCTCATACGTGTAGTGTGAGCTACTCAAGAGGCTGAGATCTAAGGATTTCAATTCTAAGCCAGCCCCCACAAAAATCTGTGAGACTCCAATTAATGACCTAAAAGCTGGAAGTAGAGCTATGGCTCAAGTGGCAAAGTATGGCCTTGAGCACAAAGACTCAAGGACAGGGCCCAAGCCACTGATTTCAAGTTCCAGGACTGGCACACACACACACACACACACACACACACACACACACACACACACACACAGCCTTCATAATTAGGTTTTCTGAGACTAAATGAGTGTCTTCAGTAGGAATACCTCCTCACATCTTTCCCTGAGCTAGTCTGGAAAAAGAATGAAGAGTTTACAGTGCTGAATGCTGAATGCTTTTAAGTCACCATTGAAGATTGTGGCACTGTGGAGTCAGGTCTAGGTTTAATCTTAACCTACCACTCACTAAACTCATGGTACTCTGTTCTATTTGATGCTTTTGGTACCACTCTGACATTCGATCATCTTGTTTGTTTATTATACTGGGGTTTGAACTTGGCCTCATGCTTACTATGCAGGTGCTTTGCCACTTGAGACCTGCTTCTTGGCCCTTTTTAGTTATTTGTTAGATAAGATCTCTCATTTTCACCTAGGCTGGCCTTGGTCAACAATCCTCCTACCTACGCCTTCCATGTAGCTAGAATAACAAGTATGTACCACAAGTATGTATGTACCAAGTATGTAACAAATATGTACCTTACATAATAAGTGGCCCATAATTGGTTCTTCTGAATGAATGAGTGGGATTGCTATAGATTCCTCATCTGTTAGGAAGAGCTAATGTTAACACTTGCCTGACATGGCTATTGTAAAGATTGAGTGAATAATAAACAGGAACCAAGCACAAAATCTAGAAATGAGATTAGGGGTTAATAAGAGAGCCAACATGGGCATTATCATCATTGCTTTGAACAAGACTGTTGTGGGAACTGTCTGCTATTTGTATTTTGTGTTTAAAGTTTCTCTGCCTCCTAATACATAAGGGTGTATACCCTAATGCTAAGATTCAATACTGGAAATTTGAACAGCAAATGTGAAGCAAACAAACATACATGTGACAGATAACACTACAGGATATGAATTCCTTCCCCTTTCTTTTAAGCTTACATTAGAAAGGGAGGCGGTAGCCCTGTCAACTTTATATACCCAGTTTTTAGATTAGCTGTCGAGTATGTTTGTGGAATTAAAGAGTGATCAGAGCCACTCAGCCTAGTGTCTGTCACTCCTGTGCTCTGGATGTCCTTCAGCCCAGTGTCACTTTCCCATGTTCTAGTGCAGTTTAGCCTAGTATTACTGATATGGCAAGCTCCACAAAGGGGCTTTATATGTTTGTACTCTTCACCAGTATATTTCAGAGTGCTCAAGAAATACTGCCTAATTTAATGAATGAAAGTTAAAGAGAACATTCATGTCCAGCTTTGTTGAAAAACTTTTGATGCTGGGGAAACTGTAAATATGATTTGTATCATTGCTGTACTGCTTTTCTGGGTATCACCTCCCAGTGTGGAAGCTGTCCTGTCAAGTTATAAAAAAGGCAAGTGGAGCCAGGCACCAGTGGCTCACACCTGTAATCCTGCTACTCAGGAGGCTGAGAATCTGAGGATCAAGGTTTGAAGCCAGCCTGATTAGGAAAGTATGTGAGAGTCTTATCTCCAATTAAACACTTAAAAAAAAAAAAAGGCTGGGGAGTGGAGCTGTTGCTCAAGTGGCAGAGTGCCTAGCCTTGAACAAAAACACTCAGGGATAGCACCTAGGCCCTGAGCTCAAGTCCAAAGATGAGCAAAAAGTAATAATTATAAATAAATAAAGATAAGTGGGCTTTGATACTAAGTGATTGTGGTTCATTTTGCTTCAAAGGGACAGTATGATTTGATCAAATGCCTGGCTCCCATTCGGGATCCTAAGACTGAGCAGGATGGACATGATATTGAGAACGAGTGCCTTGGAATGGCCGTCCTGGCCATCTCACACTATGCCATGATAAAGAATATGCAGTTGCCAGAACTTCCCAAGGATATCAGGTAATCCTTTCTTCTGGGAAAAAAAATGGATGGTGGAGACGATGTTGCTTTTATATGTTCTCATACATCTCATATGACTGTACCCAACATTTGCCTAATAACTTCTCTGCAAAACCCAAATCTTACTTAGAATACTTGAAAAAGATAGCTTATAACTGTCCTGATTTTTCAAAAAAAAGTTCTATTGTTGTTATTAAGGTGGTGTACAGAGGGGTTACAGTTACATAAGTCCAGGTAAAGAGTACATTTCTTTTTGTCTATTTTTCTTTTTTTTGTTGTTGTTGTGTGTGTATGGGGGGGGGGGGTTGGTTGCAGGGCTTGAACTTAGTAATTAGGAGCTGTCCCTGAGCTCTTTTGCTCAAGGTTTGTACTTTACCACTTTGAGTCACAGCTCTACTTCCAAGAGTCCAGTTCTTTTTGGACAATGTCACCCCTTCCCTCATTCTGTAATCTGATTGTAAATGGTGGCTGGTAAGTGAAAAGTTTTGAATAAGAATTTCAATCAGATTAGTCCTTTACCCATGGTGGACATTGCCATCTATGCCTGCAGTTTTCTCCATGGTGTCCTGTCTCACTGTCCTCAGTATTGCAGTTTAAGTAGCTGTTGCCATTCCAGCCTGAGCTACCAGAGAGCTCTCATGTTATACTAGGGAACAGTTAATTCTTAAATGTGGGGTGATCACACTTTATTATATAAGGAAATGGTACTTACAAAATATTAAAGGTCAATATTCAGCATATTTTAAATTTTGTATACAGCTTGTTTTCTTTTTACTCCCCAGTGGAGTATTATTGTTATAAATAAAGAGAGTCTCTATATTAGGAGATTTATTTATGTCTCTGTTAATTATAATATATCGGTGGCAAACATCTCAGAAGGTTACTTGTTTTTTGTTTTTTGTTTTTTTAACTTGGTGGTACTGGGGTTTAAACTCAGGGCTTTGTGCTTACTAGGCAGTCTTTCTACTCTTGGAGCCATATCCTTAGTCTGACTTCTTGTTTCTCTTTGCTCTTGGCCATAGTCCATGTCATACTCAGTAAAGCAAAAACTGATTAAATACATGCTAAGTTGTTGCTTTCTCTTTTTTTCTATGACCTTCAACCTTCATTCTGGGTGCATATATATATTCATTCATTTATTTACCTTTGGTGTCAGTTCTTGGGCCTGAACTCAGGCATGAGCACTGTGCCTTGGATTTTTCACTCAAGCTAACTCTTATAACTCTACTTCTGGTTTGCTGGTTAATTGTCGTTAAGTATCTCACAGATTTCCCTGTCCAAGCTGGCTTCTGACCTGTATCTTCAGATCTCAGCCTCCTGAATAGCTATGGTTACAGGTGTGAACCACTGGTACCTTGCCATCTTTGTTTTCATTAAACTGAAACAAAAAGAGACAGCTCTTCTCTCTTGTATTAATTTAAACAAAAATTATACTGCAAGTTGAGGATAAATGCCAAACTTCACAATACTTCTCTTCTGTGAAGCCATTAAGGCTGCAGGACTTCTTTGGGCCAGGTGTACCCCACACCTGGGGATAACAAGCAAATCAGCTTCCTCATTTGTTTATTCCATAGTAGACTTGTTCTTTCTTTTAATTAATTTATTGTCAAAGTAATGTACAGATGGGTTACAATTTCATATGTAAAGCAGTGAGTACATTTCTTATCAAACTTGTTACGTCCTCCTTCATTTTTCTCCCACCTTCCCCCTTCCCAGTACGCTCCCACCCTCCCCTGAGTTGTACAGCTGGTTTAAGCTGTACAGCTTATTGTCTTGTAAGTATTGCTGTTGCATTGATTTGCCTTTTATCCTTTGTCTCCCCATTTTCTCTCTCTTTCCTAGTTTGTTCCTTCTTTTATAGATGTTTGTGATCATCTTAGAACTGACTCTTGTTTTGAAAATGTTACCAATTTTTTTTGGACTGATTATTATACATCTTCTTATTAGTACCTGGCTAAGTAATTACTCTTTCTCTTAACTACATGATCCTCTTAATATGTCTGGAACATATTCACATGGCAAACAATAAATCTTTTATATTTTATTAGCCTTTGTGTACTTGTCTTATTTTCTAATTTAAAAAATCCTGTGGGTGGGTGCTGGTGGCTCATGCCTATATAATCCTAGCTAATCAGGAGACTAAGATCTTAGGATTGGGGCTCAAAGCCAGACTGGGCAGAAAAGTCCATGAGACTCTAACTCCAATTAACCACCAGAAAAACTAGAAGTAGCACTGTGGCTCAAAGTGGTAGAGCACTAGCCTTGAGCAAAAAAAGCTCAGGGACAGCTCCCAGGACCTACCTGAGTTCAAGCCTCATAAATGACAAAAGCATAAAAATTAAAATAGAAAATAAAAAGTCTTGTGATCTTTATAGAAAAATAAGCATACAGGCAAAGTCGCCATACATGTAGAATCTTTCTAGGAGAGATCTACCCTGGATGCCTTTTAAATCATTTTCTACCTGGTGCTCAGTCGTAACAGTGTACATGAGTGTTAACATGCTCACAGCAATTAAACTAGCAAGTAAAAAAGGTGGATACGTTTTTTGTGATTCCGAAAATTTGATGATAAGTGCCATGTACCTTTCCATTCTTTCTCAATTCATGCCCAACTCCTTATATTTATCACCTATGGTGACGCAGGAATAGGTTCTCCTTTCTCATTTGGCCACGTATGGGGGAAAGATTCACAGACAGGTTTGTTTCTGAACCTTTTCTACTAACCTGATGAGAAATAAAGAGATGTCTTTATTTCTTTTAGCTACAAGCGATATATTCCAGAAACACTGAATAAATCTATCAGACAAAGAAATCTTCTCACCAGAATGAGGATAAATAACGTTTTCAAGGATTTCCTCAAGGAATTTAACAATAAGACTATTTGCGACAGCAGTGTGTCCACACATGATCTGAAAGTGAAATACCTGGCTACCTTGGAAACATTGACAAAACATTATGGGGCTGAAATATTTGAGACTTCGATGTTACTGATATCATCAGAAAATGAGAAGAATTGGTTTCATTCAAATGACAGTGGAAATGTTCTTTACTATGAAGTGATGGTGACCGGAAATCTTGGAATCCAGTGGCGACAGAAACCAAATGTAAGTGGTTGTGGATGACTAATCAGAAGAACTGTGTCACACAGTTTGTGCTGTTTACCCTGCCTGAACCACTTGTTTACATGTCCATCCTTATAGTTTGAGTTTATTTAAGCTAGGGACTGTATATGAGTCATCTCTTAATCATCCATGTAGCATGGTTGAGGCAAGAATTAAATTTAGCCTACTAGCTTCATGAAAAAGGATTATCATTGCAGAATGAAGCTTCTTTATTAATGTGCTTGTTGAATAAGTCGGTTGAGGCATAGGGGTTTTAAGATCCTGGTTTTAAATCTAAGGAAACGACTCATATTGTAACTCTACTAGTTTTGGTTATGAGGCCTTGGGAGAGTTATTTTACCCATATTAGTTGCATATTATTCATCCATCAAGTAATATACAGTTATTCCTTAGTGTTTGAGTAGAGGGGGTTAGTTCGAGAACTCTCTGTAGATACCAAAATTTATGGGTACTCTTTGATGTAAAATTGTATAGAATTTATATAATGTGCACATATTGTCTTGTATAGTTTAGTGATTTCTAGGTTATTTTTAATACCTGATAGATGTAAGTGCTACATTATATATGTTAAGGATAATGACAGAAAAAATACCCTAAATCTACATGTTCAGCACAGACACAGCCATTAATAGGTCTAACTTACATTTTCATTCTTTGGTTGATTGAATCAGTATATGCAGAGTCCATGGATGTGGAACCTGTGAATATGTTTGGTTAACTATTTTTACTGTATCTAGTTCATAGAGTTATCGAGAGAATGAAATGGCATTTAACACAGAATGGGGCATATAATAAGGGTTGAATAAATTTAATATAACTGCTATTGTAATTAGTACTGTAAGTAATAATATAAAATTAAATGAGAGTCATTTCTTCCTATTGTTTTATTCTCATGCGGAGATAAAAATGGCTAGTACTTACCAAGGGATTTCTGTATCATAGATACTGTGTTAATAAGTATGTTCCTAATCTCAGGAAACCTTGTAAAGGTTTAAGTTTTCTGTTTTGTGGTAGGAGAAAAGGAGATTTAGAAATGACTTCAGTAGCTAAGTAACTGACAGAGGCAGGAATTTAGCCTAGAATTCTATGTTGTTCAGAGTTCATGCTATGTAACATATTTCGTCTTGGGAAGATACATGTTTTTCCCCCCCTAATTTACCTTATTGTTGTTTTAGAGGTGATATACAGCAGGGTTACATTTAAACATGTCAGGTAATAAGTACATTTCCTTTTGCATAGTGTCATCTATTTTTCATTCCCTCCCACTTCCTCTCTCCCATCTCCACCCACAAGTTGCATAGTTCACTTTCATCAATGTCCAATGAGCTCCACTGCTGCACTTTCTCACCCTTTTCCTCAGATTCTTTGCCTTCCTCCCACCCTCCTACAGATGTGCACATGAGTACATCATATATAAGGTAAAGAATACAGAATCATCAGAAAAAGAAAAAACAAATTAAGGAAAAAGTCCTTTGTTTCCATATCTTTGGAGTTCATTTCAGTATGTATATTATTTTATATACATAATATATAAATATATAATATATAAAATAATACACATACTGAAGAGGCACTTGGGTATTGCATCATGATTCTCTCCTAAGACTTACCCTCTTTTGGTCCCACTGTATGTGAATATCTAGAATCCTGTGTAATTTGTCATATCCCAGTTGCATTTTAGATCAAACTTCTGCATATCAGGTAGAACATGTATTGTTTGTCTCTGATCTTGGCTTATCTCACTTAGTATGATATGTTCTATTTCCATCCATTTCCCTACAAATGACATTATTTTATTCTTTCTAATGGCTGTGTAAAATTCCATTGAGATATGTGTTCTTTAGTGTGCAGATGATTCAAGAATAAGATTCATTCGTATTTTCTTTGGAAATCTCCACCTGATTACTGTCACAGTGTCAGGACCATTGATCATACAAGGAGAGAGCTCACATTAGTACCCAGTTGTATTTGGGAAGAACCTGCTCTCTGCTTGTGCTGATGAACAGGGTCCATCTGGAAACAAGGAGGCACGATTGTCAACATTTAGGAATTTAGATCCCTTCTGACACATACATTTTATATAAATGTCAGTGTGCTCAGTAAGGTCTCTTCCAGATGTGAAATCCCAAGATTTCCTGATAAGACTCAATCCTTTGGTTCTAAGCTCATGGTTCCTCAATTGCTATGTGAATTCTGGCAGGTGACTTTCTCCTCATTGGCCTGCATGAAGTTGCCAAATGTATTTTTGATCTTTTACCAGCAGAAAACTAGTAAGCCAAGTTAAACCTGTTTCTTTTGGGTGTCTTTATCAGGCTGTTCCTGTTGAAAAGGAAAAAAATAAGCTGAAGCGGAAGAAACTGGAAAATAAACTTAAAAAGGATGAGGAGAAAAACAAAATCCGGGAAGAGTGGAACAATTTTTCATACTTCCCTGAAATCACTCACATTGTAATAAAGGAGTCTGTAGTCAGCATTAACAAGCAGGACAACAAAAAAATGGTAAGCTTGCTCAGAGCCATTTGGTCTGGATGTGGAAAGGAGAGGGAGACATTGGTGAGGGCATGCGATTCTAGAGTTCCTATCCCAAGAGAGAATTCAGTGATGACCCATTCAAACCAAAAAGTCTGACTTCAAAGTATCATGAGTGTCCACTTTCCAGTGCCTTTCTTTGGTCTTGCAGATGTGAATTTACCTTTTTGTTTGCTGCCTATCAAATGATACTTCAGCATAAATATGTAATTCACAGGAGTTAGTAGATATGAAGGAAAAGAAAACCAGTGAATGTATTTTTCCCCAGAGTCACCTCAGTTTCTCTATTATGTTGCGTGAATCATCTGGGACTAGAAAGTGGGAAGTCCACTTGCCACTTCAGCAGATCATATGTCAGGCCTTATCAAGGTGTAAGGCACACCCAGGAACTCTTAGGCAGAGGAAGGGGTATTCATCTTACTTCCTCTTTACTGGTAGCACTTGAGAACATAATCTAAACAAGCAAGCCAGTTTGATAGAGGAAGTAGAAACTGCTAAAATAAAAAGTTGTGTCAAGGAAAGTCATGGATGACAACACCGCAGAGGACAGTCTGGTGAAAAAAGTACATTCATAATACAAAAGGAGGCAACACCAAGAAATTGCCATGTGTTGCCTAAATTTAGCATAGTCTGTGTCAAAAAAGAATAGTGCTGAGGAAGAGTCTTGTGCATATGGCTAAGGATAGATGGATGATCACTTTCATAACCAGAGTAACTTGTTTTTCTAGTAGTCTTTTGAAAACAATTTGATAGAAAGACATTGATCAAGACACATGGTACTCAAAAACTGACTGAATTGAAACTTCTTTGTACAACTACTTAAAGATAATTTGTTTTTAAAGGCTTGAAAAATATTTGTATGTCCCTCCATTCAAGAATCTAGGGTCAATACATATGTAACTGTAACCCCTCTGTACATCACTTTGACAATTAAAAAAAAAAAGAATCTAGGGTCAAAAAAAAGAAAAAATAAAAGGGAAGGGGAGAAAAGGGGAGAAGTAATCATGGTGTTGGAGACGACTCAGTTGGTAGAAGTCTGGCCAGTGAGCAATACCATCAGGTATTGAGTTCAAGTCTTGGACCTACAAAGGGTCTTGATCTAGAAGCAATGTTGAGATGCAGGCAGTGGCTAATGAATAAGAATCATTTTAGTAAAATTCAGTGTCAAAATACTGAAAGCAACCTAGGTATGCAGTTCACCCAAGTAGGAACATTATATAATCACATTGCCTTTAGAAGCAAAAAGAAGTACATAAAACTTTACCTGTAAACTGGTAAATTTCTCCATGATCTGAGGCCACCCCTGAGCAAAAATGTGAGAGCCTATCTGAAAAATAACTGAAGCAGAAAGCTAGAGGCATGGCTCAATTGCTAGAGCACCTGCCTAGCACATGTGAGGCCTTGAGTTTAAACCCCCCCCCCCCCAAAAAAAAATCAGGTATTAGTTGTCATTCATGATGAGATTATTGGTGGTTTTAATTTTATTATTCCATTGTTCTTTAAAAAAACAGACGTTAATTTTATCAGAAAAATGTAGCAAAAGCAAGTGAGGAGAGGAATGGCACAGCACAGATAGATATTGTGGAAATTTGGAAAAGGTAGGGCGAGAGAAAATAAATATCAAAATGTACATACCATATTGTAGATGCCAGGCTCTGTGTTACTAGTCCTTACTTAAGGTCCTGAGCTAAGATTAGTCACTAAAAAGGACCTTAGCTGTAGCAATACCAGCTGTTTTAAGTGAGGAACCTGAGACCATAACAGAGAGATGTAGAACCGTGTACAGGGTCCCAGAGTGAGAAAGCATCAGGAATTGCTGTTTGGCACAGACCCTGCTTTTTGCCTTTGTTGCTTGGGTGTCTAAGGTATTATCATCCCTCAGGGACTTTGAGGCAGTGAGAAAGAGGTTAGACAGAGATATGACTCCTGAATGTAGACAATCCCTTAAGGAAGCAACAGATAGGATACACATTTTGTTAGCCTGTCTTACCCCCCTTCACAGTTGACACAGTCAGATCTGGCACTTGGTTGGGATCCCTGTCCTCTAAATCAGAGCTTACCCTGCCACTTAGGCCCACAGCTTGGTCAGCACTTGTTATTCTATGTTCTCAATAAGTACCCACATTTTCATTTTCATTTTCATTCTGAATGGGTAGATAGTTGTCCTTACTTTACAGAGGAGGAAACTGAATCACAAAGAGGTTAGTAAGTAACCCACCCAGAACACATAATTGCTTGATTGAGCCATTTGAAATTGCCATTTTGACCTAAAAAAAAAGCAGTACATAATGCTTAAACCCAGTAGCAGGTAGAGATACTGTGATCTGAACTCAGATAGGAGGATCCAGAACCAGTGGCTTCACCACCATTCCATGCTTCCTCTTGACTATCTCACTCCCCCGTGCTTACCTTTGATGAGGCAGCACTTTGGCTGATGGTCTTTCAGGGAAGCATGACTACAGACCACCAAATCCATCTTGCTGTATCACTTCTCTCTGCATCTCTTTGACATCTCCAATTCTACTTAGGCTTTTGCTCTTAGGAAACTCAAGTGCTCTTATGGCTAGGTAAGGAACTGCCTTAGCCAACCCTGTCCCTCATTTTAGAGCCTCGTAAATCTACTTTCCAGAGATATTTTCAGATGGATTTTAGGTTACACCTAAAAGGAAGTCCTTCTTCTGAGGTACCATCTCTGTAGTGCCTTTCCCTCACAACCTCCTTGGCTCAGTCTTAGGGTACTACCCTCCCTTTAATACTGCAGCTGATATCAAGACCTCTTTACCTCCTTCCTTTCTCCTCAGCTATCATTATGTCTCTTCTCCCTTTTCCAGAAGAAAGCACCTTATTCTCAAGTGTTCTTCTGCCCCTCTCTGAAGGCTCAGGTGCTTTTAATATTTTTGTAAACCAGAGCTCCAAATCATGATTTACATGTATTTTCTCACCAAGCAATGTTCTTGGATGAGCAAACATTTCTACTCAGATTGGCAATATTTGATCTAGGACCCCTGGTTTTTCCTCCAAGTGTTTTGCTGAATACCTTCCTTTGTGGAAATTCTTCCACTTTGCTTTGCTCTGTCTTTTTTTTTTTCCTCTCCAAGAATGATTTGCCTCCTCCAAACAAACTCTCCAAGCTCCTTGCACACTGAGCACTGTGTGGAGGACCATTCTTGTATTAGAACCTAGGAATGTCACCTTCTGTATTAGCTATGCCATGAGATGAGGCATGCCTGTGTTCCTTTACTGCAGAACAGGCATAATGCCAATTCAATGGGTCATTGCTTTGTGCCAACAATGGGATGTATACCTTCTCCTCTTAACATCTCTACTTTTGTGCCTCTGCCACTTTGATTCAGGCTGCTGTTTTTCCCGTTTGGACTCACGAGCCAGCTTCTCTGTAGGTCTCTCTGCTTGTCACAGCCTCCCTTTGGTCCCATCCCTTCCTACTCAAATGCACTGTCCATTGTCTTGATAGTCTCATTAAGATAATAAATGGGTTAAGTTTGGAACAATATAAGTTCTATGTAAATGTAGGAGTACAGTTACCTTCAACAAAATGGTTTCCCTGTGAGGTCACTTATGTTCTGTCTTTTACTTTAAGTATCTTTTCACTATGTGCTTTACAAATTAGGTTGACCATGTAGGGTGCTAGACACATTGTAACTATTGGAATGTCTTCTCTCTTAACAGGAACTGAAACTTTCTTCCCATGAGGAGGCCTTGTCCTTTGTATCCCTGGTAGATGGCTATTTCCGGCTCACAGCAGATGCCCACCATTACCTCTGCACTGATGTGGCTCCACCATTGATCGTCCACAACATTCAGAATGGCTGTCACGGTCCAATCTGGTTGGTTCTAGAATGCTTTTGGTGACTTCGGTGTGACGATAGTCCAGATTTTAGCAGTAGAGAGTTTGGTCTTCACCAATCCAGATGAGGCTAGTTATTTAGGTTGGAGCAGTTGACCCTGTTCACTTATGGTACATATGGACTAGCTTTTTTTCTGTTGCTGCTGTGTGCGCTTCAGTTAGTCCTGCCTGTCATCTCCTGCCATAATCTCTCAACTCCTCCTTTACTCAGTCTCTACTCAGTTCAATACCTTCATGTCTCCATCACACTGATCAACCAGTACTACCTTTCCTCATTCCCTGCCCTGTCACATGCTGTGGTCAATTCAAGGTATAATACAGATCTCAGGACCAGACAGGTAGTAAATAGAATCCTGGGTTAGCTTGATCTAGTGCTGCTGGAGGAATTGTGAGGACTGGGAGTGTTTCAGCCTTTAAGCCAGAAAGGGCCCTGTCACATGCCTTAGAACACTTGTGTCTTACAATTGGTAACTTGTACTTAAACACCTCTGCAAATGGTTCCCACAGTCCTACATAAGGCAACCATAGATTTTAACCCCCCTAGTGACAAATGTAGAAATCTTTAAAAAAAAAAAATTGTACTTGGCCTCTCGTAACTTCTCCTTACTCATTTGTGTTCTGCTTTTGAGACAGTGAGGGTTCAGTGTACTTCCTGTTAAATGAAACTACCCTCCGGACAAAGGAAGACTGTGGTTTGTTGTGTTTTGTTTTGTTTTTGAGTACCAGGGATTGAACCCCTGTGCTAGGCAGGAGCTCCACCACTGAGCTATATCCCTAGCTACAACTGATTCTTTAGATCTGGGATACTATTTCTGCAGCTGTTTTCCATGTGACATGCTTTCCATTTTCCTCTCTTGGCTACCTAGTGAAAGACAGGTTAGTATTGCTTTGGGCTGTGTCTTATAGTCTTAAGGACTTAGGGGGAGACTGTCATGAAGAGTTGCAGAATAAGGAGTTGACCGCCATAAATGTGTCTTCCTCCAGTGTCCCACTCATTATTATGTTTCAGGGCCTCAGCATTTTCTGTTCCCTAGGCTGGGAATGCCCTTCCACTGAGATCTACATAGCCCCTTACTTCTATCACGTGACAGCTAGCACTCCATCTGCTGTGTAAAATAACATCTCTCTCTCCTTTCCATCCTTCCCTCCTTGGCTTCTGTATTCTGTTTTGTTTTCCTTCAGCAGCATTTATTACCTCCTGTGTTTAGTTATATGTCCATTTGTTTCTGGCCTGACTACCTTCCCTTCCCAGACTATGAGCCTCCTTAAGGCAATGCTCCCTGCCTTCCTTAGCACAGCCTGGCACATTATAGGCATTCAGTGACGATTTATTTGTTGAAGGATAAGTGTTTTATGTTTTCTGGGAGGTTGAAACTGTCTGCCTAGGAGGCTTCTCAAAGTAATCCACATTCACATTGGATTAAGTTGTGAAGAATCAATTATAGTTTGCCAGATCTTAAAGAGGGAGCAGAGTACTCCAGGTAAAGGATCAGCTGTGTAAAGGTATGGAGGTGTCAGAGACCAGGGCAAGGAAAAGTACTTAAAAGTCTGCATTTGTAAAGCATGTTGGTCATGTCAGTCCTCTTTTACCCACATTTCATGAGTAGCACTCACTCAATGCTAGTGTAATTCTATCTGGATTTATTTAAATGAGTGTTCATTGCCTTCTGAGTGGTAGGACTCATTGGTCCTGGGAATACAAGTGTAAAACAGACATGTTCCCTGCTAGCATCTTTATCTCATTGATTTATTTATCCAGTATGTTATTTAATGAGTGCTTACTGTGAGCCAGGCCTGTTCTTTTTTTTTTTTTAAGGGACAAAGGATTTATTTTGATTCATTACTTCAAAGGACTCTGCTCTCAGTTCCTGAGACCCATGCACTGGACACAACATGACCACAGTGGGAAAATGGAGCAGAGAATTACCACACCTCCTAGCAGCCAGGAAGGAGGCTGAGGGAGACATTGAAAATGACAGAGAGAAGGGAGGAAGGATAGGGGAGGGAGAGCGAGGAGGAGGGGAGGGAGGAGGAGGAGGGAGAACAGAAGAGATTCCTGGTAGAGCTTTCAATGACATACCCAAAATGACCTGTTTCCTCCACCCAGAAGTCTACAAGTGTTCCACAACAGCCCAGTCCACTGGGGACAAAGTTTTAAAAGCAGGAGTCTACTGGGAATATTACATTATCAAAACACAAAAAACATCAATATATTCTATTTAGCAAATTAAAAACACAGTAGATATGCAGGCATTTGTGAAAAGTTTTTGAAAGTGCTCGGTATCTTGACATTTGGTCATTTATTTCTAATTTTAAAAATATACATGCATCTTACAGCAAACAATAATACTATTTAATATACTTTCTAAGCACCTTCTGTTACTTGTCAAGATATGCTCTTCAGTAACCTGAATATAGGTAATTTGAGAAGGTATATTGAAAAGCACACTTTTTCTACATTATTGAAAATATGACACCAGTGACTACTCACATAAAATCGGTAAACTCTTTCATTAAGGAGCTTCTCATTTTGTTCCTTTTCTTCTGTTGATTCCTTGGGCTTGAGCTCAGGGTCTGTGTGTTGGGCCTGAGCTTCTTTGCTCAAGGCTAGCACTCTACCCCTTGAGCCATCCTTTGCACAGCTGACTTTGGGGCAGTCAGTAAGAGTCTCAGAGACTTCCTGACTGGGCTAGCTTCAAAATAATCTTCTGTTCTCAGCCTCCTGACAGGCTGGGATTCCATATCTGAGACACTCGGGCCAGGCAATTTTGATGTGAATGATATATGTTTCCATATATTTTATGGCAGGCCTGTACTGGTTACTTAAGAATATAGCAATAAGAAATGTCGACCCAGATGTCCACCATAACATTCCACTTAGGCTGAGTTAGGGGTATTTGGAGGGGGCTAAGTATGGGACCTTTACCACTGCATCATTGGTAGCTCCCTATCACCAGGGACACTGTTTAGTGAGTCCTGGAGATGTGTTTGGGAACTTGGAGCAAATAAGACTCAAAAACCCAGTGCGTGGGTAGCAAGGTGAATCCTTTATACTAGAGATTCATTCTGTCTCTGTGCTCATGGATATCTCCCTGTGTCGTGCCACAGGCTATAGGACTCCAAATGGGTTACATAATGGGGCTGTAAGAATTGTGACATCTCAGGTAAATGGATATTCCAGGGGGGTTAAAAAGTGCTATGTAATGTGAGCTCTTTCTCCTTTTTCCTACTTCCCTTTCCAGCACGGAATATGCCATCAATAAGCTACGGCAAGAAGGGAGCGAAGAGGGGATGTATGTGCTAAGGTGGAGCTGCACTGACTTTGATAACATCCTCATGACTGTCACCTGCTTTGAAAAGTCTGAGGTTAGTGAGAAACTGGTGTGAGCTGAGCCATATGATCACAGGGTATTGGGCAACCAGAATCTGTGGCAGAGAAGACTACTTGGCCACGTTGAGGTAGAAAAGCCTGGGTTGTTGAGAAAATCCCTGGCTCACAAAAGACCAGTCTTAAGCAACTAAACCTGTACTCTTTCTTCATTGCCTTCCTTCTCTATCTGCTGTCTCCCTCAGCAGGCAGGCATTCAGTGTTTTTGTAAGACAGACCATGACTAGAAAATTGATTTTTACCAGACACTTGTGAACTTCAGTGTAATTACCTAGACTGGTGTATTTTAGACCTAATATCAGGATCATCACAAACACAGAGTTGTGTCCTTCTGTCACATATAGTTCAGACAAGTATTCAAATGACATCTTCAGACATCATAACAAGTAAATGGCTGACCTGTGGTTTGAAAATTACAGATATTGGTTAGACATTTAGATGTGCCTGGAAGCTGACAGTGGTATAGAGAAACCCCAGAGGCTGAGATTTTAGCCAGACTTATTAATTAACTTTTGTTAGACAGTTTTTCAAAATAAAAAGTAGAAATTTTAGAAGACAGAATTTTATAGTATTCATTGATAAATCCACTAGTAATAGTGGGGCTCAACATGAACGAGGAGAACTGAAGTGAAAGCAATGCTCAAGATGGAAGTCAACTGATAGTATAAGGTAGATATCAGACACAGGAGGGTGTCTTGGACTGGACTCTGTCAAGAGTGGGAAGAGGAGATTACAAAAGGATCCCAGTGCTGCCTGGTGCCCTGGGCAAAGTCCCAGTGGCTACCACTTGTCCAGGGGTATTTCTGGACAGCTAGGCCTCAAGGCTGATATGACTTAAGTGGCTCAGAACTTTTCAGGCTGTTGTCTTCACAAGGGATGCCTATTCTTATTATTCTTCCATCTTCGGAGACGTTTTAGTGTTTTTAGGATAGATGGATATGTAAGACCACCCAGCCTTTCTGAAGTGGAATCCACCTGTGCTGTACCAACAAGGTCAGTGGTTGAGAAAGGACCTGCCTTCCTTAGTTACCTGGAGAAAAAGAGCATCACACCAGTATGACTAATTATTCTGCTTATTTAGTCCACTAGGCTCAGTGCTAATTTTACATACATGTTTTTTGGTAAGCCATACAGTGCCATATTAGGTAGGCAATGTTATCTCACTGTGTGAAGTAGGTAAGGCATTGAGGCTTGAAATATCTGTCCTACTTTATACAGTGTAAGTAGGTCTTACTAGCTTTCGTTGTTAACCACTAAAATAATTTCCTTTGCACAGAAAGAACAATGAAAGAAACATCTGCTTATGTTTCCTTTCTGTTGCATCATAGAACTTGAACCTAGACGATAGTCAAGCACCCACTCTAGTGGTTCTCCACTAATAGTTTTATAGACTAGAAGGACTCAGATTGAAGGAGTCTCTGGGTGAATTTTGCAATCACATTCTTAATTTATACATAATACTTTCTATCTTTTATAAAGTACTAAGTCTTAAGATACTCCTTGTCAGTTAACTATAGCAACAGTTTAGTAGTAAATGTGATAGTTTCCTGACCCTCATCTTCTAGGTGAAAAGCTAAGGGAGACTCTATGTTGTATGCTCACTTTACCAAGGCCTTCTCCTGAACCTCCATTACATTATTTCCTTATTTATTGGTTAACTTATATACTGAATAATTTTAAAATGCTTTAATAATTTTAAATGAAAAGTTACGTTACAGAAATGTTCCAGAGGGTTTCTTAACATTTATTAACATCTTACATACTCAAGGTAACTTTTCCTTGTTCCATTTTAAACAAATAGTTTCTGATTGCTTTTCTGAATGACAGGTGTTAGGTGGCCAAAAGCAGTTCAAGAACTTTCAGATTGAGGTACAGAAGGGCAGCTACAGCCTGCATGGTTCAGACCGCAGATTTCCCAGTCTGGGAGAACTCATGAGCCATCTCAAGAAGCAGATCCTGCGCACGGACAACATCAGCTTTGTGCTGAAACGCTGCTGCCAACCCAAACCTCGAGGTTTGTCTCCCTGTGCCAAAGCAAGGCCATGTCTTCTCAGTTGTCATAGGTACTTTGAGACCCAGATGAACTAAAGGATACTAATTGGGTTAAAGAAAGTAGCCCTTGCTCACCGTTTCTGGTTTTTTTTTTCTTTTAAATGTTGTTACAAGTCTATCTCTAAGTCACACCTCATCCTTGAATGTTAGAATTTTCTATAGAAAAGACATGAACACCTTTTCTCAACATCTCAGGCTACAGAAAGAAGCATATTGAAGGTTCAGTGAACAGAAATGCAATTCTTCACTCATTAAGATAAAGTGCCCTGTCTGGGTGCTGGTGACTCTTGTCTAAAATCCTAGCGACTCAGGAGGCTACAATTCTAGGATTACAGTTCAAAGCCAGCCCAGGCAGAAAAATCTAAGAGGCTCTTCAACTAATTAGTAAAAATCTGGAAGTGGAGGCGTGGCTCAAGTGGTAGAACTGCCTTATATGAAAAGGCCAAGCAAGAGCATGAGGCCCAGAGGTCAAGCCCCACAATTGGTACCCTACAAAAAAAAAAAAAAAAAAAAAGAAAGAAAGAGGAATGGAATGAGGGAGGAAAGGAAAGATAAAGTGTCTTGAGGGCTTCTATCATTGGTATGTCAGAGAAATATGATCTGTGAGCCCAGATCCATGTTAGATCTAAAGAATCAGAATTGCTTAAGGCCTGGTTCCTGCTCTCTGGGGGTTTCTAATGCAGAAAATATGTCAATGAGGCCCCTGTGATAGGTGTTTTAATTAACCTAGCCCAGGAGTGAAAAGAAGGAGATGACCAAATTCTCTGAGTTACTGAACATGGGGGGATTCATGGAGGAAGCAGATCCTGAGTTGAGTGTTGGATGATAAGCAGGAGGTACCAGTTAGATGAGAATGTGTTTTGGCAAATCTGAAACCATTACCTGTGCAAAGCAGCAGGCCAAAAAAGGGACAAATGTAAAAGCAGAGGTGGAAAGAATGGAGGAGGGGGATATATTTTGCATCATGGAAGTCAGCTGCTACAACAAAGAGCTGGGACTTTATCTTGCCAGCAGTCAAAGCTATGGAAGGACTAGGAAATAAAATCCAAGCAAGGGACTGTTGGGGATTCAGCTTGGCATTGAGGGGGAGAGGGTGGTCCCGAGAAGCTGCCTTTCCTCCCGCCCTGGGGCCCTATGGAAGCTAGCCACACCTTTCTCCTTCTGGAACCCGAGGGAGTAGCTCTAAACCAGCCCCCACCTCTCGCCAGCGAGCACCTGTGTCGTAAAGGCGCTCAGAAGGGGGTTCTGTGGGAAGTGACGTTAGCCCGTGAGGGAGGTTGTAGGGCGCTGCTCTTGGATGGACAAGCTTACCAGCCTATCGCTAGTTCCTGGTCAGTCCCTCCCCTTTGCCCGTCACTATTGCTATAAGTCTGATTGCCCCTCCCTTGAATAAACAGACAGCTCCTTGAAGCTTCTCCGAGAGCCCATGCATGCCTTGCTTCCTTGGTGGGTATAGGGAGGGGGAGGGCTTCTCGCAGCCACGTGTACCCGAGGCTACCCGTGTCCTCCATTCCATCTTGCCCTGCCTGCAGGTCAGGTGGCCAAGGAAGGGAGTGGAAAGGGAACACAGATAAGGGGATAAAAGCTTGGCATCTCCGCACATGGGGAGGTATACATCTAGCCTGACAAGGGACCAGGGGCCCAGCCATTCTTTATTAAGCCCCAGGAGTAGTGTCACTGATGTCTTGAAGGAGGATTCACTATCTTTCATAATGAGTGTGGAAGAACACTTTGGGGTTCACCTAGACCTGAACCTCCACTTATAGATAGGAAAACTGGGGTGCAGAGAAATAAAGTCACTGAAGGTCAAGATCCAAGTGTTTGAGGGCAGGCCTAATCTGAATGGAATTTCTTTCTCCAAAATACTTGCTTGTAATTGTCAGACCTTCTTTCAAATTGTCAGGCCTGAAAGCACAGGCAGGGAAGTTGTTCTGAGGATCTGCCTGAGAGGGTGTTGTTCATGGGAGGAAATTATCTCTGAGCCATCTGTATCTATATCTTAGAATCAAGGGCAGGTATGGCAAAGCAAGCATGCCAGGTCAGAAAGAGGTTCTTTTGTTGTTGCTTCTGTGGCTGCTGCAGAAATGATCAAACCAGGAGCTTATCTCATAAATGCTAGGCTAGTGCTCTGCCACTGATCTACTCCCCTTGCTCTGGGCCTCATTTCTTGATGTGTGAATCATGTTTCAGTCTAAGCAAAGGGGGTTGGGCACTAAACATAGTGAAAGAGGAAGGACTTGTTCTTGTTGATCAGATAGGACTTCCTGCCAGCCTTGGGGAATAACTGCGGCCTTTGTTTTTATGCTCAAAGATGTTCCACAGAGGTTAAAAACACATCTGCCACTTGGCTGTGAGACCTCAGAGCAAATTAAAAGCTTAAAGCCCAACAGTCCTGTTTACTTGTTTAACCTTTGCTTCCAGATAGTAAAAAGTGAGTTATACTTTTCTAGGGATTGATGGCCTCTGAAAGGGAAAAAGTAGAGGACAGTATCCACAGGAGTAGGGAAGGCTGGAGAAGAGGACGTGACGTCTTTTAGGGCTCTAGGGGGAAGGTGTTTGACATAGATGCCATCCCTGACATCCCAGGTCTTGGAGCCAGTAGCTGTAGAGGAGATGTGCAGAAACTATTAAATGCCCTGTCATGTGTCTTCTGTTGAGTCTCCTGAGACTCAGCACTGAGCATTAAGTTTAGTGTGTTTGCCTTCCTACTTTCTTATTAACTTTTCAGACAGAGTCTGGGTCTTACTACTTTGTGACTCCTAGGAACCCCAGGACCCAGCACAAAGTCAAGTAATAATTCCTGTCAAGCAGTAATGTTAGCACTTACAGCCATATTTATGGGTACCTCCTATCTTATGCAGTTTACATGAATATCCTATTTTTTTAAATCTACACAGCAATTCTTTTTAATCATTACAGAGGTGAGGAAATGGAGTCTTAGGAATGTTTGGTGACTTTGAAGGTTACATGCTAATGGTATCAGTAATACTTGAATTAGTGTCAATAAGTAATAATGGTAACTGCTACCCTATTAGTAAAGCTTACTACTTACAAGACATAACTCAAAAAACAGTTTCTATTTTAAGTCATTTAATCCTTAGAACAAAACATAGTGTGTTCTCTTTTCTCATTGTACTTTCTCAGATCATGTGTCAGAAGAGTAGGAAGTTGAATTTAGATTGTCTGGCTACAAGGATATTGTGTAAAAGGGCAGATGAGCCATTAGTCTGAGTCTGAGACAAGGGCAAAGGAGTGGATGGCAGTGAGGCTTCTTCATACTAGTTCTCAGAGCCCTCTTTCTTCCCTCTACAAATCAGAGTAGTAAAATCATGAAAATTTGATCTGAAAGTGTTCTTTTTTGGTATGTTCAGCTTCTTTGCTCTAACTGCAAGGTTCCAGTAGTCAGATATCCTAATCTGAGTTTCTCACTCAAAACTAAACCTCATTTATCCTCATGGGATAAATAAAAATCAGAGGAAAAAGCAGGAGACCACACAGAATTGGTGTGATGGCTAAGCAAACTCACCATCTCTCCCCTTTGTGGAGTTTGTGCCCAGTTCCAGACCTGAGAGCAGCTGTGTTAAAAATACGAAGCTTCACCAGCCATCCTCCATATCCTCTTCAGCTGAGGCATCTGTGCTGCCTGAGTTCCACACCAATCAACTCTGACCCCAAGGCATTCTTCAGGCTGCTCTGCAGTCTGGGGCACCCTGGTGGTAGAAGAAGGATGGTGGCTGGTCATAAAAACAAAGGCTACCTATGATGGAGCTCTTACTTCACACCAGTCAGTGAAGACAGCTGTTGGAATGTACTGTCTCATCTGTCTTTCATAGAGAGCTGATGAGGAACATTTTTCTGATGTGAAGGAGGTTCCTGGAGGTTTAAGTTCTCTCCTACTCACAGTAAACCTTATTTCTATGTGTCACCAGTCAAGATACTTATTTTGGCATCAGCCTGTTACTTGTTTGAATCAGGTTTTACTCCAGGAATTGAATAAAGTCAGGAAAACATATAGAGGGAGAAGCCTCTGAAAAAGGAGTCCCCACAATGTGGTAATGAGGAGTCCTTCCTGAAACCAGTTTCAGGCATCGAGGTTTATATCCATACTAGAGCAGATGTTCTGTGGCAAGGAAAGAGATGAGCTGTCTCTGACTTCCATGTAAAGCCTGCATGTGGAGCTTATGAGCTTTCTCATTGTGGTCAGACTATTTGCTCTGACCTTGGCTTTCTGATCTGTAATAAGGGTAAAGTTGCTGTCTGCATAGGGTCATCATGTGGGCAGAGAACAGTGTCTGGCAGAGAGAAAGCAGTAAAAAAAAAAAGTGTGAAATTAAAATAGCAAAGGGGAAACTTTGAAGGCTAGTGAGGACTTGAGGGACTTGGAGTTTGCAGCATGCATGAGGACATGGTACTCAGCAGCTGTTGTCTCCCAGTGGACACGTGTGACCCTAGCTCACAGATCTTTGACAAGCTCCTTCAGAATCCAAGAATCAGGACTTGAGTTTTCTTCCCAAAAGTGGAAGCAGGAGAGCATCCATGAGTTGTCACTTCCCTAACAATTGGGCCTCAGCTAAAAGAGGCCATGTCATGTTCAGTGACTGCCAGTGTCTGCTGAGGTTCCAGGCCTGTCATTTGAGTGTGTCCCAATTTGGAAGGTCTCCACACACACCTGGGGCTTGAACTCAGAGCCTTGTGTTTGCTAGGCAGATGCTCTGCCATTTGAGCCATACCTCAGCCCTTTTTAACTTTAGTTATTTTTCAAATAGAATTTTAAAATAGGGTCTGTTATGTTTTCATAGTTCAAGCTCTCCCACTTTATACTTTCTTCATACCTGAGATGACCAGCATGCACCAACCATACAAAAACTTATTAGGCTGTGTGCCAGTAGCTCACGTATATAACCCTAGCTACTCAGGAGGCTGAGATCTGAGGATTGCGGTTCAAAGCCATCCCATGCAGGAAAAGTCCATGAGACTCGTATCTCCAATTAACCACCAAAAAAAAACCAGAAGTGGAGCTGTGGCTAAAGTGGTGGGGCACTAGCCTTGAGCTGAAGAGCTCAGGGATAGTACCCAGGCCCAGAGTTCAAGCCCTGTGACCAACAAAAAAAAATTTTTTTTAATTCTAATTAAAAAAAAATTTTAAACTTATTAGTTGAGATAAGAGTCTTGCTAACTTTTTTTTTCTAGACTGGTCTTGAGCCATGATCTCCTATATTACTATGCTTATAGGCCTGAGCCACTGCACTTGTCTTGAAAGGTCCTTTATTTCCCCATTGTTACCTCATATCTTGTGAATCCACAGTAGGATAGGCGATTTGTGTGTGTGCTCGTGTGTGTGTGCATGCATGCATGCATGTATATGTCAGTACTGGGGCTTGAACTCAGGACCTAGGTGCATACCAGTACTGAGGCTTGAACTCAAGGCCTGGACACTATCCTTTAGATTTTTCTTTCAAGTCTGGTGCCCTATCATTTATCCACAGCTCTACTTTTGGATTTTGGAGGGTCAGTTAGAGATGAGTTTATGGACTTTCCTGCCCAAGCTGACTTCAAACTTGCTGATACTTAGATGTCATCCTCCTGAGTAGCCAAGATTATAGACATGAGCCACTGGACCCTAACTTAAAAGGTGGTTTTTGAGAATCATAAATTCCAGGTTAGCTACTTCTGTCAAGACTGGTCCAGCAGACCTTGTCACGTGTTGGGCTTATGTTTGAATAGAGTTTGGAGGGGATAGGTCACTCATAACCCATATGTTCTGGGTTTGGTAAACACCTCCTCAGTAGGGGTACTGCTAGGCTCAGAGAAATTTAGACAGTCCTCTCTAGGATGCCTTTCCCCTCTTCTTGCACAAAACCAGCATTTCCTTTCTTCACAGGATTCCTGTAGCTCCCTAGGATCAAAGCTTCAGCTTCCCTCATTAACTTTCCTCCTACAAACCACTGCTAGTTATTCATACATTTAACAAATACTTGTTGAGGGCTGAGGCCAGTGGCTGAGTACTTACCTAGACTTGGGTTCAATTCCCAACACCACAAAACAAAGCAAAACCCCAATACAGTACTTCTTGTGTGCCCATCATGTAGCTGTAGATGTAGAACAGAAATTAAGATAGAAAACAGTCCCTGATTTCTTGGGAGTTTCCCTTTTGGTCTAAAACATCCTTATAGAAATCTTCCCTGACCTCTTCCCAGGGCAGGTCCTGCTTTGTGGAACTTGGAACAACTCAGTCTGTCCTGTATAATCAATAGCTAGCCACATTGTACTTTTCCACCTGTTGGTCTGATTATTTGATTTCTGTTGGCTCTGTTATTAGCCTTTGATCCCCTGGAGGGCATGAATCAAGTACTTTTCCAGTTTAGTTGACAAACGATTGAGACAACAAATACACATTTGTGTTCAGCAGCTTTTGTAGCTTCACACATTAGCTGGTTGGGATCTTGAATCTTTAGTTCTAGTATACTAAGACTTCTTTGATCTTTTCCACAGAAATCTCCAACCTGCTGGTGGCCACAAAGAAAGCCCAGGAGTGGCAGCCTGTCTACTCCATGAGCCAGCTAAGTTTTGATCGGATCCTCAAGAAAGATATTGTACAAGTAAGTTATTATTGCAGTCGTTTGGCCTAGCTTTGTTTTTACCTCCTGACAGGAGAAAAGCCTGAGGACTAGAGGTGAAATGAAGTCTATGTCTGGGGAAATCCTGGTGAGAGAAGGAAAAGAAAACTTGTTTTCATAGTTAAAGCAGATCACCTAGTACCTCCTATTCTGCCCCACCGTGTTTTGATGGCCATCCTCAGGGCTACTCATTGTTGAAGAAGTACGTTAGCGTAGGTGTAGGGTTACCTGTGTTGGAGAAACTGTACATTGTGAGGGAGCACTGATGGAATAGCAGGAGTCAGCTCTCCAAGGAGACCTGGGTTGATGCTCTCACCATCCCACAGTATATGGTGTAAGATTGCATTCCAGATTTTAGTCTTGCTCTTTTTTTTTTTTTTTTTTTTTCAATTTGAAAGGCTTAAAACTTTATTCACTAATAAATATAAAGTGAATAAACATAAATCAGAGGTTATCTTAAAGTCGCTACTTTCATTGGCAGATTTGTCTCTTCCTCTCTTGTCTCCCCTTCACTAACAATCAGATGTAGTCATTCAGTACAAGGTATCAATTCACTTCTTTTTTTTTTTTTTATTTTTTTTTTATTTTTAATTTTTTTTATTATCAATTGAACATAAATTTTTTTTTACAAGGTGCTGTGCAAAGAGGGTGCAGTTACATAGTAGGGCATTGTGTACATTTCTTGTGATATCTTACAACCTGTTTTCCCATCCCTTGTCTAGGTCAGGTAGACCCATATGCAGTATACAATGTATCAAGCACATATACAGTGTTCACAGACTTGGTCTCTTCTGTCTCTCCATCTCCCTTTGTTAACAGTCATATATCAGGGAGATCATGCCCCTTTGTTTTCTGTGTTCTAGGCTTGTCTCACTCAACATTATTTGTTCGAGTTCTGACCATTTCCCTGCGAATAACAATATTTCACCATTCCTAATCGCTATGTAGTATTCCATTGTGTATAAGTACCATATTTTTTGGATCCATTCATCTGTGGAGGGGCATCTGGGTTGTTTCCAAATTTTGGCTATTGTGAATTGTGCTGCGATAAACATGGAAGTACAAATGTCCTTTTGATATCTTGGGTTTTGCTGTTTAGGATAGATGCCTAGGAGTGGTATGGCTGGGTCATAGGGTAGGTCTATATTGAGCTTTTTGAGAAACCTCCATACTGTTCTCCAAAGTGGCTGTACTAATTTGCACTCCCACCAACAATGGAGAAGGGTTCCTCTTTCCCCACAGCCCCTCCAGCATTTGTTGTTTCCTGAGTTCAGAGTATAGGCCATTCTAACTGGGGTGAGGTGGTATCTCAGGGTTGTTTTTATTTGCATTTCCTTTACTAGCAGGGATGTTGAGCATTTCCTCATGTGTTTCTTTGCCATTTTTATATCTTCTCTTGTGAAGTCTCTCTTTAGCTCTTTTGCCCATTTCCTAATAGGTTTATTGGGCTTGGAGGGGCTTAGTTTTTTGAGTTCTCTGTAGATGACAGATATCAGGCCTTTGTCTGTTGCTGTGCTGGTAAATATCCTTTCCCATATCGTTGGCTGTCTTTCTATTTTGGTGGCTATGACCTTAGCTGTGCAGAAACTTTTTAATTTGTAGTAGTCCCATTTGTTGAGTCTTTCCCCTATTTGTTGTGCGCCTGGGACTCTATTCAGGAAGTTCCTTCCTGTGCCTATAAGTTCTAGTGTCTTTCCTACTCTGTCCTTCAGTAGTTTCAAGGATTCAGGTCTGATGTTGAGGTCCTTGATCCATTTTGAGTTGATCTTGGTACATGGTGATAGGCTTGGGTCTACTTTGAGTTTTCTGCATATGGCTGCCCAGTTCTCCCAGCACCAGTAGTTGAAGAGGCTATGTTTATTCCATTGTATGTCTTTAGCTCCTTTGTCGAATATCAGTTGGCTGTAAGAGTGCGGTTTTATTTCTGGGTCTTCAATTCTAATCCACTGGTCTTCCGATCTGTTTTTATACCAATACCATGCTGTTTTTGTTATGATGGCCTTGTAGTAGAGCTTGAAGTCTGGTATGGTGATACCTCCTGCACTATGTTTTTTGCCTAGAATTGCTTTGGCTATTCTAGGTTTTTTGCTGTTCCATATGAATTTATGGATTGGTTTCTCTATTTCAGTGAAGAATGTGGCTGGGATTTTGATAGGTATTGCATTGAATTTGTATAACAATTTGGGCAGTATGGCCATTTTCACTATATTGATTCTGCCTACCCATGAGCATGGGAGGTCTTTCCATCTCCTTGTGTCTTCTTTGATTTCCCTTATTAGATTTTTGTAGTTTTCATTGAATAGGTCCATCACGTCCTTGGTTAAGTTGATCCCTAGGTACTTTATTCTTTTTTTGGCTACTGTAAATGGAATCGTTTCCATAATTTCCTTTTCTGTTTGTCTATTGCTGGTGTACAGAAAAGCTGCTGACTTTTGTGGATTGATTTTGTATCCTGCTACTTTGCCAAATTGGTTTATTAGATGTAGGAGTTTGGGTACTGAGTTTTTTGGGTCCTTGAGATATAAGATCATGTCGTCTGCGAATAGGGATAACTTGATTTCTTCCTTGCCGATGTGGATCCCTTTGATGTCCTCCTCTTGCCTTATTGCTATGGCTAGGGATTCCAGTACTATGTTGAACAGAAGTGGGGAGAGTGGGCATCCTTGTCTTGTTCCTGTGTTTAGGGGGAATGATTTAAGTTTCTCTCCATTTAATATGATATTAGCAGTTGGTCTGTTGTATATGGCTTTTATTGTTTTGAGGAATGTTCCATCTATTCCTGTTCTCTCCAAAGCTTTTAATAGGTATGGATGTTGTATTTTGTCAAAGGCTTTTTGGGCATCGACTGAGATAACAATGTGATTCTTGATTTTAGTTCTGTTTATGTGGTGAATTACATTGATTGATTTACGGATGTTGAACCATCCTTGTGACTGAGGGATGAAGCCTACTTGGTCATGATGTATGATATTCTTGATCACTTTCTGGATCCTGTTAGCTAATATTTTATTGAGGAGCTTTGCATCTGTGTTCATTAGTGATATTGGTCTGTAGTTCTCTTTTTTTGTTGGATCTTTGCCTGGTTTGGGGATGAGTATGATATTAGCTTCGTAGAATGAGTTCGGGATTTTTCCCTCCGTTTCTATTTCGCGGAAGAGTTTGAGGAGTATTGGAATTAGCTCCTCACTAAAGGTTTTGTAGAATTCATTGGTGAATCCATCTGGGCCTGGGCTTTTCTTAGTAGGGAGGTTCTTGATTACCTCCTGTATCTCACCGTAAGTTATTGGTTTATTTAGTTGATTTATTTCTTCTTGGTTCAGTTTGGGCAGTTTGTACTTCTCTAAGAATTGATCCATTTCTGTAAAATTATTGTTTTTTGTTGAGTAGAGGTTTTGGAAATAGCTCCTTATGATTGTTTGAATATCGTGTGTATTTGTTGTAATTTTTCCTGTGGAGTCCCTGATTTTACGAATATGAGTCTCTTCTCTTCTTTTTTTTGTGAGTCTTGCAAGGGGTCTGTCAATTTTGTTTATTTTCTCAAAGAACCAGCTTTTAGTCTTATTTATTTGTTGAATGGTCTTTCTATTTTCAATCAGATTTATCTCTTCTTTAATCTTTGTAATCTCTCCCCTCCTAGTCGTTTTAGATTCTGTCATTTCTTGTTTCTCCAGTTGTTTTAGTTTCATCGTGAGGGTATTCACCTGCTCTGCTTCCATTCTTTTAATGTGGGTACTGAGTGCAATGATCTTGCCCCTCAGTACTGCCTTAGCTGTGTCCCATAGGTTTCTTTGTGATGTGTTTTCTTTGTCATTGTGGCTTATGAATTCGTTGATTTCATCTTTAATTTGATCTGTGGCCCAAGTGTTGGATAGCAGCGTGGGGTTTAGTCTCCAAGAGTGTGTATAGGCTCTGTGGTATCCTTTGTTGTTGAGGGTTACCTTTAATCCACTGTGATCAGATATAATACATGGGATGATGTCAATTCTTTTGTATTTGCTGAGGTTCTTTGTGTGGGCTATGACGTGGTCTATTTTGGAATATGATCCATGGGCTGCTGAAAAGAAGGTGTATTGGGTCTCTGTAGGGTGGAAGGTTCTATATAGGTCTGTTAGATCCATTTGGGCAATGGTGTTATTTAGGTCCTCAGCTCCCTTACTAATCCTCTGGGTGTTGGATCTGTCTCTTGGAGAGAGAGGAGTATTAAAGTCACCCACTATGATTGTGTTTGCATCTATCTTGCTCTGTAATTCTGTGAGAATTTGCTTGACATATGTCGGGCCTCTTTTGTTCGGTGAGTATACATTTATCACCGTGATGTCTTGATTCTGGATTTTTCCTTGTATCAATATGTAGTGTCCTTCTTTGTCTTTTTGAGTGGACTTTAAAGAGAAATCCAGCTTGTCTGAGATCAGGGTGGCTACACCTGCCGTTTTGGTGGGTGCATTTGCTTGGTAGATCTTGCTCCATCCTTTCATTCGAAGCCTGTTTTTGTCCCTTGCTGTAAGGTGGGTCTCTTGTAGACAACAGATGTCAACTTTTTGCTTGCGGATCCATTCTGCCAGTCTGCTCCTCTTGATCGGGGAGTTTAAGCCATTTATATTTAAAGAGATCAAGGATAAGGGTGTTTTTTCTCCTTCCATTTTCTTGTTGGGCTGTTTTTTCCTGTTGTTTTTTTTTTTTTCTTCTTGTCTTTAGTGAGCTTGTGTTTCTGCTGGACTTTGGCTATTGAAGTTTCTTTCTGAATCTGTCTGTGTGTCTTTTACGATCTCTGTTGGGTGGGCTTCCCCTCTTAATATTCGCTGTAGGGCTGGTTTTTTATTCACATACTCCTTTAGCTCCTCTTTGGTGTGGAAAGATCTGGTTCTCCCTTCGAATGTGAACTCCAGTTTCGCTGGATATTTGATCCGAGGTTGTAAGTTGTTATTCTGAAGTACTTGGATGGTGTTCTTCCACTCACTTCGAGCTTGGTAAGTTTGTGTGGATAAGTCGGATGTTATTCGAATCCTCTTCCCATTGAAAAAAGTTTCCTTCTTCGCTTTGGCTGAATTCAGAATTTGCTCTTTAATCTTGAGGTCTGTAGTCTTGAATATTATGTGCCTTGGGGTGGTTTTCCTGGGGTCTGGCCTGCCAGGTGTCCTATAGGCTTCGGTTACCTGGATGGGGTCCCCTGTGAGATTGGGGAAGTTTTCTGCAATAACTTTATTGAGAACATGATTAAGCCCTCTGCTCTGATATTCGGCTCCTTCTTCTATTCCAATTATGCGCAGATTATATCTCTTGTCTTTGTCCATTAGTTCCTGGAGTAATCTTCCCTGAAGCTTCACCTTTTCTTGGAGTGTGGTCATTTTCTGGTTGTTGTCAGCTGCTTCATCGTCCAGGCGAGAGATTCTGGATTCCATATGGTCCACTCTTTGTGTTATGGTTTCAATTGCGGAGTTTATGGATGTCAGAGAGCTATTCATGGTTGTCATATCAGCTCTGATCGTGGAAATTTCTTCCTTTAAAGAGTTGTATTTTAAATCTATTTTTTCATGCATTTCAATTCTCAGGGTGTGGAGATTTTCTTTAAAGGCGGCTTGCATTGTATCCATTTTTGCTTCCATTTCTTTAAACGAGGCTTGCATTGTATCCAGTTTTGCTTCCATTTCTTTCTTGGCTTCCTGGGTGTCCTTCCAGATTTCCGCTCTAAACTCCTGGAATTGTTTTCTGATTTCATTTCTGACGGTTTCGATCATTCCTGTTAACATGTCCTCATTTGCTTTTTTATTCTCCATCTCCTCTCCAGTCGTGCTGCTTTTTGGAGCTGGCGAGTTGGCTTGTCCTTTGATGAACTGAGTTATGTTTCTTTGTGATTTGCGCATCTGGAAGTCTGTGTAGATCTTCCCTCCCTTCTGTGTAGGCGTGTCTGCGTCAGCAGGTGCTGTCGCTGTGGCCCCGCCCACCAGTGCAGGGCACGCCTATCAGAGCGGGCGCTTTCGCCGGGGCCCCGCCCTCCTGTGCACTGTGAGTCCCCTACAACAGGCACTTAAGTGGGGTCTGCCTCCCAGAGCGAGCCCTGGGTTGTTGGGTTGTGCTTACGCCCTCCCGAGAGTCCGTTGGGGGGGGGAGGCAGTATGTGTGGGGCCCAGTGGGATCGACTGTCCGGGTGTGGCTTAGCACTCTCAGACCTCGTCTCCGCTGCGAGGAGGGGGAACGAGATCAGGCTCAGGTGACCCTGCTGGGCTGGTATTGCCCACCAGCGCCTGTGATTTTAGTTGTAAGAGTCCGCAAGGTCTAGGCGCCTCGGGTGGGGCTTGCCCTGCCGGCCGTCCCCGGCCCCTGTTGGGAAGGGGACGGGGCCGGTTCTGCCAGTTCAGGAACCTTTGGGGGCTTGGGGCTGTTCCGCCCTTCCCCTGCTAGACTGGCTTCCCAGCGCCTGATGGGAGCTTCCCGCCTGATTTGGGGATCCTTTGTTCCCACGGGAGTGGGGAGGGGGAGGGAGGGAGCTATAGCTTCTTTGTCGGGCTTGGGTCTCCCGTTGGGGGAAGGGATTATGGGGGACTCACTTTTGCTGCTTTGTGTGTGTGTCCCGCACCGCCGTTGGCCCTTCAGGGGTTGGCGAAGTGTCGTGGTGGCTCCCCCGTTCCCTCTTTCTGCCGCGCTGGGTTCCCTTGTCCGAATCCGGTGTGGACCCGAACTTCTCGTCGCTGCCGGGTGTGTCTTGGTCCGCACCCTGCTTTGTGTCCGTGGGGTCTCCCGCTATATGGATTCTGCGCTCCTGGCAACCTGTCTGCCGATCGCCGGGTTTCCCTTTCCCAGCCTGACCCTGTTTGGGCCAGGGCCGGCTGGTGGGGGGAGGGTGCCCCAATTAATCTCCGGCTCCGTGTAGGTTTTCGGTTCTTCTTTTTTGCTCCTTTTTGTTTTCCTGCGTTTCTCCACTGCTTCTGGATGCTGGTTTTGCTGGGTTCTTGGTGGAGTGTTGGGTGTTGGAGTTCCCAGCTCGCTATTCAGTTGGTGCGAGTCGGGGTGCCTCCCTATTGTTTCGGCGCCATCTTTCTCCTCTCTTGCTCTTTTTGATGGTACTTCCAGAAGGAACAGAGCTAGGGAAACAAAGAACATGATCAGATGGCAGAAAAACAACTCCTTGAGAAATGGATCCTTATAGCAGTTGAGATCAAATGTCCTAGCCTCTGGAGGCTTTTGTCTGTACATCCCTACTCCCTTGTAGCTTCCTTTAGACCTTTTCTAAGCATTTGAAGCTCAGGGACCATCCCACCCATATTTTTTGCCCCCTCTCCAGCCCTCCTGGGTTAGGAACAAGACATGGCAGCAAGTGGAGATTCAAAGTAGATAGCAGTAGCTTGGAAAGAAGGAAACTTCAAGGCCAATTATAGGCTCACTGATAGGGAGGACAAGGAAGAAGGCAAGCATGGGGTCTGTTTGTTATTGTTACTTTTTAAGTGAATCTAAATGTTTTTCCCTGAGGTCCCATCATTACCACCCTCTGATGGTGTTAGAGCTGTGTCCTGACATTAAAATCATCATACTTACTGCAGTCTGTTTTCTCTCTAGAACTTGAAAGAGAACGTTGGACCTGTGTTTTCTCTTTCCCTAGTTCTGAGCCTGTGAGCTGATAACCACCATCTTTCATGCCTTCTCTATCCATTTACCAGCAGTGATGAGCATTTACACCCACTGGGTGCAGTTGCTACCCTCAGCAGGCTTTTAGACTGGTGGAAGAGGCAAACTTATCTCTAGACACAAATCTTGAGGGAGCTAAGTGTAATATATATATAGCTATGTGTGGCTATTCTGCTGTGACAGACAAATGGCAGTATTTGTGCAAATTCATATACCCAATTAATAATCACATGTGTTTCTGTAGGAAACAGGACTGATTTCCTATTTATCTTCCACAATTTTCTGCATATAAGAGTAGTCATAGAATAATAGGCCTTTTTTTTCAAATTGTTGTTTTAGAGGTGATATACAGCAGGGTTATCTTTACATATGTTGGGTGATATGTATGCACATTTCTTTCCTTTTGCTTAGTATCAGCTGTTCCCTCCTCGCTCATTCCCTCCCTCCTGTCACAGCCCTTGAGTTGCTTAGTTCACTTTCATCAATGTCCAGTGCAGCTGATGGGCCCTCCACTGCTGTACTTTTTTACCCACTTTCCACTGATTCTGTGCCCTCCTCCTATCTTCCCTCAGAAGTGCATGTGTAAACACCATATATGAGATAAAGAGTACAAAGCCATCTAAAAATTAGAAGACAAATTAAGAGGTCCTTTGTTTTCTTATCTTTGGGATTCTTTTCAGTCTGTATATTATTTTACATACATATGAATGAAGAGATGCTTGGGTATTACAATTTGGTACTTTTCTCCTAAGACTATCCTCTTTTGGTCTCACTGCGTATGGCTATCTTGAGTGCTGTTTACTTTGTCATATCTCATTGTGTTTTAAATCTACCACCCACATATCAAGGAGGACATGCACCGTTTATTTGTCTGATCTTGGCTTACCTCGTGCAACATGATTTGTTCTAGCTCCATCCATTTCCCTGCAAATGACATTATTTTATCCTTTCTAATGTCTGTGTAAAATTCCATTGTATATAGGTACCATGTTTTTTATATCCATTCAACTGCAGTGGGGCATCTAGGTTGACTCCATATCTTGGCTTTTGTGAACAGTGCAGCAATGAACATGCCTGTACAGGTGTCCTTATTGTACCTGGTTCCTGTCACTCAGGATAGATGCCTAGGAGTGATATGACTGGATCATAGGGTATGTCTATATTTAGTTTTTTGAGGAATGTCCAGAATACTTTCCAGAGTGGTTGTATTAGTTTACATTCCCAATTGGAAGTTGCAGTAGGGTTCCTCTTTCTACACATCCCCACCAGCATTTGTTGTTGTCTGAATTCAGAATATTGGCCATTCTAACTGGGATAAGGTGGTATCTCAAGGTTGTTTTTATTTTCCTTTCCTTTACGGCCACGGGTAACAAACATTTTCTTATTTGTTTCTTTGCCATTTTTACTTCTTCTTCTGAGAAGTCTCTCTTTAGTTCCCTTGCCCATTTAGTGATTGGTTTATTAGATTTGTGATGGATTAGTTTCTTGAGCTCCCTGTATATATCAGATATTAGGCCTTTGTCTGATGTATTGCTGATAAGTATCTTTTCCCAATTGTGTGGCTGTCTTTCTAGTTTAGTAGCTGTATCTTCAGCTGTGCAGAAACTTTTTATTTTGATGTAGTCCCATTTGTCAAGTCTCTCGTCAATCTGTTATACCCCTGGGACTCTATTAAGGAAGTTCCTGTTTGTGCCTATATGTTCTAATATCTCTCCTACTCCATCTTGCAGTGGTTTCAGAGTTTCAGGTCTGATGTTCAGGTCTTTAATCCATTTTGAGTGATGTAAGTGCATGATGACAGGCTGGGATACACTGTGAGTTGTCTGCATGTGACTGCCCAGTTTTCTCAGCACCAATAGCTGAAGAGGCTATGTTTTTTCCACTGTATGCCTTTGGCTCCTTTGTTGAATATCAGCTGACTGTAAATATGTGGTTTTATTTCTGGATCTTCTAATCTATTCCATTGATTTTCGGGTCTCTTTTTATGCTAGTATCAAGCTGTTTGGAGCTGGACATCTGATATTGTAATACCAACTCCATTGCTTCTTTTGCCTAGAATTGCTTTTTGGCTATTCTTGGTCTTTCGTTGTTCCATATGAATTTTTGGGTTTTCTCTATTTCAGTAAAGAATGTCATTGGGATTTTATGGGGATTGTGTTGGATTTGTAGATCATTTCTGGCAGTATGGCCATTTTCACAATATTGATTATACCTATCCATGAACATGGAAGGTCTTTCCATTTCCTGGTGTCCTCTTTGATTTCTTTCTTGAGATTTTTATAGTTTCACTAAATAGATCCTTTACATGTTTGGTTAGGTTAATTCCTGGATATTTTATTCTTTTTGAGGCTATTGCAAATAGTGTTATTTTCATGATTTCCCTTTCTGCTTGTATATTGTTGACGTACAGAAAGGCTACTATTGTATTTAGATCTATCTTGTTCTGTAAGTCTGAGAGTGTTTAACGTATTAGGTGCTCAATTGTTCGGTGCACATAAACGGATGACTGTGATTTCCTCTTCATGGATTGTTCCTTGTATTCATATGTAATGACCTTCTTTGTCTTTTGTACTTATTTTAATGAGAAGTCTATTTTGTCAGGTATCAAAATGGGTACTCCTGCCTTCTTGTTGGGTGCATTTGCATGGAAGATCTTTTTCCATCCTTTTGCTCTGAATTTATTTATATCTTTGGCTGTGAGGTGGGTTTCTTGGAAACAACGAATGGATGGATCTTGTTTTTCTGATCCAATCTGCAGTTCTTTTTCTTTGAATTGTAGAGTTGAGTCCATTAATGTTTAGGTTTGTTATCCAGAGAAACATTTTGTTTCCTGCCATTTTCTTTCCTGTATTTTGCTTCTTTCCTTTTCCTGTGATTACTAAATTGATTTTCTAGTGATTTCTATCTGATGTGTTTCCCTGATCTTGTTTTCTTTACATTGTATTCTTCCTTTTAATATTTTTTGTAGTTATGGTTTAGTGTTCATGAATTCCTTTAAGTTTTCTTTGTTGTGAAAGGTTTTCGTTTCACCAGCGTGTAAATGCTAGTTTTGCTGGGTATATATCACTTTGGGTTGGCAGTTGTTGATCTTCAGGGCTTGGATAGTACCCTTCCAAGCTCTCCTTGCATTGAGGGTTTGTGTGAAGAGGTCTGCAGTGATTCTGATTTTCTTTCCATTGTAGTATAGCCACTTCATTGATTTTGCAGTATTTAAAATCAGCTAAAAATATGGAACATTTCACAAGTTTGCATATCATCCCTGCACAGGGGCCATGCTAATCTTTTCTGTATCATTCCAGTTTTATTATATGTGCTGCCAGAGCGAGCACCATAATAGTCCTTTGAGTTATGTTTTGTGAGCCTAAGGTCAACAGCTTCATATTGCATTAGTTTTATGAGTAATTTTTTCTGGAAGTATTGGGAATTGAATTCAAGGCCTTATACTTGTAGCCCATTTTTGCCTTGTTTTTGAGATGGTATTTCAGGCCTGGGCTACAGTGTTTTCAGTTGTGCTTTCCTGTGTTGCTTGGGATGATAGATGTAAGCTACTACAACCAGCCATTGGTTGAGATGAAATATTATGAACTTTTATGCCCAGGCTGGCTTGAAACCACAATCCCTTCATCTCTACCTCCTAAGTAGCTAGAATTAAAGGATGGAGCCACAGTGCCCAGCTACAACTCTCTTTATCCTCTCCTTTTTTTTCTTCTCTCTCCTCTCTTACTTCAGGGCCTAGGTGCTGTCCCTGAGCTTTTTTGCTCAAAGCCAGTGCTCTACCACTTGAGTTACACCTCCACTCCACTCTTGGCTTTGTTCCCCCTTTGTTAGGGGTACATAATTGTAGACAAAAGTCTCATGGACATTCCTGCCCAAGCTGGCTTTGAATTATAATCTTCATATCTCAGCCTCCTAAGTAGCTAGGATTACAGGCATAACCACTAGTGTCCAGAGTATAAATCTCATTTGATTTTCACATATTAAGAATTTAAAGCCAGTCACTGGTGGCACACACCTGTAATCCTAGCTCAGGAGGCTGAGATCTGAGGATGGAGGTTCAAAGCCAGCCTAGGCAGGAAAGTCCATGAGACTGTTATCTCCAGTTAGCTACCAGAAAACTGGAATTGGCACTGTATCTCAAAGTGGTAGAGTGCTATACTTGAGCAAAAAAGCTCAAGGACAGCATTCAGATCTTGAGTTCAAGCCCCATGACTGACCCTCCCCCCCCCCGAAAAAAATAAAAGCATTCAAAAATCAGAAGTATTGAAGCACAAATTAGAAGGGTCCTTAGAGGCAGATAGTTCTGTGCTGAGGGCTCTGCTGAATCGCTCATTTAATCCTCATGCCTCTCTTTTAGTGGTATTATCACTGTTCTCATGTGAGGAAACTAAGGGCCCAGTTTCTTAGCTTGGGGCTTCTTGGTAATGCCAGTATAATTTGTATTACTGCTTCTAGAGCTTTGCATGTGTCCTTGTGCACATGGAAAGATAGGGTGGAGGAGGAATGAATGTTTCCAGTGTGAGAGGAAATGACTGCTAGTCTGGAAGCCTTTCACACCAAACACATGGGCCCAGCAAGATGGGCTTCTATCAGACATCACATCCAGGAGTCTGTATCAGGAACCTTTATATTTACTTCCTTAATCAGCTCTTAAAACAACTCTGCAAAGTAGGTGCCATTATCCATGTTTTCAGAGAGTGGACAGCAGGTAGTAGAACACAGAGTTATAAACTTTTTCACTTTGTTCCCTTGACTAGAGTGAGAAAGCCATCTGACAGGGTCCCTCCTAAGTCTTCTGTGGAGACCCTGGGATGGAATGGGGTAGCTGGCTGTTGATATCATTATTTTGAAGTTTTGTGGTAAGTCAGGATTGAGATTTGGCTTTAGTCAGTCTTCTAGATAAGAAGCAAGGGTAGGGTATTTAGAGAGTAGGTAACTCTTTCCAGGGCACCAGGAAATTACATAATTATGTTTATCCAGTAAACTTTCTGATCTTCCAGAGACCTAACAAACTTAAGACTCATTTCCCTTGGCCACTACCCCATCCATATTTAGTGCTTCCATTAATGATTCAGTCCCACACTCAGCCATCACACAGTTACAGAAAGAGATCACCATATTCTGCTTCATCCCTCAGGGTGAGCACCTTGGCAGAGGCACCAGGACACATATCTACTCCGGGACCCTGGTGGATTACAAGGACGATGAAGGGACTGCTGAAGAGAAGAGAATAAAAGTGATCCTCAAGGTCTTAGACCCCAGCCACAGGGACATTTCTCTGGCAAGTGTTCTCCTTTTTTGTGGAGCCAGGAGAGGGCGGTGGGCTGGGAAGAGCCTTCACCTTAATATTGCCCTCATTGTTGTCATACCTGCCTTTCAGTCAGTTTCAGGCTGACCTTGTATGTAAAATTAGTCAAGGAAGAGTGAACATTAGGTTCAGTACCTAACCTGTCCTCTACCTTTCCTCCTCTCTCCTGCTAAAGGCCCATGTGGGTGCTATGAAGCCCTGGGACAAGCCAGGTGGTCTCAAGAGTTTCCAGTGGAGTCTGGGGTTCCCATTCCAAAATATAGAAAATGAAAGCAGAGAGAAGCAAAAAAATGATTACCTAGGATCCCACAGACTAGTAGAGTGCATAGATCTACTGCCTTGGCATCCCTTTTATTCTAACACAGTGCTAAGTAAGCATTATTATTCCTAAAATGTAAAGAATGGGGAGGATGAGTATCTGATGGGAAAAGTATCAGCTTATCTCATCAGGTTTGCTCTGTGTCCTGTTGGATTTTCTAAAAGTCATTCCAGTTTCATTGGTGTAGAGGTCAAGGTGTAGCCATGTCTTTGAACAGTAAAGGCCAGTGTAAGTATTTTCATGGCCAGGAGTGATGAGAATGATGAGACTTCAAGGGGTCCATTGATGTTCCCTTAGCAGTGAAGGCTTACCCTTGACCCACCTTTCTCCCTTCTCTCACAGGCCTTCTTTGAGGCAGCCAGCATGATGAGACAGGTCTCCCACAAACACATTGTATACCTCTATGGCGTGTGTGTCCGAGATGTGGAAAGTAAGTGTCTTCCCTCTTAAAGTGGATAGTGGGGCCTGCCTGGGGAGTGTAGCTGCTATTCAGAACTCTTGATACCTTCACGATGTACAGACTTTAGCTACTCAGAATGTCTTTTTTTGTTTGTTTTTTTTTTGGCCAGTCCTGGGCCTTGGACTCAGGGCCTGAGCACTGTCCCTGGCTTCTTTCCGCTCAAGGCTAGCACTCTGCCACTTGAGCCACAGCGCCACTTCTGGCCGTTTTCTGTATATGTGGTGCTGGGGAATCGAACCTAGGGCCTCGTGTATCCGAGGCAGGCACTCTTGCCACTAGGCTATATCCCCAGCCCCAGAATGTCTTTTGTATACATTAGTAGTGTCTGTGGAATTGGACACCGTGTGTGTGTGTGCGTGTGTGTGTGTGTGTGTGTGTGTGTGTGTGTGTGTGTGTGTGTGTGTGTGTGTGTGTGTGCTGGTCCTGGGACTTGAACTCAGGGCCTGGGTACTGTCCTTGAGCTTTTTTGCTCAAGGTTAGTGCTCTACCGCTTGAGCTACAGCTCCAACTTCTGGCTTCTTTGGTGGCTAATTGGAGATAAGAGTCTCACAGATTTTCCTTTGTGGGCTAGCTTTGAACCATGATCCTCAGATCTCAGCCCCCTGAATAGCTAGGATAATCGGTATAAGCCAGTGCTCAGCTCTCATTCATTTCTTTAATACCTCTTCAGGTTACTCTAGGCTTCTTACTGTGCTACCTCAGGAAGTAAAGTCAGCATGACAGGAGGGAGGAACCCTGAACAGTGGGGTTGCCTGTTTAGCAGACTGGCTGCTTATAATAATGTGCAAGCTCTGACCTTTCTAGTGTCAGGCTACTGACACCATTGCTGTTCACCTGTCTTTGGGTTGAAGCTGCTAGAAAAAGACCTTGGAATTCCTGTCATACATATGTGAAAGAAAGGAATGCTTTTAAACCCCAAATACTTTGTTTTCTGTGCAATATGTAATATGGGCTATTCTGCTTGCTTGCTTGCTTATGCATAAGTCTTGCTGTAAGGGTAATCTTTACAGTGTGTGCTAAGAGTAGGGATGGTGATGGTGGCTCTTCACAGGCCTTCTATGTCTCATCACATTTAGCTCTCCTCAAACCCCTGAGGTGGTGTTGTGTCCGTATTTACAGACAAGGAACCTGAACTTCAGAGAGGCTCATATTAGAAGTGGAAAAGCTGTACCTCTGAAAAGTGTTTTTTGGGTTATGAAACTGAGTACCATCCACTAAAAAAGGGCTGTTGTAAGGGGACAAGGAGAATACCATCCCAGACAGATGGATGTTCTGGATGTCATTTTTTCTGTGTCTGCAGACATTATGGTAGAAGAATTTGTGGAGGGGGGGCCCCTGGATCTCTTCATGCACCGGAAAAGTGATGTTCTCACCACACCATGGAAGTTCAAAGTTGCCAAACAGCTGGCCAGCGCTCTGAGTTACTTGGTAAGAATGTCCTCATATCCACAGTTTTTCTGACCAGAAACCACACTGTCCTCATAGGGGGTAACAGGAAGGAGGTGCTGGCTAGCAGACCTCCAGAAGGTTCACATGTCAAGGCTCTAGTTAAATACAAGTGTGGCCAGTACTTAGTGAAAATGGTCATTGAGGGCTGTTTTTTTTGTGCTCGCTTATGAATCCTGCTTAGAGCAAAATAGTACAGTGTCAGAAAAGAGGATTGACTATATTGTGGTACATGGTAAGAGTGGAATAGTGTAGAACTGAGTAAACAAGGGAAACTGTCAGTGTCAGTCAGAGCTAATGTTTTATTGGCAACTTACCAAGAGCCATATGCTGTTCCTATGTTTTAGATTCTGCTAGCTTGAAACCTCACACATCCCTGCCATTAGCCTGTTCCACTGATGAGCCAAGGACTGAGGGGCAGTATAGGATGTGTATGAATCACACAGATCAGCAGCAGGAGGGCCAGGTTGTGGGTTCTGCCTTCACAAGAGCAAGGAGAGATAATCAGAGGGGCCAGAGTTGGAAACAGAGGAGTAAGGGAAAGAAGATGGGCCTTGCCACAAAGACTCTTTTTATTCTGCAGGAGGATAAAGACCTGGTCCATGGGAACGTGTGCACCAAAAATCTCCTTCTGGCCCGAGAGGGCATTGACAGCGAGATTGGCCCTTTTATCAAACTCAGCGACCCTGGCATCCCTGTCTCTGTGCTGTCCAGGCAAGGTATGTCCCCAGCCATCACCTCTGTGTACTCAATGTCAGGTGTCTGTCCAGCAGTGAGAAGGGGCTGGCTCTCTTGAGACAAGAGAGTCAGCAAACTGATGTATGGTGCTATTGCTGTATCCTAGGCAGGGATATAATGCTGAGGGAGGGCAGTCCCTGATAGCCCAGCCCATACTGTCTGATCCCTGCTGTATAGATGCTGCAGTCATGTGTTAGGGAAGCTCAGAGGGGGCCACTGGCTCCAAGGGGTGTTCAAGAGGTGGAAGGCAGGAATTGAGTCCTCCTCCACTTTCTTTTTGGATTCTGTTGTAGCTAATGAGTTGTTTGGAAGGCCTCTTTATTGAGTGATTGCTATGATTTCACATCATCACTGTGAATTGTGTTATGTCAAGTAGTAGGCTGCAAAGGAGAATGTAACTTTGGGAGCAAGATCAGAAACCCACACTGCACAGGTTGTGCTCTTCTTCCTGGCCCAGTGGATTACTCGAGGAGGACTGGAACACACCAGGGCCTGGTGCTGGTGGCCTTACAGTCTCCTGTCTTCATTAATGTTTTTTTGTTTTTTTTTGTTTTTTTTTGGCCAGTCGTGGGCCTTGGACTCAGGGCCTGAGCACTGTCCCTGGCTTCTTCCCGCTCAAGGCTAGCACTCTGCCGCCTGAGCCACAGCGCCCCTTCTGGCCGTTTTCTGTATATGTGGTGCTGGGGAATCAAACCTAGGGCCTCGTGTATCCGAGGCAGGCACTCTTGCCACTAGGCCATATCCCCAGCCCCTTCATTATTGTTTTGATCAGCCCAACATAATGAATTTTACTTAGTAAATTTGTTCTGTGTGGATGGAGTTAGGCAGGAAATCTTACATATGAAACCTCAGTCATGTTTTCCTTGATAGAGGAATGGCAAGTTACCCTTCATTTCTGACATGA
The DNA here is from genome assembly GCF_023159225.1 of Perognathus longimembris pacificus. Taxonomy (NCBI): domain Eukaryota; kingdom Metazoa; phylum Chordata; class Mammalia; order Rodentia; family Heteromyidae; genus Perognathus; species Perognathus longimembris. Next base: position 44,917,800 of record NC_063167.1, on the reverse strand, counting down.
TGGTTGTCATGTGACCATCAGCCAGTAGTCCTGAGGCAGAGACACAAGTCTATCAGGAGTCTCGTCTTCAGCAAGGGACAAACACACATACCCTATGAACACTCTCTCTCTCTCTCTCTACTCCCCCCCCCCACCTCTCTCTCATGACATTACAGTCAGAAAAGCCTGGGGACTTAGAGGTGCCTATGAAATGCTGTGGGGCTGGGCACTGATGGCTCACACCTGTAATCTTAGCTCTTCAGGGAGCTAAGATCTGAGGATCATAGTTCAAAGCCAACCCGAAGAGGAAAGTCCAGGAGACTCATATCCAATTAATCACTAGAAATCCCGAAGTGGCACTGTGGCTCAAAGTAGTAGAGCACTATCCTTGAGCAAAAAATAAGCTCAAAGACAGTCCCCAGGCTCCAAGTTCAAGTCCCATGACTGACTGACACCCCCTCTCTCCAAAAAAGAGAATTGTTGTGGGGTGATTTGGAAGATAGAGACATCACCTAGTTAGTTAGTGGCAATGGGCTGTTCAGGGAGATGTTTAGAACTTCTCTGGGCCTTGCAGGTTAGTGAAGGGGGCTATAGGAAAGGGGAAAGAACAGAAAGAATGGGAGAAGGCCTGGAAAATCAGGTGGACCTGAATCTGAATGCTGGATTCTGGGGCATCTCTCCTGTTTTTCCTCCCTTGGCATCCAAGTTACTGCTCTGTAGGTGTCATGGCATTGGCTGAGGACATTTCCAGTGGACATGGCAGGGGTCTTTGCTAAGACTGTGACTTCTGGTCTTAGAAGCCAAAACCAGTGGCCACAGAAGTTGCTATGAGAAAAGGATATGCAGATTTCCCCATTTCTTCCTCATTCTTTCCCCCACAAAAGGAAATCAGTACAATATTAGCCTAAGACTCTGAGCTGTGGTACAGGATACAGACAGCTGCCTGCCTCTGCATACACTGGCCTCTTCTCCCCTGCTTTTTTTGTGAGCCATTATTCTCATTCTCTCCTGATCTACCATGGTGTCCATGTGCTGGGATGCTCTGCTGTTTGTGAGGCTAGGGCTTCAAAGGCAGGTGATCATACTGCTTTATCAGAAGCACTGGAGCAAGTCTAATATTTGCCATGTGATGACTCTCTGTTGGACTTACATAGCCAGGTCTACTTCTGGGGACTCTTGATAGGAATAGTTTCTTTGGTTGTCTGCAGCTCTGGCCGAATGGCATTGCTCTGTTCCCTGTGTGATCTCAGAAGCAGGTTTGTAAGTGTGCCTCTTGTCTTTTTTCCAGAGTGCATAGAGCGAATCCCATGGATTGCTCCTGAGTGTGTTGAAGACTCTAAGAACTTGAGTGTGGCTGCTGACAAGTGGAGCTTTGGAACCACACTCTGGGAAATCTGCTACAATGGCGAGATACCCTTGAAAGACAAGACCCTGATTGAGGTAAGCAATTGTTTCTAGGGTGTAAGGAAGATGCGAATTCCAGATGACCATGCACATCGTAGGAGTTTCCAGGAAGCTCATGGTGGGAAGAGGTGGGCATGGGCCACTGTGTAAGCCCCTGAAAGTAACTTAATTTCCTGTCATCTCTGACCACTGTTAATACTTTCACATATTGTCTTTCAGCCTGTTTGTGTCTATCCTCGTAAAATAAATTGGCATCATGCTAATTATAGTTAATATGTTCTGAATTTTAAAAGCTGTGAGTTTTAAAAGTGGAATTAAAAATATGAATTCTTTCATATGATATTAAGAGAAGGCCTTAATTTTTAAAAAGTAAATCTGAGTTAATTGGTCTTCTTTCACTGTTACACACACACACACACACATACATATATATACATATATATGTATATATATATGTATATATATACTGTTTTGAATTTTTTTGAATTATGTTGTTCTCAAGTTTCCAGTGCTCTAATTCTGCAGGTAATACTTTTGTATACTAGTCTCGGTGTATCAGATTTGTTTTTGAATCATTTGCAAATTGGAACTAAATGAGTTAGAGCAGGTGAAGAACATGAAGATTGTTAAGCAGGTTGCCACACTCTTCCAGAAAGGCTGCCTGACTTCACAGGATTGCAGTTTGAGGACTGAGATATACTGCCTATCTGGGCTACTCTAGTATCGGGACAGAGATTTCCTGCAGTGAAATAAGGCCATTGTAACCCATACAGAAAATCAACCTTTCAGCAGACAAGTTGGAAATTAAATTAGAGATTACAATTATTCTGACCTGGGGCTAAAAGGTTTGGGGCTCCTTTGTTTCTTCTACATGTCCTCCTTCTTTACAGAAAGAGAGATTCTATGAAAGCCGCTGCAGGCCAGTGACACCGTCCTGCAAAGAACTAGCTGACCTTATGACCCGTTGTATGAACTATGATCCCAATCAGAGACCCTTCTTCCGAGCCATCATGAGGGACATTAACAAGCTTGAAGAACAGAGTAAGACACTATACACACCATCATAACCATGAGCAGCAACAGCCATTGAACAGTTGGGCAGGGGAGTGGAGAAAATGAGCAGGGCCTGCCTGTCAGTGGCAGTCTCTGGGTATCATTTGCTTTTTTTTTTTTTTTTACTTTTTTTCTTCTGTTAGATCCAGACATTGTTTCAGAAAGACAACCAGCAACAGAGGTGGATCCCACCCATTTTGAAAAGCGCTTCCTGAAGAGGATCCGTGATTTGGGAGAGGCAAGTTACACTAGTGCTCTCTGTGGCTGATAACAGTGTTCTCTGCTGACATACCATGTCTGTATAGAAAGGAGCTCCCTGCTTCTTCCCATTCTGGGTCAGACTTTATAAAAGAACACATCTTACTCCTTTTGTGGAGGAACACTTTTATTATACTCCACTTAACACCTCCCCACCTGCCAGACCGCTCATCTGTCTGCATGTATAACTGTATGTATCATCAGTGTATGTGTACCCAGGACCTTGTTCAGCTTCCTTGAGAGAGCCTTGATTTTTTTTTTCTTGTCCTGGGGCTTGAACTCAGTGCTGCCCAAGCCTCTGTGCTCAAGGCTAGCACACTACCACTTCAGCCACAGTGCCACTTCCAGCTTTTTCTGAACAGCTTATTGGGATAAGAGTTTCACAGACTTTCCTGCCCAGGCTGCCTTCAAGTCTTAATCCTCAGATCTCAGCCTCCGGAGTAACTAAGATTACAGGCATGAACCACCAACACCTGTCTTGATTTTTTTTTCTATTAGACAGAGGTAATTAGGTATAGATTTTGAATCAATAGAAAAATCTCTGTCTTGGACTTCCTGGGAGTAAATAAGAGGCTCCTGACACACGGATGGATTTACTACAGAGTAAGAGACTGCTGGCTTTTCCTTTAGATCTCAAATAGAAGTTACCAATGGCCAATAGGGCTAGAGATTTATATCTTTACACAGATTTTTCCATTGTTCAGATAATGGCACAATGATTGGCATGTCTTGGGTCCATAGTATGTCAGAGTCAGGCAGTGCTATTAGCTCCTGGCCTTCAGAAGCACAGATGTGTGAGCGAGACTTTTATTTTCTAGGTGTGTCTAGCTAGTTAGGCTGGGGCTTCTCTGATAAACACACATGTCTTTCTAGGGTCACTTTGGGAAGGTTGAGCTCTGCAGGTATGACCCTGAGGGGGACAATACAGGAGAGCAGGTGGCTGTCAAATCCCTGAAACCTGAGAGTGGAGGTAACCACATAGCTGATCTGAAGAAGGAAATAGAAATCTTAAGGAACCTCTATCATGAGAACATTGTGAAGTACAAAGGAATCTGCACAGAAGACGGTATGTTGTCCAAAGTGGGGTCTGGTTCAGACTAAGTGGTTCTCTAGTTCATAGAGGCCATTGTTGGGCATGCAGTCCTTGGCCTCGTCTAAGCCATCAGCTACTAGGAACTGTCAGGACTGCAGGTCTCACACTGTCAGTCCCTTAGCTTCCTGCAGTAGCTTCCCAGTTTCTCTCCCACTGAAGGGATGGATGGTTCAGTTGCGTCTCTCCTGTGGTTGATATACTCATTCTGAACAGGATTCTACCATTCAGATATCCACACTGATACATAGGAGTGACACCTATCCCAGGCCCCCTCCCTAGCCAGAACATTTTGTTTTATATTTTCTTAAATCAAGGTGGCAAGTAGTATTTGGTAGTAGTATTTACCAATACTTGTTTATTTCTAAGGACATGATATTCATGTATGTCCCTTAACATTGGTAATGAATAATGTGGCTTGTCACTTTAACATTTTTCATCTTCCTGGTGGTTTATGAGTACTTGGGCTATGTTATCCTGATGAGTGCTTGTACACAAGGTAAGAACTTAAGGGGTGTGTTTCCTGTGTAGTGTGAGGGGTGTGTGTCATCAAAGTTAGAGCTGCCTGGCTCAAAGGGTAATGCTGAAACCATGTCAGTTCTTCTCCCCCAGTCTCCAGTCTTACACTCTTTGATTCAGCAACCTCATACTGATGGGTTTTTCCTAAATAGGAGGAAATGGAATCAAGCTCATTATGGAATTTCTGCCTTCGGGAAGCCTTAAGGAATATCTTCCGAAGAATAAGAACAAAATTAACCTCAAACAACAACTAAAATATGCTGTTCAGATTTGTAAGGTAAAAATGAAACACGCCTAAAGGTTGGGCAGTTTGCCTTAGATCATAGTGCTTTGAAATTAGACCACAAGTAGGAAACTTCAGAATAATTGTGTGAGCCTATTTTTTTTTACTTGGTGAAAAATGAGCTTCTGCATACAACTGAATGAATTTGTTTTTACTTTTATCATTTGATCTCACAAAAAATAAGTGATATATAAACGATTTTTATTATGAAATGACAGATATAAGATGTACCTTGAAGTGGCTTACAATGTACTATCTTTACTTCTCTCTCAGGGGATGGACTATCTGGGTTCTCGGCAATATGTTCACCGGGACTTAGCAGCAAGAAATGTGCTTGTTGAGAGTGAACACCAAGTGAAAATTGGAGACTTTGGTCTAACCAAAGCAATTGAAACTGATAAGGAGTACTACACAGTCAAGGACGACCGGGACAGCCCTGTGTTTTGGTAACTGAATCAAACTACTAGATTTCATCAGTGCTTCCCAGGCTTATACTGTTTTCATGGGTTCTCATTCCTTTGTCTTGAATCAGGGTTAGAGTTCATTTAGTCTGTATTACTGGTAGGCTTCACAAATCCTGTGCTTTGATGGCACCACTTTTCTAGGAACAGGAAAGGTCTGATCCCCAGCTCAGCATCTCTAGTCCCTTAAGGAGAGGACAGATCTGCCACAGTTGTCACAGCTGTGAGCAGATGGAGAAGACCAGCACTTCCTTAAACACATCCATGCAGAAGGGATCTAGAGGACAGGAAAGGGAGAGAGGAAGTGGTGATAGAGACCCTGAACAGAGCCAGGGAAATCTTTGATGAAGGTCTTGGCCATTTCATGAATCACCAAGCATCCTACTTTGAAGGCCACACACTTACAACCACCTCATAGCCTTCAACGATCTCAGGGAAGCAGCTGTGGGCTTCTCTGCCCTAAAACTGATCAGCAGCCCTAGTACCTCCTGAACAGACACAAATTATCTCTCCCTCATAGAGCCTGAATCTTTCTTCATTTGTGTAAAAAATATTGTGTCACAGCCCATCTTTGTGACAGTTGCTGGAGATATGATCAACCATATGAATTCAAGTGTGAGGCAGCCAACCTGGAGTACAGAAGCATAGAAGGGGTCAGGCAAAGTTTTCTAGAAGTCTTGTATATTTGGGTAAGACCTGAAAGACTGGAGTTTGTGGAGATGAAGGAAGGTAGCTTGTGAGGCTAACAGGAGTGATGGGAACTGAAACTCAGTGTGCATCAATCACAAGGGAGGCTTGTGAGAGGCAACCAAGTCAGGCCTTAAGAAAGCTGAGTTTGGGAGCTAGTACGTTATCCCAAGAACAGTGGGATGCCATTGGAGGGGTGCAAGATTCAGCTGCTTCCACAGCATAGGCAAGAGCCAGCAACAGCATGGACCAGGACAGTGGCTAGGCTAATCGGGGGTAGGACCAAGGAGTATTTAGGAAACAATATGGAGTACCCTGACACCTTGCTTAGACAGTTGGGGAGCATTCACCAAAACAAGTGACACTAGACATTGATGAGCCAGTGAGATTACCACGGACTCTGGAGTTTGCAGGAATTCAGCATGGAGCCAGCCTTCATGAGTTTCCTTGTCTTCCACATGAATTGTCTACTTATTTGGGGGCAAATAGGTGCTACTGAGAGACAGGAACAGTACTTTCAGATGTGCACCATACTAGCATACAATACATAATACACACTTAGATGCCTTGAATATTAAAGTCTAAGAACCAAAGAGGTGATTTTTGTTAGCTATTATGTAATGTTTGGAATCTCTCAGGATTGGAAGATTTACCTGCTGCTTTTTCCCAGGTATGCTCCAGAATGCTTAATTCAGTGTAAATTTTATATTGCTTCTGACGTCTGGTCCTTTGGAGTGACCCTGCACGAGCTGCTCACTTACTGTGATTCGGATTCAAGCCCCATGGCTGTAAGTCTTGTCTCTGCATCTGAACCTAAAATCCTGTTAAAGTATGTCCATTCTTCTCTACTTGGTAAGTTTGTTTGTTTTTTTTTTTTGTTTTGTTTTGGCCAGTCCTGGGCCTTGGACTCAGGGCCTGAGCACTGTCCCTGGCTTCTTCCCGCTCAAGGCTAGCACTCTGCCACTTGAGCCACAGCGCCGCTTCTGGCCGTTTTCTGCATATGTGGTGCTGGGGAATCAAACCTAGGGCCTCGTGTATCCGAGGCAGGCACTCTTGCCACTAGGCTATATCCCCAGCCCCGGTAAGTTTGTTTTTAATTGTCATGCAGTCCATTGAAAAGGGAAAGTGTCACTCCCTTTTGTTATTCAACAAGATGTCTTAAGATTTGGCTTCACAAGGAGTCCTGAGTTCTGTAGGACAACCCAGATTTCCAGGATCTTACCTGTCTGAGGAGGTACTGGACCTTGTTCGTGCTCGTTTACTCCTGAACAAGGTCATTTTCACTGAGCAGGTTTCTTGACTGGAACAAGTGGTTGGGTAGAGTCTAAGATAGGATTATAGCCTAATCGAGAGCTATTTAAAAATGTGGATTTTCCTTTAAAGTTAAGGAGAAAAGAGTTTTTGTTCTAAGTATTTTACCTATACAAGTATTTACAAAGTAAAACATTTTGTTTGGTTTTATTTTACATAGTTATTTCTGAAAATGATTGGTCCAACTCATGGCCAGATGACAGTCACAAGACTTGTGAACACGCTGAAAGAAGGGAAGCGCCTGCCGTGTCCCCGCAACTGTCCCGATGAGGTACTCCGCTCCCATCAGGAGCAGCCCACTTGCAGTTCACTCTCACAGCCCGTTTCTAGCAAGGGTGGGATGAGGGCAGGGAGGTGGAGTCGAAAATTCCTCTAAATTATTTTTCTGAAGCTGTTTCAGGTAGGACATTCGAGAAATAGTCTTTGGGACACATGATTAATACATTCAAGGCAAGAAGCCCTTCTGTGCTTATCTATTGCCTATCCAAAGAATATTTTGCCAAAGCCTGATCTCATTTTTTTTTTTTTTTTTTTTTTTTTTTGGCCAGTCCTGGGCCTTGGACTCAGGGCCTGAGCACTGTCCCTGGCTTCTTCCCGCTCAAGGCTAGCACTCTGCCACTTGAGCCACAGCGCCGCTTCTGGCCGTTTTCTGTATATGTGGTGCTGGGGAATCGAACCTAGGGCCTCGGGTATACCGAGGCAGGCACTCTTGCCACTAGGCTATATCCCCAGCCCCTGATCTCATTTTTGTATGTAAATTTGTTATAGTTATTAGTAAGGCCTACAGTATCTTACAGCATCAGTTTCTTACATTCTGAAGTGAGCTGAGCTTTGAGACTCAACTCCTTAAGACTCTTTAAAATACACTGTATCAGCACTATAGGTATGGCTCAAGTGACAGAGCATAAGGCCCTGAGTTCAAACCTTAGCACTGCAAGAAAAAAAAATACACATATTGAGTGGTGTGAGTGAGAATGGGGTGACCATTTTATTGAGGTGGGATCTCACCCCAGCTTCATCCAGCCCCTTTTCACTTGGTTACAGTAATTTTCCGCCATGACCTTCTCAAATGTTAATATTTAGGAATTGTACTTTATAAATATGTCTTCTGCATTTTAAATTATCCAGTACTGTAGGAGCTAATCTTTAAGGAAAAGTCATTTCCAAAATTACTTCCTTACTCTTAATATTTCTATAATGCTTTAAAACTTACCAAATCTGACATTTTTGTTACTGCTAATTGCTTTTATTTTTTACAGGTTTATCTACTTATGAAAAAATGCTGGGAATTACAACCAGCCAATCGGACAACTTTTCAGAACCTTATTGAAGGATTTGAAGCACTTTTAAGAAGCATGAATAACCTTTAAATCCCACTGTTTACCAAGTCCTCTGCCCCCAATGAATACCCAAGCAATTTTAAAAGTTTTATGCCAAGTTTGTTTTGTCTAAAAAGTCACTCAACAGGCAAAAGCCCACTGTGGGCCTAGCATGTATAAAACTTTCTCTAAATTGCCACCTTTCAAATTAGTGACAAATAATGACAGCCAAAATGTCTGAAAGCACTTAAGCACTCCTCCTTTTGGAAAGACTGTATCACCTTCATGGAGCTAGTTTGCCATCATAATTGCCTAACAAAATAGGATTTGTGAAATAAGAGGAATTGACCAAAGTACTGTCTCAAGATGATAGCTTTCCTCAACTGCCAGATGACTTAATGTATTTTCTGGCACATTTATCTTAGGTAAAAATCAGTGGACTTAATTAGCCCATATGCTAACATGCCCTCAAATTTCAGTATCTATACAGTGATAGACCAAGCATTCTTAAAATATTAGATACCAGTTAGTCTACTGTTGTTGCTATACAGAAATGAGTACATTCTGTCACCAGTCTGACTGAAACTTCAAGCTATTTGTCCAGTGACTCAGCCGCTGTTCCCTTGGCTGATCATCGTTCTCTGCTGAACAGACTGGCCTTGCACCAGGGACAGCGTGGGACACACCGTGCATGTTACTTCTTGAGGACTAAGCCTGTGCCAGTGCTTTCCTAGGCAGTGTGCTTTCCACCTGCCCCCTCCCTAGACCTGGATGCTACACATGCTTTCAAGAACCTTCAGTGTGTACCCTTTTCTAGCTACCACTTTGGGGCAAGCCGTTCCAGCATTAGGTTTGGACACTATAGGCAAACAATGTATACCACATATGTTGTACTATTCTTAAGCGTTTTGATACCACCATCTAAAAAGTCGATCACTATTTTGACTATTGCCTCCTGGTGCAAAACATGAAGATCTAGCTGGAGGCACTCTGGAGTTCTAGACAGTTTCCAGTTTGCTTGGAGGTAGCTGGGTAATCGAAAATGATTCGTCCCTGTTAGGTGTGGCTTGTAATCCCAGCACTTAAGAGGCAGAGGGATTAAAAATTCAAGGCCAGCCTGTGCTACATGGCTACACAGCAAGACCCTGTCTTCCCCCTCCCCTACCCTTTCTTCCCAAAAAGCCCAAGTCAAGATGTTTAGTCTCTTAATTCAATGTGAAACATAAAGTTCCTTATGACTAAGAGTCTGAAAAACTTGTTAATGCTGTCTAGTACTTGTTCAGTATCTTCCTTTTGAGCGCCCCCTCCCCCCCACCCCCAAAAGAGTTCAGGACTTCTTCACATGGCAATAAACTTGCCATTTAAATCTGTTCAGTTGTCCTTCATCATCAAGATCTCTGTGTCAAACCTGTGGTCATCTATATGCACTTTGTTTACTCTTTATACAAATAAATATACTGAAGAATTTACATGCATATGCCTTTTAATATTAACTTTTTACTTTCAAAGCATTTCAAACAATTTGCTTACATAGAAAAATAACAATATAGATTTTAAGGGGGAATGGTTAATAATGGTCTTTGTTACTAAAACAACTTGATTTGTACTTATGTTAAGTCCAATGGTAGTGGGGCAAAGACCAGCATGGATGGCAAATCCACAAGTGCTGTAATCCAAAATATCGTTTTAGTTCTTTCAACCTCTTCCTGCTCTCTTTGTTGCTGCTGTGATGTAAAACCATCTTCCCTTTCCTCTATTTACACTGTAGTAGAGGAGTAACCAACCGGGTGCCCAAGAGGCCAAATCCAACAGGAAAATGGAAGAAGTACAGGGAAGGAGAGACCACTAGCCACTTGCTGTGGAGTGGGTCCTGTCTGGTTATTTATAGGTAGTATACATCCTAGGAATTGTCTTAATGTTCTAGCTGTCATCTTGCAACTGATGCTAATATAGGCAATAAATTAACCAGTAAATTTCTCTACAAAGCATACATGTACCAGTTCTACGCTTCATAACTAAAGTGAGATGTCAGTATCAAAAGTCAAAAACAAGAGTCCTCTAAATTGACAAGCTACTTCAGTGATCTGTTTGCTCCTAAAGACTAGGATCATTGAGATTCCAAACTCTGACCAATTATAGTCTCAGAGCAGTGAACAAACTTAGAAATTTCTGGATAGCAAAGGGTTTTTCATGCAATTAATACCAAGATCTTCAGAAAATAGCACTGTCAGAGTCACATTAAGACAAAAATTTCTTTAAGTGGGTTAAAGAGCTAATTTTTTTTCCCACCCAAACATATTACCAAAGAAACCAGGGTTAAGCATAGCTAATTAGCTCTAAATAGTTACAAACACCTCCCAGGACTCCTTCAGAAAGGGCAGTATGGACAATTAGTGCACTGTGGAATGAGGGCATTTGGTGATCATCACTAGTCTGCTCTGAAAGATGGCACAGAAACCTTTGTCACATGCAAAGGTTGAAGGTCTTTCTTTAGCTGAAATAATAGGGAATTAGTGGCATTAAGGCCAAGAGTCAGCAAACTTCTATGCGGGGCCAGGTAGTAACTATTTTAGGCTTTGCAGGCTTTATGGTCTTGTGTCAAAGCTACTTGGTTCCCTAAATGAGCTTGCCTCTGTTCCAATCAAATAAAATTTTGTGGACATTGAAATTTCATGTAAGTTTCCTGTCATCAGTCTCCCCCTCCCCCCAACCATTTAAAAATGTAAACGTCATTCTTAGCTTGCAGGTAGCACAGATGGGTAGAGGGCCAAACTGGCCCATCTCCCGAATGTGATCACCAAAGTTACCTTTTAAAATATTTTGCATTTGCCACAGAAGGTACAAATGGTAGTAGGTAGAACTGCGTCAGATAGTGTCATGGCCACAGTTGTTGGGCCCAGCCTAGCACGGCTGGTGTGGATATGGTCATGGAGTGTGCACAACGATCATCTTGGTTGTGATGCCATCACCACATTTGGTACTTGCGCCCTGATGGTTCTAGGAAAGGCAGGTCCTACAAATGTAGTAAAGGAGATTACTTCTAGGGAAAGTGCATTAAAATGCACAGTGGCTTGTAAGAAATTCATTCTAAGGCTAAGGAAACAAGACTGTTTCCCATTTATTGCTTCAAACTTTTGTATGCGACGTCAAAATTGTTCCCAGTCCTAAACAAGGAATATTAGAACATTGTTTCTCCAGTGGTCTGTGTGCTAATGTCACATGGATTAGGACAGATCTAATTCTAGTGGAAATGCATCCTCAGTGAATGTCTCTTCTTATTGCTACTTCTTTGAAGTTTGGCAATTCCGCCTGCTGCACAACACAGTTCCTTCTGGGAAATCAGAAACCCGTATTGAAAGGATATGGCTAGACTGAATGAAGTTAAGGCAGTGATGAACAGCAGAGGTACTGCAGAGAACCGTAGGAGGTGACAGAACACGGCGCTCAGCACACTCGCTTCTTTTTTAAGTAGGTTTCCAAGCAATAAGCTCCAGTGCCCTGAGAATGCTGGTCAAGGAATTCCACTGCGCCGCCACCCGGGGCCGAGATGAGATAGGCAGAGCCTCGCTTTTCATTTCTCAAAGAAGACATCTATGAGAAAATCATATCACAGCGTTAAAAGCTAAATTAAAAATTGCTTACTCGTTAAAGATGTTTATTTGTGTTCTCTTCATGTTGGTGTAAATAATTACAGAATCTAGAAGCTATCAAAGAAAAAAAACAAAGCTTTCAGTTAAAATAAAACTAGGTTTTTAAATCTGTGTAAAAATCACTGGTGTAGCCAGAGCTCACAGCTATAATACTAGCTACTCAGGAGGCTGAGGATCAAGGTTCAAACCCAGCCCAGGCAGCAAAGTCCAAAACTCCAATTAACCAGCAAAAAACTGGAAGAGGAGCTATGGACCAAGTGGGAGAGTGCCATCCTTGAGCATAAAGGGAAGCGACAGCACAAGATTCTGATGAGTTCAAGCCCCCCAAATCACACAAAAAAAGTTCATAACTTGTCTGACATACTACTATGCTAAGGTGCCCTGTTACCTATAAATAGTTCAAAATGAGCAGATTTGAACTTGAAATTTACTAATGTAAAAACCTTAAGGAGACTCCAAGAGTTTGTTTTCATAACCTTGCAGTTTTAAATAAAAAACCACAACTGGAAAGAAAAAGTCACTGGTGGAGGGCTGTGAATGTAGTGAGCCTCGTCTAGCTGCCTAGGCTCCATCCCTGCACCACAAAAATGAATAAGTCATCTATGGACTCTGCCAACATGAGAGCCTCTGAGCCCTCTCGGGATTTGAAGAAAACTAAGCACACTACATCAGTCTTGCTGCTTACATTGGAGTCAGCGATCTTGAGTGGCACTGATCTGCATAGCAAATTTGATGCTCAGTTTGCCTGCTAACAGCAATTGAGAGCCCAGTGCTGGTGGCTCACGCCTGAAATTCCTGCTACTCAAGAGGCTGAGATTTGAGGATCACAGTTCAAAGCCAGCTCAGGGAAGAATGGCCATGAGACTCTTACTTCCAATTAACCACCAAAAAGCTGGAAGTGGAGCTGTGGCTCAAGTGGTAGAGTGCCAGCCTTAAGTAAAAGAGCGAAGAGACAGGGCCCAGGCCCTGAGTTCAAGCCTCAGAACCTGGACAAAACAAAGGAGTGGGGAGAGTGAAGTAGGTACGGAGTCGTGAGGGGTGTGAGTGTCCTGGTCCCAGTTAGGGGCTTGGCACCACTCCCCTTGTCTTTGAAGATCTCGCTTGCAGAATGGACTGCAAGTGAAGGTGCACCAGTGCATGTTAGTGGGTGGGATCCACTAACGAGCTAGATCCCCTGCTAGTGAAGGGTCTTGGCTGAAGACAGCTGGGCACTGGCGAGTGGCGCAGGGCCTGCCTGTGAGCAGAGGGCTGGGAGAGACAGTGGGAGAGGCGGGTGCTCTCGGCTGGGGCAACCGTCAGCTCACAGCCTGTTTCCTTCCCTCAATCTTCAGATGACTTCTGAGCAAACCTCATTCTTTACTGCCAAAGAAAGTTGGGGACAGAGGGCAAAGGCAAATCCGTGGCCAGTCAGTGCTTCACTTTGTGAACTGTTCTGTAAACTAAAGTTATGGGAAGTTTTTGTTTTTTTTTTAATTGTCCTCCCAGTAGAAAGCCATACCGTTATAAGGTATGTAGCAAAACAGATCGTCATTGTCCTCCTCATGCTGAAGATGGAGCCCAGGGCCTTACACGTGCTGGACAAGGGCTGTGTGGAGCCACACCCCGCCCTGCCAGCCTCCTCAACAGGCATGATGGAGGGCTGACAGCTGTGCTATGACGGACTTTGCCTCTGCCACTCGGAAGCCGGCTCCAGTGATGGTCCAAGCACCACCTTCCTTATCAGCTGGTTTTACATTCACATTTATTGTTGCCTAACTGCTTGGACAGGCTTGTCATGCTATTTGAATACAAATACTAAGGATTCGACCACAGGTGCTACCTTTACTGCCCTGCTTAATGTGGAGAGAGGTTTGGCCATTTCTGGAATCTGATTATTTTAGATGCTAAGGTTTTGAGTTCTGGTTGCTGTCTACAGTATTACATTTCTTCACTAGCTTTTGGTCATGCAAAGGTGTTTCCACTTAACAGAGCAGTTTATGAAAACAATATAATCCGCTCAGTGTCATCCCTTTCAACATTCTCACCTATCTCTGCCCTACCCGATCCCTCCCTCTTCTCGCTTTGATGGTTTGCTGTAGTTACATATGTAACTGTAACCCCTCTGTACATCACCTTAACAATAAAAATTAAATTAAAAGAATGCACTTGGTTCTCTACTGTAATCCTAGTGCCCAGAACATTACCGGTCCAATAGTAAGTATAGGTTGAAACAATACTTGTCACAAATGTTTCCTCTACCTATGTATTTCCCCACATGATTGCTTGACACGGCGGAAGCCAGCACCACACTCGCACAGTGGCTGTGAAGTATAGGTGTGTGCCTGGCTTTGCCACTCTCTCCCTTAGCACTCCCCGCCCTCCCAACTCTGCCAACCCCACATCTAAAGGTATTATATCATTTAAAAAGTGAAGCAGTCACCTCCTAAGTTTAGTGTCTACACAAGGCTGTATAAATGACAGACCAAAAGTAAGTTTAATTGCACAAATAGAGGTCTCACTATGGCATATCCACGCATGTCTCAGGACTTTGCTGTCACTGCATGGTGTGCTTTTCTGCCATGTGAAGCCACTAGGTGGCAGCATGGCACTCTAGAAGAAGGGGCAGGCCCCTTTCAGCCTTGTTCCTTTTTGTTTTTGTTCTCTACCCATTCTGTGATGATTTCCCTGTGAGAGGCAACTTCCTGGCAGGAATGACCTGCATCCAGAGTAATGCAGAAGTACACCACACAATGGACATCACAGACCTTACAGAATCAGGGTTTATACAGAACAGTTGAACTAACTCTTCTACTTATGGCTAGTGCTATACCACTTGAGCCATGCCTCCTGGCCAACTAGTTTTTTTCTGTATTATTGAGACATATGACTAACTAAAGCTGACAAGTGGTGAGAATAAACGTTGGCCCTATTGCCTACTTTAATAAAAGGATGCAGAGAAAACTGGTTTGTCAAATTATAATTAGATGTTAGATTTGGTCATTAAGTATTTAATTGATTCAAAGCCTTCTGTAAAATAGGTTACCAATTACTGCATTGTTTATCTGTCTCAGAATCTGACATTTCAAACTGTACATTCACATTAACACAAGATTTCAGACTGTGATGCTATTCTAGAGGAAATTTAAACTGATTTAAACTGACTTAAATTTTCTAAGTCATGGTTAAAATATTTGACATGTAGTTTTTGCACAAATTGACCATTTCAATCAAAATCCAAGTTGTAGTTAAGTGAAGAAATGGTAGTGTCCATTTAAAACTGGTTTCCAATTCAACCTAGATCATAAATCTTTGCTTTTAACTTGTCTGGTATCAATAGATGTGGTGTGTGTGTGTGTGTGTGTGTGTGTGTGTGTGTGTGTGTGTGTGTGTGTGTGTGTGTGTGCTGGGACTATAGGACCTGGAAACTGTCCCTGAACTCTTTTCACTCAAGCTAGCACGCTATACCACTTGAGCCATAGCTCCACTTCCAGCTTTTTAGAAGTTAACTGAAGAGAAGTCTCAAGGAATTCCCTGCTTGGGCTGGCTTCAAACCATGATCCTCAGAATTTTGAGTAGCTAAGATTACAAACATGAGCCACTGGTGCCTAGCTTTCAGTAGACACTCTGAATATTTCTAAAATATGAATAAAATGGCCTAACACAGTTAAGACTTATTTTAAAAAAAGCTCAAGAGTCCTGCCAGGTGCTGGTGGCTCATGCCTGTAATCTTAGCTACTCAGAAGACCTTATGGTTCTAGGGCTAGCCCAGGCAAGAAAGTCCATAAGACTCTCTTATCTCCAATTACACACACAAAAAAGAAAGTCCACAGGTAGAATAGTGGTTCAACTTGCAGAGTGCTAGCCTTGAGCAAAACAGCGCAAGGACAGTGCCCTAATTTCAAACCCCAAGACAGGCACAAAACAACAGAACCTAGAGTCCAATATCTAATAGCAACCTAGAGTCCAATATCTGATAGTCTCAATATTGTGTCACAATATGATTCCAGAGTGTTTCCTCACTCATACAAGAATTCCTATACCTGTTAAAGCACCTCTCTGCACCTGCAAATCATCTTCCTCTGGCCCCTAATAACTACCGTCTACTTAATTTTTCCACGGATTTGCCCGTCCTACATATTTCATAAGATGGCATCATGTATGGCACGGCACCTGCTTTACTTTATTATGCTTGAAAGTTTCATTCATGTTGTAGTGTGTGTCAGAACTTCATTTCTTTTATGGTTAAGTAATATTCTATCATGGATAATTTGTTAACTGAGAGACATTTAGGTTTTCCCTTTTGGCTCTTATAAATCTAAGTGAACTGGCATGTGAGTTTGTGTGTGGACACTGGTTTTCCAATCTCTTGGGTTCTACCTGAGAATGGCAAAATGGATATATCTAAGTCAAGACAACACATCTTTTGAATATTTTCTGTCAGTTCTGTATCCATAAACTCAACCAACATTGAATATATTTGAAAAAGATGCATCTTCACTAAACATACAGACTTGTTTTCTCATTGTTATTTCGTAAACAGCATTAAAAAAAACATACTATGAATCTGGAGAGATGTGCATAGAATGAATGCAAGTACCATGGCATTTTACACCCAAGATTTGGGCATCCACAGATGTCGGCCTATACTGAGGTCCTGGGGCAAATCCCCTATAGACAATGAGGATGGTTGAATTGTGATATTATTGATCAACTAGTTTACAAGTTCATGTTGCAGAGCCTGTAAAAACGACCATGTCCTCCATCTAGAAGCAGCAATGAGCAGAGGCATTTCTTTGGCCTACACTTGTGTGAACATGAGGTCAGCAGTCTTCTGTATTTTGTCAGATAATATTCAATCAGGTAACCACATAGGCCTGTGTTGGAACTGCTCATGTCTTTTCACTGTAGCTCAACAGCACCACAGAAACTATGTAATGAATGGACATGGCTATATCCAATAAAGTTTTCTTTCCAAAGGCAGATGATGGGCTGGGTGTGATCTGTGGGCTATAGTTTATAACCAACTAGTATGAGAGGTAAACATCTGATGCAAAATCATACATAGCAATCTCTTGATCCCATTCCCAGATTCCAAATGCAGAGCAAGAAACACCATTTGCAGACCTGTGCAATTCGATGTTCCTATGTTAACAGGAAACAAAGCAAATTTCACCTTCAGTGAACTCAGCACATGGCTGTTCTACAGGTCACCCTGATCTGGGGTCTTCATCACTTACCTGTGCGTAATCACCGAAAGCTGGGGAATAGGCAATGCACTTGTCCAGCGCATGCTGAGACTCACTTCCCTGAGAGATTGTATCCAGAATGCTGTGTGCCATTCCAGTCTTAGGAAGGGGGGGTTTACTTGCAGCAGCTGAAGGCAAAATCAGCACAATTTAGGTTTTTATAAATTACAAACACAATGCTAATCTCACTAACTCAGCATAGTCTCAAATAGAACAAGAAGTTTAGTTTGCCAATATGTATTTATTGTCCCCAGGAGAAATTATGTATAATATTGGGGTTTTTTTTTCTTTCTTTTTTGCCATTCCTAGGGTTTGAATTCCAGACCTGGGTGCTGTCCCTGATTCATGCTTTACTACGTGAGCCACACCGCCATTTTTGGTTTTTAAAATTTTTTTGGTAGTTTTTTGCAGGTAAGACTCTCACAAGACTTTCCTTTCCAAGCTGGTTTAGGACTATGATTCTCAGATCTCAGCCTCCTAAGTAGCTAGGACTACAGGTGTGAGCTACTGGTACCTGGCACATTGTTTCAAAAAGCTTGCTCTATTAAAATAATTATGATGAAACATTTTAAAAACATCTTAAGACACATTTTCAAACAAGGCACATGAAATGCAAATTAAATTGCTGTCAATAGAATCATAGAATAGAATCATATTCAAATTTTAGACCAGGTCAACATACTGTAGGCACAGGTATATTAAATTACAAAATAGTGTTTGGGCTCAAGAATTTACTACATAAATATAGCAAAAGTCATATATTTTAGTGATACTCAGCTTTAATCCTTTTCATTCAGTCCTATTTTTCCCATAACTAACAGTTCAGAATTTATTTCTCCAGAGTAACATGCATTTACAAAGTCAAATGTGTGCATGTAAGAATATGTAGCTTTAAATAGCCATAGATGGAATCAACTGACTTGTATGCTTTATGCCCCCCGCTTAAACTATGCTTAAGAGTTTGTGAAAACATCCCAGTGTTGTACAGTTTTTTTCTGCTGATCACCAAAGTTGTGGTAACTTTTGTGCGTGGATAGTGCTCCACAACATTTGTTAAAACTAGATTTGGGTGACAGATGATTTACAGTGATTAAGGGCCTGGTTAGGGGTAGAGGCTTTAAAATATAAAAATCTTATTTCTGGGCTGAGAATATAGCTTAGTGGTAGAATATTTGCCTCGTATACAGGAAGCTCTTGGTTCGATTCCTCAGCACCACGTATATAGAAAAAGCCAGAAGGGGCGCCGTGACTCAAGTGATAGAGTACTAGCCTTGAGCAAAAAGAAGCCAGGGACAGTGCTCAGGCTCTGAGTTCAAGCCCCAGGACTGGCAAAAAAAAAAAAAAAAACAACTTATTTCTACTAATTAGTATTTATAGGCTTTTCAGGAATCCAAATATTTTGGATATATTAGGTTACTTATTTCTGGCTTAGAAAAGTAATTCTCTTTTGTTGGTAACTAAGATATTTACTAAACTACTATAAGGTGCTGCAAATATATAAAATTCATTATCCTCTTTCTCAGGTATAGGTGTACCTTCTGACAGGCTTTTACAAATACTGAAAAGATTTAGCAGGTCGTCTTTGTTTTTTTAAAGATCTTTGGAGATTTGTAAGAACTTTTGGGTTTGAAGACTGCTAACAACAGAAAAGGAAAGGCATTCAGTGGCTTCTCAAAAATCATTAAGTTTCAAGTCTTGATTTTTATTTAATATTTTCACAAAAGGCCCCATGTAGTTTTGAACAGACATAAAAAACATTGTGGAGGTTGGGAACATGACCTAGTAGTAGAGTGCTTGCCTCATATACATGAAATCCTAGGTTCGATTCTTCAGCACCTCAAATGTGGAAGAAAAGGCCAGAAGTGGCGCTGTGGCTCAAGTTGACAGAGTGCTAGCCTTGAGCCAAAAGAAGCCAGGGTCAGTGCTCAGGCCCTGAGTTCAAGCCCCAGGAATGGCAAAAACAACAACAAAAAACCATTCTGCATCTGATAAGCACCTTCACTATTATGGAAGACTAGAAGCAGTGTGGCAAGTCAGTTATGAAGTGGCTTAGGGGGTGGCTTAGGGTGACAGTGATGTGGAATTTTCATTTCAGTTTGCAGCAAGGCGCACTGCACTCAAGCAGGAGGCCGGGCCCTGGGCTCTGGCTGGCGCTGTGGCTAGCGTGACACACGCAGGATGTGCTGGTCAGCCTTCTCCCCATTTCCCCACATCAGACCCATCCAGTGCAAGGGAGCTGCTCTGCTGCCACTCCGAGACATCAAAGGAACTATGTTCAGGATGTTTGGAGTTAGGTATTTTAGAACCTCTATCAAAGGATAGTGCTTCTTCTAATTATTATTATTTTTTGCCAGTCTCGGGGCTTGAACTCAGGGCCCGCGTGCCATCCCTGAACTTTTTTGTTCCAGGCTAGCTTTCTAACACTTGAGCCACAGCTCTACCTCTGGCTTTTTGGTAGTTAAGTGGAGATAAGAGTCTCACAGACTTTCCTGCCTGGGCTGGCTTTAAACCATGATCCTCAGATCTCAGAGTCTTGAGTAGTTCAGATTACATGCATGGACCACTGGCGCCTAAGTGCTTTTCAAATCTCTAGGATTTTAGTCTGATCCAGATGGATCACCTACAGCCCTGCCCCGTGTTCATTTGTTCATTTAAATTCCCTTTCCTACCTCTTTATCCATCATTAACAATTAAACAAAAGTCTTTCAAGAATGTATTTCTATGTTTGCTTTAACTTTTTATTCAGCTTCCGTTTTTAATTTCTCCAAGATCTCTTCTAGGGTTGCTGAGTCTGAAAGCATCACCACCTTTTTGTAAAGTGGATCTCACTTATCTAAATGGCATGCCTCTTCCTGAGTTCTGAGACAGACAGAGCTCAGCCTCAGCCCCTGCCTCCGGCCCTGGTGCTGCAGTGGCTGCACTTAGGGCGTCAGGCCTCAAAGCTGGTTCAGCATTGTTTGGGACCAACGTTGGCATGGATAGCTATGATGATACAACCTTTAGGATCAAATACTACAGGCCCTAAGACAGGAAGTGGTCGCTCTGGTTCCTTGTTCTGGTTTTCACCCTGGTTCATCACACCAGAGTTTCAGACACCCCAGTGGCACAAGGAGGGTGAGTGGAAGCCCAAGTGCCCACCCAGTCTGCCCTAAGTCAGGTCCAGCTTTGAGCACCACAGCCCATAGCCGAGCTGCAGCATGCAATGAAACGATTCTCTATGTGTTGTAAAGACTCACAGAGAACTGTCAAGCCATCCCTTTGCCCTCATTATGTTCAATCATGACTCAATAATAAATCAATAAAATTATTTTATTTTTAATAAAACTATTGAAGATCTTGCCCTTAAGATAATATGCATTCTAGGAGTCTAAATTTTCATCCATTTAAAGAGTAGGGCTGTGATTTAGGGCATAATTTTAGGGGACACGATTTGTTTCCACTGAGTTCAAAGCTAAGGCAAGTCACCGTGTGAGGCACCGAGAGCACGCGCAAGGTGACAGGGCCTCACTCACACGGCAAGCACACGCTGGGCAGCACACTCGCCAGGTTCAAATATGGATTTTTACTGAGCCGGACTTCTTTTGGAGGTTCCCCCAAGAGTGAAGTCTGATTCTTAGCAGCAGCCTATTAGTCAAAAACAAAAGATGGGGTGTTTCATAAGAGGCAGAGGGAAATAAAGGGGGTGAAAATAATTAAAGAATATTACATGCATGCATGAAAACATCAAAGTGAAATCCTTTGTTTTACCCAATTAATATATTCTATTCAACTAATAATCCCTACTTAAGATTTTAGCATAAAGAATGAAGACCGAATAGCAAAACACAGTTTTTAATTCATTGGTGTAGTGTGAGTAAAAACCCATGGAACCTAATCTTTGATTATATAAACTTGTGAAATACTTACAAATATTTATTTACTTTCATTTTTCACCTGTCAATATTTTTTCATGTTAAAAAAATAAAATTTTGGACCTATAGGATGGTGAACTGAAATAGGAGTGAAGGTGTCTGGTACAATGTTGACACTTGAAACAGAAAGAATTCATCTTTCCAGAATAAACAACGCATCCTAGACCTCATTTCTATAATACAGTTATTAACATTGATTACTAAGACTTTTTATTTCATATGATATAGCTGACCAAACAACAAAGGCAAATCGTATTTATTTCTGGTACTAAAAACAACAGTTTGTTGTTTTGCAAACTACAACTGTGAAGCCAGGAATAGGGCTGGGGTTAGGCTCATAGGCGGAGAGCAGCAAACCCCTGCACTACACCCCTACCCCAAAAAAGAAGGCCCGCGTGGTATTATAAGCCTGTAATCGCAGCTAATCATGAGGCAAAAACCAAATATAAGTTTCTTGAACAAAGCTAGTAAGACCCTGTCTCACAAAACAAAACAAAAAACCAAAATGAGGTGCATTCTAGGGGAACTGCTCAAATGACTAGCATGAACACAGCCTTACATTTAACCCCCCAGCATGGAAAAAAATTTCAACAAAATGAATTCCCAACTCAAAATTTGCGTGGAAATGATAAAAATTCACAATAGCAATGTGTTTACTATGTTTTCATATAATTAGTTAGGTGTCATTATATATTTCAAGTATATGATTAAGTTCAAGTTTAGAAATAGTTGAGATTGCTTTATGAAGCTTCAAAGGTTATACCACCTATAAGGTAATCACAATTAGGCTATGGCTAGTATTAGAAAAATCTCACTGAGGTGAGAGGAAGCACCTGTCGGTATATCAGCACACCTGTGCGTTTGCTCACCTCTGGATTTATCTCTGCACCTTTGGGCTGGCTCTGCTGCTTCTGGTGTGCAGGCAGCAGGCCTCCAGCGGGGAGGTTTGGGAAGCTCTGAAGATAAGGCTGTGACACTGGGAAATTGCCATCTGCCGTTCCCATCGTGGCTGGCTGCTTCTCCTGGGCACTGCCGGGCCCGGGCCCAGACTGTCCAACAGTGTGCTGAGCCGGGAAGAAAGGCAACATGCCCATCCCGGCCGCCACAGCTGTCTGAGCTGAAAGCAGAGTAGATGCTGTGTGAACCACAATTGCAAAGATCGTTAGTCAGGAGGACTGATCAGGACAGTCTGTTTGACTTTGTGACATTGGGCACTAGAGTCTATTTTGTACCCATTAGAGAACTTTAAAACTCAAAAGATGAGGCTTTAAGTTGGGTGGCTCATTTATGAAAAAAATGTAAAGTAATAATAACACTTTTTTATTTCCAACCCCCAGAATGATTTCAATATTATTATATTTCTAATTCTAAGTATTGTGTATTTATGGGTTTATGTATGTTTGGGGATGTAAATTATGTCAGTACCTTAAAATGGCTCAATTTATCTGCTCCAGCATTATTTATTTTTAAATTTTTCTTTCTTTTTTTTGGTTGTGGAGCTTGAACTCAGGACCTGCACACTGTCCCTGAGCCTCTTTGTGCTCAAGCTGGTGCTCTAACACTTGAGCCACAGCAGCCCTTTCAATTTTTGAGTGGTTAATTGGGGATAAGAGTCTCATGGGGACTTTAATGTCCAGGCTGGCTTTGAACCTTGATCCTCAGATCTTAGCCTCCTGAGTAGCTAGGATTACAGGTGTGAGCCATTGGTACACATCTTTTTTTTTTTTCCTTAATGATACTGAGGTTTCAACTTGATAGGCAGGCACCTACCTAAGCCACACTCCCAGCCCATCCGCTTCTATTTTTTAAAGATATAAGTTTTGATTTTGATTAAATCCTTTGACAATGTGTTGGACTGAGCCCAGCGCTGTTTGGTTAGCTGGCCTCACCTATTGAAAGCCAGAGGACCAGGAATCTCTTTCAACTTGAGTTGAAACACTAGTATACCATTGTTTTGGGGGAATGGGGAAGATAATCACTATTTGTGACTAGATAAACATGAACCCATAAAAGCTTAATGTTTTTATTTGCAGGAAATAAAATTCTGAAAGAAATAAAAGTTTTAATGGGAAAATTCATAATCATTCCACTGTTGACAAGTCTACAGGTCATCTGGGCAAATGGCAGACATGTAGAGAGATTCCTAGCTAGTCTCGGTGTAAAACAGAAGGATCATGTGAAGCTACACATTTAAAAGTCGGCCTGGGCACCCTCATCTCAACGAAAGAAAAAAAAATTAAAAAGAGCTAATATAACTAAGTCTAACTTGTGTTTTACAAATTCACTAAACACATTTTGCAAATAATTTCTAGTACTAAATGCTTAGATACTGCTACTTAAGTTCTCTTTTTAATAAGAGGTTTACTTGGACATTGACTTTTCAGTGCTTGTAAATAGCACAAGCAAGGCTTATTTAATGTAAGCATAATAATAAACATTTATATAGCTTGTAGTTGTAGAAAGTTGAATTTTTTGGAAGGACAGCTCTTTCATCATAAAAATATCTTAATTGAACCTTTACTTGATCACTTTCAGCATTGGAACGGCCTGAGTTATTCACTCGAGTGAAGCATGAAGACAGATAGTTGGCTGACTTTTACGTTACTGGTGGACTTGCTTTCCACTCAGCATGTCCATGTCTGACGGACTTTCAAAATCACATTCCAGTAAGAGATAAAGCCACACTCCTGCTTTCATACAGTAAATAATGCATCTTTTGCCATATGCTGCCAAGTCTTGTCTATAGCACATAAACAATGTTTTCTATACTAATTTTAAAATGATTCAAGTAAATAAACTTTTCTTGCAAATGCTAGTTACTCCTTTTATAGAAGCTGAGACAAAAAGTAAATATGCGTGTGTGGTGCACTGTTGGCCCCACAGGCAGTATGTCATTCTCAAACAAAGCTGTATCTTCCCCTCGCGTGCTGGAAACTGCATGAAAGATGAGAGCTTCCCCACAGGGGCTGTCTTCTGTTGGCATGGGAGCAGATGTACCCATAACTTATCAATATTAAATACAGAGAGGAGGGTTCCTGAAATTTGAAATGGTCTACTCTAGCTAACCTTCCTATATATAAAAGCAAAATATAGGTAAATAAGTCTTGCTTGTTTTTGTGCCAGTTCTAGGACTTGAGCTCATGGCCTGGGAAGTATCTTTCAGCTTTTTTCCTCAAGGCTAGCACTCTACCATCTAGTCAGAGCTCCACTTCTGGCTTTTTGCTGGTAATTGGAGAAAATATCATTGACTTTTCTGTCTGGGCTAGTTTTGAACTGCAACCCTTGGATCTCTGTCTTCTGCAAAGCTAGGATTAGAGGCCTCAGCCATCGGAGCCCAGCAGTAAACTGTCTTTAAATCTCAAGCCTGACCAAGGACTGAATTCTTGGCAAATACCCATCACTTACTTTTGCGTGCCTCTCCATGATGTGCCAGCTCCGCCTTCAGTGGAAGTGCAGGCCCTAGCCCTAGAGCATTTGGCAGGACCATAATTGGGGGCTCGCCAAGTAAGCCAGGCTTCTACAAGAAGAGGAAGAGATGAAGTATGGCTCTGCCCATGGCAGACAGCTACAAACATATACAGAGGTTACATGCACGCAATTTCACAATCTGATCACCAGATTCCAGAAAAGAAATGGACTCATTTCAAAAGAAAAAAAATGTAATACTTACATTATTAGTAGGGATATTCTCAAACTTCATTAATTGTTGTTGTGCCAGGGATACATGAGTCAGATTCTGAAGGAATAAATTAGAAGTACTACCCATAACTGAGCTCTGTGAACAAGACAGAACATTAAGTTGGTTTAATTTTAAAAAGCTATCATATAACCAATTCATCTAAAAATTCAGTTCTCCAACTGAGCTGAGCAGAAGCCATGGCATTATAATATCCCCACTTTCCAACTTTATGCAATGCTATTGCCTTTTCTCAGTAATACATAAAAAGTGACCAGGCCATTATGAGACTAACTGCACATTTGTTTCTGCCCTCACTTTTCCTCTCTTCCCTTGTGATGATACTGACATTACATTCACATGCATGCCAACACTTAACAACGATGTGCTGAGCATCTTCTATTTGTCAGGTATTGTGTTCTACATTGAGAAATATAACATAATGATTGGCCTTCGTGGATCTTAGTCCCCCAGAGAAGGGGAGATTTTAATGAAAAAAGATTGCCAGGCACTAGTGGCTCATGCCTGTAGCCAGAAAGCTGAAATCTTAGGATTGCAGTTCAAACCCCAGGACTGGCTCCAAAACAAACAAATCTTACCCCCTGCCAAAAAAAAAAAAAAGAACACTACATAAGATTGCAAATGGCAATGGCATGAGGAACAAGCAAGAGGCTATGCAAATGCTGGAGGACTCTGGCAGACCCTGGAAGATGGAGGAAGGTTTCCTTGAGGATTGAGGTCAGGCACTAAGGTCTGAAGGCTGGGAGGAAGAGGTGAGTGAGGTATGGGCAGTTAGGGGCCATGTGGTGAGGTGCTGTAGACAGCAGAGATAACAGGAGCTTGAGAAGGAGAGAAGAGGTCCTGGGGACAGTCACACTGAGCTTGGGGACAGGCTGGGCCACTGCGCAAGCTTTCGAAGCCAACTTAAAACGAATTTGATTTTTCTTCTAACACAAAGGGAATATTATCAATACTAACTCTATCCCTGTAGCCCATTTCATAATTTACACACTGCACACTTAATTACAATCATTGTTTCATATCTGTTTTCCCTATGAATGTGTTGGGGGATGCTGGGACATCAGTGATCAGTGCCCAGTACCTAGGTGCTGCTTCACAATAAGAATATGCTGAGGGACCAGGTGCCAGTGGCTCATGCCTATCATCCTGGCTACTTAGGAGGCTGAGATCTGAGGATCACGGTTCAAGGCCAGCCCAGGCTTATCTCTAATTAGCCACCAGAAAACTGGAAGTGACTCTGTGGTTCAAAGTGGTAGAGAACTAGCCTTGAGCTGAAGAGCTCAGTGACAGCACCCAGGCCCAGAGTTCAAGCCCCATGAATGACAGAAAAAAAACAACAAAACATGCAGAGGAAATGAATGAATACAGATGTCATCAATCCTATGTTAGGACTGTGAGGATAAAAAAAAAATAAAAGCTGGGTGTAGGACCACATATTAATTTCTGCAACCCTACACAAGAACTTACTATATACCAACTTTGCCTTTTAATCAGTTGAAATTAATAGTTTGTCTCCATCATGTTTGTCTCCAGCATCACTTACATATTTGAAGTATTTTAAATGGTAAGAAAAATATTCTGTGCTCTCAAGAGTATATGAATTATTTTATAATACTTATTTAATTTCAAGAATTACTCTTCATTGATGAGTTTCTAGAAAAAACTTTGAGGGTGGGAGCAGCCCTGTGTTTCATCTGAAGGCCTCAAGCTTGCTAAGCAAGTGCTTTACCATGAGAGCTGGGCCGCCAGCCCCTTTTGCCACTGATGGATTTTGAAGCAGGACTTTCTGCGTGGGCTGGCCTGGGCTGCAATCCTCCTATTGTGCTTCCTGTCACCAGGGAGAACATGCACATGCTACGCACATGCGTAGGGCAAAAGTTGTTGCCTGGGCTGGCTTCAAACTGAAATCTCCTAACACCTGCCTCCTAAATAGCTAAGGTGACACAGCTGAGCCACAAGGCCTGGCTTTGAAATGTTTTGAGTTACGACTATGTAGGATTGTTTTGTACTATCTATTAATTATCTAGCAAAAAAGATACCACATTAAAAATAAATACCATAAAAAGAGCACTTCCCTTCTTAAGGCCCTCCACATAGGAGTCAACATAATTATCATGCTATTTTTATTAACTTAACTAGATCTGATACACTCATGTTATATTCTGTAGTTTTACTTACTAAGGATAGGCTTTAAAAGCAAAAAATGCTCAGGGAACTTCTAAGACCTCTGCGGGCTGAGAACCTGCACGTGGCTGTGCCTGGCGCCGCAGCCAGCCACGGGGCCTTGACATACCTGATGCGCTTTACTCAGGTGCAAAAGCGCAGGGGACATGGACGGGTTCCCCAGGTGGGACAGGCTGTGAGGTGTCCCCAGAACTGCTTCGGGAAAACAAAAGGAACATTTAACCAACAGACATATGAATTAAAAACAAACCAAGCTCCAAAAACATTTGCTCAAAGTATTAGCAAATTCTTCAGAAGTTTAGTGACATATTCATCTTTGGTCCACTGGTTCAAAGTGTCAGGCTCCTTTCCTGATTCAACTTTGGAGTCAGCCTTGGAATTGTATTACTTTCTGCCACTATTGTGAAACACACTAATTCTTCTTTAGTCCCTACTGCAATAAAACCAACTCAATCCTTTCATAAGTTCAGTACTAATTAAACCCACTGAATTTGCTCAGTGTTGTTTTGTTTTTGTTTTGTGTGTGTGCCTTTCCTAGGGCTTGACCTCAGGGCCTGGGTTCTGTCCCTGAGCAGTTTTTGCTGAAGGCTAGCACTCTACTACTTGAGCTACAGCTCCACTTCCAGCCTTTTGGTGATTAATTTGATATGAGTCGAATGGACTTCCCTGCCTGGGCTTTTTTTGAATTGTGATCCTTGGATCTCAGCATCCTGACTAGCTAGGATTACAGGTTTGAGCTACTTGCACCAGGACGCTGCTTTTCTGGGGAAAAGAAGGTGCTATGAGAAGATGGTGGAAAGATATGATGTTCTTAAAAAAAAAAACCAAAACCCTGCAAGGGCTGAGAATGTGGCTTAGTGGTAGAGTACTTGCCTAGCATGCACGAAGCCCTACCCTGGGTTTGATTCCTCAGCACCACATTAGCAGAAAAAAACTGATTCCTCAGCACCACATAAACCAAAAAAGCCGGAAGTGGCACTGTGGTTCAAGTGGTAGAATACTAGCCTTGAGCAAAAAGAAACCAGGGACAGTGCTCAGGCCCTGAGTCCAAGCCCCAGGACTGGCAAAACAAACAAACAAACAAAAAAACTTGCAAAATCCTACTGAAAAAATAATCTATGCACACAGATATATTTACATACTAAAAACAAAGGAAACAACACCACTGGGCAGAGAAAGAAGAATAAATGATAAACATTCTAATCAAAATCTAAATGTCTAAATATCAGTGTCAATTTTAGAAGAGGTATTTTCTGAATAGATAATACATAGAACAAAAAGAACAATGAGATAGAAAATATGCGACGATACTGCACATAAGTATTATAAAGCAGATGCAAATAGTCATAACATACAAAATTATACATATGCAATATATAAAATATTCAGTGCCAGAGAAGGTACTGGTAAAAGCTTTTCATAATTAATATATAGAAAAAGTAAAAAAGCTATATCAGTGCCAGGCTAAGACAAATGCATTAACTGAAATATGGTGGATTCAAGGGAGACCTCAAATAGTATAATTCCTTAGAAAGCCAAACAAAGTCCAGGAAAATAAAATACCAGGGAGCAGGTACTCAAAAGGGGTTGGGTGGGGTCAATGGGAAAGGAGTAGACAAATGAAGAGGAAATGAGGGGAAAATGACGACAAGAATCTAGTGTGTGTGTGAGTGTGTGTGTGTGTGTGTATGTGTAAGAGTGAAGGAAAAGGTAGGTAGGGAAGGAATGGGTAAGAATCTTAAGAGGTGACATTTATCAAGAGGCATTGTATCTATGAACTGTTTTGTTAAATGGCAACTTCTTTGTACAACTAGTTAAAGATAATTTTTTTAAAGGATCATGGATTCAAGATCAGTCTTGAGTACAGAGAGACTCTGTCACAACAAAAACAACAAACACTATTTTTAAAAGCCACTAAACTAAAAGAGGCTAGTGAAACAAACTGAACTTAAAACCAAATATTCTAGCATCTAAGCCTACATCAGGACACCTCAGATGACAATGACGCAGTATTCCAAGAGTTAATCAACCGCAGGGACTACGAAATTTAGCAGTGATACCCACTGCATATGGGAATGGAGGGAATGCTTAGTTACAGTGGAACTTTAATGTCACTAGAGTAATGGAAAGGTGTATAGCAGGGGACCCTGTAGCCTTCTTTTCTATCATACGTCTGTGGAAAAGGCATGTCTGGGTAGAAAAGTATTACATAGAAGGAATGTGCTTGCAAGCTCTATGTCTGAAAAATTGAGTGTAGAAATAGGAAAAGTATTATTTGACTAACAACCAGGATAGAAGAGGGTTTGGGGGGGCGGGTTTGGAATTGAAGTCTTAAGAATTATTGTTTAACTATTAGGATACTTTTACAACAAAGTAATGGTAGCAGAGCAGTCCATATGCCTCACTGAATTCCCTCTCAAGCTACATTGTAGCTATTGAACCCATATTGACATGTGTACTCAGCATATGCTTGATTTGCATGTCATTAGTGGTATTATTATTATTATTATTGATAACATCCTTTTTCTATTCTAGGATTCCATCCAGGGTACTACACTGCATGTAGCAACAGCCAAGTCTCCAATGGCTGTAAAAAGTCATCAAACTCAAAGTTTACTATGTTTGGATGACTTTGACTTTTTATTAGCTTACATTGGGTTGGGGGAAGGAGTCCATTGCTACATTTCCACACGTGCTGACAATGTACTTCAATCAATTCCACCCCATATCACTCTCATTCTCCCATTCCTAAAACAATTTCAGCAGGTTTCACTGTTGCAAATAATTGATTTTGACTACTTTCAACTTGATTCATTCTCAAAGAATTATTTTAAGACAAATTCCCTCCTAATTGATGAATACATGGGGAAAAACATCAAAATTACAAAGTCTCATATGTATCACCTACCAGAGAAAAAAGATCTTTCCCTCAAAAAATGATCATGGGAAACATAAGAGATGTCAAAACATTTTTTAAATAACATTAAAGTCACAGATTACTGATGGAGCAGCCAGTAGTAATTTGGCAAGTGTGATGAAAGGATTCTCTACAATAACATAAAATACAAACCTACTTGACAATTTAGAAGACATTTTATTAAATATATGCACAGTCATGTTAATACAAATTTCTTGCAAATGGCTACATTGATATAAAAATTCCAGAGCAAAGAATATTCCAAGAGAAAAAGATGATCATTTCATAATAAGGGGCTTATTCATGAAAAAGGTACAAAAATCCCAATGTCTGTATATCCAAAAACAAAGCTTCAAAATACATAGTGATAAAATTAACAGAACTGAAATGAAAAGTAGGTAAATCCAAAATTATGGCTAGAGAACTCAATACTCTCCTCCCTTTTTCAGAAAGCCACTCTACTTTGCTGTAAAACACTAAAATACACAAATACACTAAAATACAGGGGACAAAAGCACACCAAAAACATCCAAAACCAAACCAAGTCATGCTCAGCTTATTTCTCCTACAATACACATCACTTCTGACAGCAGAGAACACTTCGAGTTTTCTTTATCCCCACAAACACTCCGTCAGTTCATGAGTTTATCAGGTACTGAGAGGTACAGTGGAATCCTATTCTAGCCAGGAGCCAGGACATGGGACATTTTTAGATTGTTATTCAAAGGCCAAGCGAAGCATTGGTGGCTCACACCTGTGATCTTGGCTATTCAAGATATAAAGACTACAGATTGAAGCCAGCCTGAGCAGGAAAGTTCCTGGGGCTCCTATCTCCAATAAACTACCAAAAAGCTGGAAATGGAGCTGTAGCAAGTGGTAGAGTACTAGCTTTGAGCAAAAGAATCTCAGGGACAGTGTCCAGATCCTGAGTTCAAGCCCCAGGACTGTCACTGAAAAAAACAACAACTATAAGAAGTATAAAAGAGAGGCTGGGAATATAGCTTAGTGGTAGAGTGCTTGCCTCACATACATGAAACCCTGGGTTTGATTCCTCAGCACCACATATATAGAAAAAGCCAGAAGTGGCACTGTGGCTCCGTGGTAGAATGCTAGCCTTGAGCAAAAAGAAGTCAGGGACAGTGCTCATGCCCTAAGTTCAAGCCCCAGGACTGGCAAAAATAAAAAGTATAAAAGAAAAGTTTTAGGAAAGAATATATTACAATTCTGGTTTATACTTAATTTCGTCTTAAAAAGGAAAATATTAAGCTTAACCATTTTTAATACATGGATTGCCAATGGTAAATTGACTTGATATATAACTGAGAACACTCTAAAGGGCAAGAATTTATTGGAGTTTGGCTGCAAATATGGTTTCACAGAATGAATAAATAAATGGAGCAGAGAACAGCAGCCTGGGACAACAGAAGCCAGGAAAAAAATCAAACCAGAATTTATGAGTATTCAAGTACTGTCTTCCTATTCTTGTGAAAGACGACAATTTTCAGAAATATGGTAAAGGACTAAAAATTATAGCGATTATGACCTAATATAAGAAATTTCTAAAACAGGTGTGCTGGCTCACACCTATAATCCTATCTACTTTGAAGGCTGAGATCAGGGAGATAAAATTCAAGGGGAGCAAGAGCAAAAAAGGGCAGAAGATCCCCATCTCAATCAATAAAAATCTGGGTACAATGGCAAGTGCCTGTCATCCCAGCTGTATGGGAAACATCAATAGAACTGTGTGGTTTAGGCTGGCCCAAGTGAGACTTTGTTTTTTTGCTGTTGGTTTTTGTTTTTGTTTTTTTTTGAATGACTAAAGCAAAAAAATAGCAAAAACCAAAAAGCTGGGATGTGACTCAAGTGATAGAGGGCCTGCCTAGAAAGCATGAATGAAGCCTTGAGTTCAAACTCAGTCCTGTTGTTAAGAAAAGAAATTTCTAGTGACTAAAATGATGAAATCAAGAAACAAACTGCCTTGAGAAATAATGAGATTTTTATTATCCATATGTTCAAGATGGTATTTCTATGCTAAGTTGGATAATAGCCTAAGCCTGAAGGCCTCTAAAGTTGCTTCTTAGGCAGGAATAATTGTTGATTACATGAAACACTCAATACAAATATTGCTGTATAATAAAGTTATCCAGGCTGTGCACAGTGGTTCATGCCTGTGGGCCCAGTTACTTGAGGATCACAGTTTGAGACCATAGGTGGTAGGGGATAGTCAAGGAACAAGCTGTGTGGAGTAAGTGCACACCTGTAATCGCAAACGTGGGAGGCAAAGGTCAGGTGATTCCAGACCACCGACTTCAGGGAAAAGTGAGACCCCATGAGAAAAATAACTAAAGCAAACACTGGTACCTTCACACACACACACTCTCTCTCTCTCCCTCTCTCACACACACACACACACACACACACACACACACACACACATTTAACTAGATTTTATCTCTGCTTCCTGGGAGGGAGAATGACAATTTCTGCATGAAAGGAGTGCTCTTGCTATGCTAAGAAGATGCAGTGAGACCACAAATGGCCTCCAAAGGAAGGAGATACTGGGGAGAGATGAGCAGACTATATAGGATGAGAGCTCTGGGGCTCTGAGCCACGTTCAGTCAGCCCTACCTCCCACCCTCCCAGGAGAGGAGCCGGCCGCAAACTGAATTCTGGGAAACTCACATCGAAAAGCCACAGCTCACTTGCCAGGCAGGGCTTGATACAACCAGGGGAGGTGTGCCAAGAAGTGGTATGACAATGATGACCTGGTTTCACATCATGCCAATTAAAAGCTAGATTAAAAGTTTAGTATTGAATATTTACTACTGGTAAATATAACAGGCAACACATAAGCAGATTGTAACTTACAAAATTAGTCAAAATACACTGCTCTCTCAGATAACTGACTAAAATTAAAATACAAAATTTTATTAATTCACATTTCACACATAAGGTGGCCCAATCACTTTGGCACCAGCATTCTAGGTTAATGAGGACACCTGCTTACCTGGTTTGACAGCTCGTCCACACAGCTGCGGCTGCAGAAGAACTTGTAACATGGCAGGGTTGTTTAAACTTCTCATAATTTGTACAGGATTAGGCTCTGGAAGTAATCCCTTTTGATTACTGTGTGTCTTCCATGAATACAGCAACGAACATTAGAACAAGCGTGGATACAAAAGACAGCATTTTAAAGGCTTTCTCCTAGAAATTCTCATTCATCAAAGATCTATTTTCTGCCACAACTTGCCTTATGTGATAAACTGGTTGTTTGCTTTCTATCCAGCTTTCAAGTTAGCTTAGCTGTTCTATTTTGCATATGACATGAACTCTTCATGTATGTCAATTAAACATCAATTGTTTTCACAAAAACTCACGTCTAGAAGAACAAATCTCTTCATAATAGGCACGTAAGATGGTAACAAGGAAGGCCTGAATTAGCTACCAAGGAAAGAACTTGGCTGACACAATATGAATCTTCTTCAATACTACAGAAAAGCCTTATTATACTGTTGATCTGAAGATTAATAATGTAGGTTGTCGCACAAATAATTTTTTATATTCCAAGGTGAACACAAGACTAAAATAAGCTTTGTATACATGTAATTGAAGTATTCGGTTTTAAAAACTAGCCTGATCTATGAGGATCTTAACTTATAATAGTAAACAAGAAAAATTTGAAACTTCTAGTCATGAGAAAATGGAGACTTGACCAAGAAATCCAGATCCCTCTCCTGATCTAGACACTGAAACTGAGAGGGAGAGATGACTCAGAAATTGCCATAAATCTGATTTTAAAAACATACAACAACAACCCTGGAGAAAGAAAAGGTGTGCAGGTAACCAGGAAGGTTCCAATAGAGAGCCTGGATGCACAGGGAAATTCATGGAAGGGCTTTGAGTTTGTGACTGAGATCTTTCCTGTACATTGCCCTCAGGGGGGCCTGGCTCTTCTGCCCAGCAAAGCAAGGAAGAAAAAGAGCAGCAAGGTCCAGTGACAGCCATAGGATAGAAGAATTAGCCCCAGGGTGGTTGCAAGTTCAGGGACAGTGGGGAGCAGATAGCACAAAATAGGGGCTAGGCAGTCTTCTGTGAGACTCTCATCTCCAATAAACCACTCAGTAGCACTGTGGCTCAAGCTCAGATAGGTGTCTAGGCCCTGAGTTCAAACCTCAGGACCAACAAAAAAAGCAAAATGCTGGGCTAGAGGCATGACTCAAGTAGTAGAGTGCCAGCTATGCAAGCAACTGATATAAGCATGAGGCTGAGTTCATTCAAATCCTAGTACCAAAAAAGATTTTGTATTAAAATTCCATAGAAAACATCACATATAAGGACAGAAGTATATATGCATATATATTGCATTTTATAACTTTTTTTTTTGCCAGTCCTGGGTCTTGAACTCAGGGCCTATCCATACTTTCCCTTGCTTCTTTTTGCTCAAGGCTGACACTCCAGCACTTAGCCACAGCGCTGGAAGTAGAGCTGTGGCTCAAGTGGCAGAACATCAGCCTTGAGCAAAAACAGCTCAGGGAGAGAGCTCAGGCCCTGAGTTCAAGCTCCAGGACAGGCACCAAAAAAAAAAAAAAAAAAAAAAAAAAAAAAAAGACTGAAGAATACTCATTAGCTATGAATACTAAAGAAATCTTTGCTAATCTTCTCCATAGTCACTTTACTCGCAAAAGCAGAAACTACAATGTGATGAGAAGGAAATGGGTAAGGAATGAGGAAAATGAATGGGACTCTTTTTTTTAGAAATTCTGATTGTATAGTTGTAAAGACCAAGATCTGGAAAAGTCTCTCTCAACAACAAAAAAAAACCCTATATTTAATGAAATAGTATACAATGATGAAAAGAATCAAGATAGTATAAAATGCAGAGATATAAGTCTCTAGAACTCATGACTTTGGTCCAAAAAAATATAGTACCAACAATAATTTACACATAGAAATAGTACGATTCCTCCTCCTCCTCCTCCTTGCAGAACAGATCTCCCCAAATGAGGACCATCATCTATCACACCTCTAATGTTGAGGCTGTACTCTAGAGCAGGAGTGATCCATTCATGTCAAGAAGACTGTTCCTCTCTGGGATCCCTCTCAGAAGTAGAACCAAGACAGTAACTAATCAGGTCACCCTTTGCTCAGGGCTGCTTAACTAGGCATACTTTTCTCCCCCACCCCAATTCTTCTGTTTAAATCTAAAACCCATGCCTGTTCCCCAAAGATAGGCTGAAATGCTTACTTTGGGTTCCCGTGACAGATTAATAACTCTCCTTTACCACTGCTTGTCTCCTTATTTGGCATATTGGGCTAAGTGGATGAACCTGGAGTTAGACCCCTGGAGTTAGACCTCTGACCTGGGACACTGGTTACAGAAGCTCTGCTGCCTCCCAGAGAGCAGGGATCTCAACTGAACACCAGGAAATTCTGACAGCACCAAGTAAGTACTTGTGGAATGAATGGTGTTAGTCAAAGAAGGAAGCCAGAAATAAGAAAAGTTGCTTGAATGAATCTAACACATAGCCTTCATGTCTCTATAAAGTAGAACCCATGCTTCTCTGGCAGAAAGGACAAAAGCAGGAACAGGGTGTAGATTTTTTTAGATGCTGCTGGGGGAAATGCCAAAGACCAGATGAGTGACAAGCTGCAGGTTGCTGG
Organism: Perognathus longimembris pacificus; assembly: GCF_023159225.1. NCBI lineage: Eukaryota > Metazoa > Chordata > Mammalia > Rodentia > Heteromyidae > Perognathus > Perognathus longimembris. The sequence continues at coordinate 44,882,191 of NC_063167.1, read as the reverse complement.
GCCAGCTCTAAACAGATGCCATTCCTAAGCATCACCACCCACTTGTTTATTTTTCCCCATGAGAAGTTAGTGCCCTGACTTTGGAAGTAGGTGACTAGAATGAAGTCAGAATTGTAAACTCTGCAATCCAACAGAGACAGCTTAGCCAGAGGAACTGAAGTTGATGGGAAGCAAATGGCTAAAGTAGCAAATTATGTAAGCAAAAGAACAGGAATGGCAAAAGAAGCTGTAAGGAGACAGCTAAGAGAAGACAGGCTCTAGTACCAGAAGTGAGATGAGAGAGGAAGAGAAGAAGGAAGATGGAGATAGGATTGAGGACGAATAGCCATGTCCTGTCTGTTCCCCTATACTCGACCTTCCTGTCTTGGTAGTTCATCTACAAGTCAGTTTCAGACTCCTCTCAGCATGGCTTACCTCAGTATCACTACCTTACTTATGGGTTTTATAAGCTCTCCACTGCTTATCAGATTCCGCTTAAGTTCTCTGGGTACACTAGTCTTCCCTACTGTGACATCAAGCTATCGCCTTAACCATACTTATCCCTGTGTTGTTGTCCAAGTTGATTGCTTATAAGCACATAGACCCGGCCCAGACCACTCCTCAAGCTGTTCACTTCATCTAGTCACTACGCAGTCTCCCTCCTCACGCTTGTCAAATTTGCCAAGTCAAATAGTACAAGAAATGGCCTTACATATGAAACTGTAACCCTCCTGTACATCACTTTGACAATAAATAATTATTTAAAAAATACAGGATGTTCAGTTAAACTTGGAGTTCAGCTAAACAATGGATGATTTGTTAACAGGAGTATGTCTCATGCAAAATCTGTATTTGGCAATCTTATCCTCCACCCATCCACATATGCCATTGTTTAATGTCACACTCAAATGTCACCTGCTTGTGCTTCATGAACTATTTCCCAGTTCTTTCAAAAGTGTATTTCATCCTTTATTAAATCAAAACTTATTTGCTATGCTGAGGGCTGAGGAAAAAGCTGTGAAGAAGGCAGAGTCCTGTCTACAGGGCTTCAGGACAGAGAAGTGGAGAGGGAGAAGTCGACAGTGATGATAAAGAACAGAAAGGAGACACACGCCTTCCTCAACTCATACTCAGGAATGCTTAGAAAAACATCCAACAGAGGCACAATACACTCAAAACTCACAGCAGAAGGGCAACACCAATAGAGGCACAATACACTCAAACTCACAGCAGAAGGGCAATGCCAATATTTACCAAACAAATAAAATTCTGTCACAGAACTTCTCAAGATGAATACATTTTTACTAAATACCATTTCTTTCTCTATCACAACTTCTTACAAAAATATCATTTAGTCGCTCTTCAGAGAGGATGAATGTGAAACGTAATAATGGTTCAATGATTTTGGATAGTCTTAGAGTTTCCTATAACTTTAAAGAGAGAAAACCCAACAGAGCAAACTGCACTTACCACACGCTGTGCCGCTATCAGTGCTGCTAAGGTGCTTCGTCCTGGCGCGCCTGGAGCACAGAAGGACACCTGGACTCTGCCCCCGCTGACCATCATGCCATCCGCCACCTGCTGGGCCTCCTCGGCCTGCTCTGCAGAGTGATACTCAACCACTGCAAAGCCACCAACGTAACTGCCTTCATCCTGTGCAAGCTGACACCACGTACATTATTACAAGGAAACTCTGCAGGGAACTCAGAACACTAGCCCACAATAAATCATTTCCAACTTCAAGAACAAGTAGACCTGAGCCTGGTAGCTGTGACCCTAATGTGTCCTTCCTCTGTGAAAATGGAAGGATACAGGATGCTTAGACTCCACACATCCTTCTCTATAGTTAGGAAAATAGACAAGGATCTGTTGAGTCTCATTTGATGTTTTTATAATTTATTTTAACAATCAACTCCTAAATTATAATAGTCCCCCACACATTCAGAAACATGTGATTGGGGATTTATGAGAAAACATGAGGACACAATAACTGAAACTTTCTTTTAAACAAAATGTACAGGTTACAGAGACAATGAACAGTATTGGACCATAGAGAATAATTTTTGGATCATATACTGATGTAAAACAAGTACTGTCAGAAGTAGGCAGGTGGGAGAAAGAGAAAGCGTATTCAACTTGTATGTCAATATCTGAGGCAGATTCCCCAGAATCTGGTCAAGTATACCAAAGTGAAAATGCTTCCAGGTTTATTAATATACCATACACAACATCCAACCTTGAGTTCTGAGTAAACTGCGGCTAGGCGGGGCCAGTCACCCACCAGCAGGAGGGCACTGGGAGATACTAAAGTCCTGTGAACGCTGGCACCAAGAGAACTCAATAAGACACTATAATGTTTCCAAGCTTCTAACACATTTGAGTTATCTTCCATATGTGTATATTGCAGTCTTTAAGAAGACATTCAACCCTTCTGTGTGGGTTGGCATCTCATACACTGATGCAGAAAAACCAGGTTCCTAGCCCTGTTTTTAAATTTAATTTTTGAAACTTAATTTCCTTCTACTTTTCTTGTTGCACTTAGACCAAATTTCCACTTTTCATTCATATTCTTTGTGCCTTTTAAAACTGCCTGTAACTGTCTTTTTCTCCAAAAACATTCCAGTCATGTAAAGACAAGGACATCACCCTGACCTCTTCCCAATACTTCATTAACAGCTCTGTTCTTCTCGTAATCCAAACCAGATTTTAAAGTCTCATCTTTGAAAGCCTTCTGAGCCGTCTTCATTCCCAGGAATTGCTCTTGACAGCAAGAAGCTGTCATCTTAGTATTGTTTTAATAATCCTTTGAAGCCTTAAAATACTTACTATTACTGTTTCATTGTGATATCTTTCAATCCCATATACATTAGTTCATTTTTAAGCCTTTCAAAAGGCACAGTCTCTCTAAATCCACTAATCAGTAGTTTTAGAAAGGAATACTTTAGCTGGGCAACAGTGGCTCATGCCTGTAATCCTAGCTACTCAGGAGGCTGAGATCTGAGGATTGTAGTTCAAAGCCAGCCAAGGCAGAAAAGTCCATGAGACTTTTATCTCTACTCAGAAAAAGCTGGAAGTGGGGCTGGGGATATGGACTAGTGGCAAGAGCGCTTGCCTCGTATACTTGAAGCCCTGGGTTTGATTCCCCAGCACCACATATACAGAAAATGGCCAGAAGTGGCGCTGTGACTCAAGTGGCAGAGTGCTGGCCTTGAGCAAAAAGAAGCCAGGGACAGTGCTCAGGCCCTGAGTCCAAGGCCCAGGACTGGCAAAAAAAAAAAAAAAAAAAGCTGGAAGTAGCACTGTGGCGCAAGTGATAGAGTGCTATCTATGAGCACATAACGGCTCAGGGACATTGCCCAAGCCCTGATTTCAAGCCCCAGGACCAGCAAAAAAATAAAATAAAATAAAATAAAAAATGTATTTCACTTCACCATGAAAGCAATTCAAAGACATAATAGATTGGCTTATGATCTAATTAATTTTCCATTATGTTAAAGCATTTTAGCAGAAATGAAATAGTGAGGTGACTCAAAAATAGTGTAGGAAACATTTTCTATCAGTGCAATGGTCAATTAGATAATCCACATGATCCCTCTCACTCCTGGACTCATATTCAAATATAACACATAATAAATGGCTACCCTTTCCCATTTGCTCCAAAGACCTAAACTAAAACTATAAAGCATTATGGGGTGGTCACAAGATGATATCACTATAGAATTATTAGTTTTCAAGAATAGCATATCTATAAGCCAATCAACTTTCAGCAACTGGGAAGAAATTTGATTTAAAAGATTTGCCACAAAAATTTTAAATGTATACAATTCTTGGAGGGAAGATGGTAACATTAATTTCAAATGTACACATTAGTGCATAATCTCACTCACACGTGGAACTTAAAAGGCTCAACTCCTAGAAGCAGAGTACAGAAGTGGCTGGGGTGGTTGTCAGGTAAATCTGGAGGGATGTTTCTCAAAGGACACATATGCCAGTTAAATAGCAAGAATGAGTTCAGTGGAACTACCACACAACATGGCTGCTTATAAGTCAATATCTGCTACGAGGGTTACCACAACACAACTATCTGGACAATGTGAACCTAACTAGCTGGAGTGCACCATTCCACACACACATACATGCGCACCCCAACTCTGAAATTTCTAATGCAATAGTTGGAATTCATCAAATGTACAATTAAAGGGGAAAAGGGGGAGGAAAAACAATCAAGAGACAAAGGGTGTGGTAAGGAAGCTGGTAAAAAAAAAAAGAAAAGAAGCAGGAAGAAGTGGAGAACTAGAGGAAGAACTGATAGTTTTATGAAAATCTGTAAGGGCAGGACTCTTTATATAGTCATACAAAGTATGTATCTGTTGATTTGGATATAGGTAATCTTACTACAAGTGCTTACTATCAAGTGCTTCAAAACTGTTATAGTATTGTTTTCAGGATTTCTCTACCATGAAGACTACTCCATGAAGATACTATGCCCTCTTGTTAAGCTTTATAACATTTTTCTGTGCTCTCCTATGTAAGATTTGCCAATCTTTTCCTACTTGTCATTCTTTGCCACCAGACTATGAGGTTCTGAGATAGAGTATCTTCTATTCTCTGCATTTCTGACACTGGGCACAGTATCTGACACTGAGAAGGTGGCAGGTATGTTGAACAGGTAAGGGGTGACAAGCTGGATGAATGAATGGAATGAGTAGCGTTGGGTTTCCTAAGGCACGCTAAAGTACATATAATAACTAATATGGGTCATCAACCGGAAGTGATTTAAAATTTCCTAGGAACCCTAAGTCTCCATGATAGACTAGCACAGAATAAAACTGTTCCATGTGCTATTCATGAGTATGATAAAGAAACTTGTGAGTTCATGTAGAATAGACATATATGCAAGTATTTTTAAAATAGCTCTAACAATCTCTTAAAAATACCTACCTGGCAAAATATAGGTTTATGGATTCTGGAACAAAGTTGAAACAGCTCCTCTGAATCTCTGTAGTCACTAGGGAGTTTATCTATACAAAGGCACTTAGAATGAATGAGCTCTGAAGCCAAAAGATTAACATCCATCCACTGTGCAAAGAGTGCAGATTCTCCCAGTTGTTTGCCGAGCAGTTCCAATCTGGCCTTTGCAGCAAAGTCTTTTTTCATGTACTCCACAAACCCATAGCCTTTGGAATGGCCAGTTACTTCACTGTAGACCAGAAAACATCTCTCGATATTTCCATAGGCACGAACAAGTTCTTCAAACTCTTCTAATGTAAAAGAAATGGGCAGGTTGGTAATACACAGCAAAGCATCGGTAGGCTGGAGCTGAACTATTAATTCTTTGCCTCGAAAAGAATATTGATGAAACATCTGAATTGCATTCTGGGCTTGTTCTCCATTCAGTAAGGTAACAAAAGCTGGAATATAATAAAATTAATTATAGTGTTTTGATGCCAAATTCTTTTTACTATAACCGACAACAAGAAAAACAGTTTTGGTCCATAACTCAGCACATACTCAGATATTTGCACATTTTTCCAAAACAAAATTATCATGCAGTTATAGCTCAGCAATATCCAATACATTATGAGTTTTTATTCTAGTTTATTGTTTTTTTTTTGCCAGTCCTGGGCCTTGGACTCAGGGCCTGAGCACTGTCCCTGGCTTCTTTTTGCTCAAGGCTAGCACTCTGCCACTTGAGCCACAGCGCCGCTTCTGGCCGTTTTCTGTAAATGTGGTGCTGGGGAATCGAACCTAGGGCCTCGTGTATCCGAGGCAGGCACTCTTGCCACTAGGCTATATCCCCAGCCCTAGTTTATTGTTTTTTTAAATGTTGAACCTTCACTGAACTAATTTCATGGGTATTCATTCTCTCAAATAGAAAGCATGGTCATTATATTAGGAGTTCCACTGTAAGGTCCTACCACATTCTAAGGGTTTTTTTGGTAATCTTTCCCAATCATATGCAGATTTGTTTTTTCCTCTTAACAACCTGTGATATCAAATTTTATGGAGACTTTATTACAAAAAAAAAAACAACACTTCCCTCTGGGCTAGGAACATGGCTTAACATGCTGGCAAGTATGAGTTACTGAGTTAAAAACAGTACAATTTTTAAAAAGTCAGTGAAATAAAAACAATATTACAGAACCATCCTTCTTTCCAGAGAAATGCAAGAAAGACTCCATTTGATGGTATGGACTAGAAAACATGAAGGTTTTAAAAAATACCCTAAAGCAGGCAAGAATAGATATATTCATATCTGATAAAGTAGACTTCAAATAAAACTAGTCAGAAGAGACAAGTAACAATGGGAACACTCCATTAAGAGGAGATAGCAATTGTTAATAATTACATACCAAACAACAGTTACCATGTGCCAACTTTGTTAAACAAGCACTACTAGACTTAAGGACACATATAGACCCCAACACGACTAAGAGACTTTAATACCCAACTCTCACCAGTAGATAAGTCATCCAAGCAAAAAAATCAATAAAGAAGTCTCAGATTTAAATGATACCATAAACCAAATGGATCTAGCTACAGGTTTTTTTAATTAGCAGCTACACAATACATATTCTGTATCTTCTCTTTAGTCCATGAGCCATTCTCCAAAACAGATCGTAGTTTAGGACATAAAACAACTCCAAGCAAATCTAAGAAAATTTAAACAATTCCCGGTATTCTTATCAGATTATAGTGGAACAAAACTAGAGCTCAGTAGCAAAAGAAGCTACAGAAAACAATCAAGCACACGGGGATTGAACACATTGTTGAATGAAATCAACAGTGAATCACTGAAAAGATTAAGAGAGGAAATTCAAAAGTTCATAGAAGCCAATGAAAATGAAAATATAACCTACTAAAACATTTAGGATGCAGCAAAAGTAGTGCAAAGAGGAAAGTTTATAGTTTGAATGTCTGTATCAAAATAATAGAGAAATTTCAAATAAGTAACCTAATGGTGTATTTCTTATTTTTTTTTTGTATGTGTGTGTGTGTGTGTTTTTTTGCCAGTCCTGGGCCTTGGACTCAGGGCCTGAGCACTGTCCCTGGCTTCTTTTTGCTCAAGGCTAGCACTCTGCCACTTGAGCCACAGCGCCACTTCTGGCCATTTTCTGTATATGTGGTGCTGAGGAATTGAACCCAGGACTTCATGTATACAAGGCAAGCACTCTTGCCACTAGGCCATATCCCCAGCCCTCCTAATGGTGTATTTCAAGCACCTAGAAAAATCAGAACTAACCAAATCCAAAATCAGAAAATGAAAAGATATAATAGAGCAGAAAACAATAGAGACTAAAAAAAACAACATACATAGAATCAATAAAACAGTGGGCATGAGGGTCCATAGCTGAAATCCTAACTACTTGGGGAGGCTGCAAATAGAAGCATTACAATACTCAAGTACTTTGTACTCAACAAACAGTCTTAAGTACAGAGGTTCACAAGACCCTATCTAGAAAAATAAACAAAAATGCATGGCTAAAGGTGTGGCTGAAGTGATAGAGCACTGGCCTAGCAAGTGCAAGGTCCCAAGTTCAGAACTACATACTGGAGAAAAAAGGTCAATGAAACAGAAAGTTGGGTCTTCAAAATGATAAAATTATTAAACCTTAAACTAATCTGACTGAAAGGAAGAAGAGAATGGCCTGAGTAAATACAATTAGAAATACAGAGAGATAAAAAATGAGACTAGCACAACAAATACAAGAGAAAGCTAGAAGATCATGAGGGAATACTGCACCTTGAAAACATATACTCAAGTAAACTGGAGAATCTAGAAGAAATGGATGCATTTCTAGATGAACTTACTATATTGAAACTGATTTGAAACTGATCTAAGAGGATGCCGACTGCTTTAATAATAAACTTAAATAAGCAATAAAACTGAAGCAGTGAGTTAAAAAAAACAACTCCCCAAAAGAAAAGCCCAGGACTCAACAGACTGATTTCTGAATTCTATCAGACACCAATACTCCTCAAACACTTCCATGAGACAGAAAGGGAAGGAACACTACAGAATTCTTCCTATGAAGTCAGTATTATATTCATTTCCAAACAAGACAGGGATACATTAAAGAAAGATAATTTTATAGATCAATTTCTTTGATGAACATAAATGTAACAATTCTCAATGAAATATCTGTCAAATGCATTCAACTCTACCTCTAAACGACTATATAGGATGAAGGTGGTTTCACGGCAGTGACAGAAGATTTTTTCAATGTATGTGAATCAGTAAATGTAATAAAGCACATGAACAGGATCAAGAACAAAAATCATATCTTATCTCAATTGATGCACAAAATAAATACCTTTGAAATTGGGTACTGGTGGCTCACACCTGTAATCGTACCTACTTAGGAGGCTGGACTCTGAGGACCCCAAATTGAAGCCAACCCATACAGATAAACTGGAGATTTTTATCTCCAGTTAACGGGGAAGAGGCTCGAAGTGGAACTCTGGCTCAAGTTCTAGAGTGCCAGTCTTGAGTGAAAAAGGAAGTAACTGGGGTTGGAGGCATGGCTCAGTTGGTAGAGCACTAACCAATGAGTGAAAGCATCAAGTACTGAGCTCAAGTCCTGGTCTCAGACAACTCTCTGCAATAAAAACTATAAATCTGGGGCTGGGAATATGGCCTAGTGGCAAGAGTGCTTATCTCGTATACATGAAGCCCTGGGTTCCATTCCCCAGCACCACATATATAGAAAACGGCCAGAAGTGGTGCTGTGGCTCAAGTGGCAGAGTGCTAGCCTTGAGAAAAAAGCTCAGGGACAGTGCTCAGGCCCTGCCTGAGTCCAGGGCCCAGGACTGGCAAAAGCAAAACAAAAACAAACAAACAAACTATAAATCCTTGAAGAGAGAAACTGAGAAGACAACAGAAGATGGGAAGGCTTCCCATGTTCACGGATTGGTAGAATCACTACTGTGAAAATGGTAACGATGTAAAAAACAGATGCAATCTACAGATGTGATGCAATGCCTACCAAAATCCCAATGTCATTGTTCACAGAAATACAAAAAAAAAATCCTTAAGTTCATACGGAATCACAAAAGATCCCAAACACCCAAAATAATAAAGAGGAAAAAATTGCTAGAAGTATCATACAGCAGACTTCAAATTAGACCATGGAGCCATAGTAACTAAAACACCATGGTGCTGGCACAAAACTGGCACAGACATTAAGACCATTGGAACAGGTTAGAAGACCCAGAAACATATCCACATATCTATGTCTCATTTATGACCAAGGAGCCCAGAGTATATGCAAGCCTCTTCAACAAAGGGTGCCTAGAATTCTGGATAACCACATGTAGAGGATGGAAACTAGATCCTTGTCTATAACCCAGTACCAGATCAATTTCAAATCAGATCAGGGATTTCAATGTAAAACTTGAACCTATGAAACAACTATATAAAATATGGAAAGCACTAGACCACATTGGCATAGGCAGTGATTTCCTGCACAGAATTTCAATAGCTCAGGAAAACAGGAACAAGGATTGGCAAATGAGACTATGTTAAACTAAAAAACCCTACACAGAAAAGGAAGTAGTTACCAGGGTGGAAAGACAGTTTACATAATGAGAAGTCTATACATCAGACCAGGGATTAACAACTGGATTATAAAGGGAGCTGAAAATAGTAAACTCCCAGGGAATCAACAACCTAATTAATAAATGGGCAAATTAGGGGCTGGGAATATGGCCTTATGGCAAGAGTGCTCGCCTCGTATACATGAAGCCCTGGGTTCGATTCCCCAGCACCACATATAGAGAAAATGGCCAGAAGTGGTACTGTGGCTCAAGTGGCAGAGCTAGCCTTGAGCAAAAAGAAGCCAGGGACAGTGCTCAGGCCCTGAGCCCAAACCGAGGACTGGCAAAATAAATAAATGGGCAAATTAATGACCTGAACAATTTTCAAAAGAAATGTGAATAGCCAATAAACAAGTCAAAATCAAAACCCCTTGGAGAACTAATTGAGGCTAATGTTTAAAAACCTAAACAACACAAACCCGTGATAATTACAACGGTCTAAATCAACAAAATATTTATACACTCATACTTGTAAAAATTAAACTTTAGCTATATCAATTTACCTGTTATGCAAGAAAATGCTTTGAGAGGGGAGAGAGACACAGAGAGACAGAGAGACAGAGACAGAGACAAAGAGAGACAAAGACAGAGACAGGTTTTATAAAAAAAAATGTGAGAGACCTCAACTACGTTGAAAGTAACCTAAAGCAATCCACTGCTGCCTTCCTGCTCAACGGAGCTGCCACATTATGACACTTTCTTTATCCAAACTCAATTATATCAACACGACAAAATGTTGTGCAAGGCAAATATATAAAGCACGAGAGAGGGAGGGAGAATTTAAACAGCTTGGGTAATTCTGCCCGTCATCTCTTCAGTCTCTCAGTCTTTGTGCCCACGTGGCTCTCAAAGTGTGAACCTCTCACCGCACTGAGTGCGATGCTAACATTTACAGAAACCCAGCTTTTTCCTAAGTCTCCAAATGCAAGGAAACCATTGCCAAAGGGAACTACTGCTAATTCTTTCAACACTAGAGTAAAAAATAGCTTTGCCATCTTTAGTGAGAGAATAGCCTTTGCTTTCCAACACCATTTTCAAAAGGCAGGAGTTATTCTGATTTTTTTTCAGATGGTGACACAACATACCACTTAACTCTATTTCCCTATTATTTACAAACAAGCTAATCATCAGCTGTCTATACTTTCATGTTCCTCTATCAGCCCACACTTACCAGTTCAGGCTTGAGTTGTGAGGGATCTTAACCATTAATCTAACTGTTCCTTTTTAAGGTATACTCTTCCCTAGTTCTGCATGCCTGTTAGAGCACTCCTTCCTTTGCACATTTCCTTTACACCTTCTCCCACACTGTCTCCTGTCAAGCGGAACACTCCTTGGGATCCTGCCTGGCAGGTTCATGCATGGGAACACCTATGTCCTGTAGTCTGCTGCTCCTACCACTGACTTTCTCTTGTTACTCTACACTCTCATCCCAAGAACCACAAGGTCCTTTGCCACTTATTCAGTACTCTGTGCCAATCACCAGGCCAAGTACCGAAAAGCATCAGGTAAGATCCCTTTCAACACAGAACTCACACACTAATAGGGGACACAAGACATCAAATGTAGTATTACTAAGAAGGACAAAGAAGGACCATGAAAGCAATTAAGTACAGAAGAGCAACCTTGTGGAAAGGTTGTGGAAGGCATCCAAGACTCTGTGAACTCCTGTATCTGTTTCTAGTCTTCATTTGTTCCTTGTATACATAGATGTGTGTGTGTGCGTGCATGCACAAACATCAAACTGACTCCCACCTGACTGTCCAACCTCAACTCATAATCTTCATGCTGTCTCAGATAAACAGAGAGACAGAGACAGAGACAGAGAAAGAGGAGGTGACTGCTCAGCACTGCTCACTGGCCTTTCTTCTTGACTTCAGAGGCAACCTCATCACACTTACAGATAGGAGAGCTGGCAGATTCTCCAGGCCCATTTTTTTCTTCATCTCCCACTTTAAAAACCAGCAATAAAACCCTTCAAATTCAACTCTTCAAATAGATTTTAAATCCACCCTCTTCATTTTGCTAGCTTTTCCTCTTTTTAATCTTTTTCCATAATGACAATAGCGATCACTCAAAAACCAAACTGGGCTCATTTTGACTCCAGATGCAAAGGTATGGTATTCTCAGCACCATGCCACCCCAGATCAGGCATGGTGCCCTACAAGATCTGCCTCACAGCGCTCCAGCCCCCAACATTTGCAGCTGAAGTATTTGCAGCTCCCTGTAAACATCAAGTTGTTCCAAGTATCCACAAACATCCTAAGTGCATTGCTCTACCCCAGCATTTCAGCTATTCGGCTGAGTCAAATCCAGCCAGAGACGATTACCTCGTGGGCCCCTATGGCCTTCCTTGGTCTTCTCTGCCACCATCCCTAGCTCGTTGATTAACAATGAGTCTCACTTTGGGTCTAGGCTGGCTTTGCACTGTGATCCTCTGATCTTTGCCTTCCAAATAGGTAGGATTATAGTCACAATCCAACATAACCACCTAAATTTATTAGGTTAGAGCTCACCATGCCTTGTTTTCTTACACCTCTGTACTTAGAACATGGCAGGAGTTGTCACAGGAATTGGCCTATATTGTAATTAATTTGTTGGTTCATAAATTATTATTGGAAAAAATATAATGTAAATAGTTTTTCTTCATGTGTCCTATTTCAATGCAATTATTTCCTTATATCTGCTATAGAAAAGTTCTGATTACAAGACTAAAGTTTACTGTTTTAATTATTTTTATAAAACTACTAATTATGTTTTCAGACATCCCCATATTAAACTAGTTATTAATTATGTTTCTTTGGATACTAAAATCAAATGTGCTGAACATATTAATTAATACCAGTAAGGAATTCTTCTATTGTGTTATCTTTTTGGCTGACGTTATATATCCACTTCATGCCTGCTAGGCAGGTGCTCTATGATTTTGTCCATACTACAATCCCCTTTATGCTTTCTCTCTAGTTGAGATTATGGGCATATGCCACCACTCCTGGCTTGTGGATTGACAGAGTCTCACTTTGGGTCTAGGCTGGCCTTGCACTCTCTGATCTTGCCTCCCAAATAGGTGGGATTATAGTCATAATCCAACATAACCACCTAAATATATCTTATAGTTCACACTTGATAATGACAAATTATTCCCATATTTGTATGACTAAAAGCATGTCTATTTCATCCTTTTGCTGAAAATTATCTTCAATGGGTAAAAAAAAAATATCCAGATTGACTGTTTTTCTTTTAGTAAGAAAAGATGTTGCTTGTGGCCTTCTCATCTCTATTTAAAGAAATTTGTGATGGGCTTTGTCTCTACATATGGTAGGCCACCTACTAATTTCCTCAGTATGTAAGATTTTCTCTGTATTACTAATTATAAGCAGTCGGATAACAATGTGTCTCATAGTTCTCTTCACGCTCTTGTGGCTGGGGCTGGTGCAACTTTGTTGTTCTCTGGGGTTAGAGAGTTCATGAGATTTGGAAATTTTTTTTTTCTTTTGCCAGTCTTGGGGCTTGGACTCAGGGCCTGAGCACTGTTCCTGTTTTCTTTAGTTTTTTGTTTTTTTCCTCAAGGCTAGCACTCTACCTCTTCCGTGCCACTTCTGGCTTTTTCTGTTTATGTGGTGCTGAGGAATAAAACCCAGGGCTTCATGCATGCTAGGCAAACCCCCTACCACTAAGTCACATTTCCAGCCCTGGAAATGTTTTAGTCATTAATTCCTTAAACATTTCCGTCAGTATTACCTTTCCACCTTTACCTGAAGCTGTCGCAAGACATAGTTTATAACTTACAGTCTCTTTCTCCCTTGTTTTACTTTGGATAACTCATTATCGCTAATTTCACTAACTTTTTATTCTGCAGTGTCTACTTGGCATCAATCTTATTCAATGCATTTTTCACCTCAGAGATTATAGTCTTTACCACCAGAAGTATGACTCTGATAATTCTTTATATCTTCTATATTTCTACTTTACATGTTCAATCTTTAGTATAATTTCTTATATGTATAGAATATACTTATTAAAACTAGCTTAATGTTCATTTTCACTTATTTATCCGGGTCAATTGTAGATCAATTTTGATTGGTTTTCTTTTCATTATGAGTTGTATTTTCTCTACCAAAGCTGATTTTTTTCCTTGGGGGTGGGAGGAGTAGTCAGAGATACTACAAGGATTCAAATTCAAGAATCATATGCTTGCTAGGCAGGAACTTTACCACTTGAGCCCTATCTCCAGCTTCTCTCCCACTTTTTTTTTTTTTTTTTTTTTGGCTTACATAGGATTTCATGTTTTATCTTGGACAGGTCTTCGATCATAATGTTCTTCACTATGCCTCCCTTATAGCTGAGATTACAGACAGGCATCAGCATCACTACTGTTCTGTTTATTTTTTTTTTTTTTTTTTTTTTTTTTTTTTTTTTTTTTTTTTGGCCAGTCCTGGGCCTTGGACTCAGGGCCTGAGCACTGTCCCTGGCTTCTGCCCGCTCAAGGCTAGCACTCTGCCACTTGAGTCACAGCGCCGCTTCTGGCCGTTTTCTGTATATGTGGTGCTGGGGAATCGAACCTAGGGCCTCGTGTATCCGAGGCAGGCACTCTTGCCACTAGGCTATATCCCCAGCCCCACTACTGTTCTGTTTATTCAGACAAATTTCATAAACTTTTTGTCTGGTCAAAAAGTTAAATTCCAGCCTTCTGGACTTCTGCCTCTTGAGTAGCTTGGGTTACAAGCATACACCACCATGCCTGGTACTTGCCTGATAATTTGTTTTTGTTTTTCTGGATGCCATAGGTAAATTTAACCTTGTTTGGATCGCAGGTATTTTTGTATTTGTATAAATATCTTTGAGTTTTGCTCTCAGGTGTGGTTAAGTTACCAGTTTGACCTTGTCTATTCTTGCTTTTAAGTTTCTAGGTAGGACAGGAAGTAATTTGACCCATTATTGAGGCAAAACCTTTTGAATATTCCTCTTGATGTTTCAGGAATAGAAATGTATTATCACAGCTGGTGGGAACAGCTGGAATAGAACTCCTGGTTCTATAACACTTAAAATCTGTACCCATAATCCTTATATCACTACATAGTAATACTGAAATTTCTCCAATTGTGGAGCAATGGTTTATTAGAAACAACTTTTACAACACTGAAATACTAGAAATGTTAAAAACCTAAATGACTACCCCAAGGGATTCATCAGTTCTTATAAATTCACACAATGATTGACATGTGGTGGTTTAAAACAATGCCATAGAGTTGTATGTATCAACATGGGAGAGATCTGAATAACAATGGTGGTTAAAAAAGAAAGCTGCTAAATGAAATACTGAATGCCACTCATATAATGTTTAAAAAATGACAGAAAAAAACATTTATCGTGTACAGATTCAGTAATAAGTGGGTATTAACTCAAGATACTATGGCAAAAACAACAGTGACAACAAAATGAAAACAAAAAGCAGCCCCATAATCTTATTACTGTTAAAACCAAGGGTTTTTGTTGTTGTTGTTGTTTGGGGTATTTTTGTTTTGTTTTGTTTTTGCTGTTCATAGCTTATGTCTAGTTTGAAGAAAGGGCAAGAAAGGAGATTTTGCTCCTTACAGCCTAAGATCTGGACTGGAATAAGTTCAGCTTCTGAAGTAGCTAGGATTAAAGTATGACCCAACTACTTGAGTGAATAAGAATGCAAGGATATCAGTTCAAGGGCAGCCTGGACAGAAAAGCCCAAGAAGACTTCATCTCAACAAAAGAAGCCAAGTTGGATAGTATATTTCTATCATCCCAACTACCACAGAAAGCATAAAATAGGTATATTCATCTAGACTTGGGCATAGACAGGATGCCAGATCCTATCTCAAAAATAACTAGCTCAGGGCTGGGAATATGGCCTAGTGGCAAGAGTGCTTGCCTCCTACACATGAGCTTTCGTTCTATTCCCCAGCACCCCATATATGGAAAACGGCCAGAAGGGGCGCTGTGGCTCAGGTGGCAGAGTGCTAGCCTTGAGCAGGAAGAGGCCAGGGACGGTGCTCTGGCCCTGAGTCCAAGGCCCAGGACTGGCCAAAAATAAATAAATAAATAACTAGTGCAAAAATGGACTGGGGACATGGATCTGCAGTTAAGTATCTGCATAACCAGCATATAAAACTGAGTTCAAACTCCAGTACTACCAGAAACAAAACTCTTCCCCAGTAACCGCAGCCAGGGACAGGTGAGCAATGAGTAACAAATGAGTCACACGCCCACTGGCCCGAGACCTTCCTCTAAGAGGCACAGAAGTCACTTCCACTCTAATTTGTCTTACCGCAAAGCAAATCACATGTCCACTCTTGGACATAAGGGACATACTACCTTACTTTATGCCCAGAAGGAAAACAACAAGAACTTGTGGACTGCTCTACTGATTACATCAAAATAATGCACAGATTGGAAAGTGGGCACCGAATTCATGAAGGAAGGATGGAGGGTAAAAATGGGATCAGAGCAGCAGATTGTACACTGTGGTTTTATTACCCTTCAGTTTCCTTGTTACCTTAAAAAGATGCTGTAAACATTTACATATCACATACACACAAAAGAAATAATCTAGCTTTAATCTCACAAATATAAAATGAATGCACTGTTCTCATAACCTGACTTATAAAATTCAACCCTATTTGTACAACTTAAAAATTGTTTAACTAATTTATTAAGCCAAAAAAGGTTTATTATGTGTTATCCCCTTATATAATGGAATATCAATCTGTCCTGTTTCAATAAAAATTGTTTACAGTCTTTGCAAATAAAATATCTTAATTTTTAATGAATGCTCAGTCAGTATAACAAAGCAAGTTTCCCAGTTTGTCCAGCTATCAGTCATATCATATAGTCTATTTGCAAAGTCCAGTAATAGCTTATTAAAACTGAAGCAGACAGAGCCTAGAAAGAAAACGCAATATGACACAATATTAGAATATTCATTATTAAAAACTGTTTCAGATGGGATATTGTGGCACACTCCTGTAATTCCAGAAGTCAAAAGGCAAAAGCCAGGACTACAAGTTCTCAACTCACCTAGCTACACACTAAACTGTGAATCTCTAATGTTATTTTAATTTATATGGTTAAAATTTAAGACACTGACATTACCTTCAGAAAATTATGTGAACAACACTAAGGTACTTCAATATCTGCAAATTTTATAGATAGAATTAATTATGAGAAGACAGTGTTTTCCTTGTTGTTCTATGACTCTTATGTAGCCTCAAAGTGAAATTAGATGCATGAAACTGAAAACTTACCCGTTCGTTTATTTCTGTCAACATAACAATACTTCAACTCATAGTCTTTTAACAAATCATGAACTTCCTGAAAGAGACAAAACCATGAATTCATGTTAGTAGATGATACTGCTCTATTAGTCTAACATCATGGCTACATTGCCGCCATCACCACATACCTGTGAAAAGGAACTCTTTCACACATCCCCCAGTATTGATTTAAAGGCACAGAAGGCCAGCATTGAAGGCAAAAGCCTCCCTCTCAAAATGCACCTTCCAATGTGGTCCTGCACAGAGCCACAGCCTCTGTCTCCTGAGTGCACCAGACACTGACTGCCCTATACTCCTCCCACAGCCTTCACCAGGCCTCCCAGCAGGGTATCACCACAGTCGCCATGCCTCCTGAAATTCACCTCAAGGGCTGCTTCATGAAGCTTTGCCTGAAACTTCCCCAAAGAATGTGACCTCATTCTCCTTATGCGAACAAGAGATATAACTGGGGGGAAATGAGGGAGGAGGTAACAAATTGTACAAGAAATGTACCCACTGCCTTACATATGAAACTGTAACCCCTCTGTACATCACTTTGACAATAAATAAGTAATTATTCAAAAAAAAGAGACATAACTTTATACCTCTCATCAAAATGTATTTCAATGTCTACATACTACCTACAGAGGCTTTAAAAGGAATTCACCTGTAGATACTTGAAGCACACACAGAGAGTAAATAAATATACATTATTCTTATTGTAATAAATGAATTTGAGATTTTAACTGAGAAATTTCTAGTTATAAAAACAACTAATAGCCATCAAAGCATAGGATACAGTTAAATCTATTTCCCTGTGGGCTCCATATAGTACTTGAGTACAGGAACTTTATTTTATATATTTAGATTTTACCTGTATCACTTTGCATATGGAAGACATTCAAATACATATCAAAGTAAATATAAATTGTGGCCTTAATTATTTTCCATAATATAGAACAGATACAAAGGAAGTAGATAATTCCTTAAGTGGACATTCTAACCCAGTGCTGGATAGTTACAAGGAACCTATACTATGTAAGTAACGAATGAGTTGGATATGGTGGTACACAATTGTAATTGTAGCCACTCAAGAGGCAGAGATTAGGAGACTTGTGGTCTGAGGCCAGCCTTGGGCAAAAGCAAAAGACTTGTCAAAAAAAAACGACTGAAAGCAAACAAGGCTGAAAGCTTGGCTCAAGTTCAAAATTCTAGTACCCATAAGCAGGTTGGTACTGTTGGCTCGTGCCCGTAATCATAGCTACTCAAGAGGCTGAGACCTCAGCATCACAGTTTGAAGCCAGACCAGGCAGGAAAGTCCATAAGACTCTTAATCTCTAATTAACCACCAGAAAATTGGAAGCAGCTGGGCACTGGTGGCTTACGTCTATAATCTGTAGTAGCAACTCAGGAGACTGAGATCTGAGATCGTGGTTCAAGTGGTAGAGCACTAGCACAAAGAGGTTCAGGGACAGTACCCAGGCCCTGAGTTCAAGCCCCACAACTGACACACACACACAAAAAGAAGAAGTGGAGTTGTGACTCAAAAAGGTAGAATACTAGAAAGCTCAACTACAGTACCCAGGCCCTGAGTTCAAGCCTCACAACTACCACCACCACCAACACCAATAACAAAACTCTGGTACAGTCAAGGAATAAAAGTAAAAAAAAAAAAAACCAAAAAAATAATTATACATAGTTGCTAGTATATAAAGTATACAGTATGGTAAGTATATTTAAAAGGCTTAATTCCATAATGCTAATTCTCACTATTGTGTTGCTATAATACTTAGTTAGCTGTCAGCTGGTAGTAAGCACTGGACTCAGTACTTTTTTCGTTAAGTCTGGCCAGTAAGTATCTTGCTAAGTGAGGACTAGGCCAATCACTGGGGCTCTAGGAGCTGACTGTACTGCCTTACTTGTCCCTGTGCAGCAGTACACTGTCATTAACAGTTGCCAAAACTCTAACTGTTGGTATAGTTACCCCATTACAACAGTAACTCTTCATAATAAGTAGACATAAGAGCAACCTAGAAATGGAAAACAAGAGGATAGTTGAGAAATATTTTCCCTTTTAACCCAGTAGAAGGGGAAAAGAGAAGTGATAAAATAGGCAAAACATAAAGCTGGGTGAAGAAAAGATAATCAGGCCTCATACAAAAGATAATGCAGCACTACTTATTTGTAAGCTATAGGACAGATGTTTAAAAATAGGTGGACACAGCAGCTCACACTTGTAATCCTAGCTTCAGAGGTTGAGATCTGGAGGATTATAGGCCTGTTTGGGCAAAACATTGCAGAGACTCCATGTCAACTGATTAAAAAGCTGAATACAGTACTGTACATTTGTCATCCCAGCTATGCAGGAAATATAATAGGAGACTTGTGGTCTAGTCCATCCTGGGAAAAAAGGAAGACCCTTTCTGAAAAATAACTAAAGAAGAAAGAGAATTCCTGTCTTGCAAGCACGAGTTCAAGCCCCATTATCACTGAATAGATACATGTAGATATAGATATATATCTATATATATGCACACATATGTATATATATATCTATATATCTATCTACATGTATTACATAAGCACGTGTATATATACGTATATGTATTGATTTTTTTAAATACTGTTAGCTGGAACACATAATATAATGATCAATGTACATATTAGTCTATAATTTACTATCACAATCTTTGTACTGTAGGCTTCAATATTTTCTTAAACTTATAAAAACATATAGTGTATTCTTCACTAAGAAAAACAACTTCAATTGTATATAACATAGACATTGTGCCAGCTGATGAACTTAATACTCCACAGAGAAGGTTTTATTTGAAGGGATCGAGTATATTCTTTTGGTTGCACAGAATCTGATCTTTCACTGGTGAACAGCTGTTAAACATTAGATAATGACAACCTGATACTGCTCTTCACATTGTCATGGCATTGTAAACAAATGGCATGCTCTCTGCTTGATTAGCTGAGGGAAAGCTTCAGAGTCCCTTAGAAAACGTTCATATTTCTAACCATAGCTTTTCTATGCATCAGACATGGGGTACAGAGCCTGTCAACTGGGATTCCTTATAGTATCCTCAAAGAAAAATCAAATTACTTTTCCCCATGCCCTGGTTGTTCTGACCCAGGCAAAAGTGGGTCACCCCTCAATTTGAGCCTTCGTAAATTGGCCAAATTAAAAACTTGAAACCTGAGAGTTCTAATAACCATCTGCCAAAATTCTCCTATGCGTTGCCACACAGACCTGAAAGAACTAAACACTAAACTAACACTTCCCTACTGTGCAGCTAGCTTTATAACATTTCTAATGAATTATAAATGGTTTTTTTCCTTTGTAATGCTGGAACTGGATACCAGGGCCTCATGAATGTTAGACAAACACTCTTCAACTGACCCCACCCCAGTTCACAAGCTAATTATTTTAAAGATTTTTTTTCTTATTTATTGTCAAAGTGATGTACAGAGAGGTTACAGTTTCATACGTTAGGCACTGGATACATTTCTTGTACTGTTTGTTACCTCTTCCCTCATTCCACAAGCTAATTTTTAAGAAGAACTTCTGATAGAAATACTTCTGTCCTCTGATCAGCAATATCATTTACAAATTTCTGAGCACAAGGGCTTATCAACATTGCTATTACTAATTGCCAATAGTAATGTTCTTCTAGATCTGACTAGCTCTCACTCCCTAAAGTTACATGAAAGCTTTTGCTCACATAAAATGTTGGTTGAAAAGAAGATGAGCTACTTTCGGCTCAAAGCAGGCAGTCAATGACACCCCAAATCCCACCAAAGTTAACAGTAATATTCCTGCTGGTCTGGACTTCTTCCTACATGAAACTTGGCCTTTGTGATGCACTTGAACCACAGTTTCCTAAGCCTTTCACTGGCTTACTTTTTTGTGTTTCAAATTCTTCTAAGTCTTTCACAGGTTAACAGTCTACTTTTAGATCCTGAAGGAAACAAATAGTGTGTTAATTTTCATCTGTCAAATGAAGTATGGGGCAAAATTTCATAACCATATTGCCAGCCAGAAAACTGAGGACTCCAAGCTTAAGGACTGGGACATGGACCTGCTCCTTCTGGTCCTTACCTACCTTCACCATTCTATAGGTATTACCCCCCCACACCCCACAATCCTCCACCTTTGACTCCCTACCTGAGCAAGAGTGGTTTTTCTCTTTCTTGTTTTGAGTCTTTGTAGAAATGGTGTTTGTCTTTCCAGACCTTGATTTCTATATTCAATATCATGTTTCTGACATCTGGTTTATTACCAGGCTGTTTTTCTTCTGAGTTTTTATAAAACTACATCATGTTCTTGCAAGCAAGCATGGCATATCTACTGGTATTCATCCTCAAGGAGTCTTCATGGGGTACATGCATGCAAATGGCTGGCTTGTGAGTAAGAGAAAATGTGTTTGGCAGAATGAGCTGACACACATGCACCTGCTGATCCACTTCCTTTTATACAGTGTTAGCAGATATGAAGCTTTGGTCAACTTCATTGTCTCACTGTGTTCTGAAGTTGTTATAGACTGACTAACCAGAAAGGGCAGTGTGCTGGCTGTCTTTACATGCCTGTTGAGCTGCGGTACCCAGTTATTCAGTCACAGTCAAATCTAGGTATTGGTAAGAGGCCATTTTGTTCAAATAAAGGAAATTGCCTTTGATAAGGTGGATGGGCATCCCTCAGTCAGTTGAAGTCTGTACCAGCAAAATCTAAGATGTCCTGCTAAAGAAATTCTGCCTTAAAGCTACAACATTTATACCTGCCTCAGTCTTCAGCCTGCTGCCATGCCCTTTGGACTTGAGAGTGCTCAAGGGCCAATTCCTTAATTCCTTACACACACACACACACACACACACACACACACACACACGCACGCATGCACGCACGTGCGGGGGGGGGGGAGGAGGGAGAGGAAGAGAAAAACCTGCTCTGTTTCTCTGAAAGGACCCTTGCTGGAACAGGCATCTTTCTATGTTTATTTGCCATTTACTTCCTCTTCTGAAAAACATTTATATGTATCTCTACTGCCTGTTTTTCCATTCTGATTCTGTTTGTTTGTTTACTTGTATGAGGATTTTAAAAACAAATTCTAAATGCTAAAACTCCCCTGTCATTAGTAGTATTACAAACTTTTTTTCCGTACTATGTAGTCTGTCATTCTGTTTATTTGTGAAACTTTCCAGAGACATTTCACATTTTTATGAAGCCACTGGTATCAATTTTTGCCATAAAATTTGTAGGGTTTATGTCTTAAGAGGTTCTTTCTTCACCAAAAACTTATTTGCTAATAGACTGAAGTTTTCTACATTTCAGTTCTAAGTCAGTTTGGAAAAAAGAAATCTTTATTTACCTAAGTTCATAAATGCATTATTGTTTCTTCAGGAAAGGTGTGTGTGTGTGTGTGTGTGTGTGTGTGTGTGTGTGTGTGTGTATGCCAGTACTGGGACTTGGAACTCAGGGCCTTGGCATTGTCCTTTAACTTTGTTACTTAAGATTCAGGCTTTACCACTTGAGCCTCAGCTCCCTCCCTTCTGTTTTTTTTTTGGTGGTTAATTGGAGATAGGAGTCTCATAGACATTTCTGCCTGGGCTGGTTTCAAATTCAAGTCTCATCCTCAAATCTCATCTTCCTGAGCAGCTAGAATTACAGGTGTGAGCCCTCAGCTCCCAGCAGGAAAGATGTCTTAACATTAACATTTAGACCAGAGGCCCTATGGTTCATGCTTGTAATCTTAGGTATTCAGGAGACTAAGATCTGAGGATCATGAGTTGAAGCTAGCCTGGACAGAAAAATCCATGAGATTCTTATCTCCGATAAACCACTCGGAAAAAGCCAGAAGTGGAACCGTGGCTCCAAGTGGTACAGGATTAGCCTTGAGCACAGAGGCTCAAGGACAGTGCTCAGACCCTGAGTTTAAGCCCCAGGACCAGCAAAAACAAACAAACAAAAAAAGTAACAAACAACATCAACATTTAGGTTACAATTCATCTTAAAAGAATTTGTCTAAATTCCACTAGTTACAAGTCAACTTCCCAACATCCTTCCTTTATTGGAAAGCCATGCATTGCTGAATGAACTGCTATATGACACATGGGCTAACTGGCATTTGTTCCATTGGTCTACCTGTCTAGTCCTTTTTACTAGTATTACAGGGTATAAATTGATATAGCTTAGCTGGGTGCCAGTGGCTCACATCTGTAATCCTAGCTACTCAGGAGGCTGAGGATCATGGTTCAAAGCCAGCCCAGGCAGGAAAGTCACCATGTGATTCTTCTCTCCAATAAACAAAGGTGGAAGTAGCACTGTGGCTCAAGTGGTAGAGCACTAGCCTTGAGCACAAAGAGGCTTAGGGACAGCACCAAAGCCCTGAGTTCAAGCCCCAGAACCAGCAAAAAAAAAAAAAAGTTTTATCTTAGAGAAAGCTTTGAAATCTGGTAGTACAAATCCATTTTTGGAAGGCTATTTGAAGCCCTCTACCTTTTCTGCATAGATTTTAGAATCAGTATATCAGTTCCCATGAGAAAAATGTGCCAGGAACTTTGAGTGGAATGTGCTAAAGTCTGGGTCTGTGTTAAAGGCCTGCCTCCAGCTGAAGTTCGCAGTTTGAAGCCAGCCCAGGTAGATAAATCATGAGACTCTTACCTCCAAGTAACCAGTAAAATGCCAGAACTGGAGGCATGCATAAGCAATAGAGTGCCAACAGAGAGCAAAAATGTCAAGAGCAGTCCAGAGTTCAAGCCTTAGTACTAGCATTAAATACATACACACACACACACACACACACACAGAATATATATGTATGTATGTGTGTGTGTATATATATATATATACATATATATGTATAGAGAGAAAGAGAGGGGGGGAGAGAGAAAACCCTTCCATTAAATGTGTGAAGGTATTAATGACTTGTTTCCTAAGAGTGGTGACTATGAAAAACTAACGTTAGAGAAGGGCAACTTGCAGGCATCACCTTAACCAAATAACCAAGGTCAATATCCCCAGTGCTAAGTCCTGTTGGTGTCAAGAGGAACACCCTGGGGTCAGATGGGCACTTCATCTCTGGCATTCTTCCCCAAACCCATAGCACTGATCTTATCAGGAAGGAGAAAAAAAATCCCATAAATCCAACTGAGGAACACTGTAGAATATGCCTGATCTTTGATCTAGTAATAAACGAAAGAAAGGCTGAGAAACTGTCCTAGAGGGAAACAAAACAGACAAGATAACTAAACAAAGTATCATGTATTAGAGCCTGGGACAAAAAAAGAACCTAAGTGAAAAAACTAATAAAACTCAAATAAAGCTTGTGGTTTCCTAATACTAGTAAGACAACATCAATTTCACAGTTTAGAATAACATATATTAGTTATGCAATGTATAACATTACGAAAAGCTGGGTAGGCAATACATGATAAGTGTATGTTTGATCTTTGAAACTTTTTGTGAAGCTAAAGAGCTTATTTGAAAAGAGGACACAGGGCCATTAGAAACAGCTCCTCCTGCCCAGAACTAAAACAATGGAGGCCCTAATGTGGGAATAGTGACAACTGTGGTCCCCTATGAGCACCACTGAGCTGAGAAGCAACCCTCACCTATTGTAGTCTGTAGCACACATGTTCATGGTGATGCTGAGGTAAACATGCTTACATCTGCCCCACATAAAAGTGTAGCATATGTAATTCTGTATGGCCCTAGATACCTGCTAATAATAGCAAACAACTATGGTACTGGTTTATGTTTACTATGCTGCACTTTTAATCATTCTTTGCTCTTATAAAAGGTGTTTACTGGAAAGCAGTGTACATGTTGTACTAGTAACAGCCTCAGTTGTCTTGTGTCCTCTGTCTCTTAGTCTCATCAAAAGGTCACCTGACGTGACTGCCTCCCACCAACCAGGTCTGTGTGAGTGCACCCTTGATCCTCACAGACATCCGAGTTGCCTAAATGCATCCCTCACAACATAGCGCTCAAGTGGCAGAGTGCCTGCCTTGAGCAAAGAAGCCAAACCAGAGTGTAAAGCCCTGAGTTCAAGTCCTAATACTGGAACAAAAATAAAACCAACAAACAAAAACTACCTCTGTCAAGATGTGACAATGGCTGTCTCCAGGGTGACGGTATCACAGCAGTATGCTCAAACAGTGCCGGGAAAGAAAAATTCTCAGAGCTGTACTGACAATATTTGGTATGTTTGAAGTGCTTTCAAAAGTTCATTTCCCAAATGGAAAAGAGATGGGGGAGGGGCACAAATACAGCCACAATATTCAATGTATATATGCAAAAAATAAAGTAGGAAACTTGGTGTGACGGGGGGGGGGGGTGTCTGGGGAAGAATGATGGGAGGGGTGCCTCTGGTTAAGATGCACATGTTGGATTGTAACCCTCTTACTGTAACTATTTGAAGACTTTTCAGATTCGCATGCTCTTGTTTACTGCAAGTACGTTTATTCTAGTTCAGGTTGCAAAAAACATCCTTACCAAGTCAGGGAAGTAGAGACTAATTTGGAATCAAAGAAAGTGGTTAAACTGGTAGGATAACTGAAGCTCCAAAGTCCAGAAAAGAAAGGAACGCTGGTGACTAAGAGTAGCTCTCACTGGCCTGGGCAGAAGGGATAGGGACAATGGAGTAAGGGTAGGGTTGGTAAGAGTAGGGTAGGGTGGGTAGAATGGGGTTAGGGAAAGTAGAGTGGGGTAGGTTGGACAGAGTGAGGGTAGGATAGTGGGAATGGAGCAGAAATAAAGATTTTGCAGGAAGCTGACCCAGGGCAGAGGGAATGGGGGTCTCAAAGTAAAGACAATTGTTGTGAATAAACACAACACAAAGCACAATGAGACTAATTAAACTTTGGGGATTAGAGAAACTTTTCCTTCCTAGAAATAGTGTGAGGAAAACTAGCATAATGGATACTGTTCTAAATGTTGTAAAGGGAAACATTCTTTAAATGAAATATTACATTGTAACTCCTTGAAAACCTTTTTGGTTTGCTTGGAGCTTTGGGAGGTCTAATTTCCTCTCCCTTGTTCCTAGCTTAGAAGAGCTGAGGACTTAGTGTTTATCAATATGTCTTTCCCTGCACTTGTACTGGCCTTTTATTGCTTTCTGCATTGTTCTTCTGTAACTTTTCAGTTCAACACTTTTACCTAAGAGCTAATTCGTAAGTAACTTTCTTGTGTGTTTGAGTCAGGGTCTCCCAATATAACCCAGGCTGGTCTTGAACTCATGTTCCTGAGTCACCCTCTTGAGTGCTGGGGTTAAAAGAGTACAATCTTATACTCAGGCTGAAAACCTCATTAGAGGAAACTGTACTGAGCAACCACTGCCTGCCAGGCCCAGAATGTGAAGGGTCAGTCTTCAATTCCTGGGTGGCATAAGTAATACATCTCAGAAACAAATGGGCCTGGTTTATACTTCTGTCTAGATGGAGCATCATCCACACGTGCAAAAGTTTCTTATGAAAACTTTTCTCAAGAAGCAGCTTTGAGGACCAGGGTGCTGTGGCTCCTTTCGATAATCCCAGTTATTCAGGAGGTTGAGATTGAGAAAGCTGTAGTTAGAGGCCAGCATGGGTACAAGTTAGCAAGATCTCCCTTTCAACAAATAATCTGGGTGGGATGGCATACATCAGTCATCCCAGCTACATTGGAGGCCATAGGTAGGAGATTCAAGGTCCCAGGCTAGCCCAGGGGAAAACACAAGACTCTATCTGGGAGGGTGGGGAGAGGGGGGAACATAGCAAGTCTCTGAGTTCAAGTGCCAGTTACAACACACACACACACACACACACACACACACACACACACACACACACACAAACTTTGAAGCTTTGAGGCTGACTGCTATAATCTTAGCAGTCAGGGAACAGACGGATTTCAAATAGAAAACCAGCCTGAGCTGTATATGAGACTTTCAATATAGTAATTTCTTTAAAAAAAATTGCTTTGGATCTGCCCATGTGGTCTACCCTCACATGTCCTGAAGTGGTGATCAAAATTTCATTGTCCTACAAGAGCACTTTACAACCTGGGGTCTGTGATGCTGTACTGAGATCTGTAAAGGATCCCTAACTCTTGAAATTATATGCAGATTTTGGTGTGCTTAGGAACTTTAGCACCTTTCTGTGAGAGGTTTAATAGTGCCCAAGGCTACAGATAGTTGGCTGACTGACTGTAGGTGAATAGATGAGCTCACAGCTGAAAACTAAGGCAGGCTTACACTGCAAAAAGTATTCATCCACAGAGCAGTGCTGAGAGCCTGTTACCCAACAGGCATGTGAAGAGGAGAAGTGCAGCACTCAGAACAAAGTAGATGTTCCATATCTCTCTTGGAACCATGAGTCAGGTTCTAGGCTAAACACTAGTGACACAAAGGTAAATAGGACACAGTCTCTGCCCTTTCAACACTTAACACTACAACATGGGCAGGGAGGAATTGCATGTATAACCCAAACACATATTAGTTCTCTATCACTAATTAGCCAAATGATCCTGGGAGCATATCAACATTATTTTTTAAGTTTCTGCTGTCTATGAATAAAGTAGGGGTAAGAAAGTCTGATTATACAACTTTAATGATAATTAAATATGCACAAAGCTCTAAGTATAATACTTGACAAACCTAAGTCATTATTGTTAATCTTCTTGCATAGTAAGATGATCTTTTGTTTGACATACAGGCTGAGCAACTTGAGTGTAGCTGGGTGGCAGAGGGGCTGGCCTGGCTGGGCCTCAGGTCCCTAATGGCACAGGAGCAAAGGATATAAGGTTCCTCAATGCCGGTGTACTCCAAACCCACTTGTCAGGGGATGTGGGGCAGCAGCAGGACAAAGGCCCAAAACGCTCCTTCTGAAGGGTGTCCTGGCACCTGCCTGCCACTGGCCATATCTCCTGCCACCCCCAGTCCCAAATACAGATGCAGGAGCATCTCCCACTCTGGGACAAGGGCCAGTGTGAAAGTCAGTCCTCGGGATGGCTCTGGAGGAGGAGAGGCAGAGAAGAAGGGCAGCAAAGGCAAGGTGACCAAGGAAGGGCCCTCGAAGAGCCAGGCTGGCCGAGCTCTCACATGGGACTGTGTTAGCACTATGAGTTGACAGCCTTGGGGGTGAATTATTATTGTTACTACAGATGTTCAAAGGAAAGAGAAATTTGCTCTGGCTGAGGATTATAAGGAGATAGTCTCTCTCTCTCTCTCTCTCTCTCTCTCTCTCTCTCTCTCTCTCTCTCTCTCCTCTCTTTCTCTCGGCATTACTAGGGATTGAACATAGTGCTTCTGCCACAGGTACGCTAGCACTTGAGACATTCTATCAGTCCCTTCTCACTTTCTGCTCAGGCTGGTTTGGACTGGCAATCCTACTTGTGCTTCCCTTTGTCACTTAGATTGCAGGTGAATCCAGCCACTGTGCTTCCTCTTGGTTTGAGATGACAGACATGTTCCAATGTACCCAGGAACTGACTGGGTGAAATTTTACCAACTTTTATGCCTGGGCTTACCTTGAACTCTCAATCTATGTCTCCCAAATATATAGGACCACAGGCTTGAATTACCACACCACAGTCTATACAGATATCTTGATCAGACTACTAAATTTAATTTTGGGTGCTACATTTTAAAAGATATAATGATTTTAAAAAATAGTGGTGTGTATCCAGAGAAAAGTAAGGTGATTAGGAAACCTAAAATTGTATCTTAAAAACTGTGGTTTACAAGATCTTATGTTGTAAGACACTACAAGTCCTGTGTTGCTGGGTAGGTGCTGGGTCAAGAATTTAAAATTTTTAAAGCAATATTTTATATGGTCAATATTACTAAGACACTGACAACACAGAAACTTGATGAAGAGGGAGGATACCTTATAGTAGTTTTGTGAAATGAAAGGTTTTCAAACGTGCTACAGTGTACTCGGAAGTTAGACTCGCATCTAGAACAAAAATGTTCTACCTTCCTTCGAATACTGAAATACACACACATACACACACACACACACACACACACACACACACACGTTTTGTTCTGTTAAGAGTCTCAATATACAAGCCAGGATGATCTCCCAACTCTTGATCCTTCTGCCTCTACTTCCTGAGCCCAAGGATTACAGGTATGATACACCATGCCCAGTGGTTATATATTTTTGCTACAGTCCTTTATTACCTAGGATACTTCTGGCTGGCATCAACATAAGACTTAGCTTCAGTGAGGCAAAAAGGGAACAAGGAGCTTGGGAAGTCAAGCTCCAGAGGGCAGCTGAACAGGTTGTAACTCCAGTTCAGCTTCTAACAGCCAGCCCCAACTCAGTCAGCCTTCCTTCGGGTGCTTGCTGCAACCAGGACTTTGTGTTTGCATTCATATCCAGTGAGGAGAAAATCATTTTTCTTAGCAATCAAACAAAATTCCTGGGTGATTCTGTTCTGTATTACATTAGGCTGCACAATTCCAGTGGCCCAGGCACCACCACGTGCAGACTGGCTCAGGGGCAGGTTAGTTATTGCCCACTCTTTAACCACCTCCTCAGGCAAAAAGAGAGGGAAACCCACCCAAATCATAGAGCTGCTAAATAACCAGGAAGGTAGGGCCTCAAAGGAAAGTGAGTTGCTGTTAAGAAAGGCAGAGGAAGAAAGGAGACTGGGTGGGCGATACTATCTGGGTCCCAGCAAGAAAGAGATGGCATACTGAAAACTAACTCATTGGAGAGACAGCTACAAAGTTTAAATCCTCTGGCTACCCACAATTCCCTATGGTTCATGGACTTCGGGACAAGGGGAGTGGTTAGATAACCCAGAAGAGCACAGAGCCACTGGATGGACCTGTAACCTTTGACAAAGGAAGCAATAAAGCTAGCAGGGGGAGAGCTGGGTGGACGTGACTCCAGTCTCGCTCTCTGATTGCTGATCTCCATGGTGACTCTGGCCAAAGGCAACCAGGGGAGAAGGCTTGGGGATGGTGAAAGGGCCTCCCTTTCACAGCAACTCTTCCATCAGAGTCAATTTCATTTAATGCGTCCCTAATCTGAGTCTGATTTAAGAAGTAATTCTCTTTAATTCCTCCCTCCTTGTTCTGTTGTGAGACATGGGTGTGTCTGGACTTCAGCACAAAGCTGATTAGATGCTGGTCACCATGTGATCTGGTGTAATCTTACCCTCCAGAAGCAATCATAATTTCAATAGAAGTTAAAATGCTAACCTGCAAAAACTAAACACTACCAAATTCTTTCTATGGAAAACATGTTGCAACTCTAAAGCTCATTTCTATGCATAACCCCACTCATTAGATGAAAACAAAAAAGGTCTGTGGATTGTATGAGCCTTCTTGGGCCTGGCATTAACGCACAGCATTGTGATGCTAACCACAAAGTACTCCACTGCTCCTAGCATAGATTTCAGAGCAGGGATCAGCACTTCCAGAACGCTTTTCTGGAATTTCTGCCAAGACTACCACTTAGGGAGGCAGTGGTGAATTTCTACAGCAGCCACCAATGTCCTTATTATGTTAGAAACAGGGTAATGAGATGCACAAAGAGGCAGAACCCGTAACTCAATCCTACTTAATTACATTAGAAATGAAAATGTTCTAACAACCATTAAAAAGTATACCTATACTGACTTTTGGAAGTACAATGTATTCTTGACAAAGAAGCAATAATTTTTCAAAATGAGAAAACATCTTAATACTGTCAGGAAAGAGTAGTAAATAATAGGCCTTTTTTTTTTTTTTGCCAGTCCTAGTGCTTGAAGTTAAGGCCTATGCACTGTCCTTGGGCTTCTTTTGCTTAAGGTTAGCACTCTCCCTCTTGAGCCACAGTGCCACTTCTGGCCTTTTCTGTTTATGTAGTACTGAGGAATCAAACCCAGGGCTCCATGCATGCTAGGCAAGCACTCTACCACTAAGCCACATTCCCAGTCCAAGAATCGTAAATAACAATTCTATTTTCCAAAGAGGCCATGATTACTGAATAAATTATTATGGAAAAGAAAATAACCCCAAGTACTCAGTAGCAGGAGAGCAGAGGGATCACAGTTTGAGGTAAAAAATTATTAAGACTTCATCTTAACTAACAAGCCAGTCATGTTGTTGTCTACTTCTTATT
The DNA here is from genome assembly GCF_023159225.1 of Perognathus longimembris pacificus. Taxonomy (NCBI): domain Eukaryota; kingdom Metazoa; phylum Chordata; class Mammalia; order Rodentia; family Heteromyidae; genus Perognathus; species Perognathus longimembris. The sequence goes on along the minus strand of NC_063167.1, from coordinate 44,851,238 downwards.
CCAGCTACACTAGAGGCCACAGGCAGGATGACTCTACTGGAAAATAACTAAAAACAAGAAGGGCTGAATAAAGAAAATGCAAATAAAAACAACCCTGAAATACTATTTTACCCCAGTTAGATTGGCCAATATTCTGAATTTTATTAACAAGAACAACAAAATGCTTGCAGGGATGCTGAAAAAGAGGAACCCTACTGCACTACTGGTAGGAATGGAAACTAATACAAACACTGTGGAAAGCAGTCTGGCGATTCCTCAAAAAGCTAAACATACTCCTTCCCTACAACTCCTAGGCGTCTACCCTGAGCGGCATGAACCAGGATGTGACAAGGACACCTGCACTTCCATGTTCATTGCTGCATTGTTCACAATAGCCAAGATATGGAAACAACCCAGATGCCCCACAATAGATGAATGGATCCTATATAGAATGGAATTTTACACAGCCATTAGAAAGGATAAAATAATGTCATTTGCAGGGAAATGGATGGAACTAGAACAAATCATGGTGTGCAAGTTAAGCCAAGATCAGAGAGATAAACGGGGCATGTTCTCCTTGATGTGTGGAAGTTAGATTTAGAGAGCAGTGAGATATGACAAAGTATACAGGACTCAAGATATACATATGCAGGGAGACCAAAAGTGGCTACTCTTAGGAGAAAAGCACCAAATTGTAATACCAAGCACTTCTTCATATGTATATAAAATAGTATACAGACTGAAAAGAACCCCAAAGATAAGGAAACAAAGGACCTTTTTCTTACTTTGTCTTTTTGGTTTTAAATGGCTCTGTATGCTTTACCTCATATACAGTGTATACATGTGCACATTTGAGAGAAGGTGGAGAGAGGGCACAGAATCAGTGGAAAGCAGGCAAAAATGTGCAGCAGTGGAGGCCACTGGTTGCACTGGACATTGATAAAAGTGAACCAAGCAACTCATGGGTAGAGATGGGAGGGAGGGAATGGGAGATAATGAAGGAACAGATGATACTATGCGAAAGAAATGAAATGTACTTATTACCTGACATATGTAAAGGTAACCCCATTGTATATCACCTCTAAAACAATATATATATGGACTAAATGCATGGCTCAAGTGATGTCTGCCTAGCAAGCTCAAGGCCATAAGTTCAAACCCAAAAAGAAAAGAAAGTATATTTTTAATATACCACAGTTGAAGTACATAAAACATATGCAAAATTTTCATATATTTTGGGGTTTTAATTTTCTTTAATGAACAATAAGTAGCTTTTAAAGATAAGCTAAACCAGAGTACCCTACATTTGGTGAGTCTTGATTCTAAAAAGTGCTTAGTTGATGATATTCTGATTTCAAATGGATCTCTGTTAAGTAACCACCAAGATTCTCGTCACCTTGAAATAGAAGTTTCTAGTACTCACATGGAGAGGAGATCATGCTTTCTTTCCTCTACTGCTGATCCTGGATATACACCTCAGCACTCACAATCAGGCCCCTCAGGTTTTCAAGTAAAAAACACAACAAAAACAGTGATGAACACACACAAGCCATGTGAAAAATACCGAATGCGCACAAGCAACATAGGAAGTAATTGTCTGTTTTCTCCCATCTGAAACTCTAACAACAGTGCTTCTGGAAGAGAAGCAAGTTAGAATATAAACAATTTATAGAAATGCAATAGCAAACATTAAGATAGGGTGTCTTATACCCTAATTCTTTAATTAAGTACCTGGTACTTTAATCAAAATTCTAGATTCAAAGTTGCAAGAGTACACATACCAAACACACACATGCACAACTATTTTGAGTAGTATTCACAACACTAGTTTTTATTAGAAATTATTTGCTTCAGACATAATTTTATATTTGTTAGGAAAATGGAGGAGAATGGAAAAGGAATAGGTCAATTGTCAACAGATGAGGACTGTTTATTGGGGAACAGCGAGGGGAGCAGACCTTCCCATGGGTTTTGAGGTTGTGCAAGGGGGTGGATTTGGGACCAGGCTTATATGGGGTCTGAGCAAGGAAGCAGAGGTTAATGAAGGCACCACTACTAGGTCTAGCAAGTTGGTGGCTTTTCCTTTTGCCCACAAAGGATTATTTACAGCTAGGCCTAGGTGCATATCAAAGGAGGTTCACAGAAATTGGGGCTTTTCTGTTACAGCTGGGCCTAGGTGAAATGTCCTGTCTGCATATCAAAGCAGGTTCGCATATTGAGGTTCTGCCTGATATCTGCATGGGCCTTAGGCAATAGGGTGGGGGGGAATCAACCCTTCATATTCCATCTTTAGATACATAGAAAGAATGGAGCCTAGAGGGGAGAGGCAAGTCCTTCATATAGGATCTTTGGATACATAAAAAGAATGTGCTGAGAGGGGAATAACATGGAATTATGAGAACAAAGCAGATTCTCATCAATATTCATTAGAAATTATTTGTTACAAATATAGTTTTATACATTATCACTCTAAATAATTACATCCTAAAATGCAAACTCTGAAAGACATAACTCTACATTTTCAATCCACAGTGATCGATGATGTGCCTGTCTACCCCACCCAGGTAGCCCTATGCAGCTAGACTGGAATCCAGTGCAGGATAGGTAGGAGGTGTGGCTGCAAAGGTAAGGAGGGCTCAGGTCACAAAAGGCCCAGGGGCCTTAAATGCCCATCCCATGATGAGGAGCCACAGCACAGGAGTACAGGAAGTCACAGTGGGAATATGGCACATCTTGCCTATGGATGAAATTGATGAAAAGAAATCACTGCTTTAAAATCCAATTCCATGCTCCCAGTGGCATACAAAATGTATACAAGCTTCTCGGACAGAGACCGAACTTCACGGCAACCTCACTCTTACACGACTAATTCAGACCTACTATTTCTTCCTACTAAAAATCATCTCTGGAGATGTATGAGAAGTGGTCCAGGGTCTGTGAAGCCGAGAGGCTGATGGTGTTATGGGGTTCAAGGGAGGGGATTCCCCATCCATCCAAGAGTCACCACTCAGAGACAGTCTCAAGCAACATGATGAATTTATTGGGGAAGTTCCAGATGGACCGGTCCCAGGTTTCAGAAAAAATATGTAACACAAAACAGGACAGAGACACAGAGACACAGAGACTTACTTCCAGAAGATTCACCAGTAAACCTATTCAGCTCCAAAGGAGAGCTGACTTGGGACGCCATGGGGAGGAGAGATGAGCCAGGAGACAGGACACAGGACGTGAATATGGAGACACATCGCATGGCTTAAGGGTGCCTGACCCTAAATAGGGTCAGGTCAGGGGGCTTGGTCACAGGAAGCTCCCAGTTCCAAGCACTTGACAGGCAGGTTCAGTAACCTGCAGGTTCATGTGTCCGCCCCTGTCTCTTGGGGTTCAGGAACACCTATTACCTGGGGATGGGACTTCCCTTCCTATAGGAATCCAGGCACAGCCATCAAGACCAGATGAGTACAACTTGTCATGTGGCCAGATCTGACATCCATATTATAGTTTGCTTTTACTGTTTACAGCAGGAGGAGGACTGATCAAAAAATCTAAAGCAGGTCATGACTGACAATTGCAGGTAAAGAAAGGGAAAAGTTGTGCTAGTCAGAACAAGAGATTGAAAAAACCAAAACAAACAAAACCCAACAACCTGTAAGGGGGACGGGTTTTAAAACAAGAGGCCAGGAGGCCTCTTGGCTTGGGAGGCAGAGCAAGCAGGGCTGAGTGAATGAATGTACCACTAGGAGAAAGCCTGGGAGACAATATTAAGATAAAGGGCTTCATTCTATCAAACAACACATTGCTAGAAGGTATTTGATATAGGTACTTACCTCTACAGTGCTCACTAAAAAATAATACTTTGATTGTGCATTTTAGTCACTGAAACTATACCACAGAAACTATACTTATGAAAACGACTTTTTAAGAAGAAAATACCAAACCAGGCACCAGTGGTTCACTCTGTAATCTCAGGAGGCTAAAATCTGAGGACCATAGTTTGAAGCTAGCCCAGACAGGAAAAGTCTGTGAGACTCTTATCTCCAATTAACCAGCAAAAAGCCAAAAGTAGAGGTGTGGCTCAAGTGGTAGAGCACCAGCATTGAGCAGAAAAAGCTCAGGTACAGTGCCCAGGCCCTGAGTACAAGTCCTAGTACTAGCACAAAAATAAATGAATAAAATAAAAGGGAAAACTATGTTTTCAAAATGTTAAGAAAAAATTATTAGACACTTACGAACCAATTACCAATCAGAAGTTTTTCTGGAGCTCTAGCTACATAGGTGGAGAACTATAGTCATAAATGCCATTGACTATTAATGTGCTATCCTAAAATAAATAAAATATAAGGGTATGCATGGGATTAGGGAAGATGATACAAAGGTTGATGATAGCATGATACTGATCATGCTATCATATTCTTGTTGAATTAAAATCCCTTTGTATAACTACATGAAATAAAAGTAAAGTAAACAAATGAAAACAGCACAAACCAGGTGCCAGTGGCTCACATTTATAATCCTAACATTGAGGAGGCTGAGATCTCAGATGGCAGCTCAAAGGCAGCCTGGGCTGGAAAGTCTGAAAAGCTGAAAGTGGCACTGTGGCTCAAGTGGTACAGTGCTAGCCTTGAGCACAAAGAGTCTCAGGGACAGCACTCTGGCTCTGGGTTCAAGCCCCTGGACCATGAAAGAAAAAGGAAGGAAGGGAGGGAGGGAGGGAAGGAGGGAGGGAGGGAGGGAGGGAGGGAGGGAGGGAAGGAAAAGAAAGCAACAGAAAGCAACACAGACTTTCTTTTGGAAATGAATGTATCTCAAACATCTGATTACTTAATAACTGAGCAAAAATCAATCATTTTAAAGAGGTTACAAAATATACTGAAACTTCCATTATTGAATTTACACCAAAATACTAAAACTAAGGGGGGAAACCCACAGACATTAGAATTGTTAAAGAAAGTAAGAGGAGATAGGACCTAAAAGAATTCCTCCCAGACATACTCAAGAAAATATTACTTGAAAAAAGTAGATGAAGTCATGTGTGGTGGCACACACTTGTAATCCCAGCCAATAGATGACAAGAGATTTGGAGGATGGAGGTTTGAGGTCAGCTTGGGCACAAAGTTAGAGACCTCATCCTAACTACCACCCCAGGCATGGAGATATCAACTTGTAAACACTAGCGGGAAGCACAGGTAGGAGGATGACCATCAGAGGCTAGCCCTTACAATAATCTAAGACTCTAAAAGAAAAATGAAAAAGGAGAGAGAGGCTGGCGGCATAGTTGAAGTGGTAGAATATCTGAGTTAAAAAACCCATTGGCACTCCCTGGGATTGGGGTGGGGGGGAGAGGAAAGAAGGAAGGAAGGGAGAATTGGAGGGAGGGAGGGAGGGAGAGAATTTTAGTTTTACTGAACCAATAAACAATTCCCAGACTAAAATAGTCTAAAGGAAAGACTGTCTTTTCATGGCTTTTAGCAGTTCACATACTTTGGCTTGTTTTAGTTACTTATGTAACATAGACCAGAAAACTAGTAAAAGTAACATAAGTCCTGAATATGATGGGGGGCGGGGGTGATGAAGAGAAATCCACACTCAAGCAAATCCTGTATGGAAACTAACATTGACCTGTTTGATTTTTAAACTACATATCTGAAATACTAAGAGCTTTCACCATGGACATTCTTACAGAAAAGTTAAATGCTGGCACAAGCCTGGAAACAGGTGTAGTTCTTAGTACCTTTTTTTTGCTGCCTCTCAGGAAACTTGCTATAAGTGTTTAAATGCATAAGAACAGTATACACTTGATCTGGCAGTAATAGCTCACCTAAATACAGAACGCACAACAATTTTATTTGCTAGTTTATGCTTGATACCTTAGAGAAAACTCTAAGATTTAGGGTAAAGTTAAGTTTATAGCAGAGAAAGACTAGCTCAAAACCACAAGCCACACCTATAGTTTTCAGAAAGCTGGTCTCCATCACTGCTACCAGATGTAATTGATTTGTTCTTCGCATAGGATACCGATATACTTTCTACCTCTTTTGACAAAATACCAACAGAAAACAAGAATAGAACTGACTTGATTGTTGCCTCTAAATCTATTTTAGAACTAATGCAAGAATAGTTGACATTCTACAAAACAAATCCAGAAACTTGTTTTCCTCCCCAAGATTATCCACATATTGTGCTGTGTTGCTTTAGTTGGTGTCTTAGAAATGCCACCTTCTCTAAGCCTTCCCCCTCTCTAAGCTCCTCTATTTGCATGGGCAGGGAAAGTTGCTTCAAACAAAAACAAACAAGCAAACAAACAATCCAGGTATCTTCACAGGTAGCAATACAAAACATCACACAGATGGGAAGGGGACTAAGACAGATGAAAGGAGAAACATTAACTCAATGTTTTGCTTGCATCTTTCCCTAAAAAATGGCCCCATGCACTTGTGAGTTATGAAGTCAAGTGTTCCTGTTTCTTACCAGAAGCTCTGTAAGTTCTAACAACATGATAATGGGACATAGGTCTCATTATTTTATGGGTACCCTAGAAAAATCACCCTGCAAATGTCAACAGCCAGTCCCGCTTACAATTCCATGCATGCAGTCGTGCCTGAATACACACAAATCCTTAACCACCAGGACATCCAAATACGTGTGTGTATAATATGTGAACATCTGGGGGCTGGGAATATGGCCTAGTGGCAAGAGTGCTTGTCTCATATACATGAAGCCCTGGGTTCGATTCCCCAGCACCACATACATAGAAAATGGCCAGAAGTGGCACTGTGGCTCAAGTGGCAGAGTGCTAGCCTTGAGCAAAAAGAAGCCAGGGACAGTGCTCAGGCCCTGAGTCTAAGGCCCAGGACTGGAAAAAAAATATATATGTGAACATCTGGACCATTAAGAAGCCCCCCCCAAGACCTCATGCATTTGATACAACAAAGTGCATACAAAAAGAGAGGTTAACAGTGGTTATAAGTATCCCAAATATGAGTTATTCCTATTTTTTCTCCTTAACCCTTCTTGCATTTCCAAGCTGTACTTTCTACCATGTAACTTCTGCAATGAGAAATCTAACTAATAAACAAGCAAACAACAAGATCGTTTAAGAGTTTCTGGTTCTAAGGCAACAGTTGGCTGCCCTGAGGTCACTGAGGCACAAACCCTCCGGGTCCAAGGCTCGGCGGCAGGCTCCTGGACGCGAGCTGAAAGCCTCCATTCCGGGGCCTTTGCAAACCCCGGAGACAAACTTGCTTCAAACTTGGTGGAGCACAGATGCAGCCGGGAGCCCGGGCGGGCTCACCACGACCCCGCCCTCCCCGGGCGCATCCGAGTCCCCGGGTATCCCCTTACACCCGCCGTCCCTTTCTTTTTTTTTGGGGGGGGAGGGAGGTTTCCAGTCTCAGTCCCCCAAATCTGAGCGGCACACCCCACATCCACTCTCCCTGGCCCTCCTCCGGCTCCCGGTGGGCTGGACGTGCAGGGGAACGCGGGCCACACTTCCACGCAGCCACCCCCACCCCGGCCCCGTGACCTTGGGCCACAGCCTCGTCGCCTCCCCGAGCCTCAGTTTCCCTCCCCAGCAGATAAGGAAAAGAGCCGGGGGGGGTGGGGAGGGCGTACGCTGCCCGGATCCCCCCTACTGCTCCCCGCGACCGGCCCCAACACCCCGGAACGTGCCCCCCACCCCACTCCCCGCCCCCCCGCAGCCCCGGTACCTGGCAGCCGCAGTCTGGGGGCAGATTTTTCACCAGGATTTTCCTGCGGTTGCTCAGTTCCCGCCGCATCCGCTGCAGCCGCGCCGCTACCTCGTCGGGGGGCAGCGCAGGGGGCGTCTCGGAGGGAGAACCCGACTCGGGCCCCGCCATGCCTCCCAGGCCCGCGCCCCCCCGACCACCACTGGCGCCGCCGCCGTCTCCCGCCGCCGCCATCTTCCCCCCGGCCCCGCGGACTCCTCGAGGCTCGAGGGGGAGCGGAGAGAAAGCGCGAGGAGGCCCGGGCGGGGGCGAGGCGGGCCGCGGCCGCTCAGAGGGCCCCGCCGCCGAGGGGGAGGGAGCGAGGGCGGAGGCGGCGCCGCGACCGCGGCGGCGGGAGGGGGAGAGGAAACCTGAGGAGCCGCCCAGCGGCCCCTCGGGCGCCCCCCACGGCGCGGCCCCAGCCCCCCCTTCCCTGCCCCCCCCCCACGCCCGAGGAGCCCAAGCCCCCTCCCTTCCCGGCCGGGACGCCGCCGCCGTCCCGCACCTGTGCGGCGGCGGGCCGCTGGGTGGGCTCGCCGGGGGCGCAGGTGAGTGGGCTCGCGCGGGGCGGCGGCCTCCCCCTTCCCCAGGCCCGTGGGAACGCCCAGGGTCGGGCTTTCTGGAGGTGGCCCCTGCGCGGCTTGGGCCAGGGACTCCGACCCGGACCTTTGTTCCCGCAGATCGCCCCCTCCCGCCGCACTCCGATCTTGGGGCCCCCACGGTATTCCCTCGTTGGGTGGGTGCTGGGGTGGCAGGTGCGGACGTAAGACATCCAAACCTGGGGAGATACGGGAGGCGCGTCCCTGCAGCTGCGGGGACTCCTGACCCTAACTCTCCTGTTGTCTGCGGCTCAAGATAGGCGTGTCTGGCAAAGTCGGGAATTGTAATGAGAAATGCAATTTCTAGAAAAGGGTCTAGGACGGGGACCGTACACCTTTGTTATAACTGGGCACGTGGGAAAGCCTGCGCGTCCCACGCGTCCTGGTCCCTGGGTCTTTGTCCAACAATTGCGTTGCTGAGATGGAGAAAACTTAGGAAGCAGTGCTGAAACCAGCACCAGGTCCGAGGGGAACTGGGGGGCCGAGGGCGGAACAAACGCTGCTTGCGATAAAATTATTTCAGTTGAAACTGCGAGAATTATATTGTAAAACTACCTAGTCAAAGAGAATCACGAGATGAAGCAGCCTTTGGCACCTGCTCAAATCAACCAAGAGGAACCTGCAGGCTGGGTGTGGTGGGGCATACCTGTAATCCCAGCATTCACATGATTTCAATTCTATGATAGTCTATTGCATAGAGCTTGGACACTTTGAAAAGATTATTTTTCAAAGTGAGCAAGAAGCAAGAATAGCCTTAGAATACGCGATAACTTGAGTCATTCATTAAGTTTCAGAACATGTATTTATCCAAATGAGTACTCTCAACTTGACAAACACTTATTAAATGTCTATTTTGTTCTAGACAATATATAGATAGGCTCTAAAAATTCACAAATAATAAAATGTTTCCTCGTGATAGGGGCTCAGCCTCATTAGGGAAATTATGTAATAACTATAATTAGATGTGATAATTAGTATGCAAACAGAATTTCAGGATCAGCCTCAGAAAACAGTGATCTGAATCTAACTTTAGTGATGTTGCTTTTGCTTAAAACCTTTCCCCAGCTGCTTAAAAAAAAAAGGACTATGTTATATGGAGCCATGCATGTCTAATGAATGAATCAGGTGTCCATTTTAAAACTGCTGTGGGAGCCAGGTGCTGGTTGCTTATAGAAGCCTAGCTACTGAGGAGGCTGAGACCTGGGGAGCACAATTCAAAGCCAGCCCAGATAGGAAAGTCCAGGAAACTCTTATCTCCAATTAGCCACCAAAAAATCAAAAGTGGTGCTGTGGCTCAAGTGGTAGAGCACTAGCCATGAGCTGAAGAGCTCATGGACAGTGCCCAAGCCCAGAGTTCAAGCCCGCTCATGGACAGTGCCCAAGCCCAGAGTTCAAGCCCCACGACTGCCTCCCTTGCCCCCGCAAATAAAACAACTTCTGTGAGGGCACAATTGGTTTTATGTGCCATTAATAAATCATCACCCACATTTTGATAAACACTGCTCCAGGGTTCAAATCAACCATCCTTCTTTGTTATTCTTGTTCAATAGGTTTTTGAGGAATTTGGAGAAATAATAAACGACTGCTCCTGACATTCTAAAGCTGAATTGATTGTTCTTGTCACATTAAAAAGGGAGGGAGGTAGCCAATGAAGGCTAATGTAATTCCAGAGTTCCTTTCATTTCAGGATTCAGGCTGACTCTTTAAATAGCAGCCTCCCTGGAAAACTGAAGAACACTCTAATCTGAATGTGAGGTGAAGTACCATTATCAGGTTACAGCACACTTACCAAATACTCACAGGTAATTATCATGATTTATGTAATTACATTGTTCTTAAAATATGAACCATGTGCTCACTTAGCCTTTATTAAAAAAACTATGAGTGTTTGTTTTTTTTTTGTATTTTTAAAGCTTTCCAAATGAGGGGTGGTGGTGCTGAAGAGATTTAATAAATCTTACTGTATAATAATAAAAATAACATCTTGTATCCAAACAATCTTAGGATTTTACATCATGATAATGAGACATAAAAAAAGTATTTGGCAAGACTTTATAGACTGTAAGAACCACAGTCTTAGTAATTTATTCACTCAACATATATATTCAATTTCAGTCTATAGATGTATTTACAATGTAGCAGACACAGTACATTAATTTTTATTCAAAAGTGTAATTTTCCATGGGGAAAATAATTGCAATTCCATAATTGCAAGTTTAGTATGATAAGTACTATTGGTAATGTGCTCAGTAGCACAGCAGGAGGCTGAATTTTGATGCCAGGGTCACTATCCTGAGATGTTGGATCCTGAAACACAAATAGGAGTTTTCTAGATGAAATGGGGCAAGTGCTGAAACAGAAAACACAAAGAGATCCAAAGGCATCAAAAGGAATGAGTTTGATGTTTTTGAGAACCCTGCTTCTGTTAGGAACAAGACAGAAAAGAGAAGAGAGCAGCAGATGTCATTCTTCTTTCAAGTAGTTGATTCCATTATAACCGAATACCCTCGTGTGGCTTCAAAGGCAATCCCAATGAGGAAAGTGACATCAGAGGCTTGCAGACAGGAACGTGGCACAATCCGTTTTAGCTTTTTGAAAAATAATTCTGACAAGAATGGAAAAAATTCATTTACCAGGTGTTGTGTCAGTGACCAGTCAGGAATCTTCTAAAACAAAGTGAAAACATTTGCAGTTTCATATTAGAGTAGAATATTAACAATGAGAGCTATAATGTATGTAAGCTTTTATATTCATTTTCTATCTTGCTCTCGCTCTCTCGTGCTCTCTCTCGCTCTCTCGCTCTCTCACTCTCTCACTCTCTCTCTCTCTCTCATTCTCTCTCTGCATACAGCTTTATTTGGACCCCTGTAGTTGACCTGCGATGTAGCTAGAATGTACCTTTTTACCAATGTGGGACCACAAGTAGAGAAGGTCGGCTACCTTGTCCAAAGGCACACAGCAGGCAGAGGCCCCAGGGTTCCAATGTAAATCCATCTGCTTTTGGAGCCCAGGTATATAATCTTATGTAACTGCAGTCAGAGAAAGGGCTGGATTTGTGAGGCTATTCTGAGAAAAACACAGTAGAGCTAAGAAAAAGCAAAATATAGCAGCGAGAGAACAGGATCCAGAGTCAAATTACCTGGATTCAATTTTGTGTAACTGGAGCAACTATTTAAAGCATGAGAGAATACTTAAATATGTGGAGCCTCAGACACTCCATCTCTAAAACAGGAATAATAGCAGCACCCATAAGGTTATAAATAATTAAAGGCTAAGAGGAGGATTAGGCAAGGTAATACATATAAAAGGACTTAGCAGAGGGCTCAGCTCATGGGTTAGATAAAAGACAGTCATAATAATGATGATGATAATGAATACTTATGAATTATCATTAGAGCTTTCAGGGGCATATTGAATGTCAGCAAAGAGAATGGTATGGTTTTCAATGTGAAGTGGGGTGGGTGGTGATGCCACAATGAAAAGAGGCAACCATGTAAGAGCTATAGCTACGAGGCTCGATTTTAGGCATCTGAGCTTCAACTACTGGAGGACACATAGCTAAGAATACCCAGAAGACACTAGAGAAATTGTAAGAGAACTTGGTAGTGAAAGTGAACATTTAACTCTGGTGAGTGTGCAAAGTGAAAGCGAAGTCCAGGATGAGGCCCGGAGGCCCCAGTTCAGCTTTCCTGGCTGGCTGCTGGTGTATCACCTCCTTGCTTCTGTGTCCTCATCGACTTTGCTTGTATTTTTTTACTTCCTTTTTGGATCACAGATGGAACCAATTTACCATTTGCTGCTTTCTGCTATTGACCTTGCATTCCATATCATACCAGCAAAATGTTTTTCTCAATCAGAAAAAAGGAAGTAAGGTTGGAAATGATCAAAGAAAAAGTGGCTCCAAAAGGTCGCTGGGGGTCTTTCTGTCCATCTCTCCTCTCTGATGATATGACATGTTGGCTATTCCCTTCTTGAGACATACCTAGCCAGTTCTGTTTCTTTCTTTGTTTTATATTTGTGAGATGAAGGTATTGCTACATAGTCAAGGCTAGCCTAGAACTCCCTACTATACCCTGAACTGGCCTTGACTACATGAATCCTCTGTGTCAGGCTCCCTAAGGAGTGCTGGTATTATAGCCATAGGCCACCATGCCAAGTTCCACCAGTTCTCTTCAATAGGCATCTTTTGCCCCAGAGGCTCATTTGTGTCAACTGTAACATGAAACCACCCCATTAAACAAACCTATATTTATGGAAATAATGGTGACATTTCCACATGCCCTTGGTTATTTTTCTTTATATTTTTAAGTAACATAAAAATGTACAGTTAGGGGTTACACAGTGTTTTCATTCATATACACATTGTATAATGATCAAGTGACGCTTATCAGTCCTTTGTAGTGAGAACATTCAGACAACTTTCTTTTAAATTTTTTTGAACTATACAGCACACATCCTTGTTAACTCAAGTCACCCTCCAGTGCAATAGAACACTAGACTTATTCCTCCTTTCTAATTGCATGTCTTTGTGTATTACCCAGAATGCTTCTTGGCAGGCTTTCATTCTATTTTTCCACTTGGCCTCCTGGCCTTGGCTTCCTTTCTTTCTGCCTCTGCATTTATACAGGATTGTGGAGGTGTTGTACTCAGATCTCTCTCCAAGACAGTGTGCTGTATGAAGTGTTATTGACTCCCAGCCTCCAGCTAGTGACTGCATCTCCAGATGTGCAGCATTAATTCCTCTCCCTACCCCCACAGCACTGCCAAGCAATGCCTAAATACATAGGGTACCACAGCTGCTTCAGTTCTGCCTGACACAAGATTCCTATATTGAGCAATCTTTGCCAGTCATGCAGCCAAGACTTTTCTCCAAGCAGCCCTGCAGCCTGGGCTCCTCCTACCTCATCTGCCCTCCTTCCTTCTTTTCTTTCACAAGTGTCATCTCTGCTCTGCACTTTGAGTCTCTCCCTACCCATTCCTGCTCCTCTCTGCTTCATCTTTCACACATGATTACTCCTAAACATCTTTGTAACATCTACGTGTGGCTTAATGTCCATTACCAAGAGGATATAAACTGACATAGGTGATTAAAAACAATGGTCCAAGGAAAAAGGCAGTGTAATTAGGTTTTGGTATTGTTTATTCATGCTTTGCTGGCAAGGAGGACCTCATTCTGAGAGACTACTGGAATGTTCCTAGTCCAGGGTGGTCATGCTATTGCTGAAGATTTCACTGCTGAGGATCTGGAATACATCCTGAGAGAAGAGAACAATTTTTGTCCACTTGTGTTCTGGCAGTATTAGAGTTTTAACTCGGGGCCTTGCACTTACTAAGCAAGTGCTCCTCCATTTAGCCATGCCTCTAGCCTTCCAGTGCTTTTAGAGTAATATTTAGGTATTTGAAAGGTATGGGGAGAATCATGCCTATAGCAATAAGAGTTGCTGGCTGGTTATTTCAAAGTTCTATTGATTACCCACAGAGGGATTTCAACCTGAGGAATAATGAAACAACAAAAAAGGGCAGACAGAATATGAGACACCTAAATAGATCCTGTTTAACTTGAATCATGAGATTTTAACAACATTGCAAGGACACAAAACCCCCTTGAGGGAGGCAAACTCACTGTTTAAAAGTGCTTACGTGCCTAGAGAAAGTGATAGCCCATGCTAAGAGAAGTGGCAGAGGGCATAGGAAGGAGTATAGAAGGTTTTGCAGTGAATTCCTAGCATGTGGCCAGAAGGCCCACAAGAGGACTATGTCCACTGCATGGCCCAGAGAACACCCCATTCTCCAAGGCAATCAGGAGCGCACTGGGGAGGGTACCCAACATCATGATGGCAGCCCTTCTTCAGGTCAGGACTGATGCTGTCACCAAGGTGGATTCACAAAGAGCAGTAGGGATGATGAGGCCAGGTAACAATGCTTAACTACCCGTGGGATGCCATTACTGTAACAACCAACAATACTGGAGTCACAGAGGCTCATGAGCCACAAGATGTAAAAAGTGGTTTAGAGAAGGGCTCAAGTGGTAGAGTACCTGATTAGCAAACATGAATTCCTGAGTTCAAATCCTAAGATCACCAAGAGAGACAGATAGATAGAATGAGGGGATGGGGGGAGAGAATGAGCAAAGGAGATAGAAATGGTTAATAGAGGTTGGGAATGTGGCTTCATGGTACAGTACTTGCCTAGCATGCATGAAGACCTGGGTTCGAGTCCTCAGTATCACATAAACAGAAAAGGCCAGAACTGGCACTGTGGCTCAAGTGGTAGAGTGCTAGCCTTGAGCACAAAGAAGCCAGGGACAGTGCCCAGGCCCTGAGTTCAAGCTCCAGGACTGGCAAAAAAAAGTTAAAAGAATCTGGTATCCCCAGGGAAAAAAACAGAACAGCCAGCAAGAGTGTCATTTAACATCATTTATCAGAGGGTAAAGTTGGTTACCCCAATAGCGTCTCATGCTCCATCGCTCACTTCCTGCATCTGAGGACATTGTCAGACCTAGAACTCAGTGACTGAGAAATGGCTGTGTTCTGAGGAAGAAGAACTCTGCAAGACCATGGCAGGTATTACGAGAGATGGATCCCTCAGTCCTGTCTTAAAGGGACACCCAACTATTTACTCATGTGACTGGGAAAAGGAGGATAACGATATTGAGAGCTTTTGAACAACTGTCTGAGCTGACATTGATTCTCAAAGGTTTGAAGTGTTAACCTGGTCCCTGTAAGATTGGGGCTTTTGGACCCCATAATATATGCGATCTGTTTAAAATCCAGCATTTGGTCAGCCTACTGTCCATGAATCCAGGCAGTCATTTCACCTAGTCTACATGGAGAAGTAGGATTGATGTCCATGGCAATTTGGTTCTTTTATATCCTCTGGTAATGTGGTAAGAACCAAGGAGAAGCCTCTAAAATGACCACTTCCTAAGCCAAGACAGTGAATTACATAATATCATGTCCCAGAAACAATGGCCCATATTAGTATCACTGTGATGATTATCTTTACCTGTCAACTTGGCCAGGTCACAATGTCCAAGCACTTGGTCAAATATTATTCTGGATGTTTCTGTGAGGGCATTTTTTAGATGAGATTTACCTCAAGGGACTTTAATTCAGGGGACTTTAATTAAGCAAAACAGATTGCCTTCCATAATGTGGGTGGGTTAAATCCAATTAGCTGAGATCCTGGATAGAACAAGAGGCTGACTTCCCCGGAGCAAGAAGGAATTCTTCCAGTAGATTTCCTACTGGCTTAGCTATAAGATGTACTCTTCCTGGTTCACCAATGCACTGTCTTTGAACTTGAACTAGAGCTTCTTCCCGAGTCTCTATACTGCCACCCTTGTTCTTCAGATTCTACTTCCCACAATCATGTCAGCCAAGGCCCAATTATTCTAAAAAAATCTCTCTCTCTCTCTCCTTTTCAGAAGAAGTAAGTGGCCAACAAATACAAGAGGAAATGCTCAACATCCCTGGTTTTTTTTGCCTTGGAGGACTTGAAATAAACCACTTTTAACATGTTAATATGCAAGAATTCTCAGCACACTTTGATATGTATTCATTCCCCTGATTTGTTCTGTCATCTTAATCTCCTTCAGTACTGTCCCTTTAGTCCTCCATCCCTGGCATGTTTCTAGAACATGCTTCTGGACCTGTACTGAAAACAGGCATTGGAGCACACTTTTAAACCTGATTGGTTCAGTCCTGACAGCAGTCTTATCATTGATTAGTAATGGATTAGAATGCTTGGACAATTACTGCTTTTAAATCCAACATAGCAGGTGTTTCATATCATCACCTCATAAATTATTGAGTCTCAAGAGAAAGGATTTTTTGTTTGTTTTTTTTAATGTTAACTTCCTATGTGAGTCAGACTTCTTGTGGTTGTGACCAAATACCTGAAAGAAACTTCCAGGGTGGAATTATTTAGTTTGGCTCATGGCTTCAGAGGTTTCATTCCATATTCCTTGGCTCTGTTGATTCTGGGAAAATATAATGATAGATTTCACTCCCCAGGATTTTCTAGCTAAAGCCTGAATATCTTGTAGCCTCATCAGCATTGAGCTGCCCACTCAAAGTGTTCCCACAATTGCATCTGCTTTTAGCTAATTTTACATCTCTCCTTTTGCTATATCCAAGGTCTCTTGCCAACTCTTCCATTACTTTTTCAGTTGTGATATTCCGTTACTTCTGCTTTTGCACTCAATTGTCCATTTATGAGCAACATTTTGCTTTTTATTCACCTAGTAAGAGAAATGCAAGCTTTGAAGTTGGACTATTCCTGCATAGTTTTCACATGAGCACAGACGTTTCTCTTAATACACTTTTCAGATGGTAAATGTATTGCTAACAGAGAAAAAGATCCCAAGATAGGGTGTGACAAGGAAAATCTCAGTAAATTTAGGTGAGTACTAGTTCTACATATACTGTAGGAAGTTTCCCAGGTACCCATAATTATATGAACCTATACTTTTGATGCAAATGCACATCTAATGCAATTGTAAGTATTTTACTTGCAAACTACCCATTCACAAAGTTCACCCAAGTTTCCATTGAATTGACTCTAATAGAGTAGAAGCCTATCTGTAATTGCTTAAAATGATACCCTAGAGAATTTTATGCCTGAAGGAGCTTAAGGAAGTCAGTTCTGCTATGTTCTTTTACCTTCTGGCACACTTGTACATAAACAACCCACACAGCACAAAATGTCTCCCAGAAAATAGAAAACTCACTCTAGAGTTTAACAATGTCCAGGCAGAGATTTCTTCTATGAATATACAAATCATTTTGTTATTATTTTTCATAAGAGTAAACCTGGCTTCTTCTTCTTTTTTTTTTTTTTTCCAATCCTGGGGCTTGACTTCAGGACCTGAGCACTGTCCTGGGCTTATTTTTGCTCACGGCTAGCACTCTACCTCTTGAGCCACAGCACCACTTCTGACTTTTTTCTATATATGTGGTGCTGAGGAACCAAACCCAGGGCTTCATGTATATGAAGCAAGCACTCTACCACTAGGCCATATTCCCAGCCCTAACGCTGTTTGTTTGTTTTTTAAGTTGTAACTGTTTATTTCCCATAACAGGACTTCATGCAAATGGCCATTTTCTCTTTGGATCAGAATACAACTCATTTGTTAAATATTTATTAATCCTAAACCTTCATTTAGCAATCTTTATAGCTTCTGCTCTTTGAAAACCACCACAAATTCATGGTGCCTTTGACACTCAGTATTTTCTGATTATTGTGATCATTTTTCTTTTGGTGGGGGTGAGGATGCAGGTCCTAGGGCTTGAACTCATGGCCCGAATGTTGTCCCTGAGCACTTTTGCTCAAGGCTAGCACTCTACCACTTGAGTCACAGCTCCACTTCAGCTTTTTGGTGGCTTTGAATTTTGATCCTTAGATCTTAGCCTCCTAAGTAGCTAGTATTACAAGGTATAAATCACCAATGCCCACCTGTGATCATTTTAATGACAAATTTTCAACATTCTGTCTACATAGTACCGCTGCTACATTTGTTCACCCTTTGTCCCTCCATTTCTGTACTCCCTTATTGCCCCCCACAAAGACAGATAAGTGAACCAGCAAGACGAATTAAAAATCATCTTGTTTCCATTTCCTGGAATTCACTGGGCTAAACACTTAGTGAAGCATTCCACTGAACCTTTAGTTTTTGACAAGATGTATCAGGGTCTTCTCACTTTGTCTTTCCCTAAGATTTAGTCCCACATAGTTCCTGTGGAGATTACAAAACAATTCTGTAAGCAGAAAAACTATGGGTATTTGAAGTTTCCATTGTTTTTCCTCATTACTATTAGAAGCAGTTTAAGCTGAAATCTATAAAGGAAGCAGAAATTATCCAGATGAAGTAGCAAGATGGTCTTGGGCTTGGGGAGATGCAATGAGGCAACACAACTAAAAGGCAGTAGAAGAGTGGGTACTAACTGACAAGACCTAGGAGAGAAAGAGACTCAGGAAGCACAACCTACTACCAATTCCCAACCCCCAGCTGGGAATTGAGGAGTTGGTGGGGAAGGCTTACTGAACAAAGTCATTACTGACTTAGATAAGAGGTGTTGCTAATGCTCACCATGTCCAGTTCATCTTTCTTTCCTGAGCATTACTGGAAGGCAATCCTTTCTGGTGTCCCTTTAATTGATCTAGGTCACATAGCTAATTAATATCATTTCCTAGATGAGGCACTGAAAGACTCTCTTCCTGTGATGTAGCAGGCTGAAGCAGGAGGGTGGAGAGTTCCAGGCCAGCCTGGGCTAGGTAGATATTCTAGGCTAGTGTGTGGCATGTATAGAGATGATTTGTCAAACAAACTCCCTAACAACAACAAAATCCACCTAGTCTGAGCTGAGGTTGTAGCTTAGTGGTAGAACATTTGCCATTCATATTGGGTTTGATCTTCGGCACCACAAAAGTCTAGCAAAACAAACACCCTTTGCAGGAACTAGTGATTTATGCCTACAATTCTAGCTACTCAAGATGTTGAGATTTAAAAATCATTGTTCAAAGTCAGCCTGGACAGGCAAATCCAAAAGGTCCGTATCTCCAAAGAACTTACAAAAAGCCAGAAGTAGGATCCTACATTCAGGTCCTAGTAGAAGCACCGAACACAAAACAAAATAAAAACAAACTCTATTCTGTTTACACTAGTCATGATCTGTGGATCAGTCATTGTTGCACTGAAAAGAGTAGAGTGGAATTCTGTTGGGCTAAAGCAGATGGAGACCACTGTCATTCTTTGTTTGAGAGATGAAAATGACTCAGGCCAACAAACATAGTCACAGTGAGGGCGGAGAGAAACAAATTTGACATATACTTAGATGAAAGATAGGATTTGATACTTGTATGTTAGAAGCTATGAGGTGAGAATCAAAATGTCTGCCTTGAGTAGGAGGGCATGAAGATGGAAAATAATGAGCCAGTTGGTATGGATTACTATGAGCTAGCCAAGTATCAATACTCAGTAGGCAATTATATATATCCATTCTGAGACTCAGAACACAGGACAGTCAATGATCATGTTTGAAAACCAGGTTGGGGAAATAGCACAGCATAGAAACTTCTAGCCACCTTATAAAGTAGATGAAAGAAAAGCAGACTGAGAAATGAGGGTCTACCCTGAAGATTACGTACATGTGTTCCCTCCCTCCCTCCCCCTCTCTCCCTCCCTCCTTACCTCCCTCCCTCTCTCTGTCCCTTCTTACTTTCCTTCCTTCCTCCTCCCTCTATCCCTCCCTACCTTTCTTTCCTCCATATCTGTCACTATCTGCCTCTCTCCTTCCTCCTTCCTCTCAGCATCCTTCCCTCCTTCTTTTACATTGGGTGGTCTTGATAAGATATAGTCAAAAATAGCTTCATTCTTCCATCATTGCATTCAAACCTTTCCATGTAGGACAATATTGGTGTTTAAACAGATCCATTTTTCATACATATAAGCTGTCAGACCTGTCTAAGTTAGAGCTTCCACCTCACATGGAGTCCACCTTTTAAATTCCTTCTCCCACCTTGAGGCTGAACCAACTCTTTTTTTTTTTTTTTTTTTTTGCCAGTCCTGGGCCTTGGACTCAGGGCCTGAGCACTGTCCCTGGCTTCTTCCCGCTCAAGGCTAGCACTCTGCCACTTGAGCCACAGCGCCGCTTCTGGCCATTTTCTGTATATGTGGTGCTGGGGAATCGAACCTAGGACCTCGTGTATCCGAGGCAGGCACTCTTGCCACTAGGCTATATCCCCAGCCCTGAACCAACTCTTAATCAAGGAGCAGAGAGGGGAGGGCATGTGGTCTGTTCTTCCACTTTTGCACTTCACATTTCCCCCATGACTCTTAGTAAACTCCAAGTTAAGGAGGAATAGGATAAAATGTGGCAAAAACATTTTTTTGGTTATGTACCCAACCCTCATCTACCTGCAAATCTCTGTGGAGAGGGAAAAAACTGGAAGAAAACGAGGGAGGAGGTGACACTTCAAAAAGAAATGTACTCATTAACTGATATATGTAACTATAACCCCTCTGTACATTACCTCTACAACAAAATTTTTTTTTTTTTGTTTTGTTTTGTTTTTTTTTTGGCCAGTCCTGAGCCTTGGACTCAGGGCCTGAGCACTGTCCCTGGCTTCTTCCCGCTCAAGGCTAGCACTCTGCCACTTGAGCCACAGCGCCGCTTCTGGCCGTTTTCTGTATATGTGGTGCTGGGGAATCGAACCTAGGGCCTCGTGTATCCGAGGCAGGCACTCTTGCCACTAGGCTATATCCCCAGCCCTACAACAAAATTTAAAAAAAAAAAAATCTCCGCAGACCTCTATGGTACAATCCTCCTTGAAAACCCAAGTTCTAACTGATCTCTTACAATTTTCCTCTACTTCCATCTTTGTGTGTGTGTGTGTGTGTGTGTGTGTGTGTGTGTGTGTGTGTGTGTGTGCATGTGCATGCATTCATGTGCATGCTGACCCTGGGGCTTGAGCCCATGGCATGGGTGCTGAGCTTCTGTGCTCAAGGCTAGTTCTCTGCCACTTGAGCCACAGCTCTACTTCCAGTATTTTTTTTTTTTCAGTAGTTAATTGGAGATAAGTGTCTCACAGACTTTCCCTCCAGGCCTGGTTTTGAACCTGAATATTCAAATCTCAGTCTCCTAAGTAGCTAGGATTACAAGGATGAGCCACTGTACACCTAGTTCATCTTTGCATTCTTGATGGGGTTATTAGCCCTCATATAACCCACCTCTCAGGTACAATTCCTGTGAGACCATGCCACCTTCCTATCAGCTGGGTTATGCCACAGCAGCTCCTAAGTCTCAGTCGTGTTCTCTCACTTGTGTTCCATGTCCATTGCAAGTGAGCAGCAAGGCTCTGCTTCTTGTCTTTCAGGACACCAGGCTGATAATCAGCCTCAAGTCATGCTTGTGAGGCCCCTGGCAGATGGGGAAACATGGAGAGCCTTATGCTGACTCCTCAGATGCATGCACAGAAATGATCTGTTGGGTTACCCATCACATCCTCTGGGTTCACTGCACTCATAGAAAATGTTCTGGCCAGCTTCTGTCTTTCAACTCTTTATAGTCTTGTATTTGGCTCTGGTCAGAGCTTGAATGCAGGTCAGAGGTTTTTACATTGCCCCAAGCATCTAGATGGGTGTGTTTTTGCTGAAAGCACCTTCCATACATTCCTTCCAGCTTCACCTCTCACCTGGCCTGTGGGAATAGCATGGCCCTTACCTCTCCTGTGAGGGGAAAACTGTGGTTCTCTGTGCTTGGCCAGGGACCTTCTCTCAAGAAGTCATCTAGTGGCAAGATGTAATGGTACATACCTGTAATATCAGCTATCACTGGAGGTGAAAACAGTAGTCTTACAGCCCTGGCTCATCCCTGGGTATAAAAGTGTGAGACCCTCTCTGAAAAACAAACTAAAGCAAGAGAGTGGCTCAAGGGAGAGTGCTTGTCAAGTAAGTGCAAACCTAGTACTTCTAAGGAAAGAAGAAAGGAAGGAAGGAAGGAAGGGCTTCCAAAACAGGAAGAAAGGAAGGGAGGGAAGGAGGGAAGCCCCAGTGATCCCTTGGCAATCTAGGGGTGCAGGATGAGTCCTCTCCACTCCTCTCTTGCTTATGGGGATACTTTGCCATTGCTTCCAGCTTGGAGTTTCAGTTTAAATTTGAAACACCAGGAAAAGTCCTATTTAACATTTTGCTACGTCTCCAAATGACTGGCTGGACATCCAGAGGGGTACGAAGAAAATCAGGAGAATATAGATGGTCCTGGCAGCCAAACAGAGTGTTGTAAAAAGAAAATATTCCAACAGTTTGGAATTTGTTGAGTGGCCAAGAGAAATAAAGATGTGAAAAGTGTTCACCGAGTGTTGGAAAATGTGAATCCTTGGCACCCTTGCCAAGGTGGTGGTGGCATTGGTAGAAGGAAGGGCAGAGGCAGAGGAGCAAAGGGAAGTGTGGATGTGAGGGGGAGGGAGGGGAAGGTGAGGAACCCCAATAGTGAGCAGTGTGGATATGAGGGGGAGAGTGGGAGAAAAGGGAAGTAGGGAGTAAAAAGACGTTTTCTTATTATTTAAAAAAAAATCTAGTGTTGGGACTGGAGCTTAAACCCAGGGTGTGGGGCTGTTGTTTGGCTTTGCTCAAGGTTGGCCCTCTACCACTTGAGCTACAGTTCCATATCCAATATTTGGTTTCATTTTGTTTTGGTGGTTAATTGGACATAAGAGTCTCAGGGACTTTTCTTCCTTTGGCTGACTGCTAACCTTGATCTTTAGACCTCAGTCTCCCCAACAGCTAGGATTACAAGCCTGAGCCCCTGGTACCTGGTGAAAGGTTTATTTTTTTTAAATAAAAGATGTGACCATGCCGAAGTGTTATTATAAAAGGAAGTAGTTGACAATGAGAGATTAAACAGAAGATAGAATGGTTTTCAATTCCTTTTTTTTTTCATCTTCTAAGGAAAACAAACCCACACCACTGATGCTAACATTCACTGCACATATGCCAACAGGCAGTGGAGCTGGGTTTGGTGTGTGGAGGGGGAGGGGGGGGAGGAGAAGAAGAATTGGAGCTCTGTGTGTATACTGGTGGTGTTTGGCCAGTTGTGGTTTTCCATTCAGCAGAACAGAATGGAAAGTTCACAGGACTCTAAAACTTTATCTTAGCATCCTCAGTGCAGACTTCTATTCCCTGTACACACAAGAGGCTTATAACTTGTTTTCCTTGGTGCTATTTATACAGGTTATTAAAACAAAATTTTATTCAGTTCATTGCTTTTCATAGGAAAACCCCTAAAGGTACAAAGTTAGCATTTATACATAAAGAACTCATCTGCTAAGCACTTTGTGTCTTCCTACTCCCACTCAAGAACTTCTGGAGTGAAAGCCCAATCTCCTTTCCAGATATGCAAACCCTTTCATTTCTACACATTTTAAATTATTTTATTTTGGGTAATGTCTTTAAAAAAGAAACTAACTTCCTGTGGTATGTGTAAAAAAAAAGTGTCTCCACACCTCCATTTCAAACTTGCTTCCAAATTAAGTTAGGTGAATTGCTAAATTTCATTGTGAAACTTTGTAGATATAACTTAAATCCAGGTCATTATTTTGACCTCCTTTCCCTAATCATCTTGTGCCTGGAAACAGTAAGCATTTGTGCAGTGTCAGATGAAGGAACAAATGAAGTGATGGAGGAAGGTGTGAAAGAATAAAGAAATGGTGAGCTGTACAAAAGTAGCACTGACTATTTCATTCAAATCTCTTTCCAACCCCCTGGAGAGACCTAACTGAGCCATCAGAGCTGGAAACTCAGGACTACACAATTCACACTTCCTCACAGGGCACTTCCCATTCACAACCTCCCTTCCATACAGGAGGAATATATATGCCAAGGCTGGAAGATAGGAATGACTACTATGAGATGGAATGGTGTTTGTCATTTCTCATTTCTCTTTGGAGAGATTTTTCTGTAGCTTTGGTAACTGAGGTTCTAGTCTATGGTCCTTAACTGAGGGAATATTTGGAGGTTAATGATATGTCTTAATTTCCTAAGGAAAAAAAGAGGGGGGCTTCCAAAAGAAGAGGCTGAAGCAGTGTAGTCCCAGAAGCAGTTGCCATGACTACAGCTTCTGAAAATTTACAGAAGCATCAGTGACCTGCTGTGTCAGTTCTGCAGGTTGTTCTGAGCATCATTTCAGATCTTCCTCCCTCTTGGACCAAGCAAGGAAGTCACTAGAGCAGATAACTACATCTTATTTCTGGTTTCCCCTTTTCCAAGTATGGGGTAGGATCGCTTTACCCTGCCTACTTGGAGCTGGATCTGGCTAGTGTGACTTGCTGAAACCAATGAAAAGGGAACAGAGGTGAGTTTTCCAGAATATGGGTTCCCTTTCCACAGGGAATGAAGGTACCACAAAATGAGATCCCAAGGCAATTCAGTGTTCCCACAGCATATGTGAGAAGTAAACCTTCAACCTGCATCTGTTGATGCAGAGAGTAATCCCTTTTTTTGAGAGTGATCTCAGGTGAGTTCTGTCATCTACAGTCCCTCAGTTGACATTGACAAACAGTTTAGAAACTAACCACTGTCAGCCTTAGGAGATCACAGATTGCACACCGGTAGATTGCATCTCTCACCTTGTGGTGGTACCCCGATGAGTTACTCCTGATTTTTGGCAAGGCCATGACCCAAGCAAGCAGAGTGCTAGGAGTCTACCTGGAAAAGTATCTACCCTCATTCGTTTCAAAACAATGTTATGCTTTACTGAATTATTAACTAAGTTCATATAGTCATGGTGACTAGAAGATCCTGGTATGAAAAGCTGATTATTTGGAACCAACAGTATTTTATTAAAATGCTGAATACAAATCTGGTACTTTTGTTTCAATTCTGGTATTTTTTTATTTTGAGGTTTTAAGCTTCTAATCTATCATGAAACTGATGACAGATGGTGTACTCATTAGGATTAGGTCCAGCAGAAAGGTCCTAAATAACAGTGACTTACAAAGGGCAGAGATTTATTTCTCTTTTACACACATGTGTAATAGGAGTCTGCCTAGAATAGGTTTGCCTCTTGAACTTGTCAGGAGCTCAGGGATGTTGCCATCTATAGCATGTGTCCACCATGTCACACACCAGAATGGCCGATCGAATCAACATTCCATGTCTACATGCCAAGAAGTGAGAAAGTTAAGAGGGAAGAAGACTATATTCTTTCTCTTTAAGGAGTCACACAATGCTTCTGGTTGCATCTTACAGGTTAGAACTCTGCACACAGTCTTAGTTAAAAAGCTAAGGAAATGAAGATTTTTATTTTGGATAGCCCTAATTAAAAATTGAAGTTAGCTGGGTAACAGTGGCTCTCACCTATAATCCTAGCTAGTTGGGATGCTGGGAATAAGAGGATTTGGGTTTACATCAGCCCAGGCAGAAAAGTTTGTGAGGTGGGCTGGGGATATGGCCTAGTGGCAAGAGTGCTTGCCTCATATACATGAAGCCCTGAGTTCGATTCCCCAGCACCACATATATAGAAAACAGCCAGAAGTGGTGCTGTGGCTCAAGTGGCACAGTGCTAGCCTTGAGCAAAAAGAAGCCAGGGACAGTGCTCAGGCCCTGAGTCCAAGGCCCAGGACTGGCAAAAAAAAAAAAAAAAAAAAAAAAGTTTGTGAGACTGCTTCTCTGTCCATAGATAGGCATATACCTGTCATCCTTACAAGCTGCATGGAGGGCTGATGGGAAGCTCCTGGTGCCAGTCCAGTCCAGGCAGACTGTGAGATTCCATTTCCACAGAACAAATCTGGATGTGGTATTGAGCACCTGCAATCCCAGGCATGATGGGGAAGCCTGAAAGTAGGTAAATTACAGACCAGGTGGGAAGGGATACCCTATTCTGAATATAACCGGCAAAAACAGGAGTGGAGGCACAGCTCAACAAGATCGTATGTCAGCCTAGCAAGCATAAAGCCCTAAGTCCAAATGCCTAGGACTGACCAAAAAATAAATAAAAAGGAAAATGTTGCAGTTAATATTAATAAGGAAGAAGGAATAAATTGGAGGGGTATTTAGCAATCTATACTGCAGACAGTATAAAAGATTAAATAATGTCCCTCAACAATTTGAGTATACTATAAGCCGTAGGAGGTAACCTGATTTGGAGCTAGGCCCTTTACAGATGAAATCAGTTAAGGATCTTGAGCTGAAATCATCCTGGATCTAGAGAGGGACCAGAGTCTAATGGTGGTTTCCAAAGAGGATGACAAGAGGACATACAAACACAGAGAAAGCCATGGGAGGATGGAGACAGAAATGAGTTATATTATCAGAAGCAGAAGAATGATGTCAGAGATCAATTCAGTTGCAAGGAGATGAAGCTTTCCAGGCAGCTTCTTTCTAACAAAGCATTTCGAAGCAGATAAACTTACTAACATTTTATGTGCTGGACTCTGGCAGAGATACAAATGCTGAAGGGGAGCTACAAAGAACTGGGAAAGGCAACAAGAGACTCTTCTCTAGCGATTTCAGAGGGAGCATGGCCCAGCAGACACCTTCTTTGACTTCTGTCCCCCATCCCTGAATTATGAACAAATAAATTCCTATTGTATCAAGTCATCAAGTTTGGGTTAATGTGTTTCAAGACCACTAATACAGTTAGGTAACTATTGTAGCTATTAGTAAGGGCACAGCTGTAACAACAAGGTTTGTGCTTTGTCTCCATTATAATTTTTTATAGTGATCCAGAAGCCAGTTGGATTTTGCTCTGGTAGGGAGGGTATCTGTAGTTCTGAATCTGATTGCTCACTATCATCATAGAGCCAGGATTAGCAAGCTCTACACAGAAGGAAATAGGAATATAATGTAGATCATTTACATAGACCCAGAACCTGCCATGTAGCAAGAACCTAACATATATTTTCTCACTCTTTACAATTATTTATGCATTCAACAAATGAAGAAACAAAGAAAGAAAGAGATAACATAAGTAGGTATTCAAAGGTAGAGATGATGATGCTATCTGGGTCTGCCCAGATTGTCAAGTACAAGACTCTTCCTCACAGGAATATTCAGAGTGGGGAGACCCCCCCCCCTCCTCTACCTACCAAGTCATTTTATGCCAGAGGCCAATTAATTTCCAGAGGGAACAAAGATTTCCTATGACTGTGTGCTCATTTCCAGCCAACGTCCCTACAGCAAAGCAACTCAAAGCAGATAAACTCAATCATATTTTATGTGCTGGACCCTGAATCTAAGATGATTCTTCTCCAATGGATAACCATGTAAGCATTGGCCAGAGACTAAGGATTTCTTTCTTTGGCCAGTCCTGGGATTTGGGACTCAGGACCTGAGCACTGCCCCTGGCTTCTTTTTGCTCAAGGCTGGTACTCTACCTTTTGAGCCACAGTGCCACTTCCAACCTTTTCTGTTTATGTGGTACTGAGGAATCGAACCCAGGGCTTCATGCATGCTAAGCAGCACTCTACCGCCAAGCTACATTCCAAGCCCAAGACTAAGGATTTCTGAGAGGACACAATGAACATTTGTGAACACTGATTCTTATATGTGGTTGCATGTCAAAAATCAGTGGAGTGAACCCCCATAAATCTACATTGCTCTGCCCTCCCCTGGCCTGTGGAGTCAGACTATTCGAGAATGGGATATGGGATTCTGCATGGTTAAAAGAGCTCTCTCAATGATACCTCACTATTCTAGCTAGGTACCTATACCTGGTGTTTAAGGAAGAAATACTTTTCTACAAACCCATAAGTATTATGACAAATGAAAACACCAGCTACACATAAAAATACATGTTTTCCTAATAGGAATTACCCAAGACTGGTACACAGGAGCACTGGTTACATAGTTTCTATGTTCCTTGCAGTGCCCCTTGGAGGAAGGAAAAGCACCTCCTAATCCATAGATAAATATGATAGCATGTTATACAGAAGCCTGTAATCTAATTTACATGCCATCAAAAACCATCAAGCCATCATCTAGTTCTACCACAACTAGAATTTCCACATGGACCAACATGGTAATGGAGCTCTTTCACTGTGAACTTGCCCTGGGTGAATTCCTAATCCTGGGAGGCACAAAGACAGCTATAACTACCACCTAAGTTCCATTCACTGCAGTTAAATCACAAAATTATAATTAGACATGGGGTTCTTGCTGAGTACAATAAGCATTCACAATGAATTCATTGCAGTTTAGCATTTTCTTGAATCATATGCAACTTACTCACCACCCCCAGGAATTCAGGTTATTTTTCTTTAACATTCTTTCCACTTCATGGATGGAACACTCTGAAGATGGGCTCCACTTCACACAGGCACAGCAGCTGCTACCCAGGCTTCCTGCAAACTTTTTAAAATTTTTAATTGTCCTAGAAGATGAATACAAAAGGAAAAGACTATGTAAAATCCCCCCACGAGTGTGGCAATAAAACTATCCAAATGGTACTGGGGAAACCAAAGCAAGTGATTTCCATTTGGTGGAAATGTTTTTCTAGGCATGTAACACCACATTTCCTCATACAGCACCCCCCCCCAAAACAACCCCCACAAGTCCAAAAATATACTTATTTAATTAGATAGTATATGTTCAATTTATTGTCCTTATTGTCAAAAAAACTGAGTTTCTCTTAAAGTACACTCTTCCATTAATACAAAAAAATACGTTACAGCAAGAATTCGATGTTGGGGAAATAATTTATGGAAGGGACTATAGGAATGAGAGTGAATATTGAGGAAAGGAATCTCCCTCTCAGTCCCTCCGCCCAGTGTGGAAAAACAAAGACGTGAAAATATTTAAATGAGTCTTTATGAAGTAATCTTTTCCATTTCCATGAGTGGAGAACCATCCTGAATAGTCTTTAGTGGGGATGATGTACAGGGAGGGCCTATGTACTCTCAGCAAATACTGGCCATGCCCTGTCTCCCATCCAGACTCGCCAGATGATTCTCTTCTCTCAAGGTACCTGCTTGTGAGAGGCTCTGAGAATGGGGAAGGACACCCAGAGACTTTTGAGTCCACACTGACTGTGTGCTCATACCAAGCCTGCTTTTCTGTACCTCAGCTTCCTCCCCTGTAATGAGGACAGTAACCCCCACCTTAAAAGAGGTTTGCAAGAATGAAGTGACCTACTTATGTGTGATGTCCTTAGAACAAAGTGTGGCACAGAGAGGGCCCTCATTAATCTCAGCTGTTATGGTTACCCTAATTTATTTCAGGGTTGTCCTCTATTCCTTAGTGTACCAAAAGAACAAGGGTTTAGCATCTAGGAGATGGACAGCTAAGGGGCCTGTCTCACATATGCCCGGTTGTAATGGGGTCATTCCTCAGTGAGGATTTTCTGTCAGCTGCAACTGATCTAGGTATCTGAGATATATCAATGACCAAAAGGAAAAAAAAAATTCATGGCCCAGTGAAGCTTTACTTTTTATTAAAAGTAAACTGTATCCTAAGCTGTAAGGTAACAGGTGTTTGGTTAAGAAGAAAATAAGAGCAAGATACCGAGAATTAAGCTCAGGTAGAGGGATCAGAGTATATTAAAAAGGTGAAATTTGAGCCAAGACACAGAAGAGATCAGAAAGAACACTGTGAGGTATCCAGAGACACCCTCCATCCCCTCTGTTTCTGTCATGCTTAACCAATGTCATGACCTTGAATATCAACATTTGAACTATTTGGACTCCCACATTTATACTACCTAAACAGCCTTCTCTCTCCTCTTCTTCTACTGCAGCTCTCTTTTTATTTTTAACCAAATTTTTAGTTGGTGGCTACTCCAACCTTCCTGTTGTGCACCTTCACATTATTCTTCATGCTTCTTTTTCACATTTTTCATCCTAGTTATCAGGTAATTACATTTTGGTCCTACTGTGGATGAAGATGCCAAGGCTCATGTCTGGAGTTTCCATCCAAAGAATGATCAGTTTGTCAGGAAACTCTTTGGAGTTGACCTTGAACACCCTAACTCTGACTACTCCTTGCTTGCCCTCTGCATTATTCCTACCCCAGTGTAAATACTCACCAGCCTTTGCTGGAGTACTATAGTCATTGTCTATAAGGTAGAGTCATAGTCTCTGTATGTGTGGCAGAATCCCCTATGGATTGAAAGGCTAAGATTGGGTCATTCTTCTTCCCTAATACCTTCAGTAGTTCTCTGAGTAAAAGCTGAAACTCTTAAAAGGAACCAAAAGACCAGACACAATTGCCCTTCTCTTACTTCCTATATCTTAGGTCTTTAGTCTTCTCTTTCTTCTAGTCCTGGCATTACTCTCCATCTCATTCAAGGTACAGCGACAATGTTCTTGCCTTGCTGTTTCTTGATCCCCTGCTAGGCCTGTCATTGTTGCTGTCAGCCTGGAAGGCCCTTTCTTACATACCCACAGGACCTTCAACCCCTTCAGGTCTCTCCACTCTCACCTGCTCAGTAAGGACAATCATAATCATCTCCCTGTTTCTGTACATTTTTTGTTTAGTGTTTCCTATGTTTTTTATATCTATTTATTTTGTTTTTTCCCTCATTTGTTTTCTCTCTTTCTCACTAGACTAACTGGGGAGGCTTGTTGTTTTTTTTTTTTTTTTTTTTTTTTTTTTGCCAGTCCTGGGCCTTGGACTCAGGGCCTGAGCACTGTCCCTGGCTTCTTCCCGCTCAAGGATAGCACTCTGCCACTTGAGCCACAGCGCCGCTTCTGGCCGTTTTCTGTATATGTGGTGCTGGGGAATCAAACCTAGGGCCTCGTGTATCCGAGGCAGGCACTCTTGCCACTAGGCTATATCCCCAGCCTGGGAGGCTTGTTTTGTTTACTATCATATCCAAGTACCTAGACAGTGCTTGACACATAGCATGCGCCACAAATGATTAGGCAGCATTCTATTATGCTCACATTTCTATTTCTATGATAACCTTCTTTTTTTTTTTTTTTTTTTTTTTTTTGGCCAGTCCTGGGCCTTGGACTCAGGGCCTGAGCACTGTCCCTGGCTTCTTTTTGCTCAAGGCTAGCACTCTGCCACTTGAGCCACAGCTCCGCTTCTGGCCGTTTTCTGTATATGTGGTGCTGGGGAATCGAACCTAGGGCCTCGTGTATCCGAGGCAGGCACTCTTGCCACTAGGCTATATCCCCAGCCCCTATGATAACCTTCTTAAAAAAAAAACAACTGTATTAGAAAGCTGGACACCAGAGGCTTGTGCCTGTTATCCTACCTACCGAAGAGGCTGAGATCTAAGGATTGCAGTTCAAAAGCACTCCAGGCAGGAGTCTTATCTCTAATAAACTACTCTGTCCTCTCCCCCAACCCCCAAAGGCAGAAGTAGAACTGTGGCTCAGAGTGCTAGCCTTGAGCAAACAAAGCTCAGGGACAGCATCTGAGCCCCGAGTTCAAGCCTCAGGACCAGGGCTGATAAAATTTTCTTAACTTAATATTTTTGTTTTTGTTATGAGGCTTGAACTGAGGGCCTAAGTGCTATCCTGGAGTTCTTTTTCTCAAGGCTACTGTTCTGCCACTTTAAGCCACAGCCCTGCTTCTGGTTTTCTGGAGGTTAATTGGAGGTAAGAGTCTCATGGACTTTCCTGCCCAGGCTGGCTTTGAACCTCTTTCCTCAGATCTCAACTTCCTGAGTAGGTAGGATTTGAGCTGTTAGCACCATGCTAATTTTGTTTTTTACATGATAACAGCTTGAGTTAGGTTCTGTTCTGAGATTTGTTTAGACTGAGGTATGATGAGGCTAATCAACACATTAGGGGAGAACTGTGTTGAAAAAGTAAGTTCACAATTCATATGAAAAGGGGCCATGTCATTCTGAGTAGGGCCATAGGGGGCAGCACGGAGACAGATAAGGCACCAGGAGTGAAGGGGAAGCAGCAGCTTGGTTCTTGCAGCAGGGCAAGGCAAGGCAGGCCATGCAACTTAGGGTTGGCTTGCTTAAACTTTTTGATAGGCTTGCAGCTACAAGGGTGGTTCCCTCTTGTTCTGTACTGGCTCTGAGGCGATTTAGGGCAGGGGGATATGACTTAGACTATAGGAACATGCTAAAAGGCAGAGGCAGAGGTATGAATTCACAAGTGATTGGCTTGCCTATCAAAGTCAAGTTAGTTTGCTAGGACTAGTTAACTGGGAAAGGTAGGATCTCCCCAAATCCTCAAGGCCTCAAGACAGTACTGAAAATAAAGGTCCAAGTAACACAGGTTCATGAAACTGTACGTGAAACTGTAAGTTATAAGTCAAGACACTTAAAAAAAAAATCCAGGCCATCTAACATGTTATCTCCTGGCTGCAACACCTTCCATTTCCTTTTCTGAATGCCTGACTCACATGTCACATTTTACTTGAAGGTCATTTAGTACCCAAGCTGTGGTACACAGCGCTTGGGCTGTCCATTGGGGGTCTGGCAGGTGGTAAAGGCTCAAAAACTACTTTTATGATTTTATAAAGAAATTTGTCATATTAACCCTCAATTTATAATAAGCAAAAATTATGTCTTATTCCCAAAATTAATGAATGCTTAACACATGCTCAGTTGTAATTCAGAGTTTCTGCTTTCTTATTATTGACCTTACCCTTTTTATTTATTTATTTATTTATTTTGGCCAGTCCTGGGCCTTGGACTCAGGGCCTAAACACTGTCCCTGGCTTCTTCCCGCTCAAGGCTAGCAACTCTGCCACTTGAGCCACAGCGCCGCTTCTGGCCGTTTTCTGTATATGTGGTGCTGGGGAATCGAACCTAGGGCCTCGTGTATCCGAGGCAGGCACTCTTGCCACTAGGCTATATCCCCAGCCCCGACCTTACCCTTTTTAAAGCCATAAGTATGAAAAGGGTTTTGTTATACCTATTTATTAATTGTTTACCTATTTGCTATTTATTTATTGGCTGTACTAAAGTTTGAATTCAGCTGTTATCACTTGAGCTAGTTCCTCAGTCTTTTCTATCTGGGGTTCTGGGGCTTGAACTCTGAGGTTGGGCGATGTTCCTGAACTTCTTTTTACTCAAGGCTAGTGCTCTATCACTTGAGCCACAGCACCACTTCTGGCTTCTGAGTAGTTCATTGGAGATAAGAGTCTCACTGACTTTCCTTCTGGGGCTGGCTTCAAACAGTGATCCTCAGATCTCTGACTCCAT
This sequence comes from Perognathus longimembris pacificus, assembly GCF_023159225.1. Taxonomy (NCBI): domain Eukaryota; kingdom Metazoa; phylum Chordata; class Mammalia; order Rodentia; family Heteromyidae; genus Perognathus; species Perognathus longimembris. Next base: position 44,818,331 of record NC_063167.1, on the reverse strand, counting down.
TGGTGCCCTGTCCACCCAGCCTTTTTACTTTATTTTTCAAGTGGAGGGTTTCTTTTTTTTTTTTTTTTTTTTTTGCCTGGGTCAGACTCAGATTGCCTTCTACTTCCAGCCTCCCAAATAGTTGGAAGTACAGACCCAAACCAACTTACCCAGCTTTCTGATTGAGGTGGGGTCTTGCTAACTTTGTGATCAGGCCATGAATCACCATTTTCTTAATTTCTGCTGCCTGTATAACTGGGATTACAATTGTAAGCCAACATACCGGACTGAGTTTTAAATTAGCAATATAATCCATCACTTGATAGTCTGGCATCACAATTTAAAGGTAATCCAGTACACAATTTCCAGAAACTTTAAAAACTCTTATTTAAATTTAGTAGGTCAGGCAACTGCTTAAAGACTTCACACAGATACAACAGTCAGTAATGCTGTTAAATTTCTCAACTTTGGAAAGCATATGCTCCCATTTCCAAAGTACAATTTTGGAGTTGTTGGAAACTTTAGAAATGTGACCTGATTTCATCCTTTAAAAAATACCCAGAACTTTTCCAAGTGACCCTGTTTATACATCACACATACTTTATCCTATGCCTTGGGAGAAAGGATTAACTTCAAGTGACTGCATTTTCCCTAACTCACCATGATGTTTGAAACAGACTGGCATAGCAGCCAAGTGGATGACATGGCTACACTTGAATGGATACCTAAATAAAGGACACTTTTCTACCACAAAGTCTCCTGAGATCACATTTCTATCTCAATTTGCATTCTTTTCTTTGGGTGAGACATGCTCTGTATTTCCCCAGAGGAGGGTTTTACCCCTAAGCAAAGTTTTCAGCTACATTTAACCTTTAATTACAAGTAAATTTGAGTGCCTGAGAGTTACAGTACAATTTAACAAAAGATGACATGTCCCAGGCTAGCTATAACAAGCAATTTTCCTATAAGAGAAAATGTGTGTATGGAAGGCTCAGAAATGCTCTTCTCAACAACCCTAGTCCAATCATCCTACTTATTAAAAAAGAATATAAAGCAGGAAAGAGTGAAGGTGTAGCAATCAATCATTCACTCTTCCAGGTTGTATCTGACAGCCAGCCTGTCCTGAGCATCAAGCATTTGCTCCAAGTTGGGCCAGATGTTGGTGCTGTGCTGGGCGGGGGCGAGGCAGTCACAGATCAGTCCTGTTAAAGCTCCTCAGTGAATGAGCTAGGCTTCTAGTCTGATGCTATCAAAGATACTTACATTCATAGACCTTTTGACTTCAAGAAATAAAAGCTAACTTGATTTAGATTGGATGCAAAGGAATGTTTCTTCTAAGATGTAATATCTCAGTAGGGTAGGGTTTCACAGCCTTAGAGAAGATAAGAAGAAGGTCACAAATGTCGTGGGAATTTATTATTACCTTGGGGCTCTCTTTTTGCTCTGTACATCAGCAATTATCCTCTTCTCTTCTGAAATTGACTTTACTTCTTAGTCTACAAGGCAGACAATATGATCACCATCCAGTCCTTGAATAGACATTCAAAAGGACCTTTGATTTTTTTTTTAATCATTGTAATATCCCACCATGCAGGAAATAGGATCCGAAGGGCCTAGTTTGAGTTGGATGCCCACCTATGGACCAAGTGACTGTGGCCAAGGAAAGGAAGCTGTCTCATACATTCATGGGTCCCAGCAATCAGTTCCATGACACTGTAGATCTAGAATGGGCATTAGGGAATACCTTACAGACAAGTTTTCTGTTTAGCTGACTAGTTAACCCAATATTTGTTCAAAACAACACTGCAAAATAACCTTCCAGTTTTTAACTTAAGAAATTAATAAACATTGTGAAAAGATTGGAAAATAAAGAAGTGTTGAGAAAAATTATATCTCTGTAACATTCACAACACAGTTAAAAAATCTACTCTTAACATTTGCATAAGCAAAACGGTGAAGTGCCTATGCAAATGAATTCCTCTCTGTATTTTTAACTCTGACATTAAACATATAATTTCAAAATTATTTTCAAAACTTACAATTTGTAGTTTCCCCATGTAAGTATACACCCTTTAAAAAATCCATGTTAGATGTCTGTAAGTCATTCCATTGTCCAATAATTTCTTCTTTCACTCATTTTTTTTTTCTTGGTGAGGCTTGGGCTAAAGTTTTCCTTAATTCTCTGATTTCTATTTTCTAATGTTTTACTTTTGAAAATAATAAGATGAACATTCCCATAAACCAATCTTTATGTACTTCTAATCTTTATAAAAGGGACAGAAGCCAGCTGCTGGTTGGTGGCTCACACCTGTAATCCTAGCTATCCCGGAGCCTGAGATCTGAAGATCCAGGTTTGAAGTCAGCCCAGGCAGGAAAGTCAGGGAGACTCTTATATCCAATTATTCACCAAAAAGCTGGAAGTAGAGCTCTAGCTCAAGTGCTGAAGTGCTACATTTGAGCACAAGGGCTCAAGGACAATGGCCAGCCCCTGAATTCAAGCCCCAGGACCAGTACAGAAAGATAGAGGCAGAAATAAAGATTTTAGAGATATATGTAGTCTTAAGGAAGTATAAAAGAGCTTAATGGAACAACCAGGCTTCCATCACTCATGACCGGCAAATCCTAATATAGATAAATAATAACCATACAACCACCCTCAACCCAGGCACTTCCTTATTTCCATCCTCCTTTGACAGCCTGTCAGTGCTTAACTGATGCTAGTTTCTTTTCCAGCCCCCCTCCCCTTACTCCAAGAGAAATATAACCCATACGTACATTCTATCACACCTGCACAGGGCACTGTCTTTTTTGGTAACTCTAACACTGTATTATCATTATTCATGAGTTCCCAAAGGACACAGATGGATTCTGTGTTATTGTTCTTCATGTATTCAGTATCTGAGTGCTGGGTACATAGCATATGATGAATCCATCATGGAACTAATTAATTAATGAATAGATAAGTGACTTAATTGGCTAATTGTCCAACTTCTTGCCACAATGCACCTTTCTTTTTGTAGGCTCTTCTTGAACACCTTCAATGTTCTAGCCTGTGAGAAAATATGGAGTTAATTTAGCTGTTCATTTGTTCATGGAATACACGTCTCTCTGTTGTCTATTATACACTGGGTACTGTGACCATTGCTGGGGATTCAGACATCTTCAGATTCCCACACATGGATTTCCAAGGCCCCAGGGCATGGATACTGACAATGGAGTCTGTCTTAGGATTTCCCAGAGAAATAGAATCTCTCTCTCTCTCTCCCTCTCCCCCCCCACATACACACACGCACACACACACACACACACACTTTTATTATAAGGATTGGCTTACCTGATTATGGATGTAGGGAAGACTCACTGTAGGTCAGGCAGCAAGCTAGAGTAGAGCTAGATGTAGTTTCAGTATAAAGGGCAGAAGGATCCAGAAAAGATCCATAGAGTTGACATACTGGTACAAGTCTGAAGACAGAAAAGAAACTAACAACCCAGTTCCATTGCTGTCAGACATCATCTACTGAATATCTGATACTTTGTATCTTTAGGCCATTACAAGAATTTGGCAGTAAGGCTTCTGCAATGGACAAATCTACCTGAGTAGCTAGGAACAGTAGGGCAGAATGAGTAGAGAACAAGGTAGATACAGCTCCTGATTAAAAATCAAGAGACCTAGTTTTGAGTCCTAGCTCTAGCATCATATGGCTTTGGGGCTTTTAGCAAAACCTTTGTGACTGTTAGTTTCCTTATTTGTACAAAAGCAGTGTGTAGGGATATTTTCTAAATTCCTTGGAACTCTAACACCCAATTATGGAATTATCATTTCACAAGTCGAGGAGGTAAAAAGTATCTATCAATTGGGATAACAGAATCACTCTGGGAATAGTGATGGTGATTACACAATGTTGCACATGCTCTTAAAATGGTTAAAGGAGCAAGTGTTATTTTATGGGTCATGAATTGCTTCACACTGAGGAGACAGTCTGAGAAATGCATGGTTAGGTAATTTTGTGGAGTAAACACCTCAGCATGTACTTACGCAAACTAAGATAGCTACTGCCTTCCTAGGGAACATGTCATAAGCAGTCTGTAATTATGTGGTAGATGACTACATACATTTTACCATAATAAAAATATTGTTTTAAAAATCAAGTATCTGCATGGTTTTGGACCCTGTCCTCCATCATTGAGCTATATAATCCATTAATGGATGAGGCTTACAGGATGATACAAAGTGGACAGAATAGCCAGTAGTTTGGATTAAGCCTAAACCATGGACAGCTACAAGGCACAGGTGCTCTGGTCTCCTGACTTTGGTAATTTCCTAGCCTGCATGTTGTCTCGCTGTCTGCCCAGTCCCCTTCATGCCATGGATAACTGAGTCTCTAGGCTGTCCACACCTTCTAGGGAGCAAACTACTATTTCCTCCATTACTCTGATGATGCTGTAAGAATGATCTATTTCTCTCTCATTGCCTTTCCTTATGGCTGCTGTGTGTGTGTGTGTGTGTGTGTGTGTGTGTGTGTGTGTGTGTGTGTGTGATATTTGCAAAGAGCAAAAACAGACTGAAATTTCAGATGGCTTTTCATATTAGAACTTGTCCAGCAACTGTTAAGTAACTCTTACTAATGGCTCCATAATAACAAGCAGTGTTGTCAATGCAAGGATTCACTTCATTCTCACTCCACCCCAAGCATATGACATTGTACATCTTACAGTGAATTTGGCTTCTAGGAATTCCAGTCCTAGACCTGCGAGGAAGGGCATGTAACCTGCCTCTGTCCCTTCTCTCCTCTCCCAGGCTTGGTGAAGCTCTATGTTTGTAGTGAAGTTCCTGGAAGACGTGGAGAACTGAGCTAAGAGGGCCATGGCTCTGTGAAAGCCAGCAGAGACCCCAGTTCTGAGGCTGCTCTTTCTATCAGCAAGGCAGGCCCAATGGGCTTTGTCCCTTTGTCTTTTCCAGCTTTTCCATAATTAAAAGGCCAAACCAGTATTCTTTCCCTATTCATCCACTCTGCGTCTCATGTCTGTAAACTGATCACTGAGCATATGCTGATCAGTTAGCACGGTGGACAAGTGACTCACCATTCCTCTCGTGTCCTGTGGGTGGGGCTGGCCACACAGTGTCACAATTCCTTCTCAAAGCAGAATTCCAGCCAGCAGCTCTCATTTTCTGCTTTCCCTCAAACTATATTCTTATATGTGGCTAGGATGCCTGGTCATCTTCTCCAAGTGGTTTGTGTGGCTGGTAAATCTACAACAGGATGACAGAGATAGGAATTACATGATAAAATGAAGAGATATTTAATTTTAGAAAAAAATGATTCTATTTTTCACACTCTTGCTATGTAGCCCAGATTAGTCTTCAATTTGTGATCTTCCTGCTTCAGCTTCCCTCGGGCTGTGATTATAGGAATGTACCATGATACCTAGCCTTAAAAACATTTGGCACAGCTGGGTGCTGTTGGCTAAGGCCTGTACTCCTAGCTACTCAGGAGGCTGAGATCTGAGGATTACAGTGTGAAGTCAGTCTGGGCAAAAAAGGCCAAAAGACTCTTATCTCCAATTAACCACCAGGAAACTAGAAGTGGCATTGTGGCTCACAGTGGTAGAGCACTAGCCTTGAGCAGAAAAGCTCAGGGACAGCGCCTAGGCCCTGAGATCAAGCCCCAAGACTGACAAAACAAACAAAACAAAACAAAACCTTCAAAATCTCAATGCATGTGTACACAAACACTCATTATTAATTCAACTGTCCTCTATTGGCATAAATAACAGACTTAGAAATATTATCTTTCAAATTTAAGATTAAGCAAGATAATCAGAAAAGAATTTTGACTATGGCATTGCATCTCAGCCAGGAAAGTCAGCACTAGTGGAGAACAAAAAGAACACAAAGGAGGGCTGGGGATATGGCCTAGTGGCAAGAGTACTTGCCTCGTGTACATGAGGCCCTGGGTTCAATTCCCCAGCACCACATATACAGAAAACAGCCAGAAGTAGTACTGTGGCTCAAGTGGCAGAGTGCTAGCCTTGAGCAAAAAAGAAGCCAGGGACAGTGCTCAGGCCCTAAGTCCAAGCCCCAGGACTGGCCAAAAAAATCCAAAAACAAACAAACAAAAAAAAACCACAAAGGAGACTGGACTGCTATGTTTTAATGTAACGATTCTACCAGATACATATTTCCAAAAATAGTACCATGGGAATAACCCACTGCTACAAGAAAATCAGTCTAAGGGATGCAGGATTTCTCTTCACATGGCAGTCATCTGGTAGGCAAAGAAAGCCTATCTTAGTAAATTAACAATTTTTCCAATAAACATATTAATGAGGATTAGCTGAAAGTTTCAATTCAATCAAGTAATAGGAAAAAAACCCTACATTTCCAAAACATTTAAAACAAATATGTCTGAAGAACAGATGAATGTATGTTATAAGTATGGTTGGACTCTATTTGTCTTGAGCCACAAAGACGTTTCCTTTTCTCCCATACAAAGTGACTAGGAATACCCTGAGCTGGATACTTACCAACATTGATGAGCAGTGTTGGTTGTAGGTATCAGGAGGCCTTGGGGAGTAAGAAGGTATCGATAGTATCTTTCTTCAGGATTCCCAGGGAAGACCTTAATAAACAATGCTATCAGAGGTACATAAAACAGTGATGGCCACCATGAAAAAAAATTCCATCTGGGGATGGATGGTTCACACCTGTAATCCTAGCTACTCAGAAGGCTAAGATCTGAGGATCATGGTTTGAAGCCAGCTGAGGCAAGAAAGCCAGGGAGACTTTTATCTCCAATTACCCACCAAAAAGTGAGATGGAGCTGTGGCTCAGGTTAAGCACAAAAGCTGAAGGACAGCACCAGGCCCTGAGTTTAAGTCTCAGGACTAGTAGATGCACATGCACGGGTGTGCATGAACACGTGCATGCACATGCATACACGCGCACACACACACACACACACACACACACACACACACACACACACTCTCTTCCAGAATTTTTTTCGTGCCTGGGGCTTGAACTCAGGGTCTGGTCATTGAACTTAAACTTTTGGGCTCAAGGCTAGAGCTCTGAGCCATAGCTCCACTTCCAGCTTTTTGGCAGTTTATTGGTGATAAGAGTCTTAATCTTCCTGCTGGAGCTGGCTTTGACCCCGAACCCTCAGATCTCAGCCTCCTGAATAGCTAGGATTACAGGTATAACCCCCTGGCATCCCACTCCTGTTTTACTTTAAAACATAACAGCAACAACACAAACATCTTTTCTACCATGGCAAAATGTTTAAACATCATTACATAGAATGCTGGGGAAAGAAGATAAAAGATTAATTTAGAAGTGGATAACTGTAGCATACACTTCAGAAACCCATGTGTCATACTCCACAGATCTTTAAAGCTTGGCGAGATTTTCTTGCTCAGGTTATATACATTTGGCCACTTCCATCTAGGTCAGGATAGGAGAATTTCATTGTAAATGATGCAAAAAGGCATTTCTGTTACTGTGTTTGAGATGACTGGACATATTTTGTTGTTCTGCTCAGAGCTTTGAGAGTCTTGTCTTGGAAAGATCACAATTCCACTTGAATCCCTTTCCTCCTCAACCAGCAAGCTAGGCTCTTATCCCAGAGACCCTCATCTTGAGGGACAATAATGTAGTGCATGGAGAAGTTTACTTTTCTGAATAGGAAACCCAAGCAACTAACCCCTTTTCAAAGAATTAACCATTTAATACTAATGACACCCACTTACCTACTCAGGAAGAGGGAAGCTACATTTTACACATTTATTTTTATTTTTTTTCAGGATAAAATTGAACTCTAGACCTTATTTATAGTAGGTAAGTGCTCTACCACTGAGTCCTTTAAACAATTTTTTGACATTTCTCCTTATAGTTTAGGCTGGTTTCAAACAGATGATCTCCCTCTTTCAACCTTCTGAATATTAGGATTATCGGCATGAAGTTTGTGCCCAGCAGTTATTTTAATTTTTGTTGTTTTTTGTGGAGCTGGTCCCAGGGCTTGAACTCAGGGCCTTGGTATTGTACCTAGCTTTCTTTTTTCCACTCAAGGTTAGCATTCTACCACTTGAGCCATAACTTCACCTTCAGTTTTTTGGTGAGTAATTAGAGGTAAGAGTCTCCCAGACTTTCCTATCTGGGCTGGCTTCAAACAGTGATCCTGGGATCTCAGCCTCCTGAGTTGTTAGGATTGCAGCCACAATTGCCTGGATTTACACATATTTTAAGCACTTATTGTTAATGTTACCATACATTAAATTTCTTTGCATGCTTCAGGTGTCCAAGAAGGGCTACAGTTGGCCATAGCTTTGAAACGATGCCTGCTTTCAGTTTGGCAAATGACAGAATGAAGGAGACTTGTCAGCCAGGCACTGGTGGCTCAGACCTGTTATCCTAGCTACTCAGGAGGCTGAGATATGAGGATCACTGCTCCAAGCCAGATTGGGCAGGAAAGTCCATGAGAAAACCAGAAGTGGCGCTGTGGTTCAAAGTGGTAGAGTGACAGCTTTGAGGAAAAAAATCTCAGAGATAGTGGCCCAGAACCTGAGTTCAAGATCCATGACCAACCACCACCACCACCACCACCACCACCACCACCACCACCACCAATAACAACAACAACCTCTCCCCCCCACCCCAAGGGATTTAGAGCATGAGGACTGATGCAGTAACAAATCACTGTAACCATTCACACTGTTGGTTGCGTAGTTTATTTCACTAGACTGCAATTTTATACACAGTATGAAGGGGTCGCCAAGTAGCACATAATATAGTTTACTTTCTGTACTGTTGAAGAACCCATTTATTTTATATCATAATACCCTATCATTAAAACATTATTCAGTGAATTTTTTTCCCAACTACATATAAATGGAGGTTCACCAACACACGGTGCAAGGAGGTCTTTATAACATATCTGAATCACAAAATGTGAATCTAAAATACATCACTGTAATTAGAACACTACTTTAAAATTACAATGTCCCATGTTCTTAGTAGCCAGATTTGATCAATCCTTGTATAAATCAAAAGCAGTTTGGTGGGTAACTTCTTAATAACTGGCAGCAGCTTTATACTATGATTTCAAAAGAAATCTTTAATTAAGAACCAAAATTCCACAATTTTAAAATGCCATTCCTTATGTGAGTGATATTCTCAGAGTCAAAATGAGACATTTTAAAATTTAGTCTTTAAAACAAGGTGAATAAATGCAACCCTGACCAAGTTGAAAGGCTGGGGTTGTCATATTAGATTTCGTAGAAATCTAAGAAACGTATTATATGGGGACTGGAAATGAGTTCTAAAGAAACAAACTTCCTTTTTCAAACATCTTGGATTCTCTGCCCCTCCCCTCTGCCCCTTGGTCAATCACAGAGAAATACTGCATTAAAAATAAAATGTTCTTCCCAGGAAATACGTAAACAAGCCAGAGAGAAAGGTTTCTTCATTTTTTTTTCCCATTGTGCACACTGGGGCAGTGGGATGCTAAGCAGTTAAATAAGAAACAGAACTCCTTAATCAAACAATCACGTCATCACACATACATCAGGGAGGGCGAACTGCTGAGAAATTTTCCTGTTTCCTTTTCTCTCCCCCAAAGTTTGAGAATGTTTCAAAGTTCAATAAATAGTAGAAAAATAATCCTTTACTTAGAAATTTTGAGATGCATCACTTAGAGCTTAACGTTTGAGTGGCACACAGCAATCGTGGTGTCTAGGTACCGCTAAGAAACAAAGAACAATCTTCAATGCACACGTGGGGTGCCTGGGTATGCCACGTCCCCCCATCTCTGGTGGAGCAGCCTTTCCTCTTTTCCAGTTAAGGACAGCCGGAGGCTTCTGGCTCCTGAGAACATTCCTCTGGCTCAGTTTCCTTTACCCATGTGTCTGTGTTTGGAGGTTCGCCTTCTGTTCCATTCCATTAGCGTTTATGGCAGGCCCATTAATCAGGCTTCCTTCTCCCCTCCATTTCCGAGCCAGCTTCAGTCTTCACAAACGTGATTTGGTGGCAGTTTCTGTTTTTAAACATGTTAACCTGCAGCAAATGGATGAGACCACTCTGGACAAAGCACAAACCACAGGGATCTGCTGTGTTTTCTAGCAGGTTTGGGGCTTTTTCTTTCCAGGACATTCAGTGTGTCCTGGATCCCATCTTCTCATGGAGGTGAGGAGATCGTTAGCACTCTGCATCGACGCTGTGCACTGTCACAGCTGCCTGTAAGTGGTGGCTGTGGTGAAGGGCAGGGTGTGGGGAGCGGTAGTGATGGAACTTGTGGCTTAGTAGGGCTGCAGTCTGAGGCGGAGTGTCCAGGTCCAAGTCCTCCTCATGGTTTCCCACATCAACTCCGGCTGACAAAGGGTCATTGTTGCATGGGGGATTCTCGCTGTCCTCCTGTGGGCTCATGGTACTGTAGCCTAGAAAAGCAACACACAAAGATGCAGCTGACGGCTTCAAGACATAAAGAAGATTTATTCAGAACTTGGAGGATGGAGGAATTGCTCCTGTCTTTGCAATACATAAGTACAAACATTTGCACACTATCAGCAGATGCAGATAACTTACTTTTAAAGGGCTCTAAAGTTAACGTTTTTTTCTCTTAAAAAACAATAGCACAGGGCTGGGATGTGGCCTAGTGGTAAAGTGCTTGTCTTACATACATGAAACCCTGGGTTTGATTCCTCAGCACCACATATATAGAAAAACCCAGAAGAGGGCTGGGGATATGGCCTAGTGGCAAGAGTGCTTGCCTCGTATACATGAGGCCCTGGGTTCAATTCCCCAGCACCACATATACAGAAAATGGCCAGAAGTGGCGCTGTGGCTCAAGTGGCAGAGTGCTAGCCTTGAGCAAGCAGAAGCCAGGGACAGTGCTCAGGCCCTGAGTCCAAGCCCCAGGACTAGCCAAAAAAAAAAAAAAAAAGAGGAGAAAAAGCCAGAAGAGGCACTGTGGCTCAAGTGGTATAGGGCTAGCCTTGAGCAAAAAGAAGCTAGGGACAGTGCTCAGGCCCTGAGTTCAAGCCCCAGGACTGGCCAAAAACAAACAACAACAAAAACCAATAGCACAATCAATAGTCATTTTTAGACAATAAATGCATGGCAACTAGGATCCTTTACCCCAAATCTCCAAATCAACAACGACTAAAAAAGCAAAGAACATTAAAAAAAAGGGAATCACCTCACATATTTCTTTATTTGTGTGTGTGTGTATATATATATATACTTAGGAAGCTATACCACTAGTCTTCTTCTGGTGATTAAGAATTTTTCCTGTATTAAAGAAACCCAAACAAATAGACCATTAGTGGCTATGAGAAAGATGCAAACAGGACACAGATCCATTGGGCTGGGGCAGGAAAAGTTGAGCACTGAAATCCTGCATTTGCAGCCAGTAAGAATAAAACCAAGTGGCGCCATTACCTGCACACCTGCTCTTCAGCAGGTACTCATGTCAGGTAATTCTTGTACATCACTGAGGCATGCATTTTAATATCCATGACACAAAGGAGGGAAAGGATGATCAGAAATGTTAAGGAACTTTCCCAGGGTTCTAAGCACCTAATGAAACACCAACTCCAGACCTTCCCATAGCAATTGAAAGTGGAATCAACTATTCTCTGTGTGAGCTGGCTCACAGTGTTTAAAGATTAATTTCTTTCAGAATTCGAAGTCATGCATGTTTCAATAGAAAATGTCCTTGTTGATCAAAGGATTCTGTTTCAGGAATCCTGGCATGTTTTTAAATATTGCAGAAATCTCCCTTTAAACGCTTTGAAAAGTGACAGCTCATTAATATTTTTGCCACATCGACAGTTAGCAAATCAGCATTCACTCGTGGGAAGTACTATCACATTTGTGGCTATACAAGTTGATGCACTTGAACACAGCCAAGGAAGAGGAGCTTATGGTGGAAAATGTAATACATTCTGTGCAAGAAAAAAAAATGAGAAAGGCGAACAAATATCCTCAATGAAACATTATTGAAATGACAGAATTATTTAACAGTTGGTCCAATGCAGCAAACATTTATTAGGCACTTCCTGTGTACAAATTACTATGTTGGGCTCTGAGGGAGATAAAAAGATGCAAACTTGGTCCATCAGAAGGAGCTCAAAAGTCAGTGTGGGAGAAGCAAAACAAATACAAGCACAGGTGATTGAATTACTCATTAGCTGAAGACCATATGGGCTAGAAGGGGGGATGACAACCCATGAATAAATGATGTCTTCTTTCCTTAATGAGTTTACAATTGAGTATCAGTCGGATGCTTACAAAACTCGGCTTCTAATGCAGATAGTGAGGAAGGGTATAATGGAAGTATAATTGAAATCCAAAAGAAGGAATTACTAATTCTGGCTAGGAAGATAAGGGAGCATCTCAGGAGTAATATTTTTGTTGGGCTTAAATGTGCATGAATGTGTTCCACTACGTCCTTCTGCCATGACTTTCTATCTTGCCATAGCCCAGTTGATCATGGTTGGAAACTTCTGAAACCATGATCCAAAATGAAGATTTCCTCCATTTTCCCCCCTTTTTTCGGTTGGTTGTGGGGCTTGAACTCAGGGCCAGATGCTGCCCCTGAGCTTTTCTGCTCAAGGCTAATGCTCTACTTTGAGCCACAGTGCCACTTCTTGTTTTCTAGTGATTGGAGATTATAGAGTCGCTAGGACTTTCCTGCAAGATGGCTTAGCCTTCAGAGTAGGTAGGATTTTAGGCATGAGCCACCAGCACCTGGCTTTTTTTCCTTTTAAATTCTTTCTCTCCAGTATTTGTCATAGTGATGGAAAAACTAGCACCGATACTAGTGCTCAAACTCTCTGCATGTTCCTTTTTTTAATTAATAGAAATTGGAAGGTGTAGAAACAGGACTAAGACAAACATATTTTCTCACTGATCAAATGAAGCATTCAATAGCAGGTTCTGCTGAGGACTGGAAGCAGTGATAAAGCATAAGGACAGACAGAGACCCCAACCCCGGATGAGGAATCATTACTTGAACACAAATGTCTGCTAACACTTTTGCAGAACTTATTACTTTCCTTAGGTATGTATAGAAAAGTATCTGCAAAGAAGATCTCAGGTGAGAACAGGCCTCAGGAAGGCAGCCAGGCATCTGACTCTTATCTCATGGTCCTATGAAACTCTTTGCTAGGTCCCTCTAGGGATTCAGGTGCCATCGTGTGGCCCCAGAGAGTAACTGCAGGAAGATATGGGAGCACGGTTCTTCTCTTTTTCACTATTATTTTCAAGTCTCAGTATGTGCCGCTTAATTATTTTGGCATCTTCTGAGAACAAAGGAAATATTCATTTTTTTCTTTGCTGGGCTCATGCTTCCATGGCAGTTCCTTGAGCCATACTTTTGGACCATAATTTGAGGCCCAAATTAATTTACATTTCAACAGTTGGTTTTGGGATGGGATCTCACTTTATTCCCTGGGTTAGCCTGGGCTACAATCCTCTTATTAGTGCTTCCCCATGTTGCTGGGGATGACAGGAAGCGGATGCTGTATCAAGTTACTGTGCTTCTCCTGTAGCTGGGATACTAATCACACACTCCTAACTTTTCTGCCAGGACTGGCCTCCAAATGTCATCCATCCCTCAATGTCTACCTGACAACTAGCTAACAGGAGACTGCATGAGACTCTTATCTTCAATTAACCCACAAAAAGCCAGAAGCAGAGGTATGGGCCAATGGTAGAGTGGCTAGCCTTGAGTGAAAAAGTTAAGGGACAGCATCCAGGCCCTGAGTTCAAGACCTAGTTTCAGCAGGAAAAAAAAAAAAATGAACGAACTAGAAAGTTAAAGTCCAAAGTTGTTTGCTAGAATTTCAAGTTGGTTAAAAGAAACGAGCAAAGAGACAAACAAAAACAAGGTTGGTAGAATTCAAAATGAGGCTGGCCTGACTCTTCTACCCTCTTTCCACTGCACTCCCTTCACAGTGCCTAGCACACCGGAGATGCCCCCTACCGGCACCACACAAGAGAACATGCAGGTGAGCTAGCACCTTGTGGATAAAACCATGAGGTTGGAGGTGCATGCAGTTTACCCTGCCCTCATTACATGAGGTGCCACACGATGGCACCACTTCTCGTGAGCCACCCAGCCACCCGGCAGCTACAGGATGGCGACATCATGTGGTTAGCCTCTCTTGATTTGTTGACACATTGGGAATATGTGAAATGTCATTGCCTTCTATTTCTTTTGTATTACCTTCTGTCTGCCTGAAAAACTATAGTGTTTTATTCCTTAGGGAAAACAGGGATCCAATTACTGGGAAAGAATGAAAGCAAGCAAGCCCTTCGCTGGATTCTTTGGGTTTCAGATACTGACACTGCACTATGCGTTTTATCTCAGTAGATGCTTTTGGTATCATTTTACTAAGATAGTGGGAGGGGCTGAAGGAACTTTAGAAACATCACTCAGAATCCCAGCTTGCCATTGATGTGATGGGTGGTGGGATGGAGGAGACAGAGAGAGGGAGAGAGGAAAGAGGGAGAGGGAGAAGGAGGGGGAGGAAGGGAGTAAGAGGAAGGAGGGAGGGAGGGAAAGAGAGGGTGAGGGGGGAAGGCTGGAGGGAGAGGGGGAGAGAGAGAGAGAGAGAGAAATGCATTCAATGTCTCTGCTGAATTAGAAATTATTTCTGTTGAACTTTAGTAGCCCCAAGCCTACTTTAGTATTCAAAGGAGAGGTCACAAAACTGCCTAGCAGAAAGATTTTATGCAGGTTCAAAGTGGTGTTTTTTTTTGGGGGGGGGGAGAGCCAAGGAAGTCAGGAAACTGAAAAACTTCAATTGTGTGTTGGCTTTCCATAGGAACCAAAGGTTCTCTGCACTCAGTGGGAACAATGTCAGTGAAAACCCAAACGAGCAACAGTCTTACATTTTCCCTGCACAGCATCAGCATCTCCCAAAGGGAATCTGAAGCCTCCCAGCAGCCTTTCCCCCAGCCACACTGGCTGCCTGAAGGCTCCCAGGAACCTGATGTTCTTTGTGACATCAGGAAGGTTGGGGGTGGGAAACGGGGGTGGGTGGGGGTGGAGACAGTGCTGTTTCCAGGAGAACACATAGAATTCCCATTTCATGGCTTCCTTCACATGGCTCTCAGTGCCCTCTCAGCTTTGACTCTGCCAGAGCATTGGTTGCACTGAACTTTATGTCATTGATGACAGGACAAATTCAAGCCTGTGCACCTGACTTTTCATCAAGGCTTTCTTTGGTGAAGACTTCTCTGAGCATCCCTGACAAGGCCAGACAACAGGCTGGGAACACTAGGGGAAGGCTAAGACTCCAGTCAAGCCCCAAGGGTACTTGTGTAGGAGATCCTTTAGTGAGCTGATGTTCCGTCACCAGCACTGGGTGCCTATCCATTGCACTGAGAACCTAGTGGAGGAGTGAGCAGGTTCCATGCAGACAAAATGAATAACTGGTTTATGGAGAGAAACTTGGAAGTGAGCTCAGTGGCCAGAGGCAACCTGGCTTACACCTGGCAACACAGATTATGTCAAAGTAAGTAATGATTTGTTTGGGCTCAGCAGTTCAAGGTTCAAGGTAATCTCAGCTATGGCAGAGGCAGAGATTTGAAAAGACAGAACTTCAAGGTCAGCATGGGCAAAAAGTTAGAGATTGTATCTAAACAAATAAGCAAGTCGTGGTGGTTCATAGTTATGGTGATTTCAGTTGGGTCACAGGATAAGTAGGAATACCATGGTCTGAGGCCAGCCCTGGGCAAAAACACACATGACTTTACCAGAGAAATGACTAAAGCAAATAAGAGCTGGAGGTATGGCTCAAGAGAAGGCATGCCTACCTAGCAAGTACAAGGCTTAGAGTTCAAACCCCAGTACCACAAAAGCCAAATTACCAGGATATGGTAAAGACACTTGCACATCCATATTTACTACTGCACTATTCATAGTAACCAAATTATAGAAATAGCCCAGATGCCCTACAACAGGTGAGTGGGTTGATAAAGTGAGGTATATATACACAATGGAAGTTTACTCATCCAGCAGAATTAATTAGATTATGTCATTTGCAGGGAAATAGATGGGCCTGAAACAAATCATGAGGTTTGCTCTAAGTGAGGTTAGCCAAGCTCAGAGATCAACGGCGCATGATTTCCCTCATACATGGAAGTTAGATCTAAAATATAACTGGGCACGATAACACATACAGGACTCTAGGTATTCACACCCAATCAGACTAAAAGAGGATACCGCTAAGAGGAACACAAGTGTAACTCCTCTGAAAATTTAAATTACTATTTATTAAAATGAACTTTGTGAAAAGGAAACATGGTTTCGTTGTTGTTGTTACTGTTGTTGTTGGTGGTGATGTTTGTTTTTGTTATGGTGGGATAGGAGGGGTGCAGAAAGAGAATGGAGGAAGGGTGAACAAATGCAAGTTTCCTATTCAGTACACATTATGTAGAAATGACCTATGTAACTTGTAGGCAGAGATGGGAGGGGGAAATTGGTGGAAAGTTAATGAAGGGATGGCATTGTCTAAAAAAGAAAGAAGGAAAGAACGAAAGAAAAGAAAGGTATTCTCATTACTTAGGAAATTGTAGCCTCTCTGTACACCACAACAATAATTATAAAATTATTAAAACTAACCAAACAAAGAAATCATGCACAGAACAGGAGAATGGGGAGGAGGGGAGGCAGGCATGTGTGTGAGAGTCACACAGGAAGCCATATCTTACCATGATCACTTTCTGTTCCTGACCGGCCCCAGTAGCGCCGCCTCCTTTCTGGACTGTGTGCGTGCCGCTCAATGACTGCGGCTATGAACCGGGTGTTGCTGACTGTGGGAAGACAAGGAGAGTTAGCACCACTCTTATGCCAGCACCTTCATGGTTCAGTCCCCTCTGAGCATGCACACTCACACAGGAGCAGAGTACTCTGATAGCTAGACTAAATATTATTTGCTTTGTTTTCATGTTGGTCCTGGGGCTTGTACTCAGAGCCTGGACCCTGTCCCTAAGCTTCTTTTGCTCAAGGATAGTGTTCTACCACTTGAGCCACAGCTCTACTTCCAGCATTTTGGTAGTTAATGGGAGATAAGAGTTTCCTAAGTAGCTAGGATTATGGGTGTAAACTACTGAAACCTGGCTAACTTTTAAAATAATTCTAGAGCTGGGCACTGGTATACCTATAATCCTAGCTATTCAGGAGGCTGGGTTATGAGGATCAGTTTGAAGCCAGTGTGGGCAGGACAGTTTGTTCTTATTTCCAATTAATCAGCAAAAATCTGGCAGTGGAGCTGTGGCTCAAGTGGTGGAGTGCCATCCCTGAGTGAAAAAGGGACAACATCTAGGCCTTGAGTTCAGATCCCAATACCAGCACCAAACACTAAACAAAACAAAATCTTAGGAGGAGAGGGAGAGAAGAGAGGAGAGAGGAGAGAGGAGAAAGGGGGAGAGGAGAGGAGAGGGAAAGGAAGGGAAGGGATAAGGGAAAGGGAGTGGAGGATAGAGGAGAGAAGAGAGAACAGGGGAGGACTGAATGCAGATAGGTACTTACTCCCACAACTTCAGTTCTCAGGGAGCTGAAGGTCAGAGTACCTCAACATCAATAGGACTCTCCTTTGATAAGGAAAATGCTCTTTTTCCCCATGCACCGTATACATTAAGGGACTAAATGCATCCTAGAAACTTTCTCTTTTTAAGACAACATCTTGGAAAGTTAATGAGGAGAATGAAAGCAAAGCATAACCAAGCTTCTTCAGGCCACTTGATGCCAAAAAAAAAGATCTTCTGAGATTTTTTTTTCCAAAACAAAGCAAAGACCTTCACTTATTCCTAACAAGAAAGGGAGAACAGGATAGAAATAAAGAAAAAAACCCCAGCCAAGTGTCAAGGCTTCTTAAATTTTAATACAAGCCAAAAGGACATGAGAAGGAATATTTATTCTGGATTTGCCTCCTGCTGACAGCGGCTACAGGAGGCAGCTGGATACTCACTGATGCCTCTGTCTTCGTGGCTGTCCTCGTCTCTTTCATCTCTGTCATTCTCCAGGTTGGACATACGCACTGACATTTCTACCCATCATTAAAAAAAAGAGAAACATGACTATTTAATCAAACAAAACCACCCGCTTTAATCCCCTGCTGAGCAATCACGTGACGGCTGGGTGACAGCATCCACCCAGGGTGGATCTGGGATAGGGTTTGGGATTTAGCTCCATGGGAAGATGCTTGCCTAGCATGGGCTGGCTTCGATCCCTAGCACTGACACAGACAAAACAAAACCACCAGAAAGAAAGAGTGAATCTCATCTTGGAAGAGAATGGACTAATGTCCCCTAACCATCACACTTTTAAAAGGAGGAGGAAACAGGGACCAAAAGGAGAAAAGAAGTTGATGGAGCCAAGTGATGGTGAATCTCTGCTGAGGTCCCTGAGATGGGAGGAAAAGGCTCTACCCCATGGCTGACTGCTGATTTAATGGTGTTAAAAAGACTGTGAAAGGCCAAGTCTAGGGCAACACTGGATGATGGTCATCCTTGCCGAGCCAAACTTCAGCGAAGGTAGGCTCTGTCACCATCCCTTGGGGGTAACTCGGGCAATATTTCCCATGTGGTCACCAAACAGCCTAATAACCTGCAATTACTGCTGCAAGGCTGAGACCAGCCCTGGCAAGCAGATTAGACCTTTTTCAACCAATAGATGACATGTACTTGTTATCCCAGCTACATGGGAGGCTGAGATAAGGGAAGGTCACAATTTTAGGCCAGTCCAGACATAAGAGTTTGTGAGACTCTTATCTCAAAAGAAGAAAGTGGGCATGGAGATGTGCATGTGTCATCCCAGCTACTGTGGGAAGCATAAAATAGATGGATCATAGTCCATCTTGGGTGCCCAGGAAAAAAATGAGCCCCTATTTCAAAATTACCAGTACAATGAAGTGCTGTAGGTATAGCTCAGCAATACAATACCTCCCTACCAAGTCCAAAGCCCTGAGTTCAAGCCCCAGTATTACAAGGGTACAGGAGATGTGATTCTTCAAACATATGTACACACACACACACACACACACACACACGTAATAGCAGTTGTAGTAAAATTGTAATAAAATGGGCTTGTGATCATGGCAATAATGATCCAGGGTACCTCTGATTCACTCATCTTTTTAGAACTGCACAGGCAGCATATCTGACACACATGATTTTCTACCCTGCACCCTGTTCCTCTGATTGGCTTATCCATAGCAGACCATGGCAAACTAATGTAGGCAAGAAGGGAGAGGAATTCTAGGAGGCTGGCATGGTTTAGGCACTACATTTTTGAAATGTCTAAAACGACTTCAAAGCATTTGGAGATGTAGCACTGCCCTTTTAACTTTCTCACAGCTTAAGCAACTGACCATTGTCCTTGTAGCCTTGGACCAACCTGCAGGAGGCTCTGGGACTCTCTCTGCACTCACCTTGGGCAGCAAGAGGAGACATATGTTGGTGACTTCGGCGATGAATCTGGTGGCGGTAGGCATACACTGCCAGGACTAGTACCATGATGCAGCCCATGATCCCTCCGGCCACAGGTCCCACAGGGGCACTCTTGATCATATTTAAGGTGATCACCTCATCACCTGTGGTAAACCAGCAGATGTTTCTGATAAGATTTCCCACCAGTGGTGGAAGGCGGGTGGTGAGATGGGAAGGGCCACCATGGCAGGGGTATTGGTGAACAGCTGTGATACACCCCAGGTTCTTCATTAAACACCCACCAGATTGTGGGGGCCAAGACTTAACTACAGATTCTTAAATGTTGGCTGCTAGAACAGAGCAAGAACACACAGGGCAAGGCCTGCTGCAAGTGAGCATGTGGACATTCCTTATACACACAACACCCAGTGCTAACAGAATGCTTGCTACTCTTGGAAGAACAGAACTATCACCTTATAGAGAGGCCAGAGCACTCTGGGCCTATCTTAGGGGTGGGGGGAATGTCTTACGACTTACCCACTGAAACAAGGGACATGAGGAATAATGATGGTGATGGTGATGGTGATGGTGATGGTGATGATGATGATGATGATGATGATATAATAATAATAAAAATAGAAGAGATGTGCTACATAGATGGAATTTCAGGGCTCTGGTTCCTTCTAAGGGATCTACTCGATTCTTCCCACTAGGAAGTGCAGGTAGGCATACACTAACTTCATGAGTAAGTTCATGTCAACTGTGCCCCCACTTGGTTCATTAGTAATAGGCAAGTTCAAAACCTTCCCCTGCTGCACATCTATGTTCATTGCTGCACTATTCACAATAGCTAAGACATGGAAACAGCCCAGATGCCCCACAATAGATGAGCGAATCCAAAAAATGTGGTACCTATACGCAATGAATTTTACACAGCCATTAGAAAGAATAAAATTATTTGATATGGAAACAAGATCTCTCTTCTTAAACTTTTATGTCTTGGTGATTTGTCATCTTTTCTTTATGTATGTGTATTTACATGTGTATCTTCAGGAGGGTGGGGGAAAGGGTACAGAACTCAAGGGAAAGGGGGTGTACAAGTGCAGTAGTGGAGCTCACTGGACATGGATGAAAGTAAACTATACAACTCGGGGGTAGAGACGAGAGGGAGGGACTAGAAGAGAAGGAAACACTGTAGGAAATGAAATGTACTCATTACTTGATCCATGTAATTGTAATCCCTCTGTACATCACCTTTAAAATAACAAAGTGAAAAAAACAAACAACCCTTCCCTTGCATGATGGCTTTTCTTCTTCTAGGCAGGCTTATTAATGTGGCAGCTATTAAAAATCAAGGCTACTCAGGAGGCTGAGCTATGAAGATCATGGTTCAAAGACAGGAAAATCCATGAGACTCATTTCCAATTAATCACCAAGAAAGTCAGAAGTGGAGCTGTGGCTCAAAGGGTAGAACATCAGCCTTCAGTGAAAAGGCTAAGGGACAATGCCCAGGCCCTAACTTTAAGCCCCACCAAAGTTAGACAATCCCTAACTTTCGATGGTTTGGCTCCCCTCCCCCCCGCCCCAGCATTATGATGATAGTAAAGCGAATGAATTTTGTGAAACTGTGCACTGCCTTTGGAATCCAGGTCCTTTCCTAGGATGGTGACATGATGTACGATCCTGTTTCATGACGCAGGGCAGTAGCAGAGGGTGAGCTGTAGCTCTGCCAGCCACAGGATCACCAGCAAGGGTAAGCTGCCAGCGCCCTACTGTGAACTACATTGTTAATATTGATGGGCTAGGTATAGCAAACACACTTCAACTTATTATTATTATTTAACTCAGGATGGGTTGGTCTGGATTTAACCCCAGTCCTAAACTGAAGAGCCTCTGTATTAACTAAAGCATCAAATATTTGGCTCACCTGCCAGCTAAGAATGAGAATTTGGGGTTAATTCTAGAAAAACACTGAAAAAAATAAATATCTAATGAGGGATACAATCTCCTCAACAGTATTCTGCAGCTCTTGGGGTTGCCCTCCATTTGGTGTCCCTGTCCCCTCTTCTAAGGTGCTGGGGCATCACTGGGTCACTCTGGTGTCTACTGACCCTATGCCCTGAAATACTGACTTGAAGCTCCTGCCCTGTGAAGATTACAAGGAGAGAGAAAAGAAGGAAGGCTGGGAAGAGACAAGCTGTGATGGCTCTGCACACCGCTGGCTGTGAGTTTCTGACAGCTGCGATGCACATTCAAACACTCCTGCGTTCAGCCATGCGGAAATCAGGCCTGTGTTCCTCAGAGCAAGCTTTATGGGAATGAATTCCAGGCTTGCAAAATTTGGCAGGATGAGTTGGCTGCTTCACTGTCTCTGTACAGAGTACCGAGCCAACTCTGAAGGTAATTATCTGCCTCGGTTTTTTGTAACTAAAGACTACTGTCAAAGGAATCAGGAAAAGTTGGGCCAAGGATGATTATTTAACATGCTCAGTCCCAGGACATAGGTAGGAAAATTGCATCTAAAACTCAAAATTGCTCGAGGTTCCCAATATACATACCTATAGCTCCCATGTCATCAACGTAGGGACTTTTGGCTCCCACAATTCCCCCGAAGCATTCCTTCTGGGGTGCACAGTATGATTTGTCCAAGTGAGTCTTTCCATCACTGTCCACCATACACCACTCACAGTCGAGCACACCAAAGCAGTCCCTGCCGGAGACAAGGCTCTGTGCTACAGAAAGCGCAGGAGTGGGTGGGGTGGGGTGGGTAGGGAACATGCAGCCAGGCCATCAAACAGTTCTCTGGGCTCCAGGACTTACTGGCACTGTGAATACTGCCCTAGAGTTGTCTCTCCTTATAAAATGGTATTAGCAATAATCTGCCCAGGGAGAGCTGGTTTAGGCTTTTCAACTACATGCAAACGAGAAATGCAACTGCTCTGTGAATTAAAATCAGGACACCACACATCACGGATTGATTGTTGCAGGGTTACATAAAATCATCATCATAAAAAAAAAAAATCAACCAAATGGAAATTGCCCCCATGGTTTCTTAGTTGTCCTTTCTTTCTTCTTCTTCTTCTTCTTGTTTTTTTTTGTTTGTTTGTTTTGTCTAACATCTCCCATGTGTGGTCATCATTTAAATGAAAAGGAGAATCGAATATATTTAGGAATTACTAGGCCAGTTAAAACAGACTTCCTAACAGGCAATTTCTTCAAGCCTTTAACATTCTGTGCATAATGACTCTTAAGAGAACATATTACTGTCAGTGTTTCTCAAACCTAATTGGTGTGGGTTGCCACGTAACACCCCAAATTAGCCAATGCAGATGGTAGACACTTTCTCTGCTGAAGGAACAAAAGTGGATCTGGATGTTCCTTCTATGCCCTTATTCTGCTTAATTGAATGGTAACCACCAGCTATGAATGAACTGTTCTTCCTACTCTATTTGGTCTACCATAGTCACTGCTCCATAATATCTACTCTATAACACCCTCAGAAAGAGTGGGGAAAATAGGAAATATGTAGATTTTTGTTTTCAAAAGTGTCATTTACACAGTCATGGTGGAACATACCTGTAATCCCAGCTATTTGGGGGCTGGGATTGGGAGGATTGTGGTTGGAGATCGGCCTAGTCAAAAAGTTTGTGATACCCTATCTCTGCCTCATAAAAAGGTGGCTGTGGTGGTATGTACCTGTTTTCCTAGTTACACAGGATGTGTAACTAGGAAATAGGAGGAGTGTGGTCCAAACTAACCTGGGTAAAAAGTGAGATCCTATCTCAAAACAACCAATGCAAAAAGTACTATCAGAGTGGCACCAGTGTCCGTCTTGGGAAGTGTGAACCCAAGCACTGCTGAGAAAAATCATAAAAATGAAATGAATTAAGTAAATTTCAAAAATCTGCCAAGAAGCAAATATACTTTTTAAGAAAATAAAATGAAGAAGTTTCAAAGTATCACAGGGGTGCTTTTCTTTCTGGGCCCAGGTGATCCTGTTCCCTTGCCTTGCTTCTTTATACCATGTCTCCATTCATTTCAAGAAATACTTTCCCGCCACAGATGAGGCCTCTAGCTTACTGTATAAATGCTGAATAACTGTGAAAGTGGGAACTGAACATCTAACTTAGTGGACAAAAGGCTATGGAAATTTGTGTCACAGCTGAGAAATGGGTATCTTAGAGCACCCATAATGGGAAGATAAACATGGTGGGAAAAGCTAGACGAGGTTGCTGGCTGCTGTTCTAGGCTGGGTATGCTTACCCACTCTCTATCCTCTGGCTGCACCTGCTGTTGACACACTGGTGCAGAGCATCCTGCAGGCCAGGATCAATAGCTGTGTACGTCACTGGCTCCTGGTGGACCTCGCAGCTTGGGTTTCTGTGCAGGAAACAAGTCTTAAGGTCAAGATCCACTCCCTCTACCTTCTGAGTTCATTTTGCCCCTGATAGTCCACAGGGCCAGACACATCTGAGTTGCACTCCTGGCTTTGACACTCTTTAAAACCTTGGGTCAATTGTCTCACTACTCTGAGCTCCAAGTTGTTTATATTTATGTACGCTAGAAATAATATATGTGCATATATCTGTGACATACATATATGTATGAAATCATTAATATTCAACATAGCAGGACTGCATAAAACCAGAAGCAAGTGTTACCTTCCTTGCTCAGAGTTCTCTATTTTATTTTTCCAAGGTAACCAGTGTTAGTTGCTTAATGAGGACCCTTTGAGATAGTTTTCCCTGTGTCTAAACAAACATATACTGTGTTGGTATGTACATGTACAAAACACTGTTTGGAACTCTAGGGAAGGGATTAATCATGAATAACTGGTCTTAGAGTTTGCTAGTTAGTAAATATAAATAAATGACACTATATCACCTTGAGTACATGTGCAATAATTACCTATATACGGGTTAATTAAAAGCTAAGTGACTCAGTATACATAAAGTACTGGACACATAAGTATTTAGTAAATGCTTATAGTTCTAATTTTTTACATAGCATCTACATTTTTGACATTTTAGAACCATTTAAGTTTAACAGCATAATAGACATTATTTAAAATCTGCCTCATTGACTAGCTTCAGCATTAGAATGGGTCATAGCCAAACTCCAAATAAATTTATAGGAGGACTTACAGTATTTTGTATATAGAGATCAAATACATACAAATGCATATACATTCTCTCTCTTACACACACACACACACACACACACACACCACCACCACCACCACCACCACCACCACACTCTTACCTGTTCTCTGCATTGGTGAGGTTGCCAGTGCACTCATTGACCTCTAGGGGGCACTCACAAGGACATTCACACTCATTTTGTTCCATTCTGTAAAGAAAAAGGGAGTCACCAAGTCCAATAACAGCATACGGTACACACAGTAGGGAAATAAAATTTAAAAAAATAAAAATTCTTTGCCAGTTACAAATGATGGTTAAAACAGACATTATCACCAAAGGTTTAAATACACTACCGTTATTAATCCATACCCTGTGGGTAAGGACATGCAAAGCATTCAGCTTAGAGTAGTTCTGTAACCCAAACTTTCCTTCTCCTCAGGACACTGTCCTCCTCTTCCTCATATTGTGAATGGCTTCAAAATGCCCAGCATCAGTTAGAATATTAAACAGTGTGGTGAACTTGGACCACAACCCAGCCTGTCTTTACCGGTGACAGTTGAGGCAAAGCCGGTCCACCATGCTACAAGCACAGAAGGCGAGGGAGTCACACGTCTCATTGACAATGCCAACGAAGGCATTGGTTCCTGGGATCCTGGTCAGTCTGTATTTAGAACAGTGGCTGCCATGCACGAGGTTCGTCAGATCCCCCTACAGAACAACCAAGGTGTCAGCACAACAGACAACAAACAGTGCCTAAACTAGGCCTTTCTTTGGTGAAAACAGCTCTTTATTCATTGGCGAAAACACCATAAACTAAGACTTTGCTTCTGCTGGTAAAAGTAGTCTAGTCATTGTCAAAGATATGGGCATAATGTGGTCCAGAGAGAAGTGAAATCCAAGCATTGCTGATTGAAAGAGAAATGTGGGAAAGAATTCCTCATAATTCCACCAATCAGAGATAATTTCCATCTAGCTGCTGTGTACATGGAGGTATTCTTTTATTCACGCTTATACAAATTCAGATCCTTTTTAAATTTTTTTATTTTTTATTTATTTATTTTATAGATTTTTTTTTCCCCCAGAGCTGAGGACTGAACTCAGGGCCTTGCGTTCTCCAGGCAGGCACTCTTCTGCTGAGCTGAATCCCCAGCCCCCAAATTTAGATCCTTATAGCTGATCTTATAATGGTTCTTAAATGTCTCCTTTGTAAAACAAACAAACAAACCAAAACAAAACAAAAAAAAACAGGTCTGTTCTAAAATGAGGACTAAATGGGGGTAGTAATAACATCCTTTGCTTTGATGACATCATTCCATAACCACATACTTTTTTTCTTTTTGGTGGTACCGGGATTTGAACTAAGAATCTTGCTAGGCAGATACTCTTGCTACTTGACTTGAGCCATCATATAGGCCCTTTTACCTTTGTTATTACTTGAATATGGCCTTAGTGGTTTTTTTTTTTTTTTTTTTTGGCCAGTCCTGGGGCTTGGACTCGGGGCCTGAGCACTGTCCCTGGCTTCTTCCCGCTCAAGGCTAGCACTCTGCCACTTGAGCCACAGCGCCGCTTCTGGCCGTTTTCTGTATATGTGGTGCTGGGGAATCGAACCTAGGGCCTCGTGTATCCGAGGCAGGCACTCTTGCCACTAGGCTATATCCCCAGCCCCTAGTGGTTTTTTTTTTTTTTAACCTGGGCTTGCCTGAACTGCGATCTTCCTTTAAGACTTCTGGCACAGCTGGCTGGCTGGCATGTTGTGCTATGGCATCTAGCTATTTTTATTGGTTGAGATGTGATCTGGGGAACTTTATTGCACAGGCTGACTTTGAATTAAGATGCAATTTCTGCCTCTCAAATTGCAATGATTACAGGCATGAACCACTACACTTTGCTATTATTACATTCAATTATTAAGCTTCTCTTTTCTACTGCATAATTGATTTTTACAACCAACTTCTTTCAATTTAGTTTAGGATTTTCATTTTAACCTGGTACACTTGCAAACTTAATTTTTAGTTACATATTCAACAATTTCCATAACACCTAATCTAAATTAAAATTTTACTTCCTATAAATAATCCTCAAATTACACATAGTTGTTTTGTTTTGTTTTTGTTTTTGTTGCCAGTCCTGGGGCGTGGATTCATGGCCTGGGCACTGTCCTTGGCTTCTTTTTGCTCAAGGTTAGCACTCTACCTCTTGAGCCACAGTGTCGCTTCTGGCTTTTTTCTATATATGTCGTGCTGAGGAATTGAACCCAGGGCTTCAGGTATTCGAGGCGAGCACTTTACCACTAGGCCATATCCCCAGCCCTACACACAGTCTTCTAAGCCACAGAGAGAGCTTATTTTTGGATGACTTCCATGAGAGTTCCCATTTAACAGAATGATGTAAATTGGTCTTAGGAATTCAAGGAGGTTGGGCAATTTTAAGACAACAGGAAGAGAGAAGTACATGGTACCATGTACATTTATACAAGAGTGTGGGAACCAGCTTCAGCAGATATTTCAAAGGCATGGATTGGGAGAATATTTAAACAAACAGATCCCTAACAAAATACCAACTGTGAGACTTAAAAGCATCCCCTTCTCCACTCCAGGATTTTTTTTATCCGCTAGTCATCAAATTGGGAGCTGGACTAGAGTCTTGTCCCTGCTAAGCTTCTGCAATTATAAAGCAAGGATATAGGAGAGCAATACTCGTTTTTCTTGTTTCCTATTTTATGATGGGAATGGAGACATACTATTTGACAATGTTGAGGGAAAAAACTCACCACAAGGCTAGTGTTGAATTTATAAAACCTCTGGACTGTCCGGTCGCTGAAGCTGTTACACAGGTTCTTCTTCACAAAATTGGGGTGGTTTAGGATATCATTTGCTACCAGAGGCTCCTAACATGGCCAAAGAGCACAGAAGACAAATGTCAGGTAATGCAATGCAGGCTGTTGGGACCTGGGCACATCAACTTGGCAACAAGTACCTTGTGGGTGATATGTTGCTGTTCCACAGGTGCATGTCCTTTGGGGTCAATGAGAGTGGGGTGTGCCACCAGGTAACCCCTGTCTTCCATAATGAAGCACCTGCACCAAAACAAGTAATGTCCTTTATTCACCTGAGCTGCGTGTCTGGCCTTTCAGAGGAGTGTTTACTTGGCTAGTCTCGAAACAAATGGCTTTTATCTCAACTTCTCAAGAAATACTCATGGAAGATATGAAGGAAAGCTAGTGGGCAGCTAGACAGATACATTATTGCTGAGGTGATGGGTCACCTGGGATGTAGGTTAAGGAGAGATCCCCATACCTCTATGTGGTCACTTACATAGTTCACACAGAACATATCCACCCAGTTCAAGAAGGAGGGACTCAAAAATCTTTTGCAAAGATGTAGAAATGGGATGTTAATTTATGGGAGGAAGCAGTCTTGGGTATCTATAGTGACAAGCTTTAAGGGAACCATCTAATTTCTTCTCTCAGTGATAGACATACACACAACAGAACATTCAAGATATATAGAAAAACATACTCAATGGAAACAGTGCATAAGGCTGGAATAGCTTTAATTAAGACTATCTACTGCCTTATTTTGCTGTATATTAGTCATCTCAGTCAGCAATCTGGCATGTCCCCATCAAAGACCAATGGGAGATTCAGCAGTGACATGAAGCGTGGACCATGAGATTGAATTAGGAAGGCTTTTTTTTTTTTTTTTTTTAAGCAGCCTGCATTAAATCAAGGGAATGCCCTTGCTTTGATCAGACATGTTCTTTTGAAATTCAGAAGGCAAAGACTTTTAGTTCCATGAGCCTCTTTCTGGGGAAATGTAAAAAAGAGCAGTCTAAGCAGCTAAAATTTCACAAAGACTGGTTTAATGACTAAGTTAACATCAAAAGTACAACCCTAAAGTACCCTTTGGTCTTTCTAGTACCAAAGATATGGGAAGCCTCTAATTACTGACTTTGAGGGAAACAAGAGCTTTGGAGCATTATGTATTCCTCTTGTTATGTACTGTGTCTATTTGTCTAAATCATAAACAGCATGCATCTTAGAAAAGGGGAAGATGAGAGAAAGAACAAAAACCTCCATAATAGAACCCCCAGGCTATGAACTTGATTTCCTTCTTGACTATAACTATATGGATGCCATTCAAGGTTGGATTTTGGTGGTTCACAGGAGATTGTGTCCCTAAAGACCTTACCTTATTTTGTTGCCACCGTCTTGGTTACATACTGGTAACAGGTCCATCAGAACCTTGTAGAAGTATCTAAGTGTGAAGTCAATGCCCATCACAGCCACTGTGTGCCCGGAAGACAGCTGTGTGCTGGATGTGAGATCAATGAGAAAGAATGGATGGCTCATTTAAAGTAAAAGCAAGTCACAGGGACATTGCATAGTCAAAGAAATATATTCTCATTATCCCTGCCCTTTTCCTATGCCTGTAAAAAATGGCTCATTTCATGTATTGTGCAGATTTCATAAAAGAAAACATGAAGATTTAAGGTATGACTTTCTGAATAAGGGCAGTTTGGACCATGAGCAGTTGTGGAGTATAGCGGCTCTCTTGAAATCACAAAGGTGCAACGAGTTTGGCTGGACTTTTTGGCAAAAAATAATAATAATAATTTTTTTTGAGTGCAGAAGTATTAGGGTGGGAAGCTGAGTGCCTGGATACAACAGCTATGTGAAGTAAATCCTTAGTAATGAAACCTGAGCAACCCTCTTAATTATTTCATCTGTAGATAAGGACTGAGATCTCACAATGGTCTTCTTACTGGTGTTAGGTCACCCATAACTCGTAGGAACAATGTCAAGTCTAATCCTCTCTCCACAGCATTAAGGTGGCCTCAACTCAAAAGCACAGTTCACATTCAAGAACAAGTGTTGTCTGGTTCACAAGCCACTGTTTTCTCCATCTTTCAATGTTATCTATTCTCAGAGGAAGGGAGTCAGGGAAAGGAATGCCTGGTATCATAATACAGTACCCATTGCTAAGTTTTCAGTAGATCTCAAGTCAAAACATGGCCCTGCTGGATTCTATTTATGTGACTTCATGGATGCTATTTAATCTGAAAATGGAGACAATAGGTGCTACTTTATAAACCTGCTATTAAGATAAAATGAGATGGAGTTTGCAGTGATTAGCAGGCTGCCTAACACAGAGAAATACCCAAGTAGGTTGAGAATGAATTCTTTCAGAGAAAAGCACTTCAAGGAATCTCTAGATATGTCAACAGCATCTATCTTGTAACCTTTGTTCAGTGTGTGTGTGTGTGTGTGTGTTCCCCTTCTTTTCTTTTTGTGCTGGTGCTGGGTCTTGAATTCACAGTCTGGGCTGTCCCTGAGCTTTTGTGCTCAAGTCTACTGTTCTACCATTTGAACCACAGCTCCACTTTCAATTTTGGGGCAGAAAACTGGAGATAAGAGTCACATGGATTTTCTTGCCCGGATTGGTTTTGAACCATGGTCCTCAGATCCCAGCTTCTGGGGTAGCTAAGATCACAGGTGTGAGCCACTGGTGCTCAGCTTGTAATCTTTGTTCTTTGAAAACTATACACATGGGGCTGGGAATATGGCCTAGTGGCAAGAGTGCTTGCCTCATATATATGAAGTCCTGGGTTCAATTCCCCAGCACCACATATACAGAAAATGGCCAGAAGTGGCACTGTGGCTCAAGTGGCAGAGTGCTAGCCCTGAGTTCAAGGCCCATGACTGGCAAAAAAAAAAATCCTTATAAAAGAAAACTATACACATGAGTACTGGATGGGCCTGGACCACCTACCCATAAGCTCCTGTATTCTTTTGGTTGATGGTTTGCAGGGTTCATTCAACATGGCACTTTTAAGAGGCCATTGTTTATCACCACCCTATCTGATTTTTCTTTTTATGTTTTTGCCAGTCCTGGGGCTTGGACTCAGGACCTGGGCACTGTCCCTAAGCTTCTTTTACTCAAGGCTAGCCTTCTACCACTTGAGCCATAGCATCACTTCCGGCCTTTTCTGTGTATGTGGTACCAAGGAATTGAACCCAGAGCTTCATGTATGTTAGGCAAGCAATCTACCACTAGGCCTAACTCCTGGCCCCTGATTTTTCTTTATATAGAAAGAAAATGACAAAAAGTTCCCCTTGTGGGTTTTTTTTTTTAAAGTGCTGAGATTTGAATTTAGGGCTTCATGACTGCTACACATATGCTCTACCACTTGAGCTATACTTATAGCCCTCTCATATAATGTTATAAGGCTTTATCAATTTAAGAATACCAATGCCGGGCTGGGAATATGGCCTAGTGGCAAGAGTGCTTGCCTCACATACATGAAGCCCTGGGTTCAATTCCCCAGCACCACATATATAGAAAAGGACAGAAGTGGCGCTGTGGCTCAAATGGCAGAGTGCTAGCTAGCCTTGAGCAAAAAGAAGCCAAGACAGTCCTCAGGCCCTGAGTCCAAGGCCCAGGACTGGCAAAAAACGAAAACAAAAACAAAAAAACAAATAAGTATACCAGTGCCTAAGAGATGAGGTATTTAGTCAATGTTGTATAGTGGGTAACAAATAGATACAGGCATAGAAATTCAAGTGCCTTCAATTACGAAACATATTCTCTTAAGCAGTCAGGCAGATTAGAGGGCAGTCAGGAGTTTCTAGGCCATTTAAAACTATTTGATATCCTATAAAGAATCTGGGAAGGAATTATACTTCATACTTTATGAATGAAAACAGGCTTCGAATGGTTACAAGATTTACATGAAATAAATCAGGTCACCTTTTATTTTAGAGATTGGTAACCCAAATCTGTCTCTCTCCAAAATACTATAGCTTCCTCCCCTGCATAACTGCTATTTGCTTTCATATGACCAACCTGTCAGCGTGGCTCTTGACCACATAGGTCCAGTCTATATTTTCATCTGTATTAAAGATATTGTTACCATAGCAACTCATAAAGAAATTCCTAGAAAAATCCAGGCAAACCTATATTTCTAAGCATAACAGACTGGGATGTTTGTAGTGTTTATCTGAGATTTTTCTAGTTCAAAACACACATAGTCAACTCTAGTCCATCTTTAAGCTGCATTGTCATTCTCCAAGAATATGAAGCTAGATTCTCAGTCTACCAAAAATGTCTATGGAAGAATTGCAGCTGAGCTACTGAGAGTCACTGATAAGCAAGTGTTAAATTTGGAAACCCTTCTCCTGATTCTCAGTCAAACCACTTCTGGATTTTTATATATTTTTTTTTTTTTGGCCAGTCCTGGGGCTTGGACTCAGGGCCTGAGCACTGTCCCTGGCTTCTTTTTGCTTAAGGCTAGCACTCAGCCACTTGAGTCACGGCTCCACTTCTGGCCATTTTCTATATATGTGGTGCTGGGGAATTGAACCCAGGGCCTCATGTATACGGGGCAAGCACTCTTGCCACTAGGCCATATCCTCAGCCCTCAAACCACTTCTGAAAACCAATGGTGAATTGACATGCTTCATGGAGTGTGCAAGGAAGAGCTTACATACTTGCTTCTGACCTATTGAGGTGCCATGTATTTAAAGCCTGAATGGTATGATAATGAAAATAGCTACCAGTTATTTGAGTCTTAATAATGGCAGCGCCACACATTTTACATGAATTATCTCTTACTGTTATTATGGGCATTATCAACATGGCATTAAATATAGGCATTATCTCTGCTTTACATATGAAGCTTAAAGAGATCATAGAACAGAAAAATAATAAACAAGATTTTCTGAGTCCTTCTCATGTACCAGGCAGTATGCGCGCGCGTGCACGCGCGCGCGCACACCCCCCCCCCCCACCCACATACATACAATTTGATTTAGTTCTTTGTGTGTGCCTCAGTACTGGAGCTTGAACTCAGGGCATGAATGCTGTCCCTTAGTCTTCACTTCCATACTTTTGGGGGTTAATTAGAGACAAGAATCTCATGGACTTTCCTGCCTGGCTGGCTTTAAACCATGACCCTCAAATCTCAGCCTCCTGAGTAGATAGGATTGCAAGTGTGAGCCACGAGTACCTGGCATAGTTTAATTCTTAAAATAATCATACAAGTTGTGCCCTAGTATTCCCCTTTCCTAGAGTGGAAACAAAGGCAAAAGTATTTTTTATAGTTATACAACACTAAATGGCAACTCTACTACCTATGTACATTTTAGAAGGGGGGTTAGACTCTCAAGCTGACATATGAGGCCAAGATCATGTGTAATAACCTGAAAAACAAAACAAAACAAAAAAATAAACCTTTGCAAAGCCTATTGATTCCTCCATCACAGCCTTAGACTCTCACTGAGCGCCAGAACAGGTAGTTGATTTGTAACCTCAACTATGTTAAATAAAAAATTCACAGCTTTCAACAGTCAACTCACACTCAACCAAGCAAAATATGCAAATGATGAAGACTGTGGGCTGCATATTGAGCAGAGCCTATCTTGTGGAATACATATTCATCAAGTGAATTAGTAGGCAGAATCTAGGATTTGCATTGTCACATTCTGGCTTCTGTTAAATTTACATAGGTAAACATAACAATCTAAAGATTACCAAAAAGAAGATTTGAATTCAGGATTTTCTAATTTGAAAGTTTATCCTATTTCTGCCATGGCTTCATTTGGAAAGGCACAATCAATATTTGTAAATGAAAGAGTCAAAATTCTTCTCTTCATTCAAACACCAATCAAAGCATGTGTATCTACATACATAAGCACACTAATCTGTCTTGATTCTTACTCTCCTGCCAGGGGAAGAGAGCCAGATGGGACACCTAAAGGCTAAGACAGGCTTTACTGTAGCAATGGCTCAGTTTGGACATATTGTATTGTAATCATATTCCAAGAGGGTTGATATCCTCAAAGAAACTGCCTTTATTTTCTTTTCCTTTATTGATTAGGATATAGGGGAGGAATGACAAGTCTTACCCCCAACACTTGTAAGTACAGATGGCCTGTTAAGGAAAGTATGGAGAGATCGGTCTTAAAATAAGTGTTTACTTGTTTGTGTGTGAACTACTGTATTATGGAAGCAGCTGACAGAGACAGATACTATGCCCTACAAAGGGAATGAATATTGGGCTGGCTGCTAAGACATGGTTCCATGGAAACACAGGCCACCATATTGAAATTCTACACTACTGTTTCCCAATGAACCTGAGTTAGAGGAGTTTTACTATCATTTAGCATAGGAGCACAAGTTAAAAGCCATTAAGCTAAACAAGAAAATCTGTCCTTTATAAGGCAATCATCACAGGTTAAAAAAATCATATGGTTAAAAAAAAAGCGTTGATTTTTATAATGAAGAGATTATGTGACTTGCCTGTCCACCTATGCTTTCACTGACACTTGCAGCTTCATTAGCGAAGCCTCACATTGCTTCAGGAAATACAAAGCTATATAGATGGTGATATTGATATCATGCAACATTCTGGAAAAAAATCATTTTCAGAAGGCATTCCCTCTTTTTTGAGAGGCAATTTCAAAGGCACCAAAAGGAAATGTATGAAAACTCCCCAAACTCATATAATTCTACAGAGTTAAACTCAAACACAAGAGGGGATAGATTTGATGTTTTGGTATTTTTTCCTCATTAAAAATGCTCCTTTGCTTTGAAACCATTCTGGCAATGAAAGCTTTCTTGTTTTTATTGATATTTCTCTCACCATTTGAAAACTGGAACTTCTACAAATGACTCTAGTGACTCTAGCATCTTTCTTTTTCTTCCTCTTGTTACTGTGGCTGCCTAGATCAGGGCTTTCACTCACCCACCTCACACAATAACCCTGTGAAGGAGGCATTCCCTCCATTTTCTAGGTGTCAGGGGAAAGCTCAGGTCACCAGGGCAATAGCAAGGAGACTTCAAATCCTAGCTTGCCTCATTTCTAAGGTCATGCTCTTGCCACGAGTTTTTGGTGTCTCCTATTCTACTTGGTCTCTAAAATATTACTGATGGTACTAAAAAAATTAACCAAGAATTAATTAGATTACCTGGATGAATGAATTGTGTGACTGATGGTCACAACATAGCCAGCACCTCCAACATCGAGGTAAGGACCAGTCAAGGAAATCAACCCTGGGTTAGCGACTGCATGAAGATACCTAATGGAGACCAAAGAAAGGCATGTTATCTTAGGTCTAAACAACTACCCTGTCAATTTCAAAGAAGAGTGAGGTTGTAACTCTAAAAATATTATGTGCTTATATTAACATTAAAGTTCATAAAGATCTCAGGGTTTTGTTGTTGTTTGTAGTTTTTGTGCCAATCCTGGGGCAGCCTGGGCACTGTTCCTGAGTTTCTGTGCTTAAGACTAACACTCTACCACTTTAGCCATGCACCACTTTTGGCTTTTTAGTGGTTACTGGAAGATAAGAGTCTCACAGGCATTCTTGCCCAGGCTGACTTTGAACCTTGATCCTTAAATCTCAGCCCTCTGAGTAACTAGGGTAACAGGCTTGAACTGGTACACACTGGGGATTCTTAAAGTTTTTATGTCTGACTAGTATCAATACAAAAGGCTAAAATAATCTGAAATTCTCTTTCGTAAAACACAAATGAAGTCAGTATAAACCTGAGCCTTTGGATTTCTTATCTTTCTTTTTAATACAGTTTCATTACATAGTCCAGGGTGGCCTCAAACTTGAGATCTTCCTGCCTCCTCCTCCTAAGTACTGGCATTACAGGCATGTAACACCATGTCTAACTTATATCTGAGTGTTCTTTTTCTTTTTTTGGTTGGTCATGGGGTTTGAACTCAGGGCCAGGGTGCTGTCCTTGAGCTCTTTTTGCTCTAGGCTAGTACTCTACCACTATGAGCCACAGCTCTACATCCAGTTTTTGAGTGGTTAATTGGAGATAAGAGTCTCATGGAAACTTTTCTTCCCAGGCTGGCTTTGAACCATGACACTCAGATCTCAGCCTCTTGAGTGGCTGGGAATATAGGTATAAGCTACTGGTGCCTGGCTAAGGTTTTGTTTTTTTTCTTCTTCTTCTTTTTCTTCTTTTCTTCCTCCTCCTTCTCCTCCTCCTCCTCGCCATTGTGCAAGGGGGTTACCATTATGTGACCATTTATGTCTCCATTTAAGATAACCATTTATGTGTCCTGTGCTTCTTGATCATATCTGCACTTTTTCCTAAGATCTGTCATAGTGAGTAGGCTAGCAGTGAATATATAAAGAGATTAGTGAATGAAAAAGAAAGAAATGCACACGAAAATGCAGCCAGGGTTATTCGAGGTAGGAAGGAATGGGCAGGAGCTCACTCAAAAGTGAATCAGTTGATGTCTAGCACAGGATGAGAAATTCATTTCTAATGCCTGTGCTGTTCTACCTGCTTGTTGCTTTTCCTAGATACTACTGGCTTTGAAAACTTGAGTACAAATAGATTCCAGAAAGAAAAGAATGTTCCTGAATTTGTATGGGCTTATTTTCCACAGGCTACACATGAGCTATAGGAATTCCACGTCATCATCACATGTAATAAAATATCCAGGCCACCTACACCAACATCTATCAGGTAGGACTCAAACTGGTAGGAGGAACTGAAACCATTATAAAGCGTTTCAGTCTCAAAGTTTCAACAAAGAGATAGAAACACCACAGTGGAGAAAGCCTACAGAACTCTCCACAATGCTACTTTAAGAAAATGGCTCAAAACCAAGTTCACTCTCATATACAAGTGTCTTCCACATGTGATAACCTGATATTGTCCACAGTCATCATATCTCTCCAGGACTGGTAGGGGGGAGGACCTTTGACCATGGAGGGCCCCCCTTCCCTCCCAAACTCACCACTGTCTCCTAGTGGGATCAAATGCTTTGTCCATGAGGGAACCAGGATAAATTCTGAGGACGCCATTGGGCGTTGCTATGTAACGGCGGACAATGTAAGTGTTCAGGCTACTCATTTCCATTTGGGTCATCCATTCATCTGTGACGTGGCTGGTAGCCATTACTTCATTTCTGACCGAGAACTGGGAAACAAAGAAAGACATAGCAGGGCTTCTTTAAAACTCACATGAAAAGAGTGTGGGCTGTTGGCCGGGCTCCCTCACCCAGGTTGAGAAGCCAAATCTGATTACTTCTTAAATACAACAACAATCACAACAACAACAAACTTTGCACAGCAGATGGGTACAACCAAAGTGGATGAACACAAAACCATACAGAAATATACTTAGTAGATATGTGATTACTCTGTTCTTCACCATACCCAGGCTCAGTTGAGTAAGAAAAAAATCCTATAGTGACACACAAAAGATCTGCACACAGGCCCCCTTCCCTCCCATCTGGGCTCCTTGAAGGTCATATTTATTCCAACTGACAGCAGTGAGCACTTTTACTTCCTGATCCTGGGAAACAAATTGGGCCGAGAAAGTTCCACTGCTCTCCCCAACTCCACCTTGGAAAGGCTCAGGGTATGTGAATCCTGATAGAGATTCATTGTGTGGCCCTTTGGCCTCCTTAATCCATCAGAAGGCTCATAGCAGACCAGTCTGCCCTGGCTACCTGTCACTCTGGCTCTCTAGCGGAGAGCCCCAAATGCAGAGCTAGACTTTGGCACTTCAAAGATTCGGGGCTACATTCCCTCCTGGGCCTGTGGAGAGGGACACGAGAGATGGGCCTCCTGCCAGTACTCACTTTGAGCCCCGGGTTAGCAATGAGGCGGGTGTTGTCACTGAGATAGGCTGTGTAATGCTCCACCATGCGCTTTGTCTCTGGCTGGCTGAGGTGCTCGTATGGGGAAGAAAAGCTGCCAGCAGACAGCATGACGGTTGGATTTTCTGAAAGAGAAGCAAACAAAGCAGGCCTGAGAACACGGAGCCTTCTTCGTCTCAGGCCAAACAAAAGCATCACTCAGGCTCTGCCAATCGGTCTGCCACGGTGGCTTAATGCCTTCCAGAAGGAACAAAAGAGCTTGACACCGAGAGTAGAAGAAAAGGGAAAAGGGCCGCATATACTCCCTTCAGGGAGCGTATGGTCCTAAAAGTGAAGCAGCACAGGTATCCGTCCCAATAGGTACAAGGGCTGGAAATGGAAATTTAGAAGTGTCTTAGATCAATGTGTATGTATTAGGAGTGGGAAGCCAAATGGCTATTTCTCATTTGGTTCTCATTATATCTCCGTAGGGTATCTTGGAGAAAATTCTTTTATTAATCAAGAGAAGAAAAGCAGAGGCCAGAATGCCTTGCTGTGTGCTATTGATTCATATGCCCATGTACTCATGTGTCCTTTCATGCAAGCATGTACCAGAAAGTCAAACCACTTTGGATTTGGTCTGAGAGCCTAGGAGTGAGGGAAATAAAGGCAAATGTTAAGAATAACACAGTGATATGAAGGCATACACTTGGCATAGTCCTGTAGGTTGCAGAAGGACAAGAGCAGAGAGAAGTAGAGATGCTTTGGGAAGTGGCATTTTGTAATTTGTTGTAATGAGAGAATGGCACTTCAGGAAAGGCTGGTGCTTTTTTTTTTTTTTTTTTTTTTTTTTGCCAGTCCTGGGCCTTGGACTCAGGGCCTGAGCACTGTCCCTGGCTTCTTCCCGCTCAAGGCTAGCACTCCGCCACTTGAGCCACAGCGCCGCTTCTGGCCGTTTTCTGTATATGTGGTGCTGGGGAATCGAACCTAGGGCCTCGTGTATCCGAGGCAGGCACTCTTGCCACTAGGCTATATCCCCAGCCCGGCTGGTGCTTTAAGATGGATAGAGCACATGGGAGAGAAAGAATCCAGATATAGGACCCAAAGCTTTGTGATAGGAGGTAGACATAGAAGTTATACACTACATGCTGATGTACATACATGTGTACTAAACTACCTCAGATGACGCACTCTTAAAAAATGCTTTTTTTTTTTTTGGTAAACCAAAAAAGACCATGTTATTCTAAAATAATGTTCTCTCCCCCTTCTCCAGGTAGGGATTGGTATTGAACTGGGGTCTTTTTTTTTTTTTCTTTCAGTCGTGGGGCTTGAATTCTGGGCCTGGGTGCTGTTCCTGAGCTCTTCATCTCAAGGCTAGTTCTCTACCATTTTGAGGCACAGTGCCACTTCTGGTTTCCTGGTGGCTAGCTGGAGCTAAGAGTCTTATGAACTTTACTGCCAGGGCTGGCTTTGAACCATGATCCTCAAATCTCAGCCTACAGAGTAGCTAGTTATGGGCATAGCCATGGGCACTAGCACCAACAAACTAGGGTCTTGTACATGTTAGGCAAGGCTCTATCATGGGGTTAGCACCTCTCT
Source organism: Perognathus longimembris pacificus (assembly GCF_023159225.1). NCBI lineage: Eukaryota > Metazoa > Chordata > Mammalia > Rodentia > Heteromyidae > Perognathus > Perognathus longimembris. The sequence continues at coordinate 44,779,565 of NC_063167.1, read as the reverse complement.
CAAAATGCTGACAACGATTTAACATGTTGCCTCAAAATCCACATCACCAATGAAGTCAGAAAACATTTATTTGCCATTGTAATGTTAAGTGAAACTTGTCTGTCTTTGGTGACTCCCTCCACATTGTCTCTGGAGAGCTCTATCACCCAAGTAGCCATGGGTGGAATAGTGAAAGAGCCCCCAGGGAAGGTCATCACTTGCATAAGATCTGTTTTGGGGTCCTGTGATCAGTCAGTAAAAAGTATGGCATTTGAGTTGATGAGCTATCTTTAGCATTGATTCCAAGAAACAGTGCTGTCCAATTGAAATACAAAGCATTCCACGAATGTAACTTAAACGTTTTCAATAGACACAACACAAAATGAAAAGAAAAGGGTTGAATGCATGTTTACTGTTTATAAAATCAAACATTGAAAGCATCATTGTTAAGTTGGAATCAGTATAGACATATCATGCGTGTATTTTACACTCAGATCTTAATTAACTAGCCCCATTTTAAGTGTTCAATAGCTAACCTCAGCAAGGGGCTAATATACTGGATAGAATAGCTATGAGGTATTATCTAAGGGAAAATTTAAAAAAAAATCTGGTCTTGAGCCTCTTTCTCATAAAGAAAACTTGCACCAAACGTATACCTAAATTTTAGGGAAGTGATCTCATCTTCTCCAGTAGTAGTATTTAGCTTACTGACAGAGAACTTAAAGGGGTCACGAATATATTAGCTTATCAGTAAAAATTTTCTTATGAATATGATAAACGATGTCCTCTTTTGCGTAAAAGCAAACAACAAGCCCCACAAAATCAGTAGTCAAAACAAACAAAAGCATTTAATTTTTTCTTTGACCAATATTATAGGCTGTCTATAAATTGTGATGTTCTGGAATGTGTGATGGAACGGGTCACTTAGTCTGGCTTGGTCTTTCACTTTCATATTGAGGAAGTATTTTCTATAATGGAATTTAAAGGAGGAGCTCAAACCCCAGAGTTTTCATTTAGAATCTAGAAGAGTAGAGAAATCTTTCTTCCATACTCTTCCAACCTGTGCATACTCTACTGACGTTACTATATGTGATGATTTAAAACAACAACAACAAAAAAAAACTTTATTTTTTATTTATTTTGCTAGTCCTGGTCATTGGACTCAGGGCCTGAGCACTGTCCCTGGCTTCTTCTTGCTCAAGGCTAGCACTCTGCCACTTGAGCCACAGCACCACTTTTGGCCTTTTCTATATATGTGGTGCTGAAGAATCGAACCCAGGGCTTCATGTATACAAGGCAAGCACTCTTGACACTAGGCCATATTCCCAGCCCCTGTGATGACTCTTAGTTATTAACTTTTCTGAACTTAAATATTTTCAACATGGAAAAAGGGAACATCTGTTTTATTGTGTATACAGTAATATAGTGACAAGAACCACAAAGAGATGTGTGTATGTTGTGTATGTGTGTGTGTGTGTGTGTGTGTGTGTGTTGGTTTGTCTCTCCTCAAGAGCACTTAATCTGTTTGTTTTCTGCTTGCCTGCTTGCTTATTTAAAGCTCTTCCAAGTTTTGTTACAAAACAAACAAAAGAGCCACAAAGGCCTCCTATGTATCTGGTAAAATATAAATTATCACAGTCATTATAAAAAACATTATGGAGGTTTCCTAAGAAATTAAAAATAGTACTATCAAAGGAACTGGCTATCACACACTTGGAGATGTGTGTGTGTGCACATATATACACATACACATATATAATAATTACAGGAAATAAACTCAGCCTTTCAAAAAAGATATCTGTACTCTTAAGTTCATTGCAGCACTATTCACAATAGTCAAACAATGAACACAACGTAAGTGTCCATCACCTGGCCATTGAATAAAGATGATATTCAGACACAATGAAAATCTATGTGGCCATAAAATGGAAGAAATTCTGTGATTTCTGACAACTTGAATGGAACTGGAGATAATTATATTAAGTGAAGTAAGTCAGATACAGAAAGATAAGAACAGCAGTATGTTACTCATAATTGAACCTAGAAAAGCTGTTCATAGAAGTAGAATGGTGATTACCAGAGGCCGAGGTATGTGGTGGTTGGGAGGAGGGAGAAGGAATGATGGATAATGGGTACTAAGATATAGATATAGTTAAATTTAGTCTCATTTAAACATGACACAAGGTAGGAAACACTGCATAGTACCTTAATATGAATAAGTTTTGGCTTTGTACATCAATAAAAAATAAATTTTAAAACTCCAGAAAAAGTAGACTATAAGAAATGTAATAGGAATATACATAGGAATATAAGGATAAATTCACAGAAAAGAGTAATACATAGTAGACATTAATTAGTGTGTGTGTGTGTGGATATATATATATACATATATATATCCACACACACACACACACACACACACACATATATATGATCAACTTAAGTTTCAATGGTCTGAATAAATAATTTCACCAAAAGATTGTGGCTGAGTGTGGGGAAGTATACCAGTAGTTGCAGTACTAAGGAGGCTGAAGGAAGATATTTGAGTTCAAGGTCAACTTGGGCTAAATAGTAAGATTGTGTCTCAAAAAACAAGGATGAGGGAGAGAAATGGAAGAAAAGATAGATTGTCAAGATAGATTTTTTTTTAAAGCCCCCAAGATCAAATTATATGTTCTGTATAAGAAAAGCACTTTAGGATGTATATAGATTAAGTATAACTGTATGAAGATAAATCATGCCAATGCTAATCAAAAGAAGTTAGAGGTTGCTATATTAATTTCAAACAGAGCTGACTTCAGAGCAAGGAACACACAGAGGGACAAAAAGGGGGCTACAAAATGATAAATGCTACTTTTTGTGTTATTTTGGGAAGATTATTTATTTTTGCTGATCATGGGCTTGAACTCAGAGCCTTGATGCTATCCCTGCTCTCTTTGTCTCAAGGATAATACTGTACCACTTTGAGCCACAGCTCTACTTCTGGTTTTGGAGTGGTTAATTAGAGACAAGAGTCTCACAGGGGCTTTTCTGCCTGGGCTGACTTCAAATAACAATTCTTAGATCACAACGTCCTGAGTAGCTAGGATTATAGTTGGGAGCCAATGGCCTCTGGTGGGAAGATTATTTATTTCTGGTAATCTCTCTTTTTTTTTTTTGGCCAGTCCTGGGCCTTGAACTCAGGGCCTGAGCACTGTCCCTGGCTTCCTTTTGCTCAAGACTAGCACTCTGCCACTTGAGCCACAGCGCCACTTCTGGCCGTTTTCTGTATATGTGGTGCTGGGGAATTGAACCCAGGGCCTCATGTATACGAGGCAAGCTCTCTTGCCACTAGGCCATATCCCCAGCCCTATTTCTGGTAATCTCTATGTCCTCTTCTGTCACAGCTCAACTCTCTATTTTCCACCCTACCCCATATTCCATGTCTGCCTCCTGACTTTAATGAGGCCATAACTTTGCCTTTCTTTTTTCTTTTTCTTTTTTTGCAATGTTGGGAATTGAGTTCTGGGCTTTGAGCTTTCAAGGCAGTTGTTCTGTCACCTAAGCCAACCTTCACTTTTTTTACATTATTTTTGTGAGAGAGTCTCACTTTATACTCAGCCTGGCCTGGACCATCATTTTCCTGTTCATACCTCCTCGCATTGCTCAAGATAACAGACACACAGCCAGTCATTTGTTGGGATGGGGTCTGGAGAACACTTTGTTTTAGCCTGAGCTGGCCTCAAACTATGATCTCCTTATCAATGTCCCCCAAGTAGCCAAAATCACAGGCTTGAACCACTCACTGTATCCAGCTCTGACTTCCTCTATACACTGTCTTGGGCTCCCTCTTTCCTCAGCACTTGCAGAAAGCTGAGGGTGACTGAGGAACAAGGAAGGGAAAGTCTGCTTCTGGGTCCACACAAACTCTGCTGGGGTAGGCATTCAGAGCTTCTAGAGGAGCACGAAACTTCACCTGAAATCAAAGCTTGCCCATTTCCCCTATTTGTCCAGATTGGTTTACTCTGAGAGCTCTAACATCTACTTCACATGTTCACTCCCACCTGCTGCTTTGGGCATTGGTAGGTGGTGAGTAGAGGGGACACGATTCAAACACAGGAGGCTGCAATGCACACAGCTTTACCTAAGGTTGCTAGTTGCTTGAAGTGGAGGCAGGCACTAGGCTGGCCAAGGAGATCCAGACGGTGGTACAGCAACTTGCTGCTGGGCACAGTGTTGAGGTTCTTCAGCTGTTTGACAGGTATTTCTGGTTGTATTACTACAATACACAGTATAAAGGAAGTGTCTTGTACCTGGAAAACAAATCAGTAAGAATTTCTGACACAAAAAATGAAGGGTCCACAGAGAAAGGGACATTACCTAGATGATTTTCTGCTGTTTCTGTGTTTTCTAGACTCACTTGAAAGGTGCTAATTATATACTTGATGAGTGAATGAAAGACACCAAAACAAGGGACAGAAAGTATCATTCTGGCTTCTTTTCTTGTTGAGGGATGTTAGTCGTAAAACAGAAAATCATGGGGCGAATGAAATGATAGGAGAGAAGCACTTTTGAAAAATGGGAGCTTAGTCCTTCTCATGTGTATGAGTTCTTAGACATAAGATAAAAAATATAATAATGAACACTTCTATTTGGTTTTAAATGTAATTACAAGTACATAATTGACAGGCACTGGAAGCTCATGCCAATGATCCTAACTACTCAGGAGGCAAAGATCTGAGGATTGTGTTTTAAAGCCAGCCCAGGCAGAAAAGTCTTTGAGACTCTTACCTCCAATTAGCCACAACCAACAAAAATATAAAGCAAAAATTTTTAAAAGCTGGAAGTGAGCTAGGCGCCTGTAACAGCTTCATGCCTCTAATCCTACCTACTCAGGAAAGAGGTTGAAATCTGAGGATGGCAGTTCAAAGCCAGCCTGGACAGGAAATAATTAACCACCAGAAAATTGAAACTAGCACTGTGGCTCAAGTGAAAGAGCACTAGCCTTGAGCTGAAGAGATCAGGGGCAGCGGCCCAGGCCCTGAGTTCAAGCCCCATGACAAAAAAAAAAAAAAAAAAAAAAGCTGGAAGTAGATCTGTGGCTCCAGTGGTACAGTGTCAGCTTTGAGAGGATTTAAAAAAAGGAAAAAAAGGCTGAAGGACAGCTCCCAGGTTCTGAGTTCAAGCCCTACTACGGAACAACAACAACAACAACAAGTATAACTGGGGTGGGGAATGTGGTCTAGTGGTAGAGTGCTTGCCTCGTATACATGAAGCCCTGGGTTCAATTCCTTAGCACCACATAAACAGAAAAAGCCAGAAGTGGCTCTGTGGCTCAAGTGGTAGAGTGCTAGCCTTGAGCAAAAAGAAGTCAGGGACAGTGCTCAGGCCCTGAGTCCAAGTTCCAGGACTGGCAAAAAACAAAAGTATAACTGGTTTTGCATTAAGTGTTCTGAGAGTATTTTTGAAGGTGCCTGTGAATCTTCACTTTAAGAGAAAAGATCAGAGATCACCCAATAAAGAATCCATTTCATTCATCTTGTTTTCAAATAACACCTTCTGTTTTCCTGGTCAGAGCTGATCAAATCATCACTAAAACTCACGGGAAGCACAAATGCTACTGGCACTCTGGCCCAGGCTGGGTTTTCAGGGCAGGGTAGGGATGTATGCTCTAGCTTAAAGTTTGAAGCTCCTTTTCAGGAACAGTAGTACTTGCAGTCCCACGTGACTTATAGAAATGGGTGCCTGAACAAAATTTAGTGAGAAAACATTCACTGAAAAATCAAAAGCCAATCTCTGACTGCCTTGTCATCATAAAAGATGATGTACACATAACAATGAAATGGTTTTCTCAGATTATGTCTGTCTTTAAATGGGGTATCAATTAGATTAGGAAAGAGACATGTAAAAGATTTATTGTAAGAGAGTGAGGACAAGCTAAGTCAGAACTAGTGTTCAACTGTCTTATAAAGCATCTCAAATATCCTTGCTGATTAGGAGAAATTTTTAATGAGTCAGGTTAGAGTTAAGGGTTAGGACTTCTGAGAATGGCTGTAGAATCTTTAAACACAGAAGCAATTTAGATCTTCCTGGAATTGCTTTTTAAGTCCTGCTGGCAAAGATACTCAATTAGATTAGCAAATTTAATCCTCTTCCTTGATTCCCTGAATTGAAAAGTGGCAGGGTGTTCTGAGGCACCATTTACAATGCCCTTTCTGCTCAACCTCTCACAGTTGTCCTATAAGGCATTTTCCTAGGTTGCAGGAATAATGGGATATACTTTTATAACCGGGTCTATTCTAAAAGTAGCACTGTAAGGTATTTCTTTAGAAAGCACACTTAGAAAAGATAGGTATTTCTAATGCGTTCTTAGCTGATAACGTAGCTTCCACATTGAAAGGAACTATGGTGTTTTTGGAGGGGTGTCCATGACTGGGAAGTATCTGCCACAAACAATTAGTGGTCATATAAATACCAAAAGAAAAAAGGGTTATAAAACATCCATGGAATGCCTCATTTTTCCCAAACACTTTAAAAATTGTTCAAGTTATCTGCCCAGGTCCCCCAGAGCTCCTAGAAGAAAAACAGCACTGTATCTGTCACCAGTCACACCAATGGTGACTTCCTCCCACTCACCATCTTCCAGGCGTAGCTGACATTGTAGGCTTCCTTTCCAGTCTCCCTCAGCTTGTTTATGTGCCAAGACAGGGAGGAGTTCACAGGGACTGCAATAATCTGGCTGCCCAGAGGGAGGCTGTGTGGGAAAACAGAATTAAATACTTCAGGCAAAAGACAAAATTAAGCACTTAATTAAAAGGCAACGAAGAAGCTGTGAGTCAATGACCACCTCCTGATTTCTGAATAGCAATGAAGCTCATCACTTTTGAAAGACATCATGTGAGGTTTTCAATTTTGTAGAAGCATTATGTCAGCTCGGCATTAAAAACATTCCTTACTCTTTCTGCTTTCCCCAGTTCTAATTCTTTCCAGAGACCAACTTGTCTCAAACCACCCGGTCATTAATTTTCAACCAATGAGCACAAAGACCCATTTCTCTATAGGTTACCATCTGCCAAAATAATGTATCACAGTTGGGAAATATCCAATCTGCTTTTACTTTAAGAGAAAAAGTTGTATAAGACTCTGCTGTCCAGTTGGAATGGACACCACATTGCCAAGCTATTTTTTTTGGCAAATGCAACAGAACTGGTCCTCAGCCTTTTAGTTTGCTGATATTTTTCCAGTTTGGTAAAATCAGAGCACTTGAGATAATGCATACCTTATTTTATAATTAAAGTTAATGTGAGCATAGTATTTGATTTATAGAAGAGTACTCCCAAATCACAATCTAAGACCTTATTGGTTATATAAAGTTAACAAGATCTTGATTACTATTCTTATGGGGTTTGAATTCAGGGGCTGGGCGCTATCCCTTAACTTTTTCACTTAAAGCTGGAGCTCTACCACTTGAGCCACAGATCTACTTTTGAAATTTTGGTGGTTAATTGGAGGTAAGAGTTTCCCAGACTTTCCTGCATATCTGGCTTCAAACCACAATTCTCAGATCTCACCCTCCTGAGAAGCAAGGATTATAAGAGCATATTACTGTCACATGGCTTCAAGATACTTTTGTTAGCAATAAATATGATCTGTCCATTGTCTTACACTCTGCAGCAAAAATTAGCTTAGATGGGTCTCATTCCCCCCAAAATAAAAAGAAATACTATGACCTTCATCTTTTCCTTACCTTAGGATATTTTGCCGAACCAATTCAAATTTGGGGATATTTTCATAATGTATGATGTCAGTATGTAGTGGGGGTTCTGATAGCAAATATGGTCTGGTAAGGGATGGATGCATAAGTGTATACCCTGAAATCAGAAAATAAAAATGCACGCTGTAAGAAACAGGTTACTGGTGCTAATAAAAACGTCTACCACTGGCTTGAAATGTAAGATTGTCTGGGATGGTTTCCTTGTATTCATTTTCTCAGTATGTTGAATAAGAGCAGAGTTTGTTTTATATGTACTTGCTGAAAACCAGTGAAGTATAGAAAGAAGTCTTAAATTATTAAATACCAGTCTAATGAAGGTTTTTGTGGTGATATTATGTTTTTTATGTCATTAAATGTCTACCACACAAATCTTAATGTCAGTAAATCTAAAGATAATATTTTTTAAAAATAACCTAAAGAATCGCATTTTATGTATTATTCAATTCTAACTCTTCTTTCCTGGTATTAAAATAACATGTTACCACCCCACAGCTCAACAGAGGAAGGCAGTGAATAATCTGTAGATTCACTCAGCTATCTTTGTTCCCCTACCAATATGAAGTCCTAAGTCACACTGCTTTTGTTTAAATACTTTTTTAAATCCCACTTTATTCATGAAACATAGAATGTCTACAGATTATTTTCTTTAGGCTAATTTTAAAAAAAAGCAAATTCTTTCCTATGATGAACTTTGAGCAAATTACCTTTGTCGTCGATGAGAAAAGTATAGGAAGCCAAAGAATCTTGGTAATATGTCACGTCTTCAAGAATGTAAGCCAGATTCACGTCCACACCTACAATTCCCAGGAGGAGGTTTCCAAAATAACAGGGCTTGCTCACCGTCATGATTAAACCTATGGGTTAAAAACAGAAAGAATCTAAAGGACAGCATTGAAGGCTATGGAGAGAGAGTGGAGATGGGCTCTACTGAGCCCTGAAGACTATCTGCCTTCTTGGCTGTGCTCACAAGAGAAGTTTTCTTGTGATCTAGTAAGCAAGCTCTGCCTTTGCAGAAAGTATAGGAAGTAAGAGGGAAAGAATCCATTAGCAGTTCAGATTGTAGTTCATTTAAATGGAGGAAATTTTGATGTTTCTGCCACTTTTCAGCTAAGTCATGACATTCCAGATTAGGACAAAACAAAGGCAGTACCTATCACTCTATCTTCAAATGGAGACATACAGCTGGATTTGAAAAAGTATTGGGCAAATAATCTAAGAATTTAGATTCTAGTACGGCTGTACCCTTTTTGTATTGCATGCATGACACAGGACATGACTTCCCTGTGTCTCGGTTTATAGGTCTATTAAAAAGACACAGTGTTGGGAGCCTGTGACTCATGCCTGAAATCTTCACTACTCAAGAGGCTAAGATCTGAGGATCATGGTTTGAAGCCAGCTTGGACAGGAAGGTCCATAAGACTCTCTTATTTCCAATTAACTGCCAAAAAGCTGGATTGGAGCTGTGGGTCAGGTGGTAGAGCATTAGACTAGAGCAAAAAGGCCTAGATATAGCACCCAGGCCCTGAGTTCAGGCCCCAGGACTGGCACCAAAAAAGACAGTGGCAAATGTCTTACTGATTTCTAGGGGGTGCTTGGTCAAAAGAGATTGCAAATAAAGGAATACTTCAAGGGTATTGTTATTGGGTTAGAGTTATGGCTCAGAGGTTTGAGTGCCAGTCTAGGAAGGAAGAGAATTCAAGTTCAAATTCAAGTACCACTTAAAAAAAAAAAGATATTGATATTATAGCTCAATGTTGCACCCTTTCAAAAAGTGAGAAGACAAAAAAAAAAAAAAACTTAGAAAGTTATAAAATCTGACCACACAAAAATTTGATTAACTGGAGAAACAACTAAGTTTCCAAAGAAAAGCATTTTCAGTTACTTAGGCCAGGAGTCCTTTTAAAGGACCAGTAAACACACAGTGAGCATTTCAGGCTTTGTTGGCTATACAGCCTGTGGTGTACACCACATATAACACACACACACACACACACACACACACACACACACACACACACACACACACCTGCACACTTGGAAAAAGTGCAGGAAGACAGTGTGACCAGAAGGGAAGGCATGGCTCTAAGCATCTGCTGCTGGGCCCTTTTCCTGGTGTCCCTACAGAGCTGAGAAAGTTGTACCACCTTTAACAGTACAAGAAATGTATCCAATGCCTAACGTATGGAACTGTAACCTCTCTGTACATCAGTTTGATAATAAAAATTGGAAAAAAACCCTAAAAATAAAATAAAAATAAAAAAAGAAAGTTGTACCACCTTAATGATCCAAGTCTCTTTGTGTGTTTGATGTTGAGTGGAGACAAAGCCAACTCTGTAATCCCTAGCAATGTTACAATACTAAGTAAAACTAAGATGGAGCATTCCCCTCCATCTTGCTCTGGTACTTTTCTGTTCTTGGTGATTAGTGTATGCTTCAGTGACACATGAGAAAATCTTCTCTAATACCGAGCAAAGGGAACTGATCACTATAAAAGCCTCTACAAAGCATGGGCTTCCATAGAGAGAATCATACATGACGTGCACTCCAGGCATTGCCCATTCTCATGGACCAACCAAACAGAACATCTAAGAGTGGACATGACAATGGAAACAATTATGAAAAGTCATTCAAGAGTCGTTTCTTCTAATCCAAAAGCCATTCACCTTTACAGTGCTTTCTTGCTATGTGTTTTAGAACAGTTGGAAACAATGGATATTTAAGAAAGCCTTAAGTATGCATTTTGCAGAATTTAGCTCAGGTATGAGTTCTAAGAGGCAGGAGGACCTCTGTAAAGGCCAGCATGGAGACAGAGGTCCTAAAACATAGGCCACATTTCTCTGGACTTTAGCCTGGGATTAAAGCCATTTGTAAAGTTTAGTAATTTAGAACAGACAGCATGACTGAGATGCATGATCACTGCACATTTCTTTTTCCTTTGTATATGTAACAATGCCTTAAGAAAGAAACTCAATCTCACTTTTCAATGAGCAATTTGGACAGAGCATTCTTAATCCCAATGGGAAAAGGTATGCTAATTCTAGCACAAAGACAAAATCTTCAAACCATCTCTATACCTTAAACAAAAGCACATAGTTTTGTTTTTTTTAAAGAAATGTTACTGATTTAATCTGTGGTGGTTTTGAAATAGAGCCATGTAAATATGAGTTTCCTTATCCTGAAGTTCTCATGTCACAGAGCCGTAGGCTGTGTCACTCAATAAGTCTAGGGATGGAAAACTAAAGATGAAAATTAATATGCTCTAGTAGGGGTATTCAAGATCTGCAAAAAAAAAAAAAATGACTGGAGGGCTGGGAATATGGACTAGTGGCAAGAGTGCTTGCCTTGTATACATGAAGCCCTGAGTTCGATTCCTCAGCACCACATATATAGAAAATGGCCAGAAGTAGCGCTGTGGCTCAAGTGGTAGAGTGCTAGCCTTCAGTAAAAAAGAAGCCAGGGAGAATACTCAGACCCTGAGTTCAAGGCCCAGGACTGGCAAAAAAAAAAAAAAAAAAGGACTGGAATCCACTGCACGATTGTAATCCTAAGGATTACAATTGGGATGGTATCAGTAATCACCTGTTGACTAAAGCTTCACACAGATGTGGTTTAAAGCATTCAGGGTAGTTCTTGGGTTGTAGAGGCAAAATTGAGAAGGGTTCCATCCTTCTTAATACCACTACTGGAAACAGAATGAGCCTGCTCAGTCCTCTTGAGTTTCTACAGGACTAGGTTTCTTTATCTGTTCCCTTCTCACAGTATTAGCAGGATTTCATGATCCTTCTCGTATCAGACAACACCTTGGTGAGGGGGTGTGTGGCTTTCCCATCACTGTCTAGTACAATGCTTGATTGGACCCCGGTAGTATTGCCAAATGCATAAAAAGTCACATTCATTTAAGATGCGACATTGTTACTATAAAGGGAACCATGGAAAGGGGAAAGTTTCTATCTTATACATATCTGTGGGCCCTGCCAGAAAGGTGAGGAGTAAATAGAAATGGAAGAGTAATAGCAGTTACCATGTTTCTTATTCTTTTGGGGGACAGTACTAAAGTTTGAACTTAGGCTTTGTGCTTGCTAGGCAGGTGCTTTACTGGTCGACGCCTCAGTGATGGAACCCAGGGCCTTATGCCTGCTAGACAACTGTTCTCAGTCAAGCCCTCCATTCTAAGTTCGGTAATTATTGTAAGTGAAAGTTCTTTGAATATCCATGCTTTTGAGAGTTCTTAGTTAACTGAACATAAAAATAAGATCTCAGATTATGATGATGTATATCTAACTAGTAATCAGCTGCCTTTTTGACCTTCAGTGTTAAGTATATGAGGAAAAGAATATGTAAGGATGTAAAAATTAAAAATAAAAAACCCATAGTTTTTACTAAGAATATACTGTGGGCCAGTTTATTTTTGCATTTAATTTTCATAATTGCTTAAAGGGAAATGTATATTTCTCTCTCTTTCTAGTGCTGGTCCTGGGGCTTCAACTCAGGGTTTGGGCACTGTCCCTGAGCTTTTTTTTGCTCAAGGTTAGTGCTTACCACTTGAGCCATAGCTCCAATTCCAGCTTTTTTGGGGGGTAGGTAGGGAGGGAAGGGGTTAATTAGAGATAAGAGTCTCAAAGACTTTCTTGCCTGGGCTGGCTTCCAATAGCAATCCAAAAATATCAGCTTCCTGAGTAGCTAGGACTATAGGTGTGAACCACCAGTACCCAGATCTTTCACTTTCTTTTTTGGTCAGTCATGTCTAGTGCCACAGTGCCACTTCTGGTTTTCTGGTGGTTAACTGGAGAAAAGTGTTTCTCAGACTTTCCTGCCTAGGCTGGCTTTGACTTGTGATCCTCAGATATCACCTTCTGAGTACCTAAAGATTACAGGCATAAGCCACCTGTGTATGGCTTTTTTCACATTTTTTTAAGCCACGAGAATGATAGAATGATGATGATGACAGTAAGAAAGCTAAAACAAAATATTAAACAAGAATAGTAATTATTGGATGTCCTGCTGGTTATTGATAAATGGCATCTATCTCCAAAGTAATATTAAATTTTTAAAGAATTATTACCTTACTTAGCAGATGACCGAATGGGGAATTAACAAGATTAAATTAGCCATCCAGGACAATAATGTAGGAGGAAAAATGGAGCACGCACCTGATAACAAACCTGTTTGTTTGAGTATGGCCTGTATTTGAGGCTAAACCAGAAGCACCTCTGATCTTTATTTGTGACTTGAGATGCAAAGCTACTCTTTAGTTCCCACTGGCTAAATCTGGAAACTGGAGAATCATCATGAAGCTAATCAGAAAATGCATCATTTGTCTCCTGAGGCTGGGGCAATGGATGAAACAGGGATCGGGATTTCTGCTGCTGAATATAATATGCAGGTTAGCCAGCAGGGGCTCCATAATCCTATGCTCTAGAAAAAGTAGTGTCCATTTCTATCTGTTCTTTCCCTACTCCTACCTCCCGCCCTTTGTATAAAGTTTCTCCAAACTTACCATCTCCCATCTCATCAGAGAAGGGGAGGCTAAAGACAGCCTCGTCAATCATCCGGTTGGGAAGGTTAGTGTAGAACCTGCCGACCGTGGTCTCCAGGTTGCTCAGCTGGTTCAGCACCATCATGCTGCCCTTAATCACAGGCAAGGTCGTCCGGTCTGGCACACCGTACTTCCCAGAGTTCTGTTCAGCCAAGTCCCTCAGGAAAGCTAGCTCTTTCAGACCAGTCACTCCATCTAGAATCAAAAGCCATGGGGAAAACATGAAAGGCAAAGTGGCTATATCCATGTAGCATCTGAACATTTATTCTTATTATGGACAAAGTTGAGGTCTTGCTATGTCCAAGAGGTCTTTACAGGGACAATATGGACGAGTGAGGAAGACAAGTCTGAGACAGAGTCTTTTCTTTATCTACTCAAGAGGACAGGGGGATGCTTCAAAAGGCTAGAGGAACGGCAGTTGGGCGTTGAATGGCTCATGCCTGCAATCCTAGCTATTCAGATCTGAGGACCATGGTTCAAACCCAGCCTGGGCAAAAACGTCTGCAAGCCTCAGATCTCCAATTAAGCCAGAAGCAGAGCTATGGCTCACGTGGCAGGGCATGAACCTTGAGTAAAAAAGATCAAAAACCCCATGTAGACTCTGAGTTTAAGCCCTAATATGGGCACACATGTGTACCAGTGTGCGTGCCCTGGTGCGCATGTGCACACACACCCTCCCAATGGAAATGAAAAACAAAGATTAAATAGAAACTCATTTACAAGGGTGTATTCCCCCCAAAAATGTTTAATTACAAGATTTAAATTCCTTTGCTGCATTTAATATTTGAAAGCCAAACTAATGGTTTAAAAAGCCTGTATTTAATTTAAAGGAGATATAATTTTCAAGTTTTAAAAGATAAAACTTGACCATTTAATTCCTTACTTCTTTGCCTATAAAAATGCCAAAAATCTCATGAAACTAAATGACAGAATTGTGGGTTGCATTTAGTGATGTCTCCAAATCCTGTTCATTTTAATTATAAATGTTTTCCTGCTTGATACCGTTAGGATAATACTGAGTTTGATTTATTTAATGTGGACTTTTTACATTAGAGGGTTTTGCAAACTTTGTAAAAGATTTAAGCATAGTGGGATGTATTGTTCTCCAGCATCTGTAATCTATAGTGCAAAATAAATTTAATAAACTTTTTAAAAAAAGTTTGTTATTGTTGGCACACAGTCAAAAGGATTCGTAACTGGTCGCATATGGGTACCAGTGTAAATAAATTCAGATGATTTCAGTCATCACTGAGCGTCTACAATGGTTTTACTTCATATTCTTGAAGATTTTACTTCAATTCTTTTGGATTTCAATAGTGAACCAGTTGCAAAAACAAACAAAAAACCCTGAAGCAGTTGGGTACCAGTGGCTTATGCCTCTAATACCAACTACTTAGAAGGCTGAGATATGAGGATTACAGATCAAAGCCATCCCGGGCAAACAAACCTGGAGATTCTTATTTCTAATTAGCCACCAAAAAAACTGGAAGTAGAGCTGTGGCTCAAGTGGTAGAGCACTAGTGTTGATAAAAAAAAAAGCTGAGGGATAGTACCCTGACCCTAAATTAAAGCCTTAGTACTAGTGCATGTACATGCATGCACGTGCATGCATGCACGCACACGCGCGTGCGCACGCACACACACACACATTCAGAACCACCTGATTGATGCTTTCATGGTTTAGTTACAATTTGGAGTATATACATTTCTAGCATCAGAAACCAGAAGTCTATTTGTCAGTAGTAGCAAGACCTAAGTGATAGCCTTTCTTTCTTAAGACATGGTATTTATACAAACTGGGAGTTTACTCCACTCATGCAATCCGAAAGGAAAGCAAGAAAATATCAGGGCCAAATTAATCAGAATCAGATTACTCTTCCCTTTGCTTGGCACACAGCTAAGACATGGAGGTTAAGATATCTGCTCCAGAATAAAACAATACCAAAGACAAAACTCATCTATGACCTGATGCACTTGAAAAGCTTACGGAGGCAAAATAATAAAGGGCAACAACTCAGGCAATAAACACATTTCCTTTCTTGTGTATGTCTTGGGATTCTCAAATATAAGAAACAAGAATCTCTTCTGGACAAAGCAGAGCAGGAAATGGATGGAAAGTTATCAGTGTCGAGTATTAGCTTTGTCACTGTAGCATGAATTGTGAGGAAGGGGTGGCATTAGGGTCAGTGTAATGGTAATTGTGCTGCATTGTCTACCACCAGTAGGATCATGCTAGAAGCCACACTGCTCAGATTCCTCCTTGCTGTGTGCTTCCAAGTTAAAGATGCCAAATGTCAAGTATTGCAAGGCTTGGGAGATGAAGCAAGTAACGGAGAGAGATGGACACAGAGGCTCCAGAATGTTCCAGCTTGTCCCACTGTTGTTTGATCAAATTGAGTTCTCTTTCTCAATCTCTGGCTTGCTCATTAATAGTAAACCCTGCATACTCTAGATATTTTATGCATACTACATATGGGACTGGCAGCCATAAAAAGCCAATAGTGCTTCAGAGCCTTCTTCAGAAGGCCCCCTGCATGGGTCTTTAGACACTGTACTTTTAGGTTTCCCTGAAATCTCCAGCTTGGTGACAAAACTTTCTCCAAGTCATCAACTCTTTTTCTTGAATTTTCCCTTTTTTAATAACCTTCCTCCACTTCCTACTGAGTTGCTGCTTCAACCCTTTCTTGTGGCCATTTGTGAGCTAGTGTCTCTCACTGCCTGCCCAGGCTTACACCTGGACCCACAACCCTTCTATATTATATACAGTTGGGAAGTCGGGAGTGTACAACCACATCCAGCCTTTTCTATTGAGATGAGGTCCTATGACCTTTTTGTCCCTGGGATAGGCTGGATCCATGATACCCACCCCCAACCCCTGCCATCTGTTTTCCATGTAGCTAGGATGATAGACACAATTATTGGTTAGGAAGGAATCTTTCTAACGTTTTGCCTGAGTTGACTTCAAATGGTGATACTTTCAATCTTAGCCATCCACATAGCTAGGATTATCGGCATGAACCACTGTGCCTGACAATAAATTCTTTCTTCCCAAATTCTCACAGTAGTTAAACTGATAGAGCTGGGAAAGAATGTGTCTGCCTTAGTGAACAGCACTAAGACATTCTGAGAGGGAAACAAAGGAAAGAGAGAAAATTGGCAGTGCATGTATGTGTTGCTAGATAATGAGAAAGTGAAAAGGATGTACTACTAACTAGATTTTGTTGTTGTTCTTTTGTTTGTGCAGGTCCTGGGGCTTGAACTCAGGGATTAGGTTGTCCCCAAACTTTTGTGCTCAAAAGCTACTTCTAGCTTTTTGGTGGTTAATTTGAGATGAAAGTCTTTCCAACATTCCTGGCTGCACTGGCTTTGAACTGTGATCCTCAGATATCAGCCTCCTGAGTTGCTAGGATTACAGGCATGAGCCACTGGTACCTGGTGTAACTAGAGGTTTTAACCTGTGGCATTATCAGGACACTGAAAATGTGCGGGAGAGTGGTGGGAAAATTTATGATGGGAGAGGCAAGGAGGCTTTGTATCTGTCACAAAGAAGACGGGATCACTTTCTCTGGTCTTCTCACTCCTCTATTGCATTTAATTCACTTGGTTTATCCATCTGACTTCCTCACTGGGTAGTGAGGAAGACCAGGAAGCTCTTGAAGGCTGCAGGTGCTCGTGGGATTTTACATGCCACCTTTCTTTCCCACCATGAGTAAAAGATGCTTAATCAGGGGAAAAGATAACCAGAGATGACCATACAGGATATGTGCCCAGGCACAAAGAAGGCATCCTCCCCCATTCGAGCTGTGCTCTGTCCCCAGGCTGAAGGCTGAGTACACTCCTGTAAAGCTCACATTGCTGGAGTCAGTGGATGCACAGGGAGGAGAAGACAACATGTGAGCATCTCATTGTAGTACAGGGAAAGGAAGCGGGGCAGGCCGGGAGTGCAGTGGTAAATGAGCACTTACCTATACTACCTGAGACAAGAGACACAGTATATTCTACTACTCCATTGTAAACCTATTTTCCAGGTTCTGGCATATCACATCACATCATATTTTATTTGTGATGATACATTCCTATGTAATAGACTTTATTATTCTTATTTCATAGATAAAATTGAAACTGACAGCCAGTGTGGTACATACCTCTAAATCTCAGCACTTGGGAGCTATGTAGGGGGATCATGAGTTTGAGGCCAGTTTGGAGGACATAGTAAGTTCTAGTAGGGTAGAAGAAATTGCATGGTGAGAACTTATCTCAAAAAGGAAAGAGAAAATGAGAGGGGAGGTGGGGGGCTTAAGTAACTTGTCTATCACTAGTAAATGTATATTACAAGTACAGAGGCTGGACTAATACAGCTGGGCTTCCTTCAGGTGTGGTCAGTTACCTTTTTTTTTTTTTTTTTTTGTCAGTTGTGGGGCTTGAACTCTGGACCTGGGCACTGTCCCTTAGTTCTTCAGCTCAAGGCTAGCATTCTACCACTTGAGCCACAGCACCACTTCTGGTTTTCTGGTGGTCAATTGGAGATAAGAGTCTCATGGACTTTTCTGCCTGTGCTGGCTTTGAACTGTGATCCTTAGATCTCAGCCTCTTGAGTAGCTAGGATTACAGGC
This sequence comes from Perognathus longimembris pacificus, assembly GCF_023159225.1. Taxonomy (NCBI): domain Eukaryota; kingdom Metazoa; phylum Chordata; class Mammalia; order Rodentia; family Heteromyidae; genus Perognathus; species Perognathus longimembris. The sequence goes on along the minus strand of NC_063167.1, from coordinate 44,761,684 downwards.
ATGAACCGCTGGTGCCTGGCAAGAATTCCTGTTATGAAAACCCATATGTGTGGACCCCTTTTGAAGAGGATATGAAAAAGGATTTGAGGACAGTGCCTAGGAATCTGCATTTCAGCAGCATTCCTCCAACAATACTTAGCCTATTAAAATGGAATCACTATCCCTAAATCCACAGGGTTCTGCACGGATATTTGGGAGTGTGAAGAGCTGGAAGTTTCAGAGTTGGCCTCTGAAACACAGAAGCTGGCTGTCTCGATCAGTGGCGAGGGGCCTGAGCAAGAAGATGGTGTAGAAGACAAGCCACCCATGAGCAGGTACGAAAATATGACAGCCTACAGGTGGGAGATCAGGCTGCAGAGACTAGAAGATTGTGGGGAAAAAAATAGGACTATCCCCTCAATTTTGCCAATTTGCTAAACCCTTCCGGCACACAAATATTTAGCAACACAGTCATTTTAACAAAAGCCTAGCATGCACCAAGTGCTGGTTCACTTAGTATTTGAGGATGATCTTGCAAAAGCAGAGAGGTTTTGTTTTTTTTTCTTTTCCTTTTGAGACAGAGTCTCAGAAGGGCACCGGCTGGCCCCAAACTTGCTATCCTTTTGCCTCAAGTTTTCCAGTGCTTATAGGTGGGTACCACCATACTAAGCCATCACTTTTATCTGCATGTGAACACTAAAGAAGCTGGTGGTGATGCTATGTGAAAGAAAAGAATCTACCACAAAAAAGTGTTTTGTCTTCTGCTGCTGAAATCCATAAGGGGAGTAATTTAGCCTCTCTGTGTGAGAATCTCAGATAACCTCAAATAAGAAGGAAACGGGGCTGGAGAAAGAGGCAGTCATACAAAATCCTCTGGAGGATACAGAAATGGACATTTAGGAAAAAGCAGTTGGCTGGACAGAAAGATGCAGAATGATGCCTGCTGACTTGCTCTTAATACGAGCATTGGATACAGAAGGAACTGTTGGGTGTCCTATTCCAATAGCCTTCATCAAAGCACACTGTCATTGAATCTCTCTCTCTCTCTCTCTCAGCAGCATCCACTTAGAGAGAACTTTCATCTGAAAGCAAAATCTGGAACACTGCCTACCGTTCATGAGGGCATAGGTGAGAATCATTACAGAGTTGTTCAGAAAGCTATTTTCTTCATTGATGACACGAAGAGTTGCCTTTTTATCTTCTTCGGAGGAGTCCTTTGATGTAATCCCAGCTGACAGGTAAATGATGACCATGTCTGTATCTAAACAAAAACACACAAACTGAGGTTATACTCGGATTCTGGCTGGAGGCAGCTGTGTAGTTTCATTTGCACGTCCCTTGCATTTCCCCACCCGATGACCTTGTGAGCTCAAGTTTCCTTCCTTCCCATGTGACTGTTGTCTTTCATCTTCCTGCCTGTCCTCTCTGGACCACTAGGCCTCATTCTGCGTAGGGATGCTGTTGATGCATTTGCTACATAAAGGAAGATGCTCCCGTGGCTGTAAGGCTGTGTGAAATAACATTACTCTCTTTTGGACTCCTCCCCTGCCTTCTGAGGTAGAAGACTCAGAACATGAATTTGCCTTTCCTCAATGACTCAAAGGCACCAGCACAAGGCCATACTTTATTTTTTGTGGGGGGGGGGGGAGAGGGGAGACTTGAGGATGGAGATTCTTCAGGTATGTAAGGTTACTCTCCCTACACAATCTCCAAGTCCATTTGTATTCTGAACATGAATCAATGCAGTAAAATCACAAGAACATGGATATAGGAGCCTGTGCTCAAAATTCAGCCCTATTATTTCCATATTGTGTGGGGCATTTTAGACAAATGCTCTACCTCTCTACGTGTCCATTTCCTTGTCTACAAAATGATATAATGACAAGGTAGACCTCCCAGGGTTAGGTGTGAGGACTAGCTGGGTAATTTAGGTAGAGTGTACAAGCAAGAGGATTCTTACATGAGAGAATGAAAAGAAATCAATATTCCTCTCCCCATACACACTCCCCCCACCCCACACCTTCTATTAGTCTGAAGCAGTCTATGACTTGTGATTAAAGTCCTCCAAATCAGGCTGATGAGCAGAGAAATGGAAACTATTTTAGCTCAAGGAGACTAACTTCTAACAACCTTCCTCCTGCTGCTGATAACAAGCAGAGGCTGGACAGCCACTTTACTAACGGAAGGAAGGAAGAGAGCTGGATTTTTACCTTTCTTTCTAATCTGAAGCTCGCTTAGTCACAGATATTTTTAGGACATCCTGCATGGGAGCTTATCCTTTTATGGAGAAGTAAACATGTGTATGTTTTTTCCACAGGTTCCTATGGCTGTCATCTGGCTAAGGTTGCTTTATAGTGAGTGTGGTGGGCACTCTATGAAGCCCTTTTTCTTCTCTCCCATTCCTTGGGTCACTGCCTCCCTCTGATGGTGGGCTGAATTCAATGACTGCTTATAGAACAGAATGCATCCAAGAGGGTGGGATGTGGAGCCCAAGGTTAGGTGACAACACAGTTACAAGAAGACAGTGGCTTCTGTTGTGGTGCTGTCTCACTCTATGATCTGTCCTAAGGATAAGTGAGCAACAAGGCCCTCAGATCTGACCATCCTGCTGGCGGTGAGTGACTTCCAAAGCCAGTGCTTTTCCAGTTGAACTCTGATCTGATGTTATTAAACTAGGTTGCCATATCAAAGAGTTTGAACCAGAGGCACCCACCAATGGGACATCTAGACTCCTGTTCTATGGACTATCAGATGATTAAAGTTCATAGTTTAAGTTGTTCAGTACTGGGTTAATTTGTTACACAGTCAATCATAACAATACAGTTACCCCCCCCCCTTTTTTTTTGCCAGTCCTGGGGCTTGGGACTCAGGGTCTGAGCACTGTCTCTAGCTTCTTTTTGCTCAAGGCTAGCACTCTATCACTTGAGCCACGGCACCACTTCTAGCCTTTTCTGTATATGTGGTGCTGAGGAATCGAACCCAGGGCTTCATGCATGCAAGGCAAGCACTCTACCATTAAGCCATATTACTAGCCTCTACAGTTACCCTTAAAGTTACTCTACCAATGAAGATACAATGGTACAATTTCCATGGGTTTATAAATTTCTACTTTAGATTTTGAAGTATTCCTTATAAGGTAGGATTTCATAATTAAGGTTAATATTCTCTGTTATAGACAACTGAACTAAGTTTTAAAAATGTGACTGAAAAATTAGATTTAAATTTCCTTTATTTACTACTGGCATGCAAATATATTCTTAAAGTCAATTTTTGGGGGAGAGGGCGGAGAGAGGGGTTGTACCAAAGTTTGACGCCTGTCATCCTTGCTACTGAAGAGGCTCAGATCTGAGGATCACAGTTCAAAGCCAGCCGGGGTAGGAAACTCTGTTGGACTCATCTCCAATTAACCACCAGAAAACTGAAGTGGAGCTGCGGCTCAAAGTGGTAGAGCACTAACCTTGAGCAAAACAGCTCAGGGGCTGGCACCAGTGGCCCATGTCTGTAATCTTAGCTATTTAGGGGGCTGAGGTCTGAGGATTGTGGTTCAAAGCCAGCCCCAGCAGCAAAGTCCATGAGATTCTTATCTCCAATTAACCACCAGAACACTGGAAGTGGTGCTGTGGCTCAAAGTGGAGAGTGCCCAGGCCCTGAATTCAAGCCCCAGGACCAACCAAAAACAAACAAACAAACAAACAGATCAGGGTCTTGAGCTTGTTTGGATAGCACTATACTACTTGACCATGCTGCCAGCACTGCTTTTTGCTGATTATTTTGCAAGTGAATCTTGTGGACTTTGGCTTCAAAATTGGGATATTCCAGATCTCAACTTCCTGAGTATCTAGGTTTACAGGCGTGAGCCACCAGAGTCAGCTTTCAGGGATATTTTTCAGGATAGAATGGGCTGTTACCAAAAGCTACTTTTAGGACACAGGGCTATGATTAGAGAAGCAGAGAGGCCTGTAGCACTCAGGGTCCGCTAGCACTCAAGCACATTTTCTTTCTTTTTTTTTTTTTTTTGGTCAGTCCTGGGGCATGGACTCAGGGCCTGAGCACTGTTCCTGGCTTCTTTTTCCTCAAGGCTAGCACTCTACCATTTGAGCCACAGCACCATTTGTGGCTTTTTATGTTTATGTGGTGCAGAGGAATTGAACCCAGGGCTTCATGCACGGAAGGCAAGCATTCTACCACTAAGCCACATTCCCAGCCCCCAGGCATATTTTCATTCTATCAAAAAAATCATAAGACACATACTCACTAGCTCTGCCCAGATGCAGACTCGATTATTGCCTAATTGTCAAGCAAAACTGAGTTATTTTTCCATTCACAATGATCAAATCCATCAAATCTAATCTGATTTTATTATTTTACTTATCAAGATAGTCTCCTCCTTGTCATTCATTTAATCCTTCTAACTAGTGATGTTAAGGATGATTATAGGGATTTGGGGAACCAGAACAAAATACAACAGACTAGTGGGGAAGGGCAGGTCTCGAAGTCACAAGCATGTCTTGAAATCAATATAGCAGGGAGAAAAGCAATTACAATTTGAGCCTAGCCTGTAACAATCCTTAATCTAACCAGTTTACTCCTTCTGCTATAAAATGATCCTTCTGCCACCCCTTCCCCCCTCTGGAAAAAAAAAAAAACAAAAACAACAACTCAGAAGAAAACACCTAAAAGTATAAATAATACCATTTTGGATCTATCACAGCACTGAAAAATAACTTCTATTGCAAGATGAAAGGGGGTGACAACATCCAAGATGCATTGCACTCCCAAACTGATATGTTGAATTGAAACTCCTTTGTACAACTACTTAAAGACAATTTTTGAAAAGTGAAAAAACAAATAAAAGACACAGACACAAAAAAGAATTTGCACTGCATAAGGCCTTTAGATGTCTTCCTTGGTACAAATCAAGTTATGCAAAGCTGCAATGATTTAATGGAGTGTAACTTCTGTTCCTCTGGCCACTACTGTGGGCAGATGCTTCACACTTATGGGCAGGCAAATCACTACAACAGACCTATAGGACCTGTCTTACTCATTAAAATACCTTTATCTCCAGGCACCTTAAAGATGCACCAGAAAACAGAAGGATTCTACCTGTCTATACAGCGAACAGAAATAGTGATGCACCTCCACTTGGCTCTTACTGAACCTACTGGTGGCCTTTAGCTATCTTTGGGTTTAGGTAAAGTGCCTGGGCAATCTGCTCTAGCTTGACTACTGCTAGAAGTCTGAAAGGAAATAGAATAATAGTTACAACTAATGTTACCAAAAACTTATGATGGGATACTGGGTCTACTTATTAACTGCCAGCTTACAGATGACACCTGAAGAGGTCAAATAATTGCTGAAGATAACAAGATTAGAAAAGTTTCAGAGTAGAACACTAGTTGAAATTCAAAATTCACATTCTTAAGCACTTAGGCTCTAATGCTTGAGAACAATCTAAAACGTCTCCTAAATTTAGTAGACAATGCAAATCCCTGAATCATTTCTTTTTTAGTTGTTGATACTTCTTTTAAATTAAATTTTATTGACAAGGTGTTGTGCAAAGGGGGTACAGTTACATAATAAGGCAGTGAATACATTTCTTGTGATATCGTACACCCTCATTTTTCTTTCCCTTCCCTAGATCAGGTAGGCATATATACAATATCCAGTGTACCAAAATCATATACAGTAACCACGTAGGGTATGCTACAGGAAATTCACCTAGAACTTTAAAGATAACATCAACAGTAGAATCCTCCTGTGTCCTCTTGGAGTTGTTTCTGCTTATCTTCATCTTATACGATCATATGTACGTAGCTGTTGAGCTATGTGATCCACTGATAGGTTTATTCTAGACCTTTTTATGTTTAGTAATTGTTTGGTTTTAGATACATAATGTAAAGTCGCTGCCCCAACCATGTGGAAATACCATTTGAAAAGAAGTTTGTTGTTTTGCAGACCTGGTCTCTATTGTCTTCTTCCCTCCCTAACAGTCATATATCAAGGAAACCATGCCCCTTTGTTCTCTGTGTTCTAGGCTTGTCTCGCTCAATATTATTTGTTCAAGTTCTGACTATTTCTGCAAATACCAATCATTTCTGAATCATACCTGAATCATTTCCTTATGAAAACTAATTCAGCTTCCTCTTTTGCTTTGAACTGACACTACAAGCTATAAACTGGAGGATGGTGAGCTAAACCTTAAAATCATCTTACTTGGCCTAAAAAAAAAGAGGCTTCTCCTGAATATTTTAGAACCTGTACCCTTAAAAATTGTCCAAGTCTTTGATGGTCAGTTTTTTTTTTTGCCATGTTTTTGTTTGCCAACATTAACGGAACAAATACCCAATACCCCAGAGGAGATACATCTCCCACCCGTCCAAGCTCCTGCTACTATGAGCTGCAAGAAGGTATGAGAAAAGCGGTTTAGTAAGGCCTTTGTTCATAGTTTTAAAGCTGGAATAAAGGCCAACCTTTGAAAATCAGTTGACTTTTCCATTAAAAAGTGCAAATTCTGGCTTGAGTCAGAAGATGAAGCAACATTGGGCAGGCTCTCCCAGTGTGACAAGATGGAAGAGCAGTCACCCCGTGGTGAAATGCTTACCCTTCGAGCTAACTATGTTCTTAAAATGGTCCTCATGACTTAATCTCCACTTGCTTGACCCACATTCACTGTCTGGTCACACAGGCATCTGGGTTTTCAAGTGTTAATCTAACATTTCTTTCTATTCTTTAACTCACACAATAATCAAACTCAGACTGAAATACTAATGATGGTTCAAAACTCAGGTATCAAGTAGAAAGAACACTTCCAGTGACTGACACTGACAAATTCAGTCAATCTGCCTTCATTACCTATGAGCCCAGCAACTGAACTGAACTGTGGGCAACTTATCCCTCAGCAGGCAATATTGGTTTAGGGATAGCTGGTACTCGACAATGGCAGTAGGAAAAATACTTAAGATGGTTCAAAGGATCCCTAGGCTAAGCACCATATTGTTTGCTTGGGCATATACTATATGTTGCTTCTAACCAATAGAAAATAGCAATGGTGATGGGTTATCACTCCATTGTGCCATATATTGGCAGAGAGGGACAAAGGTTGCAGATGTAATAATTAAGTTCCTACTTGTGCCTCCCAAATCAGATACACTTTACATACAAGACAAAAGGTACAGAAATCAAAAACTGTGGCAAAAGGAGAAAAAAGAGGAAAAAAAATAAGGAAAAACACAAAAAGGAAAATTTTTTTTTAAATCTCATTTTTAAAATAAGAAACCTCATCTGATTTGGGAAGTATGAGGAGAAGCACAAAAAATGGCCAGACCAAAGGTGAACTAATTCAGCAGTATCCTCACTAGATACTATGTTGAAAATGAATTACATAACTTGTGGGGATGGGAGGTGGAAGGGATAAAACTGGGAGAAAATGAGGGAAGAGGTGACACTGTTCAAAAGAAATGTACTGAATACTTGACTTTTGTAACTACAACACATCTTTACATCACCTTTACAATAAAAAAATATAGTGCAATATAGCTTATATTTCATTCACTCATATACACACAACATAACACAACATAAAAGATGACCTAGCAGTGTTTGCCATTGGAAAACTTTAAAAAAAAAAAAAAAGGTCCCACAAAGTTGACATTGAATTAATCACAAGGGAAAGTTCCATGATAAAATTTAAAAAGCAAAAGGACAGTGCTTCTGGTCTAATCAGATGACTGTGTTAAAAGAAGGCCCAAGTCTTTCCTGAAGGCAGAGACTTAAACAGAAGACAGGTTCCCCTACTAGGCTCAAGGAAACAAATAAACATGAATTTTATACTTGCCAGGAAACAGATTCTGCCAGTGAGCAGGTGAGCTTAGGAAAGGACTGAGGAGCCTCAGCTGAGATCATAGCCCTGGTTGACTGTGCGTTTGTAGCCTTGCAAAGCTCTAGACAGGAGACCCAGTTAATCTGTAGTGACCAAGAGAAACTGGGAGCTAATACATATATGCTACTTTAAAAGCTACTGAATTTAAAGCCAATTCTTATAAAGATCAAGCCAATATGCCATCTATTATTAATTACCATGATTATAGTGACTTCTGTCACTCAGAGTGTATCACACGTGAGACACTATGCATTGTTTTGTCAGAGCCACTTTGCTTTAAATTCAGATACACAAGAGAACCTAAAAATGTATTCCTAACACTCACTTATCTCAGGAAAACACATTAAACCTGATGTGCTAGTGCATAATCCTAGCACTTGGGAGGCTGAAGGAGGACCATGAGGCTAGCCGAAGGTTACATTGCAAAACCGTGTCTCAAAAAATGAAAACAAGGGGGGGTAAAAAAACTCCATTCATGTTTTCCAAAAAAGGAGAGGGGAAGAAAAGCAATAGATTTTCAAATATAAAAGGGAAAATGAAATATTCTTTTTAGTAACTTCAAAGCAGAGTCCCATTTCAAGTATCTTTTCTTTTCCTTTAGCTCGAATCTGAATTCCAGATTTTCTTTAATACATGGAAATTAAATTAGAGTCCCTTTGCACATGTAAAGGGCCATGCTCATCTAAAGGAGAGCTGGTTAGAAGAGGCAGGAATCAAGGCAAGAATTCATGTGCACATGTGCACAGGCAGGGACCAGACTCAAGTCCAGGAGAAAGGCAAAGCTGACAAGCCACAATGGAAAGCATGTGGTTGTACTCTTAGGCAACAAGGGGGAATGTGTTCCTAATAAAGAAGCCAGATGGAGACGCTCTAGGAGTCAAAGAGATAATGTTCTGACTAATTATCTTTGATTGGAAGATATCTAGTGAGAAGCTCAGTAGTTAGATGAGCATGAAGACAATTCATGAAAAACGTATCCCAAGTCAGTTTAAAACATTAGCCCTAAACAGTGCTAAACATTCACACCATCCTTTTTGCCAGTTCTATCAATGATGGTCCTTGGAGAGAATGCACCTACTTGCTTGGAATCTTGTGTTATTGTTCGTGTTTCGGATTAACTGAAATGCCTTTTGAAATCCCACTGCATGCTGGGTGGGACTGTCTGAAGACTTGACACTGCTAACGAACGTCGACATCTTCCTTTTGGTCTCACTGGTGGCAGGAGACAGGAAGGTCTTATAGCACTGGTCTAGGGAGCAAGTCCGGACAATGTCTGCTACAGTCAACACAGAAATCTAGAGGAGAAGGCAAATTAAAAGAAAAACTGTTATCCAACAATTTAAAAGATTCAAACAAAAATTTAGAAATACCTTTTCCCTGAGTTGCCCTGGTTGATTGATCCCAATTGCTAGGCTTAAACTATTTTCCTTGCATTGAAGAAGTTGGTACTATGAGCATCTATCATGCATCCAGCCAGGAGTTTTACACAACAAAAGAGGCCAAATCAGTGGACCTGCAGAACAGTTTCTAAGTTTAAAAATAAATAACTACAGTCATAAGTCTATCAAATATGAAAAAGATGAGTGAGGCAGAGGAAGCCAAAGGCTTATTTTTTGTCTCCAAATTTAAAAGTAGTATTGTGTTCTTAGAATGGTGGCTCATGCCTGAAATCCTAGCTATTTAAGACGCTAAGATCTGAAGGATTGTGGTTCAAAGCTAGACTAGGCAGGAAAGTCCGTCAGACTCTTATCTCCAATTAAGCTCCCCACCCTCACTCCAAAAGCTGGAAGTGGAGCTGTGTGGCTCAAGTGGTAGAGTGCTAGCCTTGACCAAAAGAGCTCTCAGGGACAGAATCTAGGCCCTGAGTTCAAATCCCATAACTGGCACAAAATAAAATTAAAAAAACTACAAAACACATATACAGGGAGAAATGTTGGTTTTCAAACTGGAGGCAAGGATTGAGTATAAAGGAGTTGACTTGTGTTTGTTTTTTGTCTTGTTTTTGCTGGTCCTGAGTCTTGAGTTCAGGGTCTCGGTGCTGTCCCTGAGCTTTCTGTGCTCAAGGCTAGCCCTCAACCACGTGACTCAGAGCTTCACTTACGGCTTTTTGGTGGTTAACTGGAGATAAGAGTGTCTTAGACTTTCCTGCCTGGGTTGGCAATGAATGATGATCCTCAGATCTCAGCCTCTTTAATAGATAGGATTGCAGGTGTAAGCCACCTGCACCCAGGTGACGTGTGTTTTATGCAGTCGGATGAGTTAGTTTTGGAGATGGAATTATCCACAGGCAGTAGATTATCATTAGCTACCCACATGCCTGTCCTCGGCCATGTCCTCTGAGACTTGCAAACTTCTAACAGCTTCCCTCTCCCTCTCTTCCCATTCAGTCTTGGAATTAAGTTCAGCCCCCAACCAGCATCCAAATCCTTCTTAGCTTCTAATATGCAAGTCCTTGCTAAATAACAACACTAATAGGAAGCATAAATGTGAGACTCAGCTCCTGGTAGTGGGGGTTATGAAAGAGATTTTGGATTGATAGCTGCTTTCCCAAATATTAGAATTAGAATTTAGAAAACTGAATTACTCTTTCTTTCCTCCTCATTGTAAGGTTAGCTTAAGAAAATATACAAACTGAGTGCAATGGTATAGCATATATATATATAATCCCAGGACTCACAGGCAGGAGTGTGAATTGAAGACTAAGTTGGGTCACATCTTGAGTTGAAGGCAAGCATGATATACATAGAGAGGCCTTGTCTCATAAAATATATGTGTTTATGCATATATTGCTTTTAATAATTGGAGATATGCTCAGAGAGATGCATCGTTGGGAGATTTTGCACTTGCATAACATACATCCTATCATATCCTATGTAAATAGTACATTCTACTTACACAGCTTATATGGTATGGTTTACTATATTTAATAATTTTATTAGGCCACCAATATATATGTGGTACATAACTGTCTGAGATGTAGCACTATGAGGTTCAAGAGTATAAGCCATAAAACAATATAGGCATTCAAGGAGGTGTGACTAGCACAATGGTACCTTATCATGTTCATCGATGGCACTAAGGATGACTTGAGCAGCATCCTTGGCGATCTGGAGCTGGGTGTCCGTGACTGAAGCCCCGTGGTCCAGGATCACAACTATGTGTTTAGACTGTGGCCGAACGGTAGAGACATAGATGGGTCTGAAGGGAGGAGAAATGCTATGAGGTCAGTTAAAAGGCTTAAATCAATCCAGATGTGATGTATGAGCAAAGTAGTGTCCATATGTTCTTCTGGGGATGGCCCAAGGGTGGACAGAGATCAGGACTGAAGGAGAAACTAAACAAGTGTATCAGAAACAACATTTCAAGACAACAATGTACACTTGTAGAACGTGGACTGGGAATTTCTGACTTTAGAGATGGGGAAGCCACAGCGGGCATTTTCAAGACATAAACCTTCTGGGAAATTGCTTCTTCAGCACACTCCAATATCACCCATCACCTTTTCATGCACATGTTGCCTACTATTGGGTACTCTGCTGTAAGAAATGAAGTGGTGATCCCTTGGGCTGCAGAGACTGGCAAACAGGGAGAGGAAAGGCCATTAAAAAATAATTTTGTTGTTAAGGTGTTGTACAGAATGGGACATCACTATTTTCTAAGTCAGGTAATAAGAGAACATACTTTTTTTTTGGATTATGTCACCCCTTCCTTTACTTTCCCCCAGGTCCCCCTTCCTATCCCTGCCAACAAATTACATAGATCATTTTCCAAATAGTGTATGCTGAATAGCATGATTGCATTGGTTCACCCTTCCTCATCCCCTCCATTTCTGCACCTTTCATTTACATGCCCTCCCCCCGCCCCCGAGGGGAAAAAACCCAAAGTAATAACAAACACCACCTTAAAAAATAACAATAACAAAACACCCCAAACTACATTTCCATTTCCTAGAGCTCATTTAATAGATAATATTTTAAATGTTCAGAGAAGCTACACCTTTGCGTTCAAAAGAGTATCTTCCTTTTGTTTGACTGTTCATGTGGGAATGCCTGAAGTCCTGAATAGGTTATTATGTCCAGTTATATTTTAGATCTTTCACATACGAGAGAAAACATGTACCATTGGTCATACTGAGCTTGGCTTACCTCACTTAGCATGATTTATTCTAGGCCCATCCATTTCCTTGCCAATAATATAATCTTTCTAACAGATGAGTAAAATTCCATTCCACATGTTGTTAATCCACTCATCTGTTGTAGGGCATCTGGGATGTTTTCATAACTTGGCTATTGTGAATAGTGTAGCAATGAACATGGATGTCCAATGTCCAGGAGTGGTATGGCTGAGCCATAGAAGTTCTATGCTTACTTTTTTGAGGAACCTGCAAACCTCCTTCCAGAGTGGATTCATCTTTGCAGTCTCACTGAATGAAGCTTTGCTTCAAGCTAGGTAGCCCATAACCTGCCCAGCTCTGAATAGCAGATTTGGCTGCTCTCTTCCCATATGAGCAATCCTCTGAAGAGGCCCCCTTCCTTTTCTGTACTGGGACAATCCATACTGGTCAACCATCAAAAGTCTCCTTAGCTGAGCATTTAAAACCATGCCATCAAAATCTGTCTAAGACCCTGATAGCCACTCTTCTTGCCAGGGTTTTGTTTGCCAACATTAAGAAAAAGGGGGATGGGGTGAGGGCATGCCCAAAAGGCAATGGCTCTGATAAAAGTAGCCTTCTGCTTATGCGCTATACAAGGGGGTTTGTGAGAAAGGGTTTAATGAGGTTGCTATTCACAAGTTGTTTTTCTTCCTTCCTTTCTTTTTTTTTTCTTCTTACTACTCACAGTTTTAAAGCTGGAACAAATTAGAGGAGGCTTAAAAAAATCAAATTGGCCTCAGGAGAATTCTCTCTTTTATTGACACCCCTAAAACACTAAATTTTTCCTTGAAATGCTAGGTGCCAGTGAGTCACAAAAGTCTGAGTGTAAGTTAAGAAATGTAGGCAAAAATACCAAATCCCCTCAATATCTAGCCAAGTTTATACTAATTGTTCTCAAGCCAAAAGTCTTGCATTAACACTAACGTGTTACTTTCATAAGTCACTACCAGTAGTGAAATGGGATAAAGTGAATGTAAGAGATGAGGTTACAGAAATGGGACAAGGACTAGAAAAGAAGGTACATTTGACCATCTTCAACCCGACTACTCAGTAAAATGTTTAATATTCTAGGTTCTTCAGGCTCTAAGGAGAGGATTTTCTGTAAAATGATATTTTTTGTTTAAAAAAAAATTTGTTCCCAGTGGATGCACACAAATGCAAAGCAGGGTATGTGTTGGCATTGTCATAACTAAGTTGTTGAAATGGCTTTAGTGGGATACATAAAAAGCATTGTAGTTGGATGTCAGTGGCTCATGCCTGTAATCCTAACTTACTTAAGAGGCTGAGAACTGAAGATCACAGTTCAAAGCCAGCATTGACAGGAAAAAGAAAAAAAAAAAGCACTGCATGTTAAATGTACAAATGTACAAACTAGGAAGCATCCTCATACCATGCCTGCCCACCAGTCCCATTCTTGTCTTGTTATGCTCTGTCATGTCATGCTATGTCTTCCAAGGGATGTACAGAAGTTGCAAAGGTATCAGAGAAAAAAGCGAGGACAAGAGATGAGAATGGCAATCATGAGGAGAGAAATGCAGATTACTGAGAGAAGAAAGGCTCAAGGGTTAATTCACTGCAGAGTTAGGCTGAGAACAGCCTAAGAAACCTTCCAAGCTTGTGATGTAGGTGAATGGTTTGTGGCCTGGCAAAGCCCTGCCCTGTCATTTGGATTATCCATCTAGGTGATTCATGAGAAGCAGTGTGCCATCTCATCTGTCTTCTAGAAGCAAATAAAAATTAGATGACTTATGATAGCCTTGGCAATCTTGAGATGATCCTATTAGAAGCCAAAACCATGATGTCCAGTCCAGATTCCAAGATATCAGTCTTACTAGAATATCCAGGAAGGTCAAAACACACAGCAAAAATGTTTTGCTTTGTCTTTTTCGAGTAGAAGCATAGAAGAATTATCTTTCCTTGGACAAACCCTAGGTACTTCAAAGGAAAGATAAGGGGAAGCTAAAGGGATGGTTTAGATACTAGAAAATGGCAGAGCATGGAAAGCGGGCAGCTGTCACTGTTTCCATATGTTCTGGCATCAAACAACACAGAAAAAAATGAAACTGTCTAGCCTCAAAAAGAAAGCTTCTTTGCCTATGGGATTCCTACAAAATGATGAGTCTTGTCATACAAATGATCTCCCCATTACTCTCTCCTCTCTGGCTATATATAGTACAGTCCTAAATTGTTTCTGTGAGAAAAGCAGGACAGTAGTTATATCTAATCCAGTGCCTTTTGAACAATCTTAATAGTTGAAATAGTACTAGTTGAACGACTTCTAGTAGCTGAAGGGACCATAATTTATTTATGTTTCAACAAAAATGTCTGAAGTTCAAAAACGCTTATGTGGTTCCAACAAGCCAATTTTATAAGTACCTATGTGTTTGGCTTAGGTGGGCAGGTCTTGGAAAGATCGTCTGGGCTTTATCGCCTGCCCTGCACTAGCCTATCACATCCTCATGTATCAAATGGCGACATCATTTTAGAACAGCTCAAATTTCTCAACTTAGAGCTTTGAGGCAGAGCTGCATATGGCCTAAAAACTATGCTTCATGTGGGTCACACATTTTGCTATTTATTTGCACACTGGGGGTTGAACACCAGTGTCACCAAGGTTAGGCCAGGGTTCTACCATGAGCCATGTCCTCAGCCTGTTTATGTAAATCACCTTTAGCATATCAACATACCTACTGCGATGTTCATAGCTGCCTTTACACCGGAACTTGTGAGCTGGGAAAACTGTGAAAATTCCTTCTTCTGAACTGAAATACTGCCACTTAATTCCAGGGTTGGATTTCAGGTTGTCTGCAAGAACTGGAGGAGTAGGGAAAAATATAACCATCAAATCCACAGGTGTACATAATCACAGTCATCAGCATCTGTTTTGCATAACCTGCTTGTAGTATGAAGAAATTCCACTAGATAACAAGGTTGTAAATTTTCTACAAAATACTTTCTTTTTGCTCTTAAAAAAAAACAATATCCTGGGGCTGGGAATATGGCCTAGTGGCAAGAGTGTTCGCCTCGTATACATGAAGCCCTGGGTTCGATTCCCCAGCACCACATATGTACAAAATGGCCAGAGTGGTGTTGTGGCTCAAGTGGCAGAGTGCTAGCCTTGAGCAAAAAGAAGCCAGGAACAGTGCTCAGGCCCCTGAGTCCAAGGCCCAGGATTGGCAAAAACAAACAAACACAAAAAACAACAACAAAAAAAACCAATATTCTGTGAATAGAAAGTATAATGTTTCAGTTAAGTGAAACTATTATTCTTAACATCATAGGGTGATATTCTATGTCCTGGATTGTTTTTCTAGCACAAATGAGTCATTTGCATTAACCACTCTTCTTCTCGCATAGGGCCAATCCTTGTTGAGCCAGTGTACACTTGCTGGCTTAAGGTACAATGTCCAACTGAAGAATGATGTGATGTTAACAGACCTTGCCTTCATTTGTATCACTTCACAATGAGGGAAATAGCACAGATGGTGTATGAGGCCTAAAACCATAACCACTTAGAATCATGGCTGTTGTTTATAAAGTGATAGAATGATTCCTATGCTCCCAGGGCAGGGATAGAGAAGTACCTTTATTTTCCATCATTTCATTCATAAAAAAAAAAAACCCTAGGAAGTTGGTGGTTGATATTATTTTGTTTGGGATTCAAGAAATATGCCTACAAGCTGAACCAATTCATAAAGGGCTAGTTGGAGTTTAAGCTGGGGAGTACAGGTTCCTGCTCATCATATCATGTTGCACTTGAACTGTATGCCTTCCTGCCACTGGTCTACTCCTGACTTGCCCTCAGGCAGGGCCACCCAACTTGTATGCAAACTTGTTTCATTATTTATTTGTTTACACAGTGTGTCAGGATGTATTCCAGGCTGGCCTCAAATTCTCAGTTCTCATGTCCTTGCTCAAAATATAGGTATGCAAAAACACACCCAGCCTTATAAAACACACTCACAATCCAAATTCTCTTCTTTCTTTGAGCATTTAGGCACTTGTTCTGTGCTATACCAACTCAGTCCTTTGCTAGACACTAAGTACTTACTACATGTAGGTTAGCTTTCCACGCTGCTAGATGTATAAAGATGAGCAAGACTGCAGTCCTGGTGTCATAACTGGTAGATCAACAGACTTAAAGAGATGCAAATGGAGCACAAAGCAATTTAGTGAAGGAAAGAGCCTGAGCAAAGGCAAAAGGGAAGGAATGCAAGTGTGTTTGGCTAAGTACACATGGAAGCTGAAATGCCCAGTTGAGGATGTGTTTGTGGATGGGTTGGAGTGCTGAGTTGTGTCTGATAGGGATCCTGGACTTTGGCCTCTAGAGTGACAAAAAGCACTCACACAGGTATTTAATTATCCAAGATGAAACATGATTTGGGGTTCTAATTTCCATGTTGCAAATGAGGTTCCTGGTTCTTTCTAACCTTACTGTTTCCTTCACTGAACTTCCCCTTGCAAAAACTGTCATATTGGTTTAAAATACCAGCTTTTTCTTTCCCTCCTTGCCCTATGTTATATAGTTAGTGCTGTGCAAACAGTAATTCAGCATCATTCTCCTAGAGCCTAACTAGAGCAAGGTATGTAGAGAGTGTCTAGTGAATATTTCTTGAGTAAATGCAATTCCACAGTTAGCAGGTGGTAAGGTTGCTTCTCAGACATAGCTCTTCTGAGTCAACTGTGTGTTCTATTTCTTTCTTAGCAAAATCCTTCCACTCCCTATGACAAAAGGGAGGACAATTTACAAGACTATGTTTTAATACCATAGTAAACATCAAGGACCAAAACTCTGAAACAGAAATGTGAAGATATAGTAGTAGGGGTGCAGATACCTGGGCAGTTCAATAGAGGTGAGGTGATAATCATGTGCCTGCTTCCCTTCCTCCAGATCATCATGAAGGTAAGGCATGGGTCTTCTCTGTCTCCTTCAGTCTAGTACCTGGTCTGCCAGGGTGCCATTTTACATCGACTAGACTGAATTTCCATTTGACATGGGAAGCCCAGCTTCTGCTCACTTTCAGCTCACTGGGTTTCTCTACATGATCGTGATGCCTGCTTGGCTTGGTTGACTCACCTGCATTTACACTTGGCCTACCATTGGCAGGATGAAAGGAAGGGGAGCAAAATGATAAAATTCTTTCTTCAAAAACAATATGCTTGGTGCTGGTGGCTGACACTGGTAATCCTGGCTACTCAGGAAGCTGAGATCTGAGGATTTGGGCCCTTAGTTCAAGTACCATGATGGACAAAAAACCCCAAAACAAACAGACTAGTTGAGGGAGATTAGGAAGACCCACCAAACCATTTATTAATTAGCATACTGTCTGATTATCAGCGTGGATCAGGTTTGGAGAAGGGCTATCCAAAGATAGATGGCCCAGCACCAAAAACATTATGCTAGGTGTCTTGCACATGGTGCAATGGATTTTTGCACTTGGGTGTGTAGAATGCAAATGACCTCTCAAGATGGCAGCTGAAATGCTGACATAGTAAAATCGGAGGCCAGAAGCAAAGGCCTGATTGCAAAGTCATCCAAGGACAGCAGATGCAGCAATCAGCTGTGGTTGCCCTGAATGAGGTGGAACACAGAGTGAGACTCTACTTGGTTCATGACTTCCTCTCACCATTTGAGTGAGGCTCACCAAGTTTAGAGTTGTATTTACTTTGCAGGTGTCTCTCTGTCATGAAAAATATGTTTTCTAGGGACTCTCTTTCTGAACCATGACAAATACTTTGATTGTTTTCCAGAAATGAACAAATGTGACAGCAATTAAAGTATCAGACTGATGTTTACATGGCAGCTTCATCTTTATTCCTGGCAGTTACAGATGCAGATCTGGTGTTTGAGCCAGCTCCACCTGTCACTGGATCCCTTCCAAAATATAAAGCAAAGATCAAGATGTTGGTCAATAAACCCCATATTTTATGCTGCTCATTAACTCCAACTTTGGAAGAAAATGTGAGATAACATATGACTATGCCATAAACACTGTCAGCAGGCTCCTTCCAGGAACATCTGCCAGGGCTGACCCAGGGCTATGCCTATGAATGGTCTGATGAGACCACAAGGTGGACTTGACTGCAGCAAGCATGCGCCAGGCTTGTATGTGGCCAGTCATGTGCTAATACCTGCACATATGCTGTTGGATTCTTCCCTTAATAAACTGGTCATTTCACATGCAGTAAGGTTTCCAGTGTTTAGGTCAGAATGAGATGAACCCCACAAACATTCAGAAGCACTTGACATACACTCATTCCTTATTACTTCCTGGTTTCAACGACTAGATCTCAGCACAGAACTTTCCTTCAGTCTGCTATAGTGGTTGTCAACTTCTATTAAGGATCACCTAGTAGAACTCACTTTGCAGACCATAGGGTCTCTGTCAAAGCTACTCAACTCTACTTTTGTAATGAGAAGTCAACCACAGGCCCATGTAAATGAATGAGTGTGGCTGTGTGCCAATGAAAGTCTATTTACAAAAATCAGTGGCAAGCCCTAGCTGGTCAGAGGTCCTCTCAAAGAACCCTGTAAAACTTACTGCATGTAGGGCTTGAGGCCTTTCCAAAGCCTTAAACTTTTAGTAACAATTACCTCACATTCCCCTATCACCAAGGAGGGATAGCACTGTTTAGCCTCACAAAAATTGTAGGAGTAAAAATGATTACCTCTTTCAATGACTAAAGATTAAAAATTAAATTTTAAAAAATTACCTCTAAGTCACAGGTAAGGAAAACAGCTTTTGTGACATGCCTGCGCTTTCACTTTGGGCAAAAAGGGAATGTAAAAATCAAGGATTTGTGACTGCAATGCCCTTTTCAAGGTCATCATGAGGTGGAGTGGCCACACCCTTGTGAAACATCTGGTTGATAGGAATGTACCCACATGGATGAAGTTTCTCTGCCTTATCTCTTGGGGTCCAAATTTTGACCTTGATCTAATTTAAACGGTTCTATGAGCAGCCCTGTCAACCCTGCAATAAAAACTCAAATACTGCCTTTGCAAGGAAAGCTCAATTACTTCATTTAAAAGTAACATCTGTAATAATAAACAGGCTCCAGTGAAACTATTAAAAGGGGAGCCAATGGGACCAACAATGTTTTATAAATAAATCAGAAGTCATACGGTGCGTGACACATTTAGTTTTACCTCGTTCCCCTCCCACAGAATCATTCTGGTTCCTTAACAATCGTTCCAGCACTATAGTTCAGTATCAGGCAAGGTTTATCAGTTTCTCCCAGTGAGGTCTCCTTTGGCATGCGATTAAATTTCATCCAGTATTTGGTACTAACAGAAGATGATGGATGTGTTGACTATGAGCTCCCCCACCACCCCAACTCTGCCCCAGAAGTAATTTATCAGTGTGGCACAATCCAAGCAGGCTCCTCTCTGACCTAGATGTGGTGGTGAATGAGGGCCTTCCTATCCATGAAGGCAATCCAGAGGGGCTTTTTCCATTCATACAAATAACTTGGACCACATGGGCTAGTATTCAAACACAAGGTCCTACACACTCATTCCTTCTTTAAACATGTAGAAAGTTGTCTGGGAATAAAGCTGGGCAGGTGGTCAACCTGCTGGTCCTTGATGCACAGCGTTAGGCTTCAATGGGTAGGAACTGAATCCGTCTACATAGCTCTGTGCACTTTCCACAGATAGGCATGTTTTCCTTTTCCTCACTAAAGTTCATCCTCAGGCTGGGGGTTTCCGATGTCTTCTAGAATCGCTTATTGAGTTAGCGCCCCACCATCTACTCAGTGGTATAAGTTCCAGATCCCTCATTCTTACAGGCTGAGATGCTTCTGGGCTAGCCTTGTGTCTAACTCCCCTTTGTGTTTCTGAAGTAGAGTCCCCAGTCTTTTCACATTCAGGCACCTGTTCTTGGAGAATTTGTGGAACTGATGCCCTGTACCTGTGGTTGATAAAATTATAAGGGATAGGGTCCAGGCTATAAGCTTAAGCCCCAGTGCTGGTTCAAAAATAAAATAATAAATACGAATAGTAGAATATTTTAGCTGTCTACTCTTTTTTTGGTCAGTCGTGGGGCTTGAACTCTGGGCCTAGGCCACTGTCCTTGAGCTCTTCAGCTCAAGGCTAGCATTCTATCACTTAAGCCACAGCGCAACTAGTTAGTAGACTATTTTAGATTAGACAGGAAACTCTTAGATGGCAGCGAAACTATATAATTAAGATATCTCAATTTTCTTGTAAGTGTTGCACAGGTAAGAGATGTAAGCCTCAGGACTCTTTTCTTTCAATATCATCAATATCAAAGTCATTTGGACATGAGCTCAGTACCATTTTGTACTTTCTATTTATTTAAGGTTGGCACTTAACAACTATAAGGAAGACTGATAGTCAGGAAGGAGTGGGATTCATGTCCCATTGTTTAATCCTAGCAAGACTCAGGACCTTAAATTTCATCTCTATAGGACAGCATCTAAAGGCATTTTTCTAAAATATATACCACAGAGTATTTGCCTAGCAAGGGCAAATTCCTGAGTGCAAAATCTCAGTGCCATTAACCCCCCCCCCCAAAATAATAAGGGAAATCATATCCCAGTATTGCTTAGCTTGGAACTGTTCAAAAATCTTCCATGGTACCTACCATTAAATCCAAACTCTACAAGGCCCTATGTGGTCTGGCTCCTCTCTGTTTTTTCTACCGCTTTCTCTCCTGAAATTCACTGTCTACCTACCAACAGTTAATTCTTTCCATTCCACAAATGTGCAGACCTACTATAGGGCTGATAACCCCTTTCTCTAGCCACTATTCTCCTATTAGCTTTTTTGTAGCCTTCAAGTTGGGACTTCAAGTGAACTCTCTAGAGATCCTTGGCAGATACTGTCCATTGTTGCCATCTTCTATGATACCAAGTACTTTCCTTCATAAGAAAACCTTGACAATGTCTTGTTTATTCGCTTATGTGGCTATATATGCAACAACTCTCACACAGAGCTGTGGTAAGCTACACAAAGGCAGGAACCAAGGCTGTCTATCCATCACATTCCCAGTGTCTAGAACATGCTGGTTTAATAAGTGCTGTCAATATTTGCTGAGTGAATGCATGACTGATGACTTTGGCTAAAGGTTTTCACCTGTTTTCTGTAGGATCTCACAGTTTCTGCATTTATAAAGTAATTATTTTAGACAAAATGTTTTCAGAGATCATTTGGGAATGAAAAGATAGATAAAAGTAGGCAAAACACAGAAAAAATAGCAAGTAACTGATATTTCTGGACTTACGACCAGGTTAGTTCCTTGTGATACACCTGATAATAATGCGTCTACTTTACCAAACATCATAACTTAGTCTCGCTTACCATACACATATTCAGAATACTTGCATTAGCCCACAGTTGGGAAAAATAATCTCATAACAAACCTTATTTTATAAAATGTTGACTGTTCCAGCATGCACCCAGATGGAAATTTTGTAGACATGAGCTGGACTGCAAAACCCTAAACAAAATAGCCAAAAGCCACTAGCAACATGATATACTCTAGAGAATGGGCTATTTGCTCTAGGATAAGGAGACTGGCTGGGAGCTTGGATCACTGCCATTGCCTGGTATCATGAGAGACTATTGTGCCACATAGCACTCTCCTGGGAAGATTGAAATTCAAAATCCCAACTATAATTCTTACTGAATATGTATCATCTTCGCACCATTCCTAAACAACGACAACAACAAAACACCAACAACAAAGCTGGACCACCATAAACCAGTGACTATGCAGCTAGAGAGGAGGGCCAAAGTTCTATCTTTCATAAAGTGCATGCAAAAAGGGGAGAAAAGGAGAGTATTCTCACTTTCTGGGGATTTAGAAATTATAAGTGGGTACTATGTGCCAGATGTCCAAAAATAGTTGGAAATGTCTTTTAGATTAGCAGACAGAGAACAGTTCATGGTGGTCTTTAAACAAAGAGGGGCTGCCACAGGCTGTGATCTCTGGGAAGCAAAGAAGTGAGAGGAAGCATATTCTTGCCTCGGATAGTAAGTTAATTGTAGAGGCCACTATAGCACCTCTTACCACAAGCCCTAAAACTCAGGAATGATGCCTAAGAGTGTAAAACTATTTGGACAAAGCTCTGTGGACCATCATGTGGACATTGGTAGTTATACTGAGCTCTAAAAAGTTTGTTTTTCAATTTTGCTTCAGACTGTGTAATAAGAACATTTGTATCTGGTCATGAGTTCACAACAATACTCCATCAATCAACTCGGAGGTGGACAAGATTAACATTTCTATTACAATGGATTATATTAAAACGTTAGGCATACATATGTATGTTATACATACAAACATACACACACATATAGCTAGAGGAGGAGAGAAGAGAAGGGAGGAGAGGGGAAGGGAAGAAAGACTAAAAGGGGAAAGAATGGAAGAAGATGAGAGGAACTAGTGAATACTGACTCACTTTTTGTCCCTCATCACATAATGCCCTATGCTACTTCACAATTCCGCCAAAAGGAAAGCCACCCTTAAGAACTCCAGGTTACTATTATTTTTGATGTCCAGTTCAACTATATTAAGCCATATATATATATATATCAATGCAGCTTCTGGACATTGGACTAGAATTATGAGCTTAAAAAAATCTCTCTTTTAAAAAATATGTTAGCCTGTCTCAGGCATTTTGCTATAGTGATTGACAGTCTAATGCCTCTATAACTGGAATGAATGACATATAATGGTATTATAAGACATTTTCATCAACCATTACCTAGGACAAACCAGCTATGATTTCTTTGGATAAACAGTCACCAGCACAGCAAGTGCACTGTGGAGGATTGTCTTAATATATCATTGAATTAGAGACCAGTGAAAATAAAGACCTAATTCATTTAACATCCACACTCATGAATACCTTAATTCTTTGCAGGAAGCCCTTTGGAGGGGATAGGATGTGTAGACACCAGGTTACAGTACTTCTTGAACAGACCATACACTCTTGTTGCCTTTACTATTCATAGGGATTATGAATTCACTTAAAAGAAGTTTCATTGTACAGCTACAATGGTTTCACTACTGACATGAAGGAGAACTCTAAATACCTACACTCAGGGATGGGAAGGCATCGAAATACTCACTGTTCCCAAAGCTAGTATTGTTCCTGAAACTTTGTAGCAGTTTGGAGAAAAACCAAAATGCTTCTAAAAATTAAAAACATCCAAGGCCTAGGAAGAAAGACTGGTAAGATAGGATGCCACCAGCACAACCTTTTTCTCTGAATCTAAAAATTACCAAGATGCCAATCAGTGATAATCAGTAGAGACAGATGAGAGTAAGAGAAACATTGTAATAATGTTCCACACATTTTATTTATATTTTTGAAATCTTACAACATTAATTAATGTAAGTTTTACAAGGAGAAAACTGAAGCTAAGGCAGGTAGAGTGATTTATCCATGAGTCTACTATTATTGAAAGGCTAGGAGGTAAGCTCCAATCAGTGGATCTAGTAAGTTACCTGGCTTTCTTCTCTCCTTTCTGCCTTTAAAATAGTTACTGAGTCCAAACTGTGTGTGAAGCACTAGGCAGGGGTTATACCTCCTGCCTTCCCATCTAGAGCACTTCCTACTAAACTACAGGTAAGACTTGCTGGTAAGATGAAGAACACAGGTGAGACAGAGAGAGATGCTCTTAGATCTGACCTCTAAGCACCTATTTGTGTACTTTCTTGTTCAGCACAATCACTAAGTAAGGCTCTCAACTGTAGGAACTGTTTAATTTCTGTACCACTGAATGCCAACAAGTGAATGTAAGATGGCAACAGGTCTTCCAGCAAGCAGGAGATTCCTTTTCCCTTTCTGTGTAAGGACTTTATCATAATGACTAGTTTTCTTTGCAGTTCCTATATGAATTCTAAGCAAAGACCCACACTTTGCAAGAACCATTGGCTTATTTTTCTTTCATAATAGCATATAAACTATTGCCAGATAAGCAGCTGAGAAAAAACCATGCCTTCCTCCTCTCCTTTCCTTTCCTTCCCATTTATTCTCAAGATCCAGCAGCATACAGTGTATTCAACTCTCTGTGGATCATTTCAACATATGGACCCCAGACTCCCTGGTCCTCAGATGTTTTCCTTCTGATTTCACCATCCACATCTAACTGACTCTTATGTCATCGGCCACTCCAGTCAAAACAAAACCATCTATTTCCTTCAAACTCCTTGCCTGTCTTCAATGCAATAGGAAAGAGATGGATCACAAACTGCTTATACCTGGGTTGGGACTTTTTTTCCCCCCCTGAACAATATTTTCCAACAGGGGAAGGGACAAAAAGAAGAAAGTTTGTTGCTGCCTACCTTAAGAGCTCTAAATTTTTCTGCTGTCCAGCTCAAAACTATTCAGCCCATATGCCACAGATTTCCAAAGAGAACATACAGGAACTGTTCTAAATGCAAAGGCATAGACACACGACAATTCATATACTTTCTCAACAGACCAGAACTCACACAGCATGTCTCAATAGTAAGTCTGCAAAATAGCAGGCATTTTGGAGAGGAGGAAAAAAGCTTTCTGTTTTTCTGACTGCAAATGAAATTTAGACTCTAAATGAAATGTCTGGCATTGTATTTACCATACCTTTCCAGTTTCACTCATTGTTACACCCTAAGTACTGCTTCACCATGTATTCAGAAGGGGTCAGAATTCAGAGACCTCTGAATTCTGTTTACACTACTGCAGGCTGGAGTTAGTTGTAAGCATGTGGTGTACTTGACCATATACCAGGAGCTTTATTAATTCTTTCATACAGAATATTGTAGTTATTTCTTTTGTTGTTGTTGGTGGTGGTGGTAGATGTGGGGCTTGAACTCAGGGCTTGAGTGCTGTCCCTGAGCTTTTGTGCTCAAGGCTAGTAATCTACCACTTTGAGTCACAGCTCAACATATGGTTTTGGGGGTGGTTAATTGGAGATGAGAGTTTCATGGACTTTCCTGCCTGGGCTGGCTCTGAATCATGATCCTCAGATCTCAACTTCCTGAGTAGCAGGACTATAGGCAAAAGCCACAGTGCCTGGTTAACAGCTCAGTTCTGTCCTCTAACTGTTTTATTTATTATGCAGGAAGCCAAGGTATGGAGAGATTAATCTTGAAAGTATATTATAGTTAGCTAGAGCCAGAATGTGGAGGTCAACTAAAGAGCTAGCATAATTCTCATTTGACAGCTAACAGTATTTCAGTTGAGAAAAGGAAAAGTGACTTAGGGCTGGAACCCTGAATTGTACCCAGACCATGAAGTATTATGACAGGTGACCACACTTGCTCTATGTATAACCAATAATCCTTTCCTATTTCCTTATATTTGTAATAGTCTAATATGAAGGAAAAGACAATCTTAAATCTCTGATTCTGTTCTATGTCCAGGGCTCTTTATGTCCATTTTAAGTTACTTATTGTTTTTTGTTTTGTTTTGTTTTGTTTTTTGCCAGTCCTGGGCCTTGAACTCAGGGCCTGAGCACTGTCCCTTGCTTCTTTTTGCTCAAGGCTAGCACTCTGCCACTTGAGCCACAGCACCACTTCTGGCTGTTTTCTGTATATGTGGTGCTGAGGAATCGAACCGAGGGCTTCATGTATACGAGGCAAGCACTTTACCACTAGGCCATATTCCCAGCCCCAAGTTACTTATATAATGCAAAAAATATTAGGTGTAGAAAGGCCACTTGTGGTTCACAAGTAACCCTAGGAGGCTGTAACCCTAGGAGGCTGAGATCTGAGGATTGCACTTTGAAGCCAGACCTGGCAAGAAAAGTTATGAGACGCTTATCTCCAACAAAATACTCAGAAAAGGGGCTGGGGATATGGCCTAGTGGCAAGAGTGCTTGCCTCGTATACATGAGGCCCTGGGTTCAATTCCCCAGCACCACATATACAGAAAATGGCCAGAAGTGGCGCTGTGGCTCAAGCGGCAGAGTGCTAGCCTTGAGCAAAAAGAAGCCAGGGACAGTGCTCAGGCCCTGAGTCCAACTGGCAAAAAAAAAAAAAAAAAAAAAGGGTTGGAAGTGGTACTGTGGCTCAAGTTGTAGAACACTG
Source organism: Perognathus longimembris pacificus (assembly GCF_023159225.1). Classification (NCBI taxonomy): domain Eukaryota; kingdom Metazoa; phylum Chordata; class Mammalia; order Rodentia; family Heteromyidae; genus Perognathus; species Perognathus longimembris. Next base: position 44,735,622 of record NC_063167.1, on the reverse strand, counting down.
GCCTTGAGCAAAAAGAAGCTCAGGGACAGCTCCCAGGCCCAAGTTCAAGTCTCAGGATTGGTGTGCAAGCAGGCATACATGAGTACACTATTTTTTTTTTATTCATTCATGGGCCCAGGGAAATAAAACTGTAAAGGTCCTATTGCTCTCCCTTCTCTCTCTACAGTATACAATCCCAGAGGATACAAACAGTGAAGAAATATCCAGATATTTGGGAAAAAGAATGACAGAAAATAATTTAGTAAAACCCAAGAGATGACAACTTTACAAAAATAAGATTTGTAGACAACAGCTACAAAATGTCCTTTGTACATCTATTTAATGATGATTTTTAAAAATTTAAAAATAGGGGCTGGGAATGTGGCTTAGCGGTAGAGTGCTTGCCTAGCATGCACAAAGCCCTGGGTTCTATTCCTCAGCACCACATAAACAGAAAAAGCTGGAAGTGGTGCTGTGGCTCAAGTGGTAGAGTGCTAGCCTTGAACAAATGGAAGACAGGGACAATGCTCAGGCCCTGAGTCCAAGCCCCAGGAATGGGAAAAAAATAAAGAAATGAAAAGACCCCCACCACCCCCCCGCCCAAATAACCCAACTCTTAAAAAACAAAAAAAAGCTACAAAATGGCCAAGTAGAAATGGAGAACCTTATTCAATATTTTTAATGAGGAATAAACAAGAGCACCTAAGTTTTGGACTTGATTGCTTAATTAATTTACATAATCATCAGTACAATGATATGGAAGTATATATATTTGCTAAGTTACAAAAAGCAGGCTGTATCCATTATGCCCATATATAATTACCATATGTTATGTGCTAACAAGCTATATTTACTATGATCATATAAAAATATATAGCATGTGGATCACAAAATAATCACAAATTAATAGGTTTGATTTTAAAGTATAATACAGACCAGACTTTTTTTTTTTTTTTGGCCAGTCCTGGGCCTTGGACTCAGGGCCTGAGCACTGTCCCTGGCTTCTTCCCGCTCAAGGCTAGCACTCTGCCACTTGAGCCACAGCGCCGCTTCTGGCCGTTTTCTGTATATGTGGTGCTGGGGAATCGAACCTAGGGCCTCGTGTGTCCGAGGCAGGCACTCTTGCCACTAGGCTATATCCCCAGCCCCAGACCAGACTTTAAATTAGCAATTTGAAAGGAAAAGTAGAGTTAAAAAAAAAAAAAACACAACCCTGTTTTGATACTTAATTTGCATGTATACATATATGTATAAGTAGATGGACATATAAACTGAACCAAGAATCTGGCTGAAGAATCTAGATTTTGAAGTGACTGAATTGTTTTTAGATGCTATGTAAGTAACTACCATAGCTTCAATGACCCTAATAATGCTGGAGGGATGGAGCATAAAAAGGAGCAGAAATTCCTAGTGTGGTTGATTTTTCTTCTTCTGTTTTAGACTGTGCCTTTTCATTGTACTGTTACTAGGAGAATGTTGCTAACATCAAACAGATAATTTTCATTGTACAGTTTGATCCATAATTTACAATGGGTTTACATCCTGATAAAATCATCATAGATCAGAAATATAATAAAGTCAAGGGTGCATTTAATATGCCCTGCATACACTACTAGATTAGGAACTAAGAATGACATAGAGTCTCTACTGTCTGTCTGCTTTTATGATTGAGTGATGGTTCAAAGCTGCTGCCCTGTTTGTGGATACAAACAGCTACCCCAGAACAAGACCAAAATTCAAAGGACTGTTTCTATAGAATGAGTAGAAACCTTTGCATGATCAAATATGAATATTAAAAATATCTTTAAAAACTTAATTTTTTAAAGAACATTTTTTAAAAAATTGAATCACTGTAATCTGGGGACTGTATATTTTGGAAAAATCTATCTCATGTAGGAAGACATGGCCATTCCCACAGAAGGAAGTGAAGAAGACACTGAAACACAGAACAGTATGCAGCCTCCGGCGCCCACCTGCACATCCTGTACCATTTACCTCTGTAACATGACTTCCCAATGCCCCTCACACCCCGTGAATCTGTATCTCAATGAAGACTGCAACATCACCAAGACTGAAGTTTCCAACTTCAAATGCTCTTTCAATCAAACACAATAAAGAAAGTTAGACGCTTTTCCTTTCAGCAAGAAAGACTAACTCCTACTCTCACCTCAATTACATAACTCAAGAGAGCAGAAGGCAACTTTTCTTGGACTCTTTCAAATAAACTCTCTTTAGGGATCAAGGCATGCTCAAGAAAATAGCACAGCAGGAAATTTGAAAGAAAAAGAAGGGGGAAAAAAAACACACCAAAGAATGAGAAACTTAGAATAAAAGCAGGGAAAGAACCTGAGCAAAACATTACCAGCACCATAATATAACACATGTGCTGTCAAATTTTAGTTATTTAAATGGAATCAGGGATAAGGAGTCAATTTAGAAAGTACAGATCTAGTGAGGCGTGGGGGGTTAGGGGATGGTGATTTAAAGTGAACCAAAAAAAAAAAAAAAAAAAGAAAGTACACGTGTGTTGGATGGATGGACACATGACCTAGTTTTGGATAAATGAATCTAAGAACAGTTTATAATTTATGTGAGTCTGTTTCCAGCTAGTCTGAAAGGCAATCTGAAACTGTGTTATCAATTAGGGGTCCATTGATGGATTATATACAGTCTGAAAGAGCCTGGGGCTGGACATCTTACAGATGTAAATATCAGACATGTGATAGCCTACAGAGTGCATTAATTTTGCTCTCAGAAGGGGCATGAGCTGAGGGAGGAGGAAAAGGCTGGGGGCGGGGAGGGGGCGGATTCTGAGGTCACATTACCCCATCTACCACTCTTCTCATGTTACAAATAACTGCTCTAGGATGTGGACTTTGGGATGCAGCCACTGCCCGGCAGAATGTCACAAAACTTCAATTGCAAGCAAGCCAGTTCTTAAATACCTAAAGATGGCCAAAAGTGGCATATAAATCCAGCTAAGTCAACTCTGCTGAGAATAACTCTTGATAGGTTGTAGGTTACACTTTGAGACATGGACTTAGAAATATCAGAAATCAAGATCTTACTCTTTAACTATAGTCTACTGAGTTCTGCCATCCCTAACAGTTTTAAAATTCTTTTACCTAGCTTATTAACCTTAACAATAAACATTGAAATAAAGCAGCATTATGTATAGCTTTTAATTTTTATTTACTATTTGGGTGATGGGGATCAACCCACTGATTTTTCTTTTCACACACTAGACAAGTGTGCTAAGTGACCCACAATCTCTAGATGTATAGTGTAGTCCTTTCTTATCCCCTTTCTCTTCCTTCTCCTACTAGCTAAATTTTACTCCAAAACCTCAGCATTGAAATTCTCGGATACATCTGACATCTCTACTCACATTTCCTCACTTATTCCTGTTACTATAGATGAATTACCTTGCCTCTTGTGACACCCCCTATGTCCTACTTCATCAAGGAAATGGCTACCGTGTCACTAGCTTTCCTTTCTTGCATTCCTTCAAACATACACATATACATGCTATAATTCCTCCAGGCTTTCTTCAAGCAATCCTTAAGAGTGTATGTGCTCACTGTTTCAAAATAATTGCTTCATTTCAACAGCTTGATTTCACTTTCAGGATCAGTCTTTCACTCTTATCTACTATTCCACTGAATGATCCTCTCCAAGCTCATCAATGATGACCACATGATCAGGCATTTAATCCTCCTACTGCACCTTCTTAACACAGCTGACCTTCTGCTGGAAGTACTGCATCACTTGCCTTCAGGGAGATCGCCTACCATACTGACTATGCCTTCTAATTCTTCTCCTGTTCTCTCAGTGCTCTCAACAAGGCAAAATACCCTCTGATCACTTGTGTGCCAATGCTACCTAGACTGAATGCAGCTCACATTTACATCTGGCTCGGTCCCTGCACTGTAGACATGCATATATAAGCATACGTGATGTTTTTCTAATTGGGTGTCTACTGAATACCACAATCTACTCTTACAAAAGTAGCATAAGTTGACCCCCATGGAAATGCTCTATTGCACTCAGAGCAAAAGCTGAAATCCTTCCAATGGACAGTAAAGTAATACTTTCCATGACCTGGTTCCCGATTACCTTTCTGACCTAATCTCACACACAAACACACCTGCCCCTACTTCCTATTCATCCAGTCACAGCCACAGTGGTCTTCTTACAGTTTCAGAGCACACCAAATATTCTACCACCCCAAGACTTTTGCCTGGAATACATTTCTTCCAGGAATCTTCATGATTTATAGCTCTGACATATTCACATCTCACCAAGTGAGCTTCTATTTTAAAATAGAAACTTTTTCTCTTCTTCCTGTCCCCAAATCCCAACCAATATTATCCACTATGCCTCATTTCGCAGTTGCTGCTCTTTGATAGCATTGTTGTCATCCATTGTGTGGTGCTCTAATAGAATACCAGAATGAATAGTTTATAAGTGATAGAAGGCTATTGAGAGGCCTTCTTGTTACCTGTTTACATGTAGAAAGCATCCTGTGCACAGAAGAGAAATTGAACTTGTGGTCTCAAGAACTTTGATCATTGTTACTAATCCATTCAGAAGGGAGGTGATGCTCATGCACACATTGAAATAGAGTACTACATCTTCATCTGGAATTGCATATGCACTTGCTTAAAATCTGTAAGGCTCAACCCCCTCATCATAAGTACCGTTTTATTTATAGCTTCAGAACGAGTATTTACCATATAGGAAGTGCTTAATAAATAACTGCTGAACAAATTCTATGTATGTATTTATTCCAGTTAGCAGATAGGAGGCTATAACTTGGAAAAAGCACTTCAGTATTCACTAAGAGTAAAGCATTACAACTGCTACCAATGATGTAGCTATAGACCAGCCATGTGCTTATTAACAGGAACAATGGACAGACATCAAATAAAGAAATGAGGACCAGGTCATGGCTGTGGCAGTTTCCAGCTCCTCTAGGTTCTGGTCTACCCACTGAGGTATGTGGTCTGGGTCAGAGCAGGAAAGCATCACTCTGGATCCCAGGTGAGCATGTACCACCCTCACTGACCAGTCTGCCATTTCTTATTCGCAGAGCTTCCAATAGAAGCTCAACGCCAGACTGAGGTTCTCTTACCAAAAATATATAAGAAAGTTACTACCTAACCAAAAAGAGTTAAAATTGCATTTGAAAATAGTCAGCCTTCCACCTCTGTGGATTAAGCCATCCTAAAATGAAAATCACCCTGGAAAGAAATTAAGTCTGTGCTGAACAGGTACAATTAAGCAATACCACTAAACAATACAATTAGACAATACAATGTAATAATTTACTTCACATTTTTCTAACATTAGGTATTAACAGTAATTTAGAGATGACTTAAAGCTTGTGGAAAGATGTATGCAAATATTGTGCCATTTTTATAGGGGCTTGAGTATCTCCAGATTCAGTCATCCACAGAGGGGAACCTAGGACTAATCTATGGATAATCAGGAACTACTGTAGTTTATAATTCCTTTTTCCCCCCACTCCTGTTTAGAAGAACAATCTATTCTTAGTTTAAAACTAAGTAAATAAGAAACTTGAAAGTACTCCACTCTTCAACTAGTAAAAGTTAACTGTTAGTTGGGCACTTGTGGCTCATACCTGGAATTCTAGCTACTCAGAAGGATGAGATCTGAGGATCACAATTAGAAACAAGCACAGAAGAAAATTCCATGAGACTCTTATCACCAACTAAACACCCCAAAAGCCAGAAGTGCACTGTAACTCAAGTTGTAGAGTGCCAGTTTTGAGCAAAAAGTATCTCAGGGACAGTGCCCAGGTCCCATGACAGCCAAAAAGATAACTGTTAAACTTAAGTGGTCCTCTCAATCTTATATAAATGAGTAATGCAGGGTTTTTCTTTATTAAGTCAAATTGATCCCTCACAGGTTAGCATGAATTATAAAATCCTTAACTATACACAATGTCGTATTTTGGGGGGAAGCACTTAAACTTAATTCTATTCAAAGATTTCTATTTCAACCTGAAGTCTTCATGCACAACAACATGTCTTGTGTTACTAAGCACTTTTGAAGAAGGAAAATACATTTTGAGACTCTGAGGAATCAAGTACTAGCTCTACACCTTCTGCTAGCTATGAAATCTTCCATAACTAATATTCTTACCATTTCATGTCCTATCTGTTCTCTCCTGTTACTTTTTAAATGGAAAACACTGTCATTTAACTTCCTTTCTAGTAGTAAACCTCACCTGCTCTAGAAGACTCCCAAGTTCTCTGATCATTCAAAAAAAAAAGGGGGGGGGGGCTGGGGATATGGCCTAGTGGCAAGAGTGCCTGCCTCATATACATGAGGCCCTGGGTTCGATTCCCCAGCACCACATATACAGAAAATGGCCAGAAGGGGCGCTGTGGCTCAAGTGGCAGAGTGCTAGCCTTGAGCAAAAAGAAGCCAGGGACAGTGCTCAGGCCCTGAGTCCAAGCCCCAGGACTGGCAAAAAAAAAAAAAAAAAAAAAAGACTGAATCATATACATGTATTTATGTCCAGAGAATATGCCTGGCAGATTTAGATTGAATCATTTGTCTACAGCTAAAATTTTATTATCCCTAAGAAACCTAAAGCTAACAGTTCTTTCTCTCCAGATCCAACAGATTGATTGCCTAGTTTGTGTGCATAATTCCCAAAGGCAACAATTTCACCCACCCCCCCCCCCCCACCCAGACAGGGTCTGGATGAGGACTCACAAGTACATATTCTAGGCTTCTAACTTGTCTCTTGAGTTTAATGTGTCCACAGTCGTCCTTGGCTTTGGGAATAAAATGCTTAACACTTAAAGATTAGATACATGCTTTAATTTCCCAGGAATAAGGGAAGGCTGAGGACCAGAAAATCAAAGCGACATATATTACTTCTAAAAATTCTTCCATCTGTTAGTCAGTGAAGCCTTTAAGTGTTGAGATCCATTAGTCAATGAGTATACATAAGACAAACTGAAAAACAAGTATGGAGTGGAAGTCTGAGGCAAGAGAGCATAGAGACAATATGACTTGGATGCTATGACGTAGTACATATTATAACTGCCTGTAGATGAGTTATAGTAAGACAAGGAAGCAAGTTCAACCCTCATGTACAGTGTTACAGTATCTAAGTGTGAACTTAATAAACTTTTGTGGTATTCAGAAAACCCACAAAACAAATTTGAAATTACAAATAGAGAAAGTAAATAAAAATCTAATACCTGTTGTTGCAATAATAATGTGGTCTCTAACCAACCTTTAGCAATCCAAAGGTAACACTCCTTACAAATAACAAGATGAATTAAAGAGCCTACCAAGTTACTTGGTAGGTGGTGTTTATAGCTGCATATAGATGTATGCCAGCTTTCTTTTCTTTCTTCATTGGGGGTTAACTTTCCAGAAAAAAACATACCCAGTTTTAAGTATATGATAGTCTTCTTGAAAACTTATAGAAAAAGAAACATGACTGAACTGGGCTTAGCAAACAGGAGGCTCTGATTTCAAACTCCAGTCCATTAACACATAAATGAAGGGATGAATAAACAAATAAGGCCATACATTTATTCAATTTACACATGGTGGTTCATTTTTCATTACTTACCTGAATTTAAATCTCGTCCTGGATTGAAGGCTCGGCTATTAACAGTAGTAGAAAGCCGATCACAACTAATTGTTCTGGATACATTAGTGTTAAAGTTCCCATCAAATCTGAAACAACAGAAGAAGATTTTAAAAATACTTACTTGGTCATTTTCTGTCCAGAAAAGCCAACCAACACAAAAATAATAGGTCACTGTGTGGGCAAATATGTCAGCCCATAAATAGTAATGGCTTTACATTGAAAGCAGTTATTTTTTCTAAAAAATCAGAATATGGAGAAAATCAACACTCAAATCTAGAAGATTTAGAAATTGAGTTAAATGCTAAGGAGTACAAAAAACAACTGATTTGTTAAACCATTTTTTTAAAAGAGGAACTTTTTAGTATCATTGATAAAAATCACAAAGAAAACAGATGACAAAATCCAGACTAGACTTAGAAAAATTCACACTTGAGCTCTAATTCTTTCAATTATCCTATATGAAAAATTAGTACGTATAAAAATAGCCAAGAGATGAAGGGAAAGAATGCTGGGAGTAACACAGGCCTGACTGGAACCTCTGCTCTGTCACCACTAAATGTGGAAACTTGAGAAACATGTTCAACTTTGAGCCTCTGCTTTCCTGAGAAGTAAAGATAAGATTTTCTGAAGCTGCCAAAAAAAAAAAATTAGAAATAATGTATGAAGTACCTCTTGTGGAATATGGCATATCCTGTGACTGCTATATTTTAGTTGGCGTGGGGCTGATAGTAGTCAGGAATTAATTATTAAATAAATAATTAATGTGCTGGTGATTGAATCCAGGGCTAGTCCTGTGGCCTCTCAATGCTAGTACTCTGGATGGTTGCTGATCACATATTTTACATATAGTTTTTAGGGCTATTTTATTTGTATCTAGTCTGAAAAAGCATTAAAAAAAAGCACAAGATTTTTAAACTTGTAATCTACTTAGGATATCAGATACTGAGAAGGACTCTTGAAGTTTTTAAGATATACTCAAATTCCATTTGATAATAGAACTTATTTTTTTAAGGCTAATGTTATGATGTACACCTTAATGAAATTCTATTAACATATAACCTAGTAGAAACATGGCCATTTGGGACGTCTGATTGTCTATTAGTCACATATCATAAAATATAAGAACTACTGAGCTGAAATGACTGCATCAATAAGCAGGTGAGGTTTTCACATGATGTGAGTTTCAACAGCACAAGTTAAACCACGTGTTTGTATACATATCACCACAAAGAAGGAAGTAGCAGATTTTATGAGCCCTGTCTTTCTTCCAGCTTCTACCCCAATGCAGAATTACATCAACAATGTCAACAGTGCCTCTGAGGACATAGTTGCTTCACCAACATAGCTGCTCTTCCTTGGACCTGATCCAATTTGTCTAGACGAGAAGATTGCTGTCTTAAAGCCACAGGTAGAGAGACATAGAAGAGGTAATACAGCAGCAGCTGTCTATGTGCATGCTGGGACAGCAGCACCACCCTTCTCTCTACATAGAGCCAGCAACACAGTATTTTCTCACAAATGCCTTTATATTACATGAAGCCAGATCATAAATGTTTTAGGGTTTGTGGGCTATACATTCTGTTGGAATAACTCAACTCTTCTTACAGCAAAGCAACCACTGAGGGCCTATAAGAGATGAAGTGCGGCTGTTACAATAAAATGTAGTTTTTAAAGCAGGAGGCTGCTAGACTTGTTTGACCAAGGAAGTCAAAGGTAAAAGTTCCTCCAATAATGTTTATGGCATTCGTTCAGTCCAATATTATAGCTATGTGTGCCTACTTAACATTTGAAATACATATAATGGAAACACTAAGGTTCCCACTTGATTGACTTTTAAGTGAATCACGGCACAGGCTTGCTGTATTTGACAATGAAGTCTACTTCCTCACAAAAAAACTGTTGTTGGCTTTCTAAGTCTATGCCATGTGTGCCTCCCTATTGTTTCAAAACATATGCCTTTGTTATGGGTGTGTGTGTGTGTGTGTGCGCGTGCGTGCATGTGTGTGTGTGTGTGTATTTTCAAAGCATCTTAACTAATTTTATTGAGGTAGGGTCTTGCTATATAACCCAGGCTTGCCTGGAACTTGCTATGTAGTTTAGGCTGGCTTTGAGTACATGACTTTTCTGTTTCTACCTCCTGAGTGCTGGGTGCTGGGATTACCATTGTTCATTAGTATGCTTGGCTCGTTTTTTTTTTTTTTTTTTTTGGATATTCTTAGGCTTCCTGCTATAGTTGGATGACATATGTCCATCACCATGCCCATGAATATCCATGGCGCCTATTCCTGTTCTGGGCTTCTCTTGAAAGCTTCAGATGTCTCAGTAGGTAAAGACTGTCACTCCTTTGAATGGTTATGAAATGCTGAGAGCCAAGCTACCCCAGAAAGCACTGATAGGTATGCTGGAATACACCTGCACCTGGGGTACACCCTTGAAGAGTTTGATTTAGTGAAGAAGGAGTAAGGCTCAGGAATCTGATTTTGATAGATTATGAGGAAGGAGAACAGCTTTCTGATGAGCACAGGAATATCTCAGAATGCCTCTAAAAGACCAAGAACAGAAGGCCTTGTATTTCATTTGGAAGAAGAGAACAGGCATCCTTAGGCATGGCTACAGTTTAGAGAGAGATTTTCCTATAAGAATTATGAACTTCTTTATTGCCTACCCATTTCACAGGAGAGAAACAACTCCAAACATCATGTAGTCAAGGACCTATGAGAGATGTCAGAACCTATGAATCAATGTTTCTAGATGGATAAACCATACATACTGCTTGGCTTCACTGACTTCATACTGTTACTCTGTGATACATACAAAGAAGAACTTGTTGAAAAGGTAGCTAGGATGATAACTGACAAATCTACCCAGGAGAAGGTACATTCAAAGCCAGCCCTTGTCTAGCTGGATGGGGAACTTGCAGCTCAAGATAGCTGCTATTTGCTTCACCTCTTGAAGGGTGAAGTACAGTGCTGAGGATGCAAGGATTTCTCATGCTTTTGTGAAATAAAAGCTGGCTCCCAGGAACCAGGAAGAACAAGGAACCATTAATATAGGTTCTTTTATTTCCTTCACAGAGAAGATCATCACCAAGGGCATTAAAGAAGACATTTTTATAACAACAAAAATGAAAGTGACTTATTAACAAAAGAAGGTGCTTGGTAAACATTAGTTAGTCATAAAATGGTTTCACAATGTAGTATGTCATCAATTATCAACCTGCCCTTCCCAATTCCCACCATCTCCCAACCATACTTGGCCCTTAAAGCATGTTTTTTTTCCTGTGGAACCTCAACTAAGCCAATCACCAGTGTCTACTTCACTCATTCTTTAACCCATCCTCCTCCCTCATATTTCTATCACCAGGTCAGCCAAGGATGAGTCCTTCTTCTTCAAGTCCTATGGCCCTTGGCACATGAGCTTTTTTTTTTTTTTTTGGCCAGTCCTGGGCCTTGGACTCAGGGCCTGAGCACTGTCCCTGGCTTCTTCCTGCTCAAGGCTAGCACTCTGCCACTTGAGCCACAGCGCCGCTTCTGGCCGTTTTCTGTATATGTGGTGCTGGGGAATCGAACCTAGGGCCTCGTGTATCCGAGGCAGGCACTCTTGCCACTAGGCTATATCCCCAGCCCGCACATGAGCTTTTTTAATCATAAGCCTGTGAGACTCTTATCTCCAATTCACCACCAGAAAACCAGAAGTGGAGCTGAGGCTCAAAGTGGTAGAGCCTAAGCCTTGAGTGAAAAAACGCAGAGACCGTCCCCAAACCCTGAGTTCAAGCCCTATTGCTGACAGAAAATAAAAGACGAAAAATGTATTTCTCATAGTTCTGGAAGCTAGTTAGTCCATGATCAAAGTGGTGGCAGATGCAGTGTCTGCTGAGGCCCACAAGACACACTGCTGGGTTTATCTGTGCTACACCTGATCTGTGCGGGATCCAGAGTCTCTTTCATAAGGGCCCTAAAAGGCCTCATCTCCTAACATGATCATCCTAATGATTAAGTTTCAATGTATTTCTTTCAGGGTCCAGATACCAAATAATAGTATCAATAAAAACTTTAACATTAAAATTTATTGGAAATAGGAAGCTAAGTTAACAGAAATCTCTGGGCATTGTATCTCATAAAATTCATCAAACAGCTATTTTTCTCTCACAACAATTTGGATTGCTTTAGATTTCTCTCATATGTACTACATGTCAGAGATGGAACACACACCCATCCATCTGCCAAGTTCAAGTGGAAAGCCTGGAAATAAGCCTACTCTGGTGCTTTTCTCACCACCCATGCCACCCATGTATCGGCCCAGTAAGGAAGTTGGTATCAACATAGGGCTTAAGAGATAAAGAAGGAATAGGGCAGGTGGGCCAGTTAGACTAGGAGAAGTAATTGCTAGAAACAGTAATGAAAGGGAGGGAATGTCTCTGACTCTGTACTCAACATGCCAATGCCTGATGTTCTGTCTGGACTCCGGATTTACTGGACTCCCAAACACAGGAACAAAACATGATTAGCCATCCACGATACACTAGCCACTTCCTGTCCCTGGCAGAATGGTTGCCTAGCCAAAGGCAGGAAGACAGAGAAGGCAGGAAGGCATTTAATACCTGTGTGCCTTTGAGAAAAGCAACTTACACACACACACACACACACACACACACACACACACACACACAGAGCATACTTTTTATTCATCCAGTTTGGAGAATGTGGAAATTTAAAGTTCATGCTTAAGATATTTTATTTAAAAAACAACAACAACACACTCCAGTTACTCCTCAGGGTTACGTTGAAGACTTTCCTTTGTGAAGCATATTGGCTTGAGACAGTACATTCATATAATTCTAGCTCTATGAAAAGGTCAAAAATTGAAGGGGAAATAATAGATTTTCATCAAAAATAAGCAATTCAATTTAAGAAGTTGAGTTTACTTCATTCTTTGTATTTATGCTTTTAGAAAGTTAGTAATGACAATAGAAAATCCTATCTAAATCTCCTTTAGACCTCAACTCTTTAAAAAAAGAGATATTGGATAAAAACTGCCTTCTGTGCTTGCTTTCATAAGATACAATTCTGTTTCAAGAGAAATAACTCCATCTCTCCCAGCCCCTTAAGAAAAACGTGGGAGGGGGGGTGGGGGGAGATGGGAGAGAAACTTCCTTCTGGATTTGCTTTCATGAACAACTGATCGAAACTGCATCCCGAGGGAGAAAACAGAACTGTGACTCCCACTTTGATCTCTTCCCCATGGAGAAATTCACTCCCTGCCTGCCTTGCAAGATGTTCATTTGATTGACGTTCGCTCTGATGTGCAAACTGCTTTGAACTTCAGACATTTAATTCCCATCAGGCTGCAGTCATTTTTATTCTCCTTCAACAGGATTTACAAGCAGGAGATCAGCAAATGTAGAAGATAAAATAAATTTGCAGAAGCTTTGAATCTTACATCAAAACAGTGTTCGAGTGAGTTCCAATTGGATTTCATTCAGCCTCAATTCACAGTGTAAATCAACTTTTCAGTGGAGTCCCAGTTTAGCAAGATATTTTTTAACACACACACACACACACACACACACACACACACACACACTTGGGGTTTATTTCCTGAATCTCTTTCTTGGTCTTTGTTTAAATTTCCTAAAGAAGGTGACTTGCCAGGCCAATCATTCAGAATCCTGGGTTTTCCTGAACATTTCTAGGGAAGCCTGCCCAATTCATCACATAACACACAGAAAACCACACCCCCAGTGTGGGCTCCAAGGGCGGTGGTGAAATGTGGTATTGTTCATGGATATGTTTTTAAGGCAATGATTTAAAAAGCAAATCCCTGTGGCTTTCTCAGAAGAGTAAGGCTTAAGCACTCACTGAGTTCATACACAAAGCCAATATCATGGAAGCTAATGAGGCAAAGGCTATTTAAAAAAATAATTTGTGTGCTTATATTTTTAATCACTGCTAAAATGCTGAGAAAAGTACACGAGGTTAAAAAACCATATCCTTTCTTCTGAAAGCAAAGAGGCTCTCAGGGGAGTTCTCCACATAAGCAAGTCCTGGCTGTTGGGCTGTGGCATCACCAAGCTCCTTTTCTGGAAAATGGAGGATCAAAAGCCCTTACTAGTAGCTAAGGGAGGTTGTAGATACCAAGTGATACCCCCTCACCTGGCAGAAGCCCTGGTCCTGGAGACAGCCTGACAGGGTCAGATTTACTGTGCTATGACTAGACATGGAGACTTATCTCACCTCTATAGCACTAGGCTCCTAGGCTCCTCCCTCCTTGCTCATTCTTTCTGGAAGCATCCACTCTCTAAATATTTGAGCAACACCAGTTGAAAAGAATTAAACAGAACCCCCTTATCTTCCACTTAACCACCCAGGAGAATAAAGTTAAACAAAGAAAGAACTAAGATAAGAATCAAACATCTGCCCTGGCAAATATTTAAACTCTGTTTGAATGGTACAGGAAAAAGACTAAGAGTAGGATCACTTCAAAAAGGAACCATCACATTTATAAAGTCAAGGATACTTGAACCTTCCCAACTGAGTTTACTTATTCAAACACCTAAATTAATGGGCAAACTGAAAAGCTGTCAAATAGCGTGTAATCATGTTTCAAGAAATGGTTTTTCCTTCTATCTAAGCAGTGATGGGAGTGATAAGTCACATTCTTTTTGTTCTTATCAGTAATAAGGATTAAACCTGCAGGGTTCAGCCTGTGGGCCAGACTGGAAAAAGGCTGGTTACAAACTCTTACAAGGTGAGGGTTTCAGCACATTCATAGGATGTGGCCCTCTTTACTCAGGTCTGTGTGTTATGCAAACCAACCACATAGCTTCTTCACTATTTCCCCACAACAGTCCTTGGCTCTGGTTCCATAGGTAAATAGAAGCTGGAGAAGTTGTACAGGTGACAACAAGGGCCAATTGAAACTGGATCTACAGGCAGAGCAAACATTTCTTCTTATCTACCATCAAGTTGGAATGGGATACATGTAGGGGGAGGAGTAGAAGAGAGGAAGAGGAGAGAGAAAAAGGAAGAGAATGGAGGAGACGGGGGAAGAGAATGGAGGATCAGGAAGAAAGGAAAAGAGGGGAAGGGGGGAGGAGGAGGTAGAGAAGGGAGGAAGATGATAAAAGAGGAGGAGGAGGAAGGAAGAGGAAGAAACTAGAGGAAGAGGAGGAAGAGGAAAAGGGGGGAGGAGAAGGATGGAAGAGGAAAAGGAGAGGTATCTGGGAGAATAAAAAAGGAAGCAGGCAGACAGTGGCCTGGTGGAACTCAATTACAGTATCCTATAGTACTTTTGTCCTGTGGTCAATGTCCAGCAGAGACTTACTATCCCACACCTTCTTTCTTGTTTGGGTCACATAAAGGAAGAGATCCTCTCTACTTCTTTATGGATAAGGCCTCTCCTAGAATCAGCCTGCGAAGAGGTTAGTCCCTAATACATCTAAATGTAGAAAACTTAAAGACCATTTTCTTAGTACTACACACTAGAGATTGCAAATCAAATGTTTTCCTCTTCCTTCATACACACAGAGTATAGAGTGAATAGCAGACAACCATGAGTGGTACAGTAGAAACATCAAAGACAACCACTAAGAACCTCAGTGAGCAGATGACCTTAGAGATGAGCTAGGTCCATCTTCCAGGCACCTGTGCACTGAGGAGGAAAGAGGACCTTCCAAATCTCCCTTCTGCTGCAAACAAAATAGGATGCATTATATGGAATACTTTGGGCTGTGTCAGTAAAAGGAATTACTGACCCACTATTAAATAGTTGATAAAGCTAGACTAGGAAGACAGACCTGCACATCACCACACTAGATAAATCCCCAGGAAAGGATCTCAGAAAGAATGTTTTTTAGATCTCAGCCTTCTTTGAAAGCACTTTGATGTTTTAGCACAATAAGACATACACAAAGCTAATAGGGAGATTTCTGGGTTTCAGTTAAAACAGAATCTATTTTTTAAAGCTAGTACTTCCCACAAGCTAGTTTCTTTTAGAGACAGATTTTAAAAAGAAAGAAAAGCCCCAAACCAACTCTATAAAATGTAGATGGGGTAATTAAATATTAGAGGCAGCAAGGTGGGCCTACCTAGCCTCTGTCTGTGAAGGCAGAGCAGGAAAATGCAGAAAGCTGGATTCCCACTCAGCTGACCCAAGGGCTCTCATGTGAGGGTGCTTACTTATAAATAATAGTCCCACAGATGCCCACAGAGGTAGATATCTCTCTGTTTATCTGCATTCATAGAAATGGTTAGTGGAACCATTCAGGAACCTGGCTTTCGATGAAGGAACAAAGTAGTCAGACTGTGGAACACCTTTATATACAGAAACTTATCTTCAGAAAGTTCAGAAGATTATTCTGA
This sequence comes from Perognathus longimembris pacificus, assembly GCF_023159225.1. Classification (NCBI taxonomy): domain Eukaryota; kingdom Metazoa; phylum Chordata; class Mammalia; order Rodentia; family Heteromyidae; genus Perognathus; species Perognathus longimembris. The sequence continues at coordinate 44,719,641 of NC_063167.1, read as the reverse complement.
AAATAAAATGAAAAAATTTAAAAAGATAGGTGAGCACTTCAATGGACAGATTCCACCCTGATCAATGTATTTTATCATTAAAAGAAAAACTTGCTGGAACCAGATATGGTGGTATACTAATCTCTGCATTTGGGAAGCAGGGGGAGGAGGATCATTAGTTTCAAACAAGCTTGGGCTACATAGAACGATCCATTCTCCAAACACCAAGACAACAGAACTAATGAAACACAGCAAAGCAAAGCAAAACAAACAACAATAAAGCCCCAACTCATTTGGAATTAAGAAACGTAGCTTCTAAGGCCATGTTTCTGCTATAACCTCTCTATTTCCTTACTGGTACAATGGAGAGGGCAGGCAGGGATTAAAAGCTGGACAGAAATATTTCTGAACCTATCAGGTTATACAGATCATGTGAAGAATGTAATATAGAACAACTACTGTTTGCATAAGTAAAAGGCTAAGAATTTTAGGGAAACATAAGCAAGCATATGTAACTTTTTGTATATGTTAACTGATGTAACTGAGTGGGTTTTCAGAAATGCAAATGTTCTGCAAAATCTAGCTTAGCTCAAGGAAGGCCTGCTGGTACCAATATCCGTAAAGCCTGTATCTGTACCATTTAGTTTGCCTGCAGGTAATACTTGTTAGAGAGACTGGAGATGGAAACATGAGATTAAAAAGATTTACCACACAGTACTTTCTGGATTAAAAACCCCAAACACACCTTCTTGGAGAAGAAACAAGGCTTGAGATTAAATTAAATTCCATGGTTAGGGACCAAGTTTGTCAGTTTATTTGTCCTTGTGTCACAGAGTGAAAGCCAGGAGTCACGAGGGTGCCACTACTGAGCTGAGTCATGGTGTTTTATCCCATGCAAGAACAGAAACAGTAAGAAACAAAAGGAAAACATGTTCAAACACTTTACATCATACTTTCCCACGTGTATCACCTTAAAATCAGGCTTGAGAGAAAACAGAAGTGATTCGCATGTGGCTCAGCTATTCCAGCTAGAAGCATTATTAAATGATGCATGAATACAACATAAAATAGAGAAATTTCTGAAGTGGTAGATATGCCAATAAGGCATTGCATTCTACATTGTATGTGTGTGTTAACACTTTGCACTCTATTCCGTAAGTAAGAACATTTCTGTGCCAAGGAATACTTAAGATACATTAAAAATATACTTGTACATGTCAATTATGCCTTCTCTCCTTAACATAGCTCTCTTTATATGTCTTACATCGTTATGAGGGGAAAATATTTGTGAGCGGAAACTAAAATGATGCTACTGGTTGCTTTCAACTGCTTGCTAACCACTTCCTAAGAATGACCCACATGCAACTCAAAATCCAAATCAGCAGCTTCGTATTGACTTTATTTTTCTCTTAAATAGCTTTTGCTCTTATTTTTCCCCTTTAGTCAGCAAATGGTCATCCTCTCGGGTGTTCAATTAAAAATTTAGATCCATCTTTCTCCTTTATCAAACTACATTGTGTCTGTAGATGAAGATGGCATCGGGAAACTCATTGAAAGCTGTTAAAGAATAGAGCGGGAGAGCAGGGAAAGAGAGAGCAATGGAAGGGACTGATGAGGGTAAAATATATGTGTGGCAAGTGGTACATATGCTCAATGGAATTTTACTCATCCATTAGAAGGAAAGACATCATACCATTCCTAAGGAAATGGAAAAGACTTGGAAAAAAATATGTTAAATGAAGTAAGCCAGACCCCAGAGAAATTTTGCATAGCTTTCCTCATCTGTGATAGAATGTACCTATATATCTATAAGTAAACACGTTGGGTGGTATGCAAGTGGTTACAACTGAATTAACTGAGGTATAATAGACTATGGAGAGCTCAAATAGTACAATGTTTTAGAAAGACATAGTCAAAACCCAATAAAATCAGTACCCGGAAATGGGTACATGCAAGAGGGAGGGTGGAGTGAAGGGGTGAAGCATGGAGGAAAGAAGAGGAGAAGGGGGGCAGGATGCAGTCAAGAATTCATTGTATATACCACAAAGAAAAAGTAAGAAAAGTAAGGGAAAGAGGGAGCAAGTGGGTCAAGGAGGTGACAAAGTTGAAGGGGGTAATGATCAAAATGCACTGTATTCATAAACTGCTTATTAAATGGTACTTGCTTTGTTAAATGACACCTCCTCATTTTTAAGAGTGGAGATGGCCAATGTGGAGGGTGAATGAGGGTAAATATGGTAATACTTTATACACATATGAAAAATAGAAAAATGAAGCTGGTTGAAATGGTTTAAGATGTGGGAAAGACGAAGAGAGCAAGCACGGTAAAGAGGTGAATTTGGCCCAGATAATATTGTATTCATGTAGGAAAATATCACAATGAAACCCTCTTGCACAACAGAGACATGCTAATAAAATTCTTAACAAAATTAATGAAACAAAAAAAGGCAAATCAAATTCTATACCCAAACCTTTAATAGAACCTAATTGCCAGGGCCCACATATCCTGTACTCCTTGTCTTTATAGTCTGTGTTTCACCCCTGCCAGTCACATGTCTTCTAATTTCCCATGGTTGTCCCTCAACATATGATGCTTTTCTCTGTAATTATCAAATTGGGCCAACCTGCTGGGCAACATGCCTTTCAAACTCCCAACTTGGCTAAACTCACTGACCTGACCACAGACTTTCCTGGCTACAGAGAGAAACTGTCTAGGCAACCCCAGATTGCCAGCCCAAGTGTGTCCCTTGTCCACAGCTCCAGCAGCGTCTCTGCTTCCTCTCATTCAATTGCTGCCTGTTTTCTGGTCTGGAGCATTCTTATTCTAGAGCTAGCTGTAGAAACCTACTGTCTTTCTACCAAGCCTGAGTATTCAGAGTCCTCAGTAGCCTCTTTCTCCTGTAAAGCAATCTCTGCCTTCTCACATTCACTTGCCAGTTTGCCTTAGCTTAGTTGAACTGTGTCCTAGGAGCTCATGAAGGCAATTTTCTTCATCTAGACAGTGTCTACCACAATGTCTTGCACATTTACCATATTGAATATAATCAGGCAAATTAGACTGAAAATAGCACATACATAGGTTTGCAAATTTTGTATAGTTATGTACAATAAACTGATAAAGTATAACTGACAGCTAACTATGTCAACATCAACTCCATATGGCAGCTTGTAATCTAGAATCATGTCTAGGACAATGTAACAACTTATGAAAGGGCACTAAACTATGTATTGATACTCTCCCCTTTCTGTCTAAGGTAAAGTAGCTTGAAAATTCCATCGTCATCACTGCTGAGCCTCAAAAACTAAGTACAAAATCAGGTTTGTTACCAGGTATTAACTCTTTCAACAAATATTTACAGAGGACCTGTTCAAGCAAGGTATTGACACAACATTGGATGTGACAGGCCTTGAACTTCAATAATAAGAAAAAAGAGCACATACAAAGTGCAAACACACCTTACCTTACCTGTTTTTACCATTATGCTCACAGTACACAAGAATCAGCCTCAAATACTTGTGATTCTCCACCACCGCTCCCTCCCCCCACCCCCCACCCCCAAACAGGAGACAGTAGTAGGCACCAATAGGCCAATTCAGGTCTTGTCTTGTTACTTGTTTGCATAAATGAAATCAGACTACATTTTCCATTTGTTTCATGGTTGGAAAAATCTCACCTTGTCATTTCATTCTCTTTCTCCAGCATCTCTAATTTTTAAAATATAGAATAAATCCCTAAAGAATCTACTACAGAAATCTGAATGAGTCAGCATGTTAATTATCAAAATGAACATCAAATCTCCAGTAACTGATTTTTGGCTCATCTGCTATCAATGGTACTTAAAGAATCAGAAATGATAACATAAAAATTTATACAACTTCAAAATCATGCCAGAACTTCTTTCAGGTGTTTGATTAACATAGGCCTTAACTTATAAAAGAGTGTAGGAGGAAAGTACAGCAGAAAGTTCTGGGAATAAGAACTGACACTCTCTTGTCTACATTTGAAAGTTCATGGAAGCTTTAATGGTTCAAAAACCTCTAATCCTTTCTGTAAGAATATGCTAGTTAATTTGACTTGGTTTGATATGGTATCCAGCTATGTAGTCAAACATTACTGTAGACTCTGTGAAGTCATCTTTAGGTGAGATTAGTAGTTAAATTGTGAGTTTTCAGTAAAGCAGAGTACTCAGTGTAGGTAGGCCTCATCCAATCAGTTGACAGCCTTAGTAGAACAAACATGGACCTCCTTAAAGAAGGAATTCTCCCAACTTTGGGACTTGAACTGTAGCTCTTCTCCAGACTTCCTTGCAGACTTTGGATTTGTACCAATAATCACATAAATGAACTTCTTAAAATCAATAACCATGTCTCTCTCCATGTGTATGCCCTTATAAGTATTGGTTTTGTTTCGCTGAAGAACTCTGATTGACATAAAGAGTTGTAAGGGTGGCAATGTATCAGAACTATATAATCAGGAGCCTGAGGGTTCTTGCAATAGAACCTAAAGCTAATTGGTTTGTCTGCAATACACTGCCCTCCAGACTCCTGACATATCTCCTGAGAAAACACTCATAGAAAATTAGATGGATTCTACTTTCCTACTTCAGAGATGCCTATAAGACAGCAGGAATCCAATGAGTTTCTTCATGTTTTGAATCAGTGAAGCTTTTAAAGTCTTGCCTGATGGGCATGAGAGAATGATTATCTATTCAGGCGAAGTCTCCTAGCTGTAGGTGGCTGGATTCAGACAGCCTTGGAAACAAGTTGCTTACCAACTCCAACTCCATCACGGAATCACTTTGCTCACCAGGCCAGGCCTAATGGCTGCATGCCAATTCCATGATTTTCAAATGAAAAATAGTTAAGAGAATGGCAATAGTACTGACTCCTTCATGGAGAGGCGAAAAAGAACCTGAAACTAAGTTTATCGTCCTAGTAGAGCTTCTACCTTCTCCTTACTAAATAAAGACATTTAAAAAAACCAAAAACAGAAAGGAAGAATGAATGCTTGAACAAGCAGTAACACTTATGAAAGAAATTAAGTGAGAAATGGATTAAGTACTGTGGAAGATAAAATTATTGATTGCTTCATATAGAAGCCTAGGGAAAGCAGGGTGCTGAGAAATGGCTTTAGTAACATACAATAAAGCCTCATCTCTCTGCCAGCCAGGGTTCAGGGACAGACATTGCAAGCCTAATGTTCTCCAGCATTGAAGGGCTGGATCTGTTAAAATCTGAGGGGGTAAGAACAGAAGTTTAAGCTGGCAGAGTAGGGAAAGCACATAGACAAGACAATTTTCCCCAAGCCCAGCCTATTTACATTTTCAAATCACGAGTTGAACACTTCAGTTCTATCGTGATCCAAGCAATGACAATTGCCTGGGAAATGGTAGCAACTGTAGCTAATGAGAGAGTGTTCCAAGAGGAGCTACTCTTCATGAAAGCACAAATGTGACACTAGTCTTGCCTGGCATCCTGATTCTTCGAAAGAACATCCAAAATACGTTTGTTGATTTAATGTTTGTGATACCAAGGAAAGAATATTGGGCTTATATTCTACCACTTCAGCTTTTCTTAGTTTTGTTTTTCAGATAGGGTCTTAGACTAACATTGCATTGGCCAGAGTTGGACTGTGGTCATTCTACCTCTACCTTCCAAGTAGCTGAGATTATAGATACACCATGGCACCTGGCTTGGCTTTTTTTTCTTGGTGGTGGTGGTGTTTGTTTATTGTGGGACTTGAACCCACGGCCTGGGCCCTGTCCCTGAGGTCTTTAGCTCAAGGCTAGTGCTTGACCACTTTGATCCACAGCACTACTTCTGGTTTTCTGGTGGCTAATTGGAGATAAGAGTCTCACTGACTTTTCTGCCTAGCTGGCTTTGAAAGGCAACCCTTAGATCACAGCTTTCTGAGTGACTAGGATTACAGGCATGGGCCACCAGTGCCCAGATACCTGGTTTGTTTTTAAGATAGGTCTTGTTAACTTTTGCTTAAGCTGGTCTCTAATCATCAGCTTCTATCCAATAACTATGCTTACACAAATAAGCCACACTACTCAGCCCCCAATGTTTGCATTTTCTTATTTTGTTTTGTGCCAGTCCTAGGGCTTGAATTTAAGGCCTGGGTGCTGTCCCTGAGCTTTTGTACTTAAGGCTAGTGCTGTACCACTTGAACTATAGCTCCACTTTCAGCTTTTTTGGAGCAATATTGGAGATGAGTATCATGGACTTTCCTGCCTAGGTTGGTTTTGAACCTTGATCTTCAGATCTCAGCCTCCTGAGTGGCTAGGATTACAGATGTGAGCCAGTGGTGCCTGGCTCAAAGTTGGCATTTTTAAAATGTGTAATCCCCCAAAGTTTGAATGTAGGTAATGGATTTAAAAACTCATAAATATGGAAGACTTTCAAACATCTGTAGGACACTCTCCCTTCCCTGTCCCTCCCACACAAAAAATAACAACAAAAAAAACCACACAAAAACACCTGCAGGGCAGACATAGTTTGTAGGATTAACAAGTCTTTGAGTAACCCTTGCAAGAGAACAGGAACTTCTGCTCTCTCACCACAATATGAGAGCGCCATGAATAAATAAGCCTACCCTCAAAACTATGTTAAGTTACACCATTGAAAACTAAGTTTGTCTTAGATTAAGCCTTAACCTATTTGTTTTTCTACATTAGAGAATGTTAATTCTTTGGATCATTTCTTCAATAAACATTGACAGAGGACCTAATCACTATGCAAGGTCCTGAACAAAATCATTAACTTCTAAGGCTCCTGAGTAAAAGTTCTAGGAGTTGATGGGTCTGAGAAGGAAAACGTCAAATCTGTGTGAAAAATCAATTTTCTGCTACTTTGCAGGTATAACCTTCAGGATGTATTGTACAGCAAGGATGATGTTTTTATAAATAAGCCCAAGCAATGACTCATTGTTAATACAACTTTTTCTTTAGAGACAAGGTCTCACTAACTATGTGGCCCAGGCTGGGCCAATTTAAAATCCTCTTGCCTCTTACCATCCAGTACTGAGATTATAATCTCATGCCACTATACCTGGCTTCTAATAGAAAACTTTAAGGCACCTCTCTCTTTAGAACTAGACTTTTTTCAAAATAAGCACTATTAGAAGTGAAGGTGATGGGAGTTCTTTATATGCATGTATGCTAATAGAGCCTAATGGGGTGCTGGTGGCTCCCACTTATAATCCTAGCTACTCTGGGCTGAGATCTGAGGACTAAGGTTCAAAGTCACTCAGGCAAGAAAGTTTGTGAGACTCTTATCTGTAATTGAGCACCAAAAAAAGTCAGAACAAGTGGTAGAGTGCTGGATTTGAGTAAAGAAAGCTTAAGAAGCATAACCAGGCCCTGAGTTTAAGCCCCAGGACTGGCATCATCAAAGGGGTGGTGGGAGCTGGGGAAAAGAATAGAGGGGGTGAATTTGATTAAAACCCATTATAAGCATGTATGGACATACCACAATGAAATCTACTTTTGTACCACTAATATATGTTAAGAGAAAGAAAAAAAAATATGTACTATTAAGGCTTAGTGAGGAATCAAAGGCAGATTGTAAGTCAGCAGAAATGAAAAGGTTGCTATGAGACAAAAAGTAAAACCAAGCCACTGCTTAAGTTTATAGGTTCACATCTTAGTTCTAAATTACCCATAGTGCACTGGGAGAAGGAAGTGCACTGGGGGAAAGAGCGAGTGGAGTCACAGGCACTTAACAAACAGCTATTGCATCTTTCAGCCAGGGCTGAGTTTTAAAAAAAAAGAAATGTTTATAGAGCCCAGATGACCTACAAATGGACAAAATCCAGAATCAAGAGTGGAGATCTTTTATTTGAAGTCTAATTGCCTATATTTATTATAAAAAGCAGTATTAATGTTTACATTCAATGTGTAGGCATAACATGTTCAGGGAGTTTGCTTCTTGAATCACTACATCTAAATCTAGAAAGACTACTGTAACAATTTTGAGTCTCTCTCTTTCTCTGGTGCCAGGATTTGAACTTGGGCCTTGAGCATGCAAGGCAAGTGCTCTAGCACTCATTGTGAGATATGCGTCTATCCTCTGAGACCACAAACTTCAGTCATTACTACATATATACTCTTTGAATCTTGGTCATAAAATTCACTTAATATTTTTACTTAAAATAAATTTACTCTTTTTTTATCTGTGTTTATATTAAAAAGAAACTATGTTTTTGCTAAAAAGAAACAGTATCTTGGGCTGGGAATATGGCCTAGAGGTAGAGTGTCTGCCTCACATACACAAAGCCCTGCATTCGAATCCTCAGCACCACATATATAGGAAAGGCCAGAAGTGGCACTGTAGTTCAGGTGATAAGAGTGCTAGCCTTGAGCAAAAAGAAGCCAGGGACAGTGCTCAGGTCCTGAGTTCAAGCCCCAGGACAGGCAAAAGAAAGAAAGAAAGAAAGGAAGAAAGAAAGAGTATCTCTTGACAGAAATGAAACTGAAATAAATGCCTCATAATTCAATTAAAAAAAAAAACTTTGGCTAACTACAAAGTAAAAGCATTTCTCTACACCAACCCTGTGAGGTAGGTCATTATTCTCATCTTACAGATGGTAAAACTGAGTCTCAAATTCAAGGTAAAGCTGACTCAAAACCAAGTAAGATTAAGTTGTTTTTAGTCATGCCTCTCAGCTGTTTTATAAGTCTGGGAGTTGTTCCCTTTCATACTCCAACATAGATGCCCTGCGATTCAAAATGTAGACATTTGTGGAAGGGTTGCAATACAAGAAAATGTGTCCAACAGCATACCACGCAGACAGCATAAGAGGATGAAGACATTTTATGATGGGGGTGGGGCAAAGGCAGATAGCTAAGGATTCTTAACATGGTTACCAAACAACATATTACCCCTTCCATTTTTAAAATCCTCATTCAAAAAGCTGATAAGATCTTTTAATTTTAGAAAAGTATGTTCAGCCAATGAATCATCAGGCCATAATTTATTCTAAAACTTCCAATGCACATTTTCCTGGAAAGAAACTCCACTCCCAGCTAAGTAAGATCCACTCTAAAAATACAATGAAAATGAATAATAAAGGTAAATTTTTGCTTGCAACTTCCTATTATGAACTGTCATACCTCTTTTAATTTCTTTTATTGGTTTATATTAAATTCTCTATGCATCTTATATACTTTGATACATTTGTCACCCAAGGCTCCTTGCTTTAGTTGGCTGTATATCTTCTGATTACCCAGCATTATCCTCAAACTGCTCAGGTTTTACAAGATGACATATCTTGACTCTCTCAAACAACCTCTGAATGAGGGGAGAGGGCTATATCTCCAACACTGGATGCAAATGCCCCAATTCTACGGGAGAAATATCTATCTATACTAATCTGCTTTGTGATCCTTCTAGTGTACAATTCAGGCCTCTTGGATCTAAACTGAATACATGAGAAGCTCCTGGGTGTACAAATTATATTTTATGTTTCCTTTTCCAGAAGGTAGACAACTGGATTTGCCAGGTGGCTGATGTCTTAGTCCTGACCTCTGATCTCAGTACATTCAAAATGGAAATCACTTGTCTTCACTCCAATTCAATGTATCTATGTCCTCCCAAACTTTAATGGATGCACGTGTGTAAACATGTAGATTATGCTCACAAGTTAGCTTCCCAAGCATGGCTGGTATGTATGTGACTCAATTCAATTCCCTAATCCTTTATTAGAAATTGGGGTACTTAACATGGTACAGTAACTTTCTTATGTTTGATTAGTTTCCTGTGGTGTTCTGATTCTACATATGGTAATAAAACCCAACTGCTAGGTGCTAGAGGTAAAATTGGAAGAGATGTAATTCCTTCCCAGAACAACAGGGAAGGCAGACTCACCACCAGCAAGGTGTGAGTACAGTAAGTAGTCAGTTCTATACCAGATGGGGGTTTATAAAATTAGTATGGGAAGAAACAAGAAGCAACAATTTATTTCCTCCAGGGGCAAAAAGAAATAAAAGAAAAGAGTTAAATAGGAAACTAGGGAGAACGGCCAATTATTGAGTTCGTTTTTTTAAATCCCCCTCAAGGCTAGCACTCTGCCACTTGAGCCACAGTGCCACTTCTTACCATTTTCTATATATGTGGTGCTGGGGAATCGAACCCAGAGCTTCATGTATACAAGGCAAGCACTCTTGCCACAAGGCCATATTCCCAGCCCCTTGAGTTAGTTTTTTTTGGCCAGTCCTGGGCCTTGGACTCAGGGCCTGAGCACCATCCCTGGCTTCCTTTTGCTCAAGGCTAGCACTCTGCCACTTGAGCCACAGCGCCACTTCTGGCCGTTTTCTATATATGTGGTGCTGGGGAATCGAACCCAGGGCCTCATGTATATGAGGCAAGCGCTCTTGCCACTAGGCCATATCCCCAGCCCCTTGAGTTAGTTTTGAAAGCAACAGAAATCACAAGATAGTCCCCGGTGGTCTAGTGGTTAGGATTCGGCACTCTCACTGCCTCGGCCGGGGTTTGATTCCCAGTCAGGGAACCAAAAAAAAAAAAAGATAATAATCAATCAATCAATCACAAGATAGGCAAGTAATATAATAGACCTATCAGTAGAAGCCAGACAGTTCATATAATCTGCCCTCCCTCCCACCCCCTCACCTGCTCCTCTACTAGGAGTACTAGTCCTACTTGGGAGTTTGTGAAGGCCTTATCTTCTTCTAAGACAGGATTTTTCCAATGCAGCATGACTGGTATTTTGAGCCAGACAATTCCTTGTGGCTGTGCATTACAGGATATGTAGCACCACCCTGGCCTCTTATACTGCACACAGGCACAATTCCAGTACACCAACCCAAAAGGTGAACAGATACTGCCAAACATCCCTGAGCAGAGGAAAAAGTCTAATTCAACTTCTAGTGACTTGTTATCATCCTATCTTTTCCTTTCCCCTGGTCCTGAAAAAGGATATTTTGGGGGATGGGGCTCAAAACCCAGTTAGATACTCGTTTTATATCTATATTAGTGGTAAATTGGTCAAATGCACTGCTACTGGTTTCCAGTGATAAGAAAGGATGGATTTCTATGATGAGGCTTAACAAAAACTGAAACGTTCACTAAGCATATATGATTATTTGCTCAGAACATTACTGTTTACAATTTATTTTCGCTAAATGTTCACAACACCTTAGTGAAGCATTAATTCTCATTCCCCTTCTAGAAATGAAGACAGGCTGTCTTAAAAGCATCCAATACCCAAGACACATGGGAATTATGTGATGGAGATGGGATTCCAACCAGATGGGTCTTATTCCAAATTGAATACATTCTCTCTTCTGTATCAGAGAACAGCTAGTATAAATTTATCCAGGCCACAGACAAAGAAATCCAGACTTAAAACAAAAACCAAACTCATTTACTGTCATAGAAATGAAGAAGTCAGACTTGGATAAAGTGGACCAAAATCCACAGTAAATAAAAACTTGCTTTGGAAGTTGAACACCAAAATGCTATGCTGGGTCTATCCTTGCTGGGCCTCAAGAGTGTAGATGCATATCCTATGAAACTGAAACAACTGAGGGCAGGAGTTGGGTGGGGAGGGATGAGGGAGAATGATGAAAGGGGTGACATCAATCAAAGGTGAATTGTACTTATAAACTGATTTGTTGAATGGTAACTCCTTTGTACAACTGCTTAAAGTTAATAAAAATATAATGTAAAAAAAGCATTTATTGTTTTGTAAGAGAAAATGGTGCTCATATAATTTTTAAAGCATATAAGCATCTTTTACTCAATCCAAAGCTATAGAAAATTGATTTTGTAATTGTCTACACTAAGAGAAAACTGAACATAAAGATATATGTTAAACAAGTAGATTGAAGATACACAGCTAAACAAAAACCAAATTTGTGTACTACTTCTAGATTAGTGTTTCTTTCTACCATAATTTCTAAAATTACATGACACTCCATCTCTCCAGATAGAAATAACACTAGACTAATACATAAAAACACTCTGTCATGCAAATACTGATCCTTTATTATATGAAACTACATTTCCTTTATGTATTTTATTTTACTTTTTTAAAAATTAATTTTAGGGGCTGGGGATACGGCCTACATGAAGCCCTGGGTTTGATTCCTCAGCACCATATATATAGAAAAAAAACCAGAAGTGGTGCTGTGGCAAGAGGTAGAGTGCTAGTCTTGAGCAAAAAGAAGCCAGGAACAGTGCTCAGGCCCTGAGTTCAAGCCCCAGGACTGGTAAAAATAAATAAATAAATAAATAAATAAAATTTAAAAATATTTTTATTTACTTGTTTCTGTTTATATGGTACCAAGGAGTGGAACCCAGAGCCTCGTGTATGCTATGCAAGCACTCTACTACTAAGCCACGTTCCTAGTTCCCTTTAAGCATTTTAAGATAGTATCTTCCAAAGTAATGAGTGGGAACTTTTTGTTATTCTCAACACTCCCTAAAATTAACAAGTTACCAAATCTGTGAGACTGCCTTTTTCATGGCTTAGTAGTTAGCTTATGATAAAACATTTGTATTTTCCTAGATTTAGTAGAAATTGTTTGTTCTCAAACCATAGCTGATATCTCTCAAACCTGAATTCCACCAAGTCCCAAAGGTAAATAGAGAGGGGCCAGGAGGTTTCCAGCTATAGAAAGTTGAGTCACATTTCTTTAAATATTACTTACCTATGTAAAGCTTATTCTAAATAACAGGATGAAAATAACCTACACATTTTGCAATAAACTGTCACAGATAATTTGGATATGAAAGCTTGAGCAATTCAGTTCCTGGGAGGGATAAGAAAGTAGTAAATGCTATGGTCTTACTCCATCATGGAAGGTGGAATGGTGCAGCAGTCTTGAATGGCAGTGAGCGGGGAGGTCAGATGAGCTGTGTATGATGCTTCCACAACTTGCTTGTTCCGATTGACCACATCCAAGTATCGGTTGAACTTCTCACGGATTTTTTTGGCTAGCTGTGGACAGCAGTAAAATAAATAAATAAATAAATAAATAAACAAATAAATAAATAAATAAATAACAAAAACAAATAAATGCAAATCCCAAAATAATCTATTGTACTTATGCTAATTAACTCATTTGTGCCCAAAGCTTCATGCATTCAACTTCAGATAACACAAAAAGCACACTCAACTCATCTTCACTTTCTGAGTTGAGATAAATTCACAAAATGCCCTCAAATCATACTACAAAACTTAGACAGCAATAAGAGGTGATGGCATGTTATGAACTTCTTAGATCCGAATTCAAATAGAATGGCATCTACCTATATAAGATGCCTTGTAGGGAAAGGATAGCAAAGACTTGATATTGTGGCATGACAGTTGGCATTTGAGTTACAGAGCAAAAGTTACAGTGAGGAAAGAAAAAGAGTTTTGTTTTTTTTAATCACTTGTGGTTCTGCATTTGCATAGATGAAGGAATGAAGGTAACATTTATTACCTCCTGTGAGGCAACCTCAGAGGGCACTTTTCACAGTCTTCCATGAAAATGGCAATTCCCCTGAGATATACAATATAGACATCCATATAAAACAAAATGTATAGAGAAATATACTTGGATGTAGTCTATTACAGCTTTAAGATGGAAAAAATGTCTTTCTTCACTGCTGCGACAAGAACATTTTATCATGATTCATTTTCATGTGGGAATAAAGGGAGCAAATTGGTAAGCATACTGCTTTTTCCTCCATTGTTCTCATCAAACACCACAGCTTAATTACAGATCTCCAAGGAAAACAGTGTTGTTTTTCTTCCCCTTAAACAAAATGTTACCCAAATGAAATGACTGATAGAATTATAGCTAATTGGTTTTGCCGAGCTATTCATTACCAGCACACTGGAGGAGAACTAATCATCTCCTCTGGGTCAGGCAGCTCACACAACCCAATAGCTTCCAGGCTAAGAACATGAAGTTAAATCACACCATCTCCATTTGTTATTTTCAAGCCAATTTTTCTATTTTGATATTCTCAACTAAACAACCAGAATTCTGAACTCTCCTTAAAAAAAATTACACTATGTAAGTTCAGAAAAAATTTACATAGAACAATGGATTGTCCAAACTCATTTCGCATTTTTCAAAGGAGCGGCTGTATGTCTGGAAAAATTCACAAACCTGCCTATAGTTCTTAGACTTCTTACTATTTGAAAAAATGCAGGAACCTTGTTGGGGTTATTGCAATAATCCATATAACCAGTTGAATTTCAAATCTTAATTTTTTTTTCATTTTTTTGCCAGTCCTAGAGCTTGGACTCAGGGCCTGAACACTGTCCCTAGCTTCTTTTTGCTCAACACTAGCACTCTGCCACTTGAGCCACAGAGCCTCTTCTGGCTTTTTCTATATATGTGGTGCTGAGGAATCGAACCCAAGGCTTCATGTATACAAGGCAAGCACTCTTTTCACTAGGCCATATTCCCAGCCCCTCAAATCTTATTTTTTAAAAAGAATTTCATTATCTTTAAGTAGTTGTACAAAGGAGTTGTCATTCAACAAAGCTCAAATCTCCATTTAAATCAGGGGTGATCTCTGTATCACTTTACCCCAAGCTGGGATATTTGCCAATATGGCAATTTTGTCATAATTTGGCACGGCTTAAAAAGGTAGGCAAAGAAGGGCCAGAGATGCTCTTAAACACACTACAACGCTTAGGACAGCTTCCTGTAACCAAGAACTAACCATTCAGTCCTGAAATGCAGTTCTGAGAATCACTGACCATATCATTTCTTCTAATGATTCACTATTTCTTTAAAAACAGAATCTCCTCACACACTGGTGGCTCAAACCTATAGTCTTAGCTACCCAGGATACTGAGATCAGAAGATTATGGTTCTGGCATAGAGAAGAAAAGTCTGTGAGAATCTGTAAGATTTTCTCCAATTAACTAACAAAAATCTGGACTGAAGGCATTGGCCAAGTGATAGAGTGCCAGCCATAGGCAAGAAAGCTGAGTAAGAGCATGAGACCCTGAGTTCAACTGCCAATGCTTGGTAAGTGTTCCATGACTGGGCTATATCTCCAGCCTGGATCGTTTATTTTAAAAATATACAACAATGTGTGTTCTGGAAGCTATACTACAAAGCTGACCCCATCTTTTCTTTTGAGGTTATGACTTCTTACAACAGTAATAATCACTCATTTCTACCTACAAGTATCAAGAACATAGTACATCATTTGGGAACAAACACTCTGCAACAGGATGAAGAAAAAGTCTACTGGTAAGAACTGAATTTCCAAAAACATTTTCACTAATTCACTTGAAAGTAGACATGAAACGTAATCATTTGTCTTTCATGAACAAACACATTGTCTGTGTCTATATCTGTCTCTCTCTCATCTTACATTAGTTATGAAGGGAGGGAGGATTATATTTCATTGTTATATATATATATATATATATATCCCATATGTTTATAATATATTCCAATCTCACTGGTTCTTTTACCTTCCCTCCCCGCCCCCTTCCCAAAACAATTTCAACAGGTTTCACTGTTCTATCTTCATAGATGCAGTCTACTCTGACCATATTGATCCTCCTAGTTAACCCAACCCCACCCGTAGAACCCACTCACCGACAAAATATTTCTCTTTCCCAACTTATCCCTACTGGTTAACAGCTTTCATGGAGGCTCTTCATGCTGTTTTCATATACAGTTGCAATGTATATCAAGAATTTTCACCTATCTTTCTCTTTTCCTTCTCCTCCTAAATAGTCCCTTAGCTTCATGTTCTACTGTTTCTCAGTGTGTGTATGTATGTATATATAATAGAAATGGTTACATATATGATTATATATGTTCAGGAATGTGTATGTCTTTTTGATTGAGCTTCCACATATTGATGAATACACACATTATTTTGTTGGTTGGGGGGGGGGGATTTGTTTGGTTGGTCTTGCTCACTTGTATACATTTTCCTGCAAATGACATTTCACTTTTCTTTATAGCTGCATAATATTGGGGGGGGGGGGGTGCACCTGCATGCGTGTGTGTGTGTGTGTGTGTGTGTGTGAGAGAGAGAGAGAGAGAGAGATCTTTTTTTATCCTTTCATCTATTGTTGGGCACCCTGGATTCTGGCTGACTCTATCACTTGGCTATTATAAAGTGACACACCTAAACATGGATATGCAGATGTCTTTCTGAGGTATTTCTGAGAGTAGCATGGCCAGGCCATAAGGAAGGTCTATTTTTAGCCCTTTAAGGAACCAACCACCATACTGATTTCTGATAGCCATTTTCACCATACTATGGCAGAGTCAAGTAGTTATAATAGAGGCCATCTGACCTGCGCTGTTACAGGCAGAAGTCAGAGGTTCTAACCTACTTCAAGATGGAGCCACATTCCCAGTGGGGGAATTTTTATTAAAAATCTGCAGTACTTTAATATGCCTCTGCATTGAGAGATGGGATGTGCATTCCCTCTTCTCTGGAGTCCGAGTGGACTCATGATGGCTTCCACCAGCACAGTATACCAACAGTAGCATCATATACCTTCCAGGGCTGGGTCAAAAAAGGTCATGTGTGATGTCTACTAACCTACTAGACTGCTCACCTAATGCCAGCTCTCAGCTACCATGTGGAAGTCCAAGACACACTGAGAGACCATGGAATGTGTTTGATTTGCATCCTTGAATTTTCAGATCACCTCATCTCATGATTTAGATTTGAGTCAAAAAGCTTCCAGATAATATTAACCCTTTGAGACTCTTCTGATGAAGGCTCCTGAATTTCCTAGTGTCTCCTGAGACATCATCCTTGCTGGGCCTACAGAATCCCTAGCTTAAAAAAATAGTTATGTTATTAAGTGTTGAGTGGTTGGTTATGTAGCGACAGTGAACTAGAATAGCTAAGGAAAGATTGAGTTCTATCCTAAGAACTTATTGAAGCTAAGCTACAAACAGCTGCTGAAGCACAGGCAGAGCATCAATATTATCAAATGATCCTGATTGTACATGTGAACTGTGAAGTGAATGCAAAGAGATTTCAGGGTTCACCAGAAAATTTTAATAGCTGCCACCCTACCAGTGGCATTATCTTCATTTTATGTCAGTGAAATTAAGTGATTAGCTTCAAGCTACAAAATAAGCCAAAGAGTCATTCACTTATCCTACCTCAAGACTGTCTTGCTATATATAAAGCCTGTGTGTCTCAGACAAACGAAACCTAAAGGAGCTGCAACGGTGACTTGAAAGATGAAAATATGGGGAATCTCACAGGTTGAGCTTTTCTTATAAACGTAATAAACAAAATACGGAGCAGAATGTTAGAAGTCCCTTGGCTCTGTTCTGGATATGGAATGGATTGTTTTAAGGGGGTGGTGATGGTGAATTTGAATCAGTCTCAAGCTACATTTTCCTCCTCCACTCTCCACCTGATACTGGGGATTGGCCCTCCATGCAGGCTAAGCACACTTTATCACAGAGTTACAGCTCAGGCTACCTTCTATCAATGGAGATAGGACCTCCACATATAAAGTCCAGGTGCACACTTAGCAAAAGGTCTCACATTTGCAGGCTTCCTCCACCTCTCAGTCAGATCCCTCAGTCTTTCTTGCAGTGACACCGTTATCTTGCCTCATTCAAAAGAAAAAAAGAGGGAGGCGGAGCCAGCCATTTGTTGAAGGCTGTGTGCGGAGACATTTTCTAAACATCTCACATACACATAACCATTTAATACTTTAAAGAAACCTATACCTGGGTATGTTGAAGGTGCCTATAATTGCAGGTTCTAAGGAAGCTGAGGCATGAAGGCTGAGGATTGCTTGAACTTGTGAGTTCAACCCAGCCTGAGTCTTGTTTTTAATGTATGTGTGTGTGTGTGTGTGTGTGTTTTAATTCCTAGCCAGGCACCAGTGGCTCGCACATATAATCCCAGTTACTCAGGAAGCTGAAATCTGAGGATCACAGTTCGAAGTCAGCCCAAGCAGGAAAGCCTGTGAGACTCTTATCTCCAATTAACTACCTCAAAGCAGGTGTGGCTCAAGTGATAGAGCACCAGCCTTGAACCTTAAAACATAGTATCTATTTCACAATAGAGCTTCTAGAAGTACAAATCCTTTTTGATAAATGCTGTGAGACTCTTGGCAGGATACCATAAGCCATGCAGTCTCTTTATGCAAAGAATTAAGCTTTAAAAATGTAACTTCAGGGGCTGGGGATATAGCCTAGCGGCAAGAGTGCCTGCCCTATATACATGAGGCCCTGGGTTCGATTCCCCAGCACCACATATACAGAAAATGGCCAGAAGTGGCGCTGTGGCTCAAGTGGCAGAGTGCTAGCCTTGAGCAAAAAGAAGCCAGGGACAGTGCTCAGGCCCCGAGTCCAAGCCCCAGGACTGGCAAAAAAAAAAAAAAAGTAACTTAATTTAGAACTCTTTATAGTTCCTGTGAAAACCAAGTATTTTGTGGAAGTTTAGAATTGCTGGAATCTACCATCAACATGAAAAAAGACAGTGAAATGAATCCCCCAAGACTAAAACAAAGTCCACAAAACAATGCCTCCTAAATAGGACCTGGCTCCTTTCACTGTAAGTTACATCGAATAACTTCAAGTGTTCTGATGACTCAAACATCTTTAAAAGTTTGTAACCTGGAATAGAGGGAAATTTTGTCCCCTTTCTTTAAGGAGTGAATCTCAGAATTCAGTGTTTTCCTCAGAATTTATACCTTAAGAGATTGGTCTCAAAAAGACGGAATAAGAAGAAATTGTAATTCCATTTTCCTTTTCCTTTCTTTCTTTCTTTTTTTTTTTTTTTTCTGTTGACATTACCAGGGGTTGAGCTCAAGACCTTGTGCTTTCACCTGGCTTTTTCCCATTCAAGACTGGCATTCTACCATGTGAGCCACCGCTCCAATTCCAGACCTTTGCTGGAGATAAGAGTTTCACTGTCATTTCTGCCCTGGCTGGCTTTGAACCATGGTCTTCAGATCTCTGCCTTCTGAGTAGCTAGGATTATAGGCAGGAGCCATTAACATCCGGCATTATTCCTTTTTTCTGTGAAAGAAACGAAGGCAAATGGAGCTTAAAGGTGTCTTAACTCCCAAGAAGTGCTCTTTTCTCCCTAGGCCCCTTTCTGGTGACTCACTATGGAAACCTTACTTCATGCTACACTGTGGGGCATATTCCATCCTCCCAGGAAAATCAATCTCTTTTAGCATGCTAACCAACCCCAGGTTGCTGGGCAAGTATAACAGAATGCCTTAGAATAAAGATAGCCCACAGAGAGACTTAATCTAAATGTATCTGTTAAACTGAAGAGGAATAGCTAAGCACCGTGGAACTTTCCAAAAGGCCAGGCAAGCTCTGGTTCTGTATCCTGCCATGATCCCTGCAGACAAGAATAAACAAAGGACACTCACAACAAAAAAGCTACAGGTGGACCCACAATCCTCCTCAGTGTAATTAAAAACATTTTTCTTTCTACAGCTCAGCTTTCATCTTTTATCCTTCTTTATCCTTTCCCTTTCCTCCCCTAAGGGGTTTCTGAATGCTGATGAGACTCAGGACTAAAACCATCTTGTCATCTTTTGGGTCAATTCTTAGACTAGCCAACATCCAGCCATGGGTCAAATGATCAGTAGGTAGTGTGTGGTCCCCATGGGAACGGATTCTAATTTGTCATAATCTCCAGTGACAACGTTTCATCACATCAATGAATTTCTTCCTTACTGAATTTCCTCTCTCATAATTTTCCCATAGAAATGTCTGTCATTTGCATACATCCCAAGAGCCTCCCTTTTAAAATGCTCTTTTTACCTTTGCTTTGTACTTCTGAAGATTGTGGAGGTGGGCACATAGTTAGAAAAAGGTAAAAGAAAACAAAAATACAAAGACCTAGTATACATTGTATTTATGTCTGCTCCCTAAAAGGAAAGGCCAGAAGGAGTTTTACTGTGAGGGAAAAGCTTTATTTAAAAAACATAGCAATGAAGCTGACAGGCACAGACAGGAAATGTCCCTTAGGGGACTAAAGATTCCTAGTAAAATTCATATTGAATGTAGAAGAGTTTAACACTTGACATTCAAAATCTTTTGTGTCGTGATAAGAATTTAATATCTGATCCCTCCCTTCCTTCAACTCCAGCCTTATGACTCAAGAGTAAACCTTTCCTTTTGTTTTCTCACCAATTTCAGGATGTAGTTATTTAAATGTATGTGACAAGATAATTTTAAGTATAAGCCAAGTGCAAATATTTAGCATCTCTGAACCACACAGCACACCATTGCGTTCCAAGGTTCTTCATGTCAGAAAACATTCCCATTGTTTCCTTTTGCACACTGGATGCATTTTGTAGCACTGTATTTCTTTTCAGCTAGCAATAGCTGTAATATTCCAGATAGACTTATTTATTTGCTAGGAATTTGTTCAGATTCCTTGACTAGTCTTAGCATTGATTTCTTCATGAATAAAGTCAGTATAATACCTCTTAGAGGGTTTCTTGTGTTCAATTGAAACAATGAGTACGCTAAGCTAAGATTAAGTCCAGGGGGATTATTCTTTTTGCTATACCCCAGTGTCTATACTAGAAACTACATGTGAGGATGAGGGAGAAACACCATGGATCTAGATTCTTCAGCAATAGACCTTGAAGTGAAGGGACCAGAACTACTTGAATATTCATCATTTTATTCATTTAACATATCCTCATAGTTTAATTCTACATGGGATACAAGATCTGGGGGAAATATATTTTTTTCCTTGATTAACAGCCAGGTGGCATAATGGGTTAGCCTTTGAGAACAAATAAATTTGAGTTAAATCTAGCTTGAGCATTTACCAGCTAAAAGAGACTGAAGTTTTCTCTAAGTTTTGACTTAATTACCTAATAATACCTGCTTCCTTATGTTGTTTGTGAAGTAAGTAGGATAAGATTTATAAAGTATGTGAGAGAATGTCAAATGGATTTAAGGCACCAAATAAATGGTAGAGGCTGTTATTGTACTATAGTCACTGCTACTCATTATTGTTGTTGCTGTTATTGATTGGGGAATTTAATGAATTGGCTCAGGACTGAAGGATTCAAGAAAATTCTTGGTGCTTAGAGAAAGGTGAAAGGCCAATTCAGTCAGGATGAATATGTTAGCACTGGCCTGTGGCCTTCTTCCAGCTGTCAGGAGAATGCTGAAGCACTGTGGTGTGCAAGGTAGATAATTAAAAGTTTTCGGCAGCTCATATTCTCTTGAAATTTTTTTCTTTCTAAACTTCAGAATCTAGTTATTATCCTTGTGTTGCATTCCACCATTTTTCATGCATTTTTGTTTTAGTTGTCTTATCTGCATTGTACAACAATCCAGGGAGCTACGCAAAATCTGTCCTGCAAATCAAGGCTCATGTAAGTAGAAAACAGGTCCATCTATCCTAATTTAAAGCTCAGCTCCTTCTCTGCTATAAACTTCCTCAGTGTGTGTGTGTGTGTGTGTGTGTGTGTGGGTGTGTGTGTGTGCTTGCTCAGATCAAATTATCTCAATTCTGCATGTTCTTCTGATTCTAGCTAAATTCTATCCTCTCTAAATCCTTAATAGGCTCTCTTTTTCCAAAATTTCCCAGAACTCACCATATGTTCTATTCACATCCTGCTTCACATTACTGACTTTTTCTCAGCTAAGGACCCCATTTTCCCCAACAAAACAAAAGCATGACAATAATTAGCACCAGTTGATCCAATTGGTTGGTTGCTCTATGCATAAGGTGAGATCTTTCCTGATGTCTTTTTATCCTCACAATAGACTTAGCAATCCATTTATTTAGTGTCAATCCTGGGACTTGAGCTCAGACCCTGGGTGCTGTCCCTGAGCTTTTTTGCTCAAGGCTAGCATTCTGCCTCTCAAGCCACAGTTCCTCTTCTAGCTCTTGGTGGTTAAGTGGAGATAAGACTTTCCTGAGCAGAGTTGGCACTGAACTGAGATCTTCATATCTCAGCCTCCTGAATAGCTAGTGTTACAGGTGTAACTCAATGGTGTACAGCTCCTTCCTATATGGACTTAAAAAAAAAATAGATGGCTCCAACAAATTAACTTACCCAAGATAACCAGGAGGATTAGATCAAATCCATGTTCTGCAACTACCACACTGTACTGTTATTTAATATGATGCCTAGCATACAGATTTATAGGTATTGATTAATATATGCATTTGCTCTCTCAACATTTTTTGCCATATTGGAAAATTTTTCAGTACAAAAAAAGGCAGATCATAAAGTTTGGGGGCCTTTCTACTTCCCTGCTTTGACTTACATGTTAGGGAGAATAAGGTACTCTGAGGAAAGCCTTGCTGTCTTAGCTTTAGCTGCTATAACCAAATATTATAAGCTGGTTTGCCTAGTCAATAAACATGTATTTGTGAACCTGGAAAACCCAAGATGAAGATAGTCATCAGATTCAGTGTTTGTTTTAGGGAGTACAGCAGACTCCATCTTGATTAAGGAAACATAGTTAGGAAATGTTGGGGGCAGTAGCTTAGGTCAACCTGACCCCAAAATTCTGCTTCTGTAAATGACTTGTTTGCTGCTAGCTCTACTCCCTGCATCAACCTCCTACATCTGTGCCAGGCTTGCTTAACTTGTTGCTTGCTCTACCCCCTGCATCAAGCCCCTACATCTGTGCTACGCTTTTACCTTTATAAACCTCAAATTGAGGACTGCTTGGGGCCATGGTGGCAGCTCCCCAGTCTGCACTGTGTCCTTGGCCAGTCAGCCCGCTTTTCACTTTCGCAGTTTCAGCTCCCGAGTCTGTGCTGCATCCCTGGCCGGTCAGTTCGCTTTTTGCTTCCCCAATAAAACCATCTTTTTGCTTGACACTGTCTCTGAGTGATGGACTCTTGGAGGGATGGGGAATCCCCTCCCTCAAACTCCTTAACATTTCTTACTCCGTAACAGTTGAGACCATGTTCCTAGCTGGCTGCTAGTCATCTTGTTACTTTCTCACATGGTAGAGGGTACTTCTGTCGTTTTTGTTTTTTTGTTTTTTGTTTTTTGTTTTTTTTTTTTTGGCCAGTCCTGGGCCGTGAACTCAGGGCCTGAGCACTGTCCCTGGCTTCTTTTTTGCTCAAGGCTAGTACCCTGCCACTTGAACCACAGCGCCACTTCTGGCCATTTGTGGTGCTGAGGAATCGAACCCAGGGCCTCATGTATACGAGGCAAGCACTCTTGCCACTAGGCCATATTCCCAGCCCCTTCAGTCTCTTTTTGTAAAAACATTACTCCCGCCCCCATCAGTGGGGTTGTAGCAATCATAATCTCTTCTAAACATAATCACCTCTATTCCTACTATTATCATTTTGGGGTGTTACAGTTTCAACATATAAATTTCGAGAAACATTAACATTAGTGCATAAGATAAAAAAAAATGAACACCTATTTAGGAAAGTATCTGGATAGTGGTTGGCCACTGATAGGGTTTGAAAGTTCCTTCTAAAACTCATGTTAAAACTGAATTGTTCTCTGTATCTTATCTGAGTACATTGGAAACCGGGTATACTGGTATTAGAACCAGGAAATTGGAAGGGAATACCAAAATCAAGAGACACAGGGTAAAAAAAGACAAACAACTACAAAAGCAATACTTACAAACTGTTTGGTAAAAATGAACTGAACAACTCATGGGGGGGAGGAGGAAGGGGAGGGGGAGGGGGAATGAGGGACGAGGTAACAAACAGTACAAGAAATGTATCCAATGCCTAATGTATGAAACTGTATCCTCTCTGTAAGTCAGTTTGATAATATATATTGTTTGCTGAATTGTTGTTGGGCAGCAGTAGCTCACGCCTGTAATCCTAGCTACTTGGGAGGCGGAGATCTGAGGATCATGATTCAAAGCCAGGGTTCAACGCCAAAGGCAGGAAAGTCCGAGACTCTTATCTCCAATAAACTACTCAGAAAAGGTTGGAAGTGGTGCTGTAGTTCAAGTGGAAGAGAGCTAGCCTGGGCAGGAATGGTCATGAGACTCCTATCTCAAATTAACCACCAGAAAACCAGAAGAGGTCCTGTGACTCAAAATGGTACAGTGCTAGCCTTGAGCAAAAAAGCTCAGGGATAATGGCCAGGCCCTGAGCTCAAGCCCTATGCCTGACAAAAAAAACTCCCCCCAAACTAAATTGCCATTTTAACAGAATGAAGAGGTAGAACTTCCTAATATAAACAAGACCGTAGGTTCAATACCTAGCACTACAAAATAGAAAAGAAAAAATCTGCATGAATGCTGTTCTTAGAAAAATGGATTCATGATAAAGATAACTATTTCCTGGGCTTTCTCTCTTGTTTTACATATGACCATTTTCTCTTTTCCATGTTATGACACAGCATGAAGAAGGTCCATACCAGATGCCAGTGACAATGCTCTCAGACTTTGCAGCCTGCAGAACCAGAGCTAAATGCCCTCCTATTGTTTAAAAATTACACAGCCTGTGGTCTTCTACTATAGTTGCAGAAAATAGGCTGAGACAAGTCATAGTCATGCTATGGCTGTTCATTACCACGAGTTTGGGCCTCAATGAAATTACTCAATAGAGAAAAGCCTAGCCGTGGCAGGCGTGATATAGGACAAGACAGATTAAGACCTAGTAATGGAATAGGGCCACTCTGACTTTCCAGAGGCCCATGAAGGCTTCAGGGTTGTCAGACACATGTGTGCGAACAGCCATCCCAGAGAGAAGCAGAGCAGCCGCTGACAGATGATCTGCAGATGGACCACGAAGATTTATGTGCAAGGCTGCTGGGCTCCAGGGTCAAATACTCAGATCTTGTGAGAGGTGGGGCCCTGGGCTGAGCAGGGCAAACTACAATGGAAAAAACAGAAGGCAAGTGCTAACATGCCAGAGAACCAGGAGGCTGGGCCCTGGTAAACGTTGAGAACAGCAGTGTCTCTGGAAGCACAATGTAAGAGTTGCCTGAAAGATTATGATGGGTTTGCTTTGGCCAGCAATCTGTGTTAGGTTTGCAATAGTCACAGTGATGAACACTCAAGCCTGCTAAAGCCAAGGTTATCAACTCAAGGGCTCAAGGGGCTCTAGTCCTGCTTTTCACCCCACTCTACCCTTAACAACCAGATTATAACAAAAGGGGACAACAGGAAGGGCAGGGTTCAGCCCTTCTCCTCACTTCACTCTGTAATAGGAGACCCCCAGCTCCATTAAATCTGATCTAAGTAAGTGATCAGGGCTTGAAGGTTTATAGCCTGCTCCTTTCATAAGAAAAAAGACTCTGACTCATCTTGACCTTAGAAAGACCCTAGAGGCTGAGAACTGGGGAGGGAGAGAACAGGAGCTATAGAATACACTAGAATCTCTAACGTTTTCTTCATTACCTCTGAGATTAGTTTGTAGAGCATACTAAACCATGGACAAAGGGGAGAAAATATAAGGATCCATGAACTTAGAATCTTCCAGGAGCCCATGAAAGACACACTGTGTGGAAAAGGAAAACAAACCTAATCTTCCCACTTCCACTATGTAAAGCTGGGAATAACTTAGAAACATGGAAGGTAACATAAAACAATTTCAAGTAAAAGAAGCACCACAGGAACGGCTATTTTGTATAGGTTGGGAGGATTCTGGGAACCCCCAATTTCACTCTAGTTCAGAGTACCTTCCCCACACTCAATGCAAATCATGTCTTACTAGGAACCAGCCTCACCAACTGGGGTCGGGGCCTGGCACTGAGCAGCACCTGGGAAATGTATGCTGCTGCATAAGTGAAGGATGAGATGTGACTAGAACATTTCAGTGATCTTCATGGACCCATTTGAGAACACACTTGGCCACCAAGTATTAATTTGTTCAGCAATGGAATGGAAGAAGAACTCTGACAAGGAAACCAAACCTGGCAGCCACTGAATATTTTTTTATCCTGACATTGGCCAATGACCTAAAAGGACTTGCTTTTAAAATACCTTTTTTAAATTGAAAGGTTTCCAGTTTACCTTTCCTAATACTTGAACTGGATTTGCCCTTTCAATAGAATATAAAATCAGGCCACTTCATTGCTACATGGCTCCCATGGTAAGAGATCAAGTTTAGTGTAAGGTGTCTCCAAGTTCCAAGTCACAAAAAGATAAGCGAGGCAAGACAGTCGCATGAACAATGTATTTCCATATTTCAAGAGATTCATGTTCACAATGTAGCACACCTTTTAAAACTAAAGAGAGGGGCTGGGAATATGGCCTAGTGGTAAGAGTGCTTGCCTCATATACATGAAGCCCTGGGTTCAATTCCCCAGCACCACATATATAGAAAATGGCCAGAAGTGGCGCTGTGGCTCAAGTGGCAGAGTGCTAGCCTTGAGCAAAAAAAAAAAAAAAAAGAAGCTAGGGACAGTGCTCAGGCCCTGAGTTCAAGCTCCAGAACTGGCAAAAAAAAAAAAAAAAAAAAAACACCCACACAAAAAAAAACTAAGGACAGAACAGTATGAAATGATTTCTTTAGCAGCTTAAGACTGGTCTTGAGTATCCACATTATTGGGGTTGTTAGTATATTCTTGCTACTGCAAGTGGTTTGTGCATTCTCCCACCTGGTCCTACCTTTGAATAATGAAGTCAGCTTGCAATGTGCTTTTTTCATTCCATAGAGAAAAGATCATTCTAGGCTTTAAGATATTTGAGCAGCTACAAAATATCTCCTGGCATATGGGAAGCTTTACTGGGAAGGCAGATAGTTACAAGTGCTAATTCAAAGGTACAAGTTGAGATATTAGGGAAGAAGGGTTTTGTTTTTTTAAGCCAACAACAACAATATCTCCCACCCCACTCAGATGAAGCACAAATGTTGAATTGGCAGGAAATGCATCGCCTGCTATTAAGACTTACTAGAATCAACAACCAAAAGAAATGTTTCCCATGCGGATTCCAAACCAGAGGCATGAGGACATTTGCCTGAACCACAACAATTTTATTATATTCTTCCTGAACTAGTCTGTGTGTTCTCTCGCCAACTACATCTAGTATCACTCTCTTAACTCACAGTTGGATTTTAGAATGGTCTTCTCATCCCAGAACTGATGACAGGGAAGACTGCAAACAGAAGACCAGGGCTAGTCTGTTAGACTGCTGGTCCTAGAGTATTCCCTGCTAACAACTTCCGCTAGAGGCTGGGGTAGGGAGGGCCTGACATGGGTGTCAAGGGACATTCAGCATCTACTCTGTAGCATATAAAAGGGCTGAAGGCTGCTGAACACCAACACCAATGTTAACCAATCACTAACAGTGATTCTAATACGATGCCTGCCTGATAATATGAAAACAAAGCTATAGCTCTTGGGAACATTCCAGTATTAGTTCATGGGTCTGGTGTTTCAAAATATTTAGTCACCTCAAGGATTCTAGATTTTAGCAGTAATTAAATCTTGCACATCATTACTGAAGTATTTCCTCTTGCACCAAGGAATATAGTAGAGATGGAATAGTCCTTGCTCTTAGGTTGCTCCCCAGGTTTTAAAATACATTTTGAGCCAAGTTTCTGTTGATGCATTCTGTCAGTATAGATGATTTGAGGTTATTCTACTTTTCTAGAAGCAGCAGCAGTTTTGGGTGAAGGATCGAGTTATTTTCCAGTTACTTTCTTTTTCCAGAAGGTGCAGAAGTTTGGGGTGATTGGGAATGGGGGTAGAGTGAAGGGTAAGTGGGAAGGTTGAAGAATCATCAGTATTCCCTAGTAATTAGTAAACAGTGAACTATCACAATTGAGTGTAAGAATGGGCTTACACTCAGTTGTTGGCCAGTTTTAGTGGAATGTTCATTTCTCTCCTCCTGGCTTTCAGAATGAAGACTTCAACTCCATCTATGTATGCCCTTCTAGTTAAATGGAGCTCTGAGTGTCTGAGTAAAAAGCCAAGCCCTGGTTTGTTTTGCTGAAGGAAGGCTTAAGTCCTTTGGATGGTGGAAGTGAAGTTTCAGGCTCAGCAAGGAGAGATACATAGTGGGAGCTCACATGTCTTTTCTGGCTCTGCCCCAGAGGCTCCACCCACCTCTCTCCTGGCCTCAACCTTTCCCACCCACTGTGCCTGCCAGCAACACCCATTCCCCTGTACTACAGGAGAAACAGTGGGAGCCTCTTCATTTGCTCCTTTAGAAAGAATGGGAACACAAAGCATGGGAACCAAGGAATAAGGAAGTACACTAGCTTAGGTCTCTGCCAAAACAAGTTCAGTAGCAGTGGGGTTTACAAAGAATCCATTTCCAATGGAGTGTGTGTGTGTGTTTGTGTGTGTGGTGTGTGGTGTGTGTGTGTACAGACCAGGGAGTGTGGCTCATTGGTAGAACATATATTTAGCAGGTGTGTGGGGCTGGGTTCAATTACAGGCACCCTTTCCCAGAAAATAAAATATATTTATACAAACATAAAACATAAATACTGTGCACCCAAAGACTGTGAATATAGGCATGATACATACTGCTTTTTTGTGCCCAAGTAGAACACTTTGTATAAACTGAGCAAGCATGTGTGTGAGTGTGTACAAGCAGGATTATCTCTGCTTATCTCAATGCCAGACACATTTACCGGCCAATGAGCAGTTTGTATCACTGAACCTAGCCAGTCTATATTTAGGACTGGAATTTCAGCTTTCATCATGCATACACACATATTTTTAAATTTCAAATATGAATACAAGCCTAAAGAACAAAGGCTACACACACACGTGTACACACACGCACACTTTAAAACATAAATGAGATTGCTAAATACTATACATTCCCAATTGTCATCTTGTTAATAGTGAGATGAGGAGCTGTCAGTACTTTGTCTGAATGTCTTATTTTCTCCTCTGGTGCTGGCTGAGGAGTACCCCTCAAGAATCCCTGATTATTTTCAGACATGTAATAGGGAGAGAAATCTGGGAGTTCTGAGCCAATCTACTGGCTATCACATCCTTCTAGGAAACTGTTAATGAAATCTTTGCCAGCCAGTCACTCACTGAGAAAGCCAGAGTCATTCCAACTACACTGGTGTGACAGAAAGGAAGTGCACCCCATTATACTTTAATCCTACCTTACTAGCCCAACAGCTGTAATTCTTCACTCACTCAATTAGTTAAGGGTTCTTATTTAGATGATACTTACTTAAAAAACAAAATGAAACCCCGATAGCCCCATAGAAATTCCACAGTGACAGATATTATAACCAACTGTCTTAAGGTTATGTTAATAATGGAATGATGACAAATTGTTTAGAAGGACCAAAGAGTCATCAAGGACTTCATTTTTATATTTTGTTTATGTTCATGCAGGGTGACCCACCAGTAGTATATGGGACTTCTAAGATTCCAGTGTATCCTGTGATTTATGAGCACTCAAAGGTCTGTGACTAGCAATGTAGAAGACACTCACCACCATTGTTGTACTCTTGGCAACTAAGCATTCAAACAGCATCTTTTCCTCGTTTGGCAGCTAAGTTTCATCACACTACTTAGAATGTTTAGACATATTATTTATCTTACATTAGTTGATGTGTAAGATACTCAGGAGAGGATAAACTACCCATTCTTTTAAAAACAGAAAATGTATACAGCACACAGCGAGCAGATTTTAGGGGCAGACGTTTGTAGCTAAAAATCCCTGTCTTATCTCCTAATTCAAATATGATTTTGGAGATTTGAGCTTTCAGAGTCTTAATTTCCTCAACTCTAAAACAACAACAAAGAAAAGTTGGATTTCTCTCTCCAAGCTGTAGTAAAATTTGCTGAATTGACTTATTAAATGAAAACAAGTGATCATGCCAAATAATATTTCCCAACATGCCAC
The DNA here is from genome assembly GCF_023159225.1 of Perognathus longimembris pacificus. NCBI lineage: Eukaryota > Metazoa > Chordata > Mammalia > Rodentia > Heteromyidae > Perognathus > Perognathus longimembris. Next base: position 44,689,927 of record NC_063167.1, on the reverse strand, counting down.
AATGGATTTGTATTGATTCACTATGTATTAGGATTCTATAAAAGTGTAATTTGAATGTAACTGAAGTACTGCCATACTAGACAAATCTCAATCTCATTAAACTGCAATTGTACATCTCAAGAATACATTCAAGAAATATATCCGAAAGTGAGTCTGTCTGTTTTTTGTGCATCACCTCAAGAGATCAGCAAGATACATCAAGTGCATGAACAAATGTCTCCTGTGATTTAATGAGGTCCTTGGGAAAAGCTCCTACCTAGAATATATGACTCCTCACAGAGATAAGAGGCTAGTTTATCCATGCATACCCCGATGTCTATAAAGCATTAAAAAGTGAATTATCCTGACATGGTTCTTACACTTAGGAATTTAATATCAGGAAAAGAAACATATTATTTTGTTTGTAGAGAAAGTAAGAAAAAACCCCCACTTATTTTCTCTCTAAAAAATACTTGAGGGGCTGGGAATATGGCCTAGTGGCAGAGTGCTTGCCTCGTGTACATGAAGCCCTGGGTTCAATTCCTCAGTACCACATATATAGAAAACGGCCAGAAGTGGCGCTGTGGCTCAAGTGGCAGAGTGCTAGCCTTCAGCAAAAAGAAGCTAGGAACAGTGCTCAGGCCCTGACTGAGTTCATGGCCCAGGAATGGCAAAAAAAAAAAAAAAAAAAAAAAAAAAAAAAAAAAAAAAAAAAAAAACTTGATATTTTATTACCTCTTTCAAACATTAAAGAATATCATCAGATAATAAACATTGTATTTTTTTTTAAAAAACTGAAATTCAAATTTGTATGGTTTTTTTAAAAGTGTAGTATCTTTATAACTCTTTCTTTTTTCCTTAAGTAACAGGCCAGTAAAAAAATTAACTTGCATAAGAAACTCCAATATATGGAATAAATTAGGTGAACTGCCAGGGAAGGGATTGGGGATTGCAGAACTTGACACTTGATGTTCTGTCAGCATCCACAACTGTAGTGAACAGAGTTGTATAAACAGTGAAGCACTGAGTATAAATACACTTGAATTCAGAATCAAGTTCTCCAATCTTGTCCTTGGTGGCCTTAGACAGGAAAGTTCCTTATGTATAATTTTCCTTGTCAACAAGCCTTGTAGAGTTGATTCAGACTTCACTCAGCAAATGGAGTGTCTATACTATTCAACAGGGCAATGTCTTTATTAGTGATGGGGCTGTATCAAACAATGAAAGAAATGAAACAATGAAAGAAAAACTCCCTGTCATCCAAGAGCTTATATTCTATGAAGACACACACACAGAGAAATATGAATATATAAGTCCTAGAAGGTGAACTATAAGGATTATAAAGCAAAAAAGATAGTAATATGAGAGATAGAAGACAGATTAATTTATAAGTTTGTGGTCAACAATGTCCTCACTGAGAGATTACGTGAGCCAAGACTGAAAGAATATAAGCCATGGATGTTGCTAAATGAGCATGCTTAATTAATAGTAGACATTCAAGAAATGTCCACTATTATCATAACCACTAAACAGAAACAAAGGAAACACAAAGGGAGGGTTTAAAATCCTCTCTCTGCCACCTACCATTTTTATGAGGCCTTAAGCCATTTATAATTATGACTTCTCTGAGACAGAGTTTACTCATGGGAATTAAGCTAGATAATAACACCTGTTCTTCTTACAATGTCATTAAGAGGGTGAGATGATAAAAATATACATAGCAGCACAAAGAAAATTATGAGAGAAATAAAAATATTACAACTCTCATCTCCTCTGACTCTCTCCAAAATATCAGTTTACCACCCTGTCTTATGTCTTATTTGCAGGGCACTCGTCCATTTGATTGATAGACCAAAAGGGGGGTTTCTATTTCTAGGACTAACAACAAAAATTAACTGCTTTTCTGCAGAGTCAGACCAAGAAGAAGGGTAAGAGCCAAAACAGGCCAAGATTGATTCCTAATAAAGGAAATCTAAAGTTTAACCCCAAGTAAACTTGCTGGAATTGAGCATTGACAGAATTAATAGTTATCTGTTTTGTTTGCTCTGGTCTTTGGTAGATTCACTATAAATTCCCATCCTGGTGACTTTAGTAACTCTTGGTGTTTCTTTTCAACTTCCTACAGATTTAGGGCCTTTCGTTCACTCCTTCAATAAATATTTAGTGAATGTATGTAATAAACATGGAACCAAATGTGGATCTAGGCTGAGAGGGGACTAAACCAGGTCTCAGCCTAAACAAATCCCCCTGGGGACAGAGAGAAGAGAGGTTAGGGGCAAAGAAAGAATGGAATCCATCCACTCTACGGCCAGGATTTCTGCAGTCTGGACAAGTCTGAGCCTTGAAATACTTCACTAGGAAACTGTAAACAAAATGAGACCCCTCAGGCTACCACCATGCTAGATTACTCTTGGCAGGGCAACCCCAAAACAAATCCTGATTCTGGAAATGAGAATAGTAAGTGCAAGAGTACATCTAGTAGTTTTTCAACAAGTATTATCAAATGTCTCCTTAGTGCCAGGCACTGGGTGCCAGAATTAAGGCAAGAACTTTCAGAGTTCAGCTTTTCTGTCCCTCTTCTTGTCTGTTTTCTTCTTGTGGTTCAGGACATAGTTCAACAACATAGCCAACCCTCTCTTACGGCACAATTTCTGGGAGCACAAATACAGAAATGATAGAAATGGAAGACAAACATAAAAGGTTCACATTTCTCTGTTAGTATGGCCTCTATTTAAAGCTTCTACAAGTCCCTTCCAGGGTTTTTGCATGATTATTCTTTTTTGAAAATTCTCCTTTATGCCTTTAGAGATCTCCTACCCCAAAGAATTCATATAACAGAATAAGACTAAGGACTCTTCTCTTTAGCACACCATTACATTGATTCACTTAACCACTCTTTCATATTCTGGAAGCAGAGCAGAGACAACTGCAGAATATTTCAAACAACCTCTAACAATAAATTATTATATTTATTTCATAGGCAGAATTGGTATAGGGATTGAAAGGTATTTGGCCATAAAGTACACAGATAGCAATACAGAGTTCTGCCTGGATTTAATATTTTTCATCTCAAAAGGTAAGGGTGATGGTTTTCTATCCTAAAGCCCCTCCTACTGGGGCTGTTCAAACAAGAGTAAAGAGAAGTTCCCCTAACTCTTTGGGCCTTTTCTCTATGCCCTCTGAGGTTCCTAGCAGCTCGTAAATGTTGAAAGATTTATATTAGTTAGGACTCAATGTTAACAGCACATCTCTCAATCTCTTCAAAGAAAGTTACCTGGCATTATTTGTAAGCCACATGTAAATTCTTCTATCAATACAGCATCTTTCTTCTTTGTGAAAAGGACATAATTCCATGCAAATTCTACATCTACATATAGACCCTAAACCCTGAGTACAAGAATAATTTGAAATGCTAATATCAACTACCAGTTTTTGAAAAGCAATGTTTTGATTCAACATGTCAGTTTGAGTTGAACTGAACCCCTTTTGTACTACCTAATGATGATCATTTTTTAAAAGATGTCTCTTTTCTTATGTCCCAGTGACTATTTCATGAAATAAAACTTGAAATCTTAAATCTTACAATTCAGAAAAATACTTACATTTCAAAAAAAATTCTACCAGAACGTGTTTTTAAATTCATTTTATTTACTTATTGGCCGAACTGGAGCTTAAACTCATGACTTTGTGCTTGCTAGGTAGGCACTCTTACCACTGAGCCACCCTACCAGTCCCCACCCAGAATGTGTCTTAAAGACTAAAACGTGTTTGAAACATAACTATCCCTTCAAGGGTATGTACACTAGGCAAACTCCATTTCAGGATAAACTGAGCTGAGATTTGTGTGGGTATTTATGACAAAGTTTTGTGGTTTTGAGCCTAATCAAGTTAACTGCTTAATAAAACAAAGAAGCAAGCAAAAATATTCCTCAAAGGAATGTTAAGAGGATGCAAACATTTTCCACAATAGCAGATACAACTCAAAACTCTTGACATATCAAGAGAACACAGTGCTGAGGACATGGCTCAATTGATATTGTGCTGGTGTGCCTATTAAGTGGAAGTTAAAAATCTAGGAACATTTTTTTTTTAAAGAAAAAAAAAAGGAAGGAAAGAAAGAAGGAAGGAAATGCAAAGTTTAGCCAACTCTTCAGGAAAAAAAAATAGCCAACAGATGAGCTTCAAAATACTTTTAGATGTCATAATCAATACATTGGAGCCTAAGGCAGCTCTTCTATGTTCCCAGATGTAAAGGAAGCTATGCTTGCAATGTCTGGAAAGAAAGAAATCTATTAAAAAGAAACAAATGATAACCTTAGAGCTGAAAAGCAACATCGTCTGAAACCTATAAACAAGATATTTGGAGATATTAATGACAGGATGTAACCTTAGGGACAGATCAATAAAATACATCAATAACAATATATTTGGAGGTGTTAAAAGTAAACTTAAAACAGATCAATAAAAACAGGAAAAGAATAAAAGCCATAGCTTTTCCAGTTCTTGTAAATATCAAAATATCTAGCATACATGTAATTAGACTCTAAGAAGCAAAATGGAGAAGATATTTGAGTATCCCTTAGTACCATAAATTTGATGAAAGACATAGATCAAGAAAAGACACACACACACACACACACACACACACACACACACACCAACAAAACAAACACCAAGCAGGCAGCTATGTCTAAGCAGGCATAGCTACAGATGAATTGCTAAAAAGAAAATCTTGAGGACAGCTAGAAGAGAGAAATTAATTAATATCAGAGTGTTTTCAGTCCTCCTTAATGGACTGAAATGAGACATCAATAACTTTATCTAAAAACCTCACATCTTTTGGAAATTGAAAACATACTTCAGAATAACCTGTGGGCCAAAGAAGAAATCACAGGGAAATCAGAAAATATTTAGAACTCATAAAAGTGAAATATATAGTGGGATGTAATTAAATTTTGTGGAATGTAACTAAAGCAGTATTTGAAAGAACATTTATAGATTTAACTGTTTCTAGCTGAAACCAAAAAATATGTAAATATCAACAGCCTAATGTTTAAACTTAAGAAGCTAGAAAAGAGCGAAGTTAATCTGAAGTACAAGGAAGGAGATAATGAAAACACACACATTTGTAAAACAGAAAACACAAAAGAGAAACTTAAGGAAGGAAAAACTCACTTTTGGAAAAATAGGTTATCAGTAATAAGTTTTCTCCACTTTCCGTATTTCTCATTCTGTCTTGCTAAATGGTTATATATTTTGTTGGTCTCATCAAAGAATAAGCTACCTTTTCCTTTTATTGATTTTGTCCTGTAGTTCTTCTGGCTTATTAATATAATATAATATAAGAAACATATTCATGTTAGCAAATTTGGCAACTGAGATTACAGACTCACACCTATAAATCTGGCTTATTAATATAATATAGTATAAGAAACATATTCATGTTAGCAAATTTGGCAACTGAGATTACAGACTCACACCTATAAATCTAGCTACTCAGGAGTGATAAAGCACCCTAATCCCAAACTCAAGCCTCAGTAATGGTACCCAGAAAAAAATACTGGAAAAAATAAAAAGCAACTTATGAAAAGTGACAAGATTACCCAGAAAATCTTAAAGCAATTAACCACACAAAAACACTACATGACCACCACAAATAAAAAACCCTAACTTGTTAAACTGAAAAATGCTAACCTTCCCTCAAGGAGAATTACATGTCCAGAAGGTGCTACAATGAATTCTATCAAACTCTAATGAAGAAGCGACACTAATTCCACATTCCTTCAGAGATGCAAGAAAGAGAGATTGCTTCCAAACCACTTTTGTAAAGTCAGTGCCCTATAATCAGAAAGTAATAAATATAATGGAAAAAGAAATGAAGAAAGATAACGTTAAGTCCGAGTATAGGGAGCATGGTGTGCTGAGATATTAACCACGTGGCTCCTCTCAATGAGAAGATGACAGCTGAGAAGACTTGAAGATGGTGAGGGACCCCTGGGAATCTGTATAAAGGTCATAAGGCAGGAAGGGGCCACCTCAACAGGCACAAGGAAACCAAGAATGTCACCAAGAAGATGGAAAGGATCATCAGCTCAAATGACTGTTCATTATATACTTGAAGACTTTGGAATTTACAATGTGGAGGTTAACTGGTAGCCTGCAATATTAAGATGTTGTGTGAGATTAATGTTCTGCTTGAGTGGCTGTGCTTCAAAGAGAAACAAAGAAATGGGACACTAGTTAGAGAGGACGGTGGTTGAAGGAAAGGATTTTCTGTGTGTTTAAAACAGAAGACTGGCATATTTACATAGTGATAGATATGATCCAAAGAGCTTAAAAAAAAAAAAACGAGTTGGAGAAGGGGAGGGGCTGCTGGAGGAGTGCCCTTCGCAGGCTGTCAGGGTCATTTCCTGTACAAGTGTTTCTCTGACCACATTTGCCTACTCTAAAACAATCCCTAAGTCCTCCAAAACCATTGCTGCTGGCAATTCAACAGCTTCTGAATTATTAATTATGAAAACATATACATTTTATTGAGTCAGTTATTAACATAAATAATTACTAAAGCACTTGAGAAAAAGTTAGAGCAATTTGTTGAACTTGGGCCTGAAACAGGCTCAAGGTGCCTTCAACCCCTCTAGTGATCTAATCTTGTTCCCCAGGAACCTTTCTCTTGTTTCTTCTTCAGCACATGCTTTTTCAGGGAGTATATTTTGCTACTTTCTGGCCCACTTGCTCAAAAATTTATTTTTCTTGGTCCATATTCAATTTCATATAATTTCCTTATGTGTGTGCACAACTTAATTTCTTGAATTATTCAAAAGTGGGGTGTATGGGAGGTGTTCCACATAAGAATGTGTACTTTAGGTTTTTTCTTTTCCAAAGCGGTTGCCACAGTTTTTTTGGCAGCAGAACTACTTACAGTAAACTAATCAAAGATTTAAAACACATTGTTATGGAATTTAGACCCAAACTCTGAGAACTGATTTAAAAGAAATAATGGGTAAAAAGCAAGGGAGAGTATATGCCATGGGGAATTTTGTGGGAACAGTCAAGAATTGTGAACTGTTTTTTAATTAGTGTTAATTACTTTGCTCCCTTAACAACACATTAGATATAGTATGCACAAGTAAGTGCAACCCTTAATAAGTTTAGTTAGTAAAAGTGAGGGGGAAAAGAATTCACAGGGTTCTAGTTTTCATTAACTTAAAGGAAATAATGGCCCCAAATGCCAGGATTTTACTTGATATAAATAATAACAACACAACAAAAAGTGTAAAGACTGGTTCTCTTTCAGCTAGAGGTGGTGAGCTAACATGAATATCCAGGCCACGAATCAGTTTTGAATAAGTAGCTGTTTGGGGCTTGTCAAACTCGTCTTAGGAGCAGTTATGATATTTCTGATCATTGAGATGACAGTAGTATGAATATGAAAACTCTCGAGACCTCAGAGGTCTTGGAGGAAAGACAGGCCAGGCCAGATTGTTCTGTCATCCTCAGAATATAGGCACAGTTTGGACATCTTGAGCTTCCATTAGGAGACAAACATCAGCATATGGCCAGCAGGGAAATCAAGGAATAGAAAGTAATGGTGCTATCTTTCCAGGTATCAAAAGTTTTTATAATAGTGTAGCCAGCAAGAGAGTACTATGCTACTAGAATGATGGCAGATAAACAGACCAATGAACCCAGTCAAATTTGAACATACAGGGAAATTTGACTAATGACACAAGACCTATCACAGAACAAAGACAGGAGATTCTTCAACAGATAGGGATTGAACACTTGGGGCACTACACGGGGGCGGGGGGAGGGGGGGGGATGGACAAAGTTGAATACTACATATCCAACATCAAAAAATCAATTCCAAGTGGATGTCTTAAATGAGGTAAAGTTTTTAAGATTTTAAAACTGGCTCAAATAAAATGTTTAATTAATGTTTAATTCTGTAAAATATAAAATGAAGTGAAAAGACAAGTCAAGAACCAGGAGAACATAGTTTTGAAACAAATCTACTCTTGTATCCCCTTCCTGTGATTGTACCTGCACTATTGTATCTTATCTGAATACATTGGAAACCATGTATACTGGTATTAGAACTAGGAAACTGAAAGGGAATACCAAAATTGAGAAATACAGGGTAAAAAAGACAAATGACTACAAAAGCAATACTTGCAAAACTGTTTAGTGTAAATCAACTGAACAACTCATGGGGGGAAAAGGAAAGGGGGGGGGAATGAGGGAGGAGATAACAAACAGTACAAGAAATGTATCCAATGCCTAACGTATGAAACTGTAACCTCTCTGAACATCAGTTTGACAATAAAAATTAAAAAAAAAAAGAAACAAATCTAAAGGTAGAGCCACATGCGGCTGTATTCATTAAAGTCTAGGAAATTTGAAAATTTTTACTCAGTAGTTCACATTTCACACATGGCTAGTGGTGCTCTGGTGCAAAATAATATTATCACAGAATGCTTATTTTGGGTTTGGAATGCATGCATTTCTAAAATAAACGACTCAATAAAGAAGTGACAAAAAATAGTAAATGGATCAATAAGGAAATGACAAAAAGATATTAATAAAATACAAGGCAAAAACAAAACAAACAAAACAGCCCAGAAATGGCTGCTGCTGGGAATGAAGCTCGATGGAAGACCATTTGCCTAGCATGCCCAAAATCCTGGACCAGATCTCCAGCACTTCAAGAGATGGAGGAAGCGATAGAGGGAGAGAGAAGAAGAATAGCATACTATAAACATGTAAAAAGTCATTTCAATGTCATCAGTTGTGAAGCTGAACTCATAACTTTTAGATACCACTAACTAGCAAATGACTAAAAAAATCAGATAATAGTAAATACAGGAGGATGGACATCAATAAATCTGTAATACTGTCTTAGCAATTTATCCATGGCAACACTGTAGAAGTAATTTGGCATTATCTAGTCAGATGGAGCAATTCTAGTCTAGAAGTATTTCTTCTCCTAAGCTAAACAGTCATCCTCCATCCTGAGAAAACTTAAGGCATTTGGAAATGTGTGTGGAAACATATACACAAAACATGGTTCTGCGAGCATTTACTTTACAGAAGGCCAAGGATAACAAAGTTCCCGAAATAAAGAATTCCCCTATCTGTTGTTGGGTGTGGTAGCTTATGCCTATCATCCTAGCTACTCAAGAGCCAGAGATAAAAGGATCCAGTTTGGTGATTAATTTGGGCAAAAGTTATCAAGATCCAATCTCAACAAACTAAATCTTAATTTTTGTATGCATGCATACAAAACAACCCAAAACACTAAAGAAGCTAGGGCATGGCTTGAAAAGTGTTAGAGCAAAGTTATCTCTGAGAGAAGGAGGGAGAAGTCTTGGCAGGTCATAGGAGGGCCTACTGCCAAGTCTGCTAATGCTTTATTTCTTTAGCTGGCTACTTTGTTCAAATGTTCCTTTCAATACATTTCTTCATTGTGTGTGTGTGTGTGTGTGTGTGTGTGTGTTTTACACATGTTTTTAAATGTTTGATGAATTTCATCATTTTTTTCTTACAGCCAGCTTACTTAGTGTTCTGGAGTTCAAAGGAGCTAAAAGTGTGAGTAATTGTGATGGAGACATTTTACAGACTACACAAGAGTCAGCATGTCCCCCAATGGAAATAGGACCCTGCCCAGACTGATGGGATCCAGAATTTCCAAGCAGTTATTAATCATGTCAAGAAGATACCAGGAGTTTATTTGTTCACTATAGCATGAGATGTATTATATACAATATTAAAGGATATCATCATAGTGAAGAGCAGCAAGTTTTAAGTAATATTCAAATGTAAGCTTTCATTATTACTCTTACTGTGACCAAAATACTGAAAAAGACTTAGCAATTGTGGGGAAGAGAAAAACTTTAGGACTTAAGTGTATCAAAGTTAGGCTAAATGATAATGACATAATTATTTCCATGTATGAAAATGGACACACAAAATCCACTGGTTCTGAGTGCTCTGGTAGGCAGATGGAAAAGATTATGGAGGACTTGAAAAAATAGATTGTTACTCTATGAGAAAGAACTTTATGACAGCTAGTGAGAAGACACACAATGTGCTGATATTCCTTCACTTATGTCGATCAAGACAATTTAATAGAGTCCTGTTTTGAATAAAAACATACCTTGTTAAAATAAACTATCAAATTAAGAATACTGACAACATATATTGTATTAAAGTGATTTTGAAAACTAGGTCTCGGGCTGGGGATATGGCCTAGTGGCAAGAGTGCTTGCCTCGTATACATGAGGCCCTGGGTTCAATTCCCCAGCACCACATATACAGAATAACGGCCAGAAGCAGCGCTGTGGCTCAAGTGGCAGAGTGCTAGCCTTGAGCAAAAAGAAGCCAGGGACAGTGCTCAGGCCCTGAGTCCAAGCCCCAGGACTGGCCAAAAAAAGAAAAGAAAAGAAAAGAAAACTAGGTCTCCTACTGTGTACTCATTTTAATCTCTCGTGGCCTCAATTTCTCCATGCATAGTAGGATAAAGACTCTCCTTTCCTTCAAGTTTATTTGTAAAACATCAATGCTGAAATCAGTATTGAAATGGCCCTGCACTTGTGTCTTCTGGCTAAAATTTCTAAATATTATTATCAAAGGCTTCCAAACATCATCCCATCTAGATAAGTAAAGCAGTGACATGAGACTCAGAACCAGAACAGCTACATGTTTGGAAAGAGCCAAAGTAAGAGCATCTAGCTATTACTTCCAGGAAAGAGGCAAAACTGATACACCTGGGTCAGTTTCTTTAAAATGTTATCAAGTAGCCTTTGGTTGAAAAATTTATTCCCACATGCTTTGTACAGGAATAGTCACACGCAGAAAATGTTTCTATTGTCTAGATGGAATGACCCTAAAGTAAGTTTGAACTTGTGCCAGAATGAAAAAAAGGAGTCAAAAATTATGAAGATAAGACTTGGTGCATCAAGCCGCATCATACTTGCTGCAATTTTAGGTCATTAATTCTTAACTATATCTAAAGTTAAGAAAAAGAATGCATCATTAAAGTTCACCTGCCAAAACCAATAAAAAAATTTCAATGTCTATAAGCAGGAAATGCTGCACCATCACTATTAAACCACAGTAATTTCTTATGAATAAATAACTATCATATAAATAACTGCTCCCTAATGACACCTGTCTTCTTGTATAGCACATTTGAAGTTCAGATTAGATCAAGCTGTTCTCAAAGATCTTTAGGTTATAATGATCTAAAATTGCATTTTACTCTGAGGAAGCATTCTGCTACACTCTTGGTTCTTAGCTTGGTTCTGTTTTTTGTGCTTTTTTTTTTTTTTAAACTAGAGTTTCAGACCTAGCTTCAAATTACCAGTTGATAGTCACATACTGTAATGAAGTTGGTAGATTAGCTGAAACTAAAACCGACTCCTTTTACCACTCTTCTTCTCAAACCCCAATTAATTATTTATGACCAAGTTCACAAACACCATGTTTTACTTTAGGAGGCAGTCCCTTTGAAGCCAGCTACAAATAAATACAATCCGTCCTCAAAATGCCTTGATTAAATGGAAGATATAAGAGGAAGGAAAAAGAACAGAAGAAGCCAACATCCAATGAGCTGCTTCTGTGCTAGAATCTTCCATACATTTGATTTCATTTTATTCTCCATGAATTTGACAATACTTAATTGTCACAGCCCCTAAGGGCAGATGTTACAATCCCCTAAAAGTTGGGTAACTGTAACTCAAAAACAGGACAGAAGAAAACTGAGTGCTTGTGGCTTAGATCTGTAATCCTACCAACTCAAGAGGCTGAGATTTGAGGATCCCCATTCAAAGCCAGTCCAGGCAGGAAAGGTTGTGAGACTCTTATGTCCAATTAATCCCAGAGAACCAGAAACGGAGCTATGGTTTGAATAGGTAAAGTGCTGGCCTTGAGCACAATAGCTCAGAGACAGTGCCTCGGCACTGAGTTCAAGCCCCAAGACTGACCCCCCCAACAATAAAATGGTAAAAGACGTAGATGTGTGGCTCAAGTGGTGGAGCACCATCTTCTGAGTTCAAGCCCCAGTACCATTACAGAATAAAAAAATTTTTTTGAGGTAAAATTCTTTAGCAGGTCCAACAGAATCAAGAGGAACACCAGAATGTGACACACGCTTGTCTGATTCTCAACTCTGTACACTTCCACGATAGATGAGATTGTTTTCAATATTCTTAGATTTAAGTACTTTAGGGATATGCAAAACAAAAAGAGAATACTTCCCAGATAGAACATGAGTAGGAGAAAACTACCACATGACCATTATTTCAACTGTTCCTAAGGATCTAAAGTATAGGGTTATCATTGCTACGCCCAAAACGTCCAAGAAGGTATGCAAAAAGAGCATCAGGAGGCCTTTAATAGATTTTGCTTGGAAAAAGTGATAAAATCTGGTCTAGAAGCAAGACAAAGTCAGGGAAGGCCAAGTACTCCATGGCTTCTTACCTGCTGTACTTCGCTTTCTCCATTGGAGATTTTCTCAGTATAAACAAAGGAGTTGAATATCCGCTGCAACCAAAAGAAAACAAACAAACATTAGAGTCTCTAAATAAGTCATTTTCTATATAAGTGCGTGTGAATCATTTGTGGCATATAACACAAATAGAATCAAGTAGAAAGAAATTTAATTAAAATGCAGTAATTTTAACAGGGAAAAGCCCAAATATCAGCCAAAGTCAATCATGCTTATATAAGCATTACCCAGGCACTTCTGTAGTGAAATAAACCAGATGTTACACTATATTTTTTCTTTTTCATAAATACATTTAATTATAGATTTCCGGAGCCCATGCCATTTTATCCGACTGCTATAATCTGACAAAGTTGTGTTTCTCATTTAAATCCTGCACTGCCTGAATGCTGTAATTGTTTACAGACACTAAAATCTAATGCAATAAAGGTCTTTACAAAGAATTCTTTCCATGTGCTCTCTGGGCCCTATCCAGCCAGTACCTACCCAATAGTACCTACCACCTTGTTACTCAAGCATCCCCATGGGAGAATAACATTATGGAGCTTGCCAAGTATGTGTGGCCTTAAGAGAAGATCCAGTTCCTACATGCCAGAAACGCAACAGCCTTGCCAAGATGTTGGGAGGCCAAGCTATAGCTCACGATCTGCCACAATCCCTGCCTAGCTCATACCTCCTCCTCTATATGTTGCCTGTAGTGAACATGGCTCTGCAGACTTATGAGGACTTGACCAAATCAAACTCTTCACTCAGCAATCACAAGAAATGAAGCATGCAACAAATGAAAAAAAGGGGGGGGGGGAAGAACCCATGAGCTATGGGAGGCATAAAAAAGTAACAAAAATTTTAAAAACAGCAGCGTCATCATTTATCTTAAAGATATTTCAAAACTCCAGGTGAGTAGGGAGTAAGGTCTGGAGACATCAAGCCAAAATTTCCCTTTTCCTTTCTATCCTGCTGCCAAGGGTTTGTTAGCATCTGGGATAGTTACCCATATAGCTTAACACACCTGTTTGGTGGTGAGAAAAACCAGTGCCAAGTTCCTCAAGCACCATACAATCAAAATAAAATGCAAATGAAGGAAGAACAAGCCGCTGGGTTTAGGGAGGGAGTGTGGGTAAAATTGTGTGGAAGAGGACTGGGTGGAGAGAGACAAATAGGGTTGGGAATTTCTAATGACAGCTTAGAACACTGAAAGGGGCCATCAGGGTACCTCTCATCATTCTATAATATGCCACTTCTTCATTCAATAGATGTTGATTTTTCCTTCTTACCTGAAAATGACATAGCTCATTTGCATTACTAGTCATGCTCATAATGACAATTACATTGGCTAGGAAGTATTGAATGCTTACTACAGGATGAACAGTACGTCTACTTGCTTATTTTGTAAGTCTTAAAAAACACCTTTGTGACAGACATTATTATCATTTTCTTTATCCAGGTGAAGAAACTGAAGCTTATCTATTGAATGTCAAGTGTTATGCATACTTGGTGTTCCACATGCATGCCTCATTTAATCATCATTTTAAAGTTATGATAGCTCTGAAGATGAAAATCTAAGACTCACGCAGGTTTTTTAAAAGTTGCTTTAAAACACTTGGAAAAAAAATCACAAGACAAGGCTAGAATTTAAACTGAGGTAGTATAGCTCCAGGCCATTTGCTCTTAAGTTTATGTCACAAGAATTTGCTACTTGGTGGGTGACAATGACTCACACATGCAAACCTAGCTACTCAGGAGGCTGAGATATCAGGATCATGGTTCAAAGCCAGCCTGGCAGAAAAGTTTGGCCAGAAATGGAGCTGTAGCTCAAGTGATAGAGCACTAGCTCTAAGGGGGGAAAAAAGCTTAGACTGAGTTCAAATCCAGGACCAGCATACACATACATGCACAGAATTCTATAGTTGGCTGCTTTGCACACATAAGAAATATTCCAGTGTAGAGCTAATATCTAAACCTACTAATACAAATTTAAAAAATCCTGTATCTTCAAAAATTAAAAAGGCTGTGAAAATCAAGTTTTGTCTAACATGTTAACAAAATACAACATGTCCAGAATTTATCTGGCACTAAGTACTAGCTGGAACTTGTGTGTATACACAGTCCTAATGAAACTACAAAATTGGGGCTGGGAATATGGCCTAGTGGTAGAGTGCGTGCCTCGCATACATGAAGCTCTGAGTTTGATTCCTCAGTACCACATACACAGAAAAGGCCAGAGGTGGTGCTGTGGCTCAAGTGGTAGAGTGCTAGCCTTGAGCAGAAAGAAGCCAGGGACAGTGCTCAGGCCCTGAGTTAAGCCCCAGGACTGGCAAAAAAACCAAAACAATACTAACAAACACAAAAAAAAAACCTACAAAATCATTCATTTTGATACATATATCAATTAATCCATCTTATTATTGAGTTCTTTCTCCTCTGGATCTCAGTATGTTTTACAATCAAGCGACATAAGAATCCCCAATCATGAGACACGTTTTATTTTGGAAAAGGAATTATGAATCTATAGCTATTCACACCTACAAACTCTTTAAGTTCCCAGTTCTCTAGAGGTGAGGCCAAGGTCATTATGTGTATCCCCAGGATATATTCTATACTTTTATACAGCTTAATGTTCAAAAACTGTTCAGACTAAGAATATATTTCCAAATCTTGAAGAAGGTAATTGATTTTTTTGTTTTATTTATGGCTACAGAATCTAACAGAAGGTGTTCCCCTGGGAAGTGATGAACAAAGAAAGCCTGCTAGGACACTTGCTCCAACCACTGTGCTCAAGGCAACACTCACCGATGGTCCAATAAGATGGTTCTTTCTTTTGTTAAAATAAAGATGAATTACTCCACAGTAATAATAGTAATAAAGAGTGGTTTATGAGGCTATTTCAATTCTTATTTATTATCTTTACAGTAAAAATGACTAATATTTTATGAGACCATTTTATGGCTCATATACTTATATTTATATCCTGTACATCTAATAGATGTGAGTGGTTAAAAGAATATTGTGTGTTGAAAATAAACTATTCAACTTGCATGTGGGAGGGAAAAACTGGGAGAGCAAGGGAAGGGATGACATGGTCCAAAAAGAAATGTACTCCTTACCTGATATAGGTAACTCTAACCCCTCTGTGTACCACCTTTATAAGAACAATAACATTTTTAAAGAAAAAGAATATTGTAAAGCAAAGAATATGCTCTGGATATGAACACTGGTAATTCTGTGGGTGACCTGATATTCTACTCCTTAATCACCCTAGAAATGAAACATAAGGACCCAAAGTCATAATTTGGGACTGTCACCAAATCAAACCTTTCCTGCACTTCTCCAGGTGGCAATGTCTGAAGCATGGGTTAAGAACTTCAGTGAGAGGCCTGCAGAACTTGGGTGAGTTACTACTGTATATACCAGCCACATCTGCACAAGGTTAAAAGATTGGACTTATATGTGTGCACAGGACCTCATAGTACAGAATACATTTCTGCCATGCCGTAGGTCTATGGACTGCCTTTCTTAAAATGCAAGGGCTGCTAAGCTCAGCCTGTAAAAGCTTAGAACTTCTATAGTTTACAAATTCACATGAATTATTACCTTTGATCTTTACATCAACTGGATTTGATGGGCAGACCAGGGATTGGAAATTTTATTTCCAGATTCAAAAAATTGTTGCTCCAAATGGAGAAAATAAGTCACAGGTTAAAAAATGAAGTGCTATGATGGTGATGGTGCCCCCCCTCTGCAGATGTAAATTTTGTCTTGCCAGGGAAGGGGATAGGGAGGAGTTTTGACGTCTGTACCTAGGTCTTGACTTAAAAGAAAGCACTCTCTTTTGTTGAACTATTAAATTAATTTTGTTTATGACCGTCTATCCTAATGTATGCATGTTTTAGGAAGAATAAAAGATTTGAGTTTTCTAATTTAGGTGAGGAACACAATCAGGAGCAATTAAAGAGTTCCAGACAAATGCTGTCTACTTTATAATGCCAATTGCTATATGAAACTGTACAAGAAATGGTGTATGGCAAGGGTGCTTTTATGGAGATATGGGAAAAGTATAAAAATCAGGAATCCAGAATTATAGAATCTGACATTTCAGTGACCTTGGGGTAATTATTTCCTAGGTTATTAGTGGGCTTGAGAAATAGAAACAGTAAAGTTTTCCTAAAACATAATATGGATGGAATCCAGACCTCTCAGATCCTCCTTTCCTCTTCTATGATTTACATGTTCATCTCCTCCAGGGTAAGTGGAGGCAGTGACCAATCTGCACTCTATTCCAAGTTGTCACATTCCTTATCTTGACTTCCTGGAGAACCCAAGGAATTCCAGAAATCTGAACCCTTAAATCTGAGCACAACCCCAAAGGGAGTCAAAAGCCTCCAGCTTGCAAATCCCTAAAAATGATACCAAATATAGTACCCAACATCACCAACTGAAAAGTTCTCACCAGATGCTGAAACAAAAGCCTTATTGTATAGTGAGATCACTAAAAATAGCTGTAGATATTTAGACTAAATCCCCTTTTAACCATTAAGCTTATTTCTATGATGAAAAGAAAAAAAAAGCAATATCTTTATGTTCACGGAAACTGAGTAAGTTGACCTTTCTCTCATTAATGCATATGCTCTAGAGAAGTGCCCTAGTGGTTGGTCACATACATCTTATCACCTAGCAGTTCCCATTCTTGGTAAATATCTAGCAGCTATGCGATTGTGTGTTCCTCAAAAGACAAATGCCAAGAATGTCCAATGGCATAGTATCCCAACCTGGAAAATATCCAAATACCTATCAGCCACAGAAAAACAAATTGTGATAGATTGAGTATATTCACATTGTGGAATTTTTTGGGTAATGAGAATGAACAAACGACTTCCACATGCATCAACACGATGAGTCTTGCAAATATAATATAGAGAGAAAGGAGCCAGGTTGTAGAATGCAATTTGATTCTACTTATATCAACTTCAAAACCAGGCAAAAAAGACTTTTGCCTATTAAAATCTGGATAGGATAATGAATAGAAGAGGACAAAGAGGGGCTTCCAGGAGGCTGATTGCTCTGGTTTTCCATTTATTTCTGGTTAGTAAGTTTGGGGACTTCTTCAAGCTGTATCCCTAACATTCTGAACTTCGTATTGGTATGCTATGCTTCAATAAATTTATTTTTAGCTTACCTTCTAAGAGTGATGAATTTTAGAAAAGGAAGGGCAATAATCTACTGAGATGAAGTACATATTCAAAGAAAATTATACACCTCACTTCCTAATGCAGATGAAATGGGGGCTTACTTAGTCAACTAGCAATTCACAGACAAGGGCTCTTGAAGCCTTCCCTGAAGCTACATATTAATTGCTGCCACACTATAAGTATAAACCATTACTTAATTTTCCCATCCAGTGATACTGTATAAACCTATCTTTCCCTGACTTTCATCCAACTTCAATATTGTAAATGTAGTAAAAATACAATGTAATGAAATTTGTACTTTGAACTGCCTTCCCTTACTTCAACCAAAGAATGTTTAACTCGAAGTTAAAAATTAAAGTCACAAAGTATTTACAAAAGTTGTGTGGCCATTAAGTTAGTTTATTGTGTATACTTTATTTCAAGTTTTAAGACACAACAACTTATTTGTCATGTGTTGTGCTCATGCACATTTGGCTACCTTCTAGTTTTGATATATTATAAAATATAGGTGATAAAAACTTCTTGGGCTGGGGATATAGCCTAGTGGCAAGAGTGCCTGCCTCAGATACACGAGGCCCTAGGTTCGATTCCCCAGCACCACATATACAGAAAACGGCCAGAAGCGGCGCTGTGGCTCAAGTGGCAGAATGCTAGCCTTGAGCGGGAAGAAGCCAGGGACAGTGCTCAGGCCCTGAGTTCAAGGCCCAGGACTGGCCAAAAAAAAAAAAAAAAAAACTTCTTGAGCATGACTTGTGGTGAACATTTTTATGTATTTCTATGGAATCATATCTCATAGCAAATTACACAGTTTTTAAATGTTTATATCTAATAGATGAGGTTTCCACTAGTAATATTGATGAGAACAAACACATTTGGAAAATGAAACATTTTCTTAAACTCCTGAGTAACAACATACTAACTACACAGTTCCTCCTACCTGTATTGAGGGAGGGAGAGAGAGAGGGAGGGAGGGAGGGAGGGAGGGAGGGAGGGAGGGAGGGAGGGAGGGAGGGAGGGAAGTGAGAAAGAAGACAAATATTCTTTTCTGGTGTCCTCTCCTTTCCTCACCCCCCTCACTCCTTCCCCTTCCTAACTGTAGACTTGTTATCCTCTCCTTTTACAGCCCACACCTTTGTCTTTCCCATTCCTGACTACCTACAACTACCCTCCTAAACCATAATCTCCTCCCAAAACCTATTTAATTGAGCCTGTGCAACAGATGGCAATAGAATTCCACTTTGCTGGAACAAGAACAATTACAGGAGTGTTTAATAAGATGGTCAGTCCAGCCAGTTGGCCCCACCTTCACCCCACCAACAGCTCTGCCAAATGGTAATGAGATGTTTAAATGAACGCTACAGCAGAATGCCTTGGTGGAGAAATAAATACCCCAACAAGCCTAATGAGAGTCTGTTAGTCTCCTTCCCTAATCTTTGCTAAGGCAACAAAGACTGGATTTTTATTCAAAAGCTTTCTCTTGCTATTTCTGGGTGTCCATAGCAAGGACATATGCTTGCCAGTTCACTACTACTTTCATTTAGCTCTGGATCTGTTCCTGTGATTCTAGGCCTTGTGGACCATGGGGAAGAAAATATATTTTACCATCGTTACCTCATGAGGTTGACCAGTACTAACCACCCAAAAGGAAAATGCTATCTTTTAAATAAATGCCCAAAAATCACTGGCAAAGGGATTACTGGCAACTTCATTGAAGTGTTTAAGGAAAGAAAACATATGCACGACTATATTTTCCCCTAAGCATACTCCATGAATAATCTTTTACCAGGTTTTAAGGAACCCCTCCTGCCCAGATTAGACATCATCTGATTTTTACCAGACTATTTAACCTCACACTGTTAGACATATTTGCAAGGCCCAGAAAATGACTTGTTCTGAGAAGACTAATCATTCTGCATGCTTAGGTCACAAATTGATTGTTATAAGCTCTAGTCGTCTTTCTAATCACTAAGTTTGTTAACTTTGGATACAGGTGTCCCAAAAATAGTTTGCTAAGAGTGCTGGAAAAGTCAGCATTAAAACAAAAACAACAAACAAACAAAAACAATTGAAAGTAACTGAACTATCTAGCAGGGACCAATTAAATTACTCTCAAGCCAATCTAAAGCATAAAGTTTTTTAAAAGCAAGTTTATCATTTTTGTTATTCAGGTTTTAATGACACATTTTAATATATAACTACTATTCAAATTATGTGTATAGGTGTTATCGTGTAAAGGCTGGGAATGCATGCAAGTGTTTTAGAACTTGTGGTATTAAAATATTCATAATATTTGCAACAACCCTTCACAGTAGTTACTATGTCCTTATATGCCAGATAAGGAAACAGGCTCTGAAAGGTTAATCTGCTTGAAGTTGATCATTAGTAACTGGGTGGCCAAGTCTAGAAGCAAAGCAAAGCTTGCTTCAAAGTTTGTGTATATACATCATATTAATAGAGGAGACATATAAAATTGAGAAAATGACAATAATAAATAATGACAATAGGGCTTTCCTGTGACTAATGAATCTCAACTCTATTTTCTTCTCTGTTTCTATTAGCAATATTGAACACATATCTCCTTTGTAAGAGATAAAGATATTTTTCAAAGACTTATGAAACTCAAGCAAGATATGCATTTAGAGATACAACTCCACAAAGAACATCTGCTTGTGGGAGAGAAAATAAATGCAGGGGCTTATATTTCAGCCTCACCATAAAAACTAGATCGTGAATACCACAGTGCCTGGCAAGAAACAGGGCCATTCCAGTTTTATAACAAAGGGAAATGCCTAGTTATTGAATACCTTGGCAAAGAAAGAAACTTACATTGGAAGTTTAAAACAAAATTAATGAGTAGGACAATAGATGACCTTGCACAAATAAAACCATACCCCTACATATGTACAGTTTGTAGGGCCCAGCCCTCCAGACTTCCTTATTTTGTATGAAAGTTGCTAAAAATAATAATAGGAAATGCTTACATAGTATGTACTCAGGCACTAAGTGTCATTTACATTCTATTCATAAACATATATTTATAAACATTCTATTTCATAAACATATAGAAGAATTTAGCTAGAATGCTGTCAAAGTATCATGAATGTATTGTGCATGCCATTGTGACAACTCTTTTAAGGTCATTCTAGTCCACCATAGTTAATTTGCTAAGGATATATTCTCTTAATAATAAATACTTGCTCCATCACAGTTTGAAGGATAAGGAGAGCAAGAATATCTCTGTAGGTATTTACCAATCCTCATTCAGAAATAGAAATGGTGGTAATTTCTCCCTTTTATAAAGTGTAGCCAATACTGTCTATGTTACAATTAAAGCAATATGTTCCCCATGGAAAATTTGAAAACACATAATGAAGATTTTTTTTTAAAGCTGTTGTTCGCTCAAGAAGAACCAGTATTGTTCACATTTTTCCTTCCATTCTTTTAGATTTCTAGGTTTAATCTTATTTGAAATCCTTTAGAAACTAATCCATGCAATGATTCCACACCATATGGCATAAATGCCTCCATTACTGTAGACATTAGATCATATAAATCATTCTTATATTTTGTTTCATTAGTCAACTATCAAAGAGAAATATACTCTTTTATTTTAGGATAGAAAATGCCCCCCCCATGCTCTCAAGCATTGATTACTCAACAGAGCATTAACAAAATCCTTATCCACTGGTTTTTTCTTTCCAAAACCTCTCTTGCCCTCCACCTCTCTCTCCTTCTCCCTCTCCCTCATCTCTCTCTCTCTCTCTCTCTCTCTCTCTCTCTCTCTCACACACACACACACACACACACACACACACACACACACACAGCATAAGGAGTTTGGAAGCTTCAAATTATGAATTCCTTAGTCTGATGCCCTTTAAATTTAACACCCTTCAAACCAAAGTGAGGCTGAGAGCCTGTGGAGAGTCACAAGTTGGTGACAAGTGTCACTTTTACAAAGGACTGCCTGTTTGAGGCCACTCTATCCCTCAAAAGAAATGACAAGGCAAGGGGCCTCAGCCTGCACTCTGATTCAGCAGGGAAAATCTAAAGCAATCATCTCAGCAAGCGAAGTTCCTAGTCTTGATCACTTGATTTCCTGTTGGAGCATTCAAACCCAGGAGAGTAGTGGGTAAGCACAACCCAGAGAACAAAGACACCCAAACAAGCCAGAAACACTTTCTTAAATGCAATAAAGGTTCTGAAGGGTTACTGGGTTTTCTGTTGTTGTTTTAGCTTTTAAAGGGGGTAAGAGAGGGGAAGAGGAAAAAAAAGTCAAGAAAATCAGTTCCACATGTTCGAAAGATTCAGCCTTTGGCCAATGTAACTTGACTGTAAGTAATATTCATGACAATGCATGTGGCAGCCTCTCTAAAACGGAAAATTGAGTTGCCCAAACACTGTGCAAATTCCCAGGCCCTATTTTCACTCTCTAGTGTCCATATTCTTTTAGCCTCACCCCAGATATCCGTTAAAACATTTTTGCTTGCTCTTAAGCAAGGTATTTAATGGCAGCACATTGATGGTGGGGGGAACTTTATGTGCATAATCCTTTAATATATTCAGTATACTCTGTGTGCAAAAACCCATCCACATGCACAGGTCTCTGGGAATCTATCTACTAAGTATGATGGAAGGAGAGAAACCCTAAAATACTTAAACTCGCAGACTTAAAGTGTCTGAATAAATTTAATTAATATCTCGATCAAGTCCTTTCTGAGGGAATCAGAAGCCAAGTAAAATATGGTCCCATGACCTTAAGGAGCTCACAAGCATGTGGGAGAAGAAATAGAGGCAAGAGAAAGAAAAGGCTAAACACTGTAATACAAACTCCAAAATGAAGTCAGTCTGCTTGGCACAGGCCCAGTGTGTTTCCAAGTTCCACCGAGGGGGAAACTCTGAAGAGGTGAGAAATGGACTTGACTTGGAGGTAAGATTTAAGTAGGAAAACAGAAATAGTTTCTCTTTCTCTTGCTCAGAGAAGTTCTGAGCATTCGACAAGAGGGTCTGGTATATACTATGCATTCTTCAAGAAAAGTTATTAAATTCCTACTTTGGGCTACAAACCATTTTTGAACTCTAGGGATACAAGAGGGAGCCTAAAAGACAAATCCCTGAATATATTACCTTCTGGGGCCCTTGACCTCAAGAAAACCCTCATAAGAGAACCCACTAAGCATTGGTCTGTATAGTAGGTTGTGGGGTGTTCAAAGATACATTACTTCTTGCCTGAAAAAGCCTGTACATAGAGACCCCAAAGCCAGTCATCAGGACACAAAGTTCTGTGTGGAACAGAAAGTCAAGTTTCCTAAGGGAGCTTTTGGAAGTAGAACTGGGCTAAATGGAGGATAAAGGATAGGTCTAGTCTGGAGGGTTTTCAAACCAGAGAAAAGAGTTGCATGCAAATGAATACTAAATATTTTTAATGGTAAATGAACAAATGTATATATGGCAAAAAAAAAGAGGTTTAAAAGTATTTAAAGCTGGGAGTTGGTTCAAGCCAGCAATTCTAGCTATTTAAGGAGGCTGAGATTTGAAGATCACAGTTCAAAGGTAGCCTAGGGAAGGAAAGTCCATGAGACTCGTCTCCAATTAACTAGCAAAAAGTGCCAGAAGTGAAGCTATGGCTCAAATGCCAGAGTGCTAGCCTTGAGCAAAAAAAGCTAAGGAACAGTACCCCAACTTGAGTTCAAGTCTCATTACCAGCACATACACATACAAAATGAGAGAAGAGTGTGTGGGGGGGGAGGGGGTGATAAGACCAAAAAAAAAGATTAAGAATATTTATTTATTTTTCAAATTTTTATTATCAAACTGATGTACAGAGAGGTTACAGTTTCATACGTTAGGCACTGCATACATTTCTTGTACTGTTTGTTACATCGTCCCTCATCCCCCCCTCCCTCCTCCCCCCTTCCCTTTCCCCCCATGAGTTGTTCAGTTCACTTACACCAAACAGTTTTCCAAGTATTGCTTTTGTAGTTGTTTGTCTTTTTTTTACCCTGTGTCTCTCGATTTTGGTATTCCCTTTCAATTTCCTAGTTCTAATACCAGTATAGACGGTTTCCAATATACTCAGATAAGATTACAGAGATAGTGCAGATACAACCACAGAAAGGTGATACAAGAACATCATCAATAGTAGAAGCTACAGATACACATGGGGCATTGAAAGTAGTTACAACTGTGATATAACAATTGTTTTCATAACATGGAGTTCATTTCACTTAGCATCATCTTATGTGATCATAAGGGTATAGCTATTGGGCTCCTGTGATCCTCTGCTGTGACTTGCCTAAACCTGTGCTAATTATTCCCAATAAGGGAGACCATAGAGTACATGTTTCTTTGGGTCTGGCTCACTTCACTTAGTATAATTTTTTCCAAGTCCTTTCATTTCCTTATAAATGGGGCAATGCCATTCTTTCTGATAGAGGCATAAAATTCCATTGTGTATATGTACCACATTTTCCTGATCCATTCTTCTACTGAGGGACATCTGGGTTGGTTCCAGATTCTAGCTATGACAAATTGCGCTGCAATAAACATTGTTGTGCTGGTGGCTTTACTGTGATTTTGTTTGTGGTTTTTTGGATAGATACCCAAAAGTGGGGTTGCTGGGTCATAGGGGAGTTCTATATTGAGCCTTCTGAGGAATCTCCATACTGCTTTCCAGAGTGGCTGAACCAGTTTACATTCCCACCAACAATGAAGTAGGGTTCCCTTTTGGCCACATCCCCTCCAACAATTGTTATTGTTAGTTTTCTTGATATATGACATTCTTACTGGGGTGAGATGGAAACTCAATGTTGTTTTGATTTGCATTTCTTTTATGGCCAGTGATGTAGAGCACTTTTTCATATGTCTCTTGGCCATCCTCATTTCCTCATCAGAGAAGTCTCCAATCTTTAGCCTACTTGATGAGGGGGCTATTGGTTCTTTGCGGTTTTGTTTTGGAGGAAGGTAATTTTTTTAGTTCTGCATATATTTTAGATATGAGGCCTTTGTCCGTTGAATGGCCGGTAAAGATCGTCTCCCAGTCTGTGGGCTTTCTGTTTATCTTGCGAGCTATGTCCTTTGCACTGCAGAAGCTCTGCAGTTTGATGCAGTCCCATTTGTCCAACCTTTGTTTGATTTGTAGCCTTTCTGGGTCTTTGTTAAGGAAGTTCCGTCCTGCGCCAAGGAGCCCAAGTGTTTCTCCTACTCCTTCCTTTAGTGTTTTCAGGGTGTCTGGTTTGATTTCGAGGTCTTTAATCCATTTGGAATTGATTTTGGTGCAGGGTGATATATAAGGATCTAGTTTTAGTTTGTTGCATGTGTTGAACCAGTTTTGCCAGCACCGTTTGTTAAAGAGGCTATCTTTCTTCCAAACTATTGTTTTAGCTCCTTTATCAAAGATTAAGTAGGCGTAGTTCTGTGGGTTCATTTCTGGGTCTTCAATTCTGTTCCATTGGTCTTCAGGCCTGTTCCGGTGCCAATACCAAGCTGTTTTATTACTATAGCTTTATAATACAGCTTGAAGTTGGGTATTGTAATTCCTCTAGTACTGCTCTTTCTGCTTAGGATTGTTTTTGCTATTCTAGGTCTTTTATTGTTCCATATGAATTTCTGGATTGCTTCCTCTATTTCACTGAAAAATGGTGTTGGGATATTAATGGGTATTGCATTGAATTTGTAGATAGCCTTTGGCAATATTGCCATTTTGATTATATTAATCCTCCCAATCCAGGAGCATGGGAGGTTTTTCCATTTCCTTAGTTCTGACTTAATTTCGTTTTTCAAGGTTTTAAAGTTCTCCTCAAGGAGGTCTTTCACTTCTTTGGTTAAGGTTATTCCTAGGTAGATTAAGAATATTTATATTTCCCATTCTCAGGGCCATAGATGTAATGTTCCTAAACCTTCTCATGAAGAAACATCAAACTATCTAGTCATTTAGGTAACCACGAGTGGGCATCCCAAGGGTGGGGGGAACTTTAAAAACCAAATCAACTGGATCATCTGCTAGTGTAACCCTAAAAAAATCTTAACTTGCTATTTTCCATTTGTTTTATTTCCTCTGTAAGATCCCAAAATTCCAAGGGGGCTGTTTTACCCCAGTTATCCAATCCCTATAGTACTTGCATGAGGTAGTATGGTACAATAAGACAGTGAAGCACTTGTTTAAAGTTTTTCTTAAAATAACTTAATGAAAAACAAGTGTCAGGATTTAAAGTTGCAAGGCAATTTTGAATGGTGACATGCATACTAGCTTTTGACACTTCAAAATACCCTACCATGTGGTTTGGAATGTTTTTCTAATGAATCATTTATAACATATCTAGAGAAAGTATTTTTCTACATGTGACTGGTATACTCTTTTATTTAAATAGATACGCTTTTTCAGTATAATCATTGATGACAGAAACTATCAGGAAAAGTATCACATCCCTAAATAATGAATGATGTCAAATTACAGCTTTGTACAAACTAGCACTATGGCCTGGGAAAGCCATTTAGCTTCCCTAGGCCAAGTTTCCCTCACTTCTAAAATGGAAACTGAGTTAGATCCTATGATTCTGTGAGTCTAAAATTTCCACTTCTACAGCTGTAACAGAATTTTACAAAATGCCAACTACAGGACTTGTGAGAAGCTACTAATATTAACATTTTCCCAGTCCTATGGATATTGCAAAAAAAAATATATTTACTAATTAGATTTGATTTAAAATTTTTGAACTCCCCTCCCAGGAAATGCTTAAGATCAAATCCTTGGCTTTGTTTATGCAAGTGCTCTATCACTGAGCTACATCCTCAGCTCAATCACTCTGGTGCTCTCCTCTCTCTCTCTCTCTCTCTCTCTCTCTCTCTCTCTCTCTCTCTCTCTCTCTCTCTCTCTCTCCCCTCTCTCTCTCTCTCTCCCCTCTCTCTCTCCTCTCTCTCCCCTCTCTCTCCCCTCTCTCTCCCATCTCTCTCCTTCCCTCTCTCCCTCTCCTTTCCCCTTCCCCCTCCCCTCCTCTCTTCAGGGTCTACCTATGCAGCTCAGACTGGTCTCAAACATGTATTGTTCTTGCCTTTCACCATTTGAATGCTTGGAGCACAGCACCTTATTGGTTTGTTTTTGTTTATACTGGAATTTGAACACAGGGCCTTGCATTTCCTAAGCAAACACTCCACTACTGAGCCATGCCTCTAGTCCTTTTCTGTACTGGTTATTTTTGAGACTGGGTCTTGCTTCTTGCTCAGATATGTGTCTGGATCACAATCTGCCTACTTTAGGCTTTCTGTTTTAGGTGGAATAAAAGTGTATCATGACACCCATCTTCTTCCCTCCAGATGGCCAAAGTCTTAGGAGCTTTCTACTCAGGCTGGCCTGGAATTCTGATCCTCCTGATCTCAGCCTCCCATGTTATCAATTAATAGGAATATGCCACTACACCTAGCTCTCAGATGAAAAGGAATCTTGTCAATTTTTTTTTTTTTTTGCCAGTCCTGGGGCTTGAACCCAGGGTCTAAACACTGTCTTTGAGCTTCTTTTGCTCAATGAACTACAACTTGAATCATAGCACCACTTCTGGCCTTTTATGTTTATGTGGTATTGAGGAATGGAACCCAGGGCTTCATGCATGCTAGCCAGGCACTCTAACACTGCCACATTCCCAGCCCCTTGTCAACTTTTTTTTTCTAACCTGGACTAACTTCTAACAGAGATTCTCTTATCTCAGCCTTCCAAGTAAGCAGCTAGGATTTTAGGTATGAACCACCAGTGCCTGGCTCTTAAATTGTTGCTTTAAAAAAATTATATTTATGAACTTTGCTGTAGGGGAAAGTAGCTAAGTGTTGATGTTATGAATTTTGAGGATGAAAAGCTAAATATAGTTGCTCTTGAAAATGATGAGTTTAACTGGAAATTTAAGGCATGAATCAAAACAGTTAACCTTTCTAGAATAAGTGTGATGCCAATATGATTACATAAATGTTTCCTTGGTCCTCCTGATTGTGTCCTTTTTTTTCAGGTTCTCATCGCCAGCATGTCTGTCATTCATATTGAAAACCATGGTAACAGCCGTTGCCTGGAAAGGCTCTAGTATGACATGCCATGATTCTCAACAATAATTTATTAACTTAGTATCTTGGTTGAACAATAGCTCTCTGGGCTCATATTCATAATCTAATTTTAATGAGCAGATAAATTCTAGATAGAATTTCTCTGCAAGGTTTTTAGGAGAGAAACAAAGGTCCCCACTAGCAATGTGGCCTTATAGAGTTTAGGCAGTATTCAATTTCCTAATTTACAAAATGGAGATGATGTTAATAAGCTATTTTTTAGGGATTTTATGAGACTTAAAACATACACAACACTTATTTTTGATAAGAGTTTTTGATATGATAAGAGTTCGGAAATGTAGTAATGTTTAAAAAAAGAAACCCTTCAAAGGTGGGTGTGATGGTGCCTACCTATAATTCCAGTAGTATGGAGGCCGAAGCAGTGTGGACCAGATTATGAACAAACACACACACACTGAAAACCAAGATTCCCAGAAACAATCGATTCCCAGAAGTTGGGAATTTTCCCAAATCAGCATTGCTGAAGCCTTCCAAAGTGACAACTACCTGTTCAGGAATGGCTTTGACATTGCGGATCTAGCCGTGACAAGCAAGGTCACAGTGCCTCCCTCCAACAAGTTAGTTCCCAGGCTCAAAGGTGGCTCCTTCAATTTGTTTCTGTTTTGGTTTTATCTTCAGTCTTGGGACTTGAACTCAGGGTCTGAGTGCGGTCCTTGAGCTTTTTCACTCAAGGCCAGTGCTCTACAACTTAAACCACAGTGCCATTTCCAGTTTTCTAGTGGTTAATTGGACATGAGAGACTCACAGACTTTCCTGCCCAGGCTGGCTTTGAACCATGATCCTCAGATCTTAATCTTCTGAGGAGCTAGGATTACAGGTGTGAGCCACTGGCACCTGGCTTCAAGGGTTGTTTTGGTTCCCATTCTAGTGCTGCTCAAAAAACAGGGTTTCTTCTCTGGTATAAGCATCACAAGTACCAGAAGAGGTGAATAATCATGAAAACATTCTGGCTACACCAAGTAAGCAAATAGCTATGGGAGAAGAGAAAGCCAATCATAGCTACCTCACAACCTGAGACATTCCCAAGATCCACCCAAGAATGTCAAAAACTCAACCCTTTCTGGTGCAGTCACACTGGCTATTCACCTTCAGAATTTATTGCAAGTATTTACTTATAAGCATTCATTGGAAGTGGCCCTCAGAGAAGGCAAGCCAATTCCGGCTTGTTTGGAGAGGCAGCCTAACATAGGTGCCAAGGTCTAGAGTCTGGAAACATTCAGACCTCAGTTATCTCAGATGTGTGACCCAGAATAATTTATTTAAACTGTCTGGACCTGTTTTCTGAAAATTTAAGCAATATGCCTCCAACACCATAGAGGTGGAAGAGCATGGTAGTAGCCACCTACTAAGTTTGCTTCTAGAATTAATGGAATAACCACTTGATACTGTGTCTACTTACTGTTTTGGATCAATTAGTCTTTGAAAGTATTGACACTATTGTCTTCTTTCCTGAATTACCTAGCATCCAGTAGCCACTGGTATATATCCACTAAATGTTTTTTTGTTTGTTTTTGTTGGTCATGGGGCTTGAACTCAGGGACTTGACACTGTCCCTGAGTGTTTTTTGCTCAAGGCTAGCACTCTAACACTTTGAGCTACAGTGCCACTTCCAGTTCTCTGGTGGTTAATTTGAGATTAGAGTCGCATGGACTTTCTTGCCTAGCTGGCTTCAAACCACGATCTCAGTGTCCTGAGTAGCTAGGATTACAGTCATGAGCCACCAGCTCCTGGCTTTCCACTGAATGTTTAATGAATAAGCAAAGGATTTGGTCTGACTTACTCATTTGACCTAAGATGAAATCAAACCTCCATGAATATATGTGATTGGTTATCAACCAGAGACTGAGCCAAATGTACTTCTCCTGGTTTTCAGTCTCCTGCGATTAAATTTTATGCCATGCCAATGTCTCATGCAATTTTTAAAAAATCTGGCTGCACAGTGAATGGAATTAAAAACGGAACCATATTTATTTACCTCACCATGCCAATTGGAAAAGGAAGGGAAAATATAGTATCTAAAACTACTGCACAAGGACAAAACCAGAACATGAAATGATTCTCTCCATCAAGTAAATATTTAATTTGGCTGAAGTTCCTGGAAAGGAGCATGCCTGGTGGAATAAACATGGATTCTGGAAGTAAGGAGGCTGGACTCTGGCTCCTAGCTCTATGCTGACTGAGTGGCTTGCTGCTTCAATTCCCAGAGCCTCTACTTGCCTGACTCTAAAACTGGGTATAACAATATCTACCTTCTCGGAGTAACTGCTAATGGGGCCAACATTTCTTTTAAGGCTGTTGAAAATCTAAAACTAAAATAATGAAATATTCAACATCATTGGGATTTAACACTTTAAATGATGCCTTTATGGAATATTTCAGTAATCACTATCTTCTGATCACAAGTGTGAGGGCTCAGTTATTAATGTGTGTAAAAGATAACAAAGAACATATACTAGGTGTTCAATCATAGATACCTAAGTTGATTTCTGTCACTATTATTATCACATTCTAAGTATAAATAAAATGCAGACTGCTTTGCCCCATCTCTATAGATAACTGGTCCAAAATACTACATGAGGCCAGAATATGCAAGTCATCAGGATGACCCTTTGGTGGCTCACACCTGCAATCCTAGCTACTCAGGAGACTGAGAGCTGAAGATCTTGGTTTGAACCCAGCCCAGGCAGGAAAGTTGGTGAAACTCTTATCTCTGCTTAACTACCAGAAAACTGGAAGAGGCACTGTGGTTCTAAGTGGTAGAGAGGTAGACTTGAGCAAAAGAGCTCAGGGACAGTACCCAGGCCCTGAGTTCAAGTGCCATGACTGACTAACCAACCAACAAACGACAACAAAAAAAATAGAAGGTGGAAGACTAATCATTTTAAACACCAGAAAATGGGTACTTGACGGGGTGGGATCGAGGGAACAGGAGTAGAAGAGGAGAAGAGAGAATGTACTCAAGAATTCAATGCATACCCTATAAAAATTGAGAGGTGAGAGAAGACGTAGGAGGGATGGGTGAGAATGCTGAAAGGGATGACACCGATCAAGACACATTGCATTCATAAACTCCTTTGATAAATGGCAACTCCCTTCTACAACTACTTGAAAATAATACAAGTTTTACAAAAGGAAAGTTCTATATCAGGGAACCTTCTGAAAAGACATTTGCATTGTGAATCCCCTATACTGTCGGTCATAGTCCTCATATTTAATTTCTGTGTAAACCCGCATTGCAGCACTTTGTTTTGTTTTCAGACTGCCCCAAGTGCCTAGAACCATCCTGTGAAAGCAAATCAACTAAGGAACTCACAAAAAGGGCACTTGTTACACACCAGCAACAGAAGAACCATAGTCTAACAGGCTGTTTCCCTGTCTAGAAAGCACAGTGCTTCCAATTTCCTTATAAAGTCATGATTAATTTTCACCTCCTTGGGAAGTTCCTCTTGTTCTATCACTAAGATGCACTGTGATTATTTGCTTATAAATCTAATATTCCCTTTACTACTCTGTGTCCTATGAGTTGCTAGAAAACAATAACTGATTTTTATTCATCTTTGCATTTACAGCATCCAATGTCATGATATTTTTGAACATATGGTGCAGGACTGTCTTCTAATATGTCCCAGAGAGGCCATTAGTGTTCAGGTACAAGAGCCTGACATTCACCTGAACTGTAACATGGAAAGTTTTCCAGCCAGAGAGAGCACTACCCTAATAGTCTTTGTAGAAACATGCCCAGGCTGGGCAGGTGTGGCAAACATTCATTGCTTTTGAACAACAAAGAGACACAGGGGGTAATAGCAAATTAACAAGCTGAGAATCACAGTAAGCACTCTGGGTAAGCAGATATCGTTCTGCCAGAGTTTAATTTCTTGTTGACCTTGTTAACCTCCCTCCAAATAAGTTCTTCAAAGTGGTGTTTTAAATAATTGTTCCAGTCTTCTCTCTCCCTCTCCCTCTCCAATATACACCACTCCCCTGCCTAGACACATTCATGCCACATTCAACCCCAAGTCAATTACTAATGAAAATAGAAGGGATAGGAGAAGACAGAATTATTTGCCAGCAGCAGGAGTTCTGGGATTTCACTCATAAGATATTACGGTGGGCTTCTTTTCTCAATATTTTCAACTCTAAGTAATAATTGAAGGACCTGGACAATCCCAGATCACTCTGAAAACACAAGCAGGTGAAATGGATTTACTTCATGTCAGTGGTAGAGATTCAGACTACATTCAAACACAGTGAACTGGATTTCTGGTAGCTGTCTGATTTACTGACTTCTGGAGTGTTCTTTCAAAAAGGGGTATGGGCAAGCAGGAAACAGGACACTTTATTATATCAACAATGCATTCATTTAAATGAAACTAGAAGACATGTATGCCATGCAATGATCAGACTTGAGCTATGTCATAGGACTAGCTGAATCTGATACACTGTTAGCTACAATCAGATTTTTTTTTTAAGAATAAATTTGTGCTGGTGACAATGAGACTTAAAAAAGCAGCATTTTGAGGTAGGGTATAAAGATTGAACCCAGGGCCATAAGCATGCTGGGTAAACGCTCTACTACTTGAGTCACATACCCCCAGCCCCAGAAGCATTCATTTTCACTAACTCTTTCATCCTTAGAAATTATATTCCAGTAACTGATCAAGAAAATCATACATCATGACCAATTAGGCTTCATCCCTCAGTCACAAGGATGGTTCAACATCCATAAATCAATCAACGTAATTCACCACATAAACAGATCTAAAATTAAGAATTACATTGTTATCTCAGTCGATGCCCAAAAAGCCTTTGACAAAATACAACATCCATACCTATTAAAAGCTTTGGAGAGAACAGGAATAGATGGAACATTCCTCAAAACAATAAAAGCCATATACAACAGACCAACTGCTAATATCATATTAAATGGAGAGAAATTTAAATCATTCCCCCTGAACTCAGGAACAAGACAAGAATGCCCACTCTCCCCACTTCTGTTCAACATAGTGCTGGAATCCCTAGCCATAGCAATAAGGCAAGAGGAGGACATCAAAGGGATCCACATCGGCAAGGAAGAAATCAAGTTATCCCTATTCGCAGACGACATGATCTTATATCTGAAGGACCCAAAAAACTCAGTACCCAAACTCCTACACCTAATATACCAATTTGGCAAAGTAGCAGGATACAAAATCAATCCACAAAAGTCAGCAGCTTTTCTGTACACCAGCAATAGACAAACAGAAAAGGAAATTATAGAAACAATTCCATTTACAGTAGCCAAAAAAAGAATAAAGTACCTAGGAATCAACTTAACCAAGGACGTGACGGACCTATTCAATGAAAACTACAAAAATCTAATAAGGGAAATCAAAGAAGACACAAGGAGATGGAAAGACCTCCCATGCTCATGGGTAGGCAGAATCAATATAGTGAAAATGGCCATATTGCCCAAATTGTTATACAAATTCAATGCAATACCTATCAAAATCCCAGCCACATTCTTCACTGAAATAGAGAAACCAATCCACAAATTCATATGGAACAGCAAAAATCCTAGAATAGCCAAAGCAATTCTAGGCAAAAAAAAATAGTGCAGGAGGTATCACAATACCAGACTTCAAGCTCTACTACAAGGCCATCATAACAAAAACAGCATGGTATTGGTATAAAAACAGATCGGAAGACCAGTGGATTAGAATTGAAGACCCAGAAATAAAACCGCACTCTTACAGCCCACTGATATTCGACAAAGGAGCTAAAGACATACAATGGAATAAACATAGCCTCTTCAACTACTGGTGCTGGGAGAACTAGGCAGCCATATGCAGAAAACTCAAAGTAGACCCAAGCCTATCACCATGCACCAAGATCAACTCAAAATGGATCAAGGACCTCAATATCAGACCTGAATCCTTGAAACTACTGAAAGACAGAATAGGAAAGACGCTAGAACTTATAGGCACAGGAAGGAACTTCCTGAATATAGTCCCAGGGGCACAACAAATAGGGGAAAGACTCGACAAATGGGACTACTACAAATTAAAAAGTTTCTGCACAGATAAGGACATAGCCACCAAAATAGAAAGACAGCCAACGATATGGGAAAGGATATTTACCAGCACAGCAACAGACAAAGGCCTGATATCGGTCATCTACAGAGAACTCAAAAAACTAAGCCCCTCCAAGCCCAATAAACCTATTAGGAAATGGGCAAAAGAGCTAAAGAGAGACTTCACAAGAGAAGATATAAAAATGGCAAAGAAACACATGAGGAAATGCTTAACATCCCTGCTAGTAAAGGAAATGCAAATAAAAACAACCCTGAGATACCACCTCACCCCAGTTAGAATGGCCTATACTCTGAACTCAGGCAACAACAAATGCTGGAGGGGGTGCGGGGAAAGAGGAACCCTTCTCCATTGTTGGTGGGAGTGCAAATTAGTACAACCACTTTGGAAAACAGTATGGAGGTTTCTCAAAAAGCTCAATATAGACCTACCCTATGACCCAGCCATACCACTCCTAGGCATCTATCCTAAACAGCAAAATCCAAGATATCAAAAAGGCATTTGTACTTCCATGTTTATCGCGGCACAATTCACAATAGCCAAAATATGGAAACAACCCAGATGCCCCTCTACAGATGAATGGATCCAAAAAATATGGTACCTATACACAATGGAATACTACATAGCGATTAGGAATGGTGAAATATTGTTATTCGCAGGGAAATGGTCAGAACTTGAACAAATAATGTTGAGTTAGACAAGCCTAGAACACAGAAAACGAAGGGGCATGATCTCCCTGATATATGACTGTTAACAAAGGGAGACGGAGAGACAGTAGAGACCAAGTCTGTGAATACTGTATATGTTCTTGATACATTGTATATTGCATATATGTCTACCTGACCTAGACAAGGGATAGAAAAACAGGTCGTAAGATATCACAAGAAATGTACACACTGCCCTACTATGTAACTGCACCCTTTTTGCACAACACCTTGTAAAAAAATTTATGTTCAATTAATAAAAAATAAACAAATTAATTAATTAATAAAAAAAGAAATTATATAATATTTTAATATATGGGACACATGTATTTATATTTGTCTTGGATATATGGCCCATATATGTGCACATATACATAATACAAACATACACATGATATGTGTGATATATGGAGTATTAACATACATTTAAGCCCATTCTTTTCAATCAATTTTTCCAGCGAAGAGTTAGATAATAGAACAAACAAAAACCCTACCAGTTTTCAATATGGATAGGAAAATAAGGCTATATCACTTGATAGCTTTTTAATTTTAAACGTAATCTTTCTCCAATTAACTCCCCCTTTACTCCATTATATATGCGGACCTCATTCATGAGCTGAGTTTTCATCTTACATGTTATTTCCTAGAGCTAGGTTTTCACTGACCATTTAGATTGCATCAGTCCTCTAGGAATGATAGGAATCAGTGTGGAGGGTGAGGGTAGAATAGGAAAATGACCCCAGGTAATGTGAAGTTGTTTAAGCATGAGGAAGTGGCCCTTAGTTTTTATCCAATTGAGTCAAAGGACAAAACCCTGAACATAGTTTTCATTGAAAAACAAGATCTCAGTGCATTCACAACCTTACTGCAAGGGTATCTGTCTTATACTGCCAAGTACTGTGGAGGCCAGGAGATGCTAAGGGGTCATAACTATTGGATCATCAGTGTCTATCTTTACAGCTTACAAAGAAAATGATGAAAAAGTGTCATGGCAGATGTGGAGGAAGTACTTGAGAGACTCAGTAGTGGTAATGTTATAGAGGGGAATGAATTCTTTTAGTCAGGGCTTGGAGTAGAAAAACTTGAAGCAATAGTAAATGAAAACCTAACACTAGTCTTCATATGGATAAAAGAGCCAAAGGCTGTCAAACCTCAGCTCTTCCAATCACCAGTGAACCAGAGCATATAACCTAACCTCTGATTCTCTGTGGTCTGATTTTTTTATTGTCATACTGTTAGCATTAATGAGATAATTTATCTATCATGGGAACACAGTAGCCAGCACAGGGTAAACGTTAAATAAGTGATAACATTCACTGCTATTATTGTAATAAACCAAAAAGAAGATAGAGTAAAGGGATGGTTCTAGAATTGAAGGAAGAACAGAGATGTGCGGGTGGCGGGGTGGGGGGGACGAGGGGGGGGTGCTTTTTACAGATCGATGGTGGCATATTGACAAATGAATTGAAAATTCCAGAAATGTCTGAAAGTTCAGTAACTGTAGAAACAGCAATGGTGTGTGTGTGTGTGTGTGTGTGTGTGTGTGTGTGTACACTCAAGCACTAGTCCTGAGGCTTGAACTCAGGACCTGGGTGCTTTCCCTGAGCTTTTATGGTCAAGGCTAGTGCTCGGCCACTTGAGCCATAGTTCCACTTCAGACATATTGGTGGTTAATTGGAGGTAAGAATTTTATGGACTTGGCTAGCTTTAAAACCTGTGTTCAGATCTCAGCTTCCTGCACAGATAGAATGTCAGGCAAGAGTCATGAGCACCCAAAAGGTTCCATTCTGAGTTTGTTACCTAGTCAAAATGAAAGAAAGAGGAAAGGCAGGGAAGCAATAGTCTCTATGATCATATTACTATGGAGGCTAAATAAATAAAAATAGTTCATGAAAATAGGTTCTAACTTTTTAAAACAGG
Organism: Perognathus longimembris pacificus; assembly: GCF_023159225.1. Taxonomy (NCBI): domain Eukaryota; kingdom Metazoa; phylum Chordata; class Mammalia; order Rodentia; family Heteromyidae; genus Perognathus; species Perognathus longimembris. Next base: position 44,653,461 of record NC_063167.1, on the reverse strand, counting down.
CAAAATATAGAGATCAAGCCACTTCTTTTAGAAAAAAAAGGTTTCTCAAGAAAAAATTGTGGGATTTAGCAACATTTTTTGAAACCACATATGTAACTTACTCTTTTATAAAAGCAAACATCAGACTATAGATTCATAAATTCAAATCCCATTTTTCCAACTCATAATACATACTCAAGACATTATGCAATGAGAATGGAATATAACCTAATAAAAGGTAGGGAAATATGATAAGAAAATATAGGAGTGAGTCTATTTTAAGTGTCAGGTATAAGCATAAAACAAATTCAAAAAGTCTCCTATTTTGCTGGATACTGGTCCTTCACACCTGTAATCCTAGCTATGCTGAAGACTTGAGATCTGAGATCCTAATTCCAAGCCAGTCTGGGTAGAAAAGTCTTCAAGACTCATCTCCAAAGCAAAAATCTGGGCCAAAGGAGTAGCTCAGATGGTAGAGTGCCAGCCATACGTAAGCAAGCCAAGCAAGCACGAGAACCTGAGTTCATGTATGAGTGCCCTATTTAATTTCAAATGACAGTAGAGAAATATCAGTTATTTTGGGTAATTTAAAAATAAAAATATCAAGGTCAACAAACTTATTCTTGAGTAATACTAACTCTTATCTTAGAAATCCTACCACAAAAAAAAAGTGTTTATTTAAAAGTCTAAGTCTCCTGAGCCTGGAAAAGTATAAAGTATGATTTGGGGCAGAGCTACAAATCTAGCTTTCTCTCTCTGGTCATTTTGTGTTAATCTTTAAATAAAATGGCGTAAAGTGATTAATCTCCAGAGACAAATCTAAGAATTTATTCAAAGTAAATCTCTGCTGTGATATTATTGAAAAGAATCCTCTTTATGTTAACTTCATTATTTAGGATGTCCCATGCTGATCAAATACACAATGTCATCTTCATTAAATATAATTAAGATTCCCCAGGCAGACATACTTGAAATGAAGGGGAGTGGGAATCTCAATTTTTTATACAACGGCTAGGTTTCCTAAAACTCATTCATATTTAATTTTCAAGGATGCTTCACAGCACATTGAATATTTAACAGTCAGAAGGTTTTCAAGCCAGAATGCTAAATGTCAACCTAGTCCTCCAAAAATACTTATTTCATTTGCTGTAAATTAGCTGGACCTCCCTTCAGAAACAGGAGAGAGGTGGGGAGAAGTCTTTATATTTAATTCACTTTAGAACATTGAGATAATATCGATTGACATAATTAGACCATGTAAGAGATTTAATTTTAAATACCAGGCTTATTAAGTATTGTGGAATTCTAAAGCAGTGCTGCTCACATTATAAATGGAGATAATCTTTCAGAAACCCACCCCCTCTTCCTTCCAAATTCCATCCTGCATCATGCAACATATATTAATATACAGAATAGATGTGATAAGTCAGTGCCAGCCCAGACAGAAACGGAGACTTCACAAGCACTGGGCCAATTAACAATACAAAATGACAACTGAGAATCCTCACTCCCTGTCAGAACCTAATGAGAAAGGAACATACAAAATCCATTTTGATTTTTATCTGAGGCAAATATTCTAGTGCCATAGTATTGGCTGGGGTTAATGACTATCAATCACCAGCAGTACTTTCTGATCCTTCCGGGACAAAAGAATAAGATAGGAGATTTTTTTTATAGGTTCGCACACTCATCCCAAAACTGTAAGTGGTAAAACAATTGACTTTACTTTCAGAGAGAAAGGATATTGCTTTTCAGCCCTGATAGAAGAATAAATGTACAAAGCAAAGGAAGAATAGAAAATCTCTAAGAGTTAATAGGATCCATGAGACATCAGCCCATCTTGGGCCAAAATTCAGTTCCTCCAAGCCTTAAAATCATAGCAAGTGCGGCCAGATGAAATGATTTCAGAGCAGGACCTGGTGTGTGTGTGTGTGTGTGTGTGTGTGTGTGTGTGTGTGTGTGTGTGTGTGTGTGTGTGTGTGTGTGTGTGTGTGTGTGTGTGTGTGTGTGTGTGTGTGTGTGTGTGTGTGTGTGTGTGTGTGTGTGTGTGTGTGTGTGTGTGTGTGTGTGTGTGTGTGTGTGTGTGTGTGTGTGTGTGTGTGTGTGTGTGTGTGTGTGTCCCACTGCCACTGCACAGAACAGAGCAACACAAGACTTCCCCACTAAAGGCCTTCTCCCACCTCAAGCCAGGAAAGGAACTACAATTTGCTCTGATGGCTCTAATTGGGGAGAATGAAATGGCCTCACATTTTGGTAATGTCACTTTGAACATGTCAACAAGGAGTTCACTCTGAATATCTGTTGGACAGCACTCCAGTTTGGGGATTATCTTTGATCTGTAACAATGTTTATAGAAATGGGAAGGGGAATAGGAAAACAGCACCCCCATTTCTTGAAAGCAAGGAGGTCTACATCTGTACCCTGGTGTTCTGTTCATGTTATTTAATGAGAATCAAATAGGTTTGGGTTAAGTGGCAGAGTAGTTGCCTATCATATGCAAGGCCCTGGGATCAACCCCCAGTGCCATCCTCAGTCTCCATCCATTACCAAAAATACAAAATAAAATTATCAAATTATTTTTCATTCATTTTGCTAAAGACATCTTTAAAAAGACAAATCTCTAACATTAGTCTGTTGGGTTTCCCCTCTATTCAACAAGAGAAACCAGGAAAGCCTGACTTTGGATTGTGTGTTACAGACCAAAGGTTTACTGAGTGCCCAGAAGAGTTCCAGTAGTTAATTAGTTGGGATTCCCATTCCTCACTATCTAGATGGAAGAGGAAAGAAGGGAGGGAAGATGGAAGAAAAGTTCTCATCAAGAGCTGAGGGTCTCTTAGAGCTGCGTCCCGGCACCTATAAAGAAGAGAACATGTCTCTTGATGTACATGGAAAATAAATGTGGAGAGTTTGCACATTAGCAGGAATGGGAAATTGCTTCCCTTCATTGATTTGCAAACTCTAACTTAATTACTTCTTCCCCTAATACAATCCCCCCCCCCCGCCCAATTCATAGCTTCTTTAAACTTGATGCTAAAAGAATCAAATTAAAGAAAGGGTAATCAGTCCTCTCAGGACTTCTCATGGATTCCAAAGCAAGTCATAGCAGGCTGCAACTTTTCTTCTGCAAATAATGCTGTTATTCTTATTAGTGACTTTTATCTCATTCTCAAACTTCCCCTCCCCTTTTACTAAGGCACTTGCTGTTCTCACCACCCCATAGGCTTAGATAGGCAAGAATCACTGCTTCATTTATCTCCAGTGAAAGATGAATGAAGAAGAAAGGGCAAGGATTAATAGTCATTAATCATGCATGTACCTAAGAGTGTCTCAGATACCTATACCACACAACAAGACTTAAAACAAACAAATGTCAGTTCATGATCCCACTCTATGAGGACATGACCAATCTGCAGGTGAAGCTACCACTACAAAAAAAAAAAAAAAAAAAAGGCCATTTAAAGCTAGGCCCTGGTAGTTCACACCTATAATCCTAGCAACCCAGAAGGCTGAGACTTGAGGATCCCAGTTCAAAGCTAACCTGTGCAGGAAAGTCTGTGAGACTTTATCTCCAATTAACCATCAGAAAGCTGAAAGTGGAACTGTGGCATAAAAGCTAAGACACAGTGCCTAGGCCCTCAGTTCAAGTCCCAGGACAGGTGCATGCTTGTGTGTGTGTGCGCGCACACGTACACACACACACATGCACGCACACACACAGGGCATGGTTTCAACTAACACACATGCATTCTGAGGGATTTTGGCTTGTCTCAAGAGTGTTTTGCTCAAACTCAAATTCTCATTTCTGATTCTAAATCTCAACAAGGTAACCTAGCTCATACAATCTAATAAAGTAATGCTGGAGTGGGCTTTTACAATGGAGATTCAGTTCCTTTCAGTTCCTAGATCACCTGTCTATTTAAAGGCAACAATAATTTTTAACAATAAACACATACCCAGAACAAAAGACAAACTAAACTGGCACTAGTGGCTGACATCTGTAATCTCGCTACTTACGAGGTTAAGACCTGAAAGAATGAGGTTCAAAGCCAGCCCAGACAGAAAAGCAAAAACAAAACAAAACAAAACTGGGCTGGAGGCATGGCTCAACTGGTAGAACACTGGTAGTGAGCAGCAAGTTAGCTGAGTGAGAGTTAAGCCCCAGTATCAGCATACACACACATATACATACACATACACATAAACACGCAAATCATAGTTGTGTACATTCCTAAGAATTCATAACCACATGAAAATTATGTATGCAGGTCATTCAGCTTTGCCTACAGTTTTCTGAGACAGCAATAAAATTAGCAGTGGTTGATGCTTTATTTCAAAGGGAGTCCCTCCATCCATTCTTTGTTCTGTATTTCAGTCCCGTCTCAAGGTCTCCCAAGCAGGCAGAAGAATGTACTGTTCCTATTATCTCAGTGTCCAGGAGAAAGTCTAACCAGTTAAAACACACCACACACATGGGATCAATTAGGTGGAGATAACCTTTATATTTGGAAAAGTACTGCAATGTGAGCCAAACCCATGAAAGTCTGACCTACATCTGAAACTGAAAAACAGCAATGATTCTAAAGATTTAAGCCCTTTAAGCTACTGCATTTGAGCATCAGTAAAAACAGTGTGGTGGGAAGGAAGCTAAATAAGGTGCTACATAAGCTATATGGAAAAGCAGCATATCAAAACTAACTGAGACTTTTCAAAGCATCCATCATGATGCAGGCATCATACAGGGAAGGTAAAGAATGTCTGGCAGGTTTGTTTCAAATCTTGAGTAAATTTCCAGTTGACACTCTTTGACTATATATTAATCATTGAGAAAGTCTTCACCATTTCTGTCAGTTTAAATCCTTGGAGGGTCCTATGTTTTATTCCCCTCCCCTCTGTCTCTGACCGTGAGTACTAATTTCTCAATGCCATTCTTGGCAGAAAACCAAATACCTATTTTCTGTGTTTGATTTATAGGAGCTTCAGAAGAATTAGAAAGCAGAATAAGAAACCTTAGTATTATGATATTATGACATATATTTCATTAGGAAAGAGAAAGGAGTGACAAGACTATCTATGGAGTGGTGGTAGAGCCAGGCACATACTGGGTGTGGATACATGGAGACATAGTTAAGGCTCTTCAGCTCATAAAGTTCAAATCCTTATTCCCCAACCACTTACTAACAGTGCCACTTTAGGCTAGTTGCTTGGGCAAATGCTTGCTCATGCCTGTAATCCTAGCTTCTCACAAGGCAGAGGTTGGGTGTATCAAAGTTCAAGACCAACTTTGGCAAAGAGTTCACCAGACTCCATCTCAACAGAAAAATGCTAGGCATGGTGGAATACACCTGCAATTCCAGCTATGGTGCAAGAGTAAATAGGAGGATGGTAATCCTGATGGGCTTGAACAAAAAGTGAGAGCCTATCTCAAAAATAACTAGGGCAAAAAGGGCTAGAAATGTGACCCAAGTGGTAGAGTACTTGCTAAGTAAGCACAAGCCCCGCCATGAGTTCAAACCCTACTAGCACACATATGCACAAAAAGAAATAGAAGTCTTGCCTACTTATGAGATTGCTATAGTAAGAAAGAAAAAGCAAACCAAAAGGAAAGGTCCAGGAATATAATAAGCACAATAAATAAAGCTATCATCATGTAATTATCATAATCATTACTGTTTGTTCCAGAGTTGTTTTTATCATTGAAAAACATTAGAATTATTCCAAAAAGAGCTGGGTGTGGTGGCATATGCTCATAATCCTAGCTTCTCAGGAGGATCATAGTTTGAAGCCAGACTGGGCAGAAGTTAGTAAGACTAACTACCTCAGAAACAAATCTGGCATGGAAACACAATGCCCATAGTAGTCCCAAACAAAAGGATGAGACCCTATCTAAGAGACAAATAAAGAAAAAGAACTGGAATGGGTAGGTGGCTTAAATGGTAGAGTGTTTACTTAGCAAGCATAAGTGCCTGAGTTCAATCGCCAGTGAACTCAAGTTTAAGGCCAGCCAGGGTAAGCTGGGTTACAAAGGTAGACCCTATAATCTTGCCATTTAATTATTCTTTCAATACAGAAAGTCATCTCTGGACCCATTCTTTTCTGGAATTCTTCTTTGGCTTGTGGTAATGTCCTACTGGCCACTATCAGCCTCAGAATTGGTGAAATTCACAGGGTAAAACATTCTACGAAGTGAAGTGCTAAATACTTCACTATTCCTACTCCCTTCTCATGATCAAGACAACCTGAAGCACAATACAGGCTTGAAATTTGAGTCATGTCACAGTCAAGAGCTAAAAACAAACAAAAACAGTAAAACAACATGATCTTGGGCCATGCTGCACAAAATCAGACATGGTGCCAGTTTCACAAAACATTATCTACAAGGTTCACTTCTGGTAAAAATGAAATTTTCCTACATATAAAGCATTTATGTAGTGATCACTATTCATTCCCAGACTAGCTTATCATTTTTTCAGGAGAGTGGAATAATTTATAGCCGCTTACCACAGCTCTTCCTTTCAGCTAAAGCAGCAAAGATAATCTCATAATTATTTTCACTGAAAGCTAGTAAAAACAAAAGCAAAAAGCAAACTCAAGAAACAAACCAGCAGAAGCTTTAGGAGTCTTTTCAGAGCCTGGCACCATTTACATCACAGAATTTAACAATCACAACGAGTTGGACTGCTCATGTTTCATTATATTACCAAAACCAAGAAGAAAGCATAGAATAATTTCCAGATGGGGGCCTTTCTTGTACAGATTTTTCAACTCAACATTGTTCTGGAAACTTTAGTCATCTGAATACAGAGCTGTCACAATTCTATGAAAGAATCTTGCTTGGAGATAAACAGATTCACATATTCCATTTACTCATTAGAAAGAGAGAACAAGAAGAATAAAGGATGCAAAACTCTCCTATAAACAGAACAACCAATGGCTGGAAAACAATACAGTTCAACACCAAGTTACCAGTTTCTCTCTAGAGAATATTTCTGACTTTTTCTAATTATCAAATATAAGCTCCCATTTATTATAACATCCTGTGTTGTAAGTTTCCATTTTCCTTATAAACTTAACATTTTAAAATGTGCAAAGATTTACAGAGCCATGGGTTAAGTGGCTTCAGAAATTGAAAACATCACAAAAACACAGAGCACAGCAGATCAGCACTCATAACATACAGGGCCAAAGGAACACTGGAATAAACAGATTCACTCTTTTAGCACTCTAGCTGGCCTCAGATGAGTCCTGCCTTTCTTAAGTGTGAGTTCCAAGAGCTGCTCCTCTTCCCCGCCCCCCACCCCAGGGTATCCAAATGTAGAAATACTACTATGAATGTAAAAAAAGCCTCTTGGTTCAAAATGGGAATGCCTTTTGTTATGGTTTAGATATGAGATGTCCATCCCTTCCCTCCCCCAATAAAACCTTGTTTGGAACCATAGTCCTCACTTGGTGGCACTGTTGAGAGGTACTTGAACCATGAAGATGCTAACTGAATTCATCAATGGGTCAATCCATGGATGGGTTCACACTGAACAGGCTCTTAGGAGGTGAGGTTTGGTTGGAGGAAATAAGTCACTGGCATATACTTTCAATTTGTATTTTGTCCCTGGCCTCTTCCTGTTTCTGTCTGTCATAAATTGAACTCTTGTTCTGTCACACCATTTCAACATTACATCCTACCTCCCCAGGAATAATGGTGTTGAGCCACTATGTATCAAAACAGCTGAAACATGGATTAGAACAAATCTTTCAGACAGGCCCAGTGTCTCACACCTATAATCCTTGCTACTGGTGAGGTGGATATTGAGAGGATCATGGTTTGAGGCTAAAAGTTCACAAGAAACCATCTCAAGAGAAAAAAAAGTTGGTGCTGTGGTGCACACTTGTCATCCCCAGCTACGGCAGAAAGCTTAAATAGGAGGATCACAGTCTGGGCTGGCCTGTGCAAAAGCTGAGTCAACTCAGAAAAGAACCACAGTAGAAATGGACTAGAGGTTTAAATGGTAGAGTGCCTGCAGACAGTGCAAGCACAAAGCCTTGCATTCAAACCCTAATACTTACCCCCTGACTGGGAAGAAAAAAAAAATCCTATTTTTCTCAGGTACTTTGTCACAGTAATGCAAAATGACTAAGAGACTTCTCAAACCTCCAACCACTATATTAAAAATAACAAACCCACAACTTTTTCCATTATGGAAAACCTATAAAAGAAGATAAAATGGTATATTAAGCATCCACATATCCATTCCCTAATGTCCATTATTACCAGCTCATACTGTCCATCCTGTCCATACTGTCCATATGCTTACTTTCCCCAACCAAGATTTCTAGAGAAAATTAAACATAATATGTCATCTACAATTAGTTTGTAAAACCCACAACCAAATACCTCTAAGACCTGACAATACCACTACAAGAAGCACACGAATCATAATTCCTGGATACTATCAAACCCTCACTCATGTTGAAATTAGAGTGCTGTACTGACCATGCTCTCCTGGGACAGGGAGGAGGAGGCAGTGATGAGTTCCACACCATGGCTCCTCATGGTTTTGCTTTAGATCCATGGCAGTGCTTACAACATAATATGATTTAGTGCCTGGGGCTGAAATCACTGCAGACTTCACCAAGGGTCCTCGCTTTGTCTTATAGCTCAAGTGCAACCTTATTCACTTCGAAGGGAAGATACACCACAGTAACCTAGGGGAAGCCATTTTCTGAGTGGCATTTTCATAATTAGGAGCAAACGATTCAATGAATTCAGGTCTCCTGGATTACTTATGCCCTAAGAACATTCCTTAAAACCACTTAACCGAGAACTGCTGGCTCACCTCTATAATCCTAGCTTCTTTAGAGACTAAGATCAGAGAGTATCTGTTGGAAGGCAGCCTAGGCAAACAAATCCATGAAATTCTTATCCTCAATTAACCAGCAAAAAGCAGAAGTAGAGCTGTAGCTCAAGTGATAGAGTACCAATTGCCAAACAAGAGCACAAGGTCTGAGTTCAAGCCCCCTGTACTGGCACCAGAGAAAGGGGCAAAATACTTCTCAGGAAAAGAAATTCAGATTTATAGGCTGCAGAAATAATCTAGCAAGTTCCCACATATTCCTCAACCATCTTCCCCAATGGTAACAGCTTACATAGGATCTAAAAACTGTATACATCTATAGTGACCTGACTTTAGAAAAGAGTATCAAGACTATCTGAGCAAAGCATCATTCCAACAAGCCATGCTGAAACAATTGGATAGACACATGCATAATAAGTTGGACCCTTATCTTACATCATATATCATAATTAACCCAAAATGGGCTAGGCACAATAGTTCACCACCTGCAATCCCAGTTATACCCAGAGTGTGACACTGTAAAGTTGTATTGTTTAAGCCCCTGCATTTTCAGCAAGAAGAAACGAATGCAGCTCTGAAGAATAGTCCTTCTGCATCTCTTTTGTGGCCTCAGTCTTCTCATCTAAGAAATGGAGCCAGATCTCTGATTTATGGGGTAGATGAGATAAAGTACTTAACACATAAGAAGTGCTCAATAAATAGTAACTAATGACTTACCACTCAGTAGCCAGAGATGGTTCCTAGTGTGTGTAAGTTACACTGCATTTGGAACAAAGAACTGTGACAAATAATTTCAAAGTCTATTCCAACAGTAGCAGTAGATTCTATCATGGGCTCCAAAGGCAATGTTACAACTAACTTAGTTGTCTTTCCATATAGGTGATGTGATACCACATGAGTCACTTACGTAAAACTACAATTCCAAGGTAATTTTCTATTGAGGTAGACACTCTCCAGATGTAGATAGGTCATGTTGTAAGCTTGAAGTTTATTCTTCAGCACATATAATCATATAATATTGCTATATTAATATAATAATTGCTATAAATGTTGCTATTATCTACTTAATCAACACCAGACCACTTGGCCAATTAGCAAAGTGAATGTCAGAGGTGGATTTCTGAGTGTCTTTGAAATGAATGGTTTTTAAAGCTAGCAAATGGGCCCTCGCTTGGGAAGTTAAAGATATGTTCAAATCATGAATCAAGTGTTTTAGAGGTACCTGTACCTCTTGTATAAATAAGGCTTCAGCCTTGATAAGTTTGTCCCCTAAGTGACCATGAGTCCAGCCCAGTTGGAAGATTTCCAGTCCCTAGGTGCTCCTGCACAGTCGTAATGGCATTAAGTAATGTTCTTCATACAAAGCAGTGGTGAGAACAACTGAATAAGAGAACTGGCCAGATATGGTGGCTCACACTTGGAACTACAGATCAGGAGGATCACAGTTTGAGGCCAGCCCAGAAAAAAGTTCATGAAATCCTGTCTCAACCAAAGTATGGGTATGGTAGCATGTACCTGCTATCCTAGCTCCAGTGGAAGTATAAATAAGAGGATCACAGCCCAAGAGAACTCAAGCATCAAAAGGAAGCCCTTATCTCAAGAAATAACCAATGCAAAAAAGGGCTTGGTAGACTGCTTCAAGGGGTAGAGCCCCCACCTAGCAATGCCTTGAGTTCTAACCTAGGACTCTAAAAAGAAAATAGAAGAGAGCAGAGACTTCATTAAGCACAGAATAATTTTGTATGGATGATTTTGTGTATGCTTCCTGATATGCAGCTGTTAATGATTGTCTTATGTATAGTAGAATCTTGTCTCTGTTTTATTTATCTATTTGGCAAGGTTGTGGGACAGTAGCTAAACTGCACTCACTACTATCAAAATCCACTTCTCCCAAACCTCTATGACTTGGACCTAACCAACTGGCTTAGCTTTGCAACAGGTGGTAGTGACTGAGAGCTGTATGCAATCTTTAACAGAAGGAAAAAATGTATGCTTCGGGGGCTGGGAATATGGCTTAGAGGTAGTAAGTGTGCTTGCCTTGCATGCATGAATGAAGCCCTGGGTTCAATTCCTCAGTACCACATGAAAAAGCTGGAAGTGGCATTGTGGCTCAAGTTGTAGAGTGTTAGCCTTGAGCAAAAAGCCAGAGACAGTGCTCAGGCCCTGAGTCCAAGCCCCAGGACTGGCTAAATAAATAAATAAATAAAATAACAAACCACCATCTTTATAAAGCAAAAAAAGTCTTTTTGTTTGGGTTTATAATGTAGCAATTTAGTATTATACTTGAGCTGCTCACAGGATCTGATTGACTGACAGTGAATGGACAGTCAGCGATAATGTAATTTTTTGCCAGTCTTGAGGTTTGAACTCAGGGCTTGAGTACTGTCCCTGGCTTCTTTTTGCTCAAGGCCATCACTCTACCTCTTGAGCCACAACGCCACTTCTGACTTTTTCTATATATGTGGTGCTGAGGGATGGAACCCAGGGCTTCATGTATGCGAGACAAGCACTCTACCATGTACTTTTTGCTGGCAGGAAAAATTAATTCAGATAGTGCAGGGGAGGCTGTTTTAAAGAACCAGAATGAAATAATGAGCTCACTGTGACTGAGCTCTCAGTCCTTTCATTTTAGAGATTAGGAAACTGAGGCCTGGAGCAGATGAATAATTTTTGCAAGGAAGGTCTCCACATGCTTCCATTTCTAAAGCAGACCTCCTCCATGAATGTGATAGGATTCCTGCACTGTTACCTGACTGGGCCTCCACCAAAAGCCTCCACTGCCTTAACCTGAGGGCCCCAAGTCAGAGTATTTATTCAGCATCTAGAATTTTCCCACATTTCCATTGCTGAAGGCAAAAAATTAATCAATCAGATCAAGAAGCTATTAGTGGATGACAGAGATTTTTGAGCAAATTCTTTCTTCAAGTCTTTGCCATTAAATGGGTAACTAGGGGGCTGAGGAGACTTAAAACAACAACAACAATAACCATAATTCCTCCTAGTGAAAAGCCTCTCACTTGTAAAACTTTAACTTCATTAAGCGGTCTCTGTCTCTAAGTTTGCTTTAAATGATTAATGTTGTGGAGGAAGGTTGAAACATAGAGACTCACAGAGCCCTTAGATGGAGGATATGCAGGAGGTGGGTGTTAGGTCCGGGCTGATGATTTAGACTAGGCCCTTATCCATCTCTGGGTTTCTGAGACATGACAGGACACCAAGAGCTGCATCTCAGTGGGAATGGGGCAGTGGGGAAATATACTAGCTCTGCTCAAGGTTAAACTTAGTCATCCCATTCTTTGTCCCTTCCCAAATAGTAATGTCTCCAGAAAGGTGCTTCCAAGCATGTGGAGTAAGAAAGCTAGTAACTTGGTGATATTTGAACGCCTCATATTTTCCTATCCTGGGAGTGGGAGAGGGCATGTCTGATTCCAACCTATTGTGGAGACTGTCTCTGAATGGCCTAGATGCTGGGCTGCACCAATTGCGCTGGGGAAGGAGCTAGGTCCTCTGCACCTGTCATCCGTGACTAGAATGCTACATCCGGACCTGTTCTCACCACTCTGCCATTCATTACCACATTCTTGTGTATGCATTAAAACAAAATGAATTCTGAAATAAGTTGGTTGAGAAGATAAAATATAAATGAAGGAGCAGAAAAGCATGTTGGGGTTGAAAGTGGTTGATTCTCACTAAAAACAGCACTGAAATACTTTCTGCTCCCATGTGTGCTGACAGTGGATCTGTGACTGTTAGCTTAGAGCTGAAAAGTTAAGCATAGGTCATAAGCTGACAAATGACTACACTTAAGCTCTTCCTCCTACCTTATAATGGATCCTACTCCCTGTAAGGAGATACAAACATTTTAAAAACACTAAAGCAAGCCAACACCTCCCAGGATCCTCTACAAAAGCTTCCTGACTCACTAAGGGAAGCCTACAAGAGATGAGTCATGTTCAAAGAGAATCACAAGCTGTGTTACCACAGGATTCCACTTTCTTTCCCTCTTAAGATCCAATCATCTCCTTTGTTTCCCAAGGAATACAACCAATATAGCCACAGGACTGTTAAGTTTAATCAGTGGCTTAGAGAATGGAAGGCAGCTGTCCTGGGGGTGGTGAGCACACCTCCTTATCCCACACTATCTCATATATATATATATATATATATATATATATATACACACATATATATATACGTATATACATATATATATACATACATATATATATATACACATACATATATACACACATACATACATATATATACACACACACCTTCGCACGTACACCTTTAAAATGCAAAAGGTTAAACTAGTAAGAAAAAGAAGCATTACCAGGTGCTCCACTGTGCGTGTACAGGTCCTGCCTGCTGATGAGGAGGTTTATAGTGACAGAAGCTTCATAACAGCTAATTCCAATCTAAAATTGATTGTAGGATTCCTCTGCTCAACATCCCCCTACCTTCCTGTTAATCTCACAGTGACCTCTTTTAGGCCACAGAAATCTTTCTTACTACTTTGCCCTACCAGCCTCCTTGCTGGTCAACCCGTCCTGCCAGGAACTATCTAGAGACAGATACCATTTATGGAGATGGCAAACCCTCCATTTTCTGTAAATCTAATCATTTCCTCAATTAAGCCTACAGTGAACCTTTCTTTAATTGCAGCCTCAGGACTTCCCCCAGTCACCTTCCCACAACCACTTGATTTACTTTATCTTAATTCACCTTTTATTTGATAGCACTAGCCACCACCCAACATATGTATTTCTTGGTATTCATTATGTCTATTAGACATCTAGCCCTCCTGATAGAATTCAAGCAGTAGGCAAATCCTTGGATGCAAGGATTTTTGTTTGCTTTGATTAGTTGAACCAAAATGTCCCTAGCACAGTATCTCACTCACACTCACACACTCTCTCTGTTCTTGCACACACAAACACCCCCGCCCCAAGCTGGGATATAGGTCAGTGATAGAAGACTTGCTTAGTATGTACATGGTCATGGGTCCAATTCTGAGCATTGAAAAATATGTGTACATATATATATATATATGATTACTTCTCAGCCTTTAGGTTAAGATAAAGTGTAATAAATAAATATAAATGGGTGTCAAGTACTAATGGCTAATGCTTCTAATCCTAGGTTGTCAGAAGGCTAAGGTACAGAGAATCACAATTTGAAGCCAGCTAGGGCAGAAAAGTCCATGAGACTCTATCTCTAAAAGAACCTGCAGAAAGGCTAGAGGCATGATTCAAGTAGTAGAGCACTAAATGAGAAAGTCAGCCAAGTAACTGTAAGGCCAAATTCAAACCCCAGTATTGGGCAAGGGGGGGGGGAGGTGTGAGAAGGAGTGGCTACTTTGGCAGCATATAGAATAAAATTGAATGTTACAGGGAACATTAATATGGCTCTACACAAGAATGACACACAAATCTGTGAAGCATTCCATAATTTTACTAAACATAGATCTACCTTATAATCTAGCAATAGCATTCATGGGCATTTATCCAAAAAAAACAAAAAACAAAAAAAACTAAGATACAGTAAAACCACCTGGACAACCATGTTCGTTGCAGCTACTCACCACAGTCAAAATATTCACCATAGCTAAGGCATGAAATCAGCCCAGCTGGCCCTCAATGAACAAATGGATCAAGAAAATATAGTATAGTTACACAATGGAATTTTGAGGCAGGCGGGAATTCAGTCATAAAATTCAACGCATAACCTACAAAACCAAGAAAATCAAAGGAAGAAGTACAGTTAAGAGGGATGGGGGGAAATGATGAAAGGGTAATATGGATCAAGATGCACTGTATTCATAAACTACTTTGTACAACTACTTGAAAATAATAAAAAAAATTTTCTTAAAGTGCTAGATGACTGGATGTTACATATTACTAAATTTTATGGGAGTTAGCATTTATTCAGAACTTATTATATCCCAGACACATAGCAAGAATTTACCTGCATTACCTCCTGGGAACTTCACAAAGCTGTGAGAGAGGATGTATAGTTTGAGTATTCCTCATTCAAAATTCTTGGGACCAGCATGCTTTCGGTTTTGAATGTTGGATGGGACCAAAGTCTAAACATGACATTAATTTCTGTCTCATATATGTCTTGTATACATAGCCTGAAGGTAATTTTACAAAATATTTTTAGTGGTCCCTTATTTTCAGTGTCACCCATCTCACATGAGGTCATGTATAGAACTCTTTACTTGCTGCATCAAATTAGGTTCAAAGTATAATTCAATACAGCTTGTCATAACATTATTTACAAGATAAATTTGAGGTAGGAATGGCTCTCCAACAGACAAGTCAGAATGAAAACAAGTCTATCTGATTCTACTTAATTCCAATGCTGCATTTCGTGTCCTAGTCCTGCTAGCCAGATTTTGTGGATTTTACTTACTAGGGAGAAAGAGCTGAAATATAAAAAGGCATTTTTCTCCCACAAATTCAGAGAAAACTCTTAAGAAAAAAAGTACCTATAAATATTTATTTGACATTATAGCACATCCCCTTGGGAAAAACAAAATGATTAATAATCAAACAAAGCCTGGGTACAAATCTAGACTTATCTTCTAACTCTTGAAACTCATGTGAAGGAATTAATCTTACACAATGAAGATAATGATGCTTGTATACGAATGTTGTATACAAGTATTGTAAAGATCAATAAAATGAGATCATCTTCATGAAAATGCATAATGTAGTATCTGCATTATTATTTGGTCCTTATTTCCAATGTGACAGTGTCATGATCAGAATTTGAAAAATGAGTAAATACTTGTTAAGCACCTAATGTGTCAGCTATTGTGTAGGTGCTGTAGTTACAAGAACATATCTAAAGATGATGCAGATCAATGAAACAACTATTATAGAACCATAGCAGAAATGACACTGCAATGTTACCTACTAGAATGCTATCTGCTGCTTAATGCTGTAATTAACTGCTGGCTGAAATAAGAATGGAAAGAAAGTGATAACTGATTGCAAAACCATGAAGCACAAAAGAAAAGTGTAAAAAGGATGGTATATTAACAACTGGACCTAGGCACAATAACTCATACTTGTAATCCTCTCTACTCTGGAGGCAGAGATTGGGAGGAAATCGTTTTAAGGCCATCTCAGAAAAAAATTTAGCAACAAAAAAGCTGAGCAAGCCAGGCGCTGGTGGATCATGCCTATAATCCCAGCTACTTAGGAGGCTGAGATCTGAGGATCACTGTTCAAAGCCAGCATGGGCAGGAAAGTCCATGAAAGTCTTATTTCCAATTAACCACCAGAAATCAGAAGTGGCACGTTGCTCAAGTGGTAGAGCATTAGCCTTGGGCTGAAGAGCACAGGGACAGCACCCAGGTCCAGAGTTCAAACCCCACAACTGACAAAAAAAAAAAAGAAAAAGAAAAAGCTGGGCACAGTAGTAGGTGCCTTTTATCCTAGCTAAGAGAAACAGGTAAAATAAAAGGATTGTTGCTTAGCAAAAAAGGCAAGACTCTGAAGTATAACCAGAAATATAACTAGAGTAATAAGGGCTGGTGGTAGAGCAACTAACTGCCTAGTGTTGTACCTGCTTTCTCCCCTTGCCCCTCAAAAATTTGGAACTACATTGCTCCAAAAGGGATACACAGGGCATTAGCTGAAAGTTAAAATTCTGAAAATGTTTAGAATTGGTCTAGTTTACATGCTGTTTACCAAGAAAAATCTTGAGTGAACACATTTTCTCGATTATTTGTACACTACATGTAAGAATGCCACTAACAATCTCTTCCAAGTCTCCAGCCCTATAAAGAACAACTTAACTTCCCCAAACTGAAAGATCTCAAAAATCTCAATTTCAAATACACTTTTAATTCAAGAAGTAGAGCTAAGCCAAAGAAGAAAAAACAAAAAAACAATACTCTCCCCTGTTTTTACAATTAAGACCAGTAGAAATAGAGCTGTAAGCCTCAGCCACTTTTCTCCTAAACACAGACAGATTAGCATATTAGTTTAATTTCTGTACACCACTTCAGACCACCTGCATCCCTAAATAATATCAGTAAAAGGGCCTTTCTTTGTACATTAATTTTACATTACCTTCTCTCCCAGGCAGCTAGGGAGCTAACAAGCAGTCCCTACGGCTCAATCTCAACTGTCTTGGCATGAATTCAGGCAACGCAACTACAGCTGTTGCAAAATAGCATTGTTCATATAAGGAAGCCGTATCAACATGAATACTAATAGTCAAAATGATCTAATTTGGGTAAAAAAATGCTTTGAGATATTTGGAACTTGCAAGGACAGATACTCATTTTCCTTTTTAATTGCATAAGCATATTATATTCAAGAGGTCCTAAACAAATGTCAAACCAATCAGACTGGAAATACAACCGAGTTGAGGAAAGTACTTAATTTCTCACACAAAATAGTAGGCTTTGTATTATTTCCCTACCTGTTTTAACCTGGAAGCCTGTAACAGTTCCTCAATTCTGTTTCTGAAGATGTCCCCCACCCCCACCCTGGCCAAGACATTACTTTTAGAAGTATCTAGTTCAGTTGAGTAGAAATAATTAAACTGTTAAATGGTTTACAGTGGTATATTGGGAAAAAAGTGTAATACATCCCTATTTATCTAGATTCCTAATCTTTACTGTTCTATGTCCTAAGCTTATCTCTAATGTATGTTCGTATCTGTGTGCTCATTTCCCTTCTAAATCATCCAATATGGTGCTATGACAAAAATCACATGGATACCACCCTAAATGAAGAGATGTATAGTGCTTAGATATAGGTAAGCTCTCTCTGTTTGATCAAAAAATCATGCCAGGTGCTGATGGCTTATACCTGTAATCCTAGCTATTCAGAAAGCTGAGTCTGAGGATTGGGGTGCAAAGGCAGCCTGGACAGGAAAGTTCATGACACTCTCATCTGCAATACACTACAAAAAGAGCTGGAAGTAGAGCTGTGACTCAAGTGATAGAGCACTGGCCTTGAGCACAAAAAGCTCAAGGACAGTGCCCAGACTCAGAGTTCAAGTTCAAAGAAAGGAAAAAAAGGAAAGAAGGGAAGAAGGAAGGAAGGAAAGAAGGAAGGGAGGGAGGGAGGGAGGGAGAGAGGGAGGGAGGGAGGGAGGGGAAGAAGGGGGTGGGGGAAGGGAAGGGAAGAAGGGGGATGGAGGAAGGGGAAGGGAGGAAGGGAAGGGAGGAAGGGGAGGAAGAGAGAGAGAGAGAGGAGGAGGAGGAGGAGGAGGAGGAAGAGGAGGAGGAGGAACTCTATATTAGCCAGCTCTATGAACTGGTTAACTTCATGTTCTTTTTGTTTTTAGATTAACAATACATTGTTTTCCTGTAATTATTAAGGATAAATAAGGATTCTGTAAGAATAAATCAGGTCCTGTAGTTACTATTCATAGAGGTAGAAATTGTACAGACAGATACATACACTTATTTCATCACAGTAGTGGCAATGTGTTCTATACTTGATGCTTAAGAACCAATGGTATGTGGTCACTCCTGGAATGTGGACAAGATCATTAAAAGCTCTACTCTTTCTTGCCAGGCATCTTTGGCTAATGCTTATAATCCCAGCTACTTAGGAGGCTGAGATGTAAGGACTGTCGTTTAAAGACAGCCTAGGCAGGAAATCTCTGAGACTCTTATTGTGAACTAACCATTCAAAAGACCAGAAATGAAGTTGGGGCTTAAGTGGTAGAGAGCACTAGCCTTGAGCACCAAAAGCTCAGAGATAGTGCCCAGACGCTGAGTTTAAGCCTTAGGAATGGCATAAAGAGTTTAACAATCACTGGTGGCTAAGAAACCATATATAGGAGGTGTCCTTTAGCTGTGCCAACAGTCCTGTGGCCAATCATAAACCCAGTGGTGCTGCATCCTTCACTCCTTAGTTCAGTTTTTCAAAACCTAACAGTGAAAGGAACAAAAATTAAAACTGAAAGACTTTTATGTAGAGCTCCACAAAGGAAAACTCACAGTCAGGCTGGCGAGAGTCTCAGCTAGATAGCCACATGGACAATTCTTGAAAAGAGCCATATGGACATATTTGTTGTTTCTGGCCTCTTTACCTTCTCGTCTTATATAGAGAGTCCTTTCGTTATTACCAGCAAGTGATAAATCACTTTGAATTTCCATGGCTACAAAAGGCATCTACTGGCAACCACCACAGGTTTCACTTTCAGCTGAGGCCTGGAGAATTCTTAAGTAAAGGCTTTCATGGTCTCCAAAAAATGCTATTTTATATAAGCTCGGTTAGTGCTTCAGATCCAAATGCTATCTTGATAGCCAAGGATCAAATGGGGAATGTAAACTAAGTGTGGAAATAAGCCATATAAAGTGGGCATATACCACTGAACTTGTCTTCCTGTGAAGAAGACTAAAAGTCTCCTCTAAAAAGATGTCCTGGAATATAGGGTGCAAATGGCAACTTCACTTGATCTGCCAAAGGACTTCTGTTTGATTGATACAAGTAGTGGTATTATAAATGGAGCCAAGGTTTAAAATTTCACATTTTACTTATTTATTTATTTATTTAGTACTGATACTGGAGCTTGAACTTGAGGTCTGAGCACTGTGCTTTAACTTTTTCTTCACTCAAGGCTGAGACTCTACCACTTGAGCCGCCACTCTACCTTTAGCTTTTTTAGTAGAGGTAAGAAATCTCAAAGAATTTTCTGTCTGGGCTGGCTTTGAACTGTGATCCTCAGATCTCAACCGCTTGAGTAGCCAGGATTACACGCATGAATCACTGGTGCTGCCTTCAGATCTCACAACTCATGAATATCCAAATTTCCAACATCTCTCGAAAAACTGGAAAGTATGGAATCACCATATTAACATTCTGGCTGCCACCAAATGGCTGGGATTCTGTGGTGACAGTTTCCTGAAGGTGGCTCCTCAACTTGTGGTTTTGCCATGGGCCATCAGAGTCCATTTCACTTCTTTCCTTTTTCGGGTTGGCAACCTAGCAAAAGACTAGAAATTAAGCCCTGGTTTCTTTCTCTATTCTTCCTATTGTATTATAACCCAAATACCAGTCTGTCTTTGAAATGTTTCCTGAACCCACAAAGCTGGCAAATTCTACCTTGTATCACTTCCAACTACTATAGCTACTAAGATGCTAGGACAATAACTTAAACATGATTGTGACTCCTTTTTCTCATAAGCACTTAATACAGTGCTTTATAAAAAGCAGGTTTTCTTCCCTTATTCCATTGTACTTGGACTTGAACTCAAAACCCTGCACTCACTGGATAAGTGCCTTGCAACTTGAATCATACTCTAGCCCCAAAGCAGATCCTTAAGAAATTATCTAGCAGTTAGTTGTCTTCCTGCTCTCTGGCTCACACCAGCCTTTCACAGGCTGACATAATGTTGTCTTAGAATAGTTTATTTCTCAACTGGGAATGGCTTGGATCCACTAGTCGCCAGTCACTTGAGATTTTTGGTTTGAACAACTTTGAGTTGGGAGAGGAGCAGTATAGGACATTGTAGGCATCTAGTGGAAAAGGCTAGAGATGTTGATAATTTCCTAAAATGCTCAAGACAGCCAGTCCCCAACATAGACACACCATTACCAGCACCGAATTGCATCTGGTAAGGTTGATAGAATAACATTGGTAGGATAAACAGACCAACAAGTACTGTAACAAATTTGTAGATGGAGAAATGAAGACCACAAAGTTTCCTCAAGGCATACTAACTTGCAATAAAATCAAGATTTTTAACTCCAGTGCCAAGGCTTTCACAATCTGACAATAGAAAACAGAAAACTGGAACATGTTCAGGAATTCTGTACCTGTTTAAGTAAGAATTCTTGAGTAAGAATGTTCAACAGACCAGGTATTAATATTCGGCCAACATAAACAGTATCTTGCAGGGCGTGGTAGCTCAAATGTGTAATCCTAGCTACTTGGGAGGCAGAGATCAGGGGACTGCTGTTTGAGGCCAGCCATAGCAAAAACAAGTTCCCAAGACTCATCTCAACCAATGACTGAGTATTTTCCTGTTATATCAGCCACATGCTAAGTACTATGGCTGGGGACACTGCCACGTGCCTGTCATCCCCAGCAACACTGGAAAGCACAAACAGGAAGATCACAGTGAAGGCTGGCTTGGGCATAGTGCAAAACTCTATTCTGAAAATAATCAATGGAAAAAGCAACTAACAGCAGGACCCAAGTGGTAGTAGGCTTGCCTTGAAAATATGAGGCCTCTGAGTTACATCCTCAATGTGGTATAAACAAATAAATATCTTAGCATTTGTATAGCTTGGTCAAAAAGAGTCAGGAAGATGGGTACCTTGAGGAAAAAAAGTGTAACAACTCTCCTTTCAAGTTTACCATATATATGTATGTGTATATATCCATGTGTCTATGCACATATGTGCATATGATTGTGTGCATATAGACATGCACATATGTGCATGTGTATTACATATATGTATAAAGCCTAGCACCCAGAAATATCATTCTCCTTCATGTATATATGTGCATATATCTGTTCATATGCATATTTACATATGTGTGTACACACATATGTTATGTATATATGTATGTATGCATGCATAATTTACCCTCCATCACAAAGTCTGCTGTCAACTATTCAAATCATATATGAAATGTCACCTAATTCATGTGCTAAGGACTTACGAACACAAGTAGCCAAAATAACAGTTTGAAAAGAAATTCGTTAGGCAAAAGAAGAAAGGTGGGCTGGGAATATGGCCTAGTGGCAAGAGTGCTTGCCTTGTATACATGAAGCCCTGGGTTCAATTCCCCAGCACCACATATATAGAAAAAGGCCATAAGTAGCGCTGTGGCTCAAGTGGCAGAGTGCTAGCCTTGAGCAAAAAGAAGCCAGGGACAGTGCACAGGCCCTGAGTCCAAGGCCCAGGACTGGGAAGAAGAAGAAAAAGAAAGAAGAAAGAGGAAGAAGAAGAAGAAGAAGAAGAAGAAGAAGAAGAAGAAGAAGAAGAAGAAGAAGAAGAAGAAGAAGAAGAAGAAGAAGAAGATTATACCTACAGAGTGTTTTGTTTTAGCTACTCCCATTGGCCTGCTATTCCAAGGAAAGGCACAAGGGGAGGTGCTCTTGTGGAAATAAGATTTCAAATCATATGCCCTTGGCATGTGCACACACACACATACACACACACCAAGGCACACTTGCTTTTTCTTTATCTAGCAGGCAGTAACTTTAGCCTCTAATAACTGGAAAATGTAATTAATAATTTCTACTTCATACACTTAAGGAAAATAGCAAACTATAATCTATTTTTTTTTAACTCACAAAAATTCGTAGGGCACACCAATGAGTGTTTTAAATGCTTTACCTCATTTGGTTCCTGTAAGAACACTGTAATGGCCACCACTCACAGTTAAGGAAACCAGGATGGAGAAAGGGCATGTCCCAGGCCCCACTAGCAATAAAGGAAAACAATTTGCTTCTAGAGTTCTCCTGATGAACACTTTGTTGTCAAGCTTCACCAGTTCAAAGTGCTAGTGGTTGTTTGGTAAAAACTAAGAGCAAAAAGAAATGGTGGAGCTCATAAGAAGCCATGTTCTCCTGGCCAGAGCTGTCCACAGACAGGACAGGTCACCTCCTGAAGAAGACACTGCTGGAGACGCAGGCTGGGGGACCATTTCATGGAGATGTTGGGGAGCAGATGGGCAGCTGGAGGACCCATGCCAGCCAAATAATTTTAATTTTATGATTCTTCGTCTAAATTCTTTGATTTCCAAGTAACCAATCTCTGGCACTTGGGAGTTTTATTTCATAGGCAACCTTAACTCCTTTCTCTCATCTTTCCTGTATTTCTTTTTTTATAACCTTCCCATAATCCTAGCATGCTATAGTGGAAAGAGTCTGAGCTTTGAAATATAGAAGCTGTGAATATGAATGTTTCATCTACCATGTAATAGCTAATCCACACTGGGCAAGGCATGAAGGTTTCCTCTCCAAGTGGATTTCCTCATCTATAAAGTAAGAGGAGGTAACATCAACAGAGAACACCAGATCAAAGCCCAATACCTGCTCTACACCAGAAATATCATTCTCCTTCATGCAATGTTCTCTTAGTCCTACCCATTACCTGGCCATATTCTTGCTGTCTACTTTAATGTCCTATAGTGCCATGGAGACCTTAAATACACTAAAAATAAGCAAATTGCTCAAATACCTATTATCTAACAGGTATTGTACCTACCACATAGGTATATGTAAAAAAAAAAAAAGTGAACTCTTTATTACAAAGACCTGAACCATTACTAAATTCTCAGTCTTTCACACTGTAAATCCCAGCTATTACCACAGCCATATTAAGCCCATAGATTTCTCCCTCTTCAAACCTCGAGGAATAACAAGTGATGTATGGGATGAACTATCAAGGCCCACCCACTTCACCAAAAAACACCTCATTCAAATCACACAACAGTCAAGCAGGGAGATTAAGAGGGTGCTTGACATTATCTGAATTGATTTCAGTCAGACACAATGTGCCAATCTCACTGCCAACTGCTGTCTAGTACAATTTAAAAGTGGTGCAGGCCTGAATGATGACCCCCCTAACAAAACAATATATGAAGATATAAATTAACATCAGAAAGGCAATGGATTAAATTGACATGAGAAATGATAAAAAGAGGTAGAAGTTAGCCATGTTAGATGTCAGGGAACATTGTCCTAAGAGATCAAGCCATTGTAAACCTCACTAGGCCACCATGGATGTCTGGTTGCTCTGCTACTGGCATCGTCTCTCTCCATAAGTTCAAAATCTCTGTCCCATTTCTATTGCTGCTGGAATATTCAAGGTCACAAGGTGACAGTCTCTGACTGCTTCATCTTAGTAACACACAACAAATTACCCCATCTGTCACACAGCCTGAAAAGGAAAGATCTTGTAACTACAGGCTCCCAGAGCAAAGAGAATACTCTTTGGTGGAACATCCGAAGAGTCACTGGATCTTCACTATGCTCTGTTGCACTTATGATTCTACTCAATTTCCTCATCTTTTTTTTTTTTTGTTTGAACAAGAGAAGATATCATGTAGCTTGTCAAAATGCCAACAGCACTGAGAATCCATCTGGAATTCCTAGAGCTTGACTTCCAGTGAAAATTTTATTATGAAATGTTTTTAACCAGCACCCCAAGTCCAGGTTCTATATGAATGTTGTAATCTCTTTTCACTGTTGCCCAAAACTTGACTTTGAATGTGCCTGGGAGTACCTCATTATCAGTTTTCTAGTTCTATTGTACCTGAATCCTATCATTTCTCCATGATCCTGAGTGGAAAAAAAAGTTAACAGTAGCTGTGACAAACAATATCTTAGACCATTTAAAAAAATCATTGTCTAATTTGTATGTAAGATTATTCTCACCATTAATAAGAATGGAATGCAGATGTCACTAATCTTAAAACAGTTATAATATGTTAGGTTTTGAAAGAAAATGTTATTATAAAATCTAACTATGCTTTTAGCTTTGATTTATATTTGATGTTAGGCTTTGAAAAAAATGTTATTATAAAAAAATACACCTGATAGTTTCAACTTCAAATTATATATAAAGTTGCAGTATTTTTCTTCTTTTCATGGAGATTTAACAAAACTATTTTAAAAAGCACCTTAGCCTGATTTCATGCTCAAAGAAAAATAAAGCATACTAAAATCACTGAATAACTTCACTGTTTTACCTAAGAAATTTTTCCTTCCTACCCCTTTTCTAAGCCATGAAAGATAAATGAACTAAAGCTGTTCGTCTTTAGTTGATTCAAATCTAGCTTTTTAATAACAAGTGGCTGAATCCAAAGAGAGGATTAAAGGTAGTGTTCTTTCAACAATTCCTTATTACGGTCTAAGATTTACTTTGCAATTACTCTTTCCTGGGCAGAGCTGAGGCCCAGTGAACTTGTTATTACCTCCTTTGGAGATTTCTAAAAAACAAAAACTACACTTGCTATAAGGCATAAATAAGCAGCACTGGCATGAAAAGCCTTAAAGTGGAGGAAGTTATAAGACCTTTGCTGGGGCTGGGGATATGGCCTAGTGGCAAGAGTGCTTGCCTCGTATACATGAGGCCCTGGGTTCAATTCCTCAGCACCACATATATACAGAAAACAGCCAGAAGTGGCGCTGTGGCTCAAGTGGCAGAGTGCTAGCCTTGAGCAAAAAGAAGCCAGGGACAGTGCTCAGGCCCTGAGTCCAAGCCCCAGGACTGGCCAAAAAAAAAAGACCTTTGCAAATGGTAGTTCAAAGACATGATGAGCCCCAACCCTCAGCAAAAAGCAGAGTGAGCATTCTTCATCCATACTTAAGAGATGGGAACAACATAACCAAGAAAATACAGACTTCATTAAATTCTGAATCCTCACTGTCATCTTTCTGGGTTGCCCTATTGCCTTTTCTCTGATAATTAGCAATAAAAAGCCTTTAAAAGAAAAAAAAAAACTTATCTGTGCTTGTCTTCCAAGCAACATAGTTTAGGAGAGCAGTCCCTAATAATGGTGGGGGTGGGAAGAACCAAGCTGGAGGCAAAGAGAATAAGAGAAGGAGGGGAGGAAACAAAAGATGATCAGGGAGAAGAGGAAAGTAGAAAGGGAAGAGGAAAGATGGCAAACACACACACACACACACACACACACACACACACACACACACACACACACACACACACACACACAGAATCTGGAAGCTCCAGTCCTTTTTCAAGGAGAAAAAGAGAAAGAACTGGAAGCAACTTACTTAGGTTCAAGAAGCTGCCTTAAGTTTAAGAGTGGCAAACAGGCCAGGTACAGTGGCTCATTCTCACAAGTATGATCTCCCTGCTACATGGGAAGCAGCAATGTAAGGGTTATGGTTTGAGGCAAACCAGGACAAAAACATGCAGGACATGGTAGCATGTACATAGCCAACAACTCAGGAAGTGTAGGTAGGACAGTCATAATTCAAAGCCAGCCTGGGGAAAGTTAGTGTAGACACTATTGGGGGGAAGGGGAAAGGAAAAAAGCAAAGGGGTTGAGGTGTGGCTTAAGTGGTAGAGTGATTGCCTAACAAGTTTGAGGCTCTGAGTTCAATCCCTAGTGCCACAAAACAGCCTGCAGAAATCAATGTCAGATTTTTGAGTGTCATCACAGACCACCCAGTATGGCTCACTGAATAAAGCACACTTTGTTTGAACTAGTTCAGCCAGTCTCTCTGTGAGGGAACAACTTGTAGATATGATACATGTGTAGGGAACACATCTGAGTACAAGCAACAGTGGTTACAGTCAATCTTTGACACAACTTTTCACAGACAGCTCCAAGTAGAGTAGGTACTATTATTCCCATTTTACACTCATGGAAACATGAGGCCTGGAAAGATTAATTTGCTAGCATGAAATCACAGGCATCATTATTCCCAATCTGTTGAGTCTAGATCCAGTGCTTTATTTTCCTTTCTTCCTCAGTAAATTCATTTTTTAAAATAATAGTTACTTATTTATTGTCAAAGTGATGTACAGAGGGGTTACAATTTCATATGTAAGGCCATGGGTACATTTCTTGTACTATTTGTTACCTCCTTCCTCACTCCCCCCTCCCCCTTCCCCTCTCCCCACATGAGTTGTTCAGTTGGTTGATGCCAAATGGTTTTGCAAGTATTGCTTTTGGAGTCATTTGTCTTTTTATCCTTTGTCTCTCGATTTTGATATTCCCTTTCACTTCCCTAGTTCTAATACCAGTATACACAGTATCCAGGGTACTCAGATAAGATACAGTGATACCATGGGGACAACCACAGGAAGGGGATACAAGAGGATCATCAACAAAAGAAGCTATGGTTTCACATGATATGTTCAAAGTAAGTACAACAGTAATACAACACTCGTTTCCATAAAATGGAGTTCATTTCACTTAGCATCATCTTATGTGTTCATAAGGGTATAGCTATTGGACTCTTTGTGATCCTCTGCTGTGACTAGCCTAAACCTGTGCTAATTTTTCCCGATGAGGGAAACCATAGCGTCCATGTTTCTTTGGGTCTGGCTCACTTCACTTAGAATAATTTTTCCAAGTTCTTCCATATATGCAGAAGTAAATTCATTTTTTGTTTTTTGTTTATTTTTGCTTTTGCCAATCCTGGGACTTGAACTTGGCTTGGGTACTGTCCCTGAGCTTCTTTTTACTCAAGGCTAGTGTTCTACCATTTGAGCCACAGTGCTATTTCCAACTTTTTCTGAGTAGTTTATTGGAGATAAAAGTATCACTGACTTTTGGAGCCAGCCCAAACTGACTTCAAACAGTGATCCTCAGATCTCAGCCTCCTAAGAAGTTAGGATTATAGGCGTGAGCCACAGTGCCCTGCTTCAGTAAATTCTTTCACCAGTCCACAATAGTATTTGTGTTATGCTTCTCACTTAACTCAGGAATGCTTCTTTGGGCATACTTATTTGATTCTTGTAAGAACACATTAGGAATTGGGGAGGAGTGAGTGGCTTAAGCCTATAATCCTAGCTGCTTTGAGAGTTAGAGACTGGGGATCATGCTTAAAAGCCAGCCGGAGAATAAAAGTTCATGAGCCTCTAACTCAACAAATGGTTGTGTGCAGTGGTATATTCCTGTCATCCCAATGATAAGGGGAAGAACAAGTAGAAGGTTCATAGCCCAGGAGCCCAGCCACAAAAGCAGAACCCTACCTCAAAAATAACAAGTACAAAAAGAGGCTGAGGTGGTAGAGCTTCTACCTGGCAAGTATGAGGCCCTGAGTTCAATCTCTAGTCCTGCTCCCCCCTACCCCCAAAGAAACTGATCAAGAAAGAGGGAAGATATATTATTTTCGCTCTTAAAAGAAAAGAACTATGTCCTAATCTTTAAGATCCAACCCTACAAGACTTGCCTTGGCATAAACTGAAGGCTTGAAACAAGGCTGTAGATATTACATAAAATAACACAGAGCATTTAGCACTTAGTGCTTTAGCCATGACAACAACGTGGTGTTACCCCCATCTACCCTTATCAGGACCTTTGGCCACTTTGAATCTGTTTTATTCCTCAAGACTAACACAAAAGCATATGCCAGTGCCTCTTACATGTGAAAAGACTGAGTGGCAGGTGGCCATCTAATTGGTCACTTGAAGCCCACAGGCATGGGACAGGGCACTTAGCAGCACAGGAAATGGCACACATTGAAGGACCTGTAAGACCTCAGTTCACTCTGGTGTTCTGTGACTCCCCCCCTCCCAGTGAAAAACAAAACATACCTAGTTTTTGTTACCACTTCAGTAACCTTGGTTGCAACAATAAAACACAGGTCAAAATGAAAAGAAGTGGCAGCGATGTAGCAGTCTTGCAAAAGGTGGCCAGGTCACACTAGATCTGAGAGCTGCCAGGGATTTTCTGGGCAGGAGCAAAAGGAGGTAAGAAAGTGAAATCCATGTACTGCAGGCAAAGGGCAGAGTGGTGACCGGAGAGGAGATGACACAGGGAACAGGGGGACCCAGAGGCATAAAGGAGTGAATAAAAGAGCTAAACCTTGAGGCATGTGGCAGCCCAGGGGTCAGAACACTGCCACAGGGTCCTGAAAGGGAAAGTGGAATTGAGAAAGGAGAGGGATCCAAGAAGGGAAGTGGAGGTGAGGCCAAAAGAAGATGGGGAAACAGACTGGGGAACTGTCAGGAGAAATGCTCATCAAGTCTCAGACAAGCATCTTAGGGACTAAGCCTGCCCAGCTACTGGGAAAACCTGTCTGGAGTTGTCCCAGGCTCAGAAAGCCTTCAGCAGTGGCCACTAAGAAAGAATGTGGAAGAGAAAGCTACTGTGTACCCTTGTCTCCAGACCTTCCTTCCCAACTAGACCTTGAT
The DNA here is from genome assembly GCF_023159225.1 of Perognathus longimembris pacificus. Classification (NCBI taxonomy): domain Eukaryota; kingdom Metazoa; phylum Chordata; class Mammalia; order Rodentia; family Heteromyidae; genus Perognathus; species Perognathus longimembris. The sequence continues at coordinate 44,624,798 of NC_063167.1, read as the reverse complement.
GACCACTCCCGGGCAAAAGAAGATAGCCACTCAGATAGTACTGCTCTTCATGTTCTCTGTGCTGATCACCTGGGGATGATGTTTTAAAGCTCAGTAGTGGTATAAAACAAAGCAAGTCTCACTGCGAGCGACATGTGCGTCTAGCACATCTAGAAGTCTGATCTGACCCACAGTCAAGAAAAGAAATGCTCTTCCAGATGGACAGAACAATTTTCTTTCAGAGAAAAATGGACAAGTCTTGATCTCTTGAGCTCCTTTTTGAGACCAAATGCATCATAAAGTAACAAGCATGGAAATGCAACTATAATTGGATACAATTTGCAAAGGAGATTAGCAATAGTAATGTGCCTATGGTGATGCTCAAGTCAGTCTATATTTTGACTATTGTGCCCTGCTTCCTAAATATAGTAGTATTTCAGTGTTAACATTTTTAAGCCTTACAAAAGCAAAATAAAACCCCAAAGAACCTCTGTGCAAAATGAAAGAAAGAATTAAATCCAATGTGCAAATCCAACTAATAAAAAACTGACACCCACAAGGGTACTGGCACATTCACAAGACTTCATCTTGATTCAGATGTAAGTAAATATTTGAATACACAAATATATGCCATAAATCTCCTGTGGTAAAACATTAGTTGCATCCCTTAAAATGGGTGTTGCACCTTGAAATAATTTAATAAAACGAATGTGGGGAAACTAAAAGACTGAATGGTAGGCTTTGGGAGCGAGGTAGAAGGGGGTAGGTGAATGAAAAAGGGAATGTGGGACAAATACAGTAACAATATGCAATGAGCATATGTTAAAATGGGAGTGGGAAGTGTGAGGGATGGGGAAAGGGAGGGGAGGGAAGATGGAAAGGGTGACTCTGATCAAGATGCACTGGGTGCAAAAATAATGGACATGTCAAATTGTACAACTTGAAGAATAAAAGCTTAAGTAAAATAGATGTTTGTTCCATTTTTTTTTGAGCTGTCAAAGACAACAAGCATTTCAAAAGTGCACTGAATGAGAGAGCTGTAAGGATAACCTCCAACCTCTGAATTCATAAGGAAAAGGGAAACAAAGTCCCAGAGGTTCAGGTTCATCAATCTGCACAAAAACATGGACCAAATCTAAACCAGCCAGTCGTCTCTTTTTTTACATGCAAGTGTGTGTCTTAAAAATGTGAAATCATATTTTGCATGGACTAGAACAATTCCTAAAAGGCATCACTTAGTTTCTTTGGTCTGTATTTTTTCCCTCTTTTGTTTTTGTTTTGCTTTTCCACATAAAAATACCCTGTATTTTCTCTAAAGTAAAGCAGTGCTTTGACAGATTTTAGATTTTCCCCCTCATCTAAAGGCACTATTCAATTTCAATGTCCTTGGAGTGTTTTATCTGGGGATTAGAAAACTGTACCAAAACACAGCTGTTCCAGTTTTTTTCTCCTTTATTTTTCACATTAAAAAACTCCCACTATCGGCCAGTCCAATTAGTTACTCGCTATCAAAAGCCGGCTTTGGTCTTTCATCTTCTGGAAAACTGGATCCAAGTGACAGGGTGTCATGGAAACTGTATCTTGGGTCATTTCCTGTTCCAATTGTTTAGCTACAAAAAAAAAAGTTCTGCTCTATCAGATGGAAATTAATGAATACTTGTTATTGCCTTTTGAAGAGCATGCAACTAAATAAAAAAGTAATTATCCTTTTTGACCAAGTTTTCCCACCAACACCGGGGTATATGGCAAGATCATCAGTATACCTAAAATGGGGGAAAAAGGTACTTTGATGTAATAAGCCAAGCATTTTTTAATTCCAGTTCAATTTTCTTATTTTGGTGGTCAGTTTTAAGGCTGTCACTAGGTTTTGGGAAATATAATAGGCATTTACTTTATTCATGCTCTTCGACTTACAACAAAACCACAACCTTTCCTTGCCTATGTTACTTAAGCCCAATGTTTGTGTGTGTGTGTGTGTGTTCTGAAACTTGAACTCAGGGCGTGGTGCTCTTTCTTAACTTGTTGTTTGCTCAGGGCTAGCAGGCTAGCACTCTACCACTTGAGTCATAGCTCCACTCCTGGATTTTTGCTGGTTGGGTGGGGATAATTGTCTCCTAGGCTTCTCTGCACAGGCTGGCTTTGAACATTGATCCTCAGATTACAGCTAGGACTTTAATAGGCTTGAGCTAGTGCCTGGCTTCATCCCAATATTGATTAGACAGCATTTTCCTTTTTAACCTGAAAAAAATGTGTTCTACCCCTCCCCTTCTCTCTATATATATTAGAAACAAAAAACTTTACTTGAAAAGATTTCACCCTATACCTATTCTCTGCAACACACACACACACACACACACACACACACACACACACACGGGGAGGGGGGCAACACTTTAAAAAGCCTACAAGCATCAGGCAGGCACCTGTGTTTAGGAAAGGAAATCCTGGCTGGAATTCAGTAATAATGAGCCCCTTAGTGATCTAATACACACCAATGTACATTAAGGATAGAAACAGAGTGCCAGGCAGGACAATAGAGAACTCAACCAGTGCTGAATATATTACAGTTCTGTCTAAATAATTGTTGGCAAAAATGTGGAAGCAATATAACAAATCAATTTTAGAGCTCAGGAGGATTTGCCCAAATAAGCCAGCCTTAAAATGCACATTACCGGATAGGTTCACAGCTCCATTGTGAGAAAGCAGCTCTGCAGTGTTACTGTCCTACTTAGGTTGTGCTATATCTTTTCTATTCAAAAGTGGTGGGGTGGGGCGGGGGGGAATACCTGTGTTTGCTTCTGTATTTTAGCTTTCCAAAACAAAACAACTTGGGAACATCCAAGGACAAATAAACTTAAAATGCTATATTAAAAAATAAGAAGAAACTTATACTATTTATACCCAAACTTACTGTTAGGAGAATTTCTATGTAGTAGCGATGTGAAAGAGGAAAGGCCACCGCTTATCAATGGCACCTTGAGTTCCACGCCTTTTGTTTTTTTATCATAAAGTCAGTGTTTATTTAACCAGGACCACAGAGAGGCATGTGAGCCAGATTTGTCCTCAATTTCTCTCCTAGCCACAAGCTGCCCTCCTCTCAACACTAAACTTATGCCCTAAAGAGACTGGCTCTGTTTAAGGAGGCATACGATGAGGCTGGTAACTTCTAACTATTAACCACTCCTATTGCTTTTTCATCAAAATTCAAGTGAAGGAGACTAGCCATCCTTCGAACACCTTGCAGAAACCATTACCCCAATTTAGGAGAAAGGTAATATTTCCAAGGCAATATTTTCTATGTGTTTACATAATATTTACCATGGTTTCATCTTTATGTGCACAAAACACCTGAAGTAGAAGTAATTTCTAGAAGCTATTTTCTTATAGAAAAAGCAGTTAAGATAGGGAATTAACTGCTAAAGGCGTCAACACAGAAAGGCATAAATCAGTTCAAAGCAGTAGTGAACCCTGGACTAAAATAAATCCAAGTGTCCATCTACAAACAGACTGGAAAGCCTCTGGTCATGATAGTGGAGTTGGGTTTTTCCCAAGAGAAACATGAAATAAAATAAGGATGGAGCTGCTAGGAGGAGAGGTTGTGAACTAGAAAAGAGGCAAGAAATGTAGCCAGAGCAGCAAGACCATTTTATATCCTGACCGTAACTCACCCTTTCTTTTAAATTTCTTTCCCAGAAAATGCAATGGTAACAAGCTCATTGCACTATCCTCTTTGTTTATTATGCAGCAGGAGGAAACAGAGTACCTTCATTTGTTCAATTATGGAATAAGCCTAGTAATCTAATACTAGTTGCATAACAAAAGGTACATTCTTACAATTTGTATATGAACATCACTAATGGACTATAGGAAAGGTTATTTCTGGAGTTTCTTTTGTTGATCTGCCCAATCAAAGATACTATTTAGAATAGTGATATTTACTGGGCAAATCTGGAAATCACCTGTGAGAAGCTAACATCTCAAAACAGAGGACAACCACAGCATTCTTAGAAGACATCACTGGCCAAGAAAGAATTATAGAGTTGCTGGGATTTTTGTTTTCTTTTGTCTTGTTTTAACTGGTACTGGGGTTTGAACTCAGGGCCTGAGCTGGCTTATGTGGCTAGCTCACTTGACTGGCATTCTACTTCAGTCATGCCTCTACTTCTGCATTTTGCTAAGGGGAATAGAGTCTTGTAGACTTTGCTGCCCAGGCTGGCTCAAAGCTTGATCCTCCAGATCTCTGCCTTCTAATAGCTAGGATTACAGGTGTGAACAAATGGCACTCAGCTTATAGGGGTTATTTTGTAGTTGCAGCCTCCCTGGGGTAGGAGTTTCTAGCTTTTGGTGTGCCACAGAATGCAGGGGCAATGCAGGGGAGTACATGAATCCCTCTTTATCATTGTGTGTTTGAAGGCATAAAATGAGGGTGGTAAGGAAGACCCAACTATAAAGCATTTTAAGTTATGATATAGCAATGCATGCTTCTTTTTTTTTTTTTTTTTTTTGCGCCAGTTCTGGGCCTTGGACTCAGGGCCTGAGCACTGTCCCTGGCTTCTTTTTGCTCAAGGCTAGCACTCTACCACTTGAGCCACAGCGCCACTTGTGGCCATTTTCTGTATATGTGGTGCTGGGGAATTGAACCCAGGGCCTCATGTATACGAAGCAAGCACTCTTGCCACTAGGCCATATTCCCAGCCCCAATGCATGCTTCTTTATGACTATAAGTAAAAAGATCTGGAAGTTGGTATATCTGGCTTCCTTTTTGCCAGTGGTAGGTTTCTATCACTTACTTTGTGTTCTCGCCAATATTTCAAGTATGATGAAAACCACCATTATTCAAGTTTTTAGAAGTCAATTTCATGGATGTGTAGGTATCTTCAAGACTGTAGTTAAGAAAACTGACAATAATCAGCATGTAACAGGACTGGTTGGGTCATTTGCCAACATAAAACGTCACCTAGTTTGAACAAAATTGATCAAGAGTTGTACAAAAGGCACACAGAGTCTTGTCATGACTTGAAGAAACACAAAGGCACCTGAAGACTGCTACTTTGGAGTGAGGTTCAGCTCTCAACTGGTCAGTATTGCTTTTAGAAATTCAGGGCCAAACGAATAGGAAACTCAGATCCATTATTACACCCCTAAAGGCTAGGCAACACAAGCATCATACTTTCTTAGGCACATCCCTCCATTACTGGATGGGATGACTGATATGCATTCATATAAGCCACTATTTCCTCCTGAGGTATAGAAGTGTCTAATCAGCCCAACATGATAACTGACAATCACCTCAAGGTTCTTACACAGGAGACAACTGAGTTGTGGTTCTTAATCATCACAGGAAAACAAGAGACCAGAGAATTAAGAAAGTATTCCAAACAAAGTGATAAACTAACACTGTAAACCAAACTTGAGATCCAAGAAGTTGAGGCCTGGAACTAAGCCTTGCTTTGCCTTTCAAATACTGAGAGTTCAAATTATGGGATAGAAATGCCACTGGATTCCATGCCAAAAGACAGAGCTTTTAATTTAGGCCCCATCACCAATTACTTTTCAGTAAATATGGGCAAAAAGCCACATTGCTTTGTGCTTCAGATTCTTATTTAAAACATGGAAATCAGCTTTGAAGGTACCTTCCCACACAACAAGAAAGAGTAAACTTTGGAAATCTCAGGAAGAATTTCTCAGCAAAGAATTGCTATAGAAAAGCAATTCAAATACAGGTTGACATTGCAAGTTTTGTGAACAGAACATTTCAGTTGCAAATAGTGAAAAAAATATGGTAAGAAATAGTTTCCATGTAAGGGAATTGAGCCCTATGCTAGTCTTGGGTACCAAGCATCACATGATTTCAAAAGCTGTACTAATTGAGCTGGGGGTATGGCTCGAAGGATAGAGCATCTACATAGCAATCATGAAGCCCTGAATTCAAGTCCCAGTACTGCATTAAAATAAAAATAAAATTAAGTGAAATCTAATTAAAAATAAAATAGTAATAACAGTAATAACTGCTGCAGTGATCTGTATATCTATCTGTCTATATCTATATACTCTTGTCTCTGTGAGTCATCTCTGCTTTCTTTCTGATACTCATCTCCAAACTGTACATATCTGTAGAATTTTTCCACCCATACTCATCCTTGGTCTCCTCGTGAATTCTCCCAAGCTCTTTACTACTGGTATGGGCCACTGTTTTGGTTATTTTATCCCCATGGGCTGACTCATTTACTAGGAATAGAGGCTGTACAAATAAGCAGGAGAAAAAAATTCAAGCCTTATGTCAGCCTATTCCGGTGCTCCCTCGTAGGTACTGTTCCTGAACTATGACTCCAAATAGCCTCAGTGCCTAGATCTATCACATTAACCTCACTGGACTCTGAAAAAATCCTCATCTTTCCTGGATAAGGTCTTTCTCTGCCTTTCCCTCCTTTCCTTGTCAACTATGATTGCCTATGATTAATTAGGAGTAAAATGTCAAAACAAGGAAGGTCCTTTAGATTCCCCAAGTCCACTATGACAGTGAGCCGGTCAGATTTGGGGCATGTTCCTCTTTTTCTGTCTACCCCTGGTTTCCCAGAGCACTAGGAAGCACATAGTAGGTGGGCAGAAAATGGAGGATCAAAGGACCATCACTGACCAAAAATACTACAATGTTATCAACAGCTAGAAAGAAAAGGTTCTGCTTTCATTTGGAAGTAGACAGACTACGAAAACCAACAGACTATTTCTCTTTCTATCTCTTTCTCTCTCTTTCTTGCAAGCTAATAAATCTAGTAATGAGGCTGGTTACTTCTCAATTCTCAGCATTTTTTTTTTTAGTTTTAAACCACTTCATATATAGGATAATTTATTTTATTAGATGATGTTAACATAATATACTGTTACATAAAACAAACATGCCCAAATGATCATCACTAATTATAGTACTTTTGGAACTCGTGAGAGAAAGCACATCTATTTACTTGTCTAATTCTCAGTATTTTGGGAAGAAAAAGTAAATATACCCAAACAAACATACAAATGATTTAAACCAAAGGTTTAAAAAAAAGACTAAATTCTCATCCAGCTTTGAAACATAAATCTTAAAACCCTTCAGGTTAAAAATGACAGCTAGAGTCCTTTAATCTTGAAAATGTTCTCTCCATGGAAACCTTCAGGACAGGAAGCCACTTAAGCAAAGCTTTTTTTTCTCCTTCTAAGGCAACTTCTAAGGAGAGTCTAGGTTTTGAGGAAATTGGGCTTCCGAGCATGGCTATCCTGTAGAGAAGTAACCAGACTTTAGCATCTGATTTCACTGACCCATAAATTGACCCATAAATAAAGCTTTCCCACTTTGGCTCTACTGGAAGAGATTTTGACTCAAGTTACCTCTCTGGCTCTTGTTCTCAATTCCCAGTACACTATCTCTGTTATTAAAACTCTCATTAGGAAAACAAGAAGTCTTACTCTACCACCTACCATAGTTTACAAGTACAACAAGCACCCTAAATTTGATGTCACTGACTCCTAAAAGAGGAAATGTGAGTCAGCACATAGCCTTAAAAAATTAGACCAGGGAAGGTGTCAAGTGGATTCAGGAGCAGATTAAGGGATGAGCTACCTGTAGATAATTGTCTACCTTGAGGATGATTAGATTTTTGTCCACTCTCTTGCATACTACCTCTTAGGCTAAACTTAAAAATTACTACTATTAGCAAGCTTTCCTTTAAAAAAAAAAAGCAATCAAATATTTTCAGTAAGAATAAGGTGGGACTATTTTACACAATCTTGACATCCTTTATGAAATCTTGAGCTTATTAGCAGAGTGAACTATACCACATATTTCAAAGGTTCCTTCTCAAGCTTAGGGTTCAAACAAGCATTAAACATCAAGTTGCTTTCAACACCACCCATGTTCTAGGATGCACTGCCTGGGACCTCAGCCAGGTTGGCAAACAAATCATTATAAAATGCGAAGGTTTTATAAGTGCCCTCTTGCCTTTGGCAGTACATTCAAAGCTATTTAAATATATTATAGTAAAACTAAAACACAGCTACCAAAGGCCCAGCCAACAAAAAGGGTGACAAGTCTTTACATGTTTGTTTTTTAAAGAAATGAATTGGATTTTGCAAATTTTGTTCGATTTTCTTGTAAGAACAAACCCAGGAGGAAATTAATAAAGAAGGAGATGGAGGCATAAAGGTTGTAGAGGGAAATGTGGAAATAACTAGGGTGATATGAAGAAATTTGAGGACGTTAGTATTTGAGGCCCTCTGAAAACTCATTACATTGACACAGGTTTCAAAAGGAATCAAAAAAGAAGGCATTACTCTTGGTCGAATCAAAGGGGCACTGTATTGCTTCTCCTTTCTGTTCATGTGTATCTTTCCACCACTCTTCCAATCTCCACCAACCTCAATCCAGGCAGACAGGCAAAGGACATGGGGACAGGCCCTTTTGTGTGTATGGTAAATCTCCTGGAAGATAAGGGAAAATTTAACATCTCTCAAGTAGATGAAGAGATACTGTGAACAACAAAAGTAGCCACTTTATCTGTTTCAACATAGCAGGGCTAGAAGAAATAAATTTCAAATACACAGGGAAGAAAGCTTTCCCTAATACATCAGGAAAGACTTTCAGAATACAGGAGGGACAGTTTACAATCAAACGTACCCAACTGGAATATAGTATTGTGTGTTAAGATTTTCTTCCCCGTTTTTTTTTCCTTTTCCTCCAAAAAATAATGATTATAACACTTAACATACATATTCACTTCCTGTTTTCCAATGACTTCTACATGCATTTCATTTTCCCTAAGGAAAAAAAGAATGGAGCAAGGTCCACCTCTGCCTTCACAGAGCAGAGGACTGGACTAAGAAAATGTGTCTTCTTCCTCTGCAACTGTCATGTATATCCTGTTGACTGAGCCTTACTAATACCAGTTCCTCCCATAAGTCATGACCATATTCTCCAGAGCCTCCTACACGAAGAAACAAGATTTAAGCAGACAGCAAATAGTATGGGAATTCTTAATGCTGAGTTGGGTAATATAATCAATGTAAGTACTTAGGCAGAAGTTGACCTGGGTTTGAATCCCACCCACCTCTTCTACTTCCTGACTTCCAAATCTCAAAATAAAACATTTGTTCTTTTAGAAGTTAGTAGTTGTCTCCATTTAAAATAGAACTCTGAATGCTTAACATAATACCTGGTGCATAAAAGGTATCCCAAGTATGAGCACTAAAGTCTTGCCAATATAATAAGAGCCTCTCCCTTCCCTCTTCCCTAGCAATTATAGGAAAGATAAAAACCCCTGGTTTCATTGAAAAACAGGTAGTAAATAAAAGCATCTCCCACTTGAATTCTAGCTTAGAGTCTATAAATTAAATGTAAATGAAAAGAAAGTATAACAAAGCTTGGGAAGTTGCTGGGAAACAGAGTTTCTAACCTTTAAAAGTAAATCCTATCTTGGACACAAAATGTCCCTGACAAGCTTCGCTTGCACAGATTTCCTCCAAATTAAGGGAAAGATGGGGTGGGGGTGGGGGAAGATATTTAGGGGAGAGAAGAAAACCTCATGTGACTTAAGGGACAAAGCCAGAGTCTCCATTCCACATTACAAGCCCCTACCTGGTCTGAAAGAAAGTTATCTAGAGCATTAACTAAGAGGATCAGAAGCCACCATTGTGGTAGGCTTAAAGTGATCCACTTTCACTAGAGCTCAGGGCAGTGGAGCCTCATTGAAAATGCAAAGTCCACAGCTGGGGGTAAGAAGAAGAGAAAATGTTCAGATGTTCAGCTCGGGAAGGCCAATGCTGTGCTCTCTGCATTCCAAAGCTGGCCTCCACCCTGCCCCCACCCCAGAACTCTCCTTCCCCATTATCTAGGAGCAGGGTCCTTCCCAGCCCTGCCATTCAGTGTCTGGGAGACTTGAGAAGCACCCCACAAACTGCTGTGAGATGGATAAATACACAAAGGCTCTTTGCACAAAGCATTCTTTCACAGAGGCGCACTGTGTCTATTAAATACGTCCTCTTAATGTGCATACACTTCTCTAAGGAGCTTATGAGGACCACGGAGAGCTCACTAAATCAGCCCCACAAAATGTGTTTAAAGGAGGAGAAAAGGTGTGTGGCTGGGAGGATTTTAAACTGGAAGCAGGGGAACCTCTGGGTTCCATGGTAATTCCTGGGGTAATGAAGGTGCAGCCAGAGCAGTCAGCAGGCTGCTGGGGGCTGTCTGTGTGCCAGCTGGTATCTGCTCTGGTCTTCCCTACTCTAGCTTTCTCATACTGTCCAGTTATAGGCCCAAACACTTGGCCAATATGCCTTCCAATATCTAAACCCTAAGATGAAATCATTTCCTGTACCCGTAATATGCACTTTTCACACTGCTTTCCATATTGATGGTCATAGGAAGTGCAAAGTGTCATAAGTAATTTTTCCACAAAACTTACACATTTTCCCAGAACACATAAATCGAGGTGCCTGACTATATGTCTCATATACGAGATCACTGCTTAATGAGGAAGCACTTCATTTATTTCTTTATGACTGCTTCCTCCTGGCAAAGGATGAGTTATATAAGAGTAAGCTGGCTCACAGTCCTATATGGAATGGCCTCTTGTCTAGATTTGGAAAACAAAAAGAAGTTGTATTGTGGGCTGAGAATGTGGCCTTGTGGTAGAGTGCTTGCCTCACAAACATGAAGCCCTGGGTTCGATTCCTCAGCATCACATATATAAGAAAAGCCAGAAGTGGTGCTGTGGCTCAAGTAGTAGAGTGCTAGCCTTGAGCAAAATAAAGCCAAGGACAGTGCTCAGACCCGAGTTCAAGCCCCAGTTGGCAAAAAAAAAAAAAAAAAAGAAGTTGTATTGTTGCTCAAGAAGTATTTTCACACTCTTATATGTGCTTTATCTCAAAATTCACCAAGGGATTTCAGAGGCATCTCATGGGATATAACAACTCTGGGAAGAAATTATTGTTGTTAGTTATTGTTGTTATTATTTGAGGACAGAGATCCAGAAAGATTAGGTAAACCCCAGGCTTCACTCCCTAATTCATTCATTCATTCATTCATTCATCATTCTGTTCACTATTCTGCACTTCCTACAAGCCTATTTTGGTCCTATTGAAAGTGCTGAGGATTCAGAGAGAATAGACTTACCGCTATGTCTAAGGAGCTTAGAAGGGCAAGTTCAAAGCCCAAGTAGCCACAATAGCGCATAACTGAAACCAAATTTAGGTGGAAGAAAAGAGACAACTGTCTAAAGAAGGCAATGCCAAGGGGAATCTTCAGAGATAAACAGTGCGCTCTTCATATCCCAATGTCTTCTAGGACTCTCCAGCCCTAAACGAAGTTAAGGAAAAAAAGAGCCCTGACAGTCTCACCATTCATGATAAAATGAGCAGTGCCCTCAGGAGGCCCCATAGCAGGTACTGTCTTTGTATCTACTGTAACTCTACAATACAGTAATTGGAGTAGACCTAGTACCACTGGATCCTAGACAGATTCTAAGTAAGAAGTCATTACTGGGCCGGTGCTGGTGCCTCATGCCTATAATCCTAGCTACTCAGGAGGCTGAGATCTAATGATTGTGGTTCAAAGCCAGCCAAGGCAGGAAAGTCCATGAGATTCTCAACTCCAGTAAACTACCAGAAAACCACAACTGTAGCTGTGGCTCAAAGTGGTAGAGTGCTAGCCTTGAGACAAAAAGCTCAGGGACAGGGACCAGGATCTAAGTTCAAGCCCGATGACCAATAACAAGAAAGTAGCTGCTGTTTTAGTGTAGCATAGGATGAAGGTCGAGGAACAGAGAATACATCTTTTTTCTTTACCTTTGATCCAAACTTCTAATGAAATACACATAGTTACACATACCCACATGCATGCATGCACGCAAATACACACACATACACACAAATCCATAAATAGCTAGAGCCCCAAATTATCTTTAGCCATGAAAGAAAACTAATTAGAATATTTTCAAAAAAATCAAATGGTTCACACTGTGTATTATTATTTGTTTTTATTTATTTATTTTAAAAACACGTGTCACTCACTACATTGTCTAGACTGCCCTTGAACTCGTGTACCCCAGGTTAGCTTCAAACTAACAATCTTTATTCCTTAACTTTTCTACTGCTGAGATTAACAGGTGTTCACTACCACACCTAGCTTATATATAATTTTAGCATTGCAAAATAGAGCCTTACTACTCATTTCTATTAATTTTTTTTTTTTTTTTTTTTTTTTTTTGGCCAGTCCTGGGCCTTGGACTCAGGGCCTGAGCACTGTCCCTGGCTTCTTCCCGCTCAAGGCTAGCACTCTGCCACTTGAGCCATAGCGCCGCTTCTGGCCGTTTTCTGTATATGTGGTGCTGGGGAATCGAACCTAGGGCCTCGTGTATCCGAGGCAGGCACGCTTGCCACTAGGCTATATCCCCAGCCCTCATTTCTATTAATTTTTGAAACAAAGATGGACCAGTCCTTGATGAACATGGTCTCAACTGTGTTGAGTTACCATATAGAAAAACTTTGACATTTATGCACTAAGAATGAACAATCTAAAACACTGAAAGTAACATCTGCCCAAATCCTGATGTGGTGTTAAAAAAAAAAAAAAGTAAAGGCATTCCTAATAGTATAGTAACATCATAATGATCTCTATCAATTATATTAATGCTTAAGCAAAGGTTTTCTAGATTTTACTATCGATTTCTACATAAAGTAATTTGGACATAAAAGGAGAAGGACTTTTACTTCCTACCATTTGAAAGAGAAAACATTGCTCTGTGTTTTATTCCCCAGTATGCAATACAGTTAATGGCTTCTCCTGCGAATAACCCCAGGTATTAGGAGGTTGAGATCTGATGAGGATCACAGTTCAATGCCAGCCTGGGAAGGAAAGTCCATGAGACTCTTATCTCCCAAAATACCGAAAGCAGTGCTGTGGTTCAAGTGGAGGACTAGGGCTGGGAATATAGTTTAGCGGTAGAGTGCTTGCCTAGCATGCATGAAGCCCTGAGTTTGATTCCTCAGTACCACATGAACAGAAAAGGCCAGAAGTACAAAGTGCCTCAAATGGTAAAGTGTTAGCCTTGAGCAAAAGAAGCTCAGGGACAGTGCCTAGACCCTGAGTTCAAGCCCCAAACGAAAAAATAAAAATAAATAAATAAAACAAAAACATCAAGTGGAGGACTGCTAGCCATTAGCAAAAGGCGCTCAGGGACAGCCCCCAGGTCCTGACTTCAAGCCCCAAACCAGCAAAAAAAAAAAAAAAAAAAAGGAAATAAAGTTAGAACTCAAAAGCACAATACAGAGCACTTATATTTTTGTGTATAATCCTTCCTTTGGTTGCCACCACAAATCCCCACTACAGATAGAAAAACTTGAGGCTTCTTGGACCGTTGTACAACTTGCTTTCTAACTGTTCTTGAAAGGCCAAAGAATGTTGCTTCTGATTGCACCTTCCCTCCAGACTTTTAAGGTCAGGCATCTTCTTAGATGGAAAAACACCAGCTTGAGGACAGAATGCTAAACTGAAAGAGGCTGGGCTGAGAGGGAATGATCTGGCAGATTATTAATTTAGTCTTCTTTCCCAGCAAGTATGTGATGTAAATGGCAAAAGTTCAGAGGTCAGAGAGAAGGAAATATGCACTTTAATTTCTTCCCCCAGAGGTAAGTGAGTGTTTTCTATTAACGAAACCCCTGTAGCTAACAAACCCTGGGCTAGGATCAAACGTGCCCTCCATCTTTCAAGTCATAACATCACAGGGAGACATTTCCAGGCCCAGTCAGACCTGCAAGACCAGAGAGAGGGCTGTTGTCAAGTGACAGACAAAAATGTCACCCAATAATAGTCATTCTTCATGGATGGACTACAGCTAAGTGGAAAGAACTGGAAACAAGTGAGCAAAGGCTCACTTGCACCTTTGAACAAGGAAATCAGGAACATGTTAGTGGCCAGGTTTGTCCACTGATAGTCCACTGTGCTTAGCATGGTATGTAGTGCATAGTAAATGCTCAGTAAATGGCAGCTATCTGAATTATAACATTTCTTTTACTCCAGCCTTAGTAACATAGAAAAGTCATCCTATTACTTTCTCATTCCTGGATCATTACATCAAAGTCTGAAAACCCAGGAATGAGCCCTCACATAAAGCAAACGCTCACAATGAAATCTCAGGCATTGGGCATCATGCTTAATATTCTCACAAACCTTCTAACAATAGTCTCTTAAACCTACAACTAAATATATTCCTATTACCCCACCCCCAAGCTGTCCTGGAACCCCCTATGTACCCAGGGTAACCTCATTTTTTTAAAATCTCCCTGTTTCTCTGTATCTTGAATACCAGGAATATAGGTATGCACCACCCATGCCCAATCTTCTCCAATTTTCACACTAAAGAACGTAAACCTCCAGAGAATAGGAAGAGAGCTTGTATTAAAATCCAAGTTTCTCTAAACAGGCTTTTGTAATTTGCCCTAAGAACTGGGTCTTGGTTTTACAACCTCCGCAAGAGAATGTTGTTAAAAACAAACTTCACAAAATGAGCACTGGAAGCCAGGGTGTTTGCAAACTGTGGATTGCTGGAGATGTCCATATGTCCTGCCATCAGGGAAGGACTCTATATTGCTTTTAAAAATGGCTTTTAGTGTGAAGGCAGCATTCCTTCCAAAGCACATGCAAGCCTACCAGAAGAGCAGTGATGGGGACTTGGGAATGAGGAAAGTCTTGGGGCAACTGGCAGCTTCGCTCTAAAAGAAATCAAAAACCACAGAGAAAGAGTAAGGACACAGGGGAATAGTAAAGCATGGTAATAGTTTACAGACTTCTTGTGAGTCATCTGAAAATGTCATCAATAAGAAACACAACTTAGGACAGACTAGCCTGAAAAGAGTTAATCCCTCACAATCAGTCCTCCAGGGCACATGACCCAACCCCACCAGGGAAGCCAAGCCCAGAGCTCCTCACACAAACAATCCCTGCATCCCCCAACTGACCCTAGCTCCCTGTTGCTCCCAGCTGGCTTACAACCCACTCTCCCGAGAAGAAAGTTCACCCCAACCCATGAAAGCAGGCCCACAGTTGATTGACTACTTTATCTTCAGCATTCCCAAGAGTGTCTGGACAGTGGTAGGCATTAATAGATTTTACATGAAGCATTACTTGCTTCGTTATTTATTCAATTTTCCTGGTTAATTTAATTCACTACAAGAATCATTTGTACAAGTTTCAAGGTATTCTGTAGAGCTGTGAGTGCTTTGCAGAAAAAGGCATTTACAGAATTCTAGTGTGATAATAAAAATAATAATAGCCCAATGTCTGTCTATATAATTTTTTAGTCTTACAACAGAAAGATCAATGTAAAAAAAAAAAAAAAAAAGTCACGTTCTAGGGCTGGGAATATGGCCTACTGGCAAGAGTGCTTGCCTTGTATACATGAAGCCCTAGGTTCAATTCCCCAGCACCACATATATAGAATATGGCCAGAAGTGGCGCTGTAGCTCAAGTGGCAGAGCACTAGCCTTGAGCCAAAAAAAGCAAAGCTAGGGACAGTGCTCAGGCCCTGTGTTCAAGGCCCAGGACTGGCAAAAAAAAAAGTCATGTTCTAAAGAAATGGATGTTACAGTCAGATTTACAAGTGTGGATTCAACCAAATGACAGAAAATATTAGAGGGGAAAAAAACCTGCATCTGTATTGATATGTATAGTTTTTTTTTTCCTGTCATTATTTCTTAACAACTATTTACCTTGTAAATACTGAGTGTCGTTAGTCATCTAGGTTTATACCATCCAACTAGATGATATGCGGTATATAAGAGGATGTCTGTGTTAGTCCTATTCAAACATGGTCTCACCTTAAATAAGGAACTTGGGTATCCTTGCATTTTAATTTTGTGTGGGGTTCTGATATCAATCTTCTGTAAATGCCAAGCAAAGATATTCCTCAATTCACTGCATAAGGGATGCTGCTTGGCAGGTCTTAACAACACTATGTGTTGAAAGAAAGAAAGATGGAAGCCAGGCACTAGTGGCTCACACCTGTAATCCTAGCTACTTAGGAGACTGAGATCTGAGGATGAAAGTTCAAAGCCAGCCCAGACAGGAAAATCCATAAGTCTCTTATCTCTAATTAACCACCAGAAAACCAGTAGTGGAGCTGTGGCTTAAATGACAGAGCACTAGCCTTAAGCAAAAGAGCTCAGGGACAGTGTCTAGGCCCTGAGTTCAAGCCCCACGACTGACAAAAAAATAAAAAAGAAGGAAAGAAAGAAAGAAAGAAAGAAAGAAAGAAAGAAAGAAAGAAAGAAAGAAAGAAAGAAAGAAAGAAAGGAAGGAAGAAAGAAGGAGGAGGGAGGGAGGGAGGGAGGGAGGGAGGGAGGGAGGGAGGGAGGGAGGGTGGGAGGGGGAGGGGGAGAGGGGAAGGGGGAGGGAAGGGAAGGGAAGGGAAGGGAAGGAAAGAAGGAAGGAAGGAAGGAAGGAAGGAAGGAAGGAAGGAAGGAAGGAAGGAAGGAAGGAAGGAAGGAAGGAATAACAGTATAGTTATATCTACAAATGCTCCCTCTCTTCATTTAATGCTAGGTATTTTGGGAAATAGTAATACTGTACTTTTATGGCAATAATGACCCAAATACCAAAAATATATTCATTAAGAAATTCACCATGTTAATGTTCAAGTGCTATAGTAACTCTTGAGCACATCAAATAGAAGATGCATTTTAGAAGAATCTCAGAAAGGATATGTCATACTTCCTTGATTATGTTTACTATGTCATAATGAGATTCTCTACCCAATTAATTTTAATAAGTATCTAAACCAGATGCTACTTGTCTTGAGAGCCATAAACTTCTTAAAAATTGTTTACTAAAATCCAATGAAATTTGTATTTATGTTAATTTGGAGATATATTAACAATTACTTTGTAACCAAATGAATTGCAGACCTTAAGCTAGTAGTTCTACTTGTAATTTTTCTCTTTCCCTCTCCTCTTTCTTCTTCCTCTCTTTTCCCTCTTCCCTCCCTCCTCCCCTCCGTCCCCTTCTCCCTCTCCCTCCCCTCCCCTTCCCTCCTCTCCCTCCCTCCCTCTCTCTGCTGGTCCTGGGAGTAAACTCTGGCTTGGTTGCTGTCCCTGGGCTCCTTTTTGCTCAAGGCTAATGCTCTACCATTTAAGCCACAGTGCAGCATCCAGCTTTTTCTGTGATTAATTGAAGATAAGAGTCTCATGGACTTTCCTGCCTAGGCTAGCTTTGAATTGTGATGCTTTAAATCCTAGGTAGCTAGAGCCACCAGCACCTGGATCCAATGGTACTTCTTGGTATTGAACTCAGGGCCTTGTGCTTGCCAGGCTTCTACTAACACACCTCCAGTTTCTTTTGCATTATTTTTTTAAACTAGGGTCTTACTTTATTCCCCAGTGCAGCCATAGTTTTGCTTCCTTAACTTCCTGGGGATGAACGCAGCATTGTGCTTCCCCACAGCTGGGATAACAGGCCATACCAGCTTGTTCAGCTATTGGTGGAGATGGAGTTAAACTGTATTTTTACTTAGGCTGGTCTCAAACTATGAGTCCTCCATCTTCACCTCCCAAGTAGCTAGGTTTACTGACATGAACCACTGTACACAACTTACTCAAAACTTTTCTATACATCAGCCAGGAACAGACAGGCTTAGCCAAATGAGAAATGAAGAGGAAAAAACGGATTGGTAAAAAAAAAAAAAAATGTATACTTGAGCCTGGCGCTGGTGGATCATACCTGTAATCCTAGCTACTCAGGAGGCTGAGATCTGACAATACTGGTTCAAAGGCAGTCTGGGCAGGAAAGTCCATAAGACTCTTATCTCCAATTAACCACCAGGAAACCAGAAGTGGCACTGTGGCTCAAGGTAGTAGAGTGTTAGCCTTGAGCAAAAGAGCTCGAGGACAGTGCTCAAGCCCTGAGTTTAAAACTTGAAAAACACAAATTATAAAACTATCTGCCACTAGATGCTCACACCTATAAATTCTGGCTATGCAGGAGGCTGAGATCTGACAATACTGGTTCAAAGCCAGCTGGGGAAGTAAAGTTCGTAAGAATCTTATCTCCAATTAACCATCAAAAAGCAAGAAGGGAAACTATGGCTCAAATGGTAGAGCACTAGCCTTGAGCAAAAGCAAGCTCAGGGACAGGGCCCAGGCCCTGAGTTTAAGTCCCAGGATTGGTGCACACACACACCATGATTCTGTCTCCAAATCACCATTATGATGCATCTGCAATATGTTTATAAAATGTACACTAGCCTGGGCAATTCCAAACCACAATCCTTTCACAAAATATTAAAATTATATTATGCATATTAAGTATCAGATCTATTATTATACTTAAGTAACTTGTATTATTCCACTAAGCAAATGGATTAGGCAGTCCCAGATACTCACTGTTGACTTGGCACCATCACGTACTTCCCCTGCCTCCTGCCACCCCTGAGATTAGATAGCACAGCAGGTGCTGAGTAAGTCCGCATGTTCCTCAACTTACAAAGGGCTCACATCCACATAGACCCATCATAAAACAAAAATATGATGTCAGAAATGCATTTAATACACTGAGCTTATTCAATCTCATAGCTTAGTTTAGCCTTCCCTAACACAGCTCAGAACACTTTCAGCCTACATTTGGGCAAAATCATCTAACACAAGGCCAATTTTATAGTAATATAAATATACAGTCTCATATTATATCATTATATATTATATATAACATACAGTATTACTTGTTATGTATATATTAACAAACATGAGGAAATAACACACAAAATATGAAACCCACTGTCAATACAGTACTGGGGCAATCATGTGACCCTAATGGTGATGGACAGGGAGCCGGGTCTCACTGCAGCTCAGCCTCAGGTACCCCTCAGGTACCCTACCACATAACCATATCCTAAATACAGTCAAAAAGCAAACTA
The DNA here is from genome assembly GCF_023159225.1 of Perognathus longimembris pacificus. NCBI lineage: Eukaryota > Metazoa > Chordata > Mammalia > Rodentia > Heteromyidae > Perognathus > Perognathus longimembris. The sequence goes on along the minus strand of NC_063167.1, from coordinate 44,605,884 downwards.
TGGTTTCTACCGAATGCTTTATTGTTCTAGCAACCTATGTAAGTCAAAGAATCCTAAGTAGAATCGTAATAAGTTGATTTTTTTGTAAACTGAGAACAATTTGTGATCAAGTAAAAAATCATTTAAAGAGAAAGGATTCAAATGTAAATATGATACAGTCAAAACAGACAAGACTGGTCTCTATATTTATTCTACTGCCACTGGAAAGCTGACAGTGATTACTGACATGGGCATTTGAGATATGTCCCTTCTGTCCAAATCAATGGATTATGTGGCATCACAAGATGTGGGTAGAGTCAGAATAGCTCTAGGGTATCTAGGCAACTGGGCTCCAGAATTAGCTCCTGTTTGGACCTAATTATGTGATCCATCCCCTATATTTCACTAACATCCCATTAGGACAAGCCAGAAGCATCCTCCAGTGAGAGGTAAAGAAGTAAACTCTACTCCAGGGTATGACGCCCCCACCCCCCAGCCCCGTTTCCAAGGGGGCCTGGGATTATTGTGCTTCTTTTATTTCAGGCTGACCATAAGCCAACAGCTAAGGGTAATAGAACCAAGCAATGAAAGGGAAGATGTTGAGCCAGCTAGGTTTCTAACGCAAAGTCAACCTGGTTTTTCCTCTGTCTAAAAGCTTTCAATGGCTTCCTCCCTAATCATGCCAGAATAAAATGGACTCCATCACAATCCTATCCATTCCCATCCTCCCTTGGTGCCTTCTTTCAACCCTTCAAACACATCAATGCCCTTTCCTCTTCCCCACAGACCTGCCCCCCCACCAAGTCATCACTCATCTTCAGCTCCCCACAAAGCCTTCTTGTTCTTCGTGTGTGTGTGTGCTTGCCAGTCCTGAGGCTTGAACTCAGAGCCTGAGCACTGTGTCCCTAAGCATTTTTGCTCAAGGCTAGCACTTTACCATTGAGCCACAGTTCCATTTCTGGCTTTTTGGTAATTTATTGGAGATAAGAGTCTCCTTGTGGAGATAAGAGTCTATCATTTATATTTACTGACATAATTATTTGTTCAATGTTGATTTTTTCACTATCAGGATGTATATTCCCAAGGAGTAAAGTTCTTACACCTGTTCTTTCAAATTAACTTAAACTCAAGACTAAGCATAGACCTGATATACAATATGTACTCAAAAATACTTGTTAACTAATATGACTAATGAATTCTAACCTTAGGATAAAGCGGCTTCAAGCATTTTTATTTTCCTAAATTCAGCCCAGCTTTCTCTACCATGAATCAATTAAACATCAGATACAACTAATGCCCACTTAAGAGTCCTGATGTGCTTGTTATTATATTATCCACTTATCTGCAACATTTCAATCTTTTGCAGCAACTAGAGACCCCAAACATTTTCGATTAAGTCCAGAAAACGGCAAAAACTAATTTGCAGTAGTAATTATTAGAAAGTTACAAAATCTGTTATTTAAAGATTGTCTCGGTAGTTTTTGTGATCTAGACTTTTTTTTTTTTTTTTTTTTTTGGCCAGTCCTGGGCCTTGGACTCGGGACCTGAGCACCGTCCCTGGCTTCTTCCCGCTCAAGGCTAGCACTCTGCCACCTGAGCCACAGCGCCCCTTCTGGCCGTTTTCCATATATGTGGTGCTGGGGAATTGAACCGAGAGCTTCATGTGAAGGAGGAAAGCACTCTTGCCACTAGGCCATATTCCCAGCCCCTAGACTTTTTTTTTTAATCCTCATAATGTGCTCCAGATCGTGTTCACTACATCAAGACTACACAGATGAACAAGCAGGGCTCTCGCCAGCAGGAATTCATATCCTAATAATTCATCTCTATTATGCTTTACTGCTTGCAACTCTACCCACCTTTGTTATCCGAAGATACACACATGCAAATAAAATCTTCCAGGTTGCCCACTTCCCTCAGTACTGGGGACTGGACCCAGGGCCTCAGCTTGCTAAGCAACTACTCTACGACTTGAGCTATGCCTCAGGCCCAGGTCCCCTTTTTAAGATTATTTGAATATGCACTATCTCCAGGGATCTCCAACTTGAAACATGTATAACAGGTATTATGAGTTTATAATTAGCACATGATTTAGACACCTCTCCCCAAGACTACAGGAAAAGTAAATTTCCCCACCTCATAGAAGGGCTTGTTAAGTCAACTTTAGGTCAAATAGCGCAAGATTAAAGTATCCCTTACACACACACACACACAAACATGAGACAGAACAAACAGCAAAAAGTGCATGACTGTGTCTCTCTTACAGTGACCATTTATTCAGGAACCATTCACTCAAAAAAGACATAGCCATCAATCTAGTTTAAGACTGCCAGTCTCTAGGCCACTATGCAAGGCCTTAAAGAAAGATGATCAGTAAAAGGAGATGGAATTAGGAGAGGACAGTGACATGGCAGAGTTCAGGGAGCAATCAAGACAAAAAAATGGGTTGGATAAGAATCCCAATCTGAGTAGGCGTGGTAATGTAACAAGCAGGGATAGGAGAATCATAACCCAGGCAAGAAAGCATGAGACCCTACTTGGAAGACAAAGTAAAGCCAAAAGGAATGAGGCGTGGCTCAAGTTGGCAGAGTACCAGGCTAACAAGGGTGAGGCCTAGAGTTCAATCCCCACTACTGACAGAAAATAAACGAAAAATAAAAAGAATTTCAGTAGGTCTTTCTACGCCTCTTATTTCTCAGATACATTCAATGATCACAAAACAGTTTTATTTAAAATAATATGTGTGTATATATGTCTGTGTGTATGTGTGTATTCATATATATTTGATCACAGTATGTACTTAAAAATTACCTCAAATCCTTGATAAATACTGTACCATTTGATATCAGAGAGATGATAGTCTCCAAATATTTATTTCATGGTTAAATACAGCACAGTAATTGCCAAGGCTTTTTATATGGCTTCTCTGTGATCTTTCTCCCTACGTAATATCCTCAATTTATTTCTCACTTAGATGACATGGAAATATGGTGATGAATTTAAGCTAGCTATTTTATAAATGGAATTGATGAATTCATGTATTCATGGGTCATTAATTTCTAGCCATTTCTCTTCTGAATTAGGATTTTGAATGCATGGTTTAGAAAGAAAGAAAGAAGGAAAGAAAGAAAGAAAGAAAGAAAGAAAGAAAGAAAGAAAGAAAGAAAGAAAGAAAGAAAGAAAGAAAGAAAGGAAAGTTGGCTATCACCTACAAGGCGCAGTTTGTGTTGTTCCCCTAACACACATCTTATCAGCTCTGCCACAGCTGAAATGATTCTAAATTGCTTTATGACACACTTGGATTTTCTCCCACTAATAATTCCCCCTTCCTGCCCATGACTGGCAGGCGTCTTCCACACTGCAGTAATGTGGGACAGCTAATTATCTACCAATCCACCTTGCTCTACCACACTTGGCAACTTTTATCTGCACAGGACAGCTGCACTCTGGGTGTTTGAAGTAAAATGTCAGTCTCTGCTAATGCAACAAGACTTACATCACTAATGATGTCTCCACACTTTGAAGCAAAAACTCAAAGCCTAATTAAAAATTCAGATTTATTCTCACTGGCTTGCTGATATTCACTGTCCTTTCCACCAGGGCTTGGAAATTCTTTTTTTATAATACTTCATGTAAAAATACCATTTGTTTTAGACCCAAGGAGAATAAAAAGCAAAACCAAAAACAAACAACAAAAAAACCCCACAACTCTGCAGTCTTGAGCTTTGACTGCTCTAAAAAACAACAACAACAACAAAAAAAACTTGTTATGGTTGGAAAAGAACCAAGACATTATCATGTATAAAATAATAACTCACTCCACAAGCTCCACTATGCAATTACAATAAGGCATAATATTTCCAGAGGAATATAGGGCAGGAGCTACTTTCAGCTGCTGTACTCCGGTATTTAGGTCTTGGAACTTTTCAATCTGTGTAATTAACTCAGTTGACTATGTGAATCTTAAACTTGACTATGTGAATCTTAATCTTAATTAAGGAAAATAATCTCAGCTCAGAGAAAGATGACAAGGTAAAGAAGTATTTAAATGGCATTCATTTACACATTCATTCATTCATTCATTCATTCATTCATTGTGCTGGTACTGGGGCTTGACCTCCAGGCCTCTTGCTCCCTCTTCACTATTTTACTCAAGGAGCGTTCTCCACTGCCAGCTTTTTGCTAGGTGTAGATAAAGAGTTTCAAAGATTTTTTTTTTCTGCCCTTGCTGGCTTCTGACCTCCATTCTCAGATGTCAACCTCCTTAGTTGCTAGGATTACATGCATGAACCACCAATGCCCAGCTTCCAAATGACAGTTTAAACATCATCAATTCAAATAAACAGTTTCTCCAAAGTAATACTATTACTATTGCAATTTTTACTTTAAAAAGTAAAAGAACTGTATATTCCTAATAACTAGGGAGAAGTGAGTTATGAAGTCCATTTTCAAAACAAGTATGCCTGAAATTTATAGGTGAAATTTCCTTCTGTGGCTTTTGCATAAATCAACACTAAACAATCGAAGTTACTTTTACCCTAAGGGTTTTTTAAATAGTACCTTTCTTTTTTTTAAATTTAATGTGATTTTTATTTATTTATTTTTGTGGTAATATGACTAGAACCCAGGGTTTATGTATGCTAAACAAGTATCTCTACCACTGAGTTAGATCCACAGCCCTACTTTATCCTTTGGGGCTTGAACTCATGGCTTGGGCTTTGTCCCTGAGCCTCTCTGTGCTCAAGGCTAGCATTCTACCACTTGAGCTACAGCACCATTTCTGGCTTTTTCTGTGTAGCTTATTGGAGATAAGAGCCTCATGGACTTTCCGGCCCAAGCTGGCTTTGAACCATGATTCTCAGATCTCAGCCTCCTTAGTAGCTAGGATTACAGGCATCTGCCACTGGCAGAGCTTGGCCTACTTTATCCTTTTAACAAAAACTCACTTTGAGCCAGGTGCTGGTGGCTCACGCCTGTAATCCTAGCTACTCAGGAGGTGGAGACCTGAGGATCATGGTTCAAAGCCAGCCAGCGGGGCAGGAAAGTCTGTGAGACTCTTATCTCCAATTAACCACCAGAAAATCGGAAGTAGCTTAAGTGGTAGAGCACTAGCCTTGAGCTGAAGAGCTCAGGGACAGCACCTAGGCCCAGAGTTCAAGCCCCACAACCAGCAACAACAACAACAACAAAACAAAACAACAACAACAACAAAACCAACAACCCACTTTAGTGGTACAGGCTCACAGTAATAAATGGTTCCTGACCATTTTTGTTTTGTTTTGTTTTGATTTTTTTAAGAAAAATGTCTAACTTTCTACAAAGTTTCAGAATTACTGAACTTCCTTTAGTGGATCACTAACTTTTAGGTATTTAAGAAATAACTTAAAATAACCCCATCAACTGTCAAGTAGGATCATCAGTTTTAAATTCTTGGTCCTAAAAAAGCTAAAGCAACTTTCCTTTCAAAAGAGGAATATATTATTAAAACAAATTTCTTTTTCCAACTTAAGGCAATGGGGAAGATGAGGTTCTTACACTATAGTATCAAAAAAGTTATTAAAATGTTAAAGTCCTGCTGTGGACTGGTGGCTCACACCTGTAATCCTCTATACTCAGGGGGTGCCGTTCAAAGCCAGTCAAGGCAGGTAAGTCTACGAAACTCTTATCCAATTAGCCACCACACGCCAGAAGTGGAGTGGCTCAAGAGGTAAGAGTGCTAGCCTTGAATAAAAAAGCTCAGAGATAGTGCTAAAGCCCTGAGTTCAAGTCGTAGGACCAAAACACAACAAAAGTCCAAGTCCAAGACCCACGTGTTACTACTACTGGTATGTCTGTTGAGCCATGCTCCAACCAGGGCTCAGTTTCCACACAATTAGAACTTATGTCTGTGGTCCTTCTAGCCCTCCTTTGATCCTAGAGATCTGAGAGTTTAGACAGAAAAGGCATGTCAAGGGCAAGGCTGCTGTGTCTGGATTGGCACAGACCCCCCAGAGTGGATCCCAGTGGGCAGTCAGCCAACTTGTCTGTCGTTGGACCAGAACAGGCTCTCCTTTAATTGCATTTGGGTACGTGGGACCCAGAAATGGAACAGGCTATGGTAACAGCTTGTGCTTTTCTGTTTATTTTTTAAAACAGAACCCGAATTCTAAATCATTTCAGCTGAGTTTTCTAGATCCTAAGCATTCTCATAGAAAAAAAAAAAAAAAGTTCACCAATGGCTGGGTACAATGACAAGTGACTGTTATCCCAGTAACTCAAGCAAGAACAAATAGGATCACAGTCCAGGCTGGCCTGAGCATAAAGCAAGACCACTCATGAAAATCACCAACCCACAAATGGGTGGCAGAGTGGTTCAATTGATAGAGTGCCTACCTAGCAAGCTCAAGGCCCTGAGTTCAAGCCCTAGTACTTGGCGGGGGGCGGGTGAGAATATTTATTGTGAACGTGCAGAGAGAGAAACATGGTAATAGGCATACCCTGTAGACACAAATCCAGTCTTGCATACAAAGATCCACCCCAGACCATTCAACTACATGGGGGGCAATAGCTTCCTTTCTTGTTCAAGTCAGTGGGAGCTAGATGCTCTGTTAAACAAGTCTTGACTTATGTAAATGCTCTAGGCATCCCATAGCTTGACCTCTGCTTACTTTCTCAAACCTTTCTTGTGGCCTTTCTCCTCTGGAGCTCCAGATTCTAATGCTATCTTTCTATTCCTCAGAGTGCAATTTTTACTTTAAAAAAAAAAGTGAAAGGACTGCATGTTCCCAAAAACTAGGGAGACATGAGTTATGAAGTCCATTTTCAAAACAAATATGCCTGAAATTTACAGGTGAAATTTCTCTCAATAAGAAACCTGCTGGGGAACTCCACTCTGAAGAGTGTGCTATTCATTCCATTTTCTTAGGGAGGTCTTCCAGAAAAGAATGCCTTCACACCCTCAGGCAGGTTAACATCTCTGACATATTATCTCCAAGCAGTCTTCTCTCATAATTATGTTATATTGGAAATTAACTGATGGATATTTCAGGCTTACCACAGTGTCTGGCACAAGAGCAACATTCAAGAAATATTTGAAGTAATTATAATGATATAAGGACCTCATTTCTCAAGGCAATCTATTTTATAAGTGTTCATCAGAAATTTCTCTTTGGGGTTGGGAATATGGCCTAGTGGTAGAGCGCTTGCCTCGTATACATGAAGCCCTGGGTTTAATTCCTCAGCACCACATATATAGAAAATGGCCAGAAATAGCACTTTGGCTCAAGTGGTAGAGTGCTAGCCTTGAGCAAAAAGAAGCCGGGGACAGTACTCAGGCCCCGAGTTCAAGCCCCAAGACTGGCAAAAACAAACAAACAAAAAACAAAACAAAAGTAAAAGAAAGAAAAAGAAAGAAATTTCTCTTTATGGAGCATAAAAATATCCAGTCTTGTCAGGTGCCAGTGGCTCACACCTATAATCCTAGCTACTCAAGAGGTTGACATCTGAGATCATGGTTTGAAGCCAGCCCAGTCAGGAAAGGCCATGAGACTTACCTCCAACTAATCACAGAAGAAGCCAGAGTGGAGCTGTAGCTCAGGGCAGTGCACATGCCCATAGTACAAGTCCCAGGATTAGAAAAGAAAAAAAAAGCCTAGTCTCCATAACTACACAAAAGCACTGGCATTAATTACTGGAACCTAATGAACAATTTTTAAATTTTTATTTACTTTTTTATTGTCAAGTGATACATAAGGCAGTGCATACATTTCTTATCCAATTTGTTACCTCCTTCCTCATTCCCCCCCCACCCCCGCCAGTGGACAATTTTAACCCAGACACTGCAAACTGGTGGCCTCTGGCTTAATCCTGTCTGCACATGTGTTTGGCTTGGCCCATGCAGTGTTGTTTGATTTTTTTTTAATCTGAATAAGTTGCCAACATTTTAAGAATCAAGAGTTTTTTTTATATAAAACCACATATTCCACTTCCAAAAAAACAAAATGATGTAACAACACTGGCCCCATATTGCCCTGGCAGCCATCACTGAGGCTGAGCAGTGCCTGACTCCTTTAGCCTAGCACATGCCCTCCAGCCAACAATATCTATCACCTCTCCCTAGAGACCTACACCTGGCCCACTTACTCCTTCTGAGTATCTAACCTGTGTAAACATTAGATTTAGCAATGGAGCACTCTGAATCAAATATTTTGGTATTTGTTGAGCCATCCAAGCTGCTTTAGTCTCCCTGTTATGAGTGCCTGGGGAAGACATAAGAAGTCCCTGATGATTCTTGCCTCCTTGCAGCATCCAGTTTTACAGGGAGACATCATAGCCTAATCAGACAACAAATATGCGCAAGATCAGCTTTTCCTTTTTGGCCCTCCCCTGTCTCCCACCTACAGCTTGTCCTCTCCATTTTTTTATTTATTTATTTTTTTACTTTTGCCTTTTCTGCAAATGGGAGAGAACAGGGAGCAAACAGATGTGGCTCATGCTGCCTCTGACATACATGTGACCAGATTATAAATCGGCCATGAGGAAAATAAGGACCTCACAGCTTTGAAGGAAAACAAACATGAAAATGAGAGCCAGTAGGGTCCATTCAGAAGAGACTCAAAGGAGCTTCCCGAAGAAGCTTGGCATTCCATCTGGAAGGCTCAGGAGATCACTAGGCAAGGATACTAGCTATTTAAGTGCTGAGAATGTACTACATCATTTGTGGCCCAACATTTGCTTGCCATGCTCAAGATTTAATCTTTAGCCAGGCGCTCACACCTGTAATCCTACCAATACAGGAGGTGGAGATCTGAGGATCCTGGTTCAAAGCCAGCCCAGGCAAGGAAGTCTATGAGACTCTTATCTCTAATTAACTCCCCAGAAAACTAGAAGTGACACTAACTCCCCAGAAAACTAGAAGTGGCACCGTGGTAGAGTGCCCACCTAGAGCAAAAGAGCTTAGGGACTGCGCCCAGGCCAGGAGCTCAAGCCCCACCACTGACCAAAACAAACAAACAAAAAAAGATTTGATCTCTAGCTCAGCTATTTGTAAAGGCCTAGGGAGAATAAGCCAAACATCACAACAAAGATTATGTATATCACATGCTTCAAAATATTTTTATTTGCAATGAAATATTCTACACACCAGTGAAATGAAATATGACTTGTAACACATTAAAAATATACAAATTAAACCTGAATGCACATTAAAATGTACAAAGAAGCTGGGAACTGGTGGCTAATGCCTGTAATCCCAACTATTCTGAGGGCTGAGATATGAGGATCATATTTTGGAAACAGTCTGGGCAGGAAAGTCTATGGGATTCTCCTTTCCAATTTCCAGAAAGAGGTATGACCCAAGTGACACAGCACCAGTCTTGAGCAAAAAAGCTAATGGACAGGACACAGGCCCTGAGTTCAAGTTCCAGTACTGGAAAATACATACCCATGCACACACACATACATACACGCACACATGCATGCACATACCATGAAAACACGTAAGTTCAGAGTGATCTTATAACATGCCAGAAGTTATACCATTAGCTACATCAAATTTGTTCATGTTATCCCTATATATTTTAAATTTCAAATTAAAAAGTTAAATATCTGAAATTTGCTCCAAATAATTAGGGAAGGGGAAGAGCAGGTAGAGACAGACATAGAGACAAAATCAGCCTGACCACTAGTCAAATAACTGATTCAGCTGTATACTCTTAGCCTCTTTACTTCGTACATGTTTTTATTTTTATAATAAACAGTTTAAGGAAGCTGGGCACCAGTAGCTCATGACTGTAATCCTATGAGGCTGAGATCTGAAGAACCCAGTTCAAAGCCCACCTGGACAGGAAAAGTCTGTGATACTTGTAGCTCCAATTAACCACCAAAAAGCCAGAAATGGAGCTATGTGGTAAAAGCCTGAACACAAAAGCTGAGGAATGGCAAGCACCCAGGCCCTGAGTTCAAGCCCAAGAACTGGGACCAGAAAAAAATTTTTTTTTAAGATTTAAGAGTAACTATAGATTGCCTAATTAACTTATTTAGAAACCCCAACGGATGGGGGCAGCACATGTTGAAGAGCTCTGCACTGTGCCCTAGAAACTCTATGACAGAGGATTAACTACCATGAAATGCTGTTTCTAAGGGTTATGTTTCTATTTTATTCTGGCTCAGGAAATGTTAGTTGCCTTCCAGGTTCTGTGACCTGACACCAAATAGACTTCTCCTACATTTTTTTATTTCTGTTTACTGATTACTTTTATGTTAGGCCCTGTGCTAGAAATCATGTTGTCTTTTCAAATGTATTTCCCACTGAGCTGGGAATATGGCCTAGTGGCAAGAGAGCTTGCCTCGTATACATGAAGCCCTGGGTTCGATTCCTCAGCACCACATATACAGAAAACAGCCAGAAGTGGTGCTGTGGCTCAAGTGGCAGAGTGCTAGCCTTGAGCAAAAAGAAGCAAGGGACAGTGCTCAGGCCCTGAGTTCAAGGCCCAGGACTGGCAAAAAAAAAAAAAAATCTCAAAATGTATTTCCCCCTTAGACCTAGAGGAAGCATGAAGACAGTGCCCTCAGAGGGAGCTAATAGCATGCTGGAAGTTACATCATTAATAACTGGTTGAGTCAAAACTGTTTTCCCTGTTGCCCTTTCATATTTTGAATTTCAATAAATTCTTATACCAGGTGCAAGAAGGTACAAAATAAATCTCACTCTACCTAATACCAAAATTCCAGACTTTTGAAAGGTTCCTGCCTACTTATCCACTTAAGCTCAAGGAAGCAACTCAGCCAGCAGCAAACAGAAATAGCAGCACACATTATAAAGTGTGAAACTATCTTCTTCCCCTTCCCAAGCCCTTCCAAAACTCAAGTACCACTGGCAGGAAAAGTACAACCAATATAACTAATACAAGCATTAGAAAGATGGAAGTTGAGGAAGGACAAAACACAATAGGGACCGTTAAAAAACTCACTCGACATGGTTTCTCTTGGGAACCTTCTTCAGTTCAAGTTCAACTCTGTGCCATCTATTAGTGATCAGTTATCTTCTCTTCCAGTACTTGATTCCTGGTATGGGGCACTGGAATCTGAGGATAATGCAAACCTCCCCTAGACTGCAAATACTAGCAGTTGGAGTAGAGCTGCCAAGATATTAATGTCCAATCATTACAAAAGTGCCAGAATATCCAGGCACCCATGGCTCATGCCTGTAATCCAGGTTACTCAGGAAGCCAAGATCTGAGGACTCTGGCTCAAAGGCAGACCAGGCAGAAAAGTCCATAAGAGTACTTAGCTCCAATTAACCACTAAAAAAGTCATAAGGGGAAATGTGGCTCAAGTGGTAGAGTGCCAGCCTTGAGTGAAAAGCTAAGGGACAGACCTTGAATTCAAGCCCCAGTAACCCCCAACACACACACACACACACACACACACACACACACACACACACACACACACACACACACAAAAGGCATAAGACTTGGGAACCACAGAAGGACAGAGTCTGAGTCACTCTCCTCGAGGGGTTCAAGATGCACCAGCTACCTTGTCCAGTGCCACTGAAAGGATTGAAAAGTATCTAATGACTGCTTATTTCATTAACACTTCACATGTGAGGCTGCTGCCGCCACTTCCACACTGGCCTGTGTGTGTGTGTAAACATCTCATTGAACAGGCCAAACAGAGGACTCCCTTAATCAAATGATCAGCATGGACAAGGCTCTGTGTTCTCATAATACCTTGTTCCTCTCTGTACCATTACACTACTCCACCTAATGCTAATAGAAAGTGGGTTTATGTCTTTTTTTGTCTATTTTCATCATCAGTTGAGAGACTGATGGGTCAGGCCTTGGTCACTTTTCATTGCAAGACATTTGAAGACACCTGACATTGAAGCCCACCAAAAGACTGCTGCATATATATGTAAAAAATGAGAGTGCCTTTATTCATTGCTCTTTTATGGCTCACAAAGGAGGACTGTCTATTCCTGTTCAGCTACAGTCACTATTTACATTGCTCTCTTTTCAATGGATACCTCTCTACTCCAGCTGAGCCTGGGAGTTACTCTATCCCGGCTGCTACTTCTTCCCCCAATTGAGATGAAGCTTCAGTTTGTGCATCTGGTATTTTTTTCTGGCTGCCTGGAAAGACCCCATTCCACAGACCTCCTCCCTCCCTTCTCAGGCCCCATACAGCAGCTGTCCAACCAACCTGCTGGTATGACTGCCAAGTTCATACTGAATGAACATGGCCAGCGTGCCCAGCCCAGAAGAGCTGTGTTGTAGCTAACACCAAGGCGGGCACACTGGCCATGTGCCAGGTGCTTGCTGTTAGGAAGCCTGTATTGTCACATAATGTTAAATGGGCCTTGTAAGTGCCTGGTGAAATGGCTCCCAGAGCAGACATGCCTTCTAACAAGCAGGCATTGTTGCTTAACCATCTTACCTGTGGCAATCCTACTCCTCCTCCAAAAGGCAAACTCCATAAGGGACTGTGCGGGCATATCTCCTGACGGTCCCCCGCACACCTAGCCCACCGCTCAGTTCTTTCAGAGGTTATTTCTCCATTGAAGACCAGCTACATCCACCAATCTCTCAGTCCCAGCTGAACATTAGCAGGTGCTTTCAGATGCACTATCTCCATTAAGCCCACAAAGCAAAATTATTAGAAGAAACAGCATCCTCAATTTTGAAAGTTAAATTATCCAACTTGCAAGTGGCAATGCTGAAACTAACATCTCCAGATACCCAACATGAGGCTTTTTCTATTGATATAAACTTGCTGCATGAATGAATAAGCAGAAGTAAGTCTCCCTGGACCCCAGTCATTTTCTGCTCCCATGTCACACAATGATGGCTTAACTCCACTATACCCCTGAGGAGTTGATGATTGATTTTTGACTTTTACTCCTGATACATGAAGTCTGCGGGCAGGGGGCAGTATTCAGTGGCAGCTTGCCCAGAGGCACTGGCTAAATTGATTGGTGCAAAACATTTAAATTTTTTAAACTTTTGTTCATTATTTTTTTAAAAGAACAACAACAACAAAAAATCATGAGTAGGTAGCCCTCATTAGAAATCTCCAAGGAACTTTGTAAGACAGGTTGCCTTTTAAAATATCTTCCCTATCAGCTGGCACCAAAATGGTCATGGGAAACTATAGAGCTGAAAGAAGACCTGGTTTCTGCTTTTGTGCAATTACTCTTTGCAACCTCCGGTGAGCAGTGTACATGGCCATTCGAACTGCTGTAAAACAGCAGGCCTGGTTTACAGGCTATAATACAGTTTCTCAATATTAAAAACTGCCTTCGGAAACCTCAACAACAGAAACAATCAAAAGTCAAAAAATTTTTATTGTAACTAACAAACTGGCCTACAGAAACTTTGTCATAGAAGGAGCTGCTGTTCTAAGAGGGACGATGGTCTGCTAAAAATGCCAAGGTCAAGCGAAAGGAATCAGCCCCCTCTCCCTGACAACCATCTTTGTGTGGAGGCTAATCCAGCTCAACTTAACATCCGCAAGTGACATTTCTGAACCATCAGCTGGATAGAGCTATAAAACTCCAACATTCCAAAAGGGAAGATGGGAGGAGGGGGATTTTTAATCTACACTCAACACAACCAAAACCACATTCAACTTTCGATCCACTGCACAAATCCCTAAGGTTTACAGAAGCATGGAAGGTTCACAATCTTTATGCTGAGAGTTAGAAATCTAGCCTGTGTTAGATTGTTATTTACAAGCACACCCTCTGCCTTAAAAGAGCTGGCAATTCTAACTACATTAAAAAAGAGACTCTTTCCCCCAATTTTCCCAGATTGAAACAAAGTGGTAGATCAATGTACAACTCTAGAGGAAGAATTTAAATACAGTAAGTGTGATTCCTTTCAAAAAAGGAGAGGAGCCACTTCACATTTCACCAGACAAAACCCTGTCTGCAGGAGGTCGGTTTTTACAAAGAGGTTGCAAAGGTGTTGGAGGGAGGCCAGTAGGAAGGAGATAAAGGGCCATTTGGGCACAAACCCCCCACTGACCAGAGCTTTTTTCTAAAGTGTCGCCTTTTCTACCAGGGAAGCTTTTTAAAACTACATTTGCTTTGGAATCCTACCTGAATAACAATGTGTTGGGATCCAATTTCACCTTTTGTCAAGGACAGTGTGTGAAGGCTGTCAATATCTTAGAAAAAAGCAAGTCTCTGGTTTACAGGAGGAAGGGGGAAAGACCCAAGCAAGATCCTTTACCCAGCCATAGGGACAGGCTGGAAGCAACAAATGCCACTTAATCCTAAAAGCAAAGTCCAAGACTGCAACGCTTAAATCTCTTACAAAAAGAGGAGCTGGGTGCAAAAAAAACAACAACAATCTTGCTTGGGTTCTGAATTGAAACATTCTCTAGGGAAAAGAAAGTTTCAATTTCCCATCTCCTCCAAAAGTCATTTCCCTCTAAGAACTCGGCCACTGACAGGATTCAGAAAATGCATATGGAAGAAATTATAATTGAATCTGAACCAGAAAGATCTGCAGAGAAAGAGAGAGTTAAATGATGTATCTTAAAAGCTTATCTATTCTTATGCAAATGAAGAAAATCCGACTCTATGGCACTTCAGGACTGGGTGTGCAAATAAATGTAAAATTACTTTTCAAGCAAAGCCAGGACTTGACCTCCTATAAAATGGCCATTTCTACAGTGGAGATCTGTGGAACTTGCTTTAGGAAAACTGTCTCCTCTGGGGAATCTGGGGTGGGGGAAGGGTTAAAAAACAAAATAAAACAAAACAACTCTCAGAAACCTGAATCCCAAAGTGCTTCAAAACACCTCTCCCTGTGGGAGGTGGGAGAGTCCCTGAAGGATGGAAATCAGAAGCCTCTTCAAGAACACATTCCTGGAAACTTCGTTCTTTCGAAGACCACATTTATCACCATCACTGTGGTTAGACTGCAGTGTAAAAGAATGCTGTACCAAAGGTTTCACACTCACAAAATCGTCTTAACTTATCCGAACCGAGTGAGTCTTCCCGTTCAAGAGGACGATAATAAGTCCGAGATAGAATCTCCAGGTGGTTGCTGTTTAGCATTTTTTTTAACCTACTTTGCCTTAAGAGTAACAACATCGGGATTCCTTATTAGCCGCGAGCCATTTTTTTTCTGTAAGCCTCTCTTCCTCTCCTGGGAACAGACTGACAAGCTAAACAATCTGGAGAAATGGGAACGCTTTTTCACTTTGCTACACACACACACACACACACACACACACACACACACACACACACACACAAACAACAACAAAAGGCAAATGCAAAATAAAAATTGAACAGCCGACCGCACGCAACCCACAAATGGCAAAAACCTAAAGCAACAAAAAGAGTCCCACACCAGGACCAGACCAGGGACTCGACCCGGCCAGCCCCTCCCCCAGAATCACCCGGAAGAGGGGACTAGGGCGGCTGAGGCTGCTCCAGGGCTGTGCTCGGGGACCCCGGGTGGCGCTGGAGCAACTGGGTAAGCTCTAGTACTTTCTTCCTTCCCAGCACCCATCCATGCGCCCTAGCCCCAGGGAGACTGGGACGTGGCCAAGGGGGGTGGATGGGGGTCTTTGGGAAATGGCTTGAGCCAGGCGGGGCTGGTTGCCCGGGGCTGGGGACACAAAGAGGGCAGGAGACTCGGCAGAGGCCTGGCAGGGCGAAAACAAGTCGACGAAGGGAAAATGTATGCAGATTAGGAAAAGAGGTGCGAGGAAACCAGAGAATCCTAGACCGAGATAAAGGACCAGGTGTTCACACTTAAAGGGGGTGTTGTGCAGGCAAAAGTGGGCTCCGGGCAGAGGGGCTCCTGCGGAGCAAAGGGGGTGCATGAAAAAAAAAAAAAAAGAGTTGGTGCACAGTCAACGGGTCGAAGCTGCCGAAGACAGAGGGATGGGTCCAGCAGTACGGAGAACTCTGTGCGTACAAGAGGGGTTCGCGCCCGGCCAAAGACGCTGCTGGGCAGAGGGGAAGGCAGGATGACTGGGACGTTCGGGGCACGAAGACGCCGCTTACCTGCATGGTGACGACTCCCAGCTCCTCGGCCGCCAGCCTCCGCATCTGGCTGGCCAGCACTTGCGCCTCGTCCAGGATGGAGAAGTCGGCGTCGGCCACGGCGCCCAGGAGCCAGCACGCGATCAGACCCAGCAACCAGAGGGGCGGCAGCCGCCGCGCTCCGGCCCCGAGTCCGGCCCCGGCCCCGGCCCCGGCCCAGCCCGGCGAACCCGGACAGCTGCGGGCCGGGGCGGCGGTCCCCGCGGTCTCTTCTTCCTCCGCCTCGCGGGCCATGCTGCCTCCCGCCACTCCCCGCCGACGGGTTCCAGGCGCAGGGAAGCCTGGAGGACCGACCCGCGCACCCGGCAAAACTTTCTTCCCCGTCTGCACTGGGTTGTGTGCGCCGCGGTGGCGGCGGCTCCCAAACTTAGGGGGCGCCCGGCTACAGCGCGGGAGCGCGGGCGGCCACCATCGCGGGGCTGCGGCGGCCGGCGAGCAGGCGGCGGGCGGGTAGGCGAGAGGAAGTGGCCGCCCGAGCGCTTACGATCTCCCGGCACCCGCACCACCCCGCGGCTCCAAGGGCGGCACTGGGAGCCGGGGCACCCGCAGGCCAGGGCGCGCGCAGTGGCCGCGGGGGTGACAGGCGGAGCAGCGCCGCTTTCGCTTCCCCCAAGTCCCCGCGCGGCCAAGGCGGCGAGGGCGGGCGACGACACCGGAGGGGGAGCGGCGATCGGCTGCACGGCCGGAGCAGTCACGGAGCCAGGAGGGAGAGGGGGAGGCACACACACACACACACAACTGGAGGAAAGAAAAGAAAGAGGTGGGGGAAAGGGAGGTGTCTGGTGCCACCACGCTGGGCTCCGGCTCCGTGCACTTCCCGGCTCCGCCGCCGCCGCGACTGCGGTGATTTATGGCAGGAGGGAGAGAGGCGGGGAAATTCCCTCGGTCGCCCCTCCTCTCTCCCCCTTGCTCCCGCCTCTACCGCGGGTACCCGGGACGCTGGAGCCACCCCCTCCCCTAAAAAAAAAAAAACCAAGCCAGCCTCTCTTCTCCCGTCCCCGCCCGGCCCGCGGAGAGGGGCGCCCCAAGCACCCTCGCCTGTCCTCACCGCCTCCGCCCACGCGAGGGCTGCCCGGGTCCCACCCCGCGCCAGGTCCCACCCATCAAGTCCCTTTAAGTTCTAGCAGGCTGGCTTTCTGCCTGGTCGAGATTTGGGAAGGAGGCGACAGCCATTTGTGCCTCGGTGCTCTTCCTACGATGGTACTAATGACAATAGTACGCCCTTCTGGGAGCCCCAGAGTGCTTTGTTGTAACGGGCTACCCGGTGCCCTGCACCGCGCTCTGAGGTCTTCATCCATGATCCTTTAATCCCTGCGACCTACCCTGCCAGGTATGTATCTTTATCCCAGTTTTTAGGTAACAAAGACCGAAGCTCTGGGAGGTGGCATAAATAGCCAAAGGTCACCCAGGGGATAAGAGCCAGATCCAGACTTTAAGCACAGGCCTTACCGAAGCCTTTGCTCTTAAACTCAACACAGCCCTTTCTTTTTTTCAGAAATGAAACCTGTGATTCCATCCCAAAACAACGGAAAGGTAAAACAGTCCACACTTGTTCTCGCCGGCACAGGTGACTCCTGCTTCAGGAACCTAGGAAAGTCACTGGTTGGAATTGATTGGAACTTGCCAATGGTGTTGGTCTATGCTGTGAGTGTGTGTGTGTGTGCGCAAGTGTGTGCAAATCAGCCATGCACCTTTCCACAAGCTATAGTGTAGGTGAGATCCTAACAAAGCGGGGGGGGGGGGGGGGGGGGGGGGAGGAAGACAGCAGGACTGCCCAGAGCTTCATCGGGTGTTGCATAAGGACTAGAACCTGGAGGCTCTTTTTCATTGACCTGAAGAGAGACCTTCTGTTTTATTTCTTTGGTCATATATTTAAAACGCTCCTCTTGTTAAGCGTCTCTGGCCCATCTTACCCCACACTATGATCCTTTTTCTATTCAGAATTCTCCAGTTGGGCTGGGGGTGGGGGGGGGGTGGCTGGTGGATCACACCTGTAATCCTAGCTACTCAGGAGACTGAGATCTGAAGATTGCAGTTCCAAGCCAGCCTGGGCAAGAAAATTGGAAGGACTCATATCTCCAATTAGCCACCAGAAACCCAGAAGTGGAGCTGTGACTCAGGTCGCAGAGTGCTATCCTTGAGCAAAAAACTCAGAGAAAGCACCCGGGCCCTGAATTCAAGCCCCATGACTGATAAAAAATGAATAAACAAAGAATCTCCAATCGGTGTTGTCTGCTGAATTAGGGAATGTTTTCATAGTGTGACACTCTCCACTGTACACCACCATGAGACAGATGCATCAGAATCCTGGCAGGACCATCATTTCCTGTCTGCCATGTTTGTTTGAAATGGTGGAAAGAGGGTGGTGTTGCTGAGTGCAGAAACCTATCCCTTTACCGCCACACAACCCAGGAGTCTTCAAAGCCTTCCCTGATCCACCTGGTAAGCCCTCTTATGCCCATGTGACACCATTACTGTGAATGCCTTCTCTGAACCCTACTCTCATCCCCCATGGCTCCTGTTTTGATGCTGTTGCTTCTTCTCTCAACACTTACCACACCCCCACCCACCTCTCCTCCCCAAGCATTTAACAAGTGCCATCCATTTAAAGCTTTGTTTTCTCTACTCTGCTCTTTCTCAGTGATGACCATCAGCTATCTAAAGAGCCTTGGAGTGCCCTTAATAAACTAAATCCTGTGCTGTATTCCACGCTATTGAAGTAAAATCTCTGGGGGGCTGGGGGGAGGGCAGGGGACTTCTGGAGTATGCATTCTACATCTGCATCAATCCCTAGATTGAGATCTCATGAATCCCAGAGCTCTAATGTTTAACTCAGTAGGACCTCCATCTTCAGGAAGAAACACTCCACTCTCATACCAATGGAAGAAAACTCCCAAAGGAATAGTTATTTGCCTGAGGTAATACAGTTTTTAGAAGATAGTGTCGTTTAACTCAGGTCTTCAAATACTAACTTATATTATTCTCTGAGTAAATAATACTCTGAATAACTAATCTGGTATTAGAGAGATCTTTTATATGCACATCTGGTACAGAAAAGACCAGTAGAAGCTACCTGATAAACCACTGACTCTTAAGATCTTCAGTCCATGCGAACAACACTACCTATCCAGCCCCCTCACCCGCCCCCTCAGCACTATTGTTTTCCAGTGAGGCAATGTATGGGACCAAGATGGGCATGTGACATCAAGGTTGCAAATCTATAGCAAACTGATTAGCTGTAACAAATCTACATTTGTAGTGATTAGTGACTATTGAAACTAAAGGATATAGAGTATAGTAAGGGGACCCTTTAATATATATCACAGGTAAAACAGCATGTGTTTACATATGTGTATTGCTATGTGATCTCACAGATATGTATCTCTGTATACATTTGTATGTACATATGTAGAGATGATCACATATGTCTACAGACATGCATATATTTATGCCTGTGTATACCTGTATGTGTATATATGCAGTTATATATCATGCTATCTAAAAGTGTGAGTCTTTTAGACTTAGAAACCTTGGGTTTGGTTCCCAAGAGCAGTGCTTATATGTGTCTTCCCTGCACACTGTAATTTCTGAGTCTCAATTTCTTCATCTGTATGATGTCAACTATCACAGCCAGCAGGATTATTCTGGGAAGGTACATAGAGCACTTAGCATAGCATAGCATCTATTAAACAAATAATATATAAACAAATATATGTGTATATGCATATATACATACATAATGAGACAATAATCACAAATAAGCTAAGAAAGACAGAAGGGAAAGTGGAACACCAAGAATCTGAGACTCATCACAGAAGTAACTTCAGAATACTCTCCAATGGATATGCGCTTTTATAGTAGATTGCTGTTTTTTCCCTTAGATTTACCTCTGAGGTAGATAATTCTAAAGATTATTATTATTTTGCCAGTCCTGGGACTTGAACTCAGGGCCTGGGCACTGTCCTTAAGCTTCTTTTGCTCAAGGCTAGCACTCTACCACTTGAGCACAGCACAACTGGCTTGTTTTGTTTATGTGGTACTGAGGAATCAAACCCAGGGCTTCATGCATGCGAGGCAAGCACTCTACCACTAAGCCACATTAATCTTTGATTAATTTCAATTGAACAGTGATATCATGCCCAAAAAGGATACTGTTAGATATTAATACAAAATGATACAGAATGCTGAGATACAAAGTGATGAAAAAATTGGTAAGAGTGTCATACCACATCCTAGAAGAACATAAATCACCATGAAACTTGGCTGATGGCCTTACCTTCTCCCCAGAGAGTCCTGAAGGCCATGCTTATGACCAGCTTTGAGACTAGTTCATTGCTTGCTTCTTTTCCAGAAGCACCAGCATTTGCCCACTGTCTGTCTCCAGGTGTAATTTATCAGACAGCTGCAGCAGAATCTCCTGTCAGGTGCTAGACCTGCTGTGCTTCTTACCACAAAGTCTAACAGTTCCAAAGAATTGGGGAAAAGAGGAGCTACACTAACAACTTTGTCCTTGATTGCTAAAGAGCAAGAGCCCTCACCAAACTGGCTACTCTTTTCTCCATTTAGGAGAGCCAAGCCTCATCAGTGTTGGGCTACATCATGGTACTCACTGACTGAGATGTTCATCCAAGAAATAGACTCCATGTAAGCTATTTTTGAGGAGTTCCTGGTCAGGTTCCCAAAAATTTGGTATAGAGCCTCCAAGCTATACTGATTCCCCTTGCATGCACTGAGATGGAAATAAGGCCAAGTTAGCAAGTGTTCATCATAAAGTCACTGGCAGAGGTCAAAAGAACAACCCACTGCAAAGTGTACTGCATGATGATCTAATAGGATGCAGGAAAATGGGACTGGTAACTGAATACAGAAATGAACACCTGCTCATTAATTCTATAAAACTTAACAATCTCAGCAAGCCAGTGCTGATGGATCCTGTTTATAATCCTAGTTACCCAGGAGGCTGAGATCTAAGGATCAAAATTGGAAAACAGCTCTCAAGAAGAAAAGTTTCCAATTAATCAGCAAAGAGAAGAAACAGAGCAGAAGAGGAGGAGGAGGAGGAGGAGGAGGAGGAGGAGGAGGAGGAGGAGGAGGAGGAGGAGGAGGAGGAGGAGGAGGAGGAGGAGGAGGTTCTCAAGCTACAGAGCACCTTGAGCAGAAAAGCCAAGTGAAAATATGTAAGGCCTAATTACTCACACACACATGCATGTGTGCCACACACCCACACACATTCAAAATCTGTGAGTGTGATTTTATGTTAAGTAGGTAGAAATTGCTAATGGTCTAAACTGAGTTCTAGGACATGGATCTTCCCCATCTTTCACATTCCTCCTGCTGATTTTATAAATCATCAGATTTCCCATTTCCTGGGCAAATCAAATTGGGAGCAAGGAAACATGGAATAACAGTAGAAGATAGAAGTTTCTGAAGTCCCGTCATGGGCTGGCTATTGTATCCAATGTACAACATATCATTTCTTGAACTCTTGGCATGTTTCCTCTATCCTATCATTTAAGCATCAAGAGAGGAGACAAGAGTATTCCAATTTTATACACAGGGTAACTGAAGATCCAAAAGGTTAAGGAACTTGACCCATGTTACAGGCTACTGAGCAGCAAAGCTGGTCTGGAGACCCAGGTCTGGATGGTTCTCGTCTCAATTCTTTTGCCCTTCTTATTTCTCAGAATGTGAGAAAGAAAAATTTTAATAATCCATAGGGGCCCATGGATTTCTGCCTTAAAAAAATTCTTATTTCCAAGGCACCAAATATTTTCCCTAGTTTTTTCAGCAAACACTTTTGAGCACATGCTATGAACCATTTATTGAATGCCTGGGGTCCTAAGGGTGAATAAGACTGATTGTTCTTAAGAACTTCATAATTATTGCAGAAGACTAATAATGGCACCTGCAACAAATGCCTTTGGGCCTTTCCACTTACTGTTCCCTATGTCTTGAATGTTCATATATCCACAGTTAATTTTTAAGACCTATGAAAGATCCGAAGCTTTACCCTATTTGTAATCCAGCAAGTAAGTCCACCAGAGTTGGGTGCTGGCAAAAACAGCAAAGACTCACAGGCTAAAGACAAAGGACGTTATTGCTCCCAGCAATAGCAGTAGGCCAGAGGCTCAGCATTTGTGTGTGTCCTTCACGACCTGATCCCACAGGGCAATGTGAAGAGGGCCAGGTAAGGTGACACTGCCACACATCAAGTAGCACTGAAAGAGAACTCCAGGCTCAGGTAACCATAATCTTTGTATAATGAAATACAAATAGAAATGCCCTTTGCCCAAGAAGGAGCTATCATTAATAGAATAGAAAATATTTTTCCTCTTTGCTTCAGAGTCACTATCTATACCTGGTAAGGCTGTGGGCTAAACATATAATTTTGAAAATATAGTCCAGAATAAAGAGCAATTAGGAACTTGTTTGCAAAAATGTAAGAAAGCCATGGGAAATCTTTTCTCTCATCAATGCTGCCTATGCACAGATATGGAAGGAGGTCTTCCTCTCCATTGTATTTAAGATTATATTTCTGACTACCTTCTTTCCAGGAACTCCTTCTATCCCCCTCTATTGCATTCATATCAATTAATGTAATATGGGTTTGCTGCTTTGGTTTACTTTACGCTCCATGAAGGCAAGAATTTTTGTGACCTTTGATAACATGTATGTGGGGGGGGGGAGGTTCTAAAATAATACCTTCCATATAGTAGGTACTAAGACACATGTGTTAAATGAAAAAAAAGTAATGTGTAAAGCTTAGAGAAGCAGTTAGGTGCTTAGTACTGTGGGAAGGGCACAAAATCTAACCTAGTAAGAAGATCACAAGTTTCCCAGTGGAGATGGCAATGAAAAGGAGAGGGAGGAGGAGGAGGTAGAGAAGAAGAGTAAGAAGATGAATAGAGGAGGAGGGAGAGGGCATTGACAGAGAGAGAGAGAGAGAGAGAATATATCTTGGAGAGAAAAGCATTCTAAAATATACAAGGAGGGCAGCAATATCACATGAAGAAAGGCAGTGGTTGAGGCTTAGGATTCTAATAGCAGCAAATAATGTTGGTGAAGTCCAAGGCCTGGCTGTTGACCAAGGGAATTGGACTTTCTCCTGTCAAGGATGGGTAGTCACAAAAAAGTTTTCATATGGGTGCTGGTGGCTCATGCCTATAATCCTAGCTAATCAGGAGGCTAAGATCTAAAGATCCTGATTTGAAGCCCAGGTGGGAAAGACCACGAGACCCTAAGTCCAATTAACCACCAAAAAGCTGGAAATTGAGCTGCTGCTCAAGTGATAGAGTACTGGCTTTGGGGGCGGGGGGGGGGGGGGGGAGCTCAGGGACAGCAGTGCCCATAGCCTGAATTCAAGCCTTAGGACACACACGTGCACACACAGAGGGTAGGGAAGAGACATTTTTGAAAGATTATGCTTGAGTTGTGTGGAGAACAGGTTTAAAGCAGAGACTCTACTCATAGACTAATTGGCTAAACCAAGTAGCAACTCAAATATATCTAAATATTTCTAAAGAAGACACTGAAATTTCTAAGAACAGTTGTAATTAGGTTTTTACTTCTAACAAAACAAAAACATACCCATAGCTTTAGCCAGGTTCTTCTTGATTGTATAATAAACATAACAAGTTAACTTAGCCTGTATATGAAAACAAAAAGCAAAGATTAACTTTCACCTAGTCCTTTCTTTATTCTGAAATCAAGTTATTCTTTCTATATGTTTGGTTAGACCCTGACTGGAGCTAGTGGAGCAGTATAGTTCTTTTCAACTCACCAAAATTTAAATTTTTCCTGAAAATTTTATTGCACAATGATAATATTATCAAGAAACCAAATCAGAACAACTATAGTATGAGTATATAATAAGGCCTCAGGGATTAAGAGTATGTACAAAGGACTGTACAGTACAGTCTGTCCACTGGCTAGAGAGGCAAGATGTAGAAATATACAAATTGATGTACATAGCAATTAGAGATTTAAAAACTATGTCTAGGCTACAATGACATAGATGGAGTAAACAAATGAACCACAGGCAGTGGTTGCTGAGTGAAACAATGACTATATATGGAAATAATAATGGCTCACATTTTCTGAGTGTTTACTAGGTTCTAGGCAGGATGTTGTATTTTAAAATGGGATGATCTCATTTAATCCCTAAAATTCTGTGAGTCATGACAATAATAGTTAACTAACATTTATTGAATCCTCACTAGATTTTAGGCACTACAATAAGTGTTTAGGTCAACTATTTGTCCTTGAAATGAACCTGTAAGGTAGAGCAGGCCAACCCCATTTTACAGATTAGGAAACTGAGGGTGAGTGAAAGTTTTTTTTTTTTTCCCCAGTGTTGCAGAAGCAATATGGTTATCATCTCAACTGCAGTGCTGTCCTGTGTCATCATAAGAGGTAGGAGTTACAATCAAATCCATTCTACAAAGGAGGAAACTAACACTCAGAAAACGGAGGCTGTGGGGCATGCCCCATGCCTTGCATCATTAAGAAGCAATTAGCTGGCCCCGCCTGTTTTCCAGCCCTGGGGCCATGTGTGGCTATTCCGCCAGAACCTGGAAAGGCGGTTCTAGCTGGCCCCGCCTCCCAGCCTTGGGACCACGTGTGGCTAAGATGGCAGCTGGGGATGAACCGGGAGGCGGTCCTGTGGGCTGTGACATAGAATTAGGCCACCTCTTAGGATTGGTCCCTCGGCCCACCACCCTTGACAGACAGCTCAGGCCTCCCTTCACAGTCCCTAGATAGGTCCCTTCCTGCTGCTCTCTGACCTATTTAAGAGCGGAGCTTTTTTTTCAATAAAGCAAGACCTGCGCAGACATTTCTCCCAGATTCCGTCTGATTGTCCTCTGGCGAGGGGGGGGGGGGATGGCTGGGTGCGGGGGTCTGTGGACCCTTCTCCTTTCTTGGCCCGACGGGGTTGGGGTGAGCTTCCCCTTCTCAACTGCAGGTGGGGAGAGCGCTAGGGGCTGAGACCCCGACAGGAGGACATGAATACCTATCAGTTTAAGAGTCAAAACACAGGAACTAAACCACAAAATAATCTGAACAATCAGAGCCACAGATAGTATAAACTTTATGTCTTATCAACTTTACCCAGCAGACTTGAGCTCAAATTATTAAACAACATACTAGTAAATGGAGTAAGCCAGATTCAGAACTGAAAATTCTTTACTACCATAACTTACAACAAGAACTTTGCTATAGGGGCTGGGAATGTGGCCTAGTAGCAAGAGTGCTTGCCTTGTATACATGAGGTCCTGGGTTCGATTCCTCAGAACCACATATATAGAAAAAGCCGGAAGTGGTGCTGTGGCTCAAGTGGTAGTGTCAGCCTTGAGTAAAAAGAAACCAGGGACAGTGCTCAGGCGCTGAGTTAAAGCCCCAGGACTGACCAAAAAAAAAAAAAAAAGAACTTTGCTATAGGCACATTCCCTGCCCTTAGGACCTTACTGTTTAGTGGCAGGAATGGATATGGAAATGGCAACTGGGAGAACAAGTAAATCAAAGTCAAGAATTTCCCAAAAGGCAAGCATGTGGTGATTACTTTCAGATCAGTGAGCCTTTTGTACTGATGGCCTATGGATGATTCTAGAACCTCTACCACAGTGCATGGGTGTCCTGAGCCATTGTAACTGCACCTGCAGCCCTAGGTGTCAAGAACCTTTCAGTGACCAAGCTCACTCTGGTTCATGCTGTCTAAATGTATGGACTGGAGGGCTCCAAAGCAAGTTCCGAGGATTCTCATTTCTCCTGCTCTTCTTCTCTCTCGTTTTCCTGGCCCATGTAAGTCCACCCGTGACCCCAGGTTCCCAGCCCTGGATTTGATGAGCCATCTTGGACCCACTCCTCTGAAATGTCATGTCACAAACATCTGGATTATTCTCTCTCTGAATCTAGGCATTTGGATGCTGGTATCCTTCCTCTTACCTCCCAGCACTGACTAGCAAACCTGCTTCCTTCCTGTCTGCCCATCTCTGGGAGGAAAGTGTCTGGGAATGTCAAGGTTGAAATTAAGAATCAATTTTGAATTCTCTTTGTGAACCTGATTAACTCACTTCATTTCCCTGATATTCATTTATTAGTGATTTCACGTTACTTTCAGGACAAAATGGAATTTTCAAGCACACCAGAATTTGCACAATCTGGCTTAGACATCCTTTTTTGTCCCTCCCACCACTGCCAGTTGGCCTCCATCTCATGAATGAACCATAAATCTACTTCAGACTCTGACTGTAACTGCTGCTTGTGCACTTCCCTGATGGTTACCAGCCTGTTTATCTGCTCGGAATGTTTCTTCTCCATCTAGTTAAGGCACGCTTGTTTCTGGAAATTCCACTGGAATCCCCTTCCCCTAGGAAACCTGTGTAGAGGTAAACGCCTCTTCTTGGTGTGTCTTCATATTGGACCCTCTCCCTCTCCATCTTGTGGGATAACATTTGACTCTTTTTCCCAGAGTGCAGTCTCTTCTCTCAGAGGAAAATAAATTTGTTCTTAGTCGTGTAATATCTTCTCAGAATCAAATGGTGTATTTATGCTGTATTTATTGACTTCAAGAACACAGGGACAAATTCATTAGTAAATGCATGCATGAATACATTTGGGAGACCTAACTGTTTACATGAATGCTATACTTGGTCCTTACAGGATAAGTAATGTAATATGTGTGTATTAGATAGTTATAGGGGACTAGTGTTTGGTCTAATGTGATTCTTGTTTAGGCCCATTATGGTCTTTGGAAATGAAGAAGGACAAACCATCTACTTTCTTCTTCAATAATTGGAGGTTTATTCTTTTTTCCTTATTTCCAAACAAGGAACTTTTACAGGTTTCCTTGAAAATGCTATGCCAAAAAATTAATATCCACATGGGTACCAGTGGCTCATATCTCTAATCTTAGCTACTCAGGAGGCTGGCATATGAGAATCACGTTCAAAGCCTTACTGGGCAGGAAAGTCCATGATACTCTTATCTCCAATTAACCACAAAGAGCTGTGGAGCTGTGGCTCAAGTAGTAGAGTGATAGCCTTGAGCTCACACACACAAAAAGCTCAGGGACAGTTTTGAGACCCTGAGTTCAAGCCCTAATGCAAGAAAGAAAGAAAGAAAGAAAGAAAGAAAGAAAGAAAGAAAGAGAGAGAGAGAAAGAAAGAAAGAGAAAAAAGTTTAATATCTAAACATCAAATTCATCTTCATCCTTTCTATTGACTTTTCTACTGAGTTTCTTTGGTAATTGCTGTGAGAGTGAAAACTACATTATTCATATTTCCTGTATATCATTTAGTACATGGTGGGTGTTTAATTGGTGTTAAAAGATTAATCATAATATACAGATAGTACAAGAAAACTTATGCAATTTCAATAAGAGTGGTAATTTTCCTTTGAAAAATGAATTTCCTCTATTCTTTTTGTTTTGGTGGTATGGGGCATTGTACAGGGCTTTATGATAAACACTCCTATCATTTAAGTTATGCCTCTGTCCCTTTTGTCTTGCTAACTTTGCTCAGGCTGCCTTCACTCTTGATTCTTTGCTTCTGCTTCCTGAGTAGCTGTGATTACAACATGTACCACCCTGCTTGTTTCTTGAATGTGATTTGTTAATCATATAACCCTTAACTTTAACTTGCCCTATCAGTCACAACAGAGAACAATAAGTTTATGTATATAGTCAAAGGGCCTTTAGTTCACAACCATCCCTGTTGTGGTCATTCATTCATTCTTTCTTCCAACAGTGAATGAGTGGATATAGGGCCCAGTGTATGCTTCATTATATTCCTCAGTCCTTCCTATAGGTCTCTATAGTCATGTGACAAAGTTCTGGCCAAGTGTACTGTTTCTAGCAATTTTATTTATTTTGTTGGCTGTGGGGTTTGAACTCAGGACCTGGGTGCTGTCCTTGAGCCTCTTTGTGCTCCAGCCTAGCACTCTACCACTTGAGTAACAGTGCCACTTCTGGTTTGGGGGACTTTTGTTTTTTCGAGTGGTTAATTGGAGATACGAGTCTCACTGGGATTTTTCTGCCCAAGCTGGCTTCAAACTGTGATCCTCAATCTCAGCCTCCTGAGTAGCTAGGATTACAGGAGTGAGCCACCAATGCCCAGCTGTAGGAACTTTTTAATAGTGGCTCTGATTTTTTTTTTTACAACATTCTACCTTAAAATATATCTAGATAGATAGATACAGATATATGTATATCTCACATATACATTCACAAATAGATTTCTAAAATAATTTTTATGCAGCCATACCTTCACTGTGTAGTATATTTAAGTATCTTTTATTTCATTTCGTAAAGGTAACCATTACATTGATTTTATATTTATATATTATGTGATTGCCCATAGTCCAAAAGCAGTGCTTGACCAGATAATGTTCAGGTGCTCTCCTCTTTCCTTTTTTCTTCACATATTCTTTCCTCCTACCTCCTGAAACATGAGTGTACTCATTTTTCACCATGAGCTCTAGGGCAAACACATAGGATGATGAAGCTGGATACACCTGGTTGTCTGACAGAATGCAATGCTTAACAGCCCCAAACCTCCTAGCAGAGAACTTATATGACTAAGACACAAACTTCTGTCTTACTTAAGCCATCCTTCTTTTCAATTTTCAGTGCCTCACAGCCTAAACTCATCCTAATTGATTGTACTAATGAGTGACGTGTTAGGTTTAAGATTCATCTTTTGCTCTGTTGGTTTGATTTCTATTGTGAGAGGAAAGACAAATGAAGAAAAAAAAACAGCTCAAGTGTTTGTCCCTTCTTCTCTGCCTTAAGTAGTATCTTCTCAGAAACAGCCGGATCTCCTCCATAATTCTAGGTCCCACTAAATAGGGTTTCCTTCTGTTGGCTGACCTCAGCTCTGGTTTCCATGACATCACTCAGTCCATTTAGGAATGGCAGTCACTTCCTGCTATGAGGATTCCTGGGTTTTCTCAATGTACCTTTTTTTTTTTGCTCTTTCAGGTCCTATCAGTCTTCATTTAACAAGTCTTCTGAACTATGAGGTAGTTGACATTTCCTGATCAAGCCTTGACTCACATTAATATCCCTGGTACCGTGGGTAACATTTCTTAGTTTCTCCTCACTCAGTTGTAGATACTATTCTCCCTTCTTTCTCCCTGCAAATGATGAGGCTGAGGCCTAGAAAAGTTGTATGATCTTTCAAAGTCATGTAGAACTCTCTTACTTCAAAGCCACTACTTATACACTCAACTTTCAATTCACTTAACTCTCTTCTGGATTTCTTTTTTCAAAAACCAACCACTGTATTATGTCTATTTTCCAAGGTTTAAATACAAAAGCTATTGTCATGACTTCACTCCACGCTACCTAGGTAGGTGGTCTCCCTCTTCCAAAAACCTCGCCAAAGGAACTGACGTCTTTTAACTTCCTTTTGCAGAATAGACCCAGCCTTCCTCAAGGTCCCTTTCCACCCTTGGTGAGGGGACTCTTCCCTTCACATCAGTCTTAATTTTTATTCAAAGACTGTATTTGCTCATTCATAAAATGTTTATTGAGTGCT
Source organism: Perognathus longimembris pacificus (assembly GCF_023159225.1). Classification (NCBI taxonomy): domain Eukaryota; kingdom Metazoa; phylum Chordata; class Mammalia; order Rodentia; family Heteromyidae; genus Perognathus; species Perognathus longimembris. Next base: position 44,576,322 of record NC_063167.1, on the reverse strand, counting down.
TAGTATGTGCTCAAGGGCTAGGGTCTGAGGCAGAGCAAACATGAATGAGAACCTGTTCTTACACTCAAAGATCTCATTGTTTAGGAGGGAGGCAGGTATATAAAATAGAGAAAGCACGTATATAAGTAGTTCTTCAGGGAAATCTAGTACAGTAGCAGCACAATGGATAGGGAGATTATGGGCTAGTTCTTTTTTTTTTTCCCCTGAACCTAAGGCTTGAACTCAGGGCCTCAGCACTGTCGAGCTTTTGTGTTCAAGGCAACTACTCTACAGCCATAGCTCTACTCCTGGCTCTTTTTGGGTAGTTAGTTGGAGATAAGCATCTCATAGACTGGTTTGGAAGCATGATCCTCAGATCTCAGCCTCCTAAGTAGCTAGGATTACAAGTCGTGAGCCACCAGCGCCCATCTTGAGCTGGTTCTTGAAGAATCAATGAGAAGATGCCAAGTGAAATGAACTCCACATTACGGAAACAAGAGTTATACCACTGTTGTAATTATCCTCAACATGCTATGTGAACTCGTACTACTTTTTTTCTCTTTTTCCTTGTCTGTTTGTTTGACTGAGTGGTTTGTCTAGTTTTGTTACTCTTGTAGTCCCTTCCTGTGGCTGTACTCTCGCTACCACTGTACTACATCCGAGTACCCTGGATATTGTCTGATACGGGTAATAGAACTGGGGAAGTGAGAGGGAATACAAGGATTGAGAGACAAAGAACAAAAAGACAAACCATTCAAAAAGTAACACTTAGAAACCATTTAGTGTAAACCAACTGCACAACTCTTGGGGGGAGAGGAGGGGGAGAGGGAGGGGGGAAATGAGGGAGGAGGTAACAAGTAGATTGAGAAATGCACTTACTGCCTTTAATATGAATCTGTAACCCCTCTGTATCACACTTTGACAATGGATAGGGAGATTGTGGGCTAGTTCTTCCCCCACCGCCCTGAATCTAAGGCTTGAACTCAGGGCCTGGGCACTGTCCTTGAGCTTTTGTGTTCAAGGCGACTGCTCTATAACTTGAGCCATAGCTCTACTCCTGGCTCTTTTTGGGTAGTTAATTGGAGATGAGCGTCTCATAGACTGGTTTGGAAGCATGATCCTCAGATCTCAGCCTCCTAAGTAGCTAGGATTACAAGTCGTGAGCCACCAGCACCCATCTTGAGCTGGTTCTTGAAGAATCAATGAGAGTTTGGAAGATAACAGGGTAAGTAAACTTTCCAAGGCATAACATTTCATTTGTAGCGTATGGGGTATGAATACCTTGAAGTGAAGCTCAGGATTTTTATATTTACCCAAACAGATGTATTCATTTAATCCATCCACACACACAATTACATACCTATATTTTATAAGGGCATTACATATGCTATATGTTTGTGTATAAATACATACATCACATATGTGTTATGTATGTAAATGTAAACATTCTTTTATAAGCTTTTTTGTTATTCTTGTAACTCACTGAGTAAAAGAATAAATAGAAGAATTAATATATTATCAAAGTAAGGAAATCTAATCGACTGGGTTATATCTGTAACTGCAAACACTGCTAAGAAATACCTAATGAAAAACGAGTGAAATGGAAACCATAGGCACGCAGCTCTGTACTAGGGCATTCCTTCATAGGGAAAAGTAAATGGACCTCAAAGGCTCAAGTTCCCTTCTGGAACACACCCCATAATTGTTAACATTTTAGCTGAAAATAAGATGTGAGTAATGAGGATATTTTCCACGGGGCCGAGTCAGTTCACATCTCTCAGTTTGCAAAATGACTGTCTATCCAAAATTCGGTTTGCTCAGGCAGTTACACTCAAGGAAACAAACAATTCTACCCAGAGGTTTCGAAGGAGGTCCTTAGCCAGCAGACTGAATTCCACCTGCCACGGGCCTGCTGCTCCATCTAGAGAGAAAAAGGAAGGCTGCCCATGGTACCTCTGTCCCACCGAGCTCTCTAACCAGCTGACCCCAGGACAGGCCATATCATCTATGACCCTGGGGTGTCTGGCTTATTATTTTATTTTTTAAATATTGCCTTTACTCTCCAATTAACTTGTAAGCTCCCTAAGGACAAGCAATCATTCTTGTATTCAGTTCTTGAGGAACAATTACACTATTTTCTTATATAAAGAAAAAAAAAACCTCTTAGATTGTTTTTCTTCTTGTTTTTTATATTCTTTTGTTCATCAGAGAAAGCGACACATAATCACCATGGGGAAGAGCTTGTGATGAAGAGGGAGGCCTTTAGACAATCCAAGGGGTACAGAGATGCTAGAAAACGTGAGTTGAAGGAGATTCACAGTTGTGGGGTTTGTTCTTGCATCTCTGGGAAGGATACAGGCAGTCCTGCTTTGACCATGCACCAAGATGAAAGGCAGAGATTGAAGGGAGGCCTGGCAAAGTGAGAGGGGACAGAGCTTCCCAGTTCTACCACATGTCCTGGTTGGCAAAAACTCCTAGTTTTTCTACAAACCTAAGGAAAGCTGTAGGAGAGAGAAGAGGCAGGAGCTATGTCTACAAACTTCTCAAGATACCATGGGACTTTCCTTGCCAGAAGGAATGAAGGATGCCCTGTTTCTGCCTCTACAGAATTCCTGATGCCCAGAGGCTGGGAAAGAAAGTTCTCACTGACATTGGTAATGGACCATCTGTTAGAACTGGCAGCAAGATGCCACCAAATCAAGAGACATGGGCACATGAGGATACCAGCAACTGGAAACTATCATTGCATAAACCAGATGTTGCTGAAAAGTGTGGCAATGAGTGCCAGCCAGATGCCAGAGACAAAAGTAGAACAGTCATACAGTATCACCAGCTCTGGGCAGAGACCAAATCCTTCTAACACCAAGTTATCATCCTAAAGAGTACTAAGTTCAACAGACTAATTTAATTGAAAGAGGTATTGCTTGTTGTATTTAAGTATGGTGGGATTTTTTGTTATTGTTTGTTTGGTTGTTGTTGTTAGTCTTTGGAGTTTTTTTGGTTTTGTTTGGTTTTGTTTTTGTTGCCAGTCCTGGGGCTTGAACTCAGGGCCTGAGCACTGTCCCTGGCTTCTTTCTGCTCAAAGCTAGCATGCTACCACTTGAGCCACAGCGCCACTTCCGGCTTTTTCTATATATGTGGTGCTGAGGAATCGAACCCAGGGCTTCATGTGTACGAGGTTAACCCTTTACCACTAGGCCATATTCTCAGCCCATGTTTTTTTGTTTTTGTTTCTGTCTTTTGACCAGTGGGATGAAGGCTACTGAAAAACATTATGTTCTTTCAGACTTAGGAAACTTGGGATTGTTTACTTTTTGGAAAGGCATGAAAATTTTTTTTTTATCTTAGCAACTGGCACCAGAATTCCTTTCAGAAAGAGGAATAATTTTAGAAAAAATAATCTCTTCACAAGACAAGATAATTTTTAAGGCAATGGCTTAAGGAAAGAGAGCACTTAAGTAATAAAACCTAATCACTCTGAAACTCTGAATATGACAAGGATTTGGGATGATTGTGTGTGTGTGTGTGTGTTTGAGTGTGTTTTCTCATGAATTAGAAGGAAGGAAAAGCTGGGAATATGGCCTAGTGGCAAGAGTGCTTGCCTCATATACATGAAGCCCTAGGTTCGATTCCTCAGCACCACGTATATAGAAAAGGCCAGAAGTGTGGCTGGGAATATAGCCTAGTGGCAAGAGTGCTTGCCTTGTATACATGAAGCCCTGGGTTCAATTCCCCAGCACCACATATATGGAAAGCGGCCAGAAGTGGTGCTCTGGCTCAAGTGGCAGAGTGCTAGCCTTGAGCAAAAAGAAGCCAGGGACAGTGCTCAGGCCCTGAGTCCAAGGCCCAGGACTGGCAAAAAAAAGAAAAATAAAAAAGAAAAGGCCACAAGTAGCGCTGTGGCTCAAATGGTAGAGTGCTAGCCTTGAGCAAAAAGAAGCCAGGGACAGTGCTCAGGCCTTGAGTTTAAGCCTCAGGACTGGCAAAACAAAACAAAACAAAACAAAAAAACCAACAGCAGCAACAACAAAAAAGAAACAAAAGCAAAAAAATCACTGAGTTAGAAGGAATGAAAAGGAAGGAAGAGCTAGAAAGATGAAGAAAGAGCTAAAAAGATGAAGACAGGCTAGAACTTGGTGTTATAAAGTCTCAGGTTTAATTCCTGGAGGTAAGTTAAGAAGATGTTCCAATGGCAAAACTCATTTTGTTTGATGTCTGTTATAATTCTATGAAACCCCTGCTTTTCTGTGAATTGCTCTGTGAAAGCCTGAGATGTCCAAAGTGCTTAGTGTGCATGGGTTATTGGTGGCTATCATGGATGGAGCAACATTGTAAGCAAGGCTGCCATGTTGTGAGGTATATGGTATGTAGAAGAGATATAGGAACTATTGCTAAGATTGTCAAGAGAACATCAATTCTTCTAGGAATTCAGAGACCACTGAAGGAGACCCTTGAACCTCCTTGTTTAGTTCAGTATGTTGTAAATTATTACTTTGCATGTAAGGAGCTAGGAGAACTCAACTGGCATTTTGGTTTGCACATTTCTACAGGGTCATAGGAAATCATTGAAATACTTTTTATTGTTTCCTCTCTTATATACATCAGTTAATATATTTTTAGATCCTCTACTTTCTTTATATTTAGTGCCCTTTATGTCCAGCTATTACTTGCCCTACTTGAATCAATTAATTTATTTTTCAGCTCATTTGCAATGGATTCTTAGTTGATTTCTCTGGACCTGGCCTTGAAATATCTCTTTCCCTAAACCATTCCATTTTACACATGAATTCAAGTATGTTTCTAACAGTCTGTTTCCCAAAAGGTTGAAATTCTTAAACCACAGAAAAACAAAACAAATCTTTATTTTAAGCCCTTCAATAGTAACTTAGAATCTTGAAGAAGACTAGGTGTCAGGAGCGCATTCATACATTTTGATATAATATTACTAGGATCTATCTACCTTTTACTTGGTATTTATCATTGCTAAAGATAGCAAAGAAGAAAGCGCAAAGAACTTAAAAATATGATTATAAGAATCATCAACAAAATGAGAGAAAACATGTATAAAATTAATTAATTCAAATAAACAGCTAAAGAAACTAAAAGTATACAAATAAATAGCTCAATGAAGTAAAGAAGATAGTAAGGATAGGAATAGGAATTAATAAAGACATAGAAACCCTGAGAAAGAAACTGAAATTCAGAAAAGCTTAGTAAGTTATATAAAATAACACTGGGAAGTCTTGCCAGTAGGGAAGATTAAATTGAAGATGGAATATCAGAACTTGAGGACAACACAGGTATATTAGAACATCAAATGAAGGATTAGGAGGAAAATAAGGAAATGTGAGTGGACCTTGTAAAACTTCTGAGACTCTTCTAAGATATCAAACCAAGGAAGTATGGGCATAGAAGAATAAGAGTTGGTACACACTTATTTTTATGAACATACTCAATAAAATAAGTGATGAAAATTTCCAAAATCCTGAAGCAGGCATTCAGCTACATGAGGCATTTAGGTCCTCTGAAGTTGACACCAGAAAACAACCCTCACAAAAAAATCATAGTTAAAACATTATGTATAAAGAACAAGAAAGGAATACTGAAAGGTGCAAGAGAGAAGCAATACAATGATAAGCCCACCAGAATAACAGTATTTCTCAACAGAAACACTCAAAGCAAGGAAAACATAGAATGATGAATTTGAAGTGCTGAAGGAAATATCTACTAAACTAGATTAATCAACATAGCAATGATATTAATATACCCAGCAATGATAATTGAAATCTAGTTATTCATAACTAAGGGTCAAATAAAAATGTGCCATGAAAAACTAAAACAAGTAATTTATGGCCACTAAATAATCACTACAAAAGATTTTTAGAGGAATTCTACATACAGAAGAGGAAGATTAATGTAAATCAGGATATAAGAGGCAATTGTACATCTATGTCCATTGCAGCACTGTTGATGATAGCTAAGCTATGGGAAAGCCCAGATGCCCTATAATCAATGAATGGACCAAGGGGAAAAAAAAATGTGTGTATGTGGTGTGTGTGTGTGTGTGTGTGTGTGTGTGTGTGTGTGTATGCAATGGAGTATTAGTTAGCTATAGAGGGGAAGGAAATTGTGTCATTGAAAGGAAATGGGAAGAACAAGAGAACATAATGTAAATAAAGTAAGCCAGGTCACTAGGGACAAAGTGTATATGTTTTCTTTCATATTTTAGTGCTAAATACCTTGACTAAATTTTAGTGTCGAGGCATGGGAGATTGGTTGTAGACCTGGGGTGTACATGGAGTAGTATGAAGTAGAACGCATAGGAGAGTAAAGATTTTTATTAACTGATATGGCACAATTTTCAAGCAAAATTTAAGGAACAGACAGGCATATGGAGTATAAACCAACACCAACACACACACACACACACACACACACACACACACACACACACACACACAACACCAGTCATTTCTGGAAGCCTAGATTAGAGTTTGTTCCTCTGACTTTTCCCATGATTTTCAGGATTACTAAACTCTTTGTATTAAGTTCCATTCTCCTTGGCTCAGTGATAAAGTGCTAGCCTAACATACTCAAGACTTGAACTATTCTTTCCTTCCTTCCTTCCTTCCTTCCTTCCTTCCTTCCTTCCTTCCTTCCTTCCTTCCTTCCTTCCTTCCTTCCTCTTTCCCTCCCTCCCTCCCTCCTTCCCCCCTCCCTCCCTCCCTTCCTTCCTTCCTTCCTTCTTCTTCCCTCCACCCCATCCTCACCATCCTTCTTCTATTTTAACTTACTAGAGTCAGTCACAAAGGTAGTAATAGTAGCTGAGGCTGATTTATTGGATAAAATGTGGACCACACTAAGGGCATGTCTTGTGAGATAGCAATTGCAATTAGTGCTAAAAAGACAAAGCGGGCAGGGAGTGTTATAGAGACTAGTTACGTACAGGGAGACTGATCCAGGAAGAATATTAGGGATAGTGGGAGTCGTGTTTTTTTCATTATTGGTAAATACAGGGGACAATATAGATTAGAAAGACTAGAATAAATGTAGTAGCAGTAGACAAAAAATGAAATGTTGGTAAAATTCAGATATTACTATAGACAAAGATGTGTTTTTGTGTGTATATATGAATGTGCAGGTGTGTGTGTGTATGTGTGTGTGCTTGCATGAGTGTTCATACGGTCTGTTTCCTAGGATCGTCTGCTATGTACACTTACAAGTGATGATAGCCACCCATGTGGCAGGGAAAAGGCGATGAACCTGGAGCATTTTGTTGTGTCAGAGTAAGGTTGTATTCAAAGAAGCAAGGCAACATGTCCAAAGAGATCACAGGACAACTTGAGCACCAAAATCAATAATGATAGTGACCCATCAAATAAAATGAGAATCCAGCTGGGTGCTGGTGGCTTAGGCCTGTAATTGTAACTACTCAGGAGCCTGAGATCTGAGAATCATGGTTCGAAGCCAACCCAGGCAGGAAACTCCATGAGGCTCTTATCTCCAATTAATCACCAGAACACCCAGAAGTGGAGCTGTGGCTCAAAGTGGTAGAGGGAAACCTTGAGCAAAAGAGCTCAGGGATAGACCTCAGGCCCTGAGTTCAAGCCTCTTGACTGACAAAAAAAAATAAAAATAAAACCAAAGAATCTATATGTATATGCAAGTACAAGTAAATGATTAAATAAGTGAATGTGATAGATGAGAAAACATTTTTACAACTAAAATATGAAAGGAATGGTGAATTTAAAAAATCATCTTGTGAGAAATATTACAGTGAGAATTGATTCAGGCAAGAACAGCCCTGGCTGGTAAATCTGGGAAGAAAAAACCCCTTGATAAGGGACAGAATATTCCTTTGGCCTCAGTAAATCTCCATACAAATTACTTACTCTGTATATTCTTTAATATTTTAAAATAATTTTTATATGTTAAAATATTTTTCTATTTTAAATTATCTTGTACAAAGGAGTTCCCATTTAACAAAGTAGTTTATGAATATATCTTGATCAATGTTATCCCTTTCAACATTCCCACTCATCCTTCCCCAACTCACCCCTTCCCTCACTCTTCTTAATTTTGTAGAATACACAGTGGATTCTTGTCTTCATTTCCCCCCTCTTCTCCTCTTCATTCAGCTATCCTTTTAAACCCCACTATACCTGTTTCAAGTGCCTGCTTTCTGATGTTTTCTTTTGCCTTTCTATGGAATTATTCGATTTGTGATATCTCTTGAATCTACCATATTTCTGTTAGTACATTTGTGCACATTTGCATACCACCCAACTTATTTATTTATGAGTTTGTAAACTAAATCTAGCTTTCACATATAAGGGAAAACATGGATCCTTTGTCTCTCTGGGCCTGACTTACTTCACTTAACATTATGTTTTCCAAGTCTTTCCATTTCTTTACCAATGGTACAATATCATTCTTTCTGATAGATGAGTAAAACTCCACTGTGTCTACATACTACATAATTACAGAGGGGAAATAGCAATTTCACTGTGAGGAAACAAGACAGACACCACCATAATGAGTGATCCAAGTTGGGCACTAATCATGAGGCACATTGACGTTTGTATCTCTGATTGACCCATTCTGGGATATTCCTGATAAAAATGTATAACCTCAAAATATTCATGAGGAAATATCAGACACATTTAAATTGAAGACCATATAAAAAGTATCCAGTCTGTACTTTTCTGAAAATGCCAAGATCGTGAAAGACAATGGAACTTTGAAGTAAATAATCTAGATAGAAGAAAACTCTGTAAAGAAATGACAACAATGGGTAGTACACAATGTTGTACTGTTTCCTGGGCAACATGGGGCAGTTAGCAAATTTTAGAGGATCTTTGGGTAGATGATAGAGTTATTTGCTGATTGTGAGGGCTGTAGTGGTGTTATGTAGGAATTTTCTTTATTTTTAAAGAAACAAACACTAAAGTATTTAGAGCTAATCGGACTTGTATGTGCAAGCGATTCAGAAGAGAAAAGAATGGCAAAGCAACTTCGTAAAATGCTAGCAACTTAAAAAATGTAGTAAAAGGTCTATATAAAAATGTTGTAATGTTTTTGTACCTTACCCATGAGCTTGTAATGATTTCAAGAGCAAAAATTTAAAAGTGTGTGGTAAAGATATGCTTGGTCCTCAGCCATAGCCACACTGAGATTCCAACGTCCTCCTGCATAGGCACGTGAGCTCCAGCTCTGTTTTGACTCACATCTTCTCAGATTCGTTCTCCTTCCATTCCTCAAAATCCTTCCTGTTTTTAAAAACCTTGTTTGAGTCCAAATTCTCTATAAATTCTACCCTGACCACCCAGCAGAGATAAGCTTTCTTTCCTCAGCTCTTGCTCATGTGATTTGGCAATTTAAATAAATTCCAATGCAATAAATATTTATTGAGTGTTTACCATGTGAAAATAACCATATAAGGTACTGTGTGGAGCTCCAAGATAAATAATACACTCTTTCTCTAAGTATGGTATAAAGTAAAGTACTTGAAATTATTACCAAATGCTGAATACGGGAAGATTAGGTTGTTGGGTTGCAGGAGGCAAGGAGAGAAAGGAATGAATATCTTGTTGGTTGCATTAGTCTCATTGGTCTCAGTTAGCTGGAGGCTACATATGGCATTTAGTCTTCATAAAAGCTCAGGTTACAAAGGTGAGAGATTAAGTTCAGAAAAGTTTTGAAAATATTCAACCAAACCTGTGTATGTTATTAAGTGTTAGTAGAGAATCAGAATGCAGATCTAGGGCTCTTGGGCCTCAAAATCTCATTATTTTCATGCCTTATTTAATTAGAGATTTAAGAAAATTTTCATGAAGAAGCAGGCATTTGAGAGGAAGCTTGAATTCTGGGTAGGATTAGATAAATTAGAGATAGAGAGGCAAGTCCATTCTGTCTGCTTACTATTCATAAGCAAATGGCAGAGATAAGGAAATGAATCAGCTCAGGCAACAGTGAACAGTCAAGTTGACAGACCCATAGAGTCTGCATAATGAACTGATAATATAGCAACCACTTTCCTTTCATTTTGTTAGACACCATTTTACACACTATGGTGTGGACTGCTTCATTTAATACTCATGGCTAACCTATTGGTTGGTAAGTCAGTCAACTTACACTGTGTAACATATCACACACACACACACACACGTACACACACACACAATGGGTTAAATTAGCTCCTAGTTCAGTGGCTTGGCAATGTGGCTGGTTGGAAGGTATATTGGCCGGTCTTGTCTGGGCTTACTCACGCAGCTGTAGGTCTTTAGTGTATTCGTTATGGACAATGGTCTAAGATAGCCTCAATTACATATCTAAGAGGATTCACACTGGAGAGCAATGGTGGGCTGGAGCTGCCTCCAGGAGCATTCATGTGAGGGAGAGCCTGAATGTGACCTCAGGTTTTCAAGGGTGGAGAACCTCTTCACCCTTAAGCTTATAAGTTTAATTGTACCAGATCACATATGCTCTAATAATATACTAAATATTCATAAGCAAGGCACAGAGAAAATCAGATTCTGCTTAGATAACAATGAATTGTCAGAGCAGCCCAAATCCAAGGAGTGGAGAAATACAGTACAACTTTTTGATGGGTAGGGGTTTTACAGCTTTGTAGTTATCCATGACCTACATGAATGAATATTATCAATTCCCCCCTCCTCTTGTCCCTCATTTTTTTTTCACTTTTGCACGTGTGTGCTGGTGGGGTGGGGGTGGGGTGCTTGGGGACTGGATACTATCCCTGAGCTTTTTGGCTCAAGGCTAGTACCCTACCACTTGAGTAGTAGCTCCGTGTGTGTGTGTGTGTGTGTGTGTGTGTGTGTGTGTGTAACTGGAGATAAGAGTTTCATAGACTTTCCTGCCTGGGTTGGCTTTGAACTGCAATCTTCAAATTTCACTATCTTGAGAAGCTAGGATTACAGACATGAGCTACCACAGCCTTGTCAATATTCCCATTTTTAAAGACTGATAAACAAGATTTGAAAGGATTAAGTAATTTTTTCCCCTACAGTTTCATAGTAAGGAAGGGGCAAAGACATATGTTAATGGGGAATCCAGCCTGGAAAAAAAGGTAACAGGTAACTGTATGATGCTGAGTGCAGTGTAACTGACAAAGTGACCTTTTTTTTTTTTTAATTCAGAAAAGGGAAACTGATGTTGATAGACTTTGAATAGAATATGTGTGTGTATACATCTTGTATGTCTGTCTTTATATGTATGTATGTATGCTTTAGGAAGATTCCTCTGGAAAGAGATAGGTTGGTGAAAGAAAGGCTGGAGGGAATGATGCCAGCAGCATGGGTTCATACCATGGCTCATATTATGGCTCATAAATGTGTACCAAAACTACAGCAGCTGCTATTAGAATGATGAGGATGAGACTGAATGTGTCTCCTCCTGGGAAAAAGGAAATGGACATGGTGGAGTCAGGATACATAGGTTTGGCAAATGATTGGGCATAATGGATATGTTTGTTGGTTTTATAAAGTTGTTTTTTTTTTTTTTTTTGGCCAGTCCTGGGCCTTGGATTCAGGGCCTGAGCACTGTCCCTGGCTTCTTCCCGCTCAAGGCTAGCACTCTGCCACTTGAGCCACAGCGCCGCTTCTGGCCGTTTTCTGTATATGTGGTGCTGGGGAATCGAACCTAGGGCCTCGTGTATCCAAGGCAGGCACTCTTGCCACTAGGCTATATCCCCAGCCCGGTTTTATAAAGTTTTAATCAAAATTTTAATTGTATTTCTAAGAATATTCCCAGATAATTCTGGAATTTGTGCCAAAAAAAGAGAAGGGATAAAAATAACTACCCAGATATTGGAGAAGATGACCATTTGGTAGGAAATTATCATGGGTGGTTAAAAATGAAATAACAGCAGTGTATTAATGCTGATGAGTATATAGTCAACTGAGTGGATATGTAGCTGAGAGTCTGACACAGGCATGAATAAAATATATAAATAAAAGAGAACGAAGCTGGGTACTGGTGGCTCACACCTGTAATCCTAGCTCCTCAGGAGGCTGAGATCTGAGGATATGGTTCAAAGCTAGCCAGGAAAGCTTGTGAGACTTTAATCTTCAATGAACCACCAGAAAACCTAAGTGAATCTGTGGCTCAATGTGGTAGAATGCTGGGCTTTAGCAGACTTACTCAGGAACAGTGCCCAGACCCTGAGTTCAAGCCCCACACGCAACAAAAAACAGATAAATGGTTCAAAGAACAAAAATTATATATATATATATGTGCATATATACATACATTATATATTTTATATCAAGATATATTGATAGCTCTATAGACAGTTATATCTGTAGATATATCTCTTCATCTATAAGTACATCTCTTACGTATTTCTCTACATATCCATAAGTCTATCTATAAGTCAGTCAGTCAGTCAATGTGTCTGGCTGTCTCTCCTCTCTCTCTCTCTCTCTCTCTCTCTCTCTTATTTTTTGGCAGTGCTGAGGATCAGACTCAGTTTTATGCATGTAGGCAAGTACTCTCCTGGTAAACTATACCTCTCATACCTACATTCCTTTTTTGTTTTTTTGTTTTTTTTAATTTAAGTTTATTGTCAAGGTGATATACAGAAGGGTTACAGTTACACACAAAAGGTAGTGAGTACATTTCTTGTCATACTTGTTACCCCCTCCCTCATTTGTCTCCCACCTTCCCTCTCCCCCTCCCAGCCAACATTAATTTCCAAAATATTGTCGTGTGAGTATTGCTGTTGCATTGGTTTACCCTTTATCATTTGTCTCCCCATTTTGATGTCCCCCTTCTTTTCCTTAATTCAGATAAACATGTATACAATACCCAGGGTACCAAAATCAAGTACAGTGACAACAGGGGATAAACCGTAGGAAAGAAAGATGAAAAAAGAAAGAAATAGCTTCACATCCCAGTAGCTCAATAGCTATGTACATATGATCATACAAGATGAAGCTAAGTGAAATGAACTCCAAGATATGGAAACAAGAGGTCTTTCATTGTTGTTGTTAATTTTAATGTACTACATTCCTTTTTTTTTTTTTTTGCCAGTCCTGGGGCTTGGACTCAGGACCTGAGCACTGTCTTGGCTTCTTTTTGCTCAAGGCTAGCACTCTGCCACTTGAGCCACAGCACCACTTCTGGCCGTTTTCTATATATGTCATGCTGAGGAATTGAACCCAGGGCTTCATGTATGCGAGGCAAGCACTCTTGCTACTAGGCCATATTCCCAGCCCATACATTCCTTTTTTATAGTGACTTTTTAGTTACAAACTACCTTGCACTCTCTCTCTCTCTCTCTCACTCTCTCTCTCTCTCTCTTCTTTCTCTCTCCTTCCCTCTTTTCTTTTCCAGTATTAGGATTTAAACTCTGGGTCTTGCATTTGTTTTACTTGGCTTACTTGCTTGGCTGGCACTATACCACTTGAACCATGGCTCCAGCCCAGTTTTTGCTGGTCATTTTGGAGATAGAGAGTTGTAGATTTTCCTGTCTAGATGGATTCAAACTGTGATCCTTATAGATCTCAGCATCCTGAGTAGCTAAGATTACAGCTGTGAGCCCTAGAGTATTAGACAGGTCTCTGTCAATGGATTACGAAGACATAAGGACACAAAAACTTTTATAAACTAGGTAGTGTCTTGTTTTCATTCTCTATTAATATTCTACTTTCTGAAGGCTATCAACTATGATGTCTTGGTGAAATTCTTAGGACTTACAATTTTGTAGTATTTTCAGCACTTAAAGTAGTGTGGTCTCTTTTCTCCTATTGAGAGTCATAAAATAGAGAATTTCCCAAACAAAGAACTTTAAATAATGGGCATTAAAAAAATCAATGTTCTTTACAAGAGAGTATTAGGACTACAACTAAGAAAAGCAAAGAAGAAAAAGACATATTAGAAACTGAGTTAGAATTTGGTTTACTATATGTAACAGATAATAAAATTCAGTAATTTAAACAAGATAGTAATTTACTGCCTTTCTACATAAAAGAAATTCAGGGATAGGCAGATCAATATGATATGTACAAGTTATTATTTTGACCTAGGCAGTTAGATCTCTATTACATCAACCTAGTATCTTGTTCCTATTTTTAAGGTCATGTTATGATTCATGTTATGCCAGTTATAGTGGCTTTAGGATGAGAAAATACAGAGGGAGAAGATAGAACTTTGTTACATGGATATCAAACTATGGAGAAATCTGGGAAATAACATTATTTGCTGAAATTAGCCACAAATTGGGATTTTCTTTGAAGAGGAACTGAAGAAGAGAATAAGAGACTGGCAAATCTTCCACAGGATCAATGCTATGCAGTAGGGAAGGAAAATTCTAGGATGACCCTTACTAGCAATGGCAAGATAAACTGAGCCACACTACAGGATGAGGGTGCTCTCTAGGAGGAATTTCTCAGTAGAAAAATAGGGATATTTAAAAATAGGAAGTATATTCTCTTCTGAGTGGTAAGGGCATCAGAAAACAATCATGTAGTGGCTGGGAATATGGCTTAGTGGCAAGAGTGATTGCCTCGTATACATGAAGACCTGGGTTCTATTCCCTAGTACCACGTAAATAGAAAACGGCCAGAAGTGGTGCTGTGGCTCAAGTGGCAGAGTGCTAGCCTTGAGCAAAAAGAAGCCAGGACAGTGCTCAGGCCCTGAGTTCAAGGCCCAGCACTGGCAAAAACAAAAACAAAAAAACAGAAAATAATCATGTAGAAAAAAAAGTAAGCCTAACACACTTCCTGAATCAATGTTAAAAATGTCACAAAGATATAAATGTGAAAAGTGAGTGTATTATTTTTAATATTTTGAGTCAGCTCAGATAAGACATGCATTAATTGTAACTGCCAAACAGTAAATATTATTATAATGCAAAAATGTAACTGGGGCTGGGAATATGGCCTAGTGGCAAGAGTACTTATCTCCTATACATGAGGCCCTGGGTCCGATTCCTCAGCACCACATATATAGAAAACGGCCAGAAATGACACTGTGGCTCTAGTGGCAGAGTGCTAACCTTGAGCAAAAAGAAGCCAGAGACAGTGCTCAGCCCCTGAGTCCAAGCCCCAGGACTGGCAAAAATAAAAAATAAAAAAAAAATTAACTGATAGAGATGGCAAGTCAGGGAGGAATGTGAAGAAAGAATAGAACTTTCTTCTCATTTTACAGTTCTCCTTTTAGAGTTAAATCAGATATTGACTAATGTTGATAGAACATTATTTTATGTCATAAAAATACTCAATATACTTACTAAACATAATATATTGGGGGCACAGTAAAATACCTTATATTCCTGAAAATTTAGCTTTAAAGGTAATAATTATAATTAAGTTTATATATTTTTCATAAGAATGATGTTGCAGTTGGGAGTATCAAATAAATTCAATGAACAGTAAAATTTCGGGGAAACAAAGGAAGAATTTAAATAAATCTATCTTAACTCAAAAGAGTTTATCAGTGGATACATTTTCATGAATTGGTATTTATTTTTTCAGTGGTTCTAATGTAATGCTTATGATTTTTTTCAGGATTGGGCTTGCTTATATATATATATATACATATATTTAAATTTTTTAAGAAACATGTATTTAGAGTTTTAGCTACTAGTTTTGTCATCTTAGAATTCTGAATGCATTTCAGCATCTTTCCATTGTTTATTCCTCCTCAAGAACTATTTCCAGAAAGATTAAAATAATTTCTTTTCCTCTATATACAAAATTTACTAAGAGCAATGAAGGATTTCACAGCAATTTTGTCACCTTTAGAGGAACTTTCAAGTTTGAGATGAAACTTTTCATTGAGAGGCCTTTTGCGGTCTATCCGGAAATGGATATTGAGATTCTGGGGCCTGGAATTCCCCGAACAAGCCTCACCTTGACCAACGCAAAAGGCAGACTGAAGAAAATAAATCATTAAAACACAGTCTTGAGTCAGGCACCAGTAACTCATCCCTACACTTCTAGCTATCAGGAGGCTGAGATCTGAGGACTGGTGTCAAAGCCAACCTGAGCTGATCAATTTGAAAGATTCTCATCTCCAAATAACCAGATAAAGGCTAGAAGTAGAATTATGGCTCAAGTGGTAGACTTCCAGCTTTGAATAATAACAACAACAACAAAAATCCAGCAAGAACGCAAGGCCCTATGTTCAAGCCCCCGTACTGGCACAAAACAAACAAAACCCAGGGTTGGTAGGGCTAGTAGAAAAGAGAAAGCATTTGATGACAGAATTTTGTTTCTTGGGATAGAATGGGGGCAGAGGGAGAAGTTGAGGTGCTCCCAGACTAATTATTTTATGCACCTTCTGATGGAGAAATATTGTAATTTCTGAACCAGTGCCAAAAGAGACTCCTCAGAGTTGATGAAAATAGGAAGACTATTGTAAAGACTAGTGAAATAAATTAGGGTCCTTGGTTTTCTGGTACCTTAAGTTTTATGGGTCTAGAATCTATGCATTCCATTTCTATGTGATTTAGGATGACTTTGTTGTCTTTTATCTCATTTGCATTTTCTAATTTTTCTACAGTGAATAGATAAGATATCATGTAATAAAAAGGTTGAGTAGACAAATACCAAGTATAAAAAAAGGAAAGTCATTTAAGCATATTTCTTTGTTTTCTTGATAGTATCATCATCATCATCATTATATTTTTATTGTGTTTACTCCAACCAGCTGAATTCTAGTTAATATTTTAATCTATTCCCCGTACATATAGGTTGGCTTTTCACAACTCTGAAGTATGTAAAGAAGTTCTGGGTAGTCTGGTTTCCAACCATTAAAATGTATTATTGAGTTTAACCCATCCATCAGAGAGGAATTTATAACTTAAGTATTCTACCCACTTGATGGAGCCACTAAAAACTATTATTATACAGGGTCTCTCAATTTGAAACCATTTGCTATCTATATTTTTAAAATGGATGTATAAATTAGAGTAAGTCTACATTCATAAGAAAAATCACTAGAAAGAGAATTTCAACTTGTAAATTTATTTTGTGTTCCTACAATATTTGACAATAAAGGAATGATGCTATATATCCACATGTCATACAGAGGAAAAGAGAATGATGCATATGAACCAATCTATCTGAATCCAGATGAAAGGTGATCCATAATTTGTAACAGATAAACATAGTTTTAATAGTAAAACTGATTCGGTTCCTCACAGTCAATGAAACCTTCCAAGACATGTATATTAATGTCTTAAAACTGTGTCATGAAAGAAACATGCCAAAGTCATTCCAAATGAAGTTTACAATGAGATTATGGAGTCTGTTATTGTCAAACAGTTTGTAAGGATACTTGAATAAATTAAAAGTCTGCTTTTGCTTTCCAGTTTTGGAAAGACCTTCAGAATTCTTATAATTTCCCATCACATGGTTTATATCTTCACAAAGTTCTAGCACAACTATTGGAACTTTTTTTTTTAAAAACTAGATGTTAGTATTTTTAAGAATGCCATTATACAATGGGATTTAAGCTGCAGTGGGGTTTCAGTGAATTGGTTGATGTGGCGGCCTGTAGCAAAGATTTACATAATATTGTTCTTTTAAATGCATCAAATGTTAAATAAAATGTAGTGAGTAAATTCAGAAAACATGCTTTGTATGGAGATTTCCATTTTAAAAACAAACAATTGATATTTTCATGTCTTGAAAACAAAACTAACATTTTTTAAAATTATGAGCCAAGGAAAAGTTGTAAATAAAACTTTCTTTGTAACTGACTAAAAAGTTTATCTCAAGTTGGAAATATTTTGTTTTCTTTCTTGCAAGTGTTTATATTAACTTCTCAAGCAAAAAAAAAAGCCACAAATATTTTAAAAGCCCAACCATTAGCATCCCCATTTTCTCCTGAATCTCATAAAAAGGCTTTTACATTTTATAATACTGAAATCAATGAATACATATGATTTTCTGTTTGCTTTTACTATTTCAAATGCATAGTTCAGATATTGAAATTTCTCACAACTGGAAGTATGGCTCAGGTCATAGAGTGCCAACCAATGAATGAAAGCAAGCCTCAGATACTGTGTTTGAGTCCCAGTCTCAAACAAGAAAAGATTTCTCATACTTGTTTATGTTAACATTTTACCATGTATAAGTTTTAATTCCCTTTGAGAAGTGAATGAATTAAAGATTTCATATTATAAATCTACCTCTACATCTCATAAAAATGCAAAGACAAAGCCTTTATTTTCATGGATGAGACACATTGTCACAGAAAGTCAACATATTTAATCAGGAACATGTTCTCCCCAGGCAGGCTCCTTGCAGGGGTCTCTGCACCCCGGGTGCTCTCCCAACCAGTGGGAGAGGCAAGGAAGCGCACCCTGCTGAATGTGAACCCAGAATAGGTAACGAGCCGCAAGTCGCCCGTACCCAGCCCAACCCAACCTTTCACCGGCAGTTAGACAATCAGAGCACTCAGGAGAGGTTCAAGACTGCTCTCAGTTTTAGTGGGTCGGACCCGATCTTAAGTATGGGCAATGGCAGCAGGAAGAGGAGGATGTAACATACCTAGCCAGGGGCGATGATTGGCAGTCCAAGCTGTCAGTCAAGGGCAGAAGGCCATGGGACCTCCCTAAGGGGCGGCCTAAGTACTAGCAGGATCGCCCCCAGGTTACTGCCGGCAGCCATCTTGCTGCACATGGTCTTAAGGCTGGGAGGCGTGGGCAGCTAGAGCCGCCTTTCCAGTTCCGGACCCAGAAGGCAGGCGGGGCTAACTGGGATCCCTCTTCCAGAGGCGGTGCAAGCAAGCACGCCCCCAGGGCGTGAGGCAGGCGGGGCTCTTCAGGGCCTCACTCTCGAGGCGCAACAACCACACACCTCCGGGGCGCGGACAGGCGGGGCCAGTCAGTGTGCCCCACAGCTCCTAATCTTGGCACTTCCCTTGTGACCAGCTAGTCACAGGTGGAAGTGCTGATCAGTTCTGATCTCTTTTTATCTTCTGGACATGTCCATTGAAACATAAAGATAGGAATTCGTTTTCCTCATTAGCAGATAAAATGGATTCTGCTAAATCACACCTGTCTGCTCTTCAATGTTCATGTTTTTATATACAACAGAAGAAAGAGTGTTCTCATACTATTTTCATGCCTGGAAAGAAGAAATCAAGTATTTTGGAGGGGAGTTCTTATCAAAACAAGCATGAAAATAATAACAGATCAGTGCTGGAAGATAGACCTTTGTTGTCTAGTAGATATTAGGGGAATGTGAGAGAACAAGGCCAGGGGACGTCTAAATATTTCATTTTTCTTATCAGATACATTCTAATGTCTTGTCATGGAGTTAAAGACTGTTTCCTGTGTGATATCTCCACTCTCCCAGGACTAACTATGTGTCTTGTCCTGAAATTGTGCTGCATAGGCATTAGTGTGAGAAAGACTTGGATCTGAAACCCATCAGTCATACTCAGCAGCTATATGACCATGGCTAAATCATAGTTCTCCAAGCCTCAAGATTTGTTGTTGTTGTTTGATATGTGTGTATAACCAGGAACCAGGACTTGAATCAGGGCCTCACATGCTTGCTTTGCTCTTTTTGCTGGCACTGTACCAGCAATTAGTCTGGGATCTTTGCTGGTTATTTGGAGCTATGAGTCTCCTGGATATTTCCACCTGGGCTGACTTTGAAGAACAGTCCTCAGCTCTCAGCCTCCTCAGTAGCTAGGATTACAGTCTTGATACCAATAGGCATCTGGCTTCCAAGCCTCAGATTATTCACTTATAAATTAGGGGTAAAAAGTAACCACAGTGGAGATTATAGAAGGATCAAATGAAATCATTTTGAGAGGTACAAACCTCTGAGACACCAAATCCTCTCCCTCTCTTCTTCCTCTCTTTCTACCTCCTCCTTTTTCTTTTCTTTTCCCCCTGTCTTTCTCCTTGAACCCTTTGAGGACACAGTGAAAGACGATATGCTTCAGGGATCTGAACTGTCTAGCAACTTGATGTTAGACTTCCTACTCTTGGAACTCTGATAACAATTTCTGCTGTTTTAGCCACCAGTCTATATGGGATTTTGCTATGGCAGAGTCCAAACTGACCTAGATGGACCTCATATCAAGGAATGGGATACTGCTGTACCAAACACCTGAAGATGTGAAAGTGACTTTGGAACTGGATAATGGCCAGAAGAAGCTGGGAGGGTTTTGAGATGCACCCTAGAAACATAGCCATTAATGGCAATTCTGGTAGAACATGAAGAAAAGGTGGTCCTTGGTAAGACATTGGAAGCATTCAGGTAAACTACACTTGTAGTATTTTGTGGAAGGTGGAGCTTACAAGGGATGAAACTGGATATTTAGCAGTGAACATTTCTAAGCAAAATGTTGAAGGACTGGCTTGGTTCCTTCTGACTACTTATAGTAGAGAAAAGAAACCGAATGATGAAGGAATTATTAAGCTAAAAGGAACTGGAATTTAAAAGATTTGGAAAATTTTCAGCCTATCTTGAAGAGGGGGCTGAGGGTGTTTGGGAAAGAAAAAAGATAGGAAAGAAGGAGAGAGAAATGGAAGGGGAACATGAAGAGGGAAGGAGGAGAGGAAGAGGAAGTGGGGAAAGGGAATGGGCGAGGGAGAAGAGAGAGGGAGGGGGAAGGAAGGGAAAAGGAGAGAGAGGGAGAGAAAGCACTGTTCTTAGAGAAAATACTTTTTCTTAGGACAATAAGATTGAGACTGAAGAACTATTTGATAAAGAAATTAGTGTGGATTTGAACTAGGGACCTAGTTCCCTGTGGAACTGAACTGAACAGAAATGGGACAAAAATGAAAGAAGGCTACAAGACTTCTTAGATCTTACAGAACCAGACCACAGAGCTCTTCTGATATAAATAGGATATTCTCTAAGTCAAGCTAAGAACAGTACAGAAGGCTGAGCCACCTTGTTGGTGTCTGAGGTGGGAGCCATCACTTTAGAATCAAGAGGACAGAAAAGGGCTGTACAGAGACTTGGGTGGGATCCCCTACTTAACAGAGATGCAGGAGTGAGATTCACAGGTAGAGTCATGGGTATGATGTGGCCACTTTTGTGGGTTTAGAAATCAGAGTAATGGGACAGGAATATGGCCTAGTGGTAGAGTGCTTGCCTAGCATACATGAAACCCTGGGTTCAATTCCTCAGCACCACATATATAGGAAAAGGCAGAAGTGGTGCTGTGGCTCAAGTGGAAGAGTACTAGCCTTGAGCAAAAAGAAGCCAGAGGCAGTGCTCAGGCCCTGAGTCCTGGCAAAAAAAAAGAAAAAAAAAAAAAGAAATCAGAGTATTAAACCCAAGTGGACTCTTCTTGAAACTTGCAATGTGCTGGATGTATCTCCACAAAGTTTTAATCTTGCATAGGACTATTTATTCCTTCATTCCTATTTCTATGGGAGTAGCTGTTTAGTGTTTGTCCCACCATTGTATTTTGGAAGCATATCACCTGCCTGGCTTCACAAGCTTGTAGCTGGAGAGGAATTTTGCCTCAGGGCGAATCATATTTTGGGTTGGGAATGTGGCTTAGTGGTAGAGTGCTTGCCTAGCATGCACGAGGCCCTGGGTTCGATTCCTCAGTACCACATAAACAAGCAAACAAACCGAATCAAATCTCAAGTACTTAGATGAGATTTTGGATTTTAGAACTTAGAATTGATGCTGGAATGAATTAAGATCTATCAAGGGGTTCAACTCTTGGCCTCCTACAAACTAAATGGACTCTGTATGATGGAGTTATACACCAGCCTGATTTTTATTTTTTAAAATTTTTTAAAGTTTTTATTATAAAACTGATGTACAGAGAGGTTACAGTTTCACATGTTAGGCATTGGATACATTTCTTGTACTGTTAGTTACCTTGTCCCTCATACCCCCCTCCCCCTCCCCCTGTCCCCCCCTGAGGTGTTCAGTTCACTTACACCAAACAGTTTTGCAAGTATTGCTTTTGTTGTTGTTTCTTGTATTTTACCCTTTGTAACTCTCAATTTTGGTATTCCCTTTGAATTTCCTAATTCTAATACCAGTACACACTGTTTCCCATACACTCAGATAAGATTACAGAGATAGTGTAGATACAATCACAAGAAGATGATACACGAACATCATCAATAGTAGAAACTACAGATACACATGGGATGTTGAAAGTAGTTACAACTCTGATATAACAATCATTTTCATAAAATGGAGTTCATTTCACTTAGCATCATCTTATGGGATCATAAGGGTATAGCTATTGGGTTCTTGTGATCCTCTGTTGTGACTTGCCTAAACCTGTGCTAATTATTCCCTATAAGGGAGACCATAGAGTCCATGTTTCTTTGGGTCTGGCTCACTTCACTTAGTATAATTTTTTCCAAGTCCTTCCATTTCCTTACAAATGGGGCAATGTCATTCTTTCTGATAGAACCAGCCTGATTTTTAAAAAATTATATGTCCAGTGTATTTTAGCAAGTGGGAGATTTTATGTCAGCTGGCACTGATTAACATTTAATAAAAGGCAATCATTATTTTTATAACCATTGATCGTAATAGCCATGTCTTGGACTTTACCACTCTTTTTCCAGCCTATAATGCTCTTCCCTAATATATCCAATCCAATAATTTTTTGTTGTCAAATACTTAGAGAGCTGCTAGTTATCATTTAAGGCCTGATACAAATGCCAGATGGCAACTTAGAGGAAAAATGCTAAGCTTTGAGTCAATTGGTCTTTTGTTTAAAGGATTTAAAAGCACTCAGAGTTGGTGCTTTCAAGTTAGACTTAAGTGCTTTGAGTTTCACTTCTTTTCAATGAATTCCTATACACATACATATTAATGAAGACAGTGTGCCTTTTGTCTGTTAACCTGTCCATAATTAGCTTAACTTGTAGATACTCAAATAGATCCACTAGGACAGAGGAAAATTTTGTCCTCCTTGATGCTTGCAAGTGTCATAGTCATCATACTTCCCTTTTCTTCTTTCTTTCTTCCTTTCTCTCTCCCTTCCTTCTCCCTTCCCTTCCTTTTGTGCAAGTCCTGGGACTTGAACTCAAGGCCTGGGTATTGTTCATGAGCTTTTTTGATTAAGGCTAAAACTCTACCACTTGAGCCACAGCTCCACTTCTGGCTTTTTTTGGTGGCCTAATTCAAGATAAGAGTCTCTAAGACTTTCCTGCCTAGGCTAGCTTTGGAACTACAAGCCTCACATCTCAGCCTCCTGTGTAGCTAGAATTATAGGCCCAAGCCTCTGGCACCTGTTATACTTCCCTTTTCAATTCTCAGAATGCTGGCTTCAGACTTATACTGCCAAAAAGATTGGAGGTGTTGCCTCTAGGAAACTACACAGCCAAAGAGGAAAGTATCTATAGACGTTGTAATTTTCCAAAACTACCATGAAAGGAAGTACTGAGAGAATGTTGAGACACTAGCTCTTGTAGGAGGAATGGGACAAAGGTCAATGCAGGGTGATCCCTCCATGAGAAAAATGACCTGAAATATTAATTTCCATGTTTAAAAGAAATTAAGAGATTTCTTAGCTCTATCCAGGAATATAAGAATAATAAGGGGAATTTTATTAATAGAATCTTTATGGCTAAGTTGGGAAGACTATTTCACAATCTTAATAATAAAAACATTGAATAATATTTGAACAGCAAACAGTGGTCTAAGTTTTCTCATTAACATGTTGCAATTGTAAACATTAATGGGATTTGGTGTTATAGTTTTCCATACATCATGTATATAGGGTGCATTCATCCTTCTTAATCCATAGTAATCACATTTTACTTTCATATATATGTGTATATGAAAGGAATATATACATATACACAAACATGCAATTAGAATATATATCATATATGTATATATATATCAGGTGTATGTATACACTGATATATAAAAATGATATATAATATATAATGAAAGTCTTCCTCTCTATAAAGTCCATATATATATATATATATATGCACACACAAAGTCCACACACATATATATAAAGTCCATATATATAAACAAATAACAAACAAATAAATATATGAACTTAATAAATGAGAGAGAATTTCTTGCTTTCTGAGTCTGGCTTACTTCACTGAAGTTAATGTCCTGTAGTTTCATTTGTGTCCCTGAAAATGATAGAAATTCACTCTTCTTTATGGCTATATATTATTTTCTACATCAGTTCATAATATTTTATGTACATAATCCATTTAAATATTAATCCTTTTATGGTACTAGAGTGTGTGAACTGAGGGCCTTGATCTTTTTTTTTTTTTTTGGCCAGTCCTGGGGCTTGGACTCAGGGCCTGAGCACTGTCCCTGGCTTCTTCCCGCTCAAGGCTAGCACTCTGCCACTTGAGCCACAGCGCCACTTCTGGCCATTTTCTGTATATGTGGGCCTCATGTATATGATGCAGGCACTCTTGCCACTAGGCCATATCCCCAGCCCCGAGGGCCTTGATCTTGATAGGCAGTCACTCTTCAAGTTCACCATGTGCAGGGAGAACTACCACCAAGATGCTTGTTTTTCTATTAAAAACACAAAACCAGAAAACATAAAACAAAATAACCCTGTTAGGAAGACCATCACTCTTGAGGTTGAACCCTCAGATATTAGCAGAAAATCTGAAGGCTAGGATGCAGGAAAGGATGTGATTCCTCTAGGTTGGCATAGACTTATTTGTGCCAGGAAGCAACTGAAGAGGGGACATACATTTCCTGCAACACTCAAACCCACCTGGTCTTCATCCAGCATTGAGGCTCCTGGTGATATTAAGAAAAGGGAAAAGTCTTAGATCATGCCTAAGTAGAGGTATAGGAGAAAGAAGATTCAGCTGGCTCTTCTGAAATACTAAAAGGTGATGAGATTGGGATGAGTGGTCACCTTCATCAGCAGAGCAGGTGAATGAACATGGCTTTTAATGGACAGACATGAACAAACATTAAAACAAATTCTTTGACATTTATTCCATAGAAATTTGTTTAGAATTAAGTGCCAATGACTTACACCTGCAATCCTAGCTACATAGGAGGCTAAAATCAGAGGACTGTGGTTCTAGGCCAGCCAAGACAGGAAAGTCCATGAGACACCATCTCCCAAATAATCAGCAAAAAGCTTGGCTGGAGGCATGGCTCAAGTGGTAGAGTGCCAGCCAAGTAAGCAAGCTGAGCAAGTTTGAGGCCATGACTTGAAACACCAAAACTCTCTCTCTCTCTCTCTCTCTCGCACACACACACACACACACACACACACACACTTACATTATTTGTTGTGTGTCTACAAGTTAGGCACCAATATACCTAACTCTAGGCAGAACTAATCTGATAGCAATGAACTACAATGGATTTTAAATTTTTAAAAAATATTTTAAATTAGACAATTATTTTTAAAAGCTTTAAGTAAAAACATAACTGATATATAATTAGTTGTAACTCATAAGGAATTATAGGTAGAATTTAAAGTGAAATTCTCTTACATGTGCCCAGGGATCAAAATTGTGGTTGCATTCTTTCTTGCTTAGAAAATTAAATCTCACAGAAGCAGGTAAGCAGACTGGCATTCTTTAATAAAAGCATAATGGTGTTCCAGGAGGTAACAGACACCCATTATCCACATAGCTTTTTAATCTTTCCTATATTAATTCTTCTATTTATAGCTGCTCAATACGTAAAATACAGCTGCCTGTGTACTCCCCCTGCCTGTATACCACATAACAAAGTCGAAGCTTAATTAAAATTCCATAAAGTGGGTGAGAACCCCTTTCCCTTTTCTTCTCCTATCAATAGGATTAGAATATTTCTCCATCCAACTTTGGCTTCAGATGCTTATCACAGACATTCTCAGAAGCACCCGCTAATGAGAGATATCAGCAAGTCAGGGGGAGGCAGAAAAGGCTCATTTTCCAATTATGAATGTACTTGATTCATTAACAATGACTCAAGCATTCACTGTGGATTCAGGTTGTCATGGATTTGCATGTAGACAATGGCATCATGGGAATCTCTGCTACCTTCCATGGGTGTTGTGTGGAAGAATGCCTTTTACAAGCAGAGTAAAGAGAATTAAGGAGGAATGAACGATTCAGGCTGAAATAAAAGTGATAAAAGCTTGCTTGGGAACCTAATTCTTTCGTACCATTGGACAATCTCAAAACTTACAAACTTTTAACTGAGCACTAACAAAACCCAACACACAGAAGCCAGTACCACACCCCAATTTTCAACTCATCTTAAGGCATAAACACTTAATGGCTGTACTAGTGAATGCATCAAATTATAGTAGTTTAAATAGCAACTTTATTATTCCTCAGTGTTGGTGAATGTACTCAGTCATTTTAGAAGACCAAAACTCTTTAATTCAGCACCAAAAATAAAGTAAATTTGTGTGTGTGTATGTGTGTATGTGTGTATGTATGTCAGTCCTTCAGCCTGAGCACTGTCCTTGAGCTTTTATACTTAAGGCTGGCACTTGACCACTTGAATTATATAGTTTCACATCTTGCTTTTTGCTAGTTAATTGGAGATAAGAGTCTTGTGGTGAACATTTCGGCATTAGATAGTTTTGAACCATCATCCTCAGATCTCAGTCTTTTGCTTTGTGTAATTTATAGTTGGTATATGACTGCTTTATCATAAAAATGAATACATAAAAATATAGTAATAACAGGTTTTAAAGTATCCATGGAAGCCAGGCACTGGTGACTCATACCTATAATCGTAGCTACTCAAGAGACTGAGATCTGAGGATTGCAGTTCAAAGCCAGCCCTGGCAGGAAAGGCAGTGAGATCCTTATCTCCAATTAACCACCAGAAAATTGGAAGTGGCACTGTGGCTCAAAGTGGTAGAATGCTAGCCTTGAGTGAAAAAACTCAGGGACAGCACCTAGTCCCTGAGTTCAAGCCTCGTGACTCAATATAACAACAACAAAAATATCCATGGCTTAAACATCCACTAAAAGTCTTGGAATATGTCCCCTGTGGGTAAGTTAAAACTACTTTATCTTATTCATGTGTCATTATTCAAGTGACATCATAAATGAATTATTTCCTTTAACATAATTTGTTTGGACTTACAGGAATGATAGATACTTCTATTTATCTATTTATCCATCCTTTTCCCTAACACTTGTGACTCATACATTCCCTCAGAGGTGTTGTTAATATCCAGGTATCAACTGTATTGTTATTTTTAACTTTTATTTTTATTGACTTGCTTTATTTATTTATTTTTGTTGGTTGTAGGGATTGAACTCAGGGCATGGGCACTGTCTTGAGTGTTTTCACCCAAGGTTAGCACTCTACCACTTTGAGCCACAGCATCACTCCTGGTTTTCTGGTGGTTAATTGGAGATAAGAGTCTCATGGATTCTCCTGCCCAGGGTAGGCTTCAAACTGCAGTCCTTAGATCTCTGCCTCCCGAGTAGCTAAGATTACAGGCTATGAGTCATTGGTGCCTGGTGACTTGCTGTACCTTAATTAACCACCTCTTAAGTAGTAATATGGCTGAAGTAAACAAAATGGTCTGATAGATATATTAATTTAAGAGAAATAAAACTAAGATCTAGAGTTAACATTTGAGGTGTGTTAGTTCAAAACAAACTACATACAGCATTTGTTGTTTTTCAGTCACATACAACTGAGATTTTTCTGGTTGTTAATAAGAGATGAACAATCTCTCTTGACTGATGAGGTACATAATGTCAAAAATCAAATATTATTTATAATAATAGAATAGTCATGTTTAGTATTCAAATTTCCATAAAATCCTTTAGTGATTCCAAAAACTACAAGAATATCAGGTAAAAGCTCAAGGAGCTCAGGCAGAAATGAAAGCTCCAATGTAACAGTTTTAATAGCTGCATAGAGCTAGGGAGAAAGAATTAAAATTAAAGTTCTGCCAACAAAGAGGGGTTGAGAAAACATCTTACACTTCCCACTAAAACTTCAGAAAAGCTACACCTCTGAATAAGCCCAGAATGATAGGCACCAATCTATAATTTAAAGCAAACATGTAAACAAATCCACCACAATAAATCCTAAAACAAACTTCCATTCAAAATTAAAGTGATTCACCACTAACTTCACTGCTTGCCAGTACAAGCTCAGGTTTCTCTAATGCAAGGAGACAAGAAATATGCAATTTCTATCAGGTATCTTCCACAACAGCCAAGATAAAATTAAACATTACTGGATATTTGAAGAAGCATGGAAATATGAAAGTCTCAGAGAGAAAACAAGAGAAGCAGACTCATAGATGAGCCAGATACATTAGGACAAGGATTCTTTTAAACACAGACACACAGACACAGACACAGACACAGACACACACACACACACACACACACACACACACACACACACACACACACACACAGACCAAGACAGAGACACAGAGAAATTCCTAAGAAAATATGAGTAGAATGGGTGATCTCACAGGGAATAACAGAAAATCAATGGAAACTATAATAGAACAGTTGAAACTCTAGGACTGAAAAATAAAATGTTGGAGACAGTTAATCGATAGAAGTTAGAGAAGATTGTACAGTGCACCTGTGGCAGCTATGAAGGCTGGCAGAACTCTTGCTCTGGCGAAGCACAAGTATAGCAAGGAGCCTGCCCAGGCTCTTGTGCTGGCTTGTAAGTGCCTGCTGAGTGCCAAGGTTGAGTTGGCTGCCCAGAAGATGCTAGAGGGTTTGGAAAGAGAAGCAAAGAATTATATCTAATAAAGCTGGTGGCACTGTGCACTCACAGGAGAAGCCAGCCCTGTTGCCCATGTAGACTGCCCTATGCCCATCCTGGAGCTACCAGAAACTTATCTGCAATGATCTCCATATTTCAGCTTTTGAAGTCTGGAAAGAAAGCTGCTATTAGGTGGTCTCCGATGTGTATGAATCTTATACACTTTCCTGCCTGGGCTGGCTTTCAACTTTGATCCTCAGATGTCAGCCTCCTGAGTAACTAGGATTACAATCTTTAGCCACAGGTGCCTGGCTCCTATTTCCTTTGATGGTGTGGGTCTAGAAGAGCTATAGCATGTTCTTTGCAGTACCATGGCCTGGAGAGCAATGGCTGTGGGATAAGGTCTCTATGAGCCATTGCAGGTTTTACTGAACACCACCTCTATCTCCCTCTTTGAATTCTGGTAATAGAACTTCTAGCCAAAGCAATAAGGCAAGAGAATGATATAAAGGGATCCAAACAGGGAAGAAGTGTTAACTTTCCCTGTTTGCAGATGGTATGATCATATGCTTAAAGGAATCTAAGGAGTCCATTGAAAGCAAAAATCTTCCTAAATCTGATAAACACTGAAAGTGTTTGCCTTGTAGCAGGATACAAAATCAACCTATGAATCAATAGTGTTTCTGATCCCAACAATAAGCAGAATGAGAAAGAAATCAGGAAAACAATTCTATTCATAATAACCTAAAAGCAATTATCTATAAATAAACTTAAATAATCAAGTGAAAGAACTCTGCACATGAAAATTACAAAAGTTTGAAAAAATAGAAGAAAATGATAGAGGATGAGAAGATATCTCTCTTAATTGATTGGGAGAATAAATATTAGACAAACGACTCTCCTGTCTAATGCAATCTAGAGATTCAATAAAATTCCATCAAAACCGCAATGTCACCAGACTCAGGAGGTTCATGTACTCAGGGAACTGAGATCTGAGGATTGAGGTTCAAAGTCAGCCCAAGCAGGAAAGTCCAAGAGAACCCTATTCCCAATTAGCCACCTCCCCCCCCCCAAATCTATGAGTGAAGCTGTGACTCAAGTGGTAGAATGCTAGCCTTGAGTAAAACAAGTACAAGGACAATGCCCATGCCCTGAGTGCAAGCCCCAGGAATGTCAAAATAAATTAAGAATAAAATAAAATAAAAGTGTGAAATGCCCAATATAATTCTTCACAGAAATAGTAAAGTCTACCTAAAAATTTATATAGAAACATAAATGACCTAATATAGCAAAAATTATGTTGTGCAAAAGAACAACACCAGACATATCATAATATTGGGCTTTAAATTATACTACAGAGACATAGTAACAAAAACAGTATGGCACTGACACAAAGATAGACAAGAAAACCAACAAAATAAAATAGAAGATACAGAAATAAACCCACACAGCTACAACCATCTGTTTTTGGACAAGGCAGCCAACAATACCCATTGGAGAAAAGATATCCTCTTCAATAAATGGTGCTGAGAAAACTGAATGTCTACATGAAGAAAACTGAAACTAGATCCCTATCTTTCAAAAATTCAAAATAAATGAAAGATCTGAATGAAAGACCTGAAACTTAAAAACTACTACAACAAAACAGGTAAAACACTTGAAGACAAAAGCATAGGCAATTATTTTCTGAATAAGTCTCTAGTTGCTCAAGAAATAAGAGCAAGGATTGACAGATGGTATCAAAGTAAATTAAAGGCTCCTGCACATCAAAGGAAACAATTACCAGAATCAAGAGACAATCTACAGAATGGGAGAAAATCTTTGCCAGCTATTCCATTTGGAATATCCATTGGAAAAAGGATTAATGCCAAGAATGTATAAACAGCTCAAAAGATTAAACAGCCAAAGAACAAATAATCTAACTAATAAATGAGCAGATGAGTTGAACAGACAGTTCTCAAAAGAAGAACATTTGAACTTCCCCTTTGGACATTTGGCTAGTGAATACATAGAAAAATGTTTACCACCTATAGCCATAAAGGAAATGTTAACCAAAACTACACTGAGATTCCATCTCACTCCAGTCGAAATGGCCATCATCAAGAAAACAACATATGCTAGTGAGGCTGTATGGGGGGGAGGGGTTGTTCATTCGGAACCCTCACATATTGTTAGTTGGAATTGAAACTATTGCAATCACTGTAGAAATCAGCACAGAGAATCATTAAAAAATGAAAAACAAACAGGCCTACATTATTTTACTGCTATCTCACTCCTGAGCATACATCCAAGGGAATGTAAATCAATATACAAAATAGATAATATGCAAACCCATATTTATTACAGCACTGTACACCATGACCAAGCTATAGATCAACTTAAGTACTCAACTGATCAAAGGAACAAAAGAAATGTGGTATACACACACAATAGAGTATCAGCTATAAAGAAGAATAAAAGTATGCTGCTTGAAGAAAAACAGATGGAACTAGATACCACATTTTGAGGTGAAGAAAATTATGTTTTTAAACAGTACAAGAAATGTATCCAATGCCTAACGTATGAAACTGTAACCTCTCTGTACATCAGTTAGATAATAAAAATTTGAAAATAAAAAGAAAATTATGTTTTTAATCACATGTGGAATCTAGTTATAAAATGATAGTAATTATAATGATGGCACAAGGCACAGGAGTATAAAAGGAGATTGAATTTACCAGATAGTGTTTGAAGGAGGAGGAAGGAAGGGAGGAGGAAGACGAAGAGGTGTTAAAGAAATACAACAGAGGGTATGAACTTTTAAAAAGCACACAGTTTGCCTCTATGGAATTATCATCATGAAACCTTCTACTATCAACATACACTAATACAAATAAAGATGCCCCGGGCACCAGTGGCTCCTCCCGATAACGTAACTGCTCAGGAGACTGCGATCTGAGGCCCATGGTTCAAAGAAAGACTTCTTCCAAAAAGCTTGAAGCGGAGCTATGACAAAACAGCTCAGAGGCAAAGCCCTGGCCTGTGATCAAGGTTCAGGCCAGCACAAGAAAGACAAGGAAGGGAGAGAGGGAGGGAGGGAGGGAAGGGAGGGAGGGAGGGAAGGAGGGAGGGAGGGAGGGAGGGGAGGGGAGAGAGGGAGAGGGGAGGGAGGGAAAGGGTGGAAAGGAAGGAAGGAAGGAAGGAGAAAGAAATTGAAAAAGAAAGAAGGAAAGAGAAAGACAGGCTTTAAAAAAGGTCACATGAGTGTCACTGAGGACTCCCTACTGGCAGGAACTAGGGAAGAGCCCACGCTGCCCAGCCCATGGGCAGGGCCCCACCGCACTCCACTCCACAGAGCGGGCCCGCAGGGGCCTCTCTGTCCGCCACCACTCACACCGCCCGGCCTGCACAACCACCACCACCTTCCCCACTGGCAGGGTTGCTCCTGGCACCAAAGGCAACAGCTCCCCACATCGGCCCAGAAAGCTGGGTAGGCTTGCTTCTCCCACCACTGCCCTCACAGCCGCCAGAACCATCGTGGGGAGATCCACGCTACCCAGTGGACCCCTAGGAACCACCTGCGTGACGGCCTTCACCACTGCCGCCATTGCTACTGCTGGCATCGAAGCCACTGCCGCTCCAAGTGCTGGGGCTGCTTCTCCCCAGTGCACCTGCCGCTGGCACCACACACCACTTCGATCATCACCGAGGGGTGGCGGCGGCCCCCACCGCAGCCCCGGCACCCACCATCGCTGCCCCAGTGTCACAGCCAAGACCTCAGCGAAGAACCCGTCCTACTGAGGCCTGGCACAAGGGCCACCTCTCCTGCCACCATCCCCGCCGCTGCTCCCTCCACGACCCAGTTGTCATTCAAGAACTTTTTCTTCCTAATTGTAATTTTTTTCTACTTTTTTCATTATTTTTTATTTTCTTCCTTGTTCTGCCCTGTTGTTTTGTCTTTTTTAAGTTTTCTTTATTTTTTTTCTTTTTTTTTTGATTGTCAAAGTGATGTACAGAGAGGTTACAGTTTCATAAGTTAGGCCTTAGGTACATTTCTTGTACTATTTGTTACCTCCTCCCTCATTCCCTCCTTCCCCCCTCCCCCTTTCCCTCTCCTCCCATGAGTTCAGTTGGTTTACACCAAATGGTTTTGCGAGTTTTCTTTATTTTTAACTTTTCTTCCTTTCTACTTCATCCCAAGATATATAACTGACGGTCTCTAATAGGCCTCCTCCTTCATTGTGCACATGAAAAATGCAGACCCTGATGACTAAAACCTCTATCTCTCAGCCTCAGTACCCTCAATTTTGGTATTATTCCATCATACTTGAAATTGTTTTTCCTTTTAACGTTTTATATTTCTTTTTACTCTTACTTTTTCTTTTCTTTCCTTTCTCTTCATTTAGATCTCAATTATCATCCTTCTGTTCCTTTCATTACCCCCATTTCTCTACTCTTTCTCCTCCTCCTTTTTCTTATACTTCTTAATTCCTGTTCCTTCAACCCTTCTTGGATCTTTGTAGTTCATTGAACCCTAATTGTTTTTTTTTTTTAATTTTTAATTTTTTTTTTATTAATTGGACATAAATTTTTTTACAAGGTGTTGTGCAAAGAGGGTGCAGTTACATAGTAGGGAAGTGTGTACATTTCTTATGATATCTTACGACCTGTTTTTCTATCCCTTGTCTAGGTCAGGTTGACATATATGCAATATACAATATATCAAGAACATATACAGTATTCACAGACTTGGTCTCTACTGTCTCTCCGTCTCCCTTTGTTAACAGTCATATATCAGGGAGATCATGCCCCTTTGTTTTCTGTGTTCTAGGCTTGTCTCACTCAACATTATTTGTTCGAGTTCTGACCATTTCCCTGCGAATAACAGTATTTCACCATTCCTAATCGCTATGTAGTATTCCATTGTGTATAAGTACCATATTTTTTGGATCCATTCGTCTGTGGAGGGGCATCTGGGTTGTTTCCATATTTTAGCTATTGTGAATTGTGCCGCGATAAACATGGAAGTACAAATGCCTTTTTGATATCTTGGATTTTGCTGTTTAGGATAGATGCCTAGGAGTGGTATGGCTGGGTCATAGGGTAGGTCTATATTGAGCTTTTTGAGAAACCTCCATACTGTTCTCCAAAGTGGTTGTACTAATTTGCACTCCCACCAACAATGGAGAAGGGTTCCTCTTTCCCCACAGCCCCTCCAGCATTTGTTGTTGCCTGAGTTCAGAGTATAGGCCATTCTAACTGGGGTGAGGTGGTATCTCAGGGTTGTTTTTATTTGCATTTCCTTTACTAGCAGGGATGTTGAGCATTTCCTCATATGTTTCTTTGCCATTTTTATATCTTCTCTTGTGAAGTCTCTCTTTAGCTCTTTTGCCCATTTCCTAATAGGTTTATTGGGCTTGGAGGGGCTTAGTTTTTTGTGTTCTCTGTAGATGACCGATATCAGGCCTTTGTCTGTTGCTGTGCTGGTAAATATCCTTTCCCATATCGTTGGCTGTCTTTCTATTTTGGTGGCTATGTCCTTAGCTGTGCAGAAACTTTTTAATTTGTAGTAGTCCCATTTGTCGAGTCTTTATCCTATTTGTTGTGCCCCTGGGACTCTATTCAGGAAGTTCCTTCCTGTGCCTATAAGTTCTAGTGTCTTTCCTACTCTGTCCTTCAGTAGTTTCAAGGATTCAGGTCTGATGTTGAGGTCCTTGATCCATTTTGAGTTGATCTTGGTGCATGGTGATAGGCTTGGGTCTACTTTGAGTTTTCTGCATATGGCTGCCCAGTTTTCCCAGCACCAGTAGTTGAAGAGGCTATGTTTATTCCATTGTATGTCTTTAGCTCCTTTGTCGAATATCAGTTGGCTGTAAGAGTGCGGTTTTATTTCTGGGTCTTCAATTCTAATCCATTGGTCTTCCGATCTGGTTTTATACCAATACCATTTTGTTTTTGTTATGATGGCCTTGTAGTAGAGCTTGAAGTCAGGTATTGTGATACCTCCTGCACTGCTTTTTTTGCCTAGAATTGCTTTGGCTATTCTAGGTTTTTTGCTGTTCCATATGAATTTATGGATTGGTTTCTCTATTTCAGTGAAGAATGTGGCTGGGATTTTGATAGGCATTGCATTGAATTTGTATAACAGTTTGGGCAATATGGCCATTTTCACTATATTGATTCTGCCTACCCATGAGCATGGGAGGTCTTTCCATCTCCTTGTGTCTTCTTTGATTTCCCTTATTAAATTTTTGTAGTTTTCATTGAATAGTTCCGTCACGTCCTTGGTTAAGTTGATCCCTAGGTACTTTATTCTTTTTTTGGCTACTGTAAATGGAATTGTTTCTATAATTTCCTTTTCTGTTTGTCTATTGCTGGTGTACAGAAAAGCTGCTGACTTGTGGGTTGATTTTGTATCCTGCTACTTTGCCAAATTGGTTTATTAGGTGTAGGAGTTTGGGTACTGAGTTTTTTGGGTCCGTCAGATATAAGATCATGTCGTCTGCGAATAGGGATAACTTGATTTCTTCCTTGCCGATGTGGATCCCTTTGATGTCCTCCTCTTGCCTTATTGCTATGGCTAGGGATTCCAGTACTATGTTGAACAGAAGTGGGGAGAGTGGGCATCCTTGTCTTGTTCCTGAGTTTAGGGGGAATGATTTAAGTTTCTCTCCATTTAATATGATATTAGCATTTGGTCTGTTGTATATGGCTTTTATTGTTTTGAGGAATGTTCCATCTATTCCTGTTCTCTCCAAAGCTTTTAATAGGTATGGATGTTGTATTTTGTCAAAGGCTTTTTGGGCATCGACTGAGATAACAATGTGATTCTTGATTTTAGTTCTGTTTATGTGGTGAATTACGTTGATTGATTTACGGATGTTGAACCATCCTTGTGACTGAGGGATGAAGCCTACTTGGTCATGATGTATGATATTCTTGATCAGTTTCTGGATCCTATTAGCTAATATTTTATTGAGGAGCTTTGCATCTGTGTTCATTAGTGATATTGGTCTGTAGTTCTCTTTTTTTGTTGGATCTTTGCCTGGTTTGGGAATGAGTATGATATTAGCTTCGTAGAATGAGTTTGGGATTTCTCCCTCCATTTCTATTTCGCGGAAGAGTTTGAGGAGTATTGGAATTAGCTCCTCACTAAAGGTTTTGTAGAATTCGTTGGTGAATCCATCTGGGCCTGGGCTTTTCTTTGTTGGGAGGTTCTTGATTACCTCCTGTATCTCACCGTAAGTTATTGGTTTATTTAGTTGATTTATTTCTTCTTGGTTCAGTTTGGGCAGTTTGTACTTCTCTAAGAATTGATCCATTTCTGTAAAATTATTGTTTTTTGCTGAGTAGAGGTTTTGGAAATAGCTCCTTATGATTGTTTGAATATCGTGTGTACTTGCTGTAATTTTTCCTGTGGAGTCCCTGATTTTACGAATATGAGTCTCTTCTCTTCTTTTTTTTGTAAGTCTTGCAAGGGGTCTGTCAATTTTGTTTATTTTCTCAAAGAACCAGCTTTTAGTCTTATTTATTTGTTGAATGGTCTTTCTATTTTCAATCAGATTTATCTCTTCTTTAATCTTTGTGATCTCTCCCCTCCTAGTCGTTTTAGATTCTGTCATTTCTTGTTTCTCCAGTTGTTTTAGTTTCATCGTGAGGGTATTCACCTGCTCTGCTTCCATTCTTTTAATGTGGGTGCTGAGTGCAATGATCTTGCCCCTCAGCACTGCCTTAGCTGTGTCCCATAGGTTTCTTTGTGATGTGTTTTCTTTGTCATTGTGGCTTATGAATTCGTTGATTTCATCTTTAATTTGATCTGTGGCCCAAGTGTTGGATAGCAGCGTGGGGTTTAGCCTCCAAGAGTGTGTATAGGCTCTGTGGTATCCTTTGTTGTTGAGGGTTACCTTTAATCCCCTGTGATCAGATATAATACATGGATGACGTCAATACTTTTGTATTTGCTGAGGTTCTTTGTGTGGGCTATGACGTGGTCTATTTTGGAATATGATCCATGGGCTGCTGAAAAGAAGGTGTATTGGGTCTCTGTGGGGTGAAAGGTTCTATATAGGTCTGTTAGATCCATTTGGGAAATGGTGTTATTTAGGTCCTCAGCTCCCTTACTAATCTTCTGGGTGTTGGATCTGTCTCTTGGAGAGAGAGGAGTATTAAAGTCACCCACTATGATTGTGTTTGTGTCTATCTTGCTCTGTAATTCTTTGAGAATTTGCTTGACATATGTCGGGCCTCTTTTGTTTGGTGAGTATACATTTATCACCGTGATTTCTTGATTCTGGATTTTTCCTTGTGTTAATATGTAGTGTCCTTCTTTGTCTTTTTGAGTGGACTTTAAAGAGAAGTCCAGCTTGTCTGAGATCAGGATGGCTACACCTGCCGTTTTGGTGGATGCATTTGCTTGGTAGATCTTGCTCCATCCTTTCACTCGAAGCCTGTTTTTGTCCCTTGCTGTAAGGTGGGTCTCTTGTAGACAGCAGATGTCAACTTTTTGTTTGCGAATCCATTCTGCCAGTCTGCTCCTCTTTATCGGGGAGTTTAAACCATTTATATTTAAAGAGATCAAGGATAAGGGTGTTTTTTCTCCTTCCATTTTCTTGGTGGGCTGTTTTTCTTCTTTTTTTTTTTTTCTTGTCTTTAGTGAGCTTGTATTTCTGCTGGACTTTGGCTATTGAAGTTTCTTTCTGATTCTGTCTGTGTGTCTTTTACGATCTCTGTTGGCTGGGGTTCCCCTCTTAATATTCGCTGTAGGGCTGGTTTTTTATTCACATACTCCTTTAGCTCCTCTTTGGTGTGGAAAGATCTGGTTCTCCCTTCGAATGTGAACTCCAATTTCACTGGATATTTGATCTGAGGTTGTAAATTGTTATTCTGGAGTACTTGGATGGTGTTCTTCCACTCACTTCGAGCTTGGTAAGTTTGTGTGGATAAGTTGGATGTTATTCGAATCCTCTTCCCATTGAAAAAAGTTTCCTTCTTCGCTTTGGCTGAATTCAGAATTTGCTCTTTAATCTTGAGGTCTGTAGTCTTGAATATTATGTGCCTTGGGGTGGCTTTCCTGGGGTCTGGCCTGCCAGGTGTCCTATAGGCTTCGGTTACCTGGATGGGGTCCCCTGTGAGATTGGGGAAGTTTTCTGCAATAACTTTATTGAGAACATGATTAAGCCCTCTGCTCTGGTATTCGGCTTCTTCTTCTATTCCAATTATGCGCAGATTATATCTCTTGTCTTTGTCCATTAGTTCCTGGATTAGTCTTCCCTGAAGCTTCACCTTTTCTTGGAGTGTGGTCATTTTCTGGTTGTTGTCAGCTGCTTCATCGTCCAGGTGAGAGATTCTGGATTCTATATGGTCTACTCTTTGTGTTATGGTTTCAATTGCGGAGTTTATGGATGTCAGAGAGCTATTTATGGTTGTCATATCAGCTCTGATCGTGGAGATTTCTTCCTTTAAAGAGTTGTATTTTAAATCTATTTTTTCATGCATTTCAATTCTCAAGATGTGGAGATTTTCTTTAAAGGCAGCTTGCATTGTATCCATTTTTGCTTCCATTTCTTTAAAGCAGGCTTGCATTGTATCCAGTTTTGCTTCCATTTCTTTCTTGGTTTCCTGGGTGTCCTTCCAGATTTCCGCTCTAAATTCCTGGAATTGTTTTCTGATTTCATTTCTGACGCTTTTGATCATTCCTGTTAACATGGCCTCATTTGCTTTTTTAGTCTCCATCTCCTCTTCAGTCGTGCTGCTTTTTGGAGCTGGCGAGTTGGCTTGCCCTTTGATGAACTGAGTTATGTTTCTTTGTGATTTGCGCATCTGGAGATCTGGATGGCTTCTCAGGTTTGGTTTGTAGCTCCTCCCTCCCTCCTGTGTAGACGTGTCTACGGCAGCAGGTGCTGCTGCTGTGGCCCCACCCACCAGTGCAGGGTACGCCTACCAGAGCGGGCGCTGTCGCCGGGGGCCCCACCCTCCTGTGCGCTGTGCGTCCACTGCAACAGGCACTTCGGCGGGATATGCCTCCCAGAGCAAGTCCTGGGTTGTTGGGTTGTGCTTGGGCCCTCCCACGAGTCCGTTGGGGGGGGGGGCGGTATGTGTGGGGTCCAGTGGGATCGACTGTCCGGGTGTGGCTTGGCACCTTCAGACCTCACCTCTGCTGTGAGTGGGGGACGTGATCAGGCTCAGGTGACCCTGCTGTGCTGGTATTGCCCACCAGTGCCTGTGATTTTAGTTGTAAGAGTCTGCAAGGTCCAGGCACCTCGGGTGGGGTTTGCACAACCGGCCGTCTCCCGGCCCCTGTTGGGAAGGGGGCGGGGCCGGTTCTGCCAGTTCAGGAACCTGTGGGGTGTTGGTGCTGCTGGGTCCTTCCCCTGCTAAACTGACTTCCCAGCGCCTGATGGGAGCTTCCCGCCTGATTTGGGGGTTCTTTGTTCCCTCAGGGGTGGGGGAGGGGGAGGGAGGGCACTCACTTTTGCTGCTTTGTGTGTGTGTCCCGCGCAGCCGTTGGCCCTCCAGGGGTTGGCTAAGTGTTGTGGTGGCTTCCCTGGTTCCCGGTTTCTGCCGTGCTGAGTTCCCTTGTCTGAACCCGGTGTGGACCCGGACTTCTCGTCGCTGCCGGTGTGTGTCTTGGTCCGCACCCTACCTTGTGTCCGTGGGGTCTCCCGCTATATGAATTCTGCGCTCCTGGCAGCCTGTCTGCCGATCGCCGGGTTCCCCTTTCCCAGCCTGGCCCTGTTTGGGCCAGGGTCGGCTGGTGGGGGGAGGGTGCCCCAGTGAATCTCCGGCTCCGTGTAGGTTTTCGGTTCTTCTTTTTTGCTCCTTTTTGTTTTCCTGCGTTTCTCCACTGCTTCTGGCTGCTGGTTTTGCTGGGTTCTTGATGGGGTGTTGGGTGTTGGAGTTCCCAGCTCACTATGCCATTGGAGCGAGTCGGGGTGCCTCCCTATTCTATCGGCGCCATCTTTCCTCCTCCCCTAATTGTTGGTTATCTAGTTAGACTGTATCTGTATCCATCTGATTGTGTCAGTGGGGTTCATTGGGTAATCCTTTCATTCCAGATTAACTTAAATGAAAGGACACAGTTGTTCACTGGTTACGACTATACAGAATACAACTCCTGAATCACAATACCTCTTTCCCAACAAAGAAAAGCAGAGCTAGAAAGGGGAATAGCTACCTAAAATTTTGAACCTCTAACATCGGTGCTCAACACCAAAAGGCACCATAGAAAATCCTGTGACTCATGGAGACTGAACATGATATTGTTGAGTCATCAGTGGGTCATTGAAGAAATCAGAATGGAAATTCAAATGTTTATGGTATTTAACCAAAATGAGCACACGAAATACCAGCTCCTCTGGAACACAGCAAAGACAGTACTTAGAGGAAAATTTTTAGCTCTGAATACCTACAACAACAAATTGGAGAAGTCTCAATCCAACAATTTAATGATGCACTTTAAGCTCCTTGAAAATAGCAACAAGTTAAACCCCAAGCCAATAGATGGAAATAAATAATTCAAATTAAATCAGAATTAAATGAATTAGAGTCCAAAAGAACTATAGAAAGAATCAATAAAACGAAGAGTTGGTTCTTTGAAAAAGTTAACAAAATTGACAGACCCTTAGCAAATCTTACCGAAAAAAGAGGGGAGCACACCCAAATAAATAAAATCAGAGATGAGAATGGAAACATCATGACAGAAACAACCAAGATTCAGAATATTGTAAGGGAATATTTTCCAAACTTATATGCTAACATATTTGAGAATCTGGATGAATTTCTAGTAAGTATTGACATAACTAAACCAAAAAGAATTAAACCAACTAATCAAACCCATATCAAGTAATGAACTCACAGCTGAATTCTATAAGGCCTTCAAAGCAGAACTCACACTCCTCAACTTTTCAATGATATAGATGGTGAAAGTTCACTACCAAACTCATTCTATGAAACCAGCACAACCTTCATCCCCAAACCAGAGAGGGACTCAGTAAAGAAAGAGAACTGTAGATCCATTTTTTGATGAACATTGATGTAAAACTTCTCAACAAAATTCTGGCCAATCAACTTCAACAACTCATCAAAAAAATTATACACTATGATCAAACTGGATTCATTCCAAGGATGCAAAGCTGGTTTAATATATGCAAGTCAATGTAATTCACCACATCAGTAGGAGAAAGGACAAGAATCACATGATTATCTCCATAGATGCAGAAAAAGCATTTGACAAAAATTCAACACCCAGTTGTGATGAAAGCTCTAGAGAAACTAGGAATTCAGGGAACATTCCTGAATGTAATAAAGACTGTATATGACAAGCCTACAGTTACCATTATACTTAATGGTGAAAAGCTAAAGCCATTTCCTTTAAAATCAACAGTGAGATAAGGTGTCCACACTCTCTACTTCTTTTCAATATAGTACCAGAATTCCTAGCCAGAGCAATAAGGCATGATGCAACTGTAAAGAAGATCCAATTAGGGAAAAATGAAGTAAAATTCTCTCTCTTTGTAGATGACATGCTCCTATATTTAAAGAACCCCATAGACTCTACTCCCAATTTACCTGAGCTGATCCAAAACTTTGGCAAAGTAGCAGGATATAAAATTAATCCTCAAAAATTAATGGCTTTTCTGTATGCCAACAATGCAAAGAGCAATGCTGAAACCAGGAAAGCAGCTGCTTTTGCGATAGCCTCAAAAAAACAAAAAAACAAACAAACACACACACACACACACACACACACACACACACACACACACAATAACCTTAACCAAAGAAGTGGAAGACCTCTTTGATGAAAACCTGAAAAATGGAATCAAAGCAGAATTAAGGACATGGAAAAACTTTCCATGCTCCTAGATTGGCAGGATTAACATCATGACAGTAGCAATACTGCCAAAGGCAATCTACAAATTTAATGCAATACCCATCAATATCCCAACACCATTCTTTAAAGAAATAGAGGAAGCAATAAAAAAAATTCATATGGAACAATAAAAGACCATGAATAGCAAAACAATTCTTAGCAGGAAGAAAAGTGCTGGAGGAATATTAATACAAACTTAAAACTCTATTACAAAGCGATAGTAATAAAAACATCTTGGTATTGGCACAAGAACAGGCCTGAGGACCAATGGAATAGAACTGAAGACCCAGAAATGAACCCCCAGATGTATGACCACCTTATCTTTGATAAGGGAGCAAAAAAAAAAAAAAAAAAAAAGGATGGAAGAAAGACAGCCTCTTCAACCAATGGTGCTGGAAAAATTGGTTCAACACCTGTAAAATACTAAAGCTAGACCCTTATATATCACCCTGCACCAGAATCATTTCCAAATTGATCAAGGACCTCGAGGTAAAACCAGATACTCTGAAAACATTGAAGGAAGTAATAGGAGAAACATTAGGGCTCCTTAGCACAGGTCAAAAGTTTCTTAACAAAGACCTAGAAACACAACAAATCAAAGAAAGGTTGGACAAACTGCAGAGGTTCTGCATGGCAAAGGATATAGATTGCAAGATAAATAGACCTTTTAAAAGCCCACAGACTGGGAGAGGTGTCACTGGCCATATAACAGACAAGAGTCTCATATCTAAAATGTACTTAGAACTCAAAAAAAATTAAGTTCCCCCAAAACAAACCCTCAAAGAAACAACTGCTCCATTAATAAGTGGGCTAAAGACTTGAAGAGATACTTCCCTGAAGAGAAAATGAGAATGGCCAAGAGACTCATGAAGAATTGCTCCAACATCCCTGTCCATAAAAGAAATGCAAATCAAAACAACTGAGATTCCACCTCACTCCATTAAGAATGACAATTATCAAGAAAACTAATGGCAACAGTTTATGTGGCCAAAGGGAACGCTACTACACTGTTGGTGACAGTGTAAACTTGTTCAACTACTCTGGACGGTAGTGTGGAGTTTCCTCAAAAGGCTAAAGAGAACTCCCCTATGACCCAGCAATTCCCCTTCTGGGCATTTACCCAAAGGATCACAAGCAAGGCCATACTAAAGCTACCAGCACAACCATATTCATAGCAGCATTATTTACCGTAGCTAAAATATGGAACCAACCCAGATGCATCTAATGGATCAAGAAATTGTGGCATATATGCACACTGGAATTCTATGCTTCTATCATAAAGAATGACATTTCTCCATTTATAAGAAAATGGAAAGACTTGGAAAAAATGCAAGTTAAGTGAACCAGACCCAAAGAAGCATAAGCTTTATGTTCTCCCTTATTGGTATTAATTAGTATATGTCTAGGATAGCCCTAGCAGATGATCACAATAACTCAATAGCTATGTACATATGATCATATAAGATGACACTCAGAGAAATGATCTCCAAAATATGCAAACAAATGGTTTATCACTGATGTTGTATTTTCATTGTGCTATGTGAAATTATTTCTTTTTTCTTCTGCTCATCTTCTCTATGATTTAACCCCTATTGTCACTGTATTTGATTCTGGTACCCTGGGAAGGGACGGGGAACA
The DNA here is from genome assembly GCF_023159225.1 of Perognathus longimembris pacificus. Taxonomy (NCBI): domain Eukaryota; kingdom Metazoa; phylum Chordata; class Mammalia; order Rodentia; family Heteromyidae; genus Perognathus; species Perognathus longimembris. Next base: position 44,533,227 of record NC_063167.1, on the reverse strand, counting down.
TTAAAATGATGAGACAAGGGTAAAGGGCAAACCAATGCAATAGCAATACTTACAAGACAGTATGTTGTAAACTAACTGTACAACTTGGGGTGAGGGTGGATTGGGGAGAGGGGAAGGTGGGGAAAAATAAAGGAGGGGGTAACAAGTTGGACAAGAAATGTACTCACTACCTAATGTATGTAACTGTACCTCCTCTGTTCTTCACCTTGACAATAAAAATTTAAAAAGAAAAAAGGCACATGACAGGTAGTCCTAGCTATTCAGAAAGCCAAGGTCCAGAGGGTTATAGATCAAAGCAAAGTATGAAATCTATGAGACTTCATCTCCAAAACATCCATTAAAAAGCTGGCCTGGAGACATGGCTGAAGTAGTAGAGTACCTATCAAGCAGGAGGTTTTTAGTCAAATCCATTTATTGGTTAAAATATACATATATATTAGCCTGTACAAACTGATGTGTCTCTGCAGCTCTCAGGAATATTATAGCCATGTTCCAGTGTCTCGTGTTTTTTATACTAGCTACTCAAAAAGCTGAGTTCTGGGTGATGGAAGTTCAAGGCCACCCTGGACAGAAAAGTTCACTGAACTCCATCTCCAAAATAACCAATTAGAAAACAAGACTGTCTCAAGAGGTAGAGCACCAGCTACACAAGCACAAGGTCCTGAGTTCAAATTCTAGTACTGCCAAAGATAAATCAACCAACCAACCAAACAACCAATCAATCAATAAATCACCATATATAGGGTGTTTGAAATTAAAAGATAAGGACATAAAATTTGTAGGAGATGGTAAACAGTGATTAGAGAAAATGTTGTGCATGCACATATTAAATCAGGAGACAGGTTTAAAAGCAAGTGTGAGATTTTAATGTGAGGTATTGAATATAGAAGAGAGAAAGACTAGAGTGAAAATAAGCAAAATAGAAATACAGTCAACTATTAGTATTTTGAAAAGAATAACAAAATAAGGAAATCCTACCAATTCTGCTCAAATGAAAAAGGAATTAAATGAATATCCTTAACTGATATTAGATAAATAATACCTCCAGGAAAATACAAAACAGTTCACGTAGAAATATATAAAATGGGAAATATAATTAAGGAGCTCAATCCCAGGAAGACAAGTTATTTAATATTCAATAACTAATCAACATAATTCACCATAATATCTAAGTACTATGAGTAAATATAATATATCAATAGGTGCAGAAAAAAATATTTGAAAGAAATCCATCACCTTCTTAGGTTAAAATTTGTTGGAAATATAGGAGAATAGTCACGGAAACAGTTGGATAGGCAATATTTCTTAGACATGATATTAAGAGAACTTTTAGCAATGAAAACATGTATAATTCAGGATATAATATGCATAATTCATTAGCTGCAAATCAGCACTGAAAAGATAAAAAAGTGAATAAGAAAAAAAAACACCAAAGTCACTTCATAAGATAAGTGATTTATAGATTATTTATTTATAGATTAGTTATTTATAGGCTCATAGATAAATAAAAAACAGGAAACATAATCAGTCATCAGGAAAATGCAAATAAAACCAACACTAACTACTATTTCATACCTGGTAGACTGTAAAGATTAAAAGACTGGTAACATCAAAGACTGGCAAAGATATTGTGATGGGCCGAATTGTCCCACCAAATACAATATATTGAGTTTTTAACCCTTACTATCACAGAATGTGATCTTATTGAGAAATGTGACCATTATAGATATAATTACATGAGGTCAACCTGGAGTGGGTAAATTTCTCAACCACTAGGACTGATATTTTGCTGGCCCTTGGTGACAGACATAGACATTCCACAGGAAGATGAAGGCAGAGATTGGAGCCATGTATCTAAATGTCAAGGAGTTTGTGGGGACTAGAAAGCTCCTCCCCTGGAGGCTCATAGGGAACATGGCTTACCTGCCCCTCGATTTGGGACTTCTAGCTTTTAAAAATGTGAAATAATAAAGTCTACTATTTTATGCCAACCAACCCAGTTGGAGTGTCTTGTGGTGAGAGCTCTTGGAAACAAGCAGGGGTTGCTTTACCAAAGTATTCCTCTGTTCTGAATCTAATTTTGATGGAACTTCAGCTTGTTCGCAGTGTGTTGCTCTCTGGTCATTCTTCTCACCTTGAAATAGCCAAATGAGGTTAATACACAAATTCTCCAGGAACCCAAACTTCTGGGATCCCCTTAGCACTCCCTGACTCGGCTCCAGGGGAAGGAAAGCAGAGGACCAGCCTGAGGGTGTCACGTAGCACACTTGATGACTTTTCCTCAGCAAGCCTCTTCTGCTGGCCTTGTCTGGCATCATGGCTTTCGGGATGGGCTCTTCAGCCGGATCTGTGTGGATGCTGGCCACTTGCTCTGCAGCAGTCTGGTGGTTCTCAAAGTAATAAAAAAAAGTCCTATTTGAATTCACTCAAACTATTAGTCTCTTTCCTCTTCTCATCTCTACTAGTTTTTCTTGGTTGGCTGTTGTCACTGTCAACCTTGAGTCCTAGTTATTGATGTGCATATCTAATTTCCTTTATGAGACTACAGGTTTGTGGAAATAAGAAGTCAAATCTTACATAATTTTGTATCTTGCACAGAACCTAGTGGATTGCTGGTACAGAATCAGGGCTTAATATACATCAAAGAAACGAACAGATGAACCACAACAGCTGCTTGTGCAAGATTTGTTGCTCCGGGCAGGGCTTAGTCTGCCATTTTCATCAATACCCTAGGGTTTCCTGGTTTCTTAGCCTGTGTTTAAATCTCATTATTTACTATTCATTCAACAGCAACAACAAAAAATATTGTTGAGAATTTTCATTGAGCACTGGGTAAGGAAGTGATCAGAAAACTCCTTTTGAGTGTTTAAAATTCACTTAATGGTATGAATTTGACATTGAGAGATGGGTAAGCTTTGACAAGGTAGAGAGGAAGAACCCAGCCACTGAAAGGTAACAGTAGCTATACTTGACTCACTGATGAGTCTGTGTGAATATATCTGGTGAGAAAGAGGGGTGGAGGAAGGGAGAAAAGATGAGAGGGAAGAAGGGAGGCATGAGAGATATCAGTTGAATTTTAACAGGGCTGTGTGCAGCATGCACACACAGTCCAAGCTTGAAAAAGAGAGAGCCTAAGGAACAAACATTGGTGGGCTTAAGTAGATTCTGTGGTTTTACCGTGGTTGGTTGGCTTTGCTGTGTTGGCATTAAATGCCATTGGGGATATTAACAGATGGGACTTTTAAGAGGTGACTGGAGTCCTGCCTTCATGAACAGATGAAACCTCAAGAATAATAAATGATGATCCCCCTAATGAATGAGTGAGTTACCTCAAGAGTATGTCTGCTACAAAAGCTAGTTTGTTTGGGTTAGTCCTGTCCTCCCTCTCTGTCTCTATGTGACACCCGAGTTGCCAGCAAGACTCTAAGCAGATGTGGTCCCTCAACACTGGATCAGAACCATGAGCCAAAATATTTTTTAAAAAATTTAATAAGGCACCTAGTCTGTGGATTCGACATGCTAAGACAGTGGATGAGAAGAGATGCCTTTGAGGGTATCTCTGGAATTTGATTAACTTCAGCATAAAGACATCATATTTCTTTAAAATATGAATTATAATATATTTGAAGTCCTTTGTAAAGGTCAAGAATGGTAATGAAAAGGGGTTCTCCACTTCAGTCTGGCCCTATACGATCCTCCAAATCATTTGGTACATAACAGGAAAGACACATATGCTTCTTGTCTTCCTGTACTGATGATTTTGTATGTCCAACAAAAGGCATTATTAATATCCAAATGGTAGAAAAATCTTCCCAGCCCTGATCTAGCTTAATGAAATCAGTAGCAAGGTATCTTTCTGATGTCTACTTGTGATGGCACTTATTAATTGACAACCTTGGCAATTTGAGAAATCATTTTGGTACTTTTGTCTCATATCACCAAATGAGGATTTTGTTTCCTGCCCTCAAGTACTCTGCACACCCACATACCCCCCCACATCCACCCCCACGATGTCCCCACACATTCAACTTGGGGACTGATGCTATTTGGTGGTGTTGAAGGCAGATATCTACTTACCTTTCACTAAACTGATTTGACAAGGACTTTGAAAAGTGACCTTGGAGAAAGATCACACCTGATTCCAACTGAATCTTTGACAAAACCATGCCAAGTTTGCCTCTGGGAACAAAGAAGTTCTGCAAAAGAGGCTGATCTTGGCACATTTTCTTATCCTCAAAATATCACACTCACCCATCTCAGCAGCCAAACTCAAAGCTATATGAAGAACCACATATATGTGGTCTAGAATATTAACAATACATTTTTAATTTGAAGAGACTGCTGCCTGTTGGGATTTCAGGCCTCTAACAAAAAAATAGCTAAAAACAAAAGAACATCAAATAAAATGACAAGCTGATCATAATCTCTGGTTTACAAGTAGAGAGCTGTTGTGACCCTTTAATAAAATGTGAATATGCAAGGTTTATGGTGTGTTGTGTAGTAGATAAAATATATTAAAAATATAGACAGAACAAGTATTTACTAACACAATAACTTATTTATCCCTACTGACTAATATAGCATTACATGAAAACCATGAGGAATTCAAAAGAACCTACACACTAACATCAAATCTTAGTCTCCATGGTATGCTCCTTCTAGAGCTGGGCAGACTTTTCATGTGGCAAGAGAATTCATATATATATATATGATAGCCTGGGGTTTCAACTCAGGCCCTCATGCTTGCAGGCAGTTACTCTTACCATTGCGCCATGTCTCTAGCCCTCCTTTCAATATTTCATAATGATAAATATTATTTCATAGCTGTGGACCAAGTCACAAGTTTACGGTCAAAGATGGGGCTAGAATATGACACTAATCTAGAGAGAAGCTGCAAACAATGTATGGAGAGGTAGAAGCAAGTAGGCAGGTGAGGCTAGGTGGAGAAGAATGGGTACATATAAACAGAGTTCTCTCAAAACACAGTCCAGGAACCACGTCTTACTGCAAATAAGAAGGTAAGTAGTAGAAATAACAACCAATGGTGGGAGCAAGTAATGAAGATTGATAGCTAAGACATTAAGTGAGTCTTTAGGACTGGAATCCAGGACCAGGTCTGGCTTGGAGCTGGCTTAGGATATATCACAGAGGAACAGGTGAGGAGGTCTGTGCTTGCTCCAAGTGGTCAGAGAAAATACTTTGTGACAAGGAACTTCTCTTTCAGTTAGCAGGCTAGTTTTATTTCAGATGACAGCTGCAAACTCAACATCTGATGGTTCCAAACCAAATAATCTGTTACTTGTGGCTTACTAGATCTTTCCTTCCTTAGGAGGAAGGTAGTTCAGCAGCAAGGAATCTGCCCTCCAAACAGACATATGAAGCACATCTTGTAAGACGCTCAACAGTGAAGTATTCTGTTGTCAAATACATGTGCAAAAATGCTATAAAAAGTCTTTGTTGTAATTTTCAATGTACATCAGTAGTATAGGTTTAACACTGTACATCTCAATTTGGCTTGATTACAGAATACTTTGCTTGCATAATATTAATTTCCCTGAGGTCTCTTTGCTCTGAGCATCATGCACTGAAGAATACTTCTTTAGAATTTTTGTTACCTTGGTCATTTGGAGTCCAGCTATACAGTCAAAATTCATGTTGCTCTAACTCTAGGGAAGATTACAAAAGATACATGTTTTCCTGGTGTAAGCAAACTACCACACAATAGTATCCATAGAAAGTCCTTGCTATTTGATTATTTATTTATTGAAGAAAGTGTGTGTGTGTGTGTGTGTGTGTGTGTGTGTGTGTGTGTGTGTCATCTGAATGATGAGGATGAACTAAACCATTCTTCAAGTCTGGCCACTAAGTGTAGGCTAATATGGCAATATGGAAGCTGTGTACATAAAGTAGACACCAGGAAAATCTGCCAAACTTAGCATCCAAAATGGAGATTGTGTCCTTGGTATCTATCTCATAAATAACCGCCATCCAGAGCTGTGACTCTTGTGCAGTACTTCAGCATGGAACCAGTAGCTCTTACAGCTTTTTGGGCACTGAGGATCAATCTCAATATCCAATGTTTTGGGGGGACAGGTGATAGAAATTGAACCCAGGGCTTCATGGTAAGCAATTACTCTATTCCTGAGCCACATTCCTATTCCTAACAGATACTTTTTTTTCAACAGATAATTTGTAAGCATAGTCAACATAGGATCATAGGAAGGATTTAGGCAGCTTGGCTTGCTGCATTCCTATATAGATTTTTCAGTAGCATCATTTTCTACTTGACAACTCAGGTTGTTCTTGGAAGCCATGTGCCCCTCTATCTCCTGTTGCCAGAGAAAACTCTAGTGGGTAGACAAACATCAAGAAGGAACAGTATTTTGCTTGATTTTCTCCTTTATTAAGATCAATGTCACGGCTGTCTTTGGAAAACAAAGGGACTAAGGATGGAGGTGCCTTTCCAGGGAGAGCACAGGATGACCCTGAGTGCAAGCGAATGAGCTGTGCTATGGCCTAGCTGAAGATTAAGCCTTTGTATGGTAAAAGAACAATGCTTGCTTCCTTCCAGTGTTCTTCTGGAGCCTTCTATGTAGGCTCCTTTCTTCCTACCATATGTAGATAGAAGAGAATTTTCTGTAATGCTATGCAAGGATGCAAAGAATACAGAACAGAAGAAAGGATGTCAGTTTCAGTATAAGAAACCTTTAAAATTTTAAAGGTATTTTAAATGAACACCAGATCCTTATGAGGGATTCTTTTTTTTCTTTCATTTTTTTCTATATTGACTCTATTCCCAACCTTTATCTTTCTATACTCATCAGAAGCATGAAAAGAAAAGAGGGCACAGAGGCTGAACATGAGAGGAGGCAGAGCTTGAGTGAAAGGAGCAAGAATTGAAAGGACAATAGGTCTAAGGAAGGATAGCTGGAGGAAAAGATGTGGGAGAAGACTCACTAATAAAAGGCAGAAAGACAGTGAAGGAAAGAGTAATTATGGAAAAGGAGGTATAGGTAAAAAGAATTTGGGAAATAAATAGTTGATATTTATTTGCATCAGAGAAGGAAGACAAGTTAGACACTGAGTTTCTAAATACATTATTTTGTACTATGGGATGAATTGGTTCCCCTAAATTCATGTTTTGAAATCTCGATCCCAAGTACATTAAGAATGTGACTTATGTAGAGATGGCATCTTTTAGAAAGTTATGCAGGCATGTAAGGTTATACAGGCTTTAAGACTCCTTCCAATATTCTTGATGTATTTTAAGAAGAGAATAACTAATACAGGGATTGAGGGGAGATCAGGCAAGGCACAAAGGTCAATCTGGTAGCCAAGAAAAGAGGTGTCAGGAAAGAAACCAACCTTGATCTTGCACTTCTGGCCTCCAGAATTTTTAGAAAACAAATTTCCCTATTTAAGTTGTCCAATCGGAGGTATTTTGTTATGATAATCGTCACACACCAGTTCTTACTGAACCTAAGCAGAGACACTTTGGCTTGGAAGGAAATGGGATCTTTGATATGGAAGAGATTTTCTAATTCTCTAATTCTGGATTTGAAAATCTAGAGGCAAATTCTGTATGAGTTAGTAAAGAAGTTTAATATGATTATAAAGTTGACAGAATGCATAATGCTTTCAAAAGAATGAGAATTATCTTTAATATAAAGTAAATATGTGGGAGTTGGGGGGACAGATAGAGAATGAAAGGGAGCTAGTCATCAAAAACTGCCTCCGAAAAAGGATTCCTGTACTACTGTGGCCCAAGAGAAACCTCAGAAATATTTGAGAAAAGTGGAAGACAGAGAAATTTAGTCTTTACATCTGAGCACATGGCTTGAAACAGTCAGGCTTTCCAGACAAGCCTGTTATAAGTATTAAGCATTAAGCCTCAGAACAGCAGAAGCTGTTGCAACTATGCAGGTTGGTTTACATATGGTTTCATAAAGTTTTAGACACACAAGGTGAATCAGGAAGATAGCCTTGTACTTATGAGACAGGTCTAGAGCTGGCTTCAAGAGGCCAATCAACTTAAAGAAGGCTCACATTTGAAGAAATAAATACACAAGACTGTCAGCTGGTGGCCATGCTGAAGAAATGCTAATCTTAATGGATTTTGGAAAAAGACCGAAAAGTAAAGTGGAAGAGATGTACCTCATCAGACACTAGCAGAAAACAGATAACAATGGACCAGGTGCATTCGAACATCAGGGCAATTGCTTTCCCAACAGATAGGAAGTGGAAGGTTAAAATGAAGGGAACAATTGGGCTTGCAAAAACAAATTGCATTTAGTTATAGAAAATAGAGGTTTGTGCCCAAGGGCGTCCATACTCATTATTCATGTAGATAAGTACAGCTCTAATACTATCAAGTAAGACATTTATTATGAGAAACTTAAAGGCAGTAAGTATTTAACATTATGAAAGTGAAATTAGAGGAATGAATCAAACTCTACACAGTTCCTTCATCAGGCTAGTTTTAGGGCTTGGCAATCATGATTTAGATGGAAAAAAAAAGATATTGAATAACCCTAGGGAGGTTTGGAAAACTAATTTGATCCAACTAGATTATTGTATATGGCAAATATTTTGCCTTTGGTAAGGCATTTAGTAAGACTATTGAGGCAACAGCTTTGAAAGCGATTGGGATCCTTCAATTCACATTTCAAGTTTACTTTTTTCCACTTCAAGGTCAGATTGCAAAACAGTGTGGGAAGTTTTTCTATGTATTACTCTCTTGTTGATTCTTAGACTAGAGTAGCAAAGAAATATATAACTATGCTGGGGAGTCTAAGGAAAATATGGCTTCAAAGCATTGGAAAATTCTAGGAATGAAAACTAAGAGCTTAGAAAGAGGCAATAGCTAGTAATTTAGACATTGTGATGAGCTGTTAGGTTGGGGAGAGGTCAAACTTTGCAAAGAGAGTTCACTAAGGTGCTGATTTGCAGCAATTGCTAGAAATGAATTCCACATTCATAACTCTCTAGTGATTTTTCAAAAGTCTCACCTTATTTTGGTTTTTTAGACATGGTATAATTTTGCTCAAGATTTTATAAGTATTTAAGCTCTTTTGTTGTTGTCAGCCTGGAGGTATATTTCAGGCTTTTAAGTGGATTTATAGAAGTCAGGAAAAAGTCACCCTTCCCTTTGGCTAGATATAGGCCTGCATTTTGGTGCAGAGTTCATCTCTCTTTCTAGTGGGCTCCCTGGTGAGAACAACCTGGGAACTAACTAACTAACTTCCTTCCTTCCTCCCTTTCTCCCTCCCTCCTCCCTCCTTTCCTTCCTCCCTTTCTTTCTTTCATGATTTGGTATTATAATGAGTTTCTTCACTATAATCTTATGAAGGACCCAGGTCAGAATTTCCAATATAAGCTGCTTCCCAAATCTCTGCTTCATAGAACCTATGTCAAAAAGTAAATATCTTTTGCTTGTTTTAAGTTGAAAAGTTTTAGAGTAATTTATTAATAGTAATAGATCATTAATACTAAGTCCTGGTTCTATGTCATCTTTTACCTTCAGTAAATATCCAAGACATACGCAACTTCATGCTGGTGGTGCAGTGGGCCACTGAGTTACATCCAGTGTGGGGTGAAGTGGGCTGGTGAGAGAGAATGACAAATATAGTAGCAGAAGCATTAGGCATCAATAAACAGAAAAGAAAGTTGCTACACAGATTAAGAAATCCCCCTACTATGTAGACTAGTGATTTTAGTATTTTATTAGCTTATTAAGTGTCCTGAATTTATTCTTCTTTGTGTCAGTCCCCCATACCTACCTAAGAAATAACATATACGCATACAGTAATGTCGTAATAAAATCCACTAATTTTTTTTCTTTTTCTTTTTGCCAGTCCTGGGGCTTGGACTCAGGGCCTGAGCACTGTCCCTGGCTTCTTTTTGCTCAAGGCTAGCACTCTGCCACTTGAGCCACAGCGCCACTTCTGGCCATTTTCTGTATGTGTGGTGCTGGGGAATTGAACCCAGGGCCTCATGTATACGAGGCAAGCACTCTTGCCACTAGGCCATATCCCCAGCCCCCACTAAAATATTTTTAAAGACCAAGCTGGGTGCCTGTGGTTCATGCTGAGATCTGAGGATTGCAGTTCGAAGCCAGCCAGTCTGTGAGACACTTTTTTTTTTTTTTTTTGCCAGTCCTGGGGCTTGGACTCAGGGCCTGAACATTGTCCCTGGCTTCTTTTTGCTCAAGGCTAGCACTCTGCCACTTGAGCCACAGTACCACTTCTGGCAGTTTTCTGTATAAGTGGTGCTGGGGAATTGAACCCAGGGCTTCATATATACGAGGCAAGCACTTTTGCCACTAGGCCATATCCCCAGGCCCTCTGTAAGACTCTTATCTCCAATAAACTACTCAGAAAAGGGCAGAAGTGGCACTTTGACTCAAGTGGTAGAGCACTAGCCTTGAGTGCAAAGAGACTCAGAGACAGTGTCCAGGCCCTGAGTTCAAGCCTCAGGACTGGTCAAAAAATAAAAATCAAAATATGTGTGTGTGTGTGTGTGTGTGTGTGTGTGTGTGTGAGAGAGAGAGAGAGAGAGAGAGAGAGAGAGAATGCTCCAAAACCCAGCAACTTCAAACAAAATAATTTATTATGTCTCATAAGTTTATGATTTCTTAGAATTTTTGCTGATTGCTGCCTGGGCTCATGCAGCTCAATTATGCAGCTGCAATCATCTGCACTTGAGCTGGGAAGAGCTGGAGTCACACAAATGGCCAAGGCTTCATCAGGATGGTTGGAGTGGGACTCTTCCTTTCATCTGGGACTTCTTCACAGCATGGCTGTTCCAGAAGGATGAACCTGGAGACCTCAGCATATTGCTTCTGTTGAATTTTATTTGTTGCTGTGAATAACAGGTCCATTCTTACAAGGGTGAAAGACTGACTCCTCTCTGAGAAAAAAGGGCTAACGTAGAGTTTCTGGCCAATTTTAGTGAAATACTGGTCTATACTAGTGATAATGATGTCTTTTTGAAAATTCAAGCAATATGGAGGAATGACAAAAGAAAGCTAAAAAAATCACTCAAAATTCTATCTTCCAGAAATGAGTAATGTTAGTACTTGATGAACATCATTATTTAAGATAAGCAGAAATGGATGAAGGTGAATGGATAAAATGATGGATAGATGAATGAAGTAATACTCTCTAAAAGATAGGAATCATTTATTTCTTTCTACTTAAGATTGATAGACTACTTGGGAAGAAAGATGAAAAAATAAGCTCTCTGATAATTCTTCCTATTTTTCTTTCCCACCTATTCATATGTTTCAATTTGATCAGTTTACCTTTTTTGTCATTTGTAGGCATAATCCTTTCAGTGGTTTAAACACAGATCTTTATTTAAATTACTATCACAGGTGTTTCTTTTATTGTGGCCCCTTTGTGTTAGTGGTTTGTTGAGAAATGTGATGAACCAGCATATTCTGAAACACAAAAGCCTTTCTATGTTGCCTTTACCTAAGCAGTACTTGGCTGAGTTTAGCAGTATTCTTTCCCTCAGAACATTAGAGATATTTCCCCATTGTCTTTCCTCAGTTAATGCTGCTTACAGGAAATGAGAATGGCGATAAGTAGATTCTTTTTCCAACTTGCACACTTGATTTTTTTAGTGTGTGTGTGTGTGTGTGTGTGTGTGTGTGTGTGTGTGTGTGTGTGTGTGTGTCTGGAAGGGGTCTACATTCCCAGAGAATCCTAGAGTTTTTATCCGTAAATATATTCATATAACTTGTTCTTTGCCCATTTTGCTACTGATGAAAAAGAATTAAACTTAGTTCTTTTACTTTAGGAAATGTTTCTTGCATTCATTCTTTCCCTACATATTTTTAATATTTTGGTGGATTCCATTATCACCCCAGTGAGTATCATATTAGATCCTCATTTATCTTCCATGTCTGTTACTTTATTCTAGTTAATTTAATATCTTTGTCTCTTTTTCCTGTGCTTGTGTTGATTATCTGAAGTGTCTTAATACTATATTACCTTTGTTGTTTCTACTCTTGGTTTTATTATTGCAGGCTATTTTATACTATGATAGCTTAATTTGACTATGTAATCTATTTATGTGGCTTTGTATTCTCTTCATCTTTTCATATTGTATATCATACCATTGCTGAGTTCTTTTTTTATTGGTCTTAGAGTCTTTTACAATTTTCAGTTGGTATAAAGCATTATGGGATATTTATTTATGATGCGTGTGTTATTCATTCTTATGAGTGGCATATGAATTTTCTCTTTGTCACGAGTCCTTTCTTAGTCCCTTTTAGTTTTTTGATATAATATTTCCATACTTCCTATATTGTTTGTCTTCATTTTTTAGCCTTTCCCTCTTCACTTACATCCGTTGCCTTTTATTTCTCTGAGCTTTAGTTCCAGGACTGGGTTTTGCATTCCTTCCACTTTACTGTGGCCTAAAGCCTCAAGAGTATAAAGATACCAGATTTCAATGAGACCGATTGTAGCCTTTCTGTGGGGTTGGAGCTCTCTTTTTCTCTGGGATCCCTCTAATTATTCTATAGTAAGGTCTCCTTTTACCCTATTAAAGTTGCATTTCATTTCAGTATGCTTTAGAACAACTCCCAAAGTTAGTACAATTCCCCCCAGAGATAAAATTCTGGTGGCCTTGCCCACTCCATTAAGACCCTAAAGATCATGTTAACAGCATGAAAATAGACCATTTCTTTGTGACAGGAAATATAAAGTCAGAAACATGTATCTTCTCAACCATCAAATTAGCTTTAGTTGAAGGAAAGTTCTCTAGCAAACCAGTTGTATGAAAAATACATTATAAAGACACTGTGCTCTAAATTGCCTTTTTTTGTGCTGACAAGAAAGCCAGAGAATATATAATGCTTAATATCCAGGTTGCTAAGTAAAATCAGTCAGCTGTTGACTATATCCTTGATGCTAAATCTGAAGTGGTAAGGACTTTTTGTTGACAAGTTGCTTTTCCATAGATTTTTTTATTCCTTCTCTGATTGATAACCTTACCTTTAATGGTTAAATATACTTCAAGATGTGGGGAAATATTTTATATAATTTAATAAAGGCATAAAATATTGCTAGTGGGTTGTTATATAATATGTGGTATATGCTATATATGTATATACATGTATACTTTCAGATATAACTACATTAGCAACACATTCACTAGAGCTTGCTCTTAGTTCTTTCTCTCCTTTTTTTCTGTATCTTTATTTTCTAAAAATAATGTTACAAAAGTTTCTTGTGTTGGGACCTTCATTTACTCAGCTGATTCTCTTGTAGAAGTGCTTTATAACAAGCTTATGAAAGTGTTTTTGATAGCTGCTAAATCTAACCCCAACACAAAGCCTAGTTGGATCAAAACAGATAGAATGTTTGAAGAAAGAAATAATGTCACATAAAAGAGATCTTTGATTCTTCTACAATTAAATGATGTATGGGTTATATTAAATGCACATCATCCGAACTGTAGATTGAAATTGAACTTTTCTCTTGTGCTTAAAAGTCAGTCAGAACTTACCACTTGATAAAAGGATGCATAAATGATGTTGGTAAAGAAAAAATTTAATATTGTATCAGCAAAAGGGCAAGTCTATGCTTGAGATAATTGGGCCATATGGAACTTGTTCTCTCTCATAGAACTGTGTCTGTTCTAGTAGAAATTATTTTTGTTATGATTTTTGTTAGTGTACATTAGTTGTTATTACAGAGTGGGTCAGATTTCATTGTTATGTTTCCACACATTTACAGTGTTGTTTTGTTGTTGTTGGTGGTGGTTGTGGTACTTGAACTCAGAGCCTGGAGGCTATCCCTTAGGTTTTGTCTTCAAGGCTGGTGCTCTATCTCTTTGAGCCACATCTCTACTTCCTGTTTTCTGGTGGTTAAAGATAAGAGTCTCACAGACTTTGAACCACCATCCTCAGAAATCAGCCTCCCGAGTCTCTAGGATTATAGATGTGAGTCAACAGCACCCGGCTACCATGTATTTCAATCAATTTCATCCTCTGTATCCCTCTTTCTGTTCTACTTCCCAAAGCAATTTCACAAGATTTAATTGTTTTGTTTTCATCATTACAAATAATTTATTTGAGGCATATTGAACCTCCTTCACCCTCCTAGTTAGATCAACTATTAATACCCATTTCCCAAAAGTTTCTCTTTCCCTGCCCACACATCCTTCTGTGATCAACAATTTTCATTAGGGTTTTTGGCTGTTATCATAAATCCTTGCATTGCATTATGAAATTATTCACTCTCTTTCTTTTTTTCTTTTTTTAAATTTTTATTATCAAACTGATGTACAGAGAGGTTACAGTTTCATAAGTTAGGCATTGGATACATTTCTTGTACTATTTGTTACCTTGTCCCTCACTCTCCCCTCCCCCTCCTCCTTTCCCTTTCCCCCCCAAGAGTTGATCAGTTCATTTACACCAAACAGTTTTGCAAGTATTGCTTTTGTAGTTGTTTGTCTTTTTTTCCCCCTGTGTCTCTCTCGATTTTGGTATTCCTTTTCAATTTCCTAGTTCTAATATCAGTATACATGGTTTCCAATATACTCAGATAAGATACAGAGATTTTACTCTCTTTCTTTATGCTTGAATTTTTAATCAGATTAACTTGTGTCTGAATAGATACACTTTTCCTTATGAGAGTGAAGATTTAGTGTCAGTCACTCCTGGCTTGTATTTCTGCCAGGCAGTTAGGAATACTGTCACCTTGGAAAAGTTTCCTAATCTTGGTGACTTAACCTTTGAGTCTTGGTGGTTTCTTTTGTAAAAGGAGCGACAGTAGCAATATCAGAGTTAATGAGACATTGATAATAAAAATACTAGAAATATTTGTAATATATAATGATTAATGCTACTCAGTTGCTTTCTGGCCTATATTTGAAGACAGTTGGATAACAATTGGAAATTGACATGGCTCAGGGGTCCACCTATATAAATAGAACACAAACTGCCATGATGAGTTTACTATCTAAAAGGTAAGAGGACTTTAGAAGGACATGCCATAACTGTTACCAAACTAGTACCTGTTACCCAGGCCAGAAGGTCTGCCTAAATAGAGATTCTCCTCTCAATGAACAATTTACACAGTGATGAAAGATGAGTAGATGTGATCAAAACAATAGAAGAGTACAAAGAACAAGTGCCCAGGCTAGCCCTATGATAGAAAAAGCTCTAGCAGTTCAGTGAACTTTGATTTTATTCTTTGCAAAGTATGTTTATGAGGTTTTGGTTAAGTGAAATTCTTTTTAGGGATTCAGCTTTCTAAAACAATAATGATAACAAGGTTTTTGTTTTTAAAATATCAAGTACAGTACTTATTACATGCTTAACAAAGCAAGAAGAGTTTTCCATACATTTAAGAAAAAAAAATGTCCCCTGATGTTGGTGGCTCACACCTGTAATCTGAGGATCATAGTTTGAAGACAGCATAGACAGAAAAGTTCATGGCCCTCTTATCTCCAATTAAGTGGAGCTGTGACTCAAGTGGTAGAATGCTAGCTTTAAGCAAGAAAACCCAGGGACAGCAACAGGCTCTGAATTCAAGCCCCAGGACTAGCACAAAAGAAAAAGAAATTACAACAGCAAAAAGCCTCACAGCTGCTTTGTTTGCTAGGTACCTTACATCAGAGGAAACTGATGCTTAGGGAGGTCAAGTAGCCTGCATATAATCACATAGCCAGAAAATATTTTCTCTGTTATTTTCACAAAGGCAACACGACTTTCATTCCCTGCTCCTAATCCAAATAGGATTGGTTTCATTTTAATTTTTATATTTCCAAAAACAGTGAACATGCAATTGACTCACAGGTTTCTCTTTCTTTTTTCTTTCATGGGACTTGAACTCAGGGCCTGGGCACTGTCCCTGAGCTCAAAGCTAGTGCTCTACCACTTTGAAACATGGCACCACTTCCAGTTTTCTGCAAGTTAATTGGAGATAAGAGTCTCACAGACTTTCCTGCCCTGGCTGGCTTTGAATAAAGATCCTCAGATCTCAGCTTCCAGAGTAGCTAGGATTACAGGCATGAGCCACCAGTGCCTGGCTGGCTCACAGATTTTAATGTCAAGAATAATCTGGAGATTTTGTTGCTGAAACTTGTGCACTGGGTCTAAAAATAATGTTCTAATGGGAATGCCTCTGGTTTCTATGCTTCTAACTGGGAGCCACACTGGTTGCTGTCAGTTTGTGAACTCATTGTGGGATACTTTGTCCACAGGTAAACACAGCTCATTTTGTCCATCTGGGTTCTCATAAGCACTAAGCTAGTTACATAGGAAAAACTCATTCTCTTTAAGGTTATTGAGTGACTCATTAGTTCCCTGGCATAAAAATTTACCAAGTGATTCGTTTCCCAGTCAGGGAACCAAAAAAAAAAAAAAAAAGTTTTACTAAATGACACCAGGGTGATTTTTCCTAGCAGTATATTTTTGTCCGTAGACTATCATTAATAAAATGTTTCTTGGGCTGGGGATATGGCCTAGTGGCAAGAGTGCTTGCCTCGTATACATGAGGCCCTGGGTTCAATTCCCCAGCACCACATATACAGAAAATGGCCAGAAGTGGCGCTGTGGCTCAAGTGGTAGAGTGCTAGCCTTGAGCAAGAAGAAGCCAGGGACAGTGCTCAGGCCCTGAGTCCAAGCCCCAGGACTGGCCAAAAAAATAAAAAAAAAAAAAAATAAAATGTTTCTTGCTCAGCAGCATTTTAACAATCCTGATGAGAGTCACAATGAGTTAGTATTATTAACATTGTCTTTATTTTCAACTTAGACTCAGAAAGGATGAGTAAGGAAGATAACTGAAGACATGGATCCCTCACCTCCCAAGGAAGTTTATTTTCCAGGAAAATATTTGAGTTACCTCCAGACGTCTCATATGCTAACTACTTTATCTCTCTCCCTCTACCAATATTGGAGATGGGAATGCTCATGTGCATTTGAATGCAGAACACCAGCAACAACAAAAAGGACATTTGGGTGAGGGAGTAGGGAAATAGAATTAAGAATTTAATAAGAAAAAGATTCAGCATTCCTGTAGGCCAAATAGGCAGTTGGTTAGAATAATTTTCATTTTCAATTGGCTGTTTTGGAATTTTTATAGACAGCCAAAGTCTTCTAATGGAAGTATAAAATGAGTTTATTACACTTTTTTTTCTCTTTTTAAGTCTCTGTCAGACTTCTTTTAGGCTCTAGGCATGCACTAGATAAAAGTGACTTTTGAATGTAGTTCTCATTCAATGAATGATGGGAACAAATGAATGGTAGAAGCTGGAAAGTTAATGAAAAACAGCCAACTTCTGCGAAAACCACATAGCAATACACAAAGCCATCATGGTAAAATCTGCATACATCTGAAAAGAAGATACAAAATAGCATGTTAAGAGGAAATGGACAGACTTGGGAAAGAGAGGGAGAGTCAGAGATTAAAAGAACTCCAAGGATGGAGGCAGAACCCTGAAGCAAACCAAAGGGGGAAAAAAAAAAGCAAATTCTAAACAGCTCTCCTTACAAATGGCTTTCACATGCATGGTAAGAAGTGTACTGAAAGAAAACAAATAGCAAGAGATATAATAGACACATTATGTAACAAGGATTACTAAGGAGGGGCTAAAACCAGAAACAGACTTGGAATCATTTGGATATGGAAAAGTTTATACAAGGATAGACACAACAGGCTAGGGGGAATTATGCCAGTATGGGTCAGGGCGGATATTGTGTCTGAAGGGAGAAAGAATGTCACATAATAAATAAGTTGGCAGAGGGAGAAAGTATGTTTGGATGGGAATAACAGATAAAAGGAACCAAGAAATAATCATAGGAAATTATTATAGACCATCTGGGTCAGATAAAAAGGCAGCTCGGAATGTTTATGCAGATAAGGATGCCCAAGAAAAATATGACCTACTCTGGGATAGCTATTCTAGCCTTAGTTTATAGCAGAGTGATATACTAGTTACATTCCTGCACAGACAATGATTCCATTAGAGCTCAGTTTGGGTCTAACTTTTGGAGGCCACAATCTAGAAAATAGCTGAGAAGAACCCACAATCACTGTGGGGAGGCCATTGCCCAGACAGACATCCATCTTTTCCTTCATAATGCTGAGCAGTGTCGGTAAAGATGTGGTGATTTCAGTCTTCCCTTCATACTCCTACCCTGGTGACCTGCTGTCATTTGGCACTCTATTTTTTGATTGACTCCTTTCCCCACTGGTCTTCTCATAGACTTTTTCCAGCTGTTACTATGCCTACTTCAACATCCTTTTCTAAAGCTGGTTCCTAAATTCATGCAACTGGGTACCCTCATAAAAATAGAATTGGCCTATCTCAGTTGCCTCTGGCCATTTGCCTTGTCAGAGGGATTTGGGAAATGGGAACGCCACCACCAAAAGAAAAAAAAATAGTGCTAGCAGCTGAGATGCTGGCCCTTTTACAGCTAGGCCTAAAACTTGAGTAACAGTAACAACAGTACCAAACATACTGTCTTGATCTGTGCCCAAGGGCAATCTGGCTGACTTCTGAGCAGCATAATCAATATTTTGAGGATTTTCACAGCACAGCTGGTCAATTTTCATTTCTTCTTCTGGGCTCTGAAGCCTTTTCCCTCATAGCATATAACATTGTTGTGTTACAAATGGGGCTGCATCTCTTGCTACACTTGGACTCTCCAAGAATAGGAGCTATGTTTCTCATCTTGCTCTTGCCAGCATCATCTTACCTAGTGATTGCAAATGCTTAGTTACCATGCAGTAATCACTCTATTAGTGTTTAAGAAGTGATTCAAGAGAATTTTTTTTTTTTTTTTTTGTGGACACTGGTCCAGGCAGCATTTCTAGCAAGTAGGAAAGAGTTTGCCAAAGGGTTGTCTGAATGGGAGCAGAGAGGAAGGGATGGCATTATGCCCCTCACTTCAGACCAACATAGCACTGCCTTTGCTGCTTATAGAAGACCAGCTCTGGCAAAGTCTTGTTTATCCAAGTGTTAAAAACACAGTCTATGAAGAATGACAAAGTAAAATGACCCCAACATAGATGCACGGTGGGTATTTTTCTCATCAGTTCTATAAATGCTTAATGGTTTTGAATGCAATGCTATAGACTATTTATGTCAGAAAATGAATACGTTTATTATAATTATCTCAGCCTCATTAGCAACATGTTTTAGCCTAGTAATTCCCAAATGGCTATATTAGAATCACCTAGAGAACTTTGTAAAAAGAAAGAAAAAGAAGGCTGGGCAGTGGTGGCTCATGCCTATAATCCTAGCTACTTAGGAGGCTGAGATCTGAGGATCAAGGTTCCAAGGCAGCCCAGGCAGGAAAGTCCATGGTACTCTTTTCTCCAATAAACTACCAAATAAGCTGGGAGTGGAGCTGTGGCTCAAGTGGTAGAGTGCCAGCTTTGAGCAAAAGAAGCACACAGGCTGAGTTCAAGTCCCAGGACTGGCACAATAAGCAAACAAATAAAGAACTTTTGTCCTGAATTTAGAAATGCAGAATGTCATGGACTGTAGGTGAGGTTTTCATCAAGGGCATATGTAATTGTCCTACGAACTGGAAACTTTGTCCTTGAAAGGAGTTAAGGAGTGGTGACTCACTCCTGAAATCCTAGCTACTTCGGAGGTTGAGATCTGTGGATCATGGCTCAAAATCAGCCCAGGCAGGAAAGTCTGTGAGATTCTCATTTCCACTAAACTACCAAAAAAAAAGCCAGAAGTGTCTCAAGTGATAGAGCACTAGCCTTAAGCAATAGAATCTCAAGGACAGAGCACAGGCCCTGAGTTCAAGCCCCAGGAATAGACACACACACACACACACACACACACACACACACACACACACACACACACAAAGGAGTGATGAGTCTAATTAGCAATGATGGTTCTTTTAAATGATAATTTTATATCCTATATGGGCAATTACTGAATAGAATCCATTTATAGTTTGCCATATCTCCATTCCTCCTCTATAATAATTACGATCTCTTGGCTTGTGTCACAGCAATTCTTGTGGTGAGGAGATATGGAAGGGCACTGAGCTGAGAAGATCATCCTCATTTCTTGGTATTTTCTGCTTTGGGACTCTGCCTCAGGAAAGAGTGACACAGGAGTGTCTTGGAATGTTCAAGGTCTTTACAAAAGAGATTCCGGCCCATGTTGAGGTTGAATCAGAAATAAATAAATTACTTTCAATGCAAACTATAGTTTGTGAGTGAATAATTCTGGTACAGAAAGGGAACATTTTAAAAGATTTAAAACTTCCTGCCTTGAAGATGTTTTCTGTTTCATCAGAGAGAAGTTATGTAGTTGTAATTTAAGGTAAAACTAGAGTAATGGTGAAAAGCCACTACTTTCTAGTGTTAAAAAGGTGAAATTAGCTTAGAATTATGAATAAAATACAAATGACATAGAGCAGCTTTCTCCAAATATTAAAACATGTTATGGGATTATAGTATATAAATGTATGTGGTAGAGGGGCAAAAACCAGATGAGTAGAGGAGAGCCATAAAAAAGACCCTATAGTATACATTTGTAGTAAATACTTACATACTTAAATATTTATATACATATATAATTCACATTTATAGTACAGTATGTATTTAACAATTATAACAGGTACTTAAACTGCTTTTATGA
Organism: Perognathus longimembris pacificus; assembly: GCF_023159225.1. Classification (NCBI taxonomy): domain Eukaryota; kingdom Metazoa; phylum Chordata; class Mammalia; order Rodentia; family Heteromyidae; genus Perognathus; species Perognathus longimembris. Next base: position 44,512,593 of record NC_063167.1, on the reverse strand, counting down.
AAAACACTTGTTCTTTCTTAGGCAGTTAGATTAGCTAAAAGCAGGAAGAAAGCTTGATGGCCTTGTCTTTATTTTGTATGTCTCTGCTCTGAGCCATTTTTCTACAAGGGGGATAGGGGAGGCTATGCAAAGGGAAGGAACAGGAGATGTCCTTTGGACACACCACCTGGCAGGCAATAATGGCTTATCTTGACCAGATTGCTTCCTCCCCCTACCCTGCCGCCCCCCACCCCCCACACACGGGGATAAGAACTCCTCAGGAATCTCTTCCCTCAACACACACACACACACACACACACACACACACACACACACACACACACACACACGAACTGGGATAAAGACCAACTAAAGTTGCCTGTGACTAGGATTGTGCCTCTCATCCCTTCCCTCTAACTCTGCCTATTTAAACCTAAAGCTCATGTCTGTTCTCTAAAGATGGCTGCTGATGGGCTGAAGGGCTCAGCCTCTTCCCATGGCTTCCCTTGTAATAAATCTCCTTTTTCTACCCTTTGCCATGATCATTTCCTCATAGAAGGGTGAATGGCCACACCCAACATGTGGATCACCAGGATTTAGGGCCTATGAAGAGATAAAGAACATTCGGGTTAGAAGGAAAGTTAAACAAATAGTCCTTAATAGGTCAGAGCAGAGTTGGATTGACATGAATGAGATCTTTCTCACAGATATCACTAGATCACTTGGATCAAATTACTTTATTATTGTTGCTAGTTTAAAATAGAGTTTCAGTATATAGCTCAGGTGGACTTCTTTTAACTTACAATTATCTTCCATGTGCACATACATACATGTAAGCACATCTATGCCTTGGAACATGAATTTCAGTTCAAATTTATTTTTTTAATATTAATTGAAGCATTTATAATAGTAATGCAATTTTTATTTGAAAGTGACTAGAATTACTAAATCATGTTACTTTAATGTAATTGAATATAATGTACTTGTTTATGTTAAAAATATATTTATTCTTGGGAGTGTTTTCAGAGACATAGGAACTTACCCTTGTTATAGCATCCTGTCATCTCAATATTTAAAACATATAGAAAAAAAGCAGGGAATACATATTCTAAAATGCTAGCCTCACTATTAGGAGATTATGGGGTTATGGGTGTGTCCCACATTTTCAGCCATCAGTACATTTAGAATATATTCCTCATATTTACGGGCAACATATCAGAATACTTGCTAATCCTCAGATGCAAATTTTCTCTTACATGTCACCATTGCTCTTTATTGCTATCACTGAATTATCAATTGCCTTAGTTCTTACACTGATCCATTTTGTTATGTCACCAGTTACTACCATCCTGGTATGGAAAAGATGACATCAGGGCTTAGAATGTGGCTCAGTGGTAAAGTACTTGATTAACATGCACCAAGCCCTGGGTTCAATTCCTCAGCACCACATAAACAGAAAAGGCCAGAAGTGACACTGTGGCTCAAGAGGTAGAGTGCTAGCCTTGAGCAAAAAGAAGCTAGGGACAATGCTCAGGCTTTGAGTTCAAGCCCCAGGATTGGCCAAAAAAAAAAAAAAAAAAAAAAGACAACTGTCTCTAAAGATGACATCAATGCCCCACTGACCTGTGGCTTTTGGGTGGGTCAGAAGCAAGACTAGCAGCAAGGAGTCAAAGCTCCCCCCTTTAGTCCCTAACACTCTCTTCTAGCTTATCAACCAATAAGAATAACAATAAAAGATTCTTTGATATAGACAACTAACATTCTCCAAGTCTTACATAAGTCTTACATAAATGCTTCTTTGGAAAATGTTGCTATTTTTCTTGATCAAAGTTAACGTAAAGTTAGAAAAGCACTACAAACTAAATTGTAGTCCCTCAGCCCCTCCTACAGAGAAATTTGTGAGCTACCACTAGTTAGGCACATGAACCAATACGTTTTTAGTCCAAGATTATCTACAAAGAGTTGAGGGCCAAAGTTCCCATCAGAGGAAAAGTGACCAGATACTAGGTCATAAAACTTCTTGGGGCCTTGCCCTTCCTTTCCCTTCCTTTCTTTCCCTTCTCTTTCCTTCCCTTCCCTTCCCTCCCTTTCCCTTCCCTCTCTCCCCTCCCTTCCCTTCTTCTCCTCTCTTCTATCTTTTGAGTATGCATGTGAGTGTGTGTGTGTGTGTGTGTGTGTGTGTGTGTGTGTGTGTGTGTGTGTACCAGTGCTAAGGCTTGAACTCAGGCCCTTACCCTCTTGTTTCAATTTATTGCTCAAGGCTAGTGCTCTACTATTTGAACCACCCATTCACTTCCAGCTTTTTGTTGATTAATTGTCGATAAGAGTCATGAGACTCTTCTACCTAGGCTGACTTGGAACATCAATCCTCAGATCTCAGCCTCCTGAGGTTTACAGGCATGAAACACCAGTGGCTGGTGTTTTCCTTGAGCAACCAAACCAAATAATAATTTACTATCAGATGGTAAAAATCTATATTAAAATGGAAGGGTAGAGAACTAGAAACATAGAAAGGAAGATTAATTTGATGCAGAGTAGAGTATGATTTTTATTAAATATTCACAAGTGTGAAATGTAATTTATTTCTTCATGACTCAAGGTAACCATATCTTCAATCTCCTCACTCTCTGTGCTAAAAATTCCTTAATCAGTTAAGAAAACTCTCCAATTAGGACTTATCATTATTATTATTGTGTAAAAAGTGACCAGTGTGGAGAATCTGGGTAGCTGTAGTGCTCTGGTGTTTGAGATACAAAATGGCACAGTTGCTGTGTAATCTCAATTGACAATGGATCTCTTTCTGAGTTCACTTAGATTACTGGTAAAATTCATTTTCATGGGATTTTAAGATCCATGGCTGTAGGTCTGAGCTCCTAGAAGTCCCCTGAGTTCCTAGCTGTATTGACCCTCTCATAAGCTCCCATACATCCTCATACTTTATATCTTCAGTACCATTGGAAAATAGTCAAACTGCTATCAAGATGGAGTCTTCTATAACTAACATAATCACAGTAGTGACATTCTGTTATCTTCACCATGTTCTTCTGGCTACAAAGTCACAGCTCACACTTATGCTGAATGTGAGCCTGTCTAACGATATGAACACTGGGTGGTATACATCACAGGGACCATGTTTAATCTGTTGGAAATACTAAGGTGCATATAAGTGTAATTCCAGTCTTGGAGGATATTAAAAAGGGAATTATCAGATTCTTTGTACAAACCAGTAGTTCAAGATAGCATACTATTATTTTTCATCTGCCTAAGAAAGCTACTTCTCTTAAAAATGACAACAAAAGCTGTCCAACAAACAAGATACCTCAGACTCAGTCATACCAATTTCAAATCAGTCTCTTGGCTTAAATTTGTCAAATTCAGATTGCTTTTCCTTTCATTCTTCCTACTATGCTACATATCTAGTATTATAGACTATATTATGTCATTCCCCCAAAAAAGTCACATGATGAAGTCAGAATGGAGTTTAGATTCTTTAAAGACATAATTAAGTTTAAATCAAGTCCCTTGTGATGCCACAACTGGTGTCCTTATTGTAAAGGGGAATCTAGAGACAGATATGCATACAGGGAGAAAACCATGTGACAATAAAGAAAGAGATTGGAGGTGACATTTCCATAATACAAAAAAAAATGCCAAAGATTGCGGCAAATCCTCTGAAAATGGAGGAAAAACATGCAACAGATTGTACTTGTATCTCTCAGAAGGAAGCAATCCTACAGACATGTAGTCACCAGATCTATAGGGCAAGATATTTCTCTTAAGTTATCCAATTTCTGGTACATTGTTATGGTAACCTTAGCCAACTAATATGCAAAGCATTGTGGCAAGGGCTTCTGGAGTCAAGTGACATTTCTGAATTTCCTTGAAATCCAGGCCTCTAGGCTGGTTTTGGGATGTTTTCTACCCTACTGCATTGTTTTGGTGGGGGTGGGGGGTGAGGAAGGGAGTTCCTGGGGCTTGAACTCTGAGCCTGGGTGCTGTCCCTGAACTCTTTTGCTCAAGGCTATCACTCTACCATTTGAGCCACAGTACTACTTCTAGGTTTTTCTGTGATTAATTGGAGATAAGAGTCACATGGACTTTCCTGCCCAGGTTGCCTTTGAACCTCGATCTTTAAGATCTCAGCCTCCTGAGTAGCTTATTACAGGCATGAGCCACTGGAGTCTGGCCTCTGCAGTTTTTACTAATGTGTTGTATTCCATTGTGTCTCTAGAACTTGCATGATACACACATTTCGTCTTAGCTGGTCTCTGTGTAATAGAGCATCTTTCATCCTCCAGTCTTCTGCCTCTGAGAGCATGGAAACATTTGGCTGCTAGCCTGTGGCATTCGGGAACACTCAAGCATGTCTCAGAATGCCAAGATCTATTCTTTAGCCAATAGTGCTATGCTGCTTGGGACATATTTAAGAGGCTTGATGTGTCTTTAGGAGGGGAGGAACACATCTACTGCCCTGTGACTGCCTCTTCTGATCTGTGGTTGGTGATATGTTCCCCATGGGTTTGATTTCCAATTAGGTAAGGGACCAGACCCTATTCTTCTCCTCTAAGCAAACCTCCTCTCCTTTTCTTTCTCTCACCCCACTTACACATCTGCAGGCCAGAAAGTCTTCTTATATACTCTCTATAATTTTATGTCAGAAGGAGATCTTCTCATCTGTTGGTTTATGGTATAAACTACATCATATGCATGCCCTATATTTAACTTTTGATCTTTTATAACTCAAAGCCAAGATTTTGACTCTTACACTTTGTTCTTGCTAGGACAATAAGCTTAGTCTAAAAGTAGAATTTTAATAGTGGATGGTCTGGAGGATGAAAGGAATTACTAAGAGGAAAATAAAACATGAGTCAATATTTCAAAATAGCATCTCAATATATGCAGGAGTAGAAATATTAGAAGAATAAGTTGGGTTTCAACACATCTGAAATAATTCCATATATATATCCAACCCCATCATAGTTACATGTCAGGTCTTATTCAGCTGTATTTTTGCTTTTTACTATTTGATATAGTCCCTCCCTCTTTCCTTCCCTCCCTCCTACTTTCCCTCACTTTCTTCCTCCCTCCCTCCTTTCCTCACTCCTTCCCTCCCTCCCTTCTTCCCTTTATCTCTCTCTCTCACTTTTTCTCTCTCTTTTTCTTTCTTCCTTTCTTCTTTATTTTTTCTTGTGCCAGTACTGGGTCTTGAACTAAGGGCCTTCATGCAAAAGACTGGTGCTCTACCACTTGAGTCACAGTTCCACTTCAGATTTTGGTAGTTAATTGGTTATAAGAGACTCACAGATTTTTCTGCTTGAGCTAGCTTTGAACCGTCGTCCTTAGATCTCATCTTTCTCAGGAGGTAGGATTATAGGTACTGACAAAGACTGACCAAGAATTCAGATGGTGACAGTATTTTGAGGGCAATTACCATATTCTCCAGTTGGCATACCCCAATTTTCAAAATTCTCTTTATATCTAAGACCAGTAGAACCTCTAAGAGGTAAAGAGCAGATTTGTTTTTTTTTCTTTTTCTTCTTCTTTATTGTCAAAGTGAAGTACAAAGGGGCTACAGTTTCCTATGTAAGGCAATGAGTACATTTCTTTTTTTTTTTTTTTTTTTTTTTGCCAGTCCTGGACCTTGGACTCGGCCTGAGCACTGTCCCTGGCTTCTTTTTGCTCAAGGCTAGCACTCTGCCACTTGAGCCACAGCACCACTTCTGGCCGTTTTCTATATATGTGATGCTGGGGACTTGAACCCAGGGCTTCATGTATATGAGGCAAGCACTCTTGCCACTAGGCCATATTCCCAGCCCCATGAGTACATTTCTTATCCAACTTGTAAAAGCAAATTTCTGTGAGACATTTATAGAACAACACTGTGAGTACTTTTGCTCATGATTCTACCCAAGGGGGATTTAACATCAGAGTTCTGTGATAGACATGGACAGATATAAACTTACATTTCTATGCTAGGATTTGAATTAACAAGCAATTCACCAATTAATGCCAACTCATTGGGAGACTATCAAAATTATGACGAGCTATAACTTTGGGCCAAGAGAAGTATATAAATTAGTCTCTGAAATTTGTTATTGAAAAACAAACACAGGCATAAAACAGTTTAAAAGGTCAACATGAATAAAAATATCTTAGCATCCTTAAAGAAAATTATTTTCTAGGTAAATAAAAGTATTCTATAGCATTTATTGAGATTTTACCATGCGCAAAGCACTGTACCATTCACTACTTATTTGAATTTCCATATTTAGTATACACAGAATCTAACAAAATAGATGCAATCATTGTCTTATAATTAAAAAAAAGTACCAGCTTAGCTGGGTGCTGGTGGCTTATACCTGTAATCCTAGCTACTCAGGAGGCTGAAATCTGAGGCTCATGGTTCAAAACCAGCTTGGCCAGAAAAGTCTGTGAGACTCTTATCTCTAATTAACTACCAGAAAACCAGAAATGTCACTGTGGCTCAAATGGTAGAGTGCTAGCCTAGAGCACAATGAGGCTCAGGAACAGAGCCCAAGCCCCGAGTTCAAGCCTCAGGACTGGCAACAAATTAAATAAAAAAATAAATGTCAGCTTATAGAAGTTATGTAAGTTTTCCAAGGCCACATGGCAACTAAATGGTAGAGTGGAAGTGTGAATGTGGATTTGTTGGACTGTACAGGCCACTTCCACCCTCTAAACTATTTTTCATGGACCACAGCTATTTTGAAGCTCTATGGGCTAGTATTGTTTCTGACTTAATTTGTTTTAGCTCTTTACTTATTTATTTTTTTGTCTTGTCGGTTGTGAGGTTTGAACTCAGGGCCTGGCTACTGTTCCTGAGCTCTTTTTACTCAAGCCTAGTGCTCTATTACTTTGAGCCACAGCTCTACTTCCAAGTTTTTGGTAGTTATTTAGAAATAAGAGTCTCGAGGACTTTCCTGTCCAGATTGGTCTTGAACCAGGATCCTCAGATCTCAGTCTTCTGGGTAGCTAAGATTACAGGTATGAACCACCAGTGCCTGGCTAATTTGGTATTCTTAAAGTCCTCTAAGGTACATTAGTTCTCAGACTGAAGATAAGTAAAACATGGATAATATGTGACTGATGTTCAATTCAAGGTTTTGTGATTATTAAGAATACAGTAATCAGAACCTATCTAGAACAAAATAGATGAACCTAACAGCAGGGGTAGAAGCCCAGCCCTGGGGTAGAAAAACTTGATACAGCTTTGCACTTAATAGCTACATGTCCTTAGGCAAGTCAATTTTAGTTTCCACTTATGAGAAGGGATAGTAATATCTGTAATATTCACCAACATGTATCTCCTAAACATTGATTTTTCTAGGGGATGAGCTATCAGACTTGGAATTGATAAAATTATCATTTGCAAAAAAGCCCCACGTGAGGACACAGTGAGAAAACTTATCTTTGCTCTAGGAAGCTAGCCCTCACCAGAAACAGAATCTGTTGGTACCTTAAACATTGACTCTAGTACGTCTAGAATGTGAGAAAATATGGGTTTGTCATTTTAAATATTCATTCTGCTTCATTGTGTTATGGCGGCTTGGGTAGATAAATGCCATGGAGAAAAATAAAGCAGGGTAGGGTTGAGGAAGGGTCTCCATATTAAATTCAGAAGTCAGTCTGAGACCATGAAGGTGAAATCTCAGCAAAGTGTATGGGAGAGAAAGGAGGAATAAGGAGGAAAATAATATCTGGTTTTAGTGAGGAATAAGTCAGTTAAACTTGTGGACTACCCATTACCTATGAAGTGCATATATATATGTGTGTGTGTGTATATATATATGTATTTATATTCATGTATATGTTTGTATATGTATTTACTTGGTAGGTATAAGTATATATGTATATATATGTATATGCTTTGTAGGTATTTATTTAGGTATGTGTATATATATGGCAAGTATTGTATATATTTGGTAGGTATATTTATATAAGTATGTGTATATATATGTAGGTATATGTATATACTTGGTTGATATATGTATATAAGATACATGTGTATATGCTTGAAATATATATATGTATATACTTGGTAGGCAGTGGGCAGTACACCAACAGTGTTTGAGATCTCTTGCAGTACACACACAACAGTTAGAAAATGATAATGTCATTATTGGAATGATACTTAGTAGGATATAGGTGTTTTTCTCTGCCTGAGGAGGCCCTAAAGGCTGCTGTGACAAGTCTCAACATGTTTTATATGAGTTTAAGAATGCCTTCTTTGGTTCCTGCCCATTTACTCAGGTGAATTTCCAGGGGGTGGTATAGATGTGAAATAATACTCCTAAATTCTTTCATTTCAAGGGCAACGCCTAGTCAAAGTGCATTGGATTCAACATGTAGGAACAGGGAGAGATTACAGTGGTTGGACTGTCTGTAAAACCATAATATCACTCTACTCCTGAGGACTATAGGTGCTTATCTGATTTGGGTCACATTGTTTCATTCATTTACATTGGGAAAATTCACTGATGTACATCCCTGTCTTTTTAGGTGGGGATTAGCTAAAGATGAAAGATGGTGTCCCACCTCCAAATATCAATTTTCCTGTATTTGGTTTTTTAATTTTTTTTCCTGAGGTCTCAACTCTGCAATTTCTGATTTTTTTTCCTTCCACAAGCTATGATCAAACTTACAGTGAACAGTAACTCAACTGTTCATTTGTTCTAAATCTACCTTCCACTGATAGTACGATGGAATTATAATTTTAGAGTTAAAGAGGATCTTATCCAAACATCTCATTTTACTTAGGGGGATGCAGAGACCCAGAGGTCAACTGACTTGTTGTTTATCCTTCAGCTAACCAAAGGAGGCTGTACTAGGACCCACTTTCCTGGCCTGTGGTCTAGCCTTTTGATGTCACTTAATCTCAAATAGAAATTGTATTGATTGAAATCTGGTAATAAACTCAGAGTGAGGCAGAAAGTAAGATGCCTCTATTTATAGCCACTATTGTCTTCTAGCTGGCCTTTTGCAGCCAGCCTTGTCTTTTCCAATCTTTCCTCTGTATAGTAGCTGAAATTTGTCGTTAAAGCATCCGGTAGGTCATGCACCGTTCAGTTAAAAACTCTGCAATGATTCTATTCTCTGTAACTTTATTCAAAGTTACAGCAAAAATGCTCACAAGTGCTGACGGTACCCTTAATGTTCTCCTCCCCATCCTAGGCATACATTTTGTCCCAAACGTGATGGTATACTTCCTTATTCCTCGAAGAGCATGCACTTAATCTCAAGGCCTGTGTACCTGCTGGTCCCTCTGAATGTTTCCTCCACATTTACACAACTCACTCCTTTACCTCCCATGTACGTTGTTCAGATGGCACCTATATGGGCTTATATTGACCTCTGAATTTAACATGGAGATCCTTCCTCAATACTACCATGCTTTTCTTCATGGCACTTATCACCTGTTAATCTGCTGAAGTTGCTATAGCAAATTGCAGCAGACTGAAAGTCTTAAGTAACATACACTTATTTCCTGAAAGTTCTAGAGGTTCTGGAGTCTATGATCAAGGTATCAACAAATTCTGTTTCTGGTGAGGACTGTTTTCCCACGATGTCCTCACATGAGGTCTTTCTGCACATTACAGTGTTAACAACTCTAATTCTGGAAGCTTGTCCCCTAGAAAAACTCACATCCCCAAGATCAGTGTTGAGGATAAATAAAGGTTTTATTGATTTCATGGTGTGGCTCAAGTGGTAGAGTGCCTTAGGTATCAAGTACAAGGCCCTGAGTTCAAATCCTAGTACTGCCAAGAGAAGAAAGCTTTATTCAGTAGTCAAGAAATGGAGTACAGTTAGCTTTTCAGTTCAAGGAAGATTAAGGGTTATAGATGCAGGATATGAATAATGACAGAGAAAGAGGTGGGCTAAGAGGGGAAGAATATTTGTGTCTCTTTGAGAATAGGCACTGATCTTTCAGGAAGTCTCATGCCACCTCTTCTCACTTCCTTCATTGGCTGGTGCTTCCAGTTATAGTGGCTGGAAGGCATCTTTGGCTATAAAGTGTAAGAAAGTGACGAGGTCAATCTAGGTCAAGTTAAACTTTTAGTATATTTCTAGACAAAACCTTTTGCAACGATCAACATGACTACATGCTGAGCAAAGAAGAATCTGACCCAAAGACGAAGGCAAGAAAGGGGACATATACAATCAGAAAATAAATGGTTTCATTTCCCAGTCACTCACTGGATATCAGAAGCCCAAGTGACCAGTGTTTTCAACAAAAGCAGCATTCAGGTCCCTGAAAACTAACCTAGGCAACTGTTATCATTATCCACACAGCAGAACTATTATCCATAGCAAAGTTACTCAGAAACTAATAATGTATTGACCATTTGTGTAACCACCAAAAATTTTAATTTAAAAATTACACAAGAGCAATTAAAACTACAGTATTTATTTGAGTATTTTCTTCATAACATTTAATGAGATTCAGTATGACTGTGGTTTTTCTCTGACAGCCTACTTGATGTCTGAATTGAAGTGCGGGCTTCATAAAGGTATTTCATAGGACAAGGATTTCCCATAGTAATTCTAAGAGGAAGAGAGTGAACTCAATGTCTTTCTTATGAAAACATCAATCTACTGGTTTAGGGCCCTATCTTTTGACTTTCTTTAACCTTAGTTGCTTTCCTAGAGGTGCAATCTCTAAATATATCCATATTAAGGGTTAAGAATTTACCATATGAAATTTTAGAGAAGGGGAATCCCAAATACTCCATCTATAATTCTCCCATCTGACATTCTGTAAGAAATCCTGTTTTTCTTTATTGTCAGTCTTCTCACATCAGATGAGAAGCAGAAATTATTATTTTATATTTTGTTCACTGCCTACTGTAAAGCCTGACACACAGTAGGAATAAATGAAATGATTGAATGAATTTCCTAGTCTGTAGGTGGTAGGCAGCCTTTAAAATTCTAAGATTCTGATAATTCCTGGTATTCATCCTCTTATGTAGCTTCCCCCTCTGAAGATGTAATGGGATGACTAACTTTTAGTGCACATAATGTGGTGGGCAATGATGTTATGCTATTTCTAAGGCTATTATGGGAGGACCCTAGCTTCTCTCTTGCTGGCTTTCTCGTGCTCTCTCATTAACTCACACTAATGGAAACCAGTTGCCCTATGGTGAGTTCCCCCTTGGAGGCACTCATGTGGCAAGGAACTGGGAAAAATCTACAAAGAACTTAATCCTATGAGCATGATGCCTGCCACAAGTGATTCCTCAGTCAAGTTTTCATATGGATCACAGCCTCAGTTCAGAGCTTGATTTGCAGCATTGTGAGAGTGTAGTGGCAAAGGCACCCACGTGTGCACACGTATGTGTGTGTGTGTGTGTGTGTGTGTGTGTTACTGGGATCAAACACAGGGTCTTATGCATGCTAAGTATGAACTCTACCACTGAGCTATATTCTCAGGCCAAGTATTTACTGTTTCTTAAGCTACCAGGTTTTAGGGCAAATACAGCAATGGACAACTTGCAGATCAAATAAAGTAATAATGTTGTCTTAAGGGGCAGCAATTTGAACATTCAGTATTAGATCATTTGTAATTGGGACACTCCTCACAATTTGGAGATACTCAACTGTTATAGCCTGAGACTGGCAATTCAAGTACTTTTCTTTATTCAGAGTAACACAGTTGGGAAAAGCCAACCATAGCCCACAGGCCAGCTGTGTGTTTTGTAAATAGTTTTCACTGAATACAGGCTTACCCAGCCATTTACACAATGTATGATGAGTTACAGAATCCAAGGGGAGCCATCTGGCTAGCAAGCCGAAAATCTTACTAACTGGCCCTTAAATAATAATTTTGTTGTTCACAGTTCTAGAGGCAAAAAGTAAAGAGTTCCTGATAGCTCCATTCGAGTACTCCCTGAGTCTGCTCTGCTTTCTTCACCAGTCTTTAAGAGCCCAGTGAACAGGTTTGGTAACTCATGCCTTACAATACAAGCAGGCTTGCTAAGTGACTTAACAGCTGTGGCCCTAAACTTGGACAATGACTCTCATTAAGAAATCTACTTTGGGGCTGGGGATATGGCCTAGTGGCAAGAGTGCCTGCCTCATATACATGAGGCCCTGGGTTCGATTCCTCAGCACCACATATACAGAAAATGGCCAGAAGTGGCGCTGTGGCTCAAGTGGCAGAGTGCTAGCCTTGAGCAAAAAGAAGCCAGGAACAGTGCTCAGGCCCTGAGTCCAAGCCCCAGGACTGGCCAAAGAAAAAGAAAAAAGAAAAAGAAATCCACATTGAACAGGGAGTTGGTGGCTCATGCCTATAATCCTAGCTACTCAGGAGGCTGTGATCTGAGGATTGCAGTTCAAAACCAGCCCAGAAAAGATAGTTCATGAGACTCTTTTTTTTTTATTTTTTTTAATTTTTTTTGGCCAGTCCTGGGCCTTGGACTCAGGGCCTGAGCACTGTCCCTGGCTTCTTTTTGCTCAAGGCTAGCACTCTGCCACTTGAGCCACAGCGCCGCTTCTGGCCGTTTTCTGTATATGTGGTGCTGGGGAATCGAACCTAGGGCCTCGTGTATCCGAGGCAGGCACTCTTGCCACTAGGCTATATCCCCAGCCCAGTTCATGAGACTCTTGTCTCCAATTAACCACCAAAAGTCCAGAAGTAGCTCAAAGTGGTAGAGTACTAGCCTTGAGCAAAAAGAGCTCAAGGGCAGCACCCAGGCCCTGAGTTCAAGTCCCAGGACTTGCACAAAACCAAAAACAAACACCAGAAGAAGAAAGAAAGAGATACAGAAGGCTGACAAAGTCTATGGAATCATTGTTCCTTCTCTGAGAATCAGTTACAAATATGTTGGCAAGTCTAAATTAGGCTGTGTCCCAACAAGCACAGGATGCCTCAGGCCTACAAACAGTTGCCCTTTGCCAGACAGAATAAGGCACTCTTTTCCTTTTCTCCAGTTTCATAGCCATCACATTAATCAGTCCTTGAGTTCTAGGGGAGAAGGAGGTGAAGACTCATCACACATGCACCAGCTTGGCTGGAGCAGTTCCCCACATTCACTTATTTTGGCAACTTGTTATTCCCTATGTTAATCCAGTCCTACCACAGGGAATTTTGTTCATGACCCCAGGTCCAGTACAGAGAGTCAAACACATCCATAGAGAGCAGATTTTCTTCAGAACCCAAACCCCAATTGTGGGAACCTTACCATGTAGGTGGATCCTCTTGTGGATGGTTATTAGTACAGAGACATTGTCCTTTCATTCCCAATTCCTGGTAAACAGTTTATTTTTTAATCCCACAGCAATAATGTTGGTTGAAGTATCCTTATTTTCTCTTCTATCCACTGCCTTCTTTGTGGAAAAGGAGAAAGAGCCATAATGTTCTGTTGTCTGTCCCGAACTATTCCTGTGGGTTCCTTCAGGCCACAGAAACTTGTTTTACTAGTAGAAACATACCATCCTGTATAGACTCTTGTGTGCTCTTTCTGGATCCTGGGTATTCAATAGTGATAATGATGAGTGACTAGTGATTATCAAAAGTTTATAAGAGAGGGGAGTTTTATGCTAATCAGAATAGGAATTCTAATCCTAGTGATCTTGGGCAAGTTGCTTCACATTTATGTGTGTCGATGTTCTTAAAATATAAAATGATTAGAGTAGATTGGGTTCTCATTGACAACTCCAAGGACTAGGTAGTGGTTGTTGGGGACATTGTACAGAAAAGACCTTTCAGGCCAGTTATTGAAGCTCAATGGTTTATTAGTGATGTCAGCTATGGTTGAGGAAGAGGAGCTATATTATCCATTGTACAGTTTTGCAATGTACAATGCTAAGACAAGTGCTCTACTAATTATTCCCAATTCTCTACTTCTTTGAGTCTATACTCTACCATAACTGCTATTGAGATCTCTCTCAATTTACTCTCACTATTTTATGTATCTGCCTTTGTGCCAATGGGAATGAACAGAAAGATCAGAAAAATTTGATCCTGAAAGTTGACACTGCCCTTAGGATAATGAAGACCCAGAAATCTGGTCCACTGCTTTTCTTTGAACCAAAAACGCTTAATTAGCTGCAGAAACTGGAGAAGATTAATTCTTTAGTGAAGCATAACCTTTCTTTTTCTTCTCCTAAAATGGAGAAAAATAAATGCTCAGCCTCTTTATATCAGACCATTTATATCAGATCATTATGGACAAAATTCCAACTTAGTGAATAACCCTCAGAAATTAAATAAAAAAGCAACAATTCGAAGATTCTCATTCTGAAATAGAAGATAATGGAAAAACTAACAATAATAAAGCAAGTAATGAAAAATTTCTATGTATATCCTATAAAATTAAGAAAAGCAGGGGAAGGGGTGGGTGGGGGCATGAGTGAGAATGCTGAAAGGGTGACAATGATCAAGATGCATTGTATTCATAACTGTTTTATTGAATGGCAACTCATTTGTACAACTACTTAAAGATTTTTAAAAAGCAATCGATAAAATGATTTCTGTAATTTTTTGAAAGATTAAAAAAAAATCATAGCAACTCTGGAACTTAATGAAGAACATGAAAGGTGCTAAGAGAGTAGGTTTTAGGGTCAGCACATACAAACACCTAACTTGGAAAGGGACAGGTGAATGAATAAGCTGGAAAATAATAGTAAGAAGGGCATGGAAATTTCTCAGCTTCAATGATACGTGTGCCTGAGAATTGTGGTCAAGATTAATGAATTCATAACCTCAAATAAAACAAACATCTATTTAATAAAAAATGGTGTGGAGAGTGAATATTCAATGATGGATATTCAACACAGATATCACTTATGATAATTTATCTAGAATATGAAACCTTAATTCACCTGTGAACTATTCAGAACAGAATTAGATTTTGCTTGGGCTATCAGAAGAAGACAGTTTAGAATTGTTCAGTGTTGCTGGGCCATGAAGTCCAATGCCAATGACTCTTATTCGCCAATAGGCTCAGATAGGGGAGGGATCTTTTCCTGGTTTCCTATTTTGGCTATTATTAGAACAGTAAGTGATATTTCGTTTGTCATTTATAAGGAAAGAAACATGCAGGAAAATAGATGAAAAGTTATTACCATTTTGAACTTACCTAGATTCTTTCTGACAAGTTTATTGAACCCTTTATTCACAAAATGGGCACATTTTCAATTCAATTTTTTCCCCCAAGGATTGACCTTTATAAAAATCTTTCATCCTAGAGATTTAGAAGCATATTCCACTCCAGGAGTGCACATTCCATTGCTCTCATGTAAAACAGATGTTTTGCACTTTTTCCTTACTTAAAAAAATGACCCATGGATGTAGCAAAGATCTCTAGGGGGTGACACCAGGTATTTATGCCTCTTTCTAGGGGCTCAGATCTAGGGACAGTGTAGATTTACAAGGCCCGGAAGAGGGGTCTTTTCAGTAATGGAATCACATCCTCACACAACTCATTGGCCACATCTCTATGGGCATTGTTAACCTTGATTTTTCTCTGAGCCCTAAAACTTCACATGTAGTACCCATGTACCCATGTACCCATGGCTGATACCCCTAATCCTAGCTACTCAGAAGGATGAGATCTGAGGATCTCAGTTCAAAGTCAACCCTGCCAGGAAAGTCTTTGAGACTCTTACCTCCAATTAACCACCAAAAAATACAGAAGTAGAGCTGGGGCTCAAGTGGTAGAATGCTAGCCTTGAGCAAAATAAAGCTCAGGTACAATGCCTAGGTTCTGAGTTCAAGCCCCAGGACTAGCACACACAAAACAAAACAAAAAACAAAACAAAATCTTCACATGTACTACATGATAACTTCATATCATTTATTTAGAAACCTGGAACATTATAGAAATTAGGGGTGCTGAGATAAACAAGGTAATTCCTGAGAGAAACATATGGTGAGATAACAAAGGTGACTTGTGTAACAGAAATAAGCGCAAAGTATGGTAGACAACATAGAGGAAGAGGCTCTCGTGGGTTCAGACCAAATACTTGGACTGTCTCAGCTAGATGTCACTAACTCTGGCCCATCCAAACTCAGACATCAAGAAACCTGAAGTGGATGACACATGAAGCATGGAAGAACCTAAGTGCCTTCAAGGAAATCCTATACTTTAAGTCCCCGTGGATCCCCAGAAGACCAGACAAATCAGGCAAACTCTAGAGTAAAGTCTAGAAGAACTAAAATTTTAGTTCAGATTCTGCCTCTAATTGGGCAAGTCACTTCACCTCTGAATTCTTCTATGCAATGTCATAAGAAAGAGGAAATTTCATGCAATACAAAACCAGGGTAATGATGAAGAAAAACACTGTAAGACAGTATAGAGATATAAGTGTGAGCTAATTATTCACACCCAAAGTCAGTAGTTTGAGACAAGACCATTTTTAATACAAAACTTGAAAGCAGTTGTCAGGTTGCTGATGATGGAGAAGGGGACGAGGACATTGACCTTGGCAAAGTATCTGGGTGATTCTCCAACCTAGTGTTCATTATAGTTGGTGTCCATGACTGCTCTGTGGAGCTTGTTCAGGAAGCCTGTCTTTGCTCCTGCTAGACAGGAGTGAGTTTGTAATCCTTTCCATGTCCAGATACCTTAGTGGCTCTTTCCTCTCCCAATGATTTTGCTTTTAAGATGCCAAAGCTTTCAGGGATGCCTGATTAGTTTTGCAGAGTGGGGAGTCCACTGTTATTACCTTCCCATGTCTTGTGTTGAACATGTTCCCCTGGGAGCACAAACTCCCCTGGTGCATATCATGGATCACAAATGTGAGTTATGCATCCCCAGATGAAAAAATCAGAGTGTATAACTGCGCCATGGTCCATTTCCAGCCCAAAGGCCCTGTCTCCAAGGAGGCAAGTGAAAAATGTCCTTTATGGATTTCCACATAATACCCTGCTGCACGTTTTTTCCTCTTAGAGTTGATGGTAAGTAAAGATTACATGGAAAGCTCAAAGGAAGAGAGTAGTAAGAACCAGGCATACAGCTTCCCAGCAGGGCTCTGACAGGAGTTGGAACTTCTGATTTATTGATGAAGGAGTGGGAAGAGGGAGTGAAAGAAATTATTACATACAGAGTCAAAGGCTAGTGACACTACATGAAGGTAGATTTAAACTTAATTTTGGTCTATCACTTCATTCTCAGACAATAGTATGACTCACATTATAAATAACACCACTGTAATTCTAACAAATATTGGAATGCCTGATTACCTGGGAAAAAGATATCCGTTTAGTTCGATCTCATTAACAGACTGGAAATGGCAGAACAAAAAACACATGTGACACCTTTTCTATCACTACTGACAAAAGATTTTTTTAATAGCACAGATTGTATTTCAAGAAGTAAGTTCTAAGGAACAAACTAATACTCAATATTGGATTCCACAACACAGACCTTACTATTAATAAAATGAACACTATGTGTGTATGGACATGTAATTTCCCGGGAAATGCAGGTTGTTATTTTTATTTTTTTATTTTTTTTGGCCAGTCATGGGCCTTGGACTCAGGGCCTGAGCACTGTCCCTGGCTTCTTTTTGCTCAAGGCTAGCACTCTGCCACTTGAGCCACAGTACCACTTCTGGCCGTTTTCTATATATGTGGTACTGGGGAATCAAACCTAGGGCTTCATGTATACGAGGCAAGCACTCTTGCCACTAGGCCAAATTCCCAGCCCTTGGAAATGCAGATTTTTAAAGTTTGGAACCCCCCTCCCTTTCATCTTTATATAGTAGGACCTTACTTATTATAAGCACTAAATAATTCTTTTTTTTTTTTTGCAGGTCCTGGAACTTGAACTCAGGGCCTAAGTACTGTCCTTGAGCCTCTGTGCTCAAGAGTAGTACTCTACCACTTGAGCCACAGTGACATTTCCAGCTTTTTTTCTGAGTAGTTTATTGGAGATAAAAGTCACAGACTTTCTTGAACGGCTGGCTTCAAACCACAATCCTCAGATCTCATCTTCCTGAGTAGCTATGATTACAGGTGTGAGCCACTGGAGTCTGCCATAAATAAATAGATATTTATATTTGTTATTGCAAAGGTAGTTTACAGAGGGGTTATGTCACATAAGTCATGTAATGAGTACTTTTCTTTTGGGACAATGTTGTCCCTTCCCTTGCTCTCTCCCAGTTTTTCCCTCCCTTCCCACCCACAAGCTGTATAGTTCATTTTCAACATGGTGTCTAGTGAGTGCCACTGCTGCATTTGTTCACCCTTTGTCCCTCCATTTGTGCTTCCCCTTACCATCCCCCAAATAGATAGACTTAAAAACAAGACAAAGGTAAAGAAAACAACAAAGCAGCAATAAAGAAAAAATTCTTTTGTTTCCATAATTCTTTTTTTTCAATAATTATTATTTTATATGATGACATGCACATAGCTATTGAGCTTTTGTGATCCTCTCCTAAGAATATCTTCCTTTGGTCTCAATGTGACTGTCCAGAGACCTGTATAATTTATTATGTCCCAATGTATTTTTTCTCTTTTGCCATCCAATGTGTTTACTTGTAGATTTGCAGGCTCATTCTAGTTACTACAAATGAGGGAAACCATGCAGCCTATAGTAAGTCATTTATTCAAAAGATTTTTGTGAAACCTTCTTCACACCATATACTAGCAGAGAGATCATACACAAGAAAGTAAATCTTTAGCCTAGGGAAGTTTTGGGTCAGCTAGGGAACTCAGTATTAATTATAAGCCAATGGTAAAAATTTAGCTCCTGATGAGTGTGAGTAAAATGCAATAGGACCACCAGGGCTTGGTTTAGAGTTCTGTCTGTTGGAAGTGGAATGGCAGGCAGGAGCTCAGCTCTGCATCTTCTCATAGACAAATCAAGTCAGAAACCTCACTGACTACACTCTCCCCAAAATACTTTCAGGAAGAATGGTCAAAGGTCTACCAACAGCCATCAGGCTGTAAGAAATACCCAGGGAAGTCCTGTCCTGAGGCCTTAGATCTTTCCACACCTGGCTTGGAGGAGTGCTCAGCAGATCCCTGGCTCTAGTTAGGGGTTTGCTTTGAAAAGTTTTGCTCTGGGCTTTCCTACAAACTTCCAGGGTAGTCATCTCCTGCCCAAAATAGAAGCAGGAGGAAGAAGTTCAAAAGCAAGAAACCAAAAGGGACTGATGGAGATGTTACTCTTTGTGGGGTCGAGGCCATGGAGAAAGAAGAAAGAGAAAAGAGAGAGGAAAGAAAGGGGGGGGGGGGGAGGAAGAAGGCAGGTAACTTTTGCTAGGAATTCTAGCACTGTTGCTTCAGTAAATCATTTCAACAATACTATGAGATATCCATTAGAGTTGTCTGTTGTTCAGGAATAATCATCCATCCATTCATAATTATTTGTGAA
The DNA here is from genome assembly GCF_023159225.1 of Perognathus longimembris pacificus. Lineage (NCBI taxonomy): Eukaryota > Metazoa > Chordata > Mammalia > Rodentia > Heteromyidae > Perognathus > Perognathus longimembris. Next base: position 44,493,274 of record NC_063167.1, on the reverse strand, counting down.
GCATCTTCTCTATGGGACCCTGTGGGAGGTCCCAATACACTACTGAGGGTCATGATGGGGAGACCAAGGCTGAGGTGGCAAGAACTGTGTTCAAATCCAGCTTGCTAGATATGACTCTGGTACACTGACAGCACATGGACCTCTCTGTCTCCATCCTATCCTGGAGGGGAGAGGCCCAGAGAGACCATTCTTGCATTTTTTTCCGTCCTTCTTTCCCTCCTCCCTCCCTCCCTCCCTCCCTCCCTCTCTCCCTCTCTCCCTCCCTCCCTCCCTCCCTCCCTCCCTCCTTCCTTCCCTTTTTCCTTCCCAGCCCAAGCTGGAACTACATTTTTTTGAACCATAATCTTCAGATCTCAGCCTTCCAAGTAGCTAGGGTTATAGGCTTGAGCCACCAGTAGCCCCAGTTCATTCTTGGATTTCTCAAGCAGCTCCCAAGGACTTGAGAGATGGCAGCCCAGACTTCTAGGGGCAGCACTGGGAGTGAAGAATTTCACTCATGCTTGTGAAATTGCAGCCACCCATCAGATTTACAAGCTACGGAGGTTTAGCCCCTCAATATCACTGGAGAAGAATGTGAAAAGGAAGGGGAAGTGGAGTTGATTCTAGGAGATTTTATTATTTTATTTTCATTTCAAAGCTTTGTTAGGTGCAGGCCTGGGTCCTGAGTCTCTTCCACCAGCATGGAGGAAGTAAGAGCCTCCTCTTGGATGGGCTAGGAGAACTTACCTCAGACTTTCTTGTAGGGAGCTGAATTTTAAAAGTCAAAAATAAAGTCAATAGATCCTTCCAGAATGTGTAGAGTATTGGATAGTAGAAATGAATAGACATGCAGATTTGTCAAGATGGTTACTAGGGCATTTATGAGAAATGACAGCAGCTGGGGAGTTGGTTACTGGTAAAGATTCTGGGTTCCATTCTGAGACAGAGGTGGTTGAGAGACCCCGCTCTGACCTCCCTAGGAAAGTTAGGGCAAATCATTTCACTTCTCCAAGACTGTATCTCACAAGAAGGGGAATCACAGTACCTACTACAAGGATGTTGAGACACCCTGAGTGGCCTTTTTTGCTCACTGATAAAATTAAGATCATTACACACATGAATCAGACCCTACCACTTCTTCCCATGGTAAGCAAATGCTAAAAAGTTGAACAAAAGCCTGGGAGGGGAGGGGGAAAGCTCCTTAGGAAAGCACTTGTCAAGCATGTGTGAAGCCCTTGGTTTAATAACAGCAATACATACTCTCTCTCTCTCTCTCTCTCTCTCACACACATACACACACACACAAAGTTGAACGAACTTTTGGTCCTTTCAAATAATATAGAATATATTAATTTGCAATATATTTTCCCCAGAGTATCTTGTGTTCTATTCTTTTCTTTTTTTTCCATTTGTCACTTAAAATTTTATTGCGTAGAATTGTATTCACCTATTCAAATATTATGTATAAATGCATATTCTTATGTAGATTAATAACACAAAATCAAGGTGAACATAGAACAGAACAGAAATAAACATTATAGGAACTAGGAGCCTGTTTGCAGGAAGAGAGCATTGTAGATAAGCAGCAAATCAATCAGGGAAGAAAATAAATGAGAACCAAATATACAGTCTCAAAATACTTCCCAATACCCATAACTAAAATGCAGTATGAAATATCAAATTGCACTTTCAGAGTACTCTGACATATTAGATACTGAAATTCAACCTTTAGGTTCTCAGCCATGGCTGGTATACTACTGAACTCTGGAGTTGTTTTATAAATAGAGTGAAAAGTGCTAAGTTCGAGGAACTGCCCAAGTTGGTGAATTCCACTGAACTGTTTGCTGCTCAGTGTCAGGCCTGAGATGTAGATGTTTTGAGCATGAGTTTTGTTAAATATATATTATATGTATTATAAAGTGTAATACTATATAGTATATATTATAGTATAGGTATACTATATAATATACTGTAGATTATATATAGTATTAGTGTATATACTATATACAGTGTGTGTACATATATGTGTATGTATATGTTTACACACACAAACTATCTGTCTGTCTCTATATTCTATATCTCTATCCCAGGGTACTTAATAGGGTACTGTGGAAGGCGGAGGAAAATGATGATCCCAGGCAGTGTTTGGGTGTGAATGTGGGGTAAGAGGCAGAGGGAAAGAAAGGGAAATCTGAATTGACATTGAAGAAGAGGTATTTATAGTACTGGTGACTCACATTATGCCTGTAATTCCAGTAATATGGAAGGCTGAGATTAGAAGGATTATAGTTCTAGGCCAGCATGCTTAGGAAAGTCTGTAAGATTTCATCTCAGTAGAAAAAGCCAGGCATGAAAGTATGAGCCTGCCATCCCAACTAAAATGAGAAGACTTAAATAGACATATGGTGTTGTGAGTGTGTGCTTGGGCAGGAAGCAAGCCCCATCTCAAAAATCACAAGACAGCCCAGTGCCAGAGGCTCACACCCATAAGCTTAGCTACTCAGGAGGCTGAGATCTGAGGATTGTGGTTCAAAGCCAGCCCAGGCAGGAAAGTCCATGAGACTCTAATCTTCAACTACCAGAAAACCAGAAGTGGTGCTGTGGTCCAAGTGGTAGAGCACTAGCCTTGAGCTGAAGAGCTCAGGGACAGTGTCCAGGCCCATAGTTCAAACCCCATGATGAACCCCCACCCCCACCCCCCAAAAAACAAAAACAACCAAACAAACAAAAGAATGTTGGAGGTGCAGCTCAGCACAGTTTAGATAATCACTTTGCAAGTAATTGGAAGGCCTGGAGTTCAAACCACACCCCTGCCCCCATCCCGATGGTGCAGACATGGAAGTGAGGTGGTTGGCTCAGTGTTCTGGGAGGTAGAAGCAGTGAAAGCCTTGTAGACAGAACAGCTAGTGGCTAGGTGTGGTGGAATGCTGTGTAAGACAGAAACAAGAGGAGGCAGAGAAGCCCTTAGCAGAAGTTTCCCCTCAATACTAGAGGGTTTGTTGAAAAACTAAAGAAGAGCTATAAACTAAGGAAAATCACTGGTTTCCTTTCCTTTCCTTTCCTTTTTTTCTTTTCCTTCCTTCCTTCCTTCCCTTCCTTCCTTCCTTCATTCTTTCCTTCCTTCCTTCCTTCCTTCCTTCCTTCCTTCCTTCCTTCTCCTCCTCCTCCTCCTCCTCCTCCTCCTCCTCCTCCTCCTCCTCCTCCTCCTCCTCCTCGTCCTCCTTCTCCTCTTCTTTTCTTCTTTATCTTTCTTCTTTTTTTGTGCCAGTACTAAGGCTTGAACTCAGAGCATGGGTGCTTGTCCCTTAGCTCCAGCTCAAAGCTGGAGCTCTACCACTTGAACCACACCTCTATTTCAAGCCCTTTGCTGGTTATTAGATTATAAGAATCTCCTGGACATTTTTCCTGGCATGGTTTTGAACCATGATCCTCAGATCTCAGCCTCCTGAGTAGCTAAAAGATTATAGGCCTGTGCTTCCAACGCCTGGCTTGGAGAATCACTTCTTTCTCTCTGCTTCCCTTTTTCCTCTGAGGTTAAGGCTCTGTGGTGTTCCCCTCTCTGTTTATGGCTGATGGCAGCCCCCTGAATGGTGGAGCCCTATCTCCTTGAGACCTCCACTATCAGTCCTAATGCACAGGTTCTGGGGTTGATCTGGGCAGAATCGTAGCATCAGGACTTTTGGAGTAAGTTACCCCACTGAGACCATACTCCTCTCAGGATGCTAAAAGGATGTGGGTACCAAGACAGCAGAGTTCTGTCTCAGAAGAGCCAGCCCTTTAGGCTGTGCAAAGAGCAGTCACCACTTTTGGTTAAATATAAACTGATAGACCATAGCTTGTCTGAACCTGGAATCATGGAGCTGGAAGAAACTTGAGAGTTAGGGTGTTTTTCAAAAGTGGCTTCTGGGCTGGGAATATGGCCTAGTGGCAAGAGTGCTTGCCTTGTACACATGAAGCCCTGGGTTCGATTCCTCAGCACCACATATATAGAAAAGACCAGAAGTGGTGCTATGGCTCAGGTGGCAGAGTGCTAGCCTTGAGCAAAAAGAAGCCAGGGACAGTGTTCAGGCCCTGAGTTCAAGCTCCAGGACTGGCAAAAAAAAAAAAAAAAAAAAAAAAAAACACAAAAAACAAAAATGGCTTCCTTGCATTTGAAGATTCCACAGGGATCCCTCTGGAACTGTGTGGAGAATAAAGAAAGTCTAAGCAGGTAGCATGAGCCCATTACCCTCATGACAACTGAAGCTTTGCTTCCTGAAATGCTATATGGGATTTCATTAGAAAGTTAAGTTGTAGATCAACACAACAAATTGGAAATCACTTTCTTAGTGAAATTTCCATTGTAAAAAGAAAACAAATTGGGGCTGGGGATATGGCCTAGTGGCAAGAGTGCCTGCCTCGGATACACGAGGCCCTGGGTTCGATTCCCCAGCACCACATATACAGAAAACGGCCAGAAGCGGCGCTGTGGCTCAAGTGGCAGAGTGCTAGCCTTGAGCGGGAAGAAGCCAGGGACAGTGCTCAGGCCCTGAGTCCAAGGCCCAGGACTGGCCAAAAAAAAAAAACAAAACAAAACAAAAAAAAAAACAAATTAAAATAGACACCCAGAGAAGAGGAAATCCAAGTCAGCCAACAGTTGCAGGATTTGAGAGCCGGGCTTTCCACACCCTTGTGCGGTCATGATTTCAGAAAAGCTGTGAACAGAAGGCTGGGGTATGGGGGTGTGGTAGTCTGATTATACAGACCACATTACTATTGTAGGTCTGGAATTCTACAGAATTACTTCTCCAGAATGTTCCCTGGGAATTCCAAAGATCGGAGGATGTGTTAAGCTGATTTATTTTGTTTTGGTTTTCATGGTAGGTAATTATTCTGGCTTGTGCCACACATACACATGCATGTACACACGCTATGTGTCAGAGCATCATCGTATGTTCCTAGCATTTCCCCACTGGGGAGAATTTTCTACAACTGGCCCTGGATGGGAATCAGGTCACTTCCTCTCCCCTTGCTTGTTCAGAGCCAACCAGGGGGCGCGTGTTGCCTTAGCCCATGGTCTGCGGTTGCTGCCGAGCAGAAGCCTGGTTATCGGCCATCCTCACCATCTTTCATCTCAGAACCAGAAATGCTTTGGTTTCAAGCCAGGGACAGAGCTTGCACATTTCATCTTTCTTTCCCTGTCACCCTGTACCCTTTTCCTTGTTTCTTTTTTTTCTAAATTTCTGAAAGGTTTTTCTGACAGGTAGGTGGAACACGACAGCCTTCAAAGCTCCTAGCCCCTCTCTTAGGACGCCTTTTTCTCCCTTTCATATGAGATAACAAGTCACACAGAAAGTCACTGCTGTGTGTGCAGAGGGCAAGTCAAAAGGCCCCACCTGTACACTCTGGCCCATGAGACACTGACTCAACTGCCCATCTCACAGACAAGTACCATGCATACTCAGTCACACTCATTCCAGCGCATGGGGCTGGCAAGAACTCCAAGTTCCAGAAGCTCATGGAACAAAGGCCTTGCCATGTCTGTCCTACCTCTGCTACCGTCTATATAGTGTCTGTGAAATTGCCTCTGCCTGCCCAAGACTGTGCTGTAGAAAGCTGGAGAATGGGGCAGAGTAACAGTCTTCATGGCAGACACTTTGCTCAGGCTCAGCTTCTCCCTGCCTTCTCAAGTTCTCTTCTTTATTCCCCTGGCTTTGCATTTGGGCTTTTGATACCTGATTTGGGCTCTTCTATGGCTGGTGTGTTGGTTTGAGTTTCTCCAGAAGTAATGTCTGAGATCACGGTTAATTTGGAGAGACTCGGGAGACCTCAACAGGAGACCCAGCAAAGGGACAAGCAGCTGGACCAATAGTTCCTCCTGAAGCCCACTGCCTCTGGAGACCACACAGTATCCTTTCTTGTGGGACTCCAGCAAACAGTGCAATCCATGGACCTCAGAATTCTCTTCCCCCAGGAGGGAGGAAGCTTGGAGATTTCTATGTAATCCCAGATAGTCTTGGTTGAGGGGCTATTCCCAGGGGCTAAGAGTCACCAGCACTTCTGGCTTGTCACTCAGCTGGGACAGAGATGCCTTGTGCACAGGAATGCAGATGCTGGCAGTCAGAAGTGAAAGGTTGGAGGAATCTGGATGGGCAGTGATAGTGTTCAACACAAGTAGCCACTTTCCCCATCCTCAGCTTCCCATTCCATTGTGTGTGTGTGTGTATGTATGTACGTGTGCATGTGTGTGTATATGTGTGCATGCGCATGAGTCCATGTGTGCCCATGCACACAGGTTTGCTGGTTACTGTAGCTTGAACTCAAGGTTTCATACTAGTGAGGCTGGTGCTCTACCACTTGAGCCATGCCTCCAATCTGACATTTTGGTATTCAATTGGAGACAGAGTCTCACAGACTTTTTTTTCCCCCTTGGGCTGGTTTTGAATGGTAGTCCTTCAAGTCTCAGCAGCCTCCAGAATAGCTAGAATTACAGGTGTAAGCCATGGGCAACTGGCTCTGTTTCCCACTCCTGACTCAGGATTGGCCAATCCCATGCCTTCTCTGAGATTTTGGAATTTGGGAATGAAGAGGCAGAGCAAGTCAGTTCCTCTCCAACAGTGTGTATCATCTCCAAACTTTCTCCTTTTGTTTGAATAAGTCAGGCTGCTTCTGGAGAAAATAGGGCAGACACATCAAGAGAATTGCTGCAGGGAGGAAGAACTATGGGGTTCTAAGTGCATGCTTCAAGGGGCTTTCAGATCCAGGTTAGGCCCCAGTCCAAACCTTTTACAAATTCTTCCTTTTTGCTCAAGCTACTTTAAACTAGGTTTGTTCACCTGAACTTGACTAATGTAACCCTAGATGGCCTTGGATTGACTCTCCCTTGCTACTCTATTCATAAATAATAATAAACACAATGATAATAATAAGTGTAGCACTGCAATTATATTTCAGGTGTTTCCTGAACTCTTTGGTGTAAAGGAAGAAGTGATTATTTTAACAGAGCAGAAGCTTGAAGTGCTTGTAGTCATCATGTCCTTCTTTCTTTCCTTCCTTCCTTCCTTCCTTCCTTCCTTCCTTCCTTCCTTCCTTCCTTCCTTCCTTCCTTCCTTCCTCCCTTCCTCCCTTCCTTCTTTCCTTCCTTCATTCTTCCCTTCCTTCCTTCCTTCCTTCCTTCCTTCCTTCCTTCCTTCCTTCCTTCCCTCCATCCCTCCTTCCTTATTTTCCTTCCTTCTTTCCCTCCCTTCCTTTCTTCCTGCCTTCCTCGCCTCTTGCTGCTTTCAGTATAGGATTTGAACTCAAGGCTTCATGACACCTAGGCAGGTGCTTTATTACTTGGGCCATATTTTTAAAAATTGGTATTATAGGGAATATGGCCTAGTGGAAAAAGTGCTTGCCTCATAAAGATGAAACCCTGGATTTGATTTCTCAGCACCACATAAATAGAAAAGGCCAGAAGTGGCGCTGTGGCTCAAGTTGGCAGAGTGCTAGCATTGAGCAAAAAGAAGCCAGGGCCAGTGCTCAGGCCCTGAGTTCAAGCCCCAGGACTGGCAAAAAAAAAATTGGTATTATAAAGATAAGAAGATACAGAGAGGTTACAGCTAACACAAATCAAGTCATGAGTATATTTTGGTGGGACATGTAACTCCTTCCCTCTGCTCTCTTCCAGCTTTCCCCTCCCAAACCCACCTACAAGCTGTATAGTTCATTTTCAACATAGGGTCTTGTTATACCATTGCTGCATTTGTTCAGCCTTTGTACCTCTATTCCTCCATTTCCCCCCCTCCACCTTACCTTTCCAAAGATTACTCTGGTTATTTTATTTATTTATTTATTTTGGCCAGTCCTGGGCCTTGGACTCAGGGCCTGAGCACTGTCCCTGGCTTCTTCCCGCTCAAGGCTAGCACTCTGCCACTTGAGCCACAGCGCCGCTTCTGGCCGTTTTCTGTATATGTGGTGCTGGGGAATCGAACCTAGGGCCTCGTGTATCCGAGGCAGGCACTCTTGCCACTAGGCTATATCCCCAGCCCCTACTCTGGTTATTTTTGAGATAAGGTCTTGCTTTTTCCCCAGCTGGCCTGGACCACAGTTCTTCCAATCTCTGCCACCAGAGTGGCTAGAATTATAGGCATGAGCCATCAGCACCTTACCCTTCTTCACTTTCTCTAATGTCTCTAATGACCTCTAATTGGGATGCAATCTCTCCCCTGAACTGTGTATTTCATATACTCAGTTCTTACCTAGCCCCAGCCCTTATGTCTTGCTCAGGTTTGGCCTCATAGAGATATGGTTCTTTTCTGACAGTGGAAGATAACAGTTTGCTCTCCCAGAATGTATCTTCATTTAAAAATTGACCACCACAGCCCTAAATTTTGTTTGGCAAAAGAGTAAACCTTCATCCAAAGTTGAACTTTTAGTCTACAAGTGTTAATCAGAATTCTTTCCATTGCAAAAAGGAAATGTATTGATACATGTAATGAAAAAACTTAAGGAAATAAGCTTCAGGAATAGTTGGATCCGGGCACATAGTCATGCCACTATAATTTAGTGTTGTTAGATCTCTTCATCTGTTTTTCTTGGTACTGGCTTCCTTCTATAGTAAGCTCTAGCTATATGGCCATTTCCCTCTCTGTCCCTAGAAGTTTAGGATTGCATCTTGTCAGTAAGAATTCTAAGGCTGATGCTCATTAGCTCTCATTGGCCATTGTGGGCCTCCAGCCAACCCCTGGACTTGTGTTTGGTCAAGTCAGGACAATATGCTCCCCTTTGAGTTTTTAAGAAGTGTGGGGTCTTCCTGATGCCCAGGGCTTGGGTTGAAAACTGGTGGGGCTCCAGAGGGAAATACATGAGTAGAATTGATGCATAGCTCATGGAAACATTAAGCCCATGTACTTGGGCTCAGAATCCCATGAGAGAAAAAGGTAAATGTGGTGGAGTTTCATGCAATGTTGTCTGCAGCCAAAGCACACTGTGACATCATGCAGTAAATCATTTTTTTGTTCTGGAAGAAGGAATACAGAGAGAAAGAGAAGAAAAAGGATGATGAGGATTTCTTGGAGTCAGAGCAAAAGAGGGATAGAAAGAGGAAGCCAATGACGCTAGGACATTATTTGAGCATTCTCCTGAGTGATTCTGCCTGATCCATTTTCCTTCAGCGGAGGCAGGGGCATTTGAATGGTTCTCAGGGGTACCTTGGTCACAAATGCTAACACTGTGACTCATTTAACATGATTTTCTCAAGTATTTCTCTCTCTCTCTCTCTCTCTCTCTCTCTGTGTGTGTATGTGTGTGTGTGTGTGTGTGTGTGTGTGTGTGTAAAACTGCTAGGATTATTAAGATTATGTAAGGAACTTATCTGGGGCTTTTTAATTGAGAAGTAGCATTACAAACACATTTGACATGCCAAAGAGATATTCATGGGCTACCGAGGGGCTATGGAAGTGCTGTGTTGATTTGCTATAGTCCCCAAGAGTTGGGAAGGCACTGGACAGCCCTTCCTTGTCAAGATGTGCTTAGCATTCAAAACTTCCAGAATGAGTTCTTGTTACTTAACCCAGAAACACTGGTGCTATGGTGTTAACTTCCTTTTTTTTTTTAATCATCCAGGTTAATCAAGGTGCCAAGTGTTCAAGGGAGAGATGAGCTGAGACCTTAAGCAAGTCACCATCCACTGAGTCCTGAAGCAAGTTGCCATGCCAACAGCCAAGTTGCTGCCTTTATGACAATTCCTCATGCTGGATTCTATTAGTATTGTCATTTTACAAATATGGAACCTGAAGCCCTGAGAAGTAAGTGATGTATGCAGCATCACTTCTACATAATATCTCAAATAGGGTCTTATCCCTTAGTCCTTTTTGCTTTAGTTAGATCTTCGAATCTCATGCTTTTGCCCCGACAGATCTTAGACTACAACCATTCTACACAACACGTCCTGAGTAGTTGGGATTACAGATATATACCACCATATCTGGCTTGTTTTTATAGATAGGGTCTCATTAACATTTTTACCTATATTGGCCTTGAACCATGATCAGTACATGTCCATTTCCCGAGAAGCTGGGAGTATTGGCATAAGCCATTGTGCCTGACCAATAAAGCTCATGCTTCTAATTGTTCAGCTGTCCTCCAGAATAAGCTAATCTAGTTCCCAGCAAGCTTTACCTTTTATAAGGCATGTGAAGTTTAGCTAGTCTCACCTCTCAGTTGCAGAGATTTATGGAGAAACTGCTTTCTAGCTTCATTACTTGAGTCCCTCCAGTGATGGAGGACTCAGTACCTCACAACTTATGACTAGTGAGCTGTACTAGTTAAATAGCTCCCCCCACCCACCCTTATTGAGCTCTAGCCACTCTCACTATAGTTTTCATCCTTACTGACAATATCCCTGTACTGAGCATTTCTGATGTCCTGAATCTGCATTAAATATCATCTTACTATCTTATTGAATCAGTATAACCAATGTATTTCAACTAACATCACATCTGTAAATACAGGGACAGAGTCTTAGAGAGGTGAAGTAATTTGTCCTAAATCACATGGAAAAGATCAGAATTTAAATCCCAGTCTATTGAGCAGGGTCCTAGTTTCTGAGTCCTTTATTTCATTCAGCTTCATTTACTAAGCCAGGCCAGGCTGCTGGATGGAACCCCTTGCAAAGGAACATGTCTGTGAGGCAGGAGGTGCGCTTGCTAGGGCCTTCCCATCTAAAAAGAGACATAGATGAGTTCTACTCTTGAGCCAGTCCCAGCCAGACCGTAATCACACAGAGAGGACTTTGGGCTTTAGAGGACTTTAGAGCTTGTGGAAGGGCACTGAACCCGGTCACTGATGGCCTCTCTCCCATGGGTTTCATGGACTGATCATGAAGTGCTTCCTTCAAGACCATTTTTTCTTTTTAAGACACCCTCTACCTAACCCTGCTTCTGGCCTCAATGTTGAATCAGAGCAAAATAAAGAGCAAGTCAGGGCTGGAGCTGAAGCAAGTAAGCCCTGGGTGGGAATTGCCTGTGGCTCTGAGGAAAGCTGCCAGTAGCTCCCATTTGAAGATAGTTATCTTCCACTTTTCTATAATACAATACTGTGTTCTGCAAACAAAAAGCCAGTGAAATCTTCCTGGGCCTGCCAGCAGGGTTAGTCACTTAGCATTCTGTACACACCCGCTTTCTGACTCATTTTGGAGCATTGTATTCTAATTGTGTTTACATCCCATTGACTCTCCTTTATTAGATGCCCTCTGTAGGGACCCCTGAGGTTTAGGAATCTCTCCACATCTGGAAGACACCAGGTAGGAGTTTACTAGAACATCTATCCCATGCTAGCAAACTGTCATTTCGCTGAACTTATTTTGCTTATTGTCTGCCTCCTTTTACTGCTTATTGTCTTCCTGCCTCTAACTTAAAGGCAAAAGCTCCTTGAGGGGCAAGACTTTATCTCCCTTTTATATACAAACATCTCCTCAGAAACTAGCAATGCACAGCGTAGAGTGGATGCTCACTAAACTTAATTTTTTTTTTCTTATCTGTAAGTAGTTGTACAAAAGAGTGTTAGAAGAATGATCATCCCTTAGCGGGGAGGGGAACAGCAGTCTCAGGCAGGAGGGGGAGGGGTTGACATGGTGCTGATGAGAGAAGGGAGAAAACAAGGCTGGCCTTTGAGTGGGGTCTCAATAAAGAGGAGGCTGGCCTCACTTGAATTTGTGTTCTACCGCTCACTTGGCCTCCGGAGTGCTGGGATTACGGGATATACCGCTACCACTCATCTGGGTTTTCTTGTTGCTATTATTGCTTTTTCTGATGTGTTTTATTTTGTATTAGGAACAAGGTTCTGTCTATGAAGCCCAGACAGGCCTTACATTTGTGATTCCAGGCTTTGCTTCCTGGGTGCCAAGATTACAGATATGCACCACCGTACTTAGCTCAATGGCTTACTGTTTGGAGCCAAGGAATTCGTGAGTGTGCCATAAAAATAATATTGAAAAACAGGAATTTTCACTTTTTCTTTTTTATGGGGTCAGGAGGGAGAGCTTGGATTTTGTTGTTTCTCTTCTCTGGTATTGAGGATTGAACCCAGGGCTTTGCATAGGCTAAGCAAGCCCTCTCTAGTCTTTTTTCATAAACTTAATTGAAAATGTTAACTCTTGGGAGTTCCATGAGAGGGCCAGAAGATCAAGGACATCCCACATCACAAAGAAAGATAGAACTCCTGTTGCCTGATCTGCTGAGCATTGTTCCTGTCATGAGAACCTCCCCTACCTGCACTGCATGGAAGAGCAGCTGGAAGTGGTCAATAGGATGGTTGCTTTGGAGAGAGTCATGGATATCCTTTCACCTTTCCTGTCTGCCACTCTGATATTTCCCCCTTACTCTCAGCATGTGACCACAGGGGCTCTAGACGATTGCATTTCTCAGAATTCAGAGGACCCAGCGCCTTCCCAGAAATCTAAAGGGTATTTGATGTGACAGAAGATGATTCAGAAAGGGTACTGGACCCTTTATGTATGGAAGGTGAAGGAGCACATTTCTTGTAGACTGAATGAAGGGTCATGGAAGGGCCCAGTGGGGTCATAGTAAAAAGAACAATCTACTTGGAAAGAAAATGACTCAACTGAGTGTTGAACCATTCTACGGACACTGGAAAGCTTTAGAAAATAGGTTCTCAGCATGAAAGCTCTGGGACCTGTCACAGTGCCTCCTGAAGGAATGAGCCCAGAATTAGGTAATGCCTTCAACATTAGAAAAGTCAAAGCTACACCACAATTGGATCAGCCATGTAAGATTATACACAGTTCAAGAGCCATTTCTTTGTTGCTCCCTGAGGTAGACACCAGTTACATATGCTCATGTGACTAAACAAATGCTAATATCAGGTCAATGATATGCTCACTTTTACTTCAGGGCTTTAAAACAGTTCATTCATGTTCTTTCATAATCCTTTTTTCTTACTAGTAGGAGCACAAGCAGTCCAATCACCTTTAACTATGCAGATGAGGGCAGGAATCTGGGTTTCTAGATAATAGTGTGGGGCAGAAAGGTCTGCTTTCTCTCCTTGGGATTTATTTGCTTAAGAGAGAAATATATATATGTACATATATAACATAAATATATAATATAAAATTAATATAAGATATAATAAAGATATATGCTATATAAATTCACTCTATATAAACACACAAATATATTAACACCTATATATCATACACAAATGTATATATAATATATACATATATGTTATATTATTCCTTAAGCAACTATTTTTATGGGCTTTCTTTGTTTGAGGCATTTAGATTTTTTTTTTACCATAACTTATTCAACATGTGGTTTTAAATTGTACTATGTTAATTTAACTGTATTTCCTAGTAGACTCAGAGTTTATTGAGGGCTGAAATCTATTGACTTTTGTTTCCCAAGGGTCTAGCCTAGTGTCTGTATATAGTAGATGCTCAACACATACATCCAAAAAACAAAGGGGAAAAGAACAATCACAACATGCTCTGAAATGCCCAGAGGCTTGGAATACCTATTGGCTCTCACCTTGTTCTCTACCTGACCCTTTTCAAATGGTTGCAATGTTTGGTTGGTATGGCCTCAGATGGACAAAGAAATCCTTCATTTCTACTTTCCAAATCTGACATGTATTCCTCTGTTGCCAACGGGAAGGGGAGTGCCACGACATATCGTTATTATTCCTAGACAGTGGTGACTGTGCCAAGTTGATGACAGACAACTGTGATCAACAAGTGACAGGGAGAATGTTCTAGGCCAACTAAATGACCTGAGCAGGAAGTGAGAGGGAGAAAGACTGCTCAGAAAGTCGTAGATGTCCTTGAGTTCAGATTTCAGAGAGCTAATCATGGATGGATCTTGAAGTCATTTTTCCCTATGAGAAAGGAGAAACCGTTAAAGGATTTCAAGCAGGAGAGCCTCAGATTTCCATTTGAAGAAGCGAACTGGGTGGAGCGGATCCTGGATTGGAGGGGACAGGAGTGAGGGGGGAGGTGGCTACTTAGGAGTTTTTAGTGGCCTTCCGGGCAAGAGATGGCCTTGATTTGGGTCAGAAATGAAGAGGATAGGAAGATACTTTGTAAGTAGAACAAAATACCTTAGCTCTAGTTTTTAAAAAGCAGCTGTTTCTTGCTAATGGGTTGAACCACATGAAACTCATTTTTAAGGACAAAAATGGCCAAATGTTGGTAATTTCATATCATTCAAATTCATCATTTTTTTAGCTCTTTATGACAATTGTATTCTTGCAAAGGAGGAGCCATTAAGAGAGCAACTGTGCCTTTCCTGAATGGCCAATTTGGGAGCTGAACAGGGCTTTCTGGGTGCACAAGTCCCTGAGAAGAAACCCACAGCCTAGGCGGCTTTCAGTGGCACATACAGGGAAATCTTACTTCAATAGGAATGCATTTGTAGGAACATGAAATTGAGAGGACTAAAGTAGGGAGGCATTAGGTATGATTTGTTCAGGGATTTGGTTTCCATTTCTCTACCATTCTCTCCACTCTGGTCTCCTCATTGAGATTGCTGCTCCTTCAGCTGGCATCTCATATCTACTCTTCAACTGCAGTGGTAAGGTTCATGAGTTGATCCCAGTGGCTTGGATTCCTGGAATTGGAAGTGCTCAAGACCATCCAAACAGCATTCCTATAAGTGTGTGTGTGTGTGTGTGTGTGTGTGTGTATAGGTTTTGTGAAGGCATCTACCTGCTCAGAACCATAGGGGCTAAATCAAACTCTTCAAAGTTTTATTTCCATGGGGCTGGGAACATGGCCTGATGGCAAGAGTGCTTGCCTCATATACATGAAGACCTGGGTTCGATTCCTCAGCACCACATATATAGAAAAGGCCAGAAGTGGGGCTGTGACTCAAGTGGTAGAGTGCTAGCCTTGAGCAAAGAGGCCAGGGACAGTGCTCAGACCCTGAGTTCAAGCTCCAGGACTGGCAAAAAAAAAAAAAGTTTTATTTCCTAAATCTTCTGAGCTTGGTACAGCAAGGAAGGATGTCCAGGGTCAAGTTTTTGTTTTCTTTTGTTTGGGGCCCATACATTTTATTTTATTCTTTCATTTTCCTTAAGTGGTTGTACACAGGGGCTTCAATTCAACATGTCAATCTGTGCATACAACAGTACATCCTGATCAATGTCACCCCATCTCAAGTTTTGAAATCATTTGTGAAGTCCAGTTAGGAAAGAAGAAGTCCAATTCCCTGAAGGCTGCAAGGGACATATATTTTTCCTAGGAATCTCACCCAGAACGACACCAGGAGTCAAGTAGCTTTGTCCCTATTCAGAGTATAAAGGATGTCCCGTGGTCTTCGCAGGCGGCCACCTTTAGCCTGGTATTGCTGGCATACAGCTTGTACTCTTGGATCCTGAAACTCTGTCACACTGATGCTTGAGGTAGCTGCAGGGTAGATTACAGCTTGAACTCATTTCTGAAATTTCTTTTGGCAGAGAATAAAGAAAAAGTCATCTTTTTAACTTGGGATAATAATCCGTCTCATATAATTACATTAAGATGGTTCCTGAAATGTTGTCTTCTTTGCATCTTTCTGAAATGCATTACAGATATGGGATTAGGCAAAGCTGAGTGCTGTCCACAAAGAGCTTGTAAAAAGTTTCCGTTAATATAAATGCAGAAGGGAAATATGCTAAACATTAGCTTTATGTCACTGTCTAACTCTTCTAAAATGGTCTCCTTGTAAAGAACTCCCATTCATCATGGACCACAATGTTATATTTCTGGATGCTCCAGGAAGTTATAACTGAGTGCATATCTAAAGTTGACAAGACTCTGGAAAATGATGCTTTCCAGGATTCATTCTTGATATTACTGAAGCAATCATGTATCCAGGTTTCCTTAGGACAGATTGTTCCTGTACTCCAAGTTAGCATTTATCACAGACAAAAGCATTCCAATTTGGATGATAAATGACATGGTCACCTGAGCTGTTATCCATTTGACTTATACTGTAAAGCATACTGGGATATGGGAACAGATGGAGCCAACCTTAATAGATCACTGGAATGTCTAATATTTATTGTATCATACCCTGCACTAAGTGCCTCATGTTTTTTTTGTTTTGTTGTTTTTTTTGCCAGTCCTGGGCCTTGGACTCAGGGCCTGAGCACTGTCCCTGGCTTCTTTTTGCTCAAGGCTAGCACTCTGCCACTTGAGTCACAGCACCACTTCTGGTCATTTTCTGTATATGAGGTGCTGGGGAATCGAACCCAGGGCTTCCTGTATACGAGGCAAGCGCTCTTGCCACTAGGCTATATCCCCAGCCCCAGTGCCTCATGTTTTTAATCTCTTCTAGCCTTACAATCCTTTAGAGGTAACGCTAGTATTATGTCTACTTTACAGATGAGAGAATGAAAATAAAGTTAAGCAAAAATGCTCAAAGTAAATTTTCTAGCTATTTAATGGAAGAGATGGGATTCAAATTCAAACTTCAGAGTTAGACATTTTAATTACTATATGATGTTGGTACTGAGGGCATCAAGTAGAAAGCATACCTGTTCATCTGCTACACAGAAATCGAGGGCCAGATGACAACGTTCCTACCAATGTCTGCAGCAAGAAAGGTGCTTCATTATTATCCTCTAGGAACTTCACTTAACTTGTGCAAGGTCAGTTCACCAAGGAGGAGCCCTAAGGCAGACACTTAATGTTTGGCTGATCAAGAGGCTCAGTGACCTTAGCAAGGAGTGGGGGTCCTGTTGAGTTTCTCCTGTGAGTCCCACAGTGTTGATTGGCTTCATCCTAATGTTTATTCCTCCATCGATGCAAGGTGACAGTCAACCATCAAAGACAAATGCTTTCTTGTTTTCACCCAGTAGAAAAAAACAGAGGCTGTGATTTTTTAAGACCAAATAAATGATTTTCCCAAAAATCCTAGTAAATTTCTCCTCTGTTCTCACTGGCTGGAAATGGCTTAGATTTGTTTAATCCTGAACCAGTCATTGGGCAAGGGGACTTCTTCCTCCAAACCATGCTTATTGAAATCATTACCTTTCTCTAAAGATTTGCTTTCTTATGGAGGGACAAAGGGAGAACAAATGCAGCTGTGGTACTCAGTAGGAACTATACAGAAAATGAACTACACACTTGTAGGTGGGAATCGGAGCATAAAACTGGCCAAGAGCAAAGAAAGGGGTGACATTGTCCAAAAAGAAATGTACTCATTACCTGATTTATGAAATGGTAATCCCTCTGTACATCATCTTTATAATAACAATAAAAATAGTTAATAAAAGAAAAATTGGCTTTCTTTGCTGGCAGAGTCCAGTTACCAAGAGTTTCTAACTTTCCCAGCTGCGACTTCTTTCACCACTAGAGAAAGATTCCAACACTTTCCTTCATTAATGTCAACCAAATAAAAGGGAGAGATTGAATGATTTTCTCAACCCTGATCAAACCAGCTGTGAATAGTAAGGGATTTTCAAGAACATGATAATACCCAATCAAAATGAGTAGCTGAAGTTTGGCTAAGACTAGTTCCTTAAACAAAGGATTTTTTTTTAATTTTTATTTTTTGGCCAGTCCTGGGGCTTGGACTCAGGGCCTGAGCACTGTCCCTGGCTTCTTCTTGCTCAAGGCTAGCACTCTGCCACTTGAGCCACCGCGCCACTTTTGGCCATTTTCTGTATATGTGGTGCTGGGGAATCGAATCCAGGGCCTCATGTATACGAGGCAAGCACTCTTGCCACTAGGCCATAT
Organism: Perognathus longimembris pacificus; assembly: GCF_023159225.1. Lineage (NCBI taxonomy): Eukaryota > Metazoa > Chordata > Mammalia > Rodentia > Heteromyidae > Perognathus > Perognathus longimembris. Next base: position 44,475,597 of record NC_063167.1, on the reverse strand, counting down.
CCCCAGCCCCAAAGGATTTTTTTATGCCTAGAAAAATGAAAGACTGATAGGCAGATAATGAGAAAGGTATCTTTTCCTGTAAGTATAAATCCCACAATAGTGTGCTATATTGATCTACTCAAGCTAGAAAGCAGCTCTCCAAAATTGAGATCTCCTGGGGCTACCCTATAGATGCATTTAATTTCCTAGGGTATATGTTATTTCTTTGGAGAATAGTATACAAAGTGATGAGTGAACTAAGTAAACCCCTTATTAAGGATCTGCCCTAAGAAACACATGGTCTTCTCTTAGCATGTTAAAGTTCCTGAAACTGCACAACCACAATCTGGTCAGTGACCTGGGAATTCATCATACATTTATCTGTTAGAAACACTGAGTGACAGACTCTTTTCTAGGCACTACGCATACAGTGTTCCTGCCTTCACAGACATTATATTAAAGCGGGAAGACAGATCATAACTAAATGGATGCTACATGCTATGAAGAATGTAAAGCAGAGTGAGGCAGTAGAGCAATTCATTCAACTGATGCTGAAAGATAAAATGAGTGATCAAATTTCTCACTTCAGGAGTTAAGAAGATGGATCAGTAAGCTGTGAAATGTTTGATAATCTAGAGATATTAAGTCCACATACTAGGCCAAATGTGTTATCAGTAAGTGGGGATTCTTCTACAGATCAGATGTAGAAAAAAGTAGGGGTGAGAGGAACAAGTAGCTCATGACAAGTAGAAAAGGCAATCCTGATTTCTCATCTCAAGTTCAAGTGCAGGAGTCCCAGTATGTACTGTCTATCACAAGTAGCTACACAAACTTATGAGAAATGATTATGTGCACTTCTATGTATTCAATGACATGACTGGTAGCCTAAAATTGGTCAGGAATATTTATTCTATGGGAAGTGGTAAGCGCTAAAGAGATGACATTCACCACCAGCAGAGTATGCCATACATTTGGTATGGCAGATATTCATATACAGGATTTATATATTTAGTTACTGGATGACTGAGTTATTCTCTGTAAGGGACTAGAAGCTAATACGACATGCTGTGTGTAACAGGCACACACGTATACACTTTATATACCTACTCTCATTGAATTCTCCCTTAAAGTACAACTAGCAACTCCATTTTTGCAGATAAGGAAACAGAAGAATTCCTATGGGTCATAAAACTAGGAAGTGGCCAGAATGAGATGAATGAGAAAAGGGAATAGTAACCTATATGTCATCAAGTGGTAAAAGGGTTTCTACTCTACTCTGTGGCTTCCTTTTCCTGATCAACACACAGCAGATTATAGGGCTGCCAATAAAAGACAAGTAAACTGGCAGGATTTCACTCCTGAAATCCAGGGGGTGGGAAACCACAGGGAGTGTGTGGCTTTATGTTATGTGTATGATTCCAGCTGGGAATGATGTCCCTAAATTGGGAGCCCCAGTATGAATCCACCTGTCGGTATGCTTCACTGATACACTGGGCCTTGGGGTTGCCAGCTTTCTGAGGGTCTGGATCCCATTCCACTCCTGGAGCTCAGACATGTGGAAGAGGCCTCCCTGCGCATCAAGGAGTTGTTTCTATTTGGATGCAGCTGCAGCTGCCAGAGGCATTTCCTGAGGCTGGCCCAAGGCCTAGCAAGTGTTTGAATGCGGCCAGACATGAAAGCTGAGTAAACCTCAAAAACGCTGTAGTTGGTAACCCCCTGGAACTGGCAGCTGCCAAGGACTTGGCACAAGGAGGCCATTTGGGGCTCTAGTCAGGAATGGAAAGCTCACCTCTGTAACACAGCAAGCTCTTTCTCAGCAACCTGGGGTGCCTTAGCCGGGTCAGGTGATCAATCACAAACTTTTCTTCTTAGAGAGAAGGCAGGCTGAGCTTAAGATTAGCCATGTCCAGTGTGGTTGGGCTGATACATGAAGATTTCTGGGGTTATGTGGGTATGGGTAGCAGAAAGGAATTGTCCTCAGCTAGGCACTGAGATATGGCATTATGGAAGCCTAACTTTAAATCTTGTTACCTGTTGGGTTGTAGGGCTAGAAGTTAACCCTCTATGCCCCAATTCACTCTCCTAGAAAGTGAAGAGAATCATATTTATCTCACAGAAGGATTGTGAGAATCCATGTGATAATATGATCATCCCCATAGCCAGAAAAGTGTTTTGGCCATTACAGATCAAGCTCCATTACAGACTAAGGCATGGTAACTCATTTAGAAAAATCACAACTTTCTAGAAAGTATGCTGAGCAGATTTCCCCACTAACTCTTTGTACTAAGCACCCAGATTCAAACAGGTCTGAGAAAATCCTGAGAACACTGGCAATTCTCATAGCTTTCAGTAATAATCTCATAAGGTAACTAATATTGTGAGGAGAGTGAAGAGAAAGTAATGTGTCCACATTCATTAAGTTAGTAGGGAAGCATTAGATATACTATGATCTCTCTCCTTATATATAGTATATATAATCATATACACTATATCATATATAATCATATATGCTATGTGTATATACTATATCTATGACTATATAAGTTCTCTATATCTATATATCTCTAAATCTCTCTGTCTCTCTCTGTCATCTAAACATATATAGTCAGTGTGAGATTTGAACTCAGAACTTCATGTTTCTGAGGCAGGCACTCTATTACTTGAACCATATTCCAGTCAAGATCCAAATTTGAAACCAGTGTCTGTACATACTCTACTTTTCCCCACACAATCATTCCCAGACATGCAGGTTATGAAAGAATCTTTAATTTCATGATATCATTTAATCACTTATTACATAGTGACATCTCTGTGATATCCAGCCTAATGTTTCATTTTACAGAGGAGGAAATGGAGTCTCTGAAAGATCATAGTGCAGTCGTCCACCGCTGCCACCTCCTCCAGCCGCTGAGGTGCTACCTGTGTGCTCCTTCGGTGCGGACCGGGGACCTCTTTTGTGAAACAGCATCTGAGGAGACTCCAGTACTTGCGATGGCCGATGAAAAGCCCAAAGAAGGAGTCAAGACTGAGAACAACGACCATATTAATTTGAAGGTGGTGGGGCAGGATGGGTCTGTGGTGCAGTTTAAGATTAAGAGGCATACACCACTTAGTAAACTAATGAAAGCCTATTGTGAACGACAGGGTTTATGGATGAGGCAGATCAGATTCCGATTTGATGGGCAGCTGATCAATGAAAGAGACACATCTGCACAGTTGGAAATGGAGGATGAAGATACAATTGATGTGTTCCAGCAGTAGACAGGAGGTATCTACTAAGAAAGGGAACCTGCTACTTTGCTCCAGAACTTTGTTCTTATAGACCAAGAATACATTCTTAGAAAACTGCAATTTGGTTCCACCACATCCTGACTACTACAGTATAGTTTTCTCTATTCTTTTATTTTCCCCTTCCCATTCCTTTATTGTACATAAAGTAACTGGTATATGTGCACATGCATATTGATTTTCTTTTTTCTTTTTCTTTTCTTTTAAAAAACAACTAAATGGCCAGTGGTATATTTTGATTGACATCAAATGGAGATGGGATGGAGGAAAATACTGGTTCTGTGAAAATATCCCCCTTCTCCATTAGTGGCATGCTCATTCAGCTTTTATCTTTATATTTCAGTAAGTTATTTTTCTCTCACTGTTTTAACAAAAAAAGAAAAAAAAACAACAAAAATCCTTGCATACCTGTTTGATTGGAGAATTTTAATGTTTTCATTTATCATTGTAAAACCAAGGACAATTTTATAACTTTTTTGTATGTAGCTGTTACATGTAGGGCAATCTGTCTTTAAGTAGGGGTAAGTTACTCTTTTAAAAAAAAGAATTCTAGATAGTTTTCCCTTCAAGTCAAGTGTCTTGTTGTTTAAATAAACTTTTTGTTTAAAATGAAAAAAAAAAAGAAAGAAAGATCATAGTGCATTTTAGGTGAGTGCCAGAGCTGGAATCCAGGATCTCTTGTTTTTTTCTCATTTAGGCTGCCTCTTCAATTTCTGTCCAGTACTTGGCTGAAATATAGCATTTACAGGCTTTGGAAAGGATGCTGGTCCTGTGAGGAGGAGTGGTGAACCAGGGCATCACTGAAAAAATGGAGTTCCCCATCTTTCTACATGCCTGGTTTGAAGCATGGGCTCAACCAATGTTTGATCAATGGATATAGTAATTGCTGAATTCCCATAAAAGGGTAAAGGCATTCTGGAAGTAGATAGAGCAATGTCTTTTGGCAAGCCTTCCATCTTTCTTTTTCTTGTGCACTCCCTTGTCAGGGATGCCAGCTGCTGAGTATATACTCAGGATGCAATGGCTGGAGCATGGGACAAGAATAGCTGCTTCAAGTGAAGGTAGCATGGAGATGCTGAAATACTCAGGCCTGGGTCTTGAGTTCCAGGTCCAAATGAAGACCTTGCTACAGACTGTGGGTTGATATAAGTCAGGTGTCTCACTTTTTCTGAATATCAATTTTTTAATTTGCAAAGGGGACAACAAGCTCTGACTTAACCCACTTACAAGAAAATGGTTGGGAATCCAATGGGATCCTCTCATGTTCTTCAACATAAGCACTGTGACTGGGACCAAATGTGTGGTGAACACAAGCTCAGACTCTGGAGCTAGACTTAATACAGAACCTGGGTTTTATTCAGACCTAATGCTTTCCTATCAACTTCCCCATTAACTCCATCTTGAGTGTGACCTCTTTTTCTTTATATGTAAGATGAGGATACTATCATTTGCCTTGTCAGATTATTGAATACTATAAGACTTAATTCATACGTTTAGAACAATACAAAGCATTTAATATGTATTCAGTGCTAGTTGGTTGGAAACCAGTAGCTTAAGGGGTTGTTGTTTTTCCTCCTGAGTTAAATTCTCACATGTCTTGAATTCCTGGAGTCTATTAACTTCTTCTCAAGTACTCTCTATGTTCTCCCAATGGACTCCTAGCCATGTGCATGACAATCACAGAATTTCTTCAATCTTCTGCTTCAATTTGTCCAGCAGAGTCAACAAGGGCACTGATGATGCTCGGAGCTAGCTTCTCATGCTGCCCTGATGATGCCTGGTCCAACATTTCCATTTGAATGCTCTTCCAGGCCAGTGATGCCCTTGACTCTAGGACCCTTGCCACTTTGCAGTGCTCATGTTTGGCTCCAAAGCCATTTTCTAAGTTCACCCAGTTTCTCCATTCAGAACTTGGACTGGGAGGTTGGAGCCACAATTGTCCAGCAATTGGTCCAGGCTGCTTGGGGCCAGTAGAGTTTCAAGAATGCAAAAGCCCTGGTGTTGACTCCTCAGACAGCCCCAGCCACAAGGCACCTCTGCCCACCCTCCTTGGTCAGAGGCCTGGGCCTCACCAGCCATGTCCTTGCTCTGACTCACAGGGATATACATTTGAGTTCAGAATCACTTCCTTTCCAAACTTAGCAATCAAATTGACAAAGCCACACCTTCCCCATGTCATGGAGTGCCTACTCCTCTCACTTCTGTATACCCAGGAGGACACAATGACTCTACTTTGAGCAACTGCAATCTATGGTGATGCCTGGCACAGTGAATGGCAGCTCTTGAAGAAGGTGTGGTCACTTGGGTTCTAAATGGGACCTCAGAATGGAACCTCTGTGGAGGAAAAGGCGTATTTGTCAATATAATAAATTACAGGAAATTGATGTGAAATAATCCTGGATTATCCCCTAAATGAGCCCCAACTATAATGACAAGTGTCCTCATTAGAGAGGAAGACAAAGACACAGAGGAGAGCCTGTGTGAACATTGGAATGATGCTGTTGTAAGCCAAGAACCATGAGGAACAATGAGAGGCTGGAAGAGACAAGGAAGGAGTCCTCTCTTAGTGCCTCCAGAAGCACCACAACCCTGCCAACAGCTTGGTCTTGTCCTTCTCACCTCCAAAGTTGTGAGAAGATAATTTCTGGTGTTTTAAGCTACCTAGTTTGAGATGATTTCTACTTCCGCCCTAAGAAAGTCATACCTGGTTTCCATCCAAATGGGGAAAGGCTGGCTCCTCCTGTACTGGCTTGTGCAAACATTTATTGAGAGTCTGCATCCCGTGTGTGGTGCTGAGCTGGATAAAATATGCCTTGTTTATCACAAAGTACTCTGCATTTCAGAGCAGAGCACTTGGTTTACCATTAGCTGTTACATTGATTGATTTTTGTCCACTCTGACTTGTAAAGTTGAGCTGGATTTTTACAACTTCTCAGAGCTTAACCTTGAATTCTCCAAATCTAGTCAGTGAGAATTCCTAGCTTCTAATAAAGCCCTTTGTGCGAGGCACTGCCCAGCGCCTAGCACTGCCTTATACATGCAATTCCTTCCTTTCTTTTCTCACTTCCTTCCTCCCTCCTTCTCTCCCTTTCTCTTTCCCTTTCCCTCTCTCCCTCTCTCCCCTTTCTCCCTTTTCTCTCTCTCTCCCTCCCTCCCTCCCTCCCTCCCTCCCTCCCTCCCTCCCTCCCTTTCCTAGTCCTCAGGCTTGAACTTAGGGTCTATGCACTATCCCCAAGCTTCTTTTACTGAAGGCTAGCACTCTACCACATGAACCACAGCTCCACTTTCAGCTTTTTTTGTAGTTAATTGGATATGAATCTCATGAACTTTCCTGCCCAGGCTGGCTTTGAAGTACAATCTTCAGATATCAGCCTCCTAAGTAGCTAGGATTATAGGTGTGAGCCACTGGTGCCCAGCTTATACATGCAATTTCATGTAACCTCACAACAACCTAAGGCATATGCATCTAAGAGTCCTGATGCAGGTAGAGGAAATCTGAGCATAGAGAATCAGATTCTCTATGAAGATTCTGCATAAGGGATTGCAGGAACTATGTATCAAACCTGGGCACCTATGCTTAACCACATGACCATGACAATACTGCCTGGCCAGTCTCTCTCTCTCTCTCTCTCTCTTTAAATGTTATAGCTTTGACACTCACTGGCTAGTTCTCGTCCACATTGACATTGACTGTCTGTAGATTTTTGAACGTGATGACCGGGACATAGGTCACCAGAGTATAGAGCTTGTTTGGTGAGTCTTCATCCTCATTGTGTTTCCTGGACATGCGCACACGGATCCAATAGAGGACATTCCTTATTCCTTTGGCCCAGATGGCTTTGTTGAGCCTGGTATTGATGCCTCACATCTGGAGTCCCCATCTCCTTCATGGCGAACTTCCGGATCTCTTTGAATGCACGAGGGACCCGCTTTTTAAAGCCTACTCCATGGATGGGCTTGTGAATGTTGATGGTGTATTCTCGGGTCACCACCTCGTTGATGACAGAACGGCCCTTCTTCTCACCACCCTTCTTTGCAGGAGCCATTCTGCCGGGCTCAAGTTGAAAAGGATGGCCAGTCTCTTAACAAGAGATGAGTTAGGTGTTGGGGCCACAGGAGTGAGCAGAATGAAATCCATGGCCTTGAAACTGTGTGACAGGTAAATATGTAAACAAAATATAATCACACAATGACCTATGTTCCCTGTTGATTGAAAAAAAAGGTAAGAAATGGGTCCAGAAAATTTGGAGACTATATAGCATTAATGCTTGATTAAGGAGTTGGTCCTGTAGGCAGGGAAAGACCATAGAAAGGTTTTAGGATGAAAGGTCTCTGCAGAGCATGTACCCTCATATAGGTGGCCTGATAGCGGGGATTTCAAGAACTGAGAAGAGAGTGCAGACAGGATCTTCTCTGACCACTGACTTGGTTTATCAAGATGGCCAGGCTTGGAAGTGACAGATCCCTGGCTGCTTCCTCCAGCTTGCCTGGCTCATATCCATTTCATTCTGACCTTAGAAAGCCCACATTCTTCTCTAGGCCCTTCCAATCTCCACAAGTTTATAATGGACCAGCTTGTCTTTCAGTTGCTCTCTGAACTTGGATTTCTAATCTATCTGGTTTCTCATCTGGAATGCTCTTTTTAAATTTCCTTAATGGTTTCTTTAGCCTGGACCAATGAAGACTCTTTTCATCTGAAATTTTCTATTCTCTTCTTCCCTATTTTCATTTCTGATAGGCAGTTCTCAGCTGCTACCCAGCTGCATGTTAACAGTCATGGACACATTTATTAATCATTATTGCCCACTCTGATGTGCATACTCTATTCTAGATACCCCAGATGACAGACAGATAGGCCTCTATCCTCCATTTAACTAGGCATATTAGTCCCGTGCCTTTCAGAAGTTGTTTGGTATTTGTTGACTGAATAAAGACACAGTTTCTTCCTCGGTTGGGCAGATAAATGCATCAGTATCTTTCTCATCTGACATTACTGGGAAATAAAAAAAATCTAGTGAAAAATTGTCTAGAAAAAATAAAACTTAAGTATTAAGTTATATTTCTGAGACATTTTACCCAAGAAAATTTAACTTCTCTTCTTTCCTTCTTCTATCAGTTAGGACTCTATGTTGCCAGTAATATAAAACCTAGGTGCAACTGGCTTTAATCACAGATAATTTTCTTATGGGAAAGTCACAAGTTCATAGGTATATGGCTTGATTTAGGGCTTTGAGAATGTGATCAAGATGTGAGGTATTTTTTTTCTCTCATTTCTAACTTTTCCTCCCCAAATGTCTGCCTACTTCTCAGAAAGGTAACCCTTTGAAGTACAAAATGATGCCCAGTAGCAAATCTTCACAAATGGGTTATGCATTCATCTTTGAACCAATTTGTAGTAAGGGAATCGGAAGGCTTTAATTTCTTTGGGCCAACTAAGCCTATTCCTGGGAACAGTATCTATCAAGTGCTAGGGCTGAGTGTAAGAAGGCAGGATGAGAGGAGAGGAAATGGAAGCTGGAAAACAACCAGTCAATGTCTACTTCCTTCCTTCCTTTCCATTTCACTGCTCTCATTACCACTTCCTTTCTCTTGTCTTCTATGACAAGAGAACATACCTCTTGCCCTTGAGGTCCTAAGGTGTTCAGGGACTGGCAAATGAGATCAGTAATTAGAGCAATGAGTAATTGCTAACCATAGAGAGCTAGGAACACGTGGGAGAAATGGTGTGAGGAGGACAAAGACGGCTTTCCAGAACTATTAAAATTTGAGCTAATTTTTTAGATAGAGTAAGAGGCACAAAGAGACATGGTATGCTGCTGCAGAGACAGAAAATGCTAAGGTAAATGGATATGAAAGGTTGAGGTAAACTTTTGGCAGGCCTGTGGGACTGAAAGAGAGGTAATGTAGAGCTTGGAAGAGAAAGGAGTCAATTGGTACAGGCAGAATGGGTGTTTGCCAGTGGATAAGTGGATTGAAGAAGCAGGGTGTGAAGCCAGGTGCATCTGCCTTCTAGTCCAATTTATTCCATTGTCCTATCTGTACTGTTTCTAAATTGTTCTTTTGATGTTTTGATTCATTCATTATAAAGGTTTTAGAATCATAATAGCATGAATACCTTAAGGGGAAGGATTATTTCTTATTTCTATTGCTATTCCAGTATCAAAAAGTAGTGTCTTTACCACAGCAAGAATCGATGTGTATTATGTTTTTTTTACTGCTTTAATCCTATCATTAATGGACCATTACCTTGGATTGGCCTGTCAGTCAAGAAACAGAATGCTCTAGGCATTTCAGGTAGGAAGTAAATTTAATAAAAGGATAGTGAACTTCATATCATTGAAAGGATCAGGGTCAAAGATTAGCAAGACTGCTGTTCACTATCAAGGAATCTGTAAGTCAAAACTCAAGTAAACTGTCACCAAGATCTCAGATGTCAGCAGTCCAGTGGGTGATCCTCAAGGGGGCACCTGGAAACCTGCAGTGACTCCCAGAAACTCTCATATCTTCCAAGTGACACACAAACAGATCTCATTGACAGAGTCTAACTATATAGCCAAATCCCTAAGGATGAAGAATTATGAGAAATGTAATTGCTAAGTTTCAGTTTCCCTGGCACAAAAGAGACCCTTCAAGGGCAATAAAGTATACTGGCCATCAACAAGTGCTTTACCTGGCACAGATAGTCAATGCTTCCAGATCATCATGAGTAATCTCCAGGGGGAATTTCCATTTGTTTATTATGATAAAGTATTCTCTGGAGTGTTAAAAAGAATTAATTTATCTCATCTTCAAAACCAATAAGTATTAGGAGAAGTTTCACATTGACAACACCAGCATAGTTAGGCGTTATGAGTTTCAGAATTGTATAGAACGAATGGTTGGTCTTTGACTTCAGCAAAGCTATTACACACCCCTATTTCTCAAGTTCTCTGTAGGATGGAGAAACAGAGTCTCCTAGGCTTTGTGTATTAAGTATGTAAAATACTCAGCATGAAGTTGAGAACTTAGAAAATACTGAAGAAGTAAGAGCTATTTTTATGTAATATGGAGTATATTACCCATCACAAAATGCATCAATATATGGGATTGTATAGGACTAGCCAATCTAAGAAGAAAAACATAGCAAAGAGAAGGGACAAAGGTGGAAAGGGCCCTGGAAAGAGCCAAGAAGTGATGGCTAAGGCCCAGATGTGGGAAGGCAGTCAAGGGCTGGAGTGAGGAGGTAAACGCTAGGTTTGGATCTGGCAAACCTGAGGTCCTGTCAACAGCTTCTCCCCTCATGGCTCTGTTTAAACTGGGAGGCAGGAAATACAAAAAGTGCTAAGCATCTATAAAAGTCTGAGTTCTCACATCTAACAATGACCATAGAGCTAGATAGTATTTTTGGTGCCAAATATTAAAGGAAAAAAATGTAAACAGGGAGGCTTTTCTTCAGCCCCAGTTCCAGCCCTGCAGGCTCCTGTGGCTCCATTTATAACTAACAGATGAAGTGTAGAGACTGTGGCTTTTCTGGGCCCATTAAGTTGGTCTAATTATTTGGGGAATTTGTGTTTTTCCACTGATAATTAATTACAGATGAACTATTTCAACTGGCTATGGTTTTCCCTTTACTGGTTTCTCAGAAAGCATGTCCATACCTTCATACATGTCTCAGTTCCTATCCTCTTCTCTGGTTGCAGAGACTCCATCTCATACATCTCAGCAGTGTTGGTAAGCCGCTGGGTGCTGCCTCTAAGAGACCAGGAATTCACAGGCACAATTTTAGGACATCCTATTTATCACCATTTTCAAAGCCACCACTTTGGGTGTTCACAGTTTTTGATATGGGTAAGTTGATATTTTCTTTTCCATAAACATGAATCAAAGCATATGTAGAATTTTTCTTTTTATTAATCCACAACACATTCTAATTTAAAGCAATGTGTTTGTTATACAAACTTGGATTTATGTCAAGATCCCAAGTACCCCTAGTCCCAGATTCAAGCTTCAGAGTTGATACTATTTATCATGGCTCTACGTCTTATTAACTGCAAGCTATGTGCCTCAATTATGTATGCCTCAGTTTTCTTCTGGAAATATGGAATAAACTCTCCCATTTCCTAAAATGGTACAATATTCAATAGATGACACATGACATCCAACATAGGTTATATAACAAATGTTTAGTAAATAATTATCATCATTATAACAAACCACGATTAGTCAACATCATATATATAATATAACATGTAATATGTTAATAATTAATGTTAAAATTATACAATATATTATATAATATGTTACATAATTATAATATAATTATAATACTATATATTACATAATATAGATTATTATGTACTATATATTATAAAATTAATACATATGAATTATATAATGTATAATATAATAAACTATATTATAATTATGTAATATGTTATATTATAGTTATGTATATAATATGTAATATTATATAACACATAATAAAAGGCAGAATCAAGATCTAACATAAAACTAAAAACTTTCTGCAAAGCAAAAGAAACAACTAAATAAAAAGCAATCTATAGAACAGAAGGAAATATTTGTAAATCTTGTGTCTGATAAAGGATCAATATCCAAAATACATAAAGAATTAATACACCTCAATAGCAAAACATGAAAACCAAACAACCTTACCCCCCCCATTTCAAACATAAACAAAGAATCCGAATAGGCCTTTTTTTTTTTTCTCTAGGAAGCTATACAGATGGCCAATAGGTATACTAAAAGGTACTGGACATCATGAATTATCAGGGAAATGCAAATGAAAACCACAATGTGATATCACCTCACACCAGTTAAGATAGCTATTACCGAAACACTGGGTTTCTGTTGCTGCAACAATAGCTAGGATAAATCAACTTGAAAAATATTTTGCTTTGAGTGTTGGCCCTTTGGCTTTGGGCACATGGAGACTTGTAGCATCATGGTAGAAGACTTCTCACTTATGGCCTGCTAGAAGGCAAAAGGTGAGGAAAAGGCTGAGTCCACCTATCCTTTACAAGAGCTCAGTCCCAGAGACCTAACTTCCTCTCACAAGGCCACATCTCCTAAAGCTTCTACCACCTCTCAATGTTTTCATGGGCTAAAAATCAAGTCTTCAATACCTTGGGCATCTAAGATCTAAACCATAGCAACAACTATTGTAGGAACAAATGTAAAGAAAAGGATACACACCCTGTCAACATGGTTATATATTGTTGTTTTATGGGAAACAGTATGGAGGTTCCCCCCTCCCAAATTAAAAATGAAACCATCATAAGATCCAGCAATCTCATCTTCACATACATTCAAAGTACAAAATCACTACCCTGAACAGGTGTTCAGTAATGAGTAGATTAAAAACGTGTATGTACATATATACATACAGTTACATACACACAATGGAGATTTATTCAGTGTTTTATCATCTATTTTTTCTTTTGTTTTTGGTGGTGCTGGGGACTAGGCCCAGGGACCATGTATATTCTAGGCAAGTGTGGTACCATTGAGCTACATCCCCAGCCCCAATTAGTCAGTCTTTAAAATGAAAGCATTACTCATAGAAGCACATGCCAATAGCCCCAGCACCTGAAAGACTGAGAGAGGAAGAGTTTGAGGCCAGCCTCGAGACCCTAGACTAGACCCTGTGTCAGCTCTGACAGATGCCAAGTTCAGTGCCTATATTGACAAGAGGGAATTTATGATTCCCTTAACATTGCAGTTTTCAGACATGTGATTTATCTGGCCCTTGTCATCACTGTGAATAGTAGGCATTATTTTACAGTTGAGAAATTCACTATAATGTGGTGGAATCCAGAGTGAAATATAAATACAATATGTTCCCTATATCCATGGATTTGCTTTACATAGTCTCAGGTATCTGTGGTCAACTGTGCTCTTAAGATACTAAATGGAAAATTCCAGAAATAAATAATTAGTCTTCAATTTTATGTCTGAGTTTGGATCATCCTGGTTTATCCCTCCCCAGACAACTCTGCACCGTCAAACCTATCAGTCACTTAGTCATCGCCTTAGTTACCAAATTGACTGTCATAGTATCACAATGCTTGTATTCAAACAACTCTTATTTTATATATAATGGCTTCAAAGAAATTCAGATATGGCAAAGAGAATCCATAAATCTTTTTTCCCTTAAATACCACCTAACATCATTACAAGAATAATAGGAGAAGAATAACAAGGAGGTAAGAGAGAGAATTATACCTATAAAACAATATGTTGTTATAATTGTTCCATTTAATTGTTCTTCATCTCTTAATTGTGACTAACATGTGAATTAAACTTTATCACAGGTCTGTATGTATATGTAAGAAAAGGACATAGTATATCTAGGATTTGGTATTAACTTCATTTTTAGGCATTGGTGGGGAGTGGGTTGAATGGAATAGAAAAGGAGAAACTGTTATATTATGATGTGAAATCCCAGCATCCAAATAAATGATTGTGAAGGATCCTTTGCACCTAAAAAATTAACCAATATAAGGATAGAGATATCATTATGCATACAAATGAAACTCATATTCTCATACTTCTATTTATTCCCATCTCTTTCCCCATTTTATCTTTGTATCATGATACCACCAATAAAACATTGCATTTTCACAACTGCCAGCTTCCTTTAATCTGTCAAAAATGTGTTACATTTGAAAGCAAAGAGAGTGAAGAAGAACTAGGAATTTCACAAGAAAGAGAGAAAGACTCATAAAGGCAATGTGGCTAGGTCTTTAATGAGAAGCATCAGACTCTGCTCCTGGGGCCATAGATGGAGTCTGGGGAATGCAACAGAAATCTAGTTACAAGCAGCCTTGGGCACCTGCAGGAGAGGCCATCTGCTGTTGAAATGTCAGGAATGCCTTTTATTTCTTTTACTAGTCTAGGCCATGCCTTTGGTTGACTTGGCAGTGTTTTGACCTAGGCTTTCAGTTTTCATCCCTGAGATGCAAGGAATCAAAGTCTTTTGGAGGTGCTTCCTTCTGAGAACAATAATGAGTGTGCCATTGTTTATTGATCACCCTGCAATCTGTCAGGCAGCTGCTAATCAATTTATATAGTAATACTCATTCAGTATTTCCTGACAAATCTATGATATAGGTAATACATTCCCCACTATGCAGATGGGCTCATGAGGCCCAGAAAAATAAAGCAAAACCTCAAATAAAAAGTAGCAGAGTTGTCATTTGACCAGGTAACTCAGGAATAGTTGACCTCAAAATGTACAGTCTTAGTCATGGATTCAGACTGTCCTAAGTGTGGGGATGCTAGAACAAGAACATGAACCTAATTTTTCTCATTCCAAAGCCCATATTCCAAAGACATGCTCGGCTTTCATGTGCTTTATGAATCAAGGTTCTAACGGATGTTATCTTTTTCCAATGCCAAAACTATAATAATAAGTTTAAGACACACCCTATTGTCATTCAGAGCTTCTTCCAGTCTCTCTCATCACTGTATCTACACATTTCCCTTCCCCACCTGGGCATCAAGCAAGGTAACCTGTACCAGTCTTCCTGGCCTGTTATTAAGTGCCATGGGCCTATGCTTCGGCTAACATGAGGCAGAGAAGGTGACATGTGCCTCATTCCAGCCCAGGATTTCTTTTTCCCCCTTTACAACCCAGTACTTCTTTTATCAGCTCTCAGAAAGTATCAGGAGTATCAGCTCTCAGAAAGTCTTTGGAAGTCACACCTTTAAGATCCCAGAGCCTCCATTAATCTGGGTTGCTGAAAGATTGTGCAAAGCAGAGGACTCATCCCCTTGCCCTCCACCAGCCTGCATTTTGTTGAATTAGAAAGATGCATCTATTTTGTTAAGTAACTGAAGTCTTTTAGTTCACATATAGTACAGCCCCTCTTGTTGGAATTTGACAGGTATAAACAAAGGCTTTTGCCAGAACCAGGCCTTGTTTTAGAAGAAGGTGCACACCATCATCTTCTCATATCTAGTCTATTACTGCATTTGCCTCTTGGTCAAGATTTCAGACCTTCTGATGATCATGATCCAAGCTCTGTTATCAACCAAATTATTGGTTGTCTGCTTGGAGCTGAACTGATAACTACAGTGTGTGTGTGTGTGTGTGTGTGTGTGTGTGTGTGTGTGTGTATGTATACAATTGCATGTGTGTCTGTACTGAGGTTGAACTCAGGGCCTGAGCTCTGTCTCTTTGCTTTTTCACTCAAAACCAGAGCTCTTAAGTCCCACATCTACTGCTGGCTTTTTGGTGGTTTCCTGGAGATAAGAATCTCATGGACTTTCCTGTTGAGGCTGGCTTAGGACTGTGATCCTCGGATCTCAGCCTCCTGAATAGCTAGGATTATAGGCATGCACCACTGGTGCCCAGCTGCTATAGGGTCTTTTCCCCCCACTCTTGGAAGAGATCTTATGGTCAATTAACCATTTCCTTCTGGTCTTTTGTCCATCTATTTGCCCCCTCTTCCCCCATCCCGTTACCTCCATTTATGTCTGACTTTCGACCATCAGAGCTCTTGAGTCAAGTTGTGGCAGAAAGGACCATTATTTTAAAATTTCTTAGAGAAATTTAAGATTTCCTAATGCTTATCCCTATCTTGTTGATAACAAAACAGAGGCCCAGGAAGATAGTCACCCACCTGACATGCAATAGTTGTTGCCAGAAATGCCATTATAAGCAAGACCAGGGAGAAGGGAGCTTGATAGCAGGGTGTCCAATTGAAGGAGGGCCTCGGGCTTATGTGAGAGCCCTCCTGTGTGCTCTCTTTTCTAAAAGAATCATCCATGCCTATAGCTGCGTGCCTGTCTCAGATGAATTCCTACTCCTTGACACTCAGGAGCAGAGAACCTTTTTCTGTTGTTTGAACTCTGCCAGTCTGTTTTAGTGCATGCAGATAGTGCATGCACTGGTTGATCACCCACTCCATTAAAAGTGCATTGGAAAGGGCCTATCAAAATCAAGAGACAAAGGATACAAAGACAAATGACTCCAAAAACAATACTTGTAAAACCATTTAGTGTAAACCAACTGAACAACTCATGGGGGGAGAGGGAGATGGGGAAGAGGGAGGGGGGAATGAGGGAGGAAGTAACAAACAGTACAAGAAATGTACCCAAGGCCTAACATATGAAACTGTAACCTCTCTGTACATCACTTTGACAATAACTAAGAAAAAAAAACCCCAAGAAAAACAAAACAGCAACGAAAACAAAACTCTTCCTACAGAGGCCTTTGCAAGATGGTGACAGCAAGATGAAACCAGGAGCTTTCCAACTACTTCTATCTGACCCCAATCAGCCTGGTGTCCAGAAACTGCGTCCAATGCTGCAGGAAGTCAGCAGCTAAACAGGACTCAAACTTGACTCTCTGTGTCGCAGTTGAGCAAGGCAGAGTGGGGCCCATCAGAGACCACATAGTTTCCTTTCCTCTCAATAAAAGAACCAAAATGGTGTTAAAACGCGCTTCCTCCTTTTGGCTGCCCTCCTAGGACATCACTGGTGCCCACCTGTGCTGTTTTGTGTGTGTGTGTGTGCTCACAGACATCTCCAGGTAGAAACCTGGAGACAGTAGTGAGTGAAAGCTCAGCTCACACACACATAGAGGTGTGTCAGGAACTAGAGGGCAAAGAAGTAAAGCTGGCTATTTCAGAGAAATGATGGAGAATGTAAACCTGAGGAGGGGCTCCTCCATGCCTCTAGTGAGGTAAGCCAAGGTCAGAGAGACAAACAGCACATGTTTTCTCTCATATACAGAAGCTAGATCTAAAATACACTGGGACATAACAAATTATACAAGACTCTAGGCATTCACACATGATGAGCCCAAAGGAGAATACAGAACTCTTAGGAGAGGAACAGAAAGACACAATGCCAAGTGCATCTGATCATATATATCAGATATTATTTTGAACTCCAGGAAATGGAAACAATAGAAGTTTTCTTTTTTGGTATTTTGTTTTCTTTTCCTCTTTGTTTTTTTTGTTGTTGTTGTTCATTTGCATGTCTGGGAGTGTAAGAGGAGGCAAAGAAATGGAGGGACACAGGGTGAACAAATACAGCAGTGATATTTACTAGCTACTATATTAAAAATGGACTATACAAGTTGTGGGTGGGGGCTGGAGGGAAAAACTGGGAGAGAACAAGGGAAGGGGTGACGTTGTTCAAATTGAAATGCATTCTTTACCTGACATGTAATTGTAATCTCTCTGCACATCACTTTTATAACAATGATTAATAATTTTTTTCATTTAAAAAAATTTTATTTTATTGTCAAGGTGACCTACAGAGGGGTTACAGTTACATAGTAGTAAGTACATTTCCTGTCCAACTTGTTACTCCCTCCCTCATTTTTCTCCTACATTCCCTCCTCCCCAACTCCCCCTCCCGAGTTGTACAGTTAGTTCACAAGATATTGTCTTGCATATTGCTGTTGCATTGGTTCACTGTTGACTCTCTCTCTCTCTCTCTCTCTCTGTATATATATATATATATTATCAAACTGAATTACAGAGAGGTTACAGTTTCATACATTAGGCATTGGATACATTTCTTGTACTGTTTGTTACCTCGTCCCTCATTCTCCCCACCCCGCCCCTTTCCCTTCCCCCCCCATGCATTGTTCAGTTCATTTACACCAAACAGTTTTGCAAGTATTGCTTTTGTAGTTGTTTGTCTTTTTTTACCCTGTGTCTCTCGATTTTGGTATTCGCTTACAATTTCCTAGTTCTAATACCAGTATACCCGGCTTCCCTTATACTCAGATAAGATACAGAGAAAGTGTAGGTACAACCACAGGAAGGTGATACAAGAAGATCATTAATAATAGAGGCTACAGTTACATATGGCACATTGAAAGTAGTTCCAACTGTGATATAACAATCGTTTCCATAACATGTAGTTCATTTCACTTAGCATTATCTTATGTGTTCATAAGGGTTTAGCTATTGGGCTCCTGTGATCCTCTGCTGTGACTTGCCTAAACCTGTGCTAATTATTCTCTATAAGGGAGACCATAGAGTCCATGTTTCTTTGGGTCTGGCTCACTTCACTTAGTATAACTTTTTCCAAGTCCTTCTATTTCCTTACAAATGGGGCAATGTCATTCTTTCTGATACAGGCATAAAATTCCATTGTGTATATGTACCACATTTTCCTGATCCATTCTGCTGAGGGGCATCCAGATTCTAGCTATGACAAATTGTGCTGCAATGAACATTGTTGTGCTGGTGGCTTTAGTGTGATTATGTTTGTGGTCTTTTGGATAAATACCCAAAAGTGGGACTGCTAGGTCATAGGGGAGCTCTATGTTTAGTGTTCTGAGGAATCTCCATACTGCTTGCCAGAGTGGCTGAACCAGTTTACATTCCCAACAACAATGAAGTAGGGTTCCTTTTTGGCCACATCCTCTCCAACATTTATTATTGTTAGTTTTCTTGATATAGGACATTCTTACTGGGGTGATGGAATCTCAATGTTGTTTTTTTTTAATTTAATTTATTTATTAATTGAACACAATTTTTTTGGACAGGGTGTTGTGCAAATAAGGTACAGTTACATAGTAGGGCAGTGTGTACATTTCTTGTGATATCTTACACCCTGTTTTTCTTTCCCTTCTCTAGGTCAGGTAGACATATATACAATATACACTGTATTAAGAACATATACAGTAGCCACGTGGCCGCGGCCAAGAAAATTCGCCTAGGGCTTTAAATGCAATGTCGATATTAGACAATATGTCAACAGTAGTCTTATATGAATGTACATACATAGATTTTGAGCTATTGTATTCCACTGAGAGGTCAATTTTTGACCTTTACATGTTGAGTAATTGTTTGGTTTTAGTTACATACTGTTAGGTCGCTGCCCCAATCCTGTGGGAAATACTATTTGACAAGCAGTTTTTGGTTTCTCAGACTTGGTCTCTACTGTCTCTCTGTCTCCCTTTCTTAACAGTCATATATCAGGGAGATCATGCCCCTTTGTTTTCTGTGTTCTAGGCTTGTCTAGCTCAACATTATTTGTTCTAGTTCTGGCCATTTCCCTGTGAATAACAATATTTCACCATTCCTAATCGCTATGTAGTATTCCATTGTGTATAGGTACCATATTTTTTGGATCCATTTGTCTGTGGAGGGGCTCTGGGTTGTTTCCATATTTTGGCTATTGTGAATTGTGCCGCGATAAACATGGAAGTACAAATGTCTTTTTGATATCTTGGGGTTTGCTGTTTAGGATAGATGCCTAGGAGTGGTATGGCTGGGTCATAGGGTAGGTCTATATTGAGCTTTTTGAGAAACCTCCATACTCTTCTCCAAAGTGGTTGTACTAATTTGCACTCCCACCAACAATGGAGAAGGGTTCCTCTTTCCCCGCACCCCCTCCAGCATTTGTTGTTGCCTGAGTTCAGAGTATAGGCCATTCTAACTGGGGTGAGGTGGCATCGCAGGGTTATTTTTATTTGCATTTCCTTTACTACCAGGGATGTTGAACATTTCCTCATATGTTTCTTTGCCATTTTTATTTCTTCTCTTGTGAAGTCTCTCTTTAGCTCCTTTGCCCATTTCCTAATTTGTTTATTGGGCTTGGAGGGGCTTAGTTTTTGAGTTCTCTGTAGATGACAGATATTAGGCCTTTGTTGCTGTGCTGGTAAATATCCTTTCCCATATTGTTGGCTGTCTTTCTGTTTTGGTGGCTATGTCCTTAGCTGTGCAGAAACTTTTTAATTTGTAGTAGTCCCATTTGTCGAGTCTTTCCCCTATTTGTTGTGCCCCTGGGACTCTATTCAGGAAGTTCCTTCCTGTGCCTATAAGTTCTAGCGTCTTTCCTACTCTCTCCTTCAGTAGTTTCAGGGTTTCAGGTCTGATATTGAGGTCCTTGATCCATTTTGAGTTGATCTTGGTGCATGGTGATAGGCTTGGGTCTACTCTGAGTTTTCTGCATATGGCTACCCAGTTATCCCAGCACCAGTAGTTGAAGAGGCTATGTTTATTCCATTGTATGTCTTTAGCTCCTTTGTCGAATATCAGCTGACTGTAAGAGTGTGGTTTTATTTCTGGATCTTCAATTCTAATCCATTGGTCTTCCGGTCTGTTTTTATACCAATACGAGGCTGTTTTTGTTATGATGGCCCTGTAGTAGAGCTTGAAATCTGGTATTGTGATACCTCCTGCACTGCTTTTTTTGCCTAGAATTGCTTTGGCTATTCTAGGTTTTTTGCTGTTCCATATGAATTTATGGATTGCTTTCTCTATTTCAGTGAAGAATGTGGCTGGGATTTTGATAGGGATTGCATTGAATTTGTATAACAATTTGGGCAATATGGCCATTTTCACTATATTGATTCTGCCTACCCATGAGCATGGGAGGTCTTTCCATCTCCTTGTGTCTTCTTTGATTTCCCTTATTAGATTTTTATAGTTCTCATTAAATAGGTCCATCACGTCCTTGGTTAGGTTGATCCCTAGGTACTTTATTCTTTTTTTGGCTACTGTAAATGGAATTGTTTCCATAATTTACTTTTCTGCTGTACACTGCCGGTGTACAGAAAAGCTGCTGACTTTCCTGGATTGATTTTGTATCCTGCTACTTTGCCAAAATGGTTTATTAGGTGTAGAGTTTGGGGACTGAGTTTTTTGGGTCCTTCAGATATAAGATCATGTCGTCTGCGAATAGGGATAACTTGATTTCTTCCTTGCCCATGTGGATCCCTTTGATGTCCTCCTCTTGCCTTATTGCTATGGCTAGGGATTCCAGCACTATGTTGAAAAGAAGTGGGGAGAGTGGGCATCCTTGTCTTGTTCCTGAGTTTAGGGGGAATGATTTAAGTTTCTCTCCATTTAATATGATATTAGCAGTTGGTCTGTTGTATATGGCTTTTATTGTTTTGAGGAAAGTTCCATCTATTTCTGTTCTCTCCAAAGCTTTTAATAGGTATGGATGTTGTATTTTGTCAAAGGCTTTTTGGGCATCGACTGAGATAACAATGTAATTCTTAATTTTAGATCTGTTTATGTGGTGAATTACGTTGATTGATTTACGGATGTTGAACCATCCTTGTGACTGTGGGATGAAGCCTACTTGGTCATGATGTATGATTTTCTTGATCAGTTTCTGGATCCTGTTAGCTAATATTTTATTGAGGAGCTTTGCGTCTGTGTTCATTAGTGATATTGGTCTGTAGTTCTCTTTTTTTGTTGGGTCTTTGCCTGGTTTGGGAATGAGTATGATATTGGCTTCGTAGAATGAGTTTGGGATTTCTCCCTCTGTTTCTATTTCACGGAAGAGTTTGAGGAGTATTGGTATTAGCTCATCACTAATGGTTTTGTAGAATTCGTTGGTGAATCCATCTGGGCCTGGGCTTTTCTTTGTTGGGAGGTTCTTGATTACCTCCTGTATCTCACTGTAAGTTATTGGTTTATTTAGTTGATTTATTTCTTTTTGGTTGAGTTTGGGTAGTTTGTACTTCTCTAAGAATTGATCCATTTCTGTAAAATTATTGTTTTTTGCGGAGTAGACGTTTTGGAAATAGCTCCTTATGACTGTTTGAATATCGTGTGTACTTGTAATTTTTCCGGTGGAGTCCTTGATTTTATGTATATGAGTCTCTTCTCTTTTTTTTTTTTTTTGTAAGTCTTGCAAGGGGTCTGTCAATTTTGTTTATTTTCTCAAAGAACCAGCTTTTAGTCTTATTTATTTGTTGAATGGTCTTTCTATTTTCAATCAGATTTATCTCTTCTTTAATCTTTGTGATCTCTCCCCTCCTAGTCATTTTAGATTCTGTCATTTCTTGTTTCTCCAGTTGTTTTAGTTTCATCGTGAGGTTATTCACCTGCTCTGCTTCCATTCTTTTAATGTGAGTGCTGAGGGCAATGATCTTGCCCCTCAATACTGCCTTAGCTGTGTCCCATAGGTTTCTTTGTGATGTGTTTTCATTGTCATTGTGGCTTATGAATTCATTGATTTCATCTTTAATTTGGTCTGTGGCCCAATTGTTGGATAACAGTGTGGGGTTTAGCCTCCAAGAGTGTGTATAGCCTCTGTGGTATCCTTTGTTGTTGAGGGTTACCTTTAATCCACTGTGATCAGATATAATACATGGGATGACGTCAATACTTTTGTATTTGCTGAGGTTCTTTGTGTGGGCTATGACGAGGTCTATTTTCGAATATGATCCATGGGCTGCTGAAAAGAAGGTGTATTGGGTCTCTGTAGGGTGGAAGATTCTATATAGGTCTGTCAGATCCATTTGGGAAATGGTGTTACTTAGGTCCTCAGCTCCCTTGCTAATCCTCTGGGTGTTGGATCTGTCTCTTGGACAGAGTGGGGTATTAAGGTCACCCACTATGATTGTGTTTGTGTCTATCTTGTTTTGTAATTCTGTGAGAATTTGCTTGACATATGTAGGGCCTCTTTTGTTCGGTGAGTATACATTTATCACCGTGATGTCTTGATTCTGGATATTTCCTTGTATTAATATGTAGTGACCTTCTTTGTCTTTCTGAGTTGATTTTAATGAAAAGTCCAGCTTGTCTGAGATCAGGCTGGCTACACCTGCCATTTTGGTAAGTGCATTTGCTTGGAAGATCTTGCTCCATCCTTTCATTTGGAGCCTGTTTTTTTTTTTTTTTTGGCCAGTCCTGGGCCTTGGACTCAGGGCCTGAGCACTGTCCCTGGGTTCTTCCTGCTCAAGGCTAGCACTCTGCCACCTGAGCCACAGCGCCCCTTCTGGCCGTTTTTCCATATATGTGGTGCTGGGGAATCGAACAGAGAGCTTCATGTGTAGGAGGCAAGCGCTCTTGCCACTAGGCCATATTCCCAGCCCTGGAGCCTGTTTTTGTCCCTTGCTGTAAGGTGGGTCTCTTGTAGACAGCAGATGTCAACTCTTTGTTTGCGAATCCATTCTGCCAGTCTGCTCCTCTTTATAGGAGAGTTTAAACCATTTATATTTAAAGAAATCAAGGATAAGGGTGTTTTTTCTCCTTCCATTTACTTGTTGGGCTGTTTTTTCCTCTTTTTTTTTTTCTTGTCTTTAGTGAGCTGTTCTTTCTGTTGGACTTTGGCTATTGTAGTTTCTTTCTGTCTGTGTGTCTTGTACGATCTCTGTTGGGTGGGGGTCCCCTCTTAGAATTCGCTGTAGGGCTGGTTTTTTATTCACATACTCGTTTAGCTCCTCTTTGGTGTGGAAAGATCTGGTTTTCCCTTCGAATGTGAACTCCAATTTCGCTGGATATTTGATCCGAGGTTGCATATTGTTAGCCTTAAGTACTTGGAATTGTTTTCTGATTTAATTTCTGATGCTTTCCATCATTCCTGTTAACATGGCCTCATTTGCTTTTTTAATCTCCATCTCCTCTTCAGTCGTGCTGCTTTTTGGAGCTGGTGAGTTGGCTTGCTCTTTGATGAACTGTGTTATGTTTCTTTGTGATTTGCACATCTGGAAATCTGTGGCTGGCTTCTCAGGTTTGGTTTGTAGCTCTGACCTCCCTCCTGTGTAGGCGTGTCTACTGGAGCAGGTGCTGCCACTGTGGCCCCGCCCACCAGTGGGCAGTACGCCTACCAGAGCGTGCACTGTCACCGGGGCCCCGCCCACCTGTGTGCTGTGCGCCCGCTACAACAGGTTCTGGCGCTGTGGCCCTGTCCACTTTAGCGGGGTACGCCTCCCAGAGCGAGCCCCGGGTTGTTGGGTTGTGTTTGCGCCCTCCCGCGAGTCCATTGGGGGGGTGGTATGTGTGGGGCCCAGTGGGATCGACTGTCCGGGCGTGGGTTAGCATCCTCAGACCTCGCCTCCACTGCGAGGGGGGGACGTGATCAGGCCTGCTGTGCTGGTATTGCCCACCAGTGCCTGTGATTTTAGTTGTAAGAGTCCGCAAGGTCCAGGCGCCTCAGGTGGGGCTTGCACTGCTGGCCATCCCCCGGCCCCTGTTGGGAAGGGGGCAGGGCCGATTTGGCCAGATCTGGATCCTGTGTGGCCTTGGGGCTGCTCCGCCCTTCCCCTGCTAAACTGACTTCCAGTGCCTGATGGGAGCTTCCTGCCTGATTTGGGGGTTCTTTGTTCCCTTGGGGTGGGGATGGGGAGGGAGGGAGATCTAGCTTCTTTGTAGGGCTTGGGTCTCTGATAGCTGGTCTCCCGTTGGGTGAGGGGGTAACGGGGGACTCACTGATCCTGGATTGTGTGTGTGTCCCACGCAGCCATTGGTCCTTAGGGGATGGCGAAGTGTCGTGGTGGCTTCCCCGGTTCCCTCCTTCTGCCGCGCTGGGTTCCCCAGCTGCTGTCTGTCCGAACCCGGTATGGACCCGAACTTCTCGTCGCTGCCGTTGTATGTCTTGGTCCGCACCCTCCCTAGTGACCGTGGGGTCTCCCGCTGTCTGAATTCTGCGCTTCCGGCAGCCTGTCTGCCGTTCGCCGGTTCCCCTTTCCCAGCCTGGCCCTGTTTGGGCCAGGGTCGGCTGGTGGGGGGAGGGTGCCCCAGAGATTTTCCAGCTCCGTGTAGGTTTTCGGCTCTTCTTTTTTGCTCCTTTTTGTGTTCCTGCGTTTCTCCACTGCTTCTGGCTGCTGGTTTTGGTGGGTTCTTGATGGGGTGTTGGGTGTTGGAGTTCCCAGCTCGCTATTCAGTTGGAGCGAGTCGGGGAGCCTCCCTACTGTGTCGGCACCATCTTTCTCTCTCCCGTTGATTTCATCTTTGATTTGGTCTGTGGCCCAAGTGTTGGATAACAGTGTGGAGTTTAGCCTCCAAGAATGTGTATAGTCTCTGTGGTAACCATTGTTATTGAGGGTTACCTTTAATCCACTGTGGTCAAATATAATGCATGGGATGACGTTAATACTTTTGTATTTGCTGAGCTTCTTTGTGTGGGCTATGCCATGGTCTATTTTGGAGTATGATCCATGGGCTGCTGAGAAGAAGGTGTACTGGGTCTCTGTAGGGTGGAAGATGCTGTATAGATCTGTCAGATCCATTTGGGATATGGTGTTACTTAAGTCCTCAGCTCCCTTGCTAATCCTCTGGGTGTTGGATCTGTCTCTTGGAGAGAGTGGGGTATTAAAGTCACCCACTATGATTGTGTTTGCGTCTATCTTGTTCTGTAGTTCTCTGAGAATTTGCTTGACATATGTAGTGCCTCTTTTGTTCGGTGAGTATACATTTATCGCCATGATGTCTTGATTCTGGATTTTTCCTTGTATTAAAATATAGTGACCTTCTTTGTCTTTTTGAGTTGATTTTAATGAGAAGTCCAGCTTGTCTGAGATCAGGATGGCTACTCCTGCCGTTTTGGTAGGTGAGTTTGCTTGGAAGATCTTGCTCCATCCTTTCATTCAGAACCTGTTTTTATCCCTTGCTGCAAGGTGGGTCTCTTGTAGACAACAGATGGCAACTTTTTGTTTGCGGATCCATTCTGCCAGTCTGCTCCTCTTTATGGGAGAGTTTATACAGTTTACATTCAAAGAGATCAAGGATATGAGTGTTTTTTCTCCTTCCATTTTCTTGTTGGGCTGTTTTTCCTTTTTTTTTTATTTTCTTCAGTGAGCTGCTCTTTCTGTTGGGCTCTGGCTATTGTAGTTTCTTTCTGTTTCTGTCTGTGTGTCCTGTACAATTTCTGTTGGGTGGGATTCCCCTCTTAGAATTTGCTGTAGGGCTGGTTTTTTATTCACATACTCCCTTAGATCCTCTTTGCTATGGAAAGATCTGGTTTTCCCCTCGAATATGAACTCCAGCTTCGCTGGATATTTTATTCTAGGTTGGCACTTGTTGGCCTGTAGAACTTGGATGGTGTTCTTCCATTCTCTTCGCACGTGGTAGGTTTGTGTGGAGAGGACTGCTCTTATTCAGATTCTCTTCCCATTGTAATAGATTTCTTTCTTCACTTTGCCTGCATTCAAAATTTGCTCTTTATTCCTGAGATCTAAAGTCTTGAATATTATGTACCTTGGTGTGGCTTTTCTGGGGTGTGGTCTGCCAGGTGTCCTATAGGCTTCGATTACCTGGATGGGGTCCCTTGTGAGATTGGGGAAGTTTTCTGCAATGACTTTATTGAAAATATGATGAAGCCCTCTGCTCTGGTATTCGGCTCCTTCTTCTATTCCAATTATGTGCAGATTATAACTCTTGTCTTTGTCCACTAGCTCCTAGATTAGTCTGCCCTGGAGCTTTACCATTTCTTGGAGTGTGGTAATTTTCTGGTTCTTATTGGCTGCATCATCATCCAAGAGATAGATTCTGGATTCAATATGGTCATTTCTTTGGGCTGTGGATTCATTTGCGGAGTTTATGGATGTCAGAGAGCTATTTATGGTTACCAGATCAGCTCTGATCATGGAAATTTCTTCCTTTAAAGAGTTGTATTTTAAATCTATTTTTTCATGCATTTCACTTCTCAGGATGTTAAGGTCTTCTTTAATGGAGGTTTGCACTGTATCCATTTTTGCTTCCATTTCTTTCTTGGCTTCCTGGATGTCCTTCAAGACTTCCACTCTAAACTCCTGGAATTATTTTCTGATTTCATTTCTGAGACTTTCCATCATTTCTGCTAACTTAGCCTCAGCTGATTTTTTATTCTCCATCTCCTCTTCAGTCATGCTGCTTTTTGGAGCTGGCAAGTTGGCTTGCCCTTTGATGAACTGTGTTATATTTCTTTGTGATTTGCACATCTGGAGATCTGTGGGTAGCTTCCCTGGTTTGACTTTGTGCTGGTTCCCGCTGGTCTGTCAGTGGGAGACTTGTGTCCTGGCTCTGGGTTTGAGTTTGGTTGTTGAACCTTACTGCCCAATGGGTGAGCGTGACCGTCTCGGTTGTTGCCGGGGTGGTCACCCTCCCTGCACTTGGGGACTGGTAGGTTCTGTGTCTTTCTCTGCGGTACAGTGTCCTGCCGCTGTGTTGTGCTGACCCTAGCGTGCCCCTGGTGGGGGTTTGCTGGTCGCTGATTCAACATGGCGTGGAGGCTTTTCTCTTCTTTGGTTCTTTTTTCCACTCTGTATCTTGGTCAGAGGAGCTCACCTCTCAGGTGGTTCGCCCTCCTGTGTGGACCGCTCCGGGGCTGGTGTTGTTGAGGGGCGGCCCACCCACTTGTGCGAAATGCGCCAAACTGAGTGGGCACGGCCACTGGGGCACTCTGCCCTCCTGTGCGTCATGCGCCCACCACAGCAGGCGCTGCCGCTGGGGCCCTGCCCACCTGTGTGATGTACGCCTACCAGAGCGAGCCCCGGGTTGTTGGGGTGTGCTTGAGCCCTCCCGCGAGTCCGCTGTGGGGGGTGGTATGTGTGGGCCCCAGTGGGATCAAGTGTCCAGGCACGGGTTGGCTCCCACAGACTGCGCCTCCACTGCGATGGGGGCGTGTGATCGGGCCCAGGTGTCCCTGCTGGGCTGGTATTGCCCACCAGTACCTGTGACTTTAGTTGAAAAAGCCCGCAAGGCCCAGGCGCCTCAGGCGGGGCTTCCAATGCCTGCGGTACCCGGGCCCCTGTTGGGAAGGGGGCAGGGCCGGTGCAGCCAGTTCAGGCTCCTCTGCTGCCTTGGCACTGCTCTGCCCTTCCCTTGCTAGCTCCTATGTCTTCCCAGAGCCTGATGGGACCTTGCTGCCTGATTTGGGGATTCTTTGTTCCCTCGGGGTGGGGAGGAGGAGGGAGTGAGTTCTAGCTTCTTTGTAGGGTTTGGGTCTCTGATAGCTGGTCTCCCGTTGGGGGAGGGGGCAATGGGGAACTCACTGGTCCTGGATTGTGTGAGTGTGTCCTGCGCCGCCATTGGCCCTTCCGGGGTGGGTGCTGGGGTGTGG
The DNA here is from genome assembly GCF_023159225.1 of Perognathus longimembris pacificus. Classification (NCBI taxonomy): domain Eukaryota; kingdom Metazoa; phylum Chordata; class Mammalia; order Rodentia; family Heteromyidae; genus Perognathus; species Perognathus longimembris. Next base: position 44,447,580 of record NC_063167.1, on the reverse strand, counting down.
CAAATGGTCATGGTGGCGGCCCCAGCTCTCCCCTTCTGTACCACTCGGTTCGTTCCCCTGCTGCTCACGTCCGATCCCAGCCGTGCGGTCCGAACTTCCCGTCGCCACCGTCTGTCTTGGTCCGCGCTCCCCCTGGTGTCCGTGGAGTGCTGCTGTCTGGACTCTGTGCTCCCGGTGTGAGTTTTCGGCAGTCAGTCTGCTATTTGCCGTGTCCCCTTTCCCTGCCAGGGTCGGCAGGTGGGGGGAGGGTACCCCAGAGATTCTCCGGCTCCATGCAGGTTATAGGCTCTTCTTTTTTGTTCCTTTTTGTTTCCTGCATTTCTCCACTGCTTTTGACTGCTGGTTTTGCTGGGTTCTTGATGGTGTGTTGGGTGCTGGAGTTCCCAGCTCGCTATTCAGTTGGAGCGAGTTGGGGTGCCTCCTTACTGTGGCGGTGCCATCTTCCTCCCCCCCTAGAATCTATTTCTTAAATGAAACTATGCATCTTGTGACCAAATTTCTTAGAAAGTAATAATTATCACTTAAAGTCTGTGCCAGAAAATTCTAGTATCCATATTGCCTATGAGTCTGTTTCTATCAGCTTTTTCTTGTATTTCTCAGTATGCCTGCTAGCTTTGAACAATAGAACTTGTCTAAGAATAACTGTGAGACTTTAGAAAAGGTTATCTTCCTTTAAAGAGGATTGACATTGTTTTGGTGATATAGCTCATGCCTATGATCCTAGCTAACCAGTAATCTGGGATGTGAGAATCTAGGTTCAAAACCAGGAAACTCTTATTTTCAATTAGCCAGCAAAACAAAGCTGGAAGTGGAGGAATGGCTTGAGTGGTGAGCCAGTTTCACTCATCCTCTGTGAGTGAAAATACCAAGTAAGAACTTGAGGCCCCAAGTTCAAGGTAACAATGGCTCAAATAGGAGGAGGAGGAGGAGGAGGAAGAGGAGGAGGAAAAGGAGGAGGAAGAGGAGGAGGAGGAGGAGGAGGAGGAGGAGGAGGAGGAGGAGGAGAGGAGGAGAGAGAGGAAGAAGAAGAAGAAGAAGAAAAAGAAGAAGGAGAAGAAGAAGAAGAAGAAGAAGAAGAAGAAGAAGAAGAAGAAGAAGAAGAAGAAGAAGACTCTGACTTACATTGTCTCTTGAAGACAACTAGGATTAAGGTGGATAGTTTCAATCTAATTAACAGTTGAGTTGACTTGAGGGTAGGGTACCTCCTTTCTAAGACTGCTACAGAGTTTGTATGCTCAGGGCACACCTCCCTTGGCAGGTCAAAAAACTCGGTTTCATCTCTTCAGCATCAAACCATTGTGAAAAGCTGTTAGAGTTTTCAGATGTATCCTCCTCTCTCTCTCTCATTTGCTCTAGCCTAAGTAACATGAAATCTCTGGAGCTGAACATCACTGTCAGCTCTCTGTACTTCTTTCTCTTTGGAGGCTGGTTCCTTGATTCATGGCAGTTCCAGCACATTTGTGGTTCTTCAGTCTTCTGAGATGGCTGAAACTTCTGTTATATTCTTCTGCTTTCATCTGATTTATTTCCCCCATCTCCTTATCCTCTCACCTCATTCTACTCTCGGGCAAATGATCAAGAGAATATAATCCAGGGCTGGGGATATGGCCTAGTGGTAAAGTACTCGCATCCTATATATGAAGCCCTGGGTTCAATTCCCCAGCACCACATATACAGAAAACGGCCAGAAGTGGCACTGTGGTTCAAGTGGCAGAGTGCTAGCCTTGAGCAAAAAGAAGCCAGGGACAGTGCTCAGGCCCTGAGTCTAAGCCCCAGGACTGGCAGAGAGAGAGAGAGAGAGAGAGAGAGAGAGAGAGAGAGAGAGAGAGAGAGAGAGAGAGAGAGAGAGAGAGAGAGAGAGAGAGAATATAATCCCAGTGCAAAGGTCAGGCACCACTCAGTAATAATAATTCCTTCCCTCTGGCATCTTGATCCCTTACATACTGACTTTGTGTCTCTTATGGCTTCATACAGGCTTTTGAAAGATGTATTTCTTTGCTACTTCTCTGGATTTGTTGGCTGAAATTTACTTCATCATAGCTACAATTAATTTATTTTTATTTTATTTATTTTTTTTGTCAGTCATGAGACTTGAATTCAGGGCTTGGGTGCTTAACCTGAGCTCTTTCACTCAAGGCTAGAGCTCTACCAGTTTGAGCCACAAGTCCATTTCTAATATTCTGGTTGATTGGAGATAAGAGTCTCACAGACTTTCCTGCCTGGGCTGGCTTGGAATCGCATGCCTCAGATCTCAGCCTCCTGAGTAGCTAGGATTACAGGCATGAGCCACCAGTGTCTGGCTTTAATTATTTTTAAATGTAGGAAATTCTCACATATAGGACTCATATTTCCTAATAAATCCATATATTCTGTTTTGCAATTAAATCTATGGAGGAGGTTCTCTAATTACCAGAATTATTGTGGGTATTACCAAAGAGGTTCAAAAAACAAGGCCTTATAAATGGAAGCTAAGATAGAAAATCTTCATGCTATAGATTCCTAAAGGTTGTAGTACAGATCCAAAAAATTCCATAAAGGGTAAAAATTTATTCATGAATATTAAGCTTCCCACTTTACAGAGCAATAAGCGAAAGAAAGGGAATTAGCACAGTACCTAGCACATGTGCCTGAAAATATCTAAAATACATAAAAGAAACTGGGCCGAGTCTGACAAGGCTGTAGAGGGATTTCCAATACTGAGAAAATTGCACAGAGTTCTGCTGAGCTCAGAAGAGTTCATAAAGACCATAAGACCATCACTCCTTCCAGTGCAAGAATGATTTACTTTGATCTTTGATTTAATGAATAATTATATAGAAAGATGGTCACATGACTGCCTGGGAGATCATGTAACGGAAATATTTTCTAGTTTCTTGAAAAAGAAAATGGCAAGATAGCAACCAGATGGTAAGAAAACAGGTTTAACAAGTTTCAGATTAGTACTTAAATAACTGAGAATATAGGAGTTAGCATAAACCTAAAATAATGTGTTCTCAATTCCTTAGATCAGCAGTTAGTAAACGATGGCATCAGGACTAAATCCAACATACCACCAGGTTTTGTAAATAAGGTTTTATTGAAATATAGCCACACCTGTTATTTTACAGACTCTATATCTGCCTTTGTGCTACAATAGCAGAGTTAGTGATGGAGACTTCATGATCTGAAAAGCCTAATACATTTAGCCTTTGGGCAGGGGGAGGGGGAGCCCACCCTTAGGATAGTCATTTATCTTTTGAGTAAATGTGTAAGCAGTTATAATGGCTCTGCTCTGTGAAGTTGTCAGGGCCTTGTATCTTTTTATCTTGTCACTTAACCTTCCATAAGATGTTTTTATTGTCTTTCTGGACCAGACTCACTATGAAGCCTGCATTACAGACACTGGGAAGGAGTTTTGCAAGTTCCAGTCAATCTACATCTAAGCATAGTTATTATATGGTCTTCTACCCCATCCCTCACACACATACCAAAAAGAGTTCAATTATATGCAGGAGATTTTACTTATTAAGAGAGAAAAGCATTTTAGAAATGCTTCTTTTTAAGTTCTAGGCCTAAGGGTAAAACTTTATCTTCAATACTCCTCCTTCTAAGTTGTTAGATAAGAAAACATTACAAAATAAAAGCTATCTGAGCCTGGCACCAGAGGCTCATGCTTGTAATCCTACCTACTCTGGAGGCTGAGATCTGGGGATCACGGTTCAAAGCCTGAGCAGGAAAGTCTTTGAGACTCTTATCTCCAGTTAACCACCAGAAAGCGGAAGGGTGCTGTGGCTCAAGGCACTAGCCTTGAGGAAAAAAATCTCAGGGACAGTGCCCAGTCCCTGAGTTCAAGCCCCATGACTGACCAAAAAAAAAAGGTGTATAGTAAAGTGAATGAAGTCAAAGAGGTGTGAGGAGAAAGAGATCAAGATGAAACTCAGCGGTATCTCTAACTAACATGAATGTCTTTTGTTAACTTTTTGGTTTTTGAGCAAGTAAATCAGATTTGTAAAGATGATGGTCCATAACTACTGGAATTTTTCCCTTCATAAGTTTTCTACTTATATTAATAGATACTTCTTTCTTAGAAAAGTGGAGCAGACTAGAATCTCTTTGATTCCCTTCCATGGAATGGTCCCAGCCCCACACTATTTATCTCTTGTAACAACTTAGCATAGCTAAATTTCAGTTCTGTAAATACGATGTTAGGTAGCATATCTTACAGTAGACACAGCCATTCAGGAAGTCCAGAAGCATTCTCAGGGCATGGAACATTTGGTTTGAAGAGCATCTTTGTGTACTCTGCCTCTGAAGTCTGTAATTGTTCTCTTAAACTATAGTATATAATTTAGCATGGCAGACTTCTTTTGTGTTAGTAAGAATTTACTCAATAATTCATTTCCTAGTCTTCTCACTATAAATCATGATAGGGTAATGCGGTTTTAATGAGGCTGTAATATGCTTTTCCAAGGGGATTGTGCAATATTGTAACAATTAATGTACCATGCTTTTAAGGAACAATTGCCTCAAGAATGAGTGGCACTCAAGGCTACAGGAGATGACACTTTCAGGGGCAAGGATCGGAAAGCTTCTCCAATCCTGTCTACACAGCTGCAGAGATACCGAGAGTGAACCAATCTGTGCACAGAACTGATACAAACCTGACATGCTAGCATAGAAGAGGGAACAATGCCCCTCCTCGAGGAAAACAAAAATCACAAAGAAAGAAATGAAACAGAAAAAAACTACTGATGCTTTCAGCACTAATTGCCCAAAGTGTGGTAAGCAACCTGCTCCAGGTGCTTAACACTATCCTATGCTCTGGATTCCTTTGTTCAATTTAATGGGACTAATTTCATCTTGATGCGATTTGTCCTTTCACATTTTGCTTGATCATGTAAGATATTCATATGTATTTTAGAAGAAGGGAGAGAATGCTAAATAGAAAGCCAAACAACCCAACACCCAAGATTGTGAGCACCATTGCATATACTACTATTTAGACTTGCCCTATAATTTATATACACATTATGCAATATTTCCTAGATACTAATTATATAATTTAACAACAAAGAGGATTAATGACTAACACCAATTCAATTCAATAAGCATTCAAACACTCATATAGTCTACATAAAACAAGATGTCACACAGCATGAGGCCATAATGATGAATAAATGTTTCCAGGATCTCATGGTATAACAGAGTGAACATATACAAACAAATGGTATTGCTACATAGAATCCCATGAAAATGGCTATTATGAAGCTGTGGCAGGATATGATCTATGAAGGAAGCACAATAAATTTCATTTGAATCATGCTGTTATGGTGTATAAAGGACTTTTATGTACATTCATTGTACACTTGATTCCCACAAAAATCCTAAGAAGTGTATCAACATTATTATCCTAATTTTACAAATGTCTAATTGTTGTTCAGACAATTCACTCATTGTTAATTGAGTTACTGACCAGGTCAAGTTTATATGACAAATTAGAAAACTCTGGCTCCAAGTCTATTGCCCGATTTTCATTGTTTTCTGTCTACTCTTACAGAAAATGAAAGAGCAGAGAATTAGTGAATTCTTTTTAAATAATATTGTTAAGGACTGAATGTCTTATCACCTTAAATTTATACACTGAATTCTTAATTCCCAAGGTATTAGTATTTGAGAGATTTTTTTTTTTTTTTTTTTTTTTTTGCCATTCCTGGGCCTTGGACTCAGGGCCTGAGCACTGTCCCTGGCTTCTTTTTGCTCAAGGCTAGCACTCTGCCACTTGAGCCACAGCGCCACTTCTGGCCATTTTCTATATATGTGGTGCTGGGGAATCGAACTCAGGGCTTCATGTGTACGAGGCAAGCACTCTTGCTACTAGGCCATATTCCCAGCCCCGGTATTAGTATTTGAAAGTAAGATATTTAGGAGATAATTATATTTGATGAGATCATGAAGTTGGAGTCCTTGATGGGACTAATATATCTTATATATATTTATGTGCAAGTATATGTGTATCATATTATATATCTTATGTATACTGTCATATATTTATATAATATATAGTTACATTATAATATATTATGCATCTTATATGTATATTTCCATATATGGTACTTATGTCCATGGCTTTCTCTACCATATGAGGATACAGCAAAAAAAAAAAAAATCTACCAGTAACTTGATCTTAGGCCTTCTCAGTCTCCAGATATTTGAAGATAAATGTATATTGTTTAAGCCATACTCTTTTGGGCTTTTTATTGATAGGTATATATCCCAGCGAGAGCTGATTAAGGCTAATGCTAAGTCCATTAACATATGTGTTTGTCCTGTTAAGGAGGGCTGACATCCTATGTAATATGTAAGTTATCTCTTGCTTCCCATTCTCTGAATGAAGCCCAAGTTCCTGGAGCTTGTATGTAAGGCTCTGCAGCACCAGTGGTGCTTACTGGAGCTTTCAGCCCCACATTTGCTATTCCTGGTCTTGAATGTTGATAATTCAGTGGACTTGTAGCCACCTTTCCCCCCCACCAAGCACTATGCATGGTCTCTCTTCATAGCTTAAGTTGTCTCCTCTGCCTGGGATGTTGAAAAACAAACCCTGCTTTAATTAAGAAAGAATAGAGATACTGCACACAGTGTAGCCCTCAGATGCGTTATTCCTGGCAGCAAATAATTCCAGGTAGGTGAAGCCTAAGAGCTCTTCTGGATCAGCCCAGGCCTAATCAGCACACATACATACTAGCTAGATTTTGTTACTACTGTGAAAAATACTGATAGAGTCAGATGGTAATCCTGTCTCTGCCTTTCTCTCCTTCCATTATTCTTCTCTCCTAGAAAGTCAATTCACAGCCATTCCCTCATGTTCTTTCCTACATTCTTCCACTGGCGAGGAAAGGGCTACTGTACTAGCCACACTTGAAAGCTTAATCTCTATTTGGAGTGGGCTCAATTGTTCCTCCTAGTTCAGAAAGGAACTTCTGAGGACACTATCTTTTTCTCATTTTTTTATCTCATCCCCAAATTTAAGTCAATCCTAAAGCTGTTTTTTTTTTTTCCATGATCACCTCATTTTAGGTAATAAGTAACAGCTCTATATTTTCATTTGTTCAAGTCACAAAGTTTGGACTCATTCTTGACATATCTATTTTTCCCACACTGACATCCAAGCCACTCATAAATTCTGTAAACCCCACCCTAAAACCATTTGCCCATTCTCTTCACCCTCAATACTACTGCCTAGGCTACCACTGCACTTCCTTGGATTTTGCTTTAGGCCTCTAACTCACATCATAGGTTTTCTTGACTCCCCACCCAACAACTGTCATGTCAGATCATGCCCAGCTTCTGCTCAAAACATTCCAGAAGGTTTTCATGTTACTTGGGCGTTTGGTTAATACCAAAGACTTGGTGCCCCTGCCTTCTGCCACTCCTACAATCTTGTTCATTCTGCCTTTGCCACAAGGGCCTTCTCTTTCTTCTAAACATGCCAGCTAGGCTCCAGCCCAAGGGTCGTGTTAGCACTTGCTCTTCTCTGAGCCAGTACTATACTGGCTTTCCTTAGACATATTCTTATCCCATACCCTTCCTTTACTCAGGTTTCTTCTCAGTGTTTCTGATAATAGTATCGAGCACACTCCACTCTAATCCAGGTCTCTCTGCCTGCATTTTCTACTTTCTTGTTTTTCATAGTTATGATTAGGATATAATCCCAATGGGACTTCACAAAATTGCATGTTTGCTGGTCTACAGAGATTTTCTTCTCCATTGTTCACAATGCTTAAAGAAAGGGAGAATATCAAAAACAGATATGAGATAGAATATGCTTGACAGATGAGGTTCATAGTCACATAGTGAATTAGGTCTAGTCTTGCTGGAGTCCAGTTCTGAAGTTCTGATTGTTGTTAAATAGAAGCCGGCCTCTGTAGAAGGGCAAGTCTAACCATTGAGAGGTATGTCTCCACAGTGAAGCTTCTCTGGAGAAGTCACTTGAGACCCATCATGATACAGAAAGATCCTGGACACAAAGAGATAGAGAAGTGCTGATGGACAGGACTTGAGATCTCAGAGTCTAACAGGAGGTGGCCTTGATGCATTCTCAGCTAATGCCTCAAAGAAGAGCTGCCCAAGTGCACTGCGCCATGAACTGTGCCTCATTGTCTATCAAGCGGTAGAGCCCCAAGCCAAGTGAAAGTGAGAGGGTCCGAGTTCAAACCTCAGAACTTACAAACAAATAAAGAAAATTTAAAAAAGCAACCTAAGTGCCCATCATTGGGAAATCTGTTAGAGATCTTGAGAAATTTTAAAGAACTCAAAGTAAAATAAGGTAGCTCTCTATGTTAAGGCTGTCTGGTCTCTTTTGTTGAATTTTTTAAAAGTAGGTTATAGGATTGCATTCTATAATGGTCTATCTTACTTTTACAAGATAAACTATGAAGAGTTCCATGGCTATGGCTTGTACACATTAGATGGTAAGCTGTCACGAAGCCAGAGAAGTGACTGTGTCTTAGGGAGAGGAGGTGATTGCCTCCTAATTGAAAAACCTCTATACCATTCGAGTTCTCCCACTATGTACTATTATCAAATTATTTTTGAGGGCTGGGGATATGGCCTAGTGGCAAGAGTGCTTGCCTCGTATACATGAGGCCCTGGGTTCGGTTCCCCAGCACCACATATACAGAAAATGGCCAGAAGTGGCGCTGTGGCTCAAGTGGCAGAGTGCTAGCCTTGAGCAAAAAGAAGCCAGGGACAGTGCTCAGGCCCTGAATCCAAGCCCCAGGACTGGCCAAAAAAAAAAAAAAAAATTATTTTTGAATGTCACATTTGTCAGTAAACCTAGAAGCAATAAACATAGTTATAAAAACTTGGTTCGAATATTGATTTTGTAACCTACTAGCTGTGTTCCTTTAGCAATTTTTTTTATCCCTTTTCTTTAAAATCAAATCCAGGACTTGACAAGGAGTCAAGCAGCATCTGACTCCCACCATGCCATGCCATGGGGAACCTTCCTGGACCCTGAACCACACCAAACGGTCACAGATAATGAAATAGAGAGATTCTGGAGAGGAGGTCTCCATAGTGCCGTTCCATGTCATTTAATATTGACGTTAATAGGCTCCATAAAGCTCCTGCTCCTTTATACCTCGGATGTAAACCAGACGTCTTTAAGACTGAAGCCACTAATTTTATCCACCCAGGCTTTCCAATCAATGCTTTTACTTGGAAGATATTAATGCTTGGGAGGCTGAAATGCTTTCCCCACAATCAGGTCCCCTAAGGCATTCTAATGCCACTTTGTAGAGTTAAGTGCTGAGACCTTGGATCATGAATTTGAGAAGCAATAAATAATGATTGTAGTGCTTGGCCAATAAAAAGCTCTATGGGAAGTTGTAGAAGAAATGCTAAGGCATGCAGAGTGAATAAGAGAAACAGAAGGCAACTCTCCTACCATCGAATTCTAGCAATTAGAAGTGAAAATAGCAGCTGTGGTTTTTTTTCTCCTTTCAAACACTTTATACTCCAGTTGTCACTACTTGTTAGGGCCCATCACTTTCTGTCCCTCCTCACCCATTACCCTTTCTGTGCTATCATTGTTTTACTCCCAATAAACTGTTATTAATTGAAATTTCTCTCTCAAGGCTCTATCTGGGGTCCATTTTCCATAGAACTCAGGGGATGCAACTTTCCCCAGCTCTGATTTCAACATGTCTATCCTCTGCTGAAATGTTTCTTCAGATATGCAAAATGCAGTAGAACTTCATTAGGTTTGGTACTCAAGGCTTTTCCTATAATCTGATTTTGCTCATTTTACTATAAGAAAAGAAAGAATAGATTATGTACCAGTAAGAGTACTGGGTTCAAGTTTAAAGCAAGATTAGCTTGTTTGGACTTCTTAACCTCTTTTGGCTTCAATTTTCTCCTTTGTAAAATGAGATTAGTAAAAATGCCTGCCTCACAAGATCATTGTGAAGGTAATGAATCTGTGCTCTGAAAAGCCTCTAAGGAGTAGATACTGTAAAGGACAAAGCACTATTTCTGGGGGTACTTGAATAAATGCAAACCTCACAGCAACCTAGGAAGTTGATAACTGTTTCCACTTATTAATAAGGTAGCAGGAAATATTTGGGTTAATTCAACTGCCAGATTATGTCAGAACTGGGAGCAAAATTCTGGCAGGCTGGCCCCAGGGCCTATTCTCTCCACATTCTGCAGCACTGCCATTGGACATAGTGATAGCCTCACAAAGAGGCAGCTATGCCAGCTCTCTGTTCTGAGTGTTTCCAAGCCTGCTACCCTCCTCCAACCTCCTGTTCAGTGACTTTTCCTTCCTTCTTTCCCACACAGCCAAATCCTCCATGGCATGTCAACTCCCATCCCTTCCCACAAGTCTCTTTTGAACTCACTTCTGTCCAAATCTGTGCTTATCTCTCACCTTACCCTTGATTGCCTTTTCCCTGGGCTCCTGTAGGCCAGTAGATCTAATTCCTTTCTCTCTCTAGCATCAAGCATGCTAGAAAGTACTCAATGTTGTTTTTCTTCAATATATGAATATGACCTAATTTAGTATGCTTCAAACTTACTCACTTACTTATAAGACTTGCCTGGAGCAATTGTTTAAAATGTGCATTTCCTGCAAACTAAGACCACAATGAAATATTACCCTTTACCTGTTAGAAAAGCTATCACTAGAAATAGGAAAGGTAACTGTTAGCTGAGATAGAACAAAAAGGAAGCCCTCACATACTGTTGATGGGAATGTAAATTAATAGTTTTTTTTTTTAAAAAAGCAGAGAGATTCTTCAAAACCAAGAAGAGAACTTGCCATTTCTTAATTGTAGCTGTGAATTGTACTTGGAAGATACATCTGCATCTCATCTTCATTGCAGCTCTGTTCACAAGAGCTAAGATATAGAACCAACCTAAGTGTCAAACAACTGATTCATGGATAAAGAGAAAATGGTATTCATATACAACAGAATATGATTCTGCCTTAATAAAGGAATTCTGTCATTTAGGACAACATGGGTGAACCTAGAGGTCATTATGGGAAGTGAAATAAGCCAGAGATCAGAGATAAAAATACTCCATGATCTCACTTATATGCTAAATTTTAAAAAGTTGAACTCATAGAAGCAGAAAATATAATAGCAGTTAGCAAGTTTAGGGGTTGGGGGCATTGAAAAACTGCTAGTAAAAGGATACAACTTTCTATTAGAAAGAGAAAGGCTGAGAGATTATACATCACCATGATTATAGTTAATAGCAATACACTATGTGCTTGAATATTGCTATGTGAGTAGATTTTAGAGTTCTCACATAACGGTTTAATAGCTTGATTTAGACAATTCATAATATATAGTCAAAGCATCATTACAATATATATGCATATATATTTGATGTTTACTTGTCAATTAAAAATAAGTAAAAATATCCATGCCTATGTCAGACCTGCTGACTCTGCAACTCTGGAGGTAGGCGGAGCCAGGGAATATATACCACGTTTGGCAGGTGATCTTTGATCAGAGAACATGCTAGTCTAATTCCATAGTAACCAAGGGTGTACAACTAATCTCCTGGAAGCTTTTCAAAGCAGGTGAGTCTATTTTCCTCTCCTCTTCCCTCAGAGATTCTGACTCACATTATCTAGGATATGTTTTGAAAAGGCTTCTATGATCCTTACAGTTCCTTTTCCCATTCCTGCCTCAGCTTGAAACCCATTTCTAATCGCTTCTTATTTATGTACTACTATAATCCCCAACCTCCCACTCTCATCTCAAAAAAGAAAGTGAACTGCAGATTGTAAACACCATGTCTCATAATTGTGAATCCAAAACAATGTCAAGGACATAATGGTGTTCAGTAGGATTATTCACTTGAATCAAAAGTTCTATTCTTTTAACCATATTCATTTCTCCACCAAAGTAGTGTCTTGTCTGCCATGTTTCCAAGCTTACTCTTTTGGTTGAATTCCCTGATGTCTTGTGTTCTTGGCTATCTCTCCACACTGGAATCTACAGTCAGCGACTTCATGACCCACTCTCAATGGAATCTTAGAGCATGTGGAGCCACACACTAAGGACCCTGATGTGTGTCCCAGTGTGCTTGCCCTTGTTAATGACAGACACCCAACAAGACCATTTCTGCTGCAGATGAATTTTTGATATCCTTTGGCATGACTGACTGGATATGTGAACACTGCCCTTGCAGAAAATACCTCCCCAACACACCTGCTCCGTGCCTAGAATTCCTAGTAGGCTTTCTGGCATATGTCTTCCCTCAGAGTAAGGCAAACATTACATCAAGGTATATTAACATCTGTAAACACACACTAGTATATCTAGCTCAGAACACTGTAAAAGTAAAACCCGAATTTCGCAAGCTTGGATAATGGAAGAAGGGAAGGATGTTGAGAAGTGGCTCTGAAATACATGTCCTTACAGTCCAAGATGGGTGTGAGTGAGGGCAGAGACATTTGAACAAGCCAGGAAAGGCAAATCTATAGCTTATGATCTAATGTTTTCTCTGAGAATAGAAAATGGAATTGGACACTGTCTGATCACTAGGTTAATATAATTTCTAACTTCTTGTCCTTCCTTAACACGATCATTTTAATGTTGATTATTGTTTCTTCTTTTGCTCCTCTATGGCCCTTCATCCACGCTCACAGAAGTACTCTTAATTCCTGTTTCCATGATTCTTTCTATTTAACTATTTTCTCTCAGGATTTTCTTGATTTTTCACCATACCAACTATCTTTGAATGTGATCTGTGTTGGCAGAGAAGAAAAAGATAAGAAAAAGAAGTCTGATTCATTAATCGCTCATTCTATCATTGATTTGTGTGTGTTTTGTATGTATGAAAAGAAGGTACTGAGAGTTGGAGAAAAAGGAAGAAGGAGGAGGCAGGCAGGAAGGGAGGGAGGAGAGGAAGAAAAAGGTAGATGTAGAAAAATCATTGATTGGTTAATTTATTCTATCTTTTCCTTACTGATAATTCGGAGTTTGTTGTTTTATGCAGTTACATAATAGGAGGCTTGGATTTATTTCTTTCCTTTCACTCTGTCGTTTTTTCTTTTTCTCCCTCCCTTTCCCCCAAGTCTTTTTGAATTTCAAGAAAGGCGAAACAATCTGCCATTGTGTGTAATTTGCACACAAGCTGCCAAGCTGGCTGCCAGCTTTAGTCCTAATGTGATCAAAAATGGTTGAGTTACAAAGCCACTGAAAAAACCGGTTTTCTACAGGAAATAGAAATTTATTAAAATCAGACCTCCCCAAATACCCTGGCTGTTAGTCTGGCAGTTTGCCAGGTCAGCCAGGCTGGCAAGAGGAGGAGGCAGGCAGATGGGGTGATCTCCAGGCTGGGGGCGGGGGGAGGAACAGATGACACCTCCCAGCTCCTTCTCAAGTTAGACTGAGGTTGGGAGGAACTAGTGCAGGCCCCTGGAGAGGGGTTAACACACTAACAGAAGACTCGACTGACTCCTCTAGAAACACAATGGTGATTCCAACCCTTGTCGTGCCTAGATTTTCTGACAAGAGAAATTTGTGAACGCTAACTGTAGGCTTCAAAGTACACTTCTACTTATCTCTAATCCTTGCTTATATATATTTTTTCTTCCCAGCAGAGTCTTGGGAAAATAACCTTAGCAGAATTTTGGTGTTTTTTTTTGTTTTGTTTTGTTTTGTTTTTGCCAGTCCTGGGTCTTGAACTTAGGACTTGGGTGCTGTCCCTGAGCTCTTTTGTTCAAGGCTAGTGCTCTACCACTTTGAGCCACAGCACCAACTCTAGTTTTCTGGGGGTTAACTGGAGATAAGAATCTCATGGTTTTTCCTCCCTGGGCTGGCTTTGAACTGCAATCCTCAGATCTCAGCTTCCTGGGTAGCTAGGATTATAGATATGAGCCACCGGTACCAGGTCTTAAACTGATTCTTAATCTACAAATTGTGAACTGGGGAGATTAACTGACAAATATGGCCATTGTTCTCTCCTCTCTGCTGGCATGGCACACCAGAGCCACTGGCTATCTGTACATCAAGGCTGAAGGGCCTGACACAGGTTTTCTCTGACCTGGTGAAAATTGCCAGCACTCACTCTGAGACTACCTAAACCACAATTGCTCTAGGTGCTTTTAGTTGTTAATCCTCACAGATGCTCTGAGAATGTTACTATCCTTATCTTCATCTCACAGACTAGGGACTCAGGGCACAGGCAGGCCAAGCCCAGTGCCAGTGTTGGGTGATGTGGGGATGTCAGTTCAAGAAGTTTGGCTCCAGAGCAGTGCACTGCAACACAGTGCTACATGACCCAAGATCTTTCTTGTGGGAAGGAAGATTTTAACATTAGCTTTTCAGATCATTAGCATCTGGAAATACATGGAAGATTGATGCACAAAGGTAATAAGGGACAGAGTAAAGCAGTTAGATTGTTGTTCTGGGGACATGAAGAATCATATCTTATGATTAAGCCGCTCTCTGGTCTCAAAAAGGACTTTCCTGCCTGGGCTGGCTTTGAACCATGATCCTCAGATTTCAGCCTCTTGAGTAGCTAGAATTATAGTCATGAGCCATTGGTGCCTGGCTGATTTTTTTAAGTCATCTTCCTCAAATGATTAAACAACATTTCATCCCATCTCCAAGTTCTGAATTCTCTATCCCAATAAATGGCTCTGCTATCTCTCAAACCAACCCAGAAGCTCTGACCCTTTCTCCTTGAGTCCAGTTCATTACCAACTCTTACCATTTAGGCTTTTCTCTCTGCCCACCATTGGCAGGTCCCCATTACTCTTCACCTGGGTACTTGTCTCATGCATGAACTGGCCCCTGCCTCTTTTTCTCACCTCTTGCTCACCAACTCTATGATAAAGTTATATTGAACTACTTTTGGCTTTTCCCAGGTGCCCTGTCACCTGTCTCATGCAGGTCATGAGGCAAGCTATTTCCTTAGCCAATACACTTTTCCAATTCTCCTCATTGCCTGGGTAGCTTCTTCATGCCTGGGCTTAGATATTCCTACTCCTGAACTCTTAAATCTGGATTTGTGTCTTATCCAACCCTCAGGGCACCCAAGCCAGCTTGAATTTCTTCTAGCTGATGGCTTCTCATATTCCTCTGTGCTTCTTGTGAATTATAAGCTCAATGAGGACAGAATTTATCCCTAAAAATCACTCAATAAATATGAATAAATATTACACATAGGAATAGGATGAGTCAATGATTTCATGTTTGCTACTGGTCCCTGGCTAAGTAAACACAGTTCCATCTTTCTCCTTTCATCTAAAGCATTGGCCAATAGAGAGAAAGGAAGACCTGAACTTTTAGTTCCTGAAGAATTATGTTCTTTGTCATGCGTTCCATATGCTTTCCTTTGCAAATACATTTGTTCAAATACTAAAATAAGAATGAGACCAATTCAAAGGCCTACTTCAATCCCACTCCACTGCCAACCAGGGTTAGAAATAGTGATCCTTTCATCGCATGGGCAATATCCACTCTGATACACTTTCTACTATTAAAAAATAATGCACAGAAGTGCTCAACATCACTGGCCATAAAAGAAATACAAATCAAAACAACTCTGAGATCCTACCTCACCCCAGTAAGAATGTCCATTATCAAGAAAACTAATAATAACAGATGCTAGAGGGGGTGTGGTCCAAAGGGAACACAACCACACTATTGGTGGGAGGGTAAACTTGTTTAACCACTCTGAAAAGCAATATGGAGGTTCCTCAAAAGGCTAAACATAAGAGCTTCCTTATGACCCAGCAACCCCACTTTTGGACATCTACCCAAAAGATTACAAGCAAGACCACACCAAAGCCACCAGCACAACTATGTTCATTGCACCACACTTTGTCATTGCTAAAATTTGGAACCAACCCAGATGCCCCTCAGTAGATGAGTGGATCAAGAAAATGTGGTACAGATACACAATGGAATTCTATGCCTCTACCAGAAAAAATGGCATTGCCCCATTCATAAGGAAATAGAAAGACTTGGGGAAAAAAATCATACTAAGTGAAGTGAGCCAGACCCAAAGAAACATAGACTCTATGGTTTCCCTCATTGGGAATATTACTACATGTCTAGGATAATCCTAGCAGGAGATCACAATAGCTCAATAGCTATGTCTACATGAACACATAAGATGATGCTAAGTGAAACAAACTCCTTATGGAAACAAGTGGTTCATCATTGTTGCTGTTATTGTCAGCATACCATGTGAAATTATGCCCTTTTTCTTTTGTCTTTCTTTCCCGTGGTTTTACCCCTGATGTCACTGTAACTGATTTTGGTACCCTGGGTATTATATATATGTGTGTATTGGAACTAGGCAAGGGAAAAGGAACATCAAAATGGTGAGACAAAGGATAAAAGACAAACCAAGGCAACAGCAATACTTATAAAACCGTATGGTGTAAACCACCTGCACAACTCATGGGGTGGAGGAGAAGGCGGGGGGAAAATGAGGGAGGAGGTGATAAGTTGGATAAGAAATGTATGAACTGCCCTACACATGAAACTGTAACCTCTGTACAGCACTTTGACAATAAAGAAATGAAAAAAATAATGCACAATGCACAACAGGATTAAATAAGCAACAAAGAGCAGAAATACCTGTGCACACAGTGGACTACAAAATGACTTGGTCTCCCCCATGAAGAATCACTGCCATTTGCTCCTGTCTTCTGTCCACTGCATGTCTGCACTGTCTTCATGTCACTGCAGAGAAAATTTTCAATCAACATTCAAATATGTATCCCAGTCTTTATAGAACAAAAATTGTAGAGGTAGGTGCAGTGAAGGGAAATCTCCAAATCTGGTTATTCAGATTGATTTTTGACTCTTTGCAATACTTATTTTAATTTCTTTTGATGTAGACCCAGTCACATACTTCTTTTAAACTGGAAGTCTAACTGAATTTGGTAGATTATATCTTTGGATATATTATAAATATTATATTTGGAAGATTATATATAAGCTTCTTAAAGAAGTTCAGGCTTTTTCACTTCCAAGTCTTTTACCACATTAGTAATTTGTGCATTTATTTATTTTTTTTGCCAGAATGAGACAGGGTAGGAAACATCCTCTTTTACTTGACTAGATTGTGAGCTCAAAAACATTCTTTAGATTACCTTTGATATGAATCTTCATTAAATTTTGGCCAAACTATTGCACCCAACTCCAAGTTAAAGATAAAAGAAGAGCCCTTGAGCCTCTGCAAATCTCCCTATACAAATCAGATATGGATTAGGGTGAGGGAATTTAATTCTATCACTAAGACTGCCAAAGGAGAACCAAAACTGGAGAGCTTGAGGGAGCTCATGGAGAGAAAGAAAGATTGTTCGACCAAAAACTGGAGAGCTTGAGGGAGCTAATGGAGAGAGAGAAAGATTGTTCTACAGCTCAGAGCTTCCCCGATATGGCAAAGCCTTGAGGACTAAATACTTCTCCCCACCAAACCCCCAGCTCCAGGACACAGGAGTTCACCACGCATAGATAATTAGCGAAACTGCTCTTCATCATGAGCACTTCAGGGCTGTGTCTCCATCTCTTGTGTTCTGGACCTGCAGCTTCCACTGGGTGCTGATATTAGGCCATCTCTTTCTGGAGCCACCTGGGCCTGCCCAGCCTGTTAGCTGTCATCTGTGTATCTCTGTGATATAGTCTGATAATACTCTAGGAAGTGTTAACAAGCTATGTAAGCCACTGAAGTCATCCTGAAATATAAAGGGCCTACTCACCCTGTAGTTCATTCTATGCTATTTTATGACTAAAAAAAAAATTACTTAAGGGAGGTACCTTGTTTGAGAACCATTTCTATATTTCTTAGTTTTACAGAAAGCATTAAAACCCTGCTTTAGGTCTTCTGAGATGTCAAAATCTAGGGTTCTTTGTCTCCCCTCCTTTTCAAAGTGCTTGGACATTTTTGCAAGTAACAAGATACAAGAATAAATGAAGTTATATTCTGTTCTTATCAACAATTAGTGCATTTTAATATACACAGAGGATGTTGCAAACTAGCCATTGACTGGGCACTGAATGAATAAATGAATGAGTTGACTATATCATTAAGATTCACTGGCAGGTTGGGTTTTAGCATTAAAGATGGCCTTTGCACTGGAGGAGAGATAGGTAGCAGCACTGCTGTCTTTCCCTTTCTCTTCTCTTCTTTCCGTCTAGAACACAGAGGTAGGAGCATGAAGTCTGGAGTTTTTACAGGCATCTTGTCATCACAGACCAAAGGCATGGAGGCAGAAAACCTGACACTAAAATGGTAGGAGAGGAAAAAAATAGTTCCTTTATTACCACCAATATTTGGGATCAAATTCAGAGCCTCATGCATGCTAGGAAGGTACTCTACCACTGAGCTCTGTCCCTCACCCTTTTGTTTGTATTTTCTCTTTGAGATAATGTCTCATTAATTTTGAGTTGACCTTCAACAAAATCTTCCCAGCTTTGCCTCCTTAGTAGCTGGGATTACAGGTGAGCACTATCATACCTAGCTAAAAGGTCTTTGACAACACTGACAAACAACTAGTTTGGCCCACCTTGGGGTTCCTTATTTCGATTTCTTTAATTTTCAATTAGGTCTTTTCCTATTTGTAGCTTAATGTAAGAGAAAGTCTTAGCAGCCACACAGTATGAGGATTCAGAACTATTTAATTGTTTGTGAACATTGAAGTAATAATATATGTGTTTGAGAGAGTGAGTATATGCTGCTACTGTGGCTTGAACTCCAGACCTAACCACTGTCCCTTAGCTTTTCTGTGCAAGGCTGGCAATCTACCACTTGAGCCATACCTCCACATCTGGCTTTTTGCTGGTTAATTGGAGCTATGACTCTCTCAGAATTAACTGCCCAGGTTGACTCTGAACCTTGATCCTCAGATCATGGTCTCCTGAGTAGCTAGGGATTATTTGTGTGAGCCAATGGTGCCTGGCTAGTTAAAGTAATAACATCTTATTAGCAATATTCACTGATGATGCTGGGGCTTATTAGAGACATATTCAAATTTAGCTGCCAAACAATCAACCAGAACAATACTTTAGGCAGTTTCCTTTATAAATGAATAGCAACCTTTGAACTTACCTAGCAATATGGATTTCTCCCCTGAAAATATTTCTATCAGTAAAGAATTGATTCTATGAGCAGGGCGCCAGTGGTTCATGCCTATCTCAGGAGGCTGAGAACTGAGGATCATGGGGTTCAAAGTCAGTGGGGGCAAGGAAGTCCATAAGACTCATCTCCCATAGACTACAAGAAAACCAGAAGTGGAACTGTGGCTCCACGTGATAGAGCCCTAGCCTTGAACAAAAAAGCACAGAGACAGCATCCAGGCCCCGGAGCTCAAGCCCCATGACCGACAGAGGAAAAAGACTGCTTCCATGAAGTAGTTGTCCAGAAGAAAATAAAATAAAAACAAAAGCCCTCAGGTAATTTACACGGGAGGCTATAATTTTGATCTCTCTTCATTTGGATTCCAGTTTGAACTCTAGAACTCCAAGAGTGAGAGGCAGAGCAGGCAGAGCGTTTGGATATTACAGCCGCAATGTAAAGCCAGCAGGGCTGGGGTGGGTGAGACAGACAACACAAGGGCAGGAGCCTGTCACACTCACCCACAGATCCACCAAGGGATATTGAGCAGCAAATGAGTGTCGGCTGTTCTCATCTTTGCTGATGAAAACCTCAAATCATTTGCTTCTGCATCTGGGAGTCAGATTAGCCCCAAAGATCCTGCAAGGGTGGTTAAATAGTGTCATTGAATATTTAGATAACGCTTGTGATCTCTTTCTCTCTCTGGAGACAGCAACTTAAACGTAATTCTGGATCTCAAAAAGAAAAAACAAAAAGAGAAATGAAAGTCTGCCCTCAGTTAACTGCGAGGCAATCAGATATGTCAAGCTCTCCCCTACCCTCAGTTCACTTCACATGGGCCTTTGCTTCTTAAGGCGATCCATGGCCTTGAAGTGAGAAGTGAGGGGTAAAGGTAAGTGGGGGGTCAGGCCCCATCACCCCAGAGAACTTCCTCCCTCTTTAGGTAGAAGGCTCAGCAGCCCCCGGGGAGGAACTGTGGTCTGGAAGCTATTAAATGAACACTAGCCTCACTTATCTATGGACTAGGAGGGTCGTTTCTGTGTGGTCCTGACTGACACATGGGGAGACCTCTGACTTCTCCAGTTTAGGTCTTTGGTTTTATTTGTAAGCTCTGGGTTGTTTTCCTTCTAGGAAATCTTTCCCAATGTGGACTAAACATCTTCCTAAGGAGGGAAAGCAAACAGTTCTGTAGAAAGAGCATAGTCCTTGTGTCTGCCTTCTTGAGACAGCAGTGCCCCTTAGGACTTGGGCACACAAAAATAGCTAACTGGCGCCACCTGGAGGAAAAGGGGCACCTAACCAAGTAGGATGAATACTTTAAAATCCCTGTAAGACTATAATGACAAATCCAAGCATCTTAGGAAATGTTTCAAAATGAAGTTTCTTACCCTTTTTCTCGCTCTTTCTGAAGTCATCTCTGCCAGTCACAGCCTGGGGCCTCTGGCTCGCACAAGACTACGACTTTAGAATTGACTCTTGTCCAAAGGAGGCCAATGTAATCAGTCACACAAAGGCTTTTGAGCTTGGTGACACTGCCATTGTCAGCTGCATCCCTCATTGCCCATGATGAGCACATAGGAAATAAATCTCAGCGACTCTCCCAGTGAGACTTGTGAGTCAGCTAGAGTGTTTGAAAAATCACGCTCACTAAGTTGAGTGATGGTGGCTCACATCTATGATCCCACCTAATCAGGAACCTGAGATTTGCATGGATAAACATACAAACAAACAAAAACAGAACATTAAGTTGGGCAATGGTGGTTCACATCTGTATCCTAGTTAATCAAGAGGTTGAGATTCGAGGATTGAAGGCAGCTCCAGTAAGGAGTCCATGAGACTCTGTTCCAATTAACCACCAAAAAGCCAGAAGTGGAGCTGTGGCTCAAAGGGTAGAGAACCAGCTTTGAACAAAAAAGCTAAACTACAATGCTCATGCCCTGATTTCAAGCCCCAGGACCAACACAAAAATAAACAGACAAAACAACAACAAAAAATACACAAAAAATTGGCTTCAATTTGGCCCCCTGATTATGAAGTATCAGATCAATTATTGGAAGTAAAATTTGTGTTTCATTTTTTCTTTGTTTTCTTTCAGTGCTGGGCAATCAATCCAAGGGCTCTGTGCATACTAGGAAAGTACGACTAAGCTATATCTCACCTTGAAATGTGTTTCTATTTTAGTATAGAGTATGTAAGTACGTAACTATATAAGTACAGAGTACTTACGATGAGTCAGGGACTATGCTTAGCTCTTCATAAATATTAATGTATTGATATATTTACTTGGTTTTCTCAACAATAGCAACCAAGGGGCCATCATTAACTGGCCTTAACTTGCAGACACCATTATGAAGGAAGGGTTGAGTAACTTGTCCAGGGCCACTCAGCTCTAATCACATGACAGGTCCAGGATTTCTGGAGATAGAATCTGAGTTCCTTTCTACTTTCCCATGCTGCGACCCTCCAATTAAAGAAAAGAAATATCCTCAATTGGAGTTGAGAACAAACATTTCTATTTTAGCTTTTATATGTGGAATATATTTTATTTGCATCTAAATATAACCATAGTATAGGAATGAATATGTTCTCTGATACATTAGACAAATGTTCTCTTTCCTAATGGAATTACTTTAGAAACCAAAAGCAGAAAGATCTCTGAAAAATATCCAACTATTTGGAAATTGCATAAAATAACTTCTAAATAAACATTAATCAAAGAAGAATCAAAAGGAAGTTAGAAGTATTTTGAATTGAATGAAAATATACTATGTGAAAAATCCGTTGGCAAGCTGCCAGAGCAGTGCTTAGAGGGGAATTCATATGCTTTCAGGTTTTTTTACTCAAAATGCCTGGGACCAGAGTGTTTCTGATTTGGGATGTTTTCTGATTTCAGAATATTGTCATAGACTTTATCAGTTGTGCTTCACTAATAAAAAAAATTCCCAATCTCATATGCTCTGAAATACAATTTTTTTTTTTTTTTTGCCAGTCCTGGGCCTTGGACTCAGGGCCTGAGCACTGTCCCTGGCTTCTTCCCGCTCAAGGCTAGCACTCCGCCACTTGAGCCACAGTGCCGCTTCTGGCCGTTTTCTGTATATGTGGTGCTGGGGAATCGAACCTAGGGCCTCGTGTATCTGAGACAGGCACTTTTGCCACTAGGCTATATCCCCAGCCCCCCTGAAATACAAAATTTTTGAACATCATATCAGCACTCAAAAATTTTTGAATTTCTTTACTTGGTGTGGGGGGGGGGGGTGGAACAGAGATCAGGAAGATCACAGCTTAAGAATAGTCCAGAAAAAAAGACCTCCATCAAAGCAAAAAGACCACTGAGGTGTTGCTCAAATGTGAAGTACTTGCCTAAGCCATTGTGAGATGCCAAATTCAAAGGAAATTTTATTTTTTTTTATTGAAGATGTTTGCTAAACCTATAGTATGAAACACCTATTTTAGAAATGAAGAAGATCTCAAATCGATGACATCAGCTTCCATTTTAAGACACGGGGGGTGAGGGTAAAGAGGAGAATAAGCTGAATTCAAAGTAATCAAAAGCGAGGGAATAAAAAATACTATAATGGGAAGCAAGAAAATAGACACAATAAAGAAAACAGAAACAATAGAGAAAATAAGTAAAACCAAACTAAGTTTTTTTTAATTTTAGAAAATTGGTAAAATTATTAAGCCTCTAACCAGATTGATAAGGAAAAAGAGGGCAGGCGTCACTATAGACTTTACAGATGCTCAAAGGACAAGCCAAACCAGGCATTGGTGGCTCACGCCTGTAATCCCAGCTATTGAGATCTAAGATTTATGGTTCAAAGCCAGCCTGGGCAGGAAAGTCTGTGAGACTCTTATCTCCAAGAAAACTACTCAGAAAAAGCTGGAAAGGCTCTGTGGCACAAATGGTAGAGTGTGAGCCTTGAGCAAAAGAAGCTAAGGGACAATGCCCAGGTCCTGAGTTTACACTCCAGGACCGCACCAATAAAGAAATAAATAAAAGCTGAGCCAGCTGTGTGGTGGTCCATGCTAGTCCCCACAAAAATCCATATGTTGACATCGCCATCCCAAATAGATAGTATTTGGAATTGCAGTATTTGGGAAGTTATTAGATTATGGGAGTAGAGCTTTCATAAATGGGTTCTGTAACCTTAAAAAGAAAAAAAACCCTCCCTCCTCCTTCCCCACCCCCCAGGCCATGGAAGTTATCATGAAATTAGCCCTGTATGGACCCAGAAATGAGAACTCATTAGACACGAGTCTGTCTTCATCTTGAGCTTGGACTTCTAAATGTCCAGAGCTGTGAGAAGTCCATCCCTATCTTCTCTAAGCTCTTCTGTTTGTGTCATTTTCTTTAGAGCAGCCCAACAAAATGAAGGCACACAGAAGGAGAGCTGTGTGCAGAGTCTGGGTGAGCCCTGAAGCATGAAGAACTTCATGGTGTGGACACTGTATCTATTAGGCACAGAGTCTCTGAAGACTCTTTTTCTCTCTGAAGAATTTTAGAAAGGTAAGTGATGTCATCACAGCAAGGTATAATCCCATCTATGGATTTAAAACACTTTCTACATTCTGTAGATGCACAAGCTATAGTATTGAACCTATAAAACTCTTGCTTCTTAAGCATATACATGTGGGAAATACTCATGCTGCACATGTGATGTCTGAACTCATCAAGGCAGATTTAGACACCTTTAGTTAGCCAGGAAAGCATCAAGGGACTTGTAGAGTGGTTTTGTTTTTTTCACTTGAGCTCAAATCAGTCTAGAAATAAGAGACTCATTACTAGATCCACAGTCATGTCTGTAGGCCTTGTAAACACATATGGTATTTATTAGGGGCTATCTATGGGTAAGGAAGTCTAAAATAAATCTGAGGGCATGACATAAACAATTATAGTGTTTATGGACAATAGGTGGACAATAGGACAACATGGAAATTATTGCTAATCCTAACAAATTTTCATGGAGTGTGAGCAGTATGGGTACAAAAACGAAGCAAATTAAAGAAACAGAGGGCAAATAGCAAACAGATATTAATAAATGAGATTGGGGGAATATGAGTGAGATATAGTGTGTACAGAAGCAGATCCTTAGGGATACTGACAGGTTGAGGCCAGGATGCATCAACAGTGGGAGATGATAAAGCTGTAAGCATATGAGGGCACAGTTGGTCAAGGTTAAGGAAAAAAACAGAAATGAAACATTAGTGGATGGCAGTATTTCTTCCCTTCAATATGGAATAGACTAGAACAGGCAGGGATAGATAAAGGTACAGAACCCTCTGCTAGGTGAGGAGCTCTGAAATCAGAAAGTTCTCATGTGCTCCACTCTTGACCCAACACCCAACTGACCCAGCCCCCTTCTGGCCCAGCCCTCCTCTGACCTAGCCTCCAAGCAACTGAGGGAGAATATAATAATACTACCATCAATGGGGATGCAATAGCAACTACCCCTCGGTGGGCTGACTGAGTTCCAAACAAATGAATTAGAGCTCAAAAAATGCAGAGAAGCCCAGCACCAGTGGCTCACACCTGTAATCCTAGCTACCAGACCGGAAGTGAAGCTGTGGCTCAAGTGGTAGAGCACTAGCCTTGAGCACAAAGAAGCTCAGGGACTGGGACAATGCTCAGGCCCTAAATTCAAGCTCCACAACTATGGGGTAACAAACAAACAAATCCAGAGCAATATATGTACTGATGTATACTTGTATTTTTCTAAAATCAAGTTTAGACCAAATTAAAACAAGAATCCAAGTTGCTACAAGAAGCTGAGCTGGGGTCACAGGTGTTGATTTTTTTTATATCCTGGAGTTCCATTCTCATTCTAAAGAACCCTCATCCAGAGCAGTGCTCCAGTCCACAAGATCCTGTACTTCCTCTTCCCACATCTCCTCAGAGTCATCCCAGAGTGGGACTTCATGTCTTTGATCTTCTGTTTCAGAAACCTTAGTGTCTCTATCTGGTTCTGATTCGGATGCAGAAGAAGCTGTGATGGGAAATAGAACAAAAGAGACAGTGAATGGATTTGGCAAGAAAAATGATGGGAAGAGACATGTTTAAGCATTGGTAGCCAAATGTTGATAATCATCTGAGTGATTTCAAGTAGACTTTAGAAAGCTTCCTAAATTTCGTGCTTACAGTGACCTTTGTCACAAATCATACTTTTCTTGCTGTTGAATCTTTTCATTCTTGGCTAATTCATCCATTTGATTTATATTTACCACATACTCACTGATTTGTATTTTAGGGAAAGATGTCTGTGAAGCATAATGGGTAAGAAGGTAGGGACTTTGATGCTGTTTTAACAAAATAAGTTATAAGGGCTCACATTCTAATTACATTATATTTTTAAGGTCTTTCTCAAGATATATCCTAGAGTGTCCCTACTTAGTAATTTTTTTAATCTTAGAATAATCTGGATAGTAAAAAAATAATAATTTTTTGTTTTGATTTGTAGGATCTGGTTACTATTCAACCCTGCTTGCCTGTTTGAGTTCCATTAGGAAAACAGAGCCTAATAAGTAATAGATAAAAAGAGATTTTTAAGGGATGAGGGTATGGCTTGGTGGCAGAATTACCTGCCCAGCAAGTACAAGATCCTGAGTTTGAACTTTCAGTGAAACCAAAAAGAAAAAAAGAGGGGGATTTAATAGAGAAACTAAAAATTATTCAGGTGAGTAGACTCAGGGGAGGGATGGCCTGAAAGCTATGTGTCAAGAAATATAAAAACTACCAGCCCCTATATTAGACTGATTCACTAAGAGGAACTGAGAAGTCAGTTAGGCATTAATGTACATATATACCTAGAATTACCTCCCATTTTTTTTTAACATTTTGGAACTTAGCCTTAAATTTTAAGTCATGTTTTAACCAACTAAAAAGTGTGATATACTTGAAAGTATAAGAAACCCAGTTTTTAGGAGCTTCAACTCCTATGTGAGTGGTTTACTAAATTTTGCTAGAAAAAGTTGAAATGAGCATTAAAGAAGAACACACATCTTAAGACTCATACATATTTGAGCTGAATGAATATTTCAACTTATTGTTATAAATCATAATTTAGTTCTAAATAAACAACAAAACCCTCAAACAATCTGAAGCTAATTTACTTGGAGTTGGGCAGACAGATAATCTTTCAACCCTATAGCTGACTTCATGAGGCATTCTATTCTCTCTAGCAAGCCGGTATTTGGTGGCAGCAAACCTGCAAAGAAAACAAGAAGAAATCATCTTAATTCCACCCAAAAATTTGGGAAGAATGTTTTGGGACGTGAATATTATAGCTGAGAAAAATATATCAAGTAAACCCAATGGAAAAGATAACTATAACATATAGGTTTTGAATGATGGGTTTTAAACATGGTGAATTTCTCATTGCTCGATAATAGGTAATATATTAGTTTAACACATGCTTCCCAAAAGAATAGTAATAAAAAAAAGCAACCCAGGGAAATTTCTTCAAAAAAGATCATATTTTAAGGCAAAAATCAAACTTTAACAAATACTAAAAACAGAAATAATTTCTTGTGCACCCTTAGTTCCTATAGAATAAAATTGGAAATCAATTGCGAGAGAAGATATACAAATGCATGGCTACTGAATAATATACTTTTGAATGATCAGTGTGTCAATAAAGAAATCAGGGAGGAGATCTTTAGAAATCCTGCAATCTAATGTAAAGGAAACACAACTTACCAGAACCTTAGGATACAGAAAAGGCAGTTTCAAGAAAGAAGGCTGGAGAGTGCCAACTTAAAAATGCCAAGGCTGGGCACTGGTGGCTCACACCTATAACCCTAACTCAGGAGGCTAAGATTTGAAGACTTGTGATTTGAACCAATGTAGACAAATCCAAGAGATTAATATTTCCAATTAACCAGCAAAAAGCCAGAAGTGGAGGTGGCTCAAGGGATAGTGCTAATTTTGAGTGACAAAACTAAGAGAGACCATAAGGCCCTGGGTTCAAGCCCCAGTACCAGCACAAAAGCAAAATAAAACAAAATGAAGAAAGATCTCAAACTAATAACATACCTGATTTTTAAAAAAAACAAGAACACGCAAAACCCCTAAGTAGTGATGAAAAAATAATAAAGATGAGGATGGAAATTAGTAAAATAGACACTAAAAGAATACAAGGGATCAATGAAACAAATAGTAGGTTCTTTGGAAAGATAAAACAAGATGATAAAACTGTAGCCAAACTAGACAAAAGAAAGAAAAGACCCAAATCCCAAATTAATTTTTTAAAAGAGAGATAATTACAACAAATGCCACTGAAATCCAGAGGATCACTAGGGAATATTTTGAAAACACATTACAATAAATTGGAAAATCTAGAAAAGGTTAAATTTCAACACATATAACCTACTATGAGAATTGAATCAAGAAGATATCAACAACTATATCTATAATGAGATTAAACTAATAATAAAGAAAATGAGACCATATAGATTGAATGCTGAATTCTAGCAGGGTTTTTAAAGAGCTAATAGTAATGCTTCTTAAGTGATTCCATAAAAAGAAGAGAAGAGAATGCTATGAAACTGTTCTCTTTTGGTTAGTTGTGGCACTTGAATTTAGGACTTGGGCATGGTCCCTGAGGTTTGTTTGTTTTGTTTTGTCCTTTATTTATTTATTTTTTTTTTTACTCAAGGCTAACATTCTGCCCCTTTAAGCCAAAGCATCACTTCCAGTTTTCTAGTGGCTAATTGGAGATAAGAGCCTCAAAGACTTTCCTGCCTGTGTTGGCTTTGAACCACAATCGTTAGATTCCAGCCTCCTGAACTGCTAGGATTGCAGGCCTAAGCCACTAGCCCTCGGCTATAAACTTTGTTTTATGAAGCCAATATTACTGTGATACCAAAACCAGATAAAGAAAACTACAGACCAATTTTCCTGATGAACATAGGTATAAAATTTTGCAATAAAACACTTGCAAACAGAATTTCATAATGCATTAAAAAGATAATATGCCATGATCAAGTGAGTGTTATTCTAGACATGCAAGGATAGTTCAACATACTCAAATCAAAATCCAGGGCAAAAATCTCACGATCCTCTGAATAGGTACAGAAAGGCTTTTGACTAAATTCAACATCCCTTCATGAGAAAAGCCCAAAGGAAACTAGGAATAGAAGAATTGTGTGTCATTATAATAGAGGCTATACATGAGAAACCTATGGGCAACATCATACATACATACATACATACATACATATGGGGAAAACTAAAAGCTTTTCCTCTAAAATTGGGAATGGAACAAGAGTGTCAAACTCTCTCCACTCTTATTCAATATAATGCTTGAATTCTTAGCCAGAGTAATAATACAAGGAAAAGAAATAAAAGGCAATACTAAAAAGAAAGGAAGGAATCAAATTATTGCTCTTTGCAGATGATGTGATCATATACTTGAAAAACCCTAAAAGCTTAACTCAAAACTCAGTCATTTTTTATACTAGTAAGAAATACCCTGATAAAAATGAGTGAAAGTGTCATTCACAATAGCCTAAAAAAAAATGAACATAATACTGAGGAATAAATTTAAGGAGGTGAAAGACATACAATAAAAACTATGCGACACTGATAATAGAAATTGAAGAAAACACCAGAAGACAGAAAACTTTCTATATTCCTAGATTGATAGAATCTATTTTGTGAAAATGACGATTACTGAAAAATGTTCTATAGAATCCATAAAATTTATCAAATTTACATTGACTTTATTAAAAGGAAAAGAAAAATATCCTAAGATTAATATGGAAACACAAAAGGCCCAGAATGGTCAAAGTAATCCTGAATAATACTGACAGTATCAGTAATATTTGATTTCAAATTACATCACAGAGTCAAAAACAACATGATATTGGCACAAAACGGACATAGATCACTGGGATAGATTATAAGACCAATAGATAAACCTATTCAGTGACAGCCACCTGATGTCAGAAACATATTTCAGAGAGAAGGTCTTTTCAACAAATGGTACTGGGAAAACTGGGAATCTATATGTAGAAGATTGATCCCAATTTCTATACAAAAATAATTGAAAATGATTGTAATGTAAGGATTAACTTTGAAAACACTTGAAAGATGGTATACAACACTAATAGCTAAAAATTAGAGTAAAAGTTGACAGATGAGATTGCATTAAATTACAAAGCTTCTTAATGGTAAAGGAAATAACTGAATAAAGAGGCAGAATACAGAATAGGGGAGTTTTTTCTAGCTACTCATTGGGATTAATACCCAGAATATATATAAATCTCAAAAAAAATAGAAAGTAAAAGAACAATGTAACAAGTAAACAAGCAAATGAATTGTCTAGACAGTCTTCAAAAGAAGTACAAATGGCCAATAAGTACACACAAAAAAGTTCAGCATTGGTTATCAAGGAGAGGCAAATTAATACTATACTAACATTGTGTCTCACCTCAGTCAGAATCACTATCACATAGAAAATAAGCAAAGAACAGTGGTGGTAAGGATGGAGTGGGACCCATATAAACTATTGGTGGTAATGTAAATTAATGCAGACATGGTGGAAATCAGCATGGTGCATCCTCTAAACACTACAAATAGAAGTAACATATGATCCAGCTATCCCACTCTGGTGTATATACCTGAAGAACTCAAAGTCTGCAGACTATAGAGATACCTGTTAAACACCTATTTTATTGCAATGCTATTCACATTAGCCATGAATAGACTCAGTCTAGGTGGTTATCAACAGACAAATGGATAAGGAAAATTTGGTATATATACATACATATATATATATAATATATACAAAGTATCACTCAGCCATAAAGAATAAAGTTATGTCATTTATAGAAAATTGGATAGAACTGGAGATTACATTATTACATTAAGTGCAATTAGCCAGACTTAGAAAGACAAATATTGCCTGTTTCCTCTCATGTAGAGAATATAGGTTTATTTTTAAAAATATGTGAAAGTAAGCGAACTATCAGGAAACAAGAAGGGCATCAGCTGGGTGAGGATACATGGATATGAGTAATATTGTGAAAGTAATAAAAATACCATGTGATATAGCAAAGGCCACCATAACAAATTAACATAAATTTGGTCATTTAAAACACAGAAGTGTCCCTTCCTTTTCTGGGCAGATATGTTCTAGGATCCTCAATGGATGCTTAAAGTCATAGTACCAAACAGAATATTCTATGATTTTCCTGTGTATTCCCACATAAATTTAACACCTTTTCCACCTCACTAAGCACTCATTACATACTGTGGCCATACTTTTGAAGTGTGAGGGGTAACAGCAAAACTATCATGAGTTTCTTTTTCCTTCATTCCAGTTTCATTTACTGAAGTTCATTTTCCCCCACAGATCATAACAAGCTCAGCATATGACTCTTTTTTTCTTCTTGAGTCAAGAACTTCTTTTTGCTTATTGAGTCACCTTTTCACCTAAATAACAACATTCAACTTTTCACTTAAAGGAGCCATTTACAGCAGCTCTTTGGCAATAAACATTTTCAGCATTTGTATTGTTGGTGTTTTTGCCATTCTTAAGTAAATGAAAGGTACTTGTTTGAATTTTTCAAATGTTAAATCAAGGTTACACTTCTGATATAAACCCCACTTAGCCATGATTAATTACATAATTTAAAATCGTATTTTTACATTAATTTTTAAATTATCTTATGTTTTTGTTAGTCATGAGGCTTGAACTCAGGACCTAGGCACTGTCCCTGAGCTCTTTTGCTCAGGACTCGTGGTCCACCACTTTGAGCCACAGTACCGCTTCTGGTTTTATGGTTCGAGGTAAGAGTCTCAATGTATTTTCCTGTCCTGGCTGGCTTTGAACCATGATCCTCAGATTACAGGCTCCTGAGTAGCTAGGATTACAGGTGTGAGCCACCTGTGCTCAGCTTTATTTTTCTTTATCTTTGAACAGTAACACATAGATGTTTCAATCCAACATATCAGTTTGTGAGTGTACTTTAAAAATCAAAATTATGCATTGATTAAAATTATGTGAGTTGTATTCAATTTGCTAAAATTTCACATATGTGTGTATACATATAACATACATATTCATATACATACTAAAACATTGTATATATTGGAAAGATGTGGTATATACTAGAAAGATATGGTTTATATTAGAATTAGGAAATTATGCTTTCCATACATGTGAGGAAAATTTTTCAAGTGAAGCCACTGGGTATGTTGTTATCTTTGTGTTAAAGCCTTTATCTATACATTAAATTTCTTGATTAAATATAGGATTAGTCAGGATATTAATTTACAATCCTGCTTCAAAATTGAATTATATATATATATGATTACTATTTTGCAGTGCTGTAATCAAACATAGGACCTCACACATGTAAACTAGTGTTCTACCAATGAACTACATTCTCAGCCTTTATCCATCCTTTGTGCCAGTCATTGGGCTTGAACTCAGGGTTTGGGCACTGTGCCTGAGATTTTGTGCTCAAGGCTAGTACTCTGCCACTTGTGCAACAGCTCCACTTTTGGCTCTGGTTTTGGGGTTTTTGTTTTGTTTTGTTTTTGTTTTTGTTTTTTTTACAGCTAATTGGAAATAAGAGTCTCATGAATTATCTTGCCTGGGCTGGCTTTGGACTGCAATTCTTAGATCTCAGACTCCTGAGTAGCTAGTGTTATAGGTGCAAACCATCAGCTTATCTATTTCTTTTTGAGCTCTGCTAAGTGTTGTGTTTTGAAGATTATTTTCATTTTATCTATGTGGTTGGATTAATTATCCTGAAGGCTAATTAGGAGATAATCATTGAGTTTATCTAAAGTCCCTTCAATTGTGTGATGTTGCCATGCTAGCTAGCTAGAACACAATCCCTAGCTCTGTGTGAGCCTTGAGTTAAATCCGTATGATTTTGCTTTCCTTGGGGCAATAAGACCTTAAAAATTTCCCCTATCGATAAACCTTTATCTTCAAAAATGTTATTTTATTATTTAACCATTCATGCTTTTATATAACTGAAAACACAGATTATAGACACAAAATTGTTTAGTATTGCTATAAGGAATGTAAATGAAATGACCGTGAAATAAAATGCCATCATCACTGGGTTAAAAGTAAAATGGGAAACCTTAATACTTAGTTCACAGACCTTCCCTGACTGGGGTAACACTGTAAATAGCACCCCATGTTCTTGCAAAGTAGGAGAGACCATAGCAAGAGCCATAAAATTTCCGGTCCCCTACTGTGCCTGCCCATTCCTATCCCAGCACTGGGAACCCTGTCCCAGTGGGACTTCAGGGTTTCCTTCTCCTTCCTCCTCCTTTCTTCTGGTAAATCACAAAATATGCCCCTGACCATATGACCCCCTTCCATCTCTCCAGTCGGGGAGGAAATGGGCCAGGCTGAAGTCAACCCACACCTTATAGTTCTCTGGCCATGAGGGAGGGGGATTGAAGGAGGAGGACAAAAAGGAAAAGAGGAGGAAGAAAGAACAGGAGAGAGGAAGGTAGAGAGAGAAAGGAGGATGGAGAGCAAAGGGAGGAGGAAGAGAAAGGGAGAAGTGGGACAGAGAGGGAAATGGAATCCATATGCATTTTTGACTCATATCAAAACTATATTTTTGGAGCAAAGACAAGGGGAAGCAGCCTTAAGCTATGGTGTTTGTAACGTAACAGGATCTGCCAAAGTCTGTGCTACAGTCACAACTCTATATTGATGTTCTAGAGCTAAGTCAGAGAAAGAAATGGATTAAATAAACACACACAAGAGGAGACCAAAAATGAACACTTTTTTTTAAGGTCAAAGAGCTGAAAAGTTTGTGGGAGAAAAATGAGTAATTACTTTCTGAGACTGAAAGAGCAGTCCCTAAGCCAGACACAGTCTCATTTATGTTCCCATACACACACCCTCAACCCAGCCCTGGGTACCAATAATGAGCAGGATCCCTTCCATCTCCCACTGTCCTTAGAACCTCCCCTCTCCCAGCTCCAAAGCCTTCTGAGGCTTCTATACTTGATAGGAAGGCTTCTTGTGGCATCTTGTAGGCTTTTTAGTAAGTGTGCATCTTTGGAAATTTATTTATTTATTTTGCCAGTCCTGGGGCTTGGGACTCAAGGCCTGAGCACTGTCCCTGGCTGCTTTTTTGCTTAAGGCTATAGCTCTACCTCTTGAGCCACAGCACCACTTCCAGCTTTTTCTGTTTATGTGGTACTGAGGAATCGAACCAGGGCTTCATGCATGCAAGGCAAGCACTCTACCACTAAGCCACATTCCCAGCCCCAGAAATTTAATTTTTATTATCTAAAGTTTTCCTGCATGCCTTCTTTATAAAATGGAGATAATTTCTTATTTTTTTGGAAAGTTTTGCAAACAAATGGCTACCATAGGTATGAAAGGTAAGCTAGAAGGGAGGGATATTGGAGCAGTTTTAGTACTTTCTGTGTGTATGCGTGCTGGTCCTGGGGCTTGAACTAAAGACTTGGGTCTTTTGAGCTTTGTGCTCAAAGCTACTGCTCTACTACATAAGCCATGGCTCTATCACTGGCTTTTTGGGGGGGGCTGGGAGTGGGGGTGGGGAGGATTAATTGGAGATAAGAGCTTCACAAAGTTTCCTGCCAGGGATGGCTCCAAACTCAATCCTCAGATCTCAGCTTCCTGAGTAGCTAGGACTACAGGTGTGAGCTTCCAGTGACTGGCTATTTGAGAACTTCTTGAAGCTTCAAGCTTTCTGCCTCTAACATCCAAGCAGAGACAAAAGTAATTGCCTGGCAGAATTATTATTCTTATTTGCTTTTCACGTTTTACTTTTTCAGACTTTTGTGAATTCTAGACATACGTTCTACCACCGAGACACTCTCAGCCAGAAATTACTTTTATAGGGATTTTTTTGAACCTGTGTTTATATCGTTTCTCCTATCCTTATTTTTTTTTCCTATTGTTCCTCCTATCACCCACCATAATAGGAGAAACTTCGAATGCTAGCTCTTACTTTGACCACAAGATGGCACTGAAGGTTAATCTTTGGAGAATTAAAAGGCTAGAATTTCTCGAAAATGTATTAAATACATAATTATGCAAGCCTATGAAAACAATGTTTGAATTAAATTACCCTGAAAGGGTAACACAGATATTAATTAAGTTAATGTAGTCAAATGAACATTTTCTATGTAACTAGAGAATAGGCAAACCAAATATGCACACATAAGAGAAAGAGTACTCATAATTGTCATCTAAAAACATACAAAATCAACACAAAGTATCTTAGAAATTATACATACCAACTTCCTAATTTATAAGACAAGACAGCTGGGCACCAGTGGCTCATGCCCATAATCCTAGCTAATCAGGAGGCTAAGATCTGAGGATTTCTGTTCCAAGGAAAGTCCTTGAGATTCTTATCTCCAATTAACCAGCAGAAAGCAGGAAGTAAAGCTATGGCTCCAAATAGTAGTGTGCTAGCCTTGAGCAAAAATAACTCAGGAACAGCACCCAGGCCTTCAGTTCAAGTCCCATGACTGACAAAAAAAATAGGACAATTAAGATCAAATAGCATTTACAAATATAACAAAGTTTTGTATTAATATTTGATATAGAACTGATTTTTTTCTTAAAAGGGGAAAAGTCACATTGTTTGATAACAAAATTTAATGTTGACACATACAAACCAATTCATCCACAAAAGGTAGATCTGATGTGTGCTTGCAGCTTTGTAGACAAAATGTCTACACTCACCTGGATTTTTGTATGAACTAGTAGTTAAACAGGAAAAACTTGTTTATCACCAATAACTTTGGGCAAACTGGTTAATCTTTTTGGTACATCTGTGTTGATTACTGACAAACTAGAGATGCCCTCTACTTCCAGGTTTATAAAAATCCCCTAAGGGGTAATGTCAGGGGAGGTGAGCCAGTGGAACCAGGCAGCAGGGAGCCTGGTCTTGAAGCTGTGCCACAGGGCAAGCCAATTGTGATGCTGAGGTGTAGAGGTTGATTAGGTGTGGCTTGGAAGGCAGCTAATAGATACTTCTGTGTGTTATTCAGCTGGTGACCAGCAGTACATTGGGAATGGAGAATGCCTGGAGTCATGGATGGGACTTTCCATATATCTGTCAGTCAGCTTTCTGTCACTGTGACAACACACCTGCTGAGGTACTCAACTTATAAGGAAGAAAGATTAATTTTGGCTCATAGTTTCAGAGGTTTCAGTGGATGACCACTTGGTACCAACATTTGGGCCTATGGCCTGGCAATAGAACATCACGAGTATAGAACACTTCTAACCTCATAGTAGCCAGAAAGTAAGAGGCAGAAAGGAAGGGGCTTGCCTAACACCCCTAATGACTCTAATGATCTTTCTTCTACTAGGCTTCACCTCTTAAAGGTTCTACCACTTTCCTGTAGCACCAGTCTTGACATTAAGCTTTGAGTAGATGGTCTTTTGTGAGACACTTAAGACCCAGGTTATAAAAACCTGCTATGTATGGAGAAGAGAAATCTTCTTTTTTGTCAGTTGTGGGGCTTGAACTCAAGGCTTCAATGCCATCCCTGAGCTTTTTCTGCTCCAGGCTAATGCTTTACCACTTTGGGCCACTTGTGGTTTTCTGGTGGTTAACTGGAGATGAGTTTTACCAACAGTCCTGCCCTGGCTGACTTTGAACTGGGATCCTCAGATTTCAGCCTCCTGAGTAGCTAGGATTACAGGTGTGAACCACTGCTGCCCAGCTAGAAATATTCTTTTCTAAGATTATATTGAATAGAAAGCTTCACCAGAATTAATAACTTTAGAAAGTTTTCTTGCTGCCAAAGTTTAGACTACTGATACATATTTTTCTGTTATCACATAACAAATCATTCACCATGGAGTATGACACATAGTTTTACATGTGCATGAATAAGAACACTGAGAAGAATAGCTTTCATTATTTTTTAATTTTACCTTTCACTATTTATCTAGAGAAAATAAATGTAAACTATTGATTAGATTCTAGATTTATATTTCCTCATATCTCAAAAATAAAACATTTGCATGAACACTCAATTAAAACAATAGGAATGAAAAAAGAGGCCTTAGAAATAAACACTAAAATCAGACGGTTGGCTAATGAGCATTTATGAGCTGATTATGATGACAGTGGATTTCTAATAATAGTAACTAAGATGTGCTGAATTCAAGAACTTGCATAAAATAATTATAATAGTCATTTATATTTCCAGCTTTCAATCCTTATTTCTGACTAAATTCTAGTATTCTTAATACAGAAAAACAGATTAGAATGGATTTGAGCCAGGCATGGTGGTACACTTCTGTAATGCCAGCCTCAGGAAGCTGAAGTAGGAAAATAGTGAGTTCAAGGCCAGCTGGGGCTATATAGTAGAACTCTGTGTCAAAAATGCAAGAAAGGGGGCTGGGATATAGCCTAGTGGCAAGAGTGCCTGCCTCGGATACACGAGGCCCTAGGTTCGGTTCCCCAGCACCACATATACAGAAAACGGCCAGAAGTGGCGCTGTGGCTCAAGTGGCGGAGTGCTAGCCTTGAGCAAAAGGAAGCCAGGGACAGTGCTCAGGCCCTGAGTCCAAGGCCCAGGACTGGCCAAAAAAAAAAAAAAAAAAAAAAAAAATGCAAGAAAGAATGGACCTTAAAGCACTATAGCTAGGCTTTTTTTTTTTCTGAAATTACCTATCTTTTGCATTTAATCCTTTCTTAAATGAGGAAAGATAGTAGGTATGCATTTTCGATGAACATTAACTGAATGCCTTCTTTTTGCCGGGGACTATGCTAAGTGTGGAGAATGAAAAGCTATAGGAATGCCCTTGCCCTGGGCACTTGCACAAATAGATGAATTTCCACATCATAGGAGATAGGAGAGAGGAGCAGACACATAGATGATAGATACATAGATTGACAGATAGATAGACAGATACATACATACATACATACATACATACATACATACATACATACATGGAGGGAGAGGTGGGGAAAGAAAGGAGGGAGCAGAGGACTACAGGAGAGAAGAATACAAGAGCAGGAATAAGGAACACAGGGCGACAGGACTAGAGAACAGCAGGAAGGAGCAGCTCAGGAACTGAGATATTTGGGCACATGGGGGCAGAGAAGCAAAAGGAAACATTGGTATAACTGGAATAAAATAATGTGGTCAAGGTAGATGGTGTTTTTCAACCAAGAAAATTTTACATTTTAAAAAATGTATGTTTACAGAAATGTTCAACCTCTGAAAGTTGGGGAGTATTAGCTCTCACCTTCCCTCTCCTTGGAAGTGAATATTTGTTGAATGCTATGTGCCAACATCATATGATTTTAAATATATATGATCTCACTCATGAGATTCAATGTCATGCCAGGGAGATAAGAGCTCTATTTGACAGATGAGGAAAAATGTTCAGAGAGGGTAAGAACTCCTTGTGATTCTGAAGCCTCAGCTTCTTTGTAAGGCTTTGTCCAAAGAAAGATTTTCAATCAGTAGATTGAATGAAGGCCACAGTAGAAAATGCATGATCCCAGTGGTTCCTGTGGGGACTTGGCTATATGCTAGACATCCTATGAAGCACCTTACATATTTGGATTTTGGAATGCTTACAACCTCTTTGGGAGGTACGTGTGTTTATTAAGTACTATTTATCAAATAACAAAAGCAGCAAAGTCACAGTCATAACTCACCGGACTAAGATTCAGATCTAGGTGGTTGGGCTTCAGGCTCCTGACTTGAAGTCTTCTAGAGTCCATCTCTTAACTCAGACCAAATCCCAACTCTATTCAACCAGCCAAGAGCCAGTTAACAAAGACATGACAGATAAAAGGCACAAGCAGGGACGAGATCTTAAGACCTTACATATTAGAGGAAAAAAAATGTCAACATGGTTTAAGAGATGATGAGAGCAGAGAACTGGAAAGACAGTAGGAGAAGCATGAGTCAGTGGTAGAAGACAGTTTTAACATGATGCAAATAGTTTTTAATTTGCAGTTTCTGATTTTGTGGAACAGATGCTTGTAAGCACAGCATCTTCAAACATGGATTAAAAACAAATGAGTTGGTGGTGTAAGTAAACTGAACACCTCAGGGGGGGAAAGGGTAAGGGGGAGGGGGGAGGGGGATATGAGGGACAAGGTAACAAACAGTACAAGAAATGTATCCAATGCCTAAAATATGAAACTGTAACCTCTCTGTACATCAGTTTTATAATAAAAACTTAAAAATGATTTTGTATAAAAATAAATAAATAATAAAAACATAAAAACAAACAAACAAAAACAAACAAATGAGTTGGGCATGGCGGGACATTCCTATAATCCCTGCATTTGAGCATCAAGAGTTTGAAACCAGGCAGAATTACATAGCAAATTGAAGCCCACCCTAAGCTGTATAGAAAGGGCCTCAAAAAGCCAAGGCTTGGGGATGTAGCTTAGGGCTCACATAGCATGGCAACACCCTGGAGCCTGAGCACAAAGCAGGCAGGCAGGAAAAAGAAGGAAGGAAGGAAAGATAGTGGCATTATGTGGCATACACATGGTAGACAATTACTTGCTTACTAAGATTCCTATGTGTTTTCTACTCGAGTCCAAGAACTTACTACTTCATCTCACACCTGTGTTGACAAACACAAGAACTGTGATAACAATCAGAAAACAACATAGATTTCATTCTTCTTTTAATTTTTTATTATTGTTCCACCTATTTGCACACTCAAATATTTATGGCACAACAAAATGCAAATAAACGCACACATTTTCTAAACCTTATTCAAAATGTGTTTTTGACTAATCAACTCCACAATTCACAAGAAGTGAGTATCATTTGACCCAAATAGATTCTTGTCAGCCACCAGATGGCATAAGGTGTGAGAACTTTGTTCTGACAGGGTTGCTACGCACATGATAATTTGACCTACAACTTCAAAATAATGTCTTTGGAAACATGCTCTAGCACTCAAACCACTCACAATTATTTTACCCAGATGTAGAAATGGTAGATAAGTTGAAAATGACATGGCTCTGCTTTTGCTAAATCTTTGGGTTCTGTGGGATGCTGGTATTACATAATGCATCAATGATCAAACAAACAAAACAAAGCAGTTCTGTTAAAGGGAATAAAAAAGGAAGTCACGTAGAGGAAAAATTAACCTTATATTCTAAGTAGGCTTCTTAAACTCTAAAAGAAACTTGAAACCTGACTTCCAAGGAGAAAAAAATACTTGTATTCCTTTAAATTTTGCTTAATAAAAACCTTTTTCCCTACCTATAATTTATTCTGAAAGCAGAAAATTATATCATGAAAAAGCTGTTTTCTACTTTGTCTTTAAAAAAATAAAACAAGCCAGGCGCCGGTGGCTCATACCTGTAATCCTACCTACTCTGGAGGCTGAGGTCTAAGGATCAGTTTGGGCAGGAAAGTTTGTGAGACTCTATCTCCAATAAATTACTCAGAAAAAGGTGTAAGTGGCACTGTGGCTCAAATGGCAGAGCACTAACCTTGAACACAGAAAAGCTCAGGCTCAGCACCTAGGCATTGACTTTAAGCCTCAGGACCTGCAAAAAAACCAAAACCAAAAACAAAACAGCTGTAGCTGGGCACCAGTGGCTTATATCTGTAACTTAGCTACTCGGAAGACAGATATGAGGATCACAGTTCAAAGCCAGAAGAAAAGTCTCTATGAGACTCATGTCTAATTAACCTGCAAAAAGATGGAAGTGGAGCTGTGATGCAAGTAGAGTGCTAGCCATTGAGATTTGAAAAACGCCAAGTAAGTGTGTGAGGCCCTGAGTTCAGGCCCCTGTACCAACATATTGAGCACACACACACACACACACACACACACACACACACACACACACTCAAAGGTTGCAGAAGTACAAATAAAAACAAGCAACTGAAGCACCAAATCTGAAGTTGTATGTTAAAGGATAGAAAAATCTATTTTAAGAGTGAGTTTTCAACAAAGCACCAGCTAAGCAGCAAAGCTCAGTATTATCAGGACAAAACCTAAGTGGGTTAGGCACCATGCCTCATACCTGTAATAATGCCAACTACTTAAGAGGTGGCAGTGGGGAAGATCACAGTTCAAGGCCAGTAATGGACAAACACTACTGAGACCTGCATCTTGACAAATAAGCATTATGCAACTATAACTCCAAATTCCAGTTCTATAGAGGTATAGATAGGAGGATCTATGTTTGTGGACATCTATGGCCATCTGAAAAGTAAGGTAATAAAAAGAACTAAAGGCACAGAGCAAGAGATAGAGTACCTTCTTAAGCAAGATGGAGGCCTTGAGTTCAAACTACAGTTAATGCCAAAACAATTTTTTTAAGTAAACGGTATACATTATTATTACCAAGAGTTTCTCTCCATGGTTCAGTTAGCTACTAGAAAGTAAAATAACTAGAATTTCAAAGTAATGGAATCAAGAATTTCTGGAATTTCTTACTTTAACTTCCATTCTTTAGGACACCGGAGATCCATTTTCTTCCATTTGTAATACTTTCCAATAAAATTTGGATCTTCAAACACTGAAATGAGAATATTTAGAAAAGGAGCCACAAATACATTCCTTAACAGGTTTAGAAATTAAAAAAAAACAATTCACTTCTCATTAATTTGGATATATAGCCATCACATAAATTATATCACTAAAGTCCTGATACAGTGTGCAGACTCCCCAAATTTCTTCTTTTCATTGGAACTTTGTAATATTCAGTGTTGCTTGAAATATGTAGACTGTGCCTTGGAAATTGTTTTCATTAAAGTGACATTTGTTTATGTATCATTTATGTTATTAGATAACATTTATGGGAAACCACTGTTTGGGATTGAGCTTCTATTGATGTAACAAGACCAAACCAACATGGAGTCAATCACACTAAGTGCCAGAAAGTCAAGTAGACACTTTAAGGAAGCAGGAAAATGCCTAAAGGAGACCAGTTTCCCCCAATACAGGAAATTCATAGCAACTAATCCAAAGGGTCCTAGTGAAGCTGAAATTGCAGAGAGATGAGAAAATCCTCTCTGTTTTAACCCTTCAGAGAAGAGTAACCAGAAGTACCTGAGGATGACCTATGTCTGGACTCTATTGTTGTTTCCTTGTTCCTCTTCCAGCTGCAATTTAACTAGTGCTAAGACTGAGTCTACTGCTGTGCCCAGAGGAACAATTGCTGTGCTTTAAGTGAGATGCTACCCAATTCAAGAACTGCCAATTCAAGCCAAATAGATCTTTAAACACATCAAAGTTTTTGTGCTTTTTAAAGCAAATAGTAATAAAGCACTAAGATAATTTATATTTTAAAAAACACAGGTATTATCATTCTACAATTTAGCACTTTGAGTAGAAAAAATATTTTGGGATTGAAAGTAACATCACAGATTTCCTTTTTTTTCTTTGCTGAGGATAACCTCAGGGCCATATACATGGGAAACAAGCACTCTTACTACTCATCTACATTCCCAGTGATAGTTCAGATCTCCATCTTTTACAGAGCAAGAATTTCAAATGATGTTCAAGGCCCGGAAGGGATCCTTTGCCAATGATAGGCAGTATTTGGGAGACAGTTCCATAGGCTGGTAATAAGGGCTCTGATGTGAGCCCAATCCAAGTACTGGGTGAATATAACGTACTCCTTTTCCGGGGAGAGGACCCTCTAATATTTAAAGATAGCTCTTACAGATTCCTTAGTTCCCTCAACTGTTTTATAGAAAGTATCTTATTTTCTAATCAAGAGACTGATATCTGAAGATTGCACTTGGAAGCCAGCCTGAGCAGGAATGTCTATGAGACTCTTATTTCCAATTAAGCACTAATACGCAGGAAATGAAGGTGTGGCTCAAGTGGTAGAGCAATACTAGCTTTGAGAGGAAAAGCTAAGAGATAGCACATATGCTGAATAGAGGTGGGTTCAAGCTCCAGTACCAACACACACACACATACACATTCATACAAAATAAAATATGAATAATGAATGATAAAAGAATATGTATGTATGATTAAGCCTATAGGAACATGTTTTTATACTATTTATATATAATACATAAGAATATATATTTTTTATTTTTTTGCTGGTCATAGGGCTTGAACTTAGGACCTGGGTGCTGTCCCTGAGCTCTTTTGCTCAAGGTTAGTGCTCTACCACTTTGGGCTACAGCCTCACTTCTGTTTTTTGGGTGGTTAATTGGAGATAAGAGTATCATGGGGACTTTTCTGCCTGGGCTGGCTTTGAACCATGATCCCTAGCTCTCAGCCTTCTGAGTGGGTAGGATTACAGGTGTGAGCTATCAGCTTGTGGATCAAACCCCAGACCCTGAGTGCTGTGTTTTGGGAACACACTTCTCTAGAAGTTGACCTGAATTTACCCTCATCTCAAGCCCCTGGCCTTTGTATAGCATCAGCTGGTCTCAGCATCTTCTCTTCCTTGGCAGTTTCTATAGTGCTTGACAAAATTTTAAATATAATCTTTCCTTTTCACACTTTCTCTTTCATGCTAATCACTAAGCAACTTAATGTAGAGAAGAAAAGCTTTGCCCAATCATACAATGGAAAGATGAGACACAGCATTAAGTGTATAATCTGAGTTCACTCACCTGTATTTGGCTAAGGAGTTGCTAAGTTTTGACATCATCTTCTTCCCACTTGAGCTTGCCCAACTATGGCTGCACATTGTGGTCACCTGGGGAGCCTTTAAAACCATCACTGTTTGGTCCTCTTCCCAGAGATCCTGAGGGAATTGGTCTGCTGTGTGATCTTCAAGAGGGAATTCTTACCAGGTCTTCAGGTGGTTCTAATGGCAGCCAA
The DNA here is from genome assembly GCF_023159225.1 of Perognathus longimembris pacificus. Lineage (NCBI taxonomy): Eukaryota > Metazoa > Chordata > Mammalia > Rodentia > Heteromyidae > Perognathus > Perognathus longimembris. The sequence goes on along the minus strand of NC_063167.1, from coordinate 44,404,738 downwards.
GACTGAGAGCACTACAGTGGAGACGGATATTCAGCCTCCTGCATCTCAGTGCATGTGCGAGACATTTGCCCTCACTGTAGGCTCAAGGAACCACACAATGAAAAGTCTCCTAGTGTGGAAGCAAGCATCTGCATGATGCTTCAGGCTGTCTGGCTTTTCCTGATGACAGCAGACAGACACGAGGAAGCCTATGCTCAGTCGTGCCCAGCACACGGGTCTGAAGGACTCTCTTCCTCTCACATAAACATTTCCTTATGGGGATCACATTCTGTTGTGAAGGAGCCTTTCCTACAACCATATGCATTTGTTTTTTCCCTGCCAAGCCTTTTCCTTGACATTTTTTAGTGATGGACAAAGAGGAATGCATTAATGGTATGCTTCTCCACAGGAGGGCCTATGATTGTGAACCAAAAATCATTGATAAACGGATTGCCTGTGCAGACTTCAGGATCTGAATGAAAATTGCACACTATGCTGAGATAATTTGCTGTCATATTATAAAGGCAAGATAGAATGATAGAGTAATAAATGTGGAGTTACAGGATCTGGCTTATGTCCTTGAACCACAGTTTTTTTTAAATTAAGAATTGGCATATTTCTTGAGCTCTATATGCTAGGTTATGTTCTAAGTACACCCATTCCGTGAGGTACATCTTGTGATTCTAGCTGTATCTTATAGATGAGAAAATTGGGCCACAGAGAGGTTAGGAAACATCTCCTAGCCAGGTATGGTGGTACACCTATAATCTAGCTACTTGGAAGGAAAAGGTTACGAGGATTATGATTTGAGGCCAACCTGGGCAAAAAGACAGTGAGACTCAATAAAGCAAGGGATGGTGGAATATGCCTGCAATCCCAGCTATACCAAAGGTTTAAATAGGAGGATCACAGTCCAGGCTAACTCAGTCCAAAATGGAAGAACTTATGTGAAAATAAGTAAAGCAAAAAGAGCTAAGAGTGTGGCTCAAGTGGTAGAAAATTCAAACTCCAGACCCCAAACAACAACAAAATATATTTTGTGTCACATAGATTGTAAATACCAGAGCCAGGATTAAACTCCAGTAACCTGGCTGTGGAAGTTACTTTCTTTACTAGTGAATGATACTCTCTCTCACATGTATGATCTTAGTTAAGTTAGATAGCAACCCTTTGTCTTTTCCTTTCTGTAAAACAGGGTAATACTATCCTATTTTGCCCATAGTAATTTTACCCTATATTACCCATGGTAATACTACCATGCCACAGGATTAATATACCATTGCATACATGATACAGTATGTGTTCAGTAAATAGCAGTGAATAAAAGTATGATCAAACCAGGCACTGGTGGCTCATGCCTGTAATCCTAGCTACTCAAGAGGCTAAAATCCGAGATCTCAATTCAAAGACAGCCCAGGCAGGAAAGTCCATGAGACTCTTATCTCTAATTAATCACCAAAGAGCCAGAAGTAAAGCTGTGGCTCAAAAAGCAGAGTGCTAGTCTTGAACAAAAAAGCTCAAGGACATCATCCAAGCCCCAGAATGGGCACAATAATACAACATCCCTTCCCTCATCCTCCAAAAATCCCTAAGTATGATCACATACAAAGATATCAAAAGAGTTTTTAAACTCAAATCAAATTATTACTATTCACTGTTCATAAAAGTTAATGATTTTGAGCCAGGTGTTGGTAGTTACTCAGGAAACAGATCTGAGAATCTCAGCATGAAACTAGCAGGGGCAGGAAAGTTCATGAGACTCTTATCTCCAATTAACTACCAGTAAACCAGAAGTGATGCTGTGGCTCAAGTGGTAGAGCACTAGCCTTGAGCACTGTGCCGGGCTCTGAGTTCAAACCCCAGGACCAGCAAATACTACTAGTAGTAGTAGTAATAATAATAATAATAGTAATAGTAATAATAATAATAATAAAGATTTTAAAATATGCACCTTGAGTTTAGTAACCTTACCAGATAGGAATGTAACCAAGTTATTGGAAGTTTCCTTTTTTAATTTCTGAGTTGTTGAAGAAGCATTCTACAATCTAAAAGCTCGATCTCTATTATTGCCAGGAAATTAGGCCATTAAAGAAGATAGTGTTGGATCCCATCCAACTGAACTATCAAAAGACAAAATGGCCAGCAGCATATGTGAAGTTGATATTTCATTTTTTTTGAATTAAGTATTGAAGGAAAGCTCTTGAAACATTACCAGAAAAATTCCAAGGAAAGAATGGGGCAGGGGTTGTGAAATATGGCACAAAGATTCAAAGTCTCAGATTTTTTTTCCTAGCGATAACCACTACCAAGCTGTTGTCTTTATGGAAAGGGGTAAGCTCCAGACTAGGTTAGTGACAGATACAGAGCAACAAAAGGCTTTAGGGATCACACACTTATGATCATAATTTCCTTTCATTTTTAATTGCTTGGAATTGTACTCTAACCACTCCAAATCTCCTCACCTTTAGGCAATGCTTTGGTTATTTTTTTTTCTCTAGGAATTCAGAGTATCCAAGTTCCCCTGCATTATTCTAACAAGTGCCATCCAATAACTTTTTGGGTTTGACTGAAAGTGTTTATCTCTGACTCAATACCTATAGTATGTCCAGTGATGTCACCATGTTTGAACAATGAATGGTACTGGCCTGGGACCACATCTGAGCCTTCAGTGCCTCCGTTATAGCAGTATTCAAACGTGTTTGCTGAATGGACTAAGCTGTTCCCACTATATATCTTTAAAATTCAAGCATTCATGTGTTCTAGTATTAGAAAGAAGGAAATTATTTATACTGAAATAATTGCTAAAATCTGTGTAACTAAACACACACACACATACACAACAACTGTTATGAGTAGTACTTGGGTTTGAAATCAAGGCCTCATGCTTGTTAAGTGGGTATTGTACCATTTGGATTATCTTTGACCCTGATATTTTTTTTGCCAGTCCTGGGGCTTGGACTCAGGGCCTGAACACTGTCCCTGCCTCTTCTTTGCTTTTTTTTTTTTTTTTTTTTGCTTAAGGCTAGCACTCTACCTCTTGAGCCACAGTACCACTTCTGGCCTTTTCTGTGTATGTGATGCTGAGGAATTGAATCCACGGCTTCCTGCATGGTAGGCAAGCACTCTACCACTAAGCCACATTTCCAGGCAAAAGAGTGTTTAGGAAAGAAGAACAAACAGTACAAGAAATGTATCCAATGCCTAATGTATGAAGCTGTAACCTCTCTGTAATTCAGTTTGATAATAAAATACACACACACACACACACACACACACACATATCATGGCTGAAGAGTGTAGTGTAAGTCAAGAACGACATAGCCAGTGAAGATGAAGGAAAGGACTGAGCAGTCATCACTGAATCTGGGAATCACAAATATGGCTCATTTCCAGATGCACCATGTTCACAGGCTCGCTGAGACAGAATCACAGGAGCATAGTCTCCATTGATCCATATAATGCAATCACATTCTACAGATCCAAGTCAGTGCTACCAGAAAGCTGTCCACTGCCATTCTGTCTTCAGAGTTATGGTAATGACTGATTTCCCCTTATATCTATGTGACTGGACAGCTGGGGAATCTTACATGTTCTCTACTTAATAAATTTTCTAGCTCAGAGGGCAACTTTGTTTAGAACTGAAGTTTCCTTCTAGCACAAAGCCTCCTTTACAGGGTAAAGGGAGTTAAGTAAACCCTATGAACTTCAGAACCTCACCTTTTTATTTCTCCAATTGCTTATCCCCTTTCTGGCTTTTAATCAGATTTCAGTCTAGGGGTTTACCCAAAAGAGGATCTAAATTACTAGTTGTTGAATGACTAGTACACAGAGTCAACAGAGATGTTTACCTCTCTTAAATAGCAGATCTTTGAAAGCAACACAAGCTGAGGATATTGAACAGATTAATATATACTAAAAGTACATAGGTTATGGCTAGATCACCTTACATGAATTTCTGTAGCGCTCTGTAGTTTTGGATGTGGCGATTTCAGACCACATCTTGTGGTACTCATTAAATGTGACTGTTGGAAAGTTTCTGAAACTATAAACAAAAATCAGATAATAGGCACTTTGTTGCTTTTTAAAATCATTTTATCATAATAGTCTCTTCAGATAATATCTTGTCATGAAACATTACACTGACTCACAAATTCCAACATATACATTTTTTTTTTGCAGGTACTAGGGCTTGAACTCAAGGTGCCATTCTCTCATTTGGCATTTTTGCTCATGGATGGTGCTCTATCATTTGTGTCATGCCACCTGTCTGGTATTTTGGATGATTAATTGGAGATGGAATCTGGAAGACTTTTCTGCCCAGGCTGACTACCAACTGTGATCCTCCAATCTCAGCCTCCTGGGTAGCTAGGTTTACAAGCATGAGCCATCAGCACCAGATTTTAATACACTTCTAATAAGTGAATCCAACATAAAATTCACCACCGATGAATACAAATCAAAGAAAGAAAACCTGCCCAATCCATTTTTCAATAATAAAGGTAAATATTATTCCATGTGTGTATTATGAAAAGAAACTTAAGTTTAGGATGTCTACCCTAATTACCAACATCTGAAAAGAATGTTAAGATAAGCATTATGTATACATTTCCTCATTCCATAATGATTGATTTCCTTGCATTTCCTGTCAAAGTTTTATAGTATTATTTTTTTTTCTTATTAGGAGAAGAGAATAAAAGCATGAGGATGAAAAATAACTCTTTTCTAACATCCCTACTTCCACATCTCCTTCTTTATTGCTATTATCATGTAACAACTAATAGAGCAAAGATTTTTATAAAGTATTATTAATAATGAGACAGTGACTCACACCTGTAATCGTAGCTATTTAGGAAGCTGAGATCTGAGGATCACTGTTCTAAGCCAGCATGAGAAAAAAAATCCAGGAGACTTCATTGCTAATTAATCAGCAAAAAGCCGTAAGTACGGCTGTGGCTCAAGTGATAGGGTGCTAGCCTTGATAAGAAAAAGCTAAGGGATAGTGCCTAGGTCCCTAGTTCAGGCCCCAAGTTCAAGCCTGGATACCAGCAAGCACACAAAATAAAATAAAAAATCTAAAAGTAAAAAAAAAAAAAAATGCACTGGAGAGTGTTTTTTGTTTTAACCATATTTTTTTGTTTTTGGTTTTTTTTTGGCCAGTCCTGGGCCTTGGACTCAGGGCCTGAGCACTGTCCCTGGCTTCTTCCAGCTCAAGGCTAGCACTCTGCCACTTGAGCCACAGCGCCGCTTCTGGCCGTTTTTTGTATATGTGGTGCTGGGGAATCGAACCTAGGGCCTCGTGTATCCGAGGCAGGCACTCTTGCCACTAGGCTATATCCCCAGCCCTAACCATATTTTTTTGAACACAGAGATTTTCAACATTCAATAAAAGGAAGATTGCTTAGAGATATTTTTCAAACACATACTATCAACAGTTAACAGCTTTAAAATGTAATGGGCCTTACATAGTTTCTCCAGTTTAAGTTCTTTGCTCTTTGGAAGAACAGATCATTTTTCATTTAGAATTAGCATTAATTTTTATACTTAAAGGTACCTTAAGGTAAACATTTGACTTAATTTTGAAACTAATGTAGCAATATCTAAGTATGTCAGTACACCCACTTATTTAAATAACAATTAAACACTTAATTTTAAGACTAACATTTTTCAAATGTGTTATTACTTTCTTCAATCACACTTAAAGAGAGACCTGAAACTTCATGAAGATCGATGAATCATACTATTATTGCTTCCAGAGCTGCCTGTGGTGTTTCACACTACTCAATGATATACTAAACTAACATTAATTTGCTATTGAGAAGTTTCTGCATTTGGCAATTCAGGTAACAGTATGAAAGGCTACATTATATCTCCTGCATGAAAAAGCTTGTGATCAATTTGCTGTCACAGGTCATTTGGCAGACAACAATGACCCTAGAGGAAGGAAACTGTCAACACACTGTCTCCTGAAAAAAGAAAAACCTCACCATCTTCAGGCACAATGTCCCCATTGTTTTTTTGTCTGTTTGACTATGACCCATGACCCTCTCCTTTCCCAGGGGTGACCTGTTCAATTTCAAACTGTTAGCCTTCAGGGGCTTTCTTTTCTTTCTTCCAGAATAATTAAAAATATGACCCTACTTGGTATAATAACTTTAGTTAGCTTGAATATACACAGCAGAATATGTTAAACCCTTGAGAATATGTGTATTTTCAATTCTACAAAGGAAGCAGCCTTTAAAAATAATACTGTTCCGAATAGTAATATTATAATATGCAGATGAACTATTAAGTTTACAAAGATATAACTAGTATAAGATCCAAGTATATAGTTTTAACTATTAATAAGGATTTACAGAATGTTATCATTGATGTTCTGAATAGGAAAAAGAAGAAGACATAATTTATAAGTGAATATTAGAGCTTATTATCCTGTTGGGAAAATATATGCCTAGACTTATTAATAGAAGAGTGTCTATCTTAAAACAAAGTGTTGCATGGTTTAGTATGTTGAGAATACAACACATTGCTAGACACTTCTTCCACAGTAACAATAAACAAAAAACATTGGAGAAATACTTTCTAACCTCTATTTTGAAGCCAGTAAAGAAATAATCACCTGATTTGGGTACAAGCCTGGAAAAAAAGGAGGAACCAGGTGTTGGTGGTTCATGCCTGTAATCCTAGCTACTCAGGAGGCTGAGATCTCAGGATCACAATTCAAAGCCAGCCTGGGAAAAGAAGTCTGTAAGGCTCTCATCTCCACAATAAACTATGCAGAAAAAGCGAGACGTAGTGCTGTGGTTCAAGTGGTAAAGCACTAGCCTTGAGCAAAAGGAACTCAGGGACAGTGCCCAGGCCTTGAATTCAAGTCCCAGGACAGGCAGGGGTAAAAGGAGGAGGAGGAGGTGGAGGAGGAAGGTGCTATCCTAGGCAGGGGACCCAGCATCACCACAGTGTAGGTGAGGAGTGAGGTATGAGCATGTGTGTGCTGGAGGAAGGGATAAAGGGGATGAGGTAATTGAGCTGAGTGGGGAGTTCCATATAGAAGAACTGGAATAAGTGGAAGGGGAGGAGGAGGGCTGGGGGGTGGGGAGAAAGAATGAACGGGACAGGCAAGGAAATGAATCTAAGACAATGCAAAAGAATCTACACCTGACAGGGTGTGAAGGCAAAGGCAGTTCAGGCCAAATAGTCTTCTCTATTCCGAAGACTAGGTTCACTGTTAATAGAAAGCATCGGGAGGGTCAGAAGTAAAATATGAGTTTAATTTTAGACATGGGCCTTACGTGATGAGAGGATAGACAAGTCAAAATGACCTTTAGGGGTGTGATTGAGAAATGGGGAATGGGAAAGAGAGATTTGGGTCAAATCAACATACAGGTTGATAGATGAGGCCTTAGGGAAAACCACTTTGAAAAGAGTGTTTGGTAAAAAAGCAGGGACACTGCCTCCTAGTTAAAGGGAGCCAGTGAGAAAAAGAAGGGTCCATTAAAGGAAAAACAGTCATGCTATTTTATGGAAGCAACGTTGCAGCCAAAGGAGCATGGGGTGGTATGAGCATGCATATGTATGTGGGGATGAGGAGGTGGGGGAGAAGTGCTGGGGGGTTGGGGGAAGCCAAATGGTTAAACTTTGGTTGGAGCCCTCTCACTACCATGGCCTAGGCCTTGGTATCTCAATGGAGATGGCAGGGTCTAGACTCAGCAGGCCTGTATTTCCTTCCTTCCTTCCTTCCTTCCTTCCTTCCTTCCTTCCTTCCTTCCTTCCTTCCTTCCTTCCTTCCTTCCTTCCTTCCTTCCTTCCTTCCTTCCTTCCTTCCTTCCTTCCTTCCTTCCTTCCTTCCTTCCTTCCTTCCTTCCTTCCTTCCTTCCTTCCTTCCTTCCTTCCTTCCTTCCTTCCTTCCTTCCTTCCTTCCTTCCTTCCTTCCTTTCTGGCAGGAGAGAAAAGTCTAATTCTGAACTTCTGGCCTGTGGCTGAGGTGATGCATAGCAGGAGAGAAGGGAGGCCTGTATTTTAAAACAAAACTAAACTAAAAAATGTTTTTGAAGTCCTCATTCTCTCTCATTAAACATATTATTTGGATCTTGATTATTGGCTTGTTTTTCCCCCCTCTCATATTGTACATATTTAATGATTTGTTGATATATTTTAAAAATAAATTCAATGCAAAATGACAAAAAAGCTTGAGAGACAGAGAGACACAATGTTCACATAACTTACTATCTAGTATTTTGTCCTGAGTCATCATTTATTGGTATTAATCTGCTACCATGCTGAATTCATAAGTGAAACTTTATCATCCAGATGTATAGGAATACATAGATATATGTAGGTTTTGGGTCTACCTGGGGTCTTGGTGAGGGGTCTTGAAACACATGCCTTGCCAATAAGTAGTGGGGGGGATCTGTCTGCAGCAGGTTGTGGAAAATACACCTTCTTGTGTCTCCATACTTTACATGTGTGTTTTCCTCTGCTAGAAGTCTCTGCTGGCCTACTGTATAGGTGCACTCCTGCTCTACCTTTCTACTCCCCTCCCAACACCCTTCCAAGCCTTAGGAAGCCATTTCTTCCTTTGTATTCCCTCAGTACCTCTAATCTTACCTTTTCATAGCACTTACTATATTCTATTTAAAAATAAAATATAAGCAATTAACAGATTTGGCTCAATAGGACATTTAAAAAAGATGATTCTAAGACTAGATATGGTGCTTCATGCCTGTAATCTCAGACACTCAGGAGGTGGAGCCTGGGAGGCTTATGGCTTTGAACCTGCCTGAGCATACAAGTTAGCAAAATGCATCAACATGAGTCTTAACAAATAAATCTTGTGTGTGAGCCTGTGTTTTGTTGCCTATTGAAAACAGGATTTTAACTGCCTGGCTCTGTCTCTGGGATACAGTTCAATAGCCATCTTAGTCCTTCCAGCTCCAGAGGTAATCACAATAGACTGTCACAATGTCAAGGGCAGTATCTTACTTTGAATCGTTTCTCAGTAATCGAGTGTGAATGAAACATTTACAAACCAAAAACCTAGATGGACCTGAGCTGTATTTCAGGACAAATGTATCATGGAAATTCACAGATACACAGAAAACTGCAGCCTCAAGTACACTTGGACATAGATTGTCATTGAAGTCTAGACACTGAGTTCCTTCTGAAGGCTTCACTAGGGAAGTCAGGATGGGACAAGGTAAATGCCACCCACCACACCTGATGGTGGTGTCATTTCTTCTGAGTTTGGATCAGAAGACCTGCTGAGGCTGGGACTATAGACCCTCTACCGGTCTGTTCCCACTTCTTCCTTAGCAAAGGCTGGCACTGTAACCTTATGGGCTGCAAGTAACTATACCACACATCAGACCAACTCCTGTTATTTCTGGGACATTCATATTTTACAGATGATGAAATAGTGTTTATGTGCTGGATGTCTATTACCGGCCTATTTTCTGCCTGTGAAGTGCTTTGCCCTACGTTGACAACTAATTCAAGTGATAGCAATGCCTCTACCAGATCCCACCCGAGTGGATGTTCCACTGCATTTCCAGTTCCATTTCACCCACAGGAGCCACTAAAGTTGCCTACTTTTGCTCATCTTTTATACAAGGCCAATCAAGGTAACCGGAACTAAATCAAGCTCTATTTTGATACTAGTTTGGTTTTCTACATGTGACTGGCTATCACAATGAAGCCAATGGGAAAGTGGAAGGAGATAAATGCTGCAAAACCACACTTGAGACTCAGGATCTATACCTTTTTCAGCTATACCCTCTGTTGGAAGATGCTCCCTCTATTAGTGCTTAGGGACCAACTATCAGTCCTGCCCTCTATACTGTCTCCCCTGCAGAAGACTGGACATCTCATCAGGGTAGGAGCAGATATTACCCAGATGAGTCCACACTCTGGGCATTCAAGGTCAAGGCTACAGTGTTGGGTTATGGCATCTACAGAGACCATTGCAATATTCCTTCCTGTGGAGTCTCATCTTCCCACCTACATTGCTTAGATTTGTGTTATATACAATGCACTGGGCACATTCTAATGACAGGATGTATTTTTTCTCCTTTTCAATACTCAAAAGGCACCAATGGCTCATATCTTTAATCCTAGCTACTCAGGAGGCTGAGGGTCATAGTTCAAAACCAGCTCAATTAAAAGTTCGAAGTAGAGCTGTAGTTCAAGGGGTAGAGCCCTAGTCTTGAGTGAAAAAGCTAAGGGACCCTGAGCTTAAGCCCCCCTGCAAATAAACACACACACACACACACACACACACACACACACACAAAATGAAAGGAATAGGCTAGTATATAGATACATTTAATTTCAATTCAATAGAATAAATTTAATAATTTCCCATATTCTTTCTAAAAACATTGTAAAAAGATACTAATAGCTACAAATACCTATTCCCTTTGATAAATTAAAGAAGTCATTATTACAGAAAATTTTAATCAACATTCCTTTTAGTAAATAAGTTGATAGTGTATAAAAGAAAACTCACCTCGATGTATGGAACTGTGCAGGTAACTTGTGGCTTTCATCTTCCACTGCAAAAAGAAAATATAAAGGGCTTCCGGTTTTTGTGGAAATTGGCTACATGGTTTTACATGCACTCCTTCCAACGCCTCAATAAAATGGCAATAAAGAAATAAAAATAAGGTATAAAATCACAAAGAGAGCAAAAGAAAGATGACAAGAAAAATTTTCAAGATGGAAAGCAGATGTCAAGTGGTAACTGTTGTAGGACGCCATAGAAATTTGAAACCTAACTTCATGATGTGGGAGGCCAATAAAACAACTCAGGAATAGAAGGCTCCAGTTAACTCTGAAAGGAGCGGTGAGAAGCAGATCAGAGGCCAAAGACTTACACCCTCATCTTTGCAACCAGGCAAGATGGAGGATGCATGACCTCTGGAGAAACAGCCAGAGAGATCTAGGACCAAAAGGTACTGGACACAGGACAAGAGTATAGTAAGGGACAGAACACAAGGAATAAATCACATTGATCAGAAATATTTTTGACACTCACCCCTTGTCTACCTTTCCGAGAATCAGCCTTTCTCTCTCTTCTTCCCTGCCATCTTTTCCATAGATTAGGTTGAAATTTCTCACAGGATAAAAAAAATCCAAGCCTAAAAAAGGGCTATATTCTTATTTAAAAACTCAAGAATGAGCTGAGCATGGGTGGCTCATGCCTGTAATCCTAGCTACTCAGAAAGCAGAGATCTGAGAGTCACAGTTCAAAGCAAGCCTGGGCAAAAAAGCCCATGAGACTCTTATCTCCAATAAAATATACAGAAAAATATAGAACTGGCATTGTGGCTCAAGTGGTAGAGTGCTAGCACAATGAGGCTTAGGGACAGTGCCCAGGCCCTGAGTTCAAGCCCCAGGACCGGCAAAAACTAACCAACCACCAACTCAAGAATGAAACAAACCATCAAGAAGCCCAGCTTGTATTAAGAACTTTCAATCATTTTCATAGTTCAACTTATTAAATATTCATCCTATGAACAGATAGTCAAAGGTCACTAGACAAGATTAGTATCATGAAAGCCAACCACCCCAAAAATGAGAACAAAAATTTAAGAGATGTTTTTCTAAAAAAAAAAAAATCCTCCTAGAATTACTCAAGGACAAAGAGACTGATAGCAAAAGACAATTGGATTTAAGCTTTGAGGACCAGATATGCAGACCCAACATTCAAATCACAGATGGTCAAGATGATAGCAGGGAAGTGGAAGATGAAAAAAATCATAAAAGAAACTATATAAGAAAATTTCTTGGAACTGAGGGATAAGCTTTGACATTTCAATAGCTTAACATGATGAATGAGGGGACAAAAGACAACAAAAACAGGCCAAGTCACATTATCAAGAAATATTAGCACCAGCACTGGTACTCATGCCTGTAAGCCTAGCTACCCAGAAGGCTGACATCTGAGGATCATGGTTTGAAACCAGCCTTGCCAGAAAAGTCCATGAGACTCCTCTATCTAATTAACTAGCAACAAGCCAGAAGTGTAACTATGGTTTAGGTGGTAGAGCATCAGCCTTGAGGGAAAAAAAAAGCCAAGTAAGAGCATGAGGCTTCGAGTTTAAACCCCAATATAGGCATTAAAATAAATTACATCACCAGCAATAAAAATAACACTTTTAAAAATAGAAAAGAATGAGAATAAGTGACACATAAAGAACGAGACACCTAGATAATAACATGCTTTTCAAAAGCAGAACTAGACACTAGAAGGTTAAAGTATTGTTTTACATTTCTGAAAGAAAACAATTTCCTAGCTAAAATTCAGCTAAGCCATGAGCAAAAGGGTAGAAACATTATATTTATAAGTACTGTATGCCAAGCTGTGAAGATGTGCTTCAACAATACGAAGGCACAAACTAAGGAAAGGAAACTGAGGGAGGAAACAAGCAGGACTCCAGGAGGCAGACAGGGACATGGTAGGAAAAACCTGCCAGCCACAAGTGAAGGACAGCCAGGGCTACAGAAGAGTAGCATTCAAGGGGAGAAAAGAGACAATGTAAATACTGATCAAATACCTGGCAGCTGTTTCACAGCTTGGTCAAAAAGTTTAAGGAGAGAATAGATAGTCTATTTATAAAAATAAGAGAACAAGACAGTTGTACAAGAAAATCAAGATAACCATTCATGACTTGAGATGAATATTTTTCCATTTCCTAGAATTCATTTCAATAAATATTATTTTATATGATCAGAAGGAATATATTAAAAATAGAATGTAATTGTTATTTTAATATTATTTTTGTTATTATTAAAGTATTGTGCAGAGGGGTTACCATATAAATCGGGTAATGAGTATAATCCCTCTTCTTTTCTTTTCTTTTTTTTTTTTCAGTCATGGGGCTTGAACTTGGGGCCTGGGCTTTGTCCCTGAGCTTTTTTGCTCAAGGCTAGTGTTCTACCACTTTGAGCCATGGCCCTAAATCCAGTTTGGGGTGGTTAATTGGAGATAAAAGTCTCAGAGACTTTCCTGCCTGGGGTAGCTTCAACTGATGATCCTCAGATTTCATTCTTCTGAGAAGGTAGGATTACAGACATGAGCCATCAGAGCCTGAATGTTAGTAGAGTTCTTTTTTGACAACATCACCCCAAGTTGAATATTTATAGTCATATTAATGTAACCAAACTTTATTAGGTGGATGAAGGAGAGACAATGTGCGTGAGAGGGGCTGGGAATATGGCCCAGTGGAAAGAGTGCTTGCCTCGTATACATGAAGCCCTGGGTTCAATTCCCCAGGACCACATATATAGAAAATGGCCAGAAGTGGCGCTGTGGCTCAATTGGTAGAGTGCTAGCCTTGAGTAAAAAGAAGCCAGAGACAGTGCTCAGGCCCTGAGTCCAAACCCAGGATTGGCAAAAAAAAAAAAAAGCGTGAGAATGGTGGCATGAGATAAATCTTTGTATCCCATACAGTGAAATCTGCAAAAACTGAGAAGTCTCAGATGTCACTAGCAAAGAGTAAGCTTAGAAATGAAGCAGTAGGTAAATGCCAGAAAAAAAAACAACAGCTAACTGTGCTAAGCTGATGCTGCCTCTAGGGGGCAACACTTAGGGAGAAAAGGATGTGGGCTGTACGCCAATAAAAATGGATTCCCACTCTGTTCTTCAAAGCTATAAACAAATTTCTTTGATAGAAATAGATACTTTGCATTTTTAGTTAAAGTCCCCGGACTATCTGGTACACCAAAATACAAATAGGAAAAGAAAGGTACATGACCTCAGCAAATACACCTATATGTTATAACACCCTGTTAAACTCAAGGTTTCCAAACTTTGTGATATTGTTTGATAAGTACAGGGTGTTTACAGCGGCATCATTACTGCTGGTTCCGAATAATGGTGTTTAATCTCTGTTTTTCACAAGTGAGGCATGCTACTAGACTAAATTTCTTTTTTCCCTGATATTTAGTGGGGGGGGTGGTGGTGGTAGGAAATATATCTGTACCTAGCCAGAAAAATATGGGGATCCTAAATTTTATGAGATGTCTATTAGTTCATTTGTAGACACAATTGCTCTTAAAATTGGTCTATGGTTAGAAGGATTTTTAAAAGCATTGAACTAATTAGGGAGCTTGATCTAGAGACCCATATGCTAATTACAACATTTTCATAATCTAAGTAAAACAGAATTTATTTATAAAATTATCAGGTTTTTTTTAAAAAAAGTACTGAGACATTAGTATTATAATCTCTCTTATTGCTATAATCCTCTTTATTCTGATATTGACTTAGCACACAGTTATTGTATTATTCATTAGTAAGATATTATCAGAAACTTATTACCATGCCTTTTTTTTTTTTTTGGCAGAGAAGAGTTTATTGGGGGAGAGCAAATCTGCCAGCCCACACAAGATGGAGGCATGGAGAGGCAGAGGGGAAGGAAGAAGAGAAAAAGAGAGAAAGAGAGTAAGAGAGAAAAGAGAAGAGGTTTTTCTTTATTGACTAAAAGTTATAGAAATATAACTAAGGAAAAGAGACTCATTATTTCAGTATTAGCTACTATTACTCAGTTTTATTTTTGTATTTTATATATTCCTTCCTTCAACCAAAGATATGTGTGTGTGTGTGCGTGCACACACACGCATAAATGTACCCTCACATGCATGCACATATGTTCTCTGGTATTGAGGCTTCAACTCAAAACCTCATGCTCTTACTTGATGGTTTCCCTCAAGGCTGGCACTCTACCACTTGAACCGTACTTCCTCTACTTTCATATTTTTGCTGATTAGTTGGAGGTAGGAATCTCAGATTTTTCTGCCCAACCTGCCTTTGAAGCTTGATCCTCAGAACTCAGCCTTCTAGGTTGCTAGGATTATAGGCATGAGCCACCAGTGTCCGGTTTGACCAAAGATCCAAAAAAAATTATGTGAGCTGTATGGTTAAAGTATCAAAACAGCCATAGTAGACAGAAGATAAATATTTGACCATGCATGCACTTAGAAATCATAATTCACAAATTTAAAGAAAACAACAAAAGGCAGAGTGCCTATGAAATTAGAAAGTACCAGTACTCAGAATCTAGAAAGCAAATAGTTGGTGTACATTGGCTCCTTCTAGGCTTTTCTTCCTCCAAGTTTTCACAAACAGAGGTACTTGAAAGGCCTCATTGTTCAAATCCTGATAGTAAGCAAGAGGCATCATCCTTAAAAAGTGGTCATTTAATATGAAATCTTTAGTTACCAAAAAAATTCCTTTATGATAGAATTTTTTCACCTACCAATCTAATCTGGTCTTGTCCATTCTTCTAAGGAACTTGAATTATTAGAGAATTCTCCCTCAAATTTGGCTGTGGAGACTGCATGGACTTTACCATTAAGGATGCTGCAGCATGGCCACCTTTGCTTCTAGAAAAGATTGGTTAGGCATCCGGCTGACCACTGTCCAGAGTGGTACCTGAAAAGAACTACTAAAACCAGTGCTACCAGGATAGTGTTAGGCAGCCCAGGATATGTGAGCACTGTAAGAAAGGAAGACAGAAGTCACAAGCAAAGGAGCCTATCAGGATGTGGGAAAGTCCCCAGCCCATGACCAATTGGGTATGAGCTCAGAGTTTGGTATCTTCTTGTCAGTATGCCAAGTGGAAGACCTAGCTAGCTCAAAGGCTCACCAGACAAAACAAATATTAGGAAAACATTAAGGAACAAGAGACATTTGTATGTCCGCATATCAAATACCCATCCTTCATCTTAGGATAAAAAATGTAATTCCAGATAATTCATTATGGAAAAAATCCATAGCACATTAAGAAACTTTTGACATAAGTTAGAGCCACGCCTCTCAAATTCAGTGGCTACCATCTAGAAAACCTAGGGAAGATATGACTGATTGTGAGCTTCAATGTTAGTCCTAACTTTGCTTTTCTGGAGTAACCTAGGAAAAATAAAATCTCTCTTTTCTATAGGAAATTGTTTCAAATATTTGAAAACAGTTTTAGTTGATGTTGTTGTTTTCTTTTGGTGCTGGCCCTGGAGCTTGAGTTCAGGGCCATGGTGCAGTCCTTGAGCTCCTGTGCTCAAGGCTAGCATTCTAGCCTTTAGAAGCTAGTTGTAGGTAAGAGTCTCATGGACTTTTCTGCCCAGGCTGACTTTGAACCATGATCCTCAGCTCTCAGCCTCATAGTAACTAGGATTATAGGTGTGGGTTACCTGTGTCCAGGTCTGAGAACAGATTTTATCATTGTTATTGATCTTTCCTTCCATTGGCTAAACATAGGCAATTTCTTTTTTTTCTTTCAAATTTTTATTATCAAACTGATATATAGAGAGGTTACATTTTCATACGTTAGGCATTGGATACATTTCTTGTACTGTTTGTTACCCTGTTCCTCATACCCCCCTCACTCCTCCCCCTTTTCCTTTCCCCCCTGAGGTGTTCAGTTCACTTTCACCAAACAGTTTTGCAAGTATTGCTTTTGTAGTTGTTTGTCTTTTTTTACCGTGTCTCTCAATTTTGGTATTCCCTTTCAATTTCCTACTTCTAATACCAGTATACACGGTTTCCAAAATACTCAGATCTAAGATTACAGAGATAGTGTAGGTACAACCACTGGAAGGTGATACAAGAACATCATCAATAATAGAAGCTACAGATACAGATGGGACGTTGAAAGTAGTTACAACTGTGATATAACAATCGTTTCCATCACATGGAGTTCATTTCACTTAGCATCATCTTATGTGTTCATAAGGGTATAGTTATTGGGCTCTTGTGATGCTCTGCTATGACTTGCATAGGCAATTTCTTTAGCCATAGGAAATGTGAAGTGCTAAGTTGAACATTCTCATATTCCAAACAATAGTAAGGTAAAATGACTATGTAGCCCTGGCTTAGTAGAAGTGTACTTTGCATTATTGTTTTTCATTAAACCAATATTTCCCCATGAGCATTTTCACTGAATTAACTTCTGCTGTCAAGTTAGCCTTTCACTATGTACTTGCAAATCTTGAATTTGTTGACCCCAGAGGACTCTCTGCTTATCCTATTAAAGTTGGAAGCAGAAGAAGAATGGGAAGGACCTGCTCATCACCTCCTCCTTGAAGTCCTCACTAAGGAAGAGGCTGTGGGGACCAGATGTTGATTTTATTTCTAAGTAAATGGTCTAAAAATCATTCTTCCAATGGATTTCCTAGATCTTTTTTTTTTTTTTTTGGCCAGTCCTGGGCCTTGGACTCAGGGCCTGTCCCTGAGCACTGAGGGAGCACTGAGGGACAGAGCACTGTCCCTGGCTTCTTCCCGCTCAAGGCTAGCACTCTGCCACTTGAGCCACAGCGCCGCTTCTGGCCGTTTTCTGTATATGTGGTGCTGGGGAATCGAACCTAGGGCCTCAGGTATCTGAGGCAGGCACTCTTGCCACTAGGCTATATCCCCAGCCCCCTAGATCATTTTAATCAGTATTTAAAATGGACATGAGAGAAATTCTTGGAGTATTCTAGCAGAGGCCTTTTCCGAGTGGTTGATTAATTCCTGTTGTAGTTTTTCATATAATTCCCTAAAGAAATACTACTATGCAATTAAGAGCAAACAAGCTTTCTGCCACCTTTTCACTCCTGATGCAAAACAGCTGTCTCTGCCGCATTTGGGCACCCTTCCCCATCAAGTAATGGAAAATCTGTGTCTATGGTCCCCTAAGCACCGACTCCCCAGGCTAGACAAGATGGTCAGCACGGCTGAGAGCTACTGATGGGTTTTGATATCCACAAGAGCTACTCAAGGAAATCGGCAAGAGTAGTAGAGGGAGTGGATGTGATCAAAGCACATTATAGGAATATCACAATCAAGTCCCTTGGTACAATTAATATACACGAATAATAGTTACAAGAAAAAAGATTCACAGGGGTGCCACTAGTGGAATGCCATGGCTATGGAAAAAACATCAGACAATAAAGCAGAAGACTGGAGAGCTTAGAGTGCCATTTCCACAGGAATCATTAGAAGGCATACCTGGGGAGAGAACTTTCCAGAAGAAAATGCTGAATATTTTGCTACTTAAGAGGGGGTAGGCCTAGGATTAGTAACATGTGCACTACTGCAGGGGAAGTCTAGGAAATATCCACTATAGACATAAGAGTTGAAATTAGATGTCATTATGATATGTGAATGAGTTTACACGAGCACCATCCATCCATAACATACAAGATAACATGTAAAAATACTGAACTTAAGATGAGCCAGACTTACGCCTATAATTCTAGCTACTCAGGAGCCTGAGATATGAGGATCATGGTTCAAAGCCAGCCCTGAAAGGGAAGTCCATGAGACTCTTATCTCCAATAAATTACTCCGAAAAAATGGTGGGAGTGATGTTGTGGCTTAAGTGGTAGAGTGCTAGCCTTGAGCACAAAGAGGCTCGGGACAGTGGCCAAATCCTAAGTGTAAGTCCCACGTCTGGCAAAATAAATAAATAGGTAAATAAAAGATCTCTGATTATCTTTAATTAAAGGCTCACTCTGACTGGTTTCATTGCTGAAATGGATACAGATTCATGTCCACCTGTAATCTTAGCTACTCATGTGATAAAGATGGGAAGATTATTGTTTGAGGTCAGCTAGGGCCAAAACAGTAAATAACTGGGCACAGTTGTACGTGCCTATCAGATACATGGGAAGCATAAAGAGAGGACCCATAGATAATCTAGGCTAGCCTGGGCATAAACATAAGATCCTACTAGAAAAATAACAATGGAAAAAACAGCTAGTGGAGTGGCTCAAGTGGTAGAACCTAGCAAGAGTGAGGTCCTGAGTTCAAACCCCAGTACTGAAAAACAAACATCAAACAAAAACCCAAAACAGAATGTAATTAAACCTTTCCTTATGAAAGAATTATTTGCTAAATTATTTATTTGTATGAATGTTTGGTGTATAAATGCTAAAGAATAATACATAATTTCTGAGAACAACAATGCATAATAATACTTCAGGTATAATATAAGAATTAATGTTTAATGTATAAATGCTAATGAACACTGTGTAAACTATAATTGCCAAAGAACAACACTTCTTACCTTGTACTGGCTCCTGGAGATGTGTATGGATTATTTTTCTGTACATATATTCACTTTTAATCATAATTTGGGTTGCTTCCAAATTTACTGGATTTTCTAGGATTGGGTTAGAAATCATAACCTGGAAGAAAATACTCAACAGTCACATTTTCAAGTTTGTCTTTAAAGGAAAACACAAACAAACATATACAACTCTCTGCAAGTATTTATGAAATAACTCCTATGTATTGAGCTGGAGATAGACATAAAGATAATATGAGATGGTCTCTACTCCCAAGAAACTCTTGATCTATCTTGGTTTTAATACTGTATACTCATGAACTCAACACTAGGATCAAAGCAAATGTTCTTTCTGGTACTGTTTGTTCCTGTCACATAAATTTAAATTGAATTTTTATGGAAGGATCACTGAAACATTTCCACTGCATAAGGTAAAAAAAAATCTGTATATCTGAACACAATACCATACCAGATTGTAGATAAACAAGCACATGCATGTATGGAGGCTTGCACACACATCAGAATCATTAAATGATAATTTAGTATTCATAGAAGTCTTTTAATATTATTGTAATCACTTACCAAAAATTTAGCAGCTTAAGAAAATACAAGTTCATTTATTTTTAAATGTATTTTTTGTTGTTTTGGAGGTATACAGCAGGGTTACATTTACACACATCAGGTAATAAACACATTTCCTTTTTTTTTTCTTTTTTGCCAGTCCTGGGGCTTGAACTCAGGGCCTGAGCACTGTCCCTGGCTTCTTTTTATTCAACACTAGCACTCTGCCACTTGAGGCACAATGCCACTTTTGGCTTTTTCTATATATGTAGTGCTAAGGAATTGAACCCAGGGCTTCATGTATGCAAGGCAAGCATTCTACCACTGGGCCAGCTTCCCAGCCCTACATTTTCCTTTGTACAGTATCATCTGTTCCCTCATTCTCTCCCATTCCCTCCCTCCCATCTCTACCCACAAGCGGCATAGTTTCATCAATGTCTACTGTGCTCTACTGCTGTACTTTTTCACCTTTTCCCTCAGATTCTGTGTCTTCTTCCCATCTTCCCACAGATGTGCATGTGAGTACACCATATATAAAGAATACAGTCATCAGTAAAAGAAAAAAAATAAATTAAGAAAAAAGTCATTTGCTTCCATATCTTTGGAGTTCATTTCAGTATGTATAGTATATTTATATAGAGAGAAGTGCTTGGCTATTGCACCTTTGTGATTCTCTCCTAAGATTATCCTTTTTGGTCTCACTATTCTGTGTAATTTGTCACATCCCAGTGTATTTGAGATCTAACTTCTGCATATCAGGGAGAACATGTGTCATTTGTCTCTCTGATCTTGGCTTACTTCGTTTAACATGATTTGTTCTAGTTCCATCCATTTCCCTGTGAATGCCCTTATTTTATTTTTTCTAATGGCTGTGTGAAATTCCATTATATCTAGGAACCACAGTTTTTATTTGGATCCACTCATCTATTGTGAGGCATCTGGGTTGTTTCCATATCTTGGCTATTGTGAATACTGCAGCAATGAACATGGAGTTGCAGGTGTCTTTGTTGTATCCTGGCTCATGATGCACAGGGTAGATGCCTAGGAGTGGTATGGCTGAGTCATAGGGAATGTCTATGTTGAGTTTTTGGAGGAACCTCCAGACTGCTTTCCAGAGTGGTTGTACTAATTTACATTCTCACCACCAGTGCAGTAGGGTTTCTTGTCCTCTACATCCCCACCAATATTTGTTGTTAGAATTCAAAATATTGGCCAATCTAACTGGGATAAGATGGTATTTCAGGGTTATTTTGATTTGGAAAATGCAAATTATCTTATATTCCTTCAGTGAAAATCCAGGATGGTTGGACTAGTGTCTCTTTTCCAGAATTGACAAGACAATAGTCTAGGTGTCAGCTGCCTGGGTTTTATCAGAAAGTTCTGGCAGGGAGCTTCTGTTTTTAAGCTTCATATAGGAGCTGGAGAAAGCTAGTTCCTTGCAGTTATAGGACTGGGGTCCCCTTTTCCTGCTGGGTGTTGGCTGGTGTCTGTCGCCCTCAGCTTCCCCAGGCTTAACTCCAATCTTCCTACTTTACTCTTAGGATCTCAGAGCAGTTATGGTGAGATAAAGCTTCTTATGTTTGAGATCTCTCTGACTTACCCTTCTGCCTCATTCCTTTTCTTCCATTAAATGTCTCTGACTTTTCTGCTTTCATCTTGGGCATTCACGATTCCTTTGCATAATCCTCAACAATACACTTAAGATCATCTGATTAATCACTACAGTTCTTCTCTAAGTCCTTGCACAGTAGTACCTAGATCAGTGTTTTGACCAATCACTGGAGGATGGAAATCTTGGGGGGAACCCTAAGTCTATTGCTGCACACTGGTGGCTAATACCAGCAATCCTAGCTACTCAGGAGGCCGAGGTTTGAGAATCATGGTTCAAAGCCAGCTCACCCGGGCAAGGAAGTCTGTAGGACTCTTATCTCCAATTAACTATCCATAAGCCAGAAGTGGAACTATGGCTCAAGTGATGGGGGGCTAGCTTTGAGCAGAAAAAGCTGAGGGGCAGTGCTCAAGCCCTGAGTTCAAGCTCTAGTACCATCACACACACACAAAAATTCTGCATACCATACTGTCTGTACTCCAAACAGGTGACCAGTGGCAACAAAAAGTTGTTTTGCTAGACCACAATTTTTTTTGGGGAGGGGGGGCCAGTCCTGGGGCTTGGACTCAGGGCCTGAGCACTGTCCCTGGCTTCTTTTTGCTCAAGGCTAGCACTCTGCCACTTGAGCCACAGCGCCACTTCTGGCCATTTTTCTGTATATGTGGTGCTGGGGAATCGAACCCAGGGCCTCATGTATACGAGGCAAGCACTCTTGCCACTAGGCCATATCCCCAGCCCCATGACCACAATTTTTGATCAAGTACCTCCAAAATTTTTTGCCCCAAACTGTTTGGTGTAAACCAACTGAACAACTCATGGGGAGAGAGGGAAAGGGGGAGGGGGAGGGGGGAATGAGGGAGGAGGTAACAAACAGTACAAGAAAGGTATCCAATGCCTAACATATGAAACTGTAACCTCTCTGTACATCACTTTGAATTTTTTGCCCCAATTGCCAATATTTATTCAGTAATTCATGGTTTAAAACATTTTATGTAATAACATGCTGACTCTAGGATGAAATAACATTAAAGCTACAACCACCATGAGTACTACTACTCAAATATCTAAATGTAGATGCATGCCAGAGTGCTAATTGTGACTTCAAAGTTAAGGGGAATCTGGGTGTGGTGATACATGCCTATAATCCCAGCGCTTGGAGAAGTTGAGGCAGGGAGGACTATGAGTTTGAGATGAGCCTGGCCCACATAGGGAGATTCTGTCTTCAAACAAAAGAAAACATAAACAACAAAGTTATGGAAATCATAGCAAGCTTTCACTAATGAAAGTAATCATCTAACATCTGGTATTTCAAAGGCAACAAGAATTTTCTGTTGGTACTTGAGTTTTCCTGTTTGGAAAACATATTTGGGCTATATTTCCAAGAATATTGTGATTGCTTAAATAAGGATTCATGGAGGATTGAATGATATCTTTCAAAGTGGGCAAGAACCAGATGATACTTATCTCAAGACCAAGATTTTGGTTTTCGGCTGGAGAGATAATCTTACTCAGAGAGCACATCTGGTAAGGTTTATTCAATACTCTTCTCATTAGCCACTGTGCCTCAGACCTACACCTACGATGTATACACAGCCATTAAATGTATTTAATGATTTGGAGACTTAGCATATAAGAACATATTAAAATGGATAAATCAGATACCCTGCCAAAATAGTTTATTTAAAAAAGATACCCAAATTTTAAATTACCTACATTTGGGTACAAAATGGTAAAAAGCTCTCCGAGAGAAAGAGATAAACAGAAAAATCAAATTCTTCAGTGAACAGCTGTGCCAATAGTAACATTTTATAATATCCACTTAAGCATAGCTCATGCTTTAGCATTCATGCTATGGATGGATACTGATATTTACATTTTCACTATACAGGGAGATACAATCTTTCAAAGAAATTAAGATTGTAAACCCAGCACCAGTGGCTCATGCCTATAATGGTAGCTTCTCAGGAGTATCTGAGGCTTGTGGTTCAAAGGCAGCCAAGGCAGGAACTCAATGAGACTCTTATCTCCAATAAACTACTCAAAACTTCTGGAAGTGGCATTCTGGTTCAAGTGGTAGAGTAGTAAGTAGCCTTGAGTGAAAGAAGCTCAGGGACAGTGCCCAGGCCCTGAGTTCAAGTTCTAGGGCTGGTGTGCGTGCGTGCGCACGCGCACACTCACACACACACGAATAGGAAATAACAGTAGAGTTAGGGGTTTTCTTTATTATTATTAGTGGTTCTCTTTTCTTTCTCAGAGTCTTAAGATCTTCTGTGGTATGGCTTTATTATTTCATTAATATATTATAAAAAGATAAACAACTGTGTTATCTACTGGCTTTACAGGATATACTTAGCAATGCTTAACAGTCATTTTGTATTAGTGATTAACATTAAAACAAAAACAAAACAAAACAATGATGCTATTAACTGTTGAGTGGTTTTCTTGGGCCAAGCACAGTTCTAAGCACTTTATGTTCATTAATTAATATCAACCTCACAAATCACATAAAATAGTTATTCCCGTTTCATTGCTAAAGAATAGCAGTATTGAGAGATGAAGAAATGTGTTCAGAGGTGTCAAGTGAAAGAACTGAGAGATGAAGACAACAAATCTAATCTCAGAGCCCCCACTTTTCCTTATATTAAATTAATCTACAGCTCAAAAACATTACCAGTTCATTCCAGATTGCCTTACATATTAGATTTGGGGATCATTCTGTTTTACTGTTGTCAGGGCAGACTTCATTCAGTTCAGGTGGGAGACAGAGAAATGTCTCAGCTTAAAAGGCACCACCAAAAGATCCATCCCAGATTCTGCATGACATACTCATCCACCTCTTTCAAGTTTTTGCTCAGATGTCTCTTTACCAGAACACAGCTACACTCAGGCAGATACTAAGTACATATTTGTAGAAGGAGTGAACGAATGAGTTGCATATTTTAAAGAGTATGTTTTACTCAGTATATTAAATAACTAGCCAGAAAATTAACTATTGTTTTATTTATTCTTAATAACAAGGAATAGACTTTGTATCACAATTTCCCTGAGAAAATTCAGTTAAGTCAAATGTTCATTCCTCAAATGTTCTAATCAATCAAATGTGATAATTTATTTCCAGATATTTTGATGGTAAGTAGGCCCCTAGATAGAATATTGCTAAGACTAATTCAAGTAGTTACAGCAGTCATCACTGAAACAATTAATTAGCCTCAGATGAGAAACTAGGGCTTTGGGGTAAGAAATAAGACAGGATGTGGGCATGTGTTTAAGGACCACAAGCCCACAGGTAAAGGATGCACTTGGAAGACAGGAACCAACTTTAGAAGACAATCCCTGGTTTGCTATGAACTCTTACAAGAGAAAGCTGCTAGCTAACACTGTTGGAAACACAGGATAAAGTTGAACATTGTACATTATGATCACTCAATTTACCTCCAAGAAAGGCAAGAGCCATGAGGGAGGAAAGACCTAACAGGTACCTTCAGTAAGTGCTAGGAAGTAAGGTCAAGAGCCAAAAGAAAGCCCAAGACAATCTCTCTAACTGAAACTATACAATTATTCTCTTCTTTGACAAATGTATATTTGGTTGTGAAATGCCTTAACTATCCATTTTAATGTATAACAATGGTTTCATTCTTTAAACATTTAAGTATACATTGTACATATTAATTTTTGTGTGTTGAATATCTAGAATATTTAAAAGTACTAAAGAAAGAATTGTCAAGTGCCAGTGTTTCCTATCTGTATTCCTAACTACTAGGAAGCTAAGGATCGCAGTTCAAAGTCAGCCAGGGCAGGAAAATTTTGTGAGATTCTTACCTCTAATAACCACCAAAAGCCAGAAGTGCCTGAGTGCCATCCTTAAGCAAAAAAAGCTAAGAAGCAATGCTCAGATCCTGACTGAGTTCAAGTCCCAGAACTGTTACAGAAAAGGAAGAAGCTAGGTACTGGTGCATTACACCTGTAATCCTAGCTACTCAGGAGGCTGAGATCTGAGGATCTCATTTCAAGCCAGCCTGAGCAGGAAAATATATGAGACACTTATCTCCAATTAGCCACCAGAAAACCAGAAGTGGTGATGTGGCTCCAAGTGGTCGAGTGGTGGCCTTGAGTGTAAAATGCTCAGGGACAGCACCTTGGCCCTGACTATAACTCCCACAACCAACAACAACAACAAAAACAAAGTAAGGAAGAGAAAGGGAAAGGGAAAGGAGAAAGGAAAGAAAGTGAAAAAAGAAATAGAGAAAGCATTAACTTGAACATGATGGTAGGCAACTAAAATCCCAGCAGGCAGAGACAGAATTGAGAAGTCAAGCCATTTTGGGTTGTATAATGAGACTATGTCTTAAAGATAAGAAAAAATTCTCTGTCTCTGTCTCTCTATCCTGTCTGTCTGTCTGTCTGTCTGTCTCTCTCTTTCTCTCTCACACACACATGCACACACACACATACATACACAACCACAAATATATAAGACTTATAGAAAATCTATACTTACCTGTAGTGCAAGTAAGATGCTGCTCAATGTATAGCTTGGATTCCAACTAGCAGGATCATCCAAAAAATCTATACTGGGCTGGCCAGTATGGGGGTGTACTGTATTAAAATAATGTATTGATAATAAGCTATAAACATATAATGGATTATTATTTAAAACTTAGAAAAATAAATTGATAAATTAAAATAAATATTACATGCATTCTTTCTTTTATTTCTTCTTTCTTGTAAGAAACACTGTGCTTGGCCCCTGTGCCCTCATCATGTTGTTTTAGCTGCTTAATAGGTAATGCTGTATTAAGTGTCAAAATAAGTTTTAAGCTGGACACTCATGGCTCAAACCTATACAACTCCAAGTATTTAGGGGGCTGAGATCTGAGAACCACTGTTCAAAGCCGTCTTGGGCAGTAAAGTCTGAGAGACTTTCATCTTCAATTAGCCATCAAAAAAAAAAAAAGGTGGAAGTAGAGCTGTGGCTCTCGTGGTAGAGCCCTAGCCTAGAGTGGAAAAGCTAAAGGACAGCACCCAGACCATGAGTTCAAGTCCCAGTACTGGCACACACAGAGGCACAAACACACAGACTCATACAAATTGCAGAAAATAATCACATTTTCAGAAAATACATTAAAACATAAGAGAATATAAAGTAAAATACAAATGTTCCCCTACCTACCCTCCTTTAGTTATTACTAAGTAGTCTAAATGAATACACATATATATATATAAATAACCATATTCACATGTGTGTTTATTGTATGAATGATATTTTGTTTTGTTGCTCAGGGTGGTTTTTCATTCAACAATACATTAACAGATGGAAATATTTATCCACAAGAGATCTGAGCACCTGCTGTGTGCCAGCAATAAAGATTCAAAGGACAAAGCAATTACCCCAAAGTCTAGCTTTCAGAGATTTTTGTTGTTCTGTTTATGGGCAATACAAATCATATAAAAACTTAAAAACTCTATTTCACTTAAAAACTCTATCCTAATGAACACGTAGATTATAATAGCTCACTTATATCCTGGGTCCCACAAGCGTGGATTCAAACACATGAAAGAGTGATCTTGTTCAAAGTACACTGAACACATCTCTAGAATGATCACAGTAAAAACAAAACAAAACAAAACACCCTACATATTATTAACCTATGCTAACCTAAAGGTAATGAAAATATTATACCCTCCATTTGAAAAAGTCCATTTTTCAAATCTCTTCTTGGCTACAGAGGGTTTTAAAAGTTTATGAAGTTTATGATGGCATGCTTTTTCAATAGTTTCTGGATTTTATCATGCTTAGAAGGACCTTCCTCAACAAGCCCATAAAAATTATATTAGATCATCTTCTTTCTGAGCATTAAAAATTTTGATTTGTGATCCTTCAAGAAATCACTTTGTGTATAACTTAGGGCAGAAATCTTTTTTTCTTTAGTCTAAAATTTTAATTTATTTAGGGTATCAATTTTTTAGGGTAATGAAAAATCAGATCCAACTAAAATAGTGAGTAGAACCAGGATGATTAAGTGCCTGATTGAACTATTTGAAATGATCTTTTGAAGAATGTTTAATGGTGCAGGAAAAATGCTTGCATACTTTCAAATAAAAAGGTTAGATGCAAAACCTGACATATTATGCCTCAACTTCATAGAAAAATGTATATAAAAATAAGATTTGACCAAATGTTGTACGTAATATCTCTTTGCATTTGACTTCAAGGTCACTTCTGCGTTTTAATTTTTCCCAATGACCATTCCCACTTTTATAATTACAATCCAGTTGTTAAAAATAAAAAATTATTAGTAAACAGTAGCACTGGAAAAACAGAGTTCCAGTTATGAAAAACATACATGTTTTCTCTTATATGTGGAAGTTAGATTTAAAATAAAAATATGTATAAAAACACATATAGGGTCATATGCATATATACAGATTAAACTGTTTAATGTATGTGTTCTTCTAAGGTGCAATCCCTTGGAATAATTAATAGTTTAACAAAATGAATATCAGGAAGCTAAGGCATGTCTAGTCTGAGAAGGCCAAGGGTTAAAGGAAAGGAATAGGATGAATGGAGAGAGGAATAGTGGGAAAGTAAAATCATAACATTCAGTGTACATAAATGAAAATGGAGCTAGTAGGGGCTGGGAATGTGGCCTAGTGGTAGAGAGCTTGCCCAGTATGCATGAAGCCCTGGGTTTGATTCATCAGCACCACATACACAGAAAAAGCCGGAAGTGGCACTTTGGCTCAAGAGGTAGAGTGCTAGCCTTGAGCAAAAAAAGAAGCCAGGGACAGTGCTCAGGCCCTGAGTCCCAAGCCCCAGGACTGGCAAAAAAAAAAAAAAAAAAAAAGGAAAAGAAAAGAAAAGGAAGAAAACGGAAGTAGTAAATTGAGGGAATGGGTAGGATTGGGATAGATGGGCTGAGGAGAGCCATGCATTGTACACATGAATTGATACATTGAATTGAAACAACTCCCCTTGTAAAACAATTTAAAGATTTCAAAAACCAGGGAAAACAATCTCATTTGGTCCTTACCATTTGGATGAAAAGGAATGGATGTAAATCTCACAATTGGAGGTACATGGTTATACTCCGGTGGAAAATTTAATTCCAGAGGGAAAAGCAATCCTGTGATATAGAAATACAGGTTTACCAAAGTGTCATGTGCATTGCCTCTAACCTGATTAACACCAGAGTTTCTCCTATGGTAAAGCCTTCCCATGATCCTATGATTTTCTTAGGTACATTGCTTACTAGTGCATAGACCCCCTTGAATAGTAGATGTGACACCTTACAACTTTATTGCATTAGTTTCAGTTTTTTTTCCTCCTAGCTCTTTCTATCCACTACCTCAGTCCCTCTAATGCTGCCTCCCCTTGGTGTATTGACTAAACTCATCCTTCCCAGAACCTGCTGTACCCTTTCGTGCCTGTAAATCTGCTTGCCTTCTTGTGAATTTGGCAAACTCATACACATTCTTCAAGATTCAACTCAACTGTTACTTCCTTGGAAAGCCCTTCCTGACTCCTGTCGTTGATGTAACCAACCATTCTCTCTCTCTCTCTTCAGAACTGTAGTCAAAATGCCTAGTAGCACAAATTCTGTTACCATCATTATCAGCTAGTCTCCCCTATCTCACTCAAGCATCTCTTTTTTAATCTGCAGCTGAAATAACACTGGGTCATTACAATTTATAGCCAGCCACCCAGTATTTCCTGAGAATTTACCTTAAGACAATCTGGGGAAAAGTTATAGAGGAGAAAATGAGATGAAAGTTACTGTAGGATTTCAAAGCCAATAGGAAGTTTTTTTTTTTTTTTTTTTTTTTTTTTTGCCAGTCCTGGGCCTTGGACTCAGGGCCTGAGCACTGTCCCTGGCTTCTTTTTGCTCAAGGCTAGCACTCTGCCACTTGAGTCACAGCGCCAGTTCTGGCCATTTTCTGTATATGTGGTGCTGGGGAATCGAACCCAGGGCTTCAAGTATACGAGGCAAGCGCTCTTGCCACTAGGCCATATCCCCAGCCCCAATAGGAAGTTTTTGATAGGTATTTTCTGATCTCATGGAAGAATTTTAGAAGTAATCTTGATTGACTTTCTTCATTGTGTTTGCTTCTTAAAAATGCAGTAACATTGCAACACTGTAATATGGCTCAATGGTAGAGTACTTATCTAGAATAGGTGTGGCCCTGGGTATGGTCTTTAGTACCAAACACACATGCATGCACACACACACACACACACAAACACACACAAACACTTAAAAATTTCAACCTGTGTTGACAAATGGCAAATAATATCTGAGTACTTTTAAACTTCTAGAGAAAATAGTATTTGAGTAGTTCTAGAGAACTGATATGATGTAAACATATACATTTAAAGAACTCCAAGAAATTACATACTACAATGTAATATACACATAATTATGCAAATAATATTAAGCATTATATAATTATATTAATATAAGATATTAATTGTATACAAACAAAAAAAGGGAACAGATTAGTTGTGAAAATATATACCTTGCCACATTGAATCCTTTAAACCTTCAATTTCAGCTTCCCATTTCAACATATTGTCACTTACAGGAGAGGCAGAAATACCCTTTAATTTAAAAACAAAACCAAAGATGACAAATTATTTATTATAGTTTTGAGAATCAGTTACTGGGTTACACTGAATCTCAAGAACTCTTAACATTTTTCTTTCTTTTTTTTTTTTGTTTACTTGTTTTGGGGTATTTTTGTTTGTTTGTGTGGTACTGAGGACTTGAACCCAGGCCACATTCCACATCTAACTCCACATTTTTTCTTGATTACTAACTTTTTCTGTTGGTGTGGGAAACTGTTACATATCTGAGTTTTATATGTCTTCTTGCATAGAACTTAAGGTTTACTCCAAGAAATATAGACAAAGAACTTTAAAAAATAAAGTGTAGACATAGGAATTGAAGGTCAAGACTAGAGGTGTATAAGCCAGTAGCCAATTTAATATTCAAATTAAGAAGAGAAAAAAATAGTTGAAAATATTTTTCTTTAAATATTTTTAAAGCTATTTGGATACTAGGAGGAAGGCATGAAATAAGAACACTTTTGTTAAAAAAAACTATAAGTTGCACATATATAGAATAAACTTTCCCTACACTTGAATAATTGTAGTAGAAAGACAATGTATTTCATAGAAAATCTATCAAATACGCTGAAGAGTACATATGAGTATATTCAATACATATTCCTTAGCAGACAGTTATTAAGCATGAGAGACATTTGTCTGGATGAACATCATACCTGTTTTACTTATATTATCTATGTTTATATATTCCCTTTATTGGATTTTCTTTCCCCAAACAACTAAGTTGAAAACCAGTAAAATAATGTCGTGTCAAATCGATGCCCCTGGGATGTTTGTTGATGGACTTAATAATTGTGCCTAACATTTCTAGTGTAGGGTGTGGTGTGTGTGTGGGGGGGGTGTACATGGATCCTCAGATCTCAGCCTCCTGAGTAGGGAGGATTTCAGGATGAGTCATGGATGCCTTGCCTTTTTATTTTAATCTTCTTATAGTGGAAGTGAAAACAGAACACCACCACTGAACTCAGAGTGTACCTGTTCAGAGCATCTGCATGCCACACTCTCCTTCTGTGTATGCCTTTTTTTCTATTCTTTTCTTTGAGCACCTTCCTCTCTTCCACTCTCATCTATAAACCAACTATGGCACCCATGATTACCAAAATTTCTTTGCTGCCATTTGGAACCAAACGGTAATGACTTCCTCTGTATAAATGATGCACAAGGAAGGTGTTTATTTGTTGTTCTGGTAAAAAGGCACTAGACTGTAAGTAACAGAAAACAAGAGAAAAGGTTGAGAGTCAGAAAATCCTGTAATGGAATCCTAGGGCCAAATCTTTACAGAAATTTTTGGAGTCTTAGGTTTTTGGTTGGATAAGATGAAATACTAGTTTATATATTAATATTGAGAAGAATCTTGCACTTACTACGTGACAGAGCTTGAAACTCAGGATTTAATTTCAAAAGGTACTTGATACTGTTAGTAATTATCATCTTGAAATCATAATTATGTGCATGCATGCGTGTGGTAGTAGGGCTTGGACTCAGGGCCCGAATCTGTCTCTGAGCTCTTCGTGTTCAAGGCTAATTCGCTACCATTTGAGCCACAGATGCACTTTCAACTTTTTGGTGGTTAATTGGAGATAAGAGTTTCATGGACTTTACCACTCAGGATTGGCTTTCAACCCTGATCCTCAGATCTCAGCCTCCTGAGTATAGATGTGAGTGCAATGCCTAGCCCTGTAGTAATGATTATTATAAAATAGATTCATTAAATAACAATGTGGTGGCAGCAAATTAGATTCCATTAAATGATTTTTTTTTTTTGCCAGTCCTGGGGCTTGAACTCAGGGCCTGAGCACTGTCCCTGGCTTCTTTTTGCTCAAGGTTATCACTCTACCACTTGAGCCACAGTGCCACTTCCGGCTTTTTCTATATATGTGGTGCTGAGGAATCGAACCCAAGGCTTCATGTATACGAGGCAAGCACTCTACCGCTAGGCCATATTCCCAGCCACCATTAAATAAGTTTTAGAAGAAGCATGGCTTTAAGCTGCTTCTTCAAAATCTTAGTGCGCCAAGTAAATCCTCCCACGTCCAGGGTACTTACCACATAATTATTCTGCTTCAACTCTCGGAAGTCTCTCTCCAGCAAGATGTAAGCTGGAGCGTGCATACTAAAGCAGCAGGTTTGTCACCTGTGCACAAACGCTTTCGGTTTTGTTAGAGATTTCGAGTTACCTTCCGTCACCTTGTTAACTAGACGTAATCCTAAAATGCTCCTGAGATGAATAACTTCTGAGTTTGGAGTAACTTTCCTTCTTTTTTTTTTTTTTTCCTAGGAGGAAGTTAAGGGTCTTAACTGATCTGTGGCTCAGCAGTAACTGCGGTGCCAGTCCATACTCCTCATAGAAACTTCGGTGAGCCACGGAGACAGCCCCCGTGCTGCTGGCGCGTGGAGAGGGAATGAAAGCCTAATTTCTGGCAGGTGGTCCAGTCCCCTTCGCAGGTGTAAAGTGGACTCCGCTTAACTGGAGGAAGCTAGTCGGTTGCCGGGCAACAGACTTCCGTGGGAAAGGAGAAAGAAGGTGGGGATGTGGCTGTCTCTCGTCCAATCAGCGGCGGGATGCTGGCCTCTGGTTACTGCCACAGCCAATCGATGAGCAGTTTCACTTTGACAGGCCAATGATGATGGTGTTCAGGACAAGACCCCATCCTCCCCTCTTGCCCCCTCTCCCCGTCCGCCCCGCCCCGCCCCCCCCCCCCACCGCCCCGCATTCTCAGTCCACCCCCGTCTCTACACTCCTCACGTGGAGGGTCTGCGGTGAGGTCCCAGGACCCAGGGTGTGGGGCACAGAAACCTTCACATGAAGTACTTCTCCGAGATTTGTTTTGTTTTGTTTTGCTCTTACCCATCTGGTTTTTAATACCCTTCCTACCCAACTAGCGTTCTGTCCCAATTCATTTTTTTCCTAAAATGGACACCTGAAATCATTCGACTCCTCTTTTTTTGTAGCTTTTGCCTTCAACCACTCACTATGACATGTAGCCTTTGTAACATCTCAAGCCTCATCGTCAGCACCCAAGTTCACGACTTTGTCATCACTTGTCAAGCTACAGAACATCTGTGATCCGTGTTTCCTGCCTCCAAGACTTGCCTGTTGTAGTGTTGTATTTAAACGAATATATGCTCATATAATTCTCTGCAAATGTACTCATTACCTTACTTACGTAACTGTAACCCCTCTGTAATCACCTTTACAACAAAATAAAGTTAAATTTATTTTTTAAAAAAGCGCTTCAAAGGGTTTCCTTTCACCTTCCAGCCTATCCTATTTCCATCTTCAACATTTTAAATATGGGTTGACTTCTATGGATGTTTAGGTACAGTGAGTGAAATCACAGGCAAATTTACATGTATGCATTTGCACGAGTATGTGTGTGCTCGTGGGCACACATTAGTTTTGGGGTCAGAATCTATGAAATTCACTAATTTTAATACTATGTATTGGCAAAAAGCTTAAGAAATCATTCAGTATGGACTTAAATCTGAGCTGCTTAGCATGGCAAGGCAGAGCCTTTTCTATGCTCTTCCTCTCTTTCCCATACTTACTGATCACCACTCAGCTTCAGTCTTGAGGGACAACACTCTTAAACTACATGCCTTTTCTTATGGGTACTATCTTGTCTAGCTCCAGCTATCTTTTCTACCTTGACTCCTGGAATTTCTCTCCCGTCCTCCCTCTCGTCCCCCTCCCCTTCCATTTTTACTGGGGTGAGGTAGAATCTCAATGTTGTTTTGATTTGCATTTCTTTTATAGCCAGAGATGTTGAGCACTTCTTCATGTGTCTATTGGCTAGTCTCATTTCCTCTTCAGAGAAGTCTCCCTTTAAGACTTTAGCTCATTTATTAATGGGGTAGTTGTTTCCTTGAGGATTTGCTTTGGGAGAAATTATTGTTTTGAGTTCTAAGTGTATTTTAGATATGAGGCCCTTGTCTGTTGTACGGCTAGTGAAGATCTTCTCTCAGTCTATGGGCTTTCTCCAAATAGGATCTTGATAACTTTGCCAGAGCTGGCTCCAAATGGTGAACTTCCTACTTGCACCTCCTGAGTGGCTAGAGTTACAAGCCTGGCTTCTTTCCTCTTTTTTATCTGATTGTCAACTCTTACACATCTGAAACACATAAATTCTTCTTTGAAGCTTTCCTGAACCATGTGGATGGATTGTGTTCTAGTTTAACCTCAGCTTATCTTTGTATATTATTCCCATATAATTTTGATATTGTCTGTTCATGTGATTTCCCCACTAGAACATAAATGGCCAAGGGCATCATGACTTGTCACTACATTCCAGTCCTAAGCACCTGACATCAGTGTTGGCCAATTGAAGTGACTTAAGCAGGATCAAATAGTTCTAGAGTCAGATGAGTCACCTTCTATGAGAGAATGAGGCATACGCAAAGGAAGTAGGCAATGCAGTAATATGGAGAGATGTGAGATCTATGGGAGCTTAGCAAGTCACAAAGCATATACAGGGTTCAAGTCAGAAGGAGAATGACAGAGGTCCTGCCTTGAAGCAGAAATACTGTGGCTAAGAGCAAGAGCCACCAAAGCAGAGACGCTTCAGAGCTGCAGTCAGGGCACATAAAAATAAATTATAAAGCCCCCATCACTGGTGTAACTGAGGAGACATAAAGGTTAGGACACCTGGAATATTGGGGAAAGGCAAAGCTTCCAAACAGGCAGCTTATGCAGTCTGACATTGTAGTGTTTGGAGGTGTGGATTAGAGTTGTACTCACTGGATGGCTAGCATTTACCTCTGCTCCTGGCTTATGGGAGGTGTTATGGAGGTTCCTGAGATGGAAATGGGACTGGAGCTGGGTGAGAAGACGGAGCAAGAGGAAGTGTGTGTGTGTGTGTGTGTGTGTGTGTGTGTGTGTGTGTGTGAGTGGGTCTAACATCTGGCATACATGTAGCAGCTAGGCAAGTTTACTTTCTATGATTAATAGCATCAGCTGTTCAGATAGCCAAGTCACTTAAATTTGAAATTTATAAGTAGACTATATATGTGTGTGTGTGTACATGGAATCATCTTCTGCAAATGTTAGTCTTACAAACTTTTCAAGTATGTTACTGATGTCATGATCTTACCATGATCCACTCCTAAACCATGTCCTGATCTGCTTGTTCATCAGATTTGTTATGTTGCTTGGCTTTTTTTTTGATAAGCCAGAAATAAAGGAAAATAAATAAATTCCTACCTATAGTATTTCTACTGTTAATTTAATATCCTAGTGGTAAAAACCAGGTACTCTCAAGACAAAGCTGGGTTGTATTTTAGCATAGCTGTGTCTTAGTAGCTTATATGGGTAGCCCTGAAGAAGTTATTTAGATTTCCAATGACTGTATTTTTCTCTCATCTGTTTTTTGTGAGCCAGTGATGATACTTATGGGATCATTGTGAGAATAAAAAGGAATAACATCTGCCAAAAGCTCAATCACAGACTAACATTGAGTGTACTACAGCCAACATTTTTCACATACTTGATGTTTTTTGGGTGCTTTATGGAAATTAATTTCATCCTTACAGAACGACTCTAGGAACTAGGTACTCTTACATGTCTAAGTTATAGGTGTGGCAAACTGAGGCCCAAAGACAGTAGGCTTTTTGCTCAAGGTCACACAACTGCCAAGATGCAGTAGAAGATAAATGCAAACTTAGGATATGTAGCTGCAGAGCCATTGTTTCAACCACTAGGCTCTAGGACCTCACAAATGTCTTACGTTGTAGGAAGCAAATACCTGAACCTTCTGAAATAGATTACCGTGAGTCTCAGTAGTTGATGGCAATTGTCTGTGGATTTTGGTTGCTATTCTGTCTGTACTTATCTGAGTCTCACTCTGCAGGGTAAATCCAGAAAAGACAATGTCTGTCTATATATCTATTAACTAAATATGTACCAGATCTTCTCTTTTACCTTACTCATTCATTAATAATTGTCTCTGAGTTTTGCAATTTATAAAGTTATTATATTCTGTAATTTGTCCAAAAAGATTACTAGCTAGTAAATAATTGCTTTATGTTGATTTTTAATTTTTTTGTGTGCCTTCAAGTGGAGAGGTAGTTTCTTTCTCCAAAAAACTGTGGCTTGGAGGTTTGAAAAAAAGAAATGTCACAGTGTGCTTGCAGAGTAGGCAGAATTCCAAGCTAACCTTCAGGATCTGTGAACCCTGTGTAATCCTCAAGTCTGTGAACATGTTGGATTTTGTTTATGTGATTGAGTTCTATGGTGTATTTTAATTTTTTTTTAATTTTCTTTCTTTTTTTTTTTTTGGCCAGTCCTGGAGCTGGGACTCACGGCCTGAGCACTGTCTCTGGCTTCTCTTTGCTCAAGGCTAGCACTCTGCCACTTGAGCCACAGCACCACTTCTGGCCATTTTCTACATATGTGGTGCTAGGGAATCAAACCCAGGGCTTCATGTATACAAGGCAAGCACTCTTGCCACTAGGCCATATTCCCAGCCCTGTGTTTCTAGAGGCAGGATTTTCCAGACTGTGTCTCACCTCATCTGGATGGGCCTGTGTGTGTGTGTGTGTGTGTGTGTGTATGTGTGTGTGCATGTCTGTGTTACTCCAGGTGAGGGACAGTCTCTGAAATTGAAGGCCAGTATGGTACAGAATATGTAGTCTTCAGGTGCTGAGAGCAGCTACTGGTAAAGAGTAAAAAGAATGCCAAAGCCTCACTCAAACCATTGCCACATGCACATGTTAGAAGAGGACCTGAATTCCGGATCGAAACAGCTGACAATCTGTGAAACCTTGAGCAGCAAGTTTTGTCAGGCCATGTCTGGGCCATACTGGACAGGCTTTTACTTTTCTAGTAGGCCCAGGCCTGAAGTGCAATCCTACTATTTGTACTTTAAAGGCATAATTTTTTTTCCACTGGGCTTGACCTTTGGCCACAGTCCTCCTGGTCTCTACCTCTCAAGTAGCTAGGATTACAGATGTGAGCCACTGTGCCCCAGCATAATTCAACTTCTTTTTTTGTTTTTGGTTAGTCACGGGGCTTGAAATTAGGGCCTAGGTGCTGTCCCTGATTTTTT
This sequence comes from Perognathus longimembris pacificus, assembly GCF_023159225.1. Classification (NCBI taxonomy): domain Eukaryota; kingdom Metazoa; phylum Chordata; class Mammalia; order Rodentia; family Heteromyidae; genus Perognathus; species Perognathus longimembris. Next base: position 44,367,889 of record NC_063167.1, on the reverse strand, counting down.
TTTTTTTCTTCCTCAAGGCTAGCTATCACTCTACCACTTTGAATCATAGCTCCACTTCTGGTTTTCTGGTCGTTAATTGGAGATAAGAGTTTCATAGCCTTTCCTACCCCAGATGGCTTTGAACTTTGACCCTCAGATCTTAGCCTCCTGAGTAGCTAGGATTATAGGTGTGAGCCACCAGTGCCTGGCTGAATTCGACTTCTTACCCAGAGCACACTGGCCACTTGCTGATCTCAGTTTATCCAGATTTAGTGTGTAAAGAATTGGAAATGTGTGTGTGTGTGTGTGTGTGTGTGTGTGTGTGTGTGTGTGTGTATAACATCTATCACAAGGGAAAATTAGTTTGGAGCAAACTATTCCAGAGATTGGTTCTGTGATTTTTTTAGATTGTCTTTCTGGTTATTAGCATATGAATTTAGGCAGGGTAAAGGGATATGGGAGGATACGCAATCTTTAAAGCTAAAGATCAAACTAATGCTTACATACAGAGCTTTGTCTTCCTAGTTGTGGAAGGCAGGGGATGGTGTAATTGTCTGACATCTGCAGCATTACTAAGGCTGTCTCTAGCTTGCAAATTAGGCCTCCCCTCTCCACTCTTTTAAAAATAATTCTTTCCCTCAGGACTCCCAACAGATGTTTTCATTTTACTTAAACTAAAAGACTGCTTTCCTCCTCCACCAGGAATATGTTCCAGTACAAAGTGTTAACCTCATTTGGATTTGAACTCCCATCCTCAGAGCAAAAGGAGGCAGAGGCTCACCAAATGTCAGCTCCACTGTGAGAAGTGTTTGAAATCCCATTTTGACGTATGCTATGCCGTTAACTAGGAAATGAAGGCAGCCCACATGCTTCCAGTCACTCTGGTTTCAAATCATATGATCGCGTCTTTGTCTTGAAGACCTTTTGATGTGCTTTCCCAATATTGAGTTTCTCTGCTTTTAATAATCTTATATTCCTTCAATATAAATGTCATGGAAAATACTGAATGGCAATCTTCAAAGATCAAACAGGAAGAAAGAGGTGGGCAGTAGAGTTCAGTGACTTGAATTCCTAAAATTTCTCATTTAAAATTTGTATTTTCACTTAGAAAAACCTCAGCTCAAGAAATACTTGATTCCTTTTTTTTTTTTTTTTGGCTGAAGCTGTGTGCTCCTGTAGATTTCAGGACTGTGTTCATTCTAAAATGAAAGTATAAAATCTCAAGCCTTAGAAGACACTTGAAATACAGGACCACTTAATCACCATCTCTATTTGTGTCTAAGCAATAATGAAGAATTCAGGATCAGTACCTTTTGTCTTTCATTTCATTATTTTTATGTGTTTCTGTGCCAGTACCTGGGCTTGAACTCAGGGCCTAGGCACTGTTCCTGAACCTTTAGAGCTCAAGGCTAGTGCTCTACCACTTGGACCACAGCTCCATTTTTTGGCTTTTTTCTGGTAAATTGGAAATAAAAGTTTCACAGACCTTTGTGTCCTGGCGTGGCTTCAAACTGCAGTCCTCAGATCTCAGCCTCCTGAGAAGCTAGGATTACAGGCATGAGCCATCAGCATCCAGCGTCTATATTTGTATTAGTTTTGGTGAGCAAAACTCTGGTAATGCCTTGGACAAAGGACCTTTAAGTGTTAAAGCTAGGATAGTCCCTTGCAAATAGAGACCGTTGGATCATTGTAATTTTGGCACAGAGGCCCTATTTGGAGTGGTAATTGTAGGACAATTTAGTAAAAGCTGTTTTACTTGCCTTTGGAGCATGGTTGTTGGAAAGCCCCCAGTTTGTTTTCCATGACAGGTGGATGCCCAACCCCCAGCGTCAACGTTTTGAAAAGTCATGCACAGAATCACATTAGGAGAAGATGCTCGAGGTGTCTGTGATAAGGTAATGCAGCATCAGCCTGGGAACTTTACACGTGCTAAAGTGTTTAGGGAAAACCAAATCTCTTTCACTTCATTTCCCCACAGGAAAACACCATGGGTTGAGAAATACTGCATTTGTGTTTTCTAAGTCCACTTGTGACTTGTGAAGTGGGTGTGGATGGGTGTTTAGAGCTGCAATTACTCCAGGTTTCTTGCATATACATCAGCTCAATATACCTTCTCATGGGGGTCAGTTGCCCTCAGGGGGAATGTCAGAAATTTGATGTGGGAGAGGCTTTGGGGTGGCAATCGGCTTGGAAGGGGTGTAAAAGATGACATATGGTTTAAGGGATGGCTTGAAGCTGTTTTTACTTAGCGTCCATTTACTAGGGGTGGTTTGAAGGGAGATGATGGAAGTTATTGAGGAACTAAGCCCACCCCCACTTCTTGGGCACCAGTACCGAATGTTCTTTATTATGGGGCAGGCATGAATAATTAAATAAAATATTTTGCGCTGTTTACCACACCAAAAAATAATTCATCCTTTATAAAAATGGTTTGAAGCACAATGAATTGTAATGTTACTTTTTGAACAACTATGCTACTTTTGTTTATTTATATATGTGTGTATATATATGCACACACACATACACATTTATATACTTCATTCTATGTTCTTTCTAAATTTGAGAGACAGGTATAAGAGGAAAATCACGAAATTGTATAGTCTGTATGTTCTGAGAACTTTGTATCGGATACTTTTCTCTGCAGTTAACACGAAGTAGCTTGTTTAAATCTCATAACAATTCTATGGATTTGTTACTTGTTCAGGAGAAGAAACAGTAAGTTTCATTTAGTAAGTTCCTATGGCTGTCAAGGAGTAAAGCAGAGATTTAAGCTTCAACTGTCTGACATCAGAACCATTACTTTTTTTAAGATTCCTTTTTGGTAGTGGTAGGAATCAAACCCTGGGCCTTGGGCGGAAGCTAAGCACATGATTTAGCACTGAGCTCTATCTCTAGCCCAGAATCCTTATTTTTAACCACAATGCTATGTTTACACCATGTGAAAGATAAGGAAATAAGAGTTTGATTCACATACTCAATTCAGCCAGCTCATGTACCAGTGCAGTCATAAGACTATGTGCTGTATACATACATTCTCTCATGCAGGCCCCAGGAACAGGGAGGGGGTGGGGCGGGCTAGATGCTGTATTGTATGCTCTGTCTGAGAAATTTATAGGAGAGCTTATGGGACTTTTTTTCTGGTACACTCTGGGGGTGGTCCTGAGAAGTTATAATTTTTCAGACAGTTGTGATAACAGCCAAATTTGTTAACGATTGCTCTTATGCAAGGTTACCCAATACACTTCACTTCTGATGTTGATTCTGACTGAGTGGAAGGTAGTCCAGGTAATTATGTTGACAATTTTAGGGCTAACTCTGAGGTCCTCTGGGAAGAGCAAAAATGAGTGATCTCTGTAAAGAGTCCCACCCGTGACTTATCATGCCTTCTACAGGTAGAGAATTACGTCTATGTCTTATAGTCAGTTATGGTCTCAGAATTTATGTTGACAGAGACACTATGACCTATATAACATGTCTGAGATAAAGTGTGTGTGTGTGTGTGTGTGTGTGTGTGTGTGTGTGTGTGCACATGCACCATGTGCTCCTGGTGTTTGAACTCAGGGTCTGGGCTCTGTCCTCAAGCTTTTGTGCTCAAGGCTAACACTCTACCACTTGAGCTACAGCTCCACTTACGGCATTTTTGGTGCTTATTTGGAGAGAAGAGTCTCACAGACTTTCTTGCCAGAGCTGGCCTTAAACCACGATTCTCAGATCTCAGTCTTCTGAGTAGCTAGGATTACAGATGTGAGCCACCAACACCTGGCAATGAGCAGTTGTATTTCAGGTCTGCCTCTTACTCTTTTCCTTGTGCTTTGAGAACAGCTTGCTTGTCCTTCAGAGAGCCTAGAGCAGGGTAGCCATCCAGACCCCCTCTGCCGACAGACATGAGTGAAATCTATTTCTGACGCAAAGTCCCCAGGCTTCCAAGATTGAAGAGCTTGGGCATTCATCTACAGCTCTGTGCAGCTAGTTCTCTAGCTTTGTGTATCTAAATTTACATTCAAGAACACAGATTATAAAACTGATATATAGACTTTTCTTCCAGATGAATATTTCTGAATTATTTTTAAAATTTCAGTCTGTTGTGCTATGATCTTTTAAAGTCTAAGCAATGTAGATCAAAGTTAAGATCATTCTTCTACCTTAGCCATTCTTGGGTGAGAATATTCCTTCACATAGATAAGTATCTACATCTTGCCAAGCCTGGTCTGCCAGTGTTATGGTATTCATTTGTGAATAAGCAACTCTTGGGTGCTGAGGATTCAACTAGTCATAAATATGTCAGCAGACCCCCTCCCTGTACATCTCCATGTGTTTAAGCTCTCCCAGTCGAATTTCCAAGAGAATTACAGTGACCTTGAGTGCTTTGATGCTTTGTAAAGTTCTCCCTCACTCCCACCCGACTCCCGGGAGTTCAGTGTCTTCATACTCTTGACATTTACCATAACAAACTTCAGTGTGGTACTTTGGCTGCAAAAAACCCACAACAAAACAAAGCCTTTGTTATGCATATTCCTTTGCCCTCTTGCTTGTCTAATGTAACACTTCCTGTTTAGTATTTGAGTGATTGGCTGGGGAAAAGAAACCCACTACAAATTAAGAAGAGTATGAGCTTCACCCTAGCATCACCCTGAATCGCCAATGCTGTCTTCCCTCTGAGTTATCATCCCTGGAGAGGCAGTGGGGGGCCAGGCCTGTGTGGAGAAACTCCCAGCCAGCCGTGGATGGACAGCAGCACTGAGTGCAGCTGGTGGCAGGAAGCTCAAGTCCCAGGATTTGCAGCAGGAGAAGCAGTCTCTCTGTAGAGGAAGAGTAACTCTGTTAAGGTACAACACTAAGGAGGATTCTTTTGGCTTGGTTAACCATCAGTACAAAAAAAATTTTTTTTTAAGATATATTAAGATGCTTGCTCTTTTGAGTTTGTCCATATCCACCTACTTGTAGACATCCAAGGTTGTGGGTCTTGGGTGAGCTAGAAGTATAAAAGGTATATTCCTTTTTTTTTTTTGACAGAACAAATAAGCTTAATATTGCAATCCTTGTTTACAGAAAAGAAAACTGACCACAACAGGGATCAACCAGTCTTCATTCTTTGTACGCAGGAAAAACAGTTGCATTAGTCTCCTACCACAGATACATTCGGTGACACCTGTACATTAGCATCACTTTGGAATTTTTAAGAGGTATATTCTTCTTCTTTTTTTTTTTTTTTGGCCAGTCCTCAGGGCCTAAGCACTGTCCCTGGCTTCTTCCCGCTCAAGGCTAGCACTCTGCCACTTGAGCCACAGCGCCGCTTCTGGCCGTTTTCTGTATATATGGTGCTGGGGAATCGAACCTAGGGCCTCGGGTATACCGAGGCAGGCACTCTTGCCACTAGGCTATATCCCCAGCCCCAAGAGGTATATTCTTGATGCACTGTCTGGCTTCCTCCCCTTCTCCCTCTTCTCTCCTTTCCTTTCCCTTTCCCTTTCCCTTCCTTTTCCTCCCCAGCCTTCTCCTCCCTTCCTCCTTCCTTCCCTCACCTTGAGGCTAGCACTCCACCACTGAGCTACACCCCAACTTGGCTCAGAATATAATTATTAAACAAGGGGCACAGATTTTATTGCTGAATTTTTAAAGAGAATAAAGCAAATATAATGCTATTAAATGCTTATATATTACATGACTAAGGATGCAGTGGCCACTCACCCCATCTGTGTCTTTAAATTCATTTGGTTCTGTCTCTTTTGTGTCATAATCACCTGGAAGACTTCTTAAAACCCAAAATGTCAAGCCCCCTGCCTAGAATTCTATTTCATACTTAGAGGTAGGGTCTTGATAATTTGCATTTCTAACTAATTCCTTTGTGCTGCTGGGACCTTGCTCTAGGAACTCCATTCCAGAAATACCAATAGGTAGTCATCCTTGCCTCTGCAGGTATATAGACAGAGAACTCTTCTGTATTCAGCATCAGTGCCTAGAAGTAGACAACATGAGACATGATGCTAGGAGCTTACAGATGTTAGTGATTAGGGAATTAAGAGAATCAAGAAAATCTCAGAGTTGAAAGCTTTAGGGACAGTGGGAGGGTCAGGAGCCTGGAGAGAAGTAAGAAGGAAATGGGAGTGAAGGGCAGATTGAGGAATTCAAGCAAGAGGAAGAAACCCAACCTGACAGGGGTCTCACTACCATGTGGGTAATTGCTTTATTGAGTTTGATCGTTGAGGTGGTGACAAGAGCTGTACCCAAAACAGATGGATAAGAACCTGAAGGTTTAATTGTATCTCTTCTGTATTAAATAGGAGGAATGGGCAAGTTCTTTGAATTTTCATAATGATACTCATTTTTCTTGACAGTGTACATTAATTGCCAGATGGAAAACTCTTTTCTTTCGAGCAAATAAGTCATAAAGATAAGCTGTGATAATTGCAAAATGACTCCATTTCATTTATCAATATGGTTGGAATCTAAGCATTTTTTTCTTTAGAGTCCTAAAACATGAGAGTGGCTGTCTAAGCTCATATGGGAACATTAAGGCAGAAAAGAATGCAACTCGATTTCTATTTCTATTTCTTTTTACATTCCATTGATTGTAAAGTAATTATTCAATATATGATTTTAATATTAAACATTCAAAGCTTGCCTTATATAGGTAGATAGTATTTGGTTATGAAATCAGTGGAATTCTTCCTTCCACCTATGGTCACTAGCAAAAGTCTTTCTAAGACTTTTATTTTACCTTTGTGGTACTGGGGATTGAATCCAGAGTGTCCTGCATGGTAAGCAAGTGCTCTACCACTGAGCTACACTCCCAGACACAAAGTCTATTTCTACAGCGTACTTTAAAAATCATTTCAGCAAAGCAAAGTGGAATTGTTATTCCTCATGGTATAAGATATCAATCAATATGAGAAATAATATCAAAATTCCCAAATACCTGTATGAGAGCAATATTCAGGAAATAATAGTTCATAGTAAACATTTTTTAATAAACAGCAGCATAAAATAATCAGTGTTTAATATCATCCTCTGGCATGTGAAATACAAATGTACATATCCTCCATATAAAAATCATCTCTTGGTCATTACAAGCCCATGTTTTTCTATTTGAAATGCCCACAACAAATCAAACATTAAGTAATACAGTGATTAAATGCATGCAGTGAAAATAAGGGAAGATATGGTAAGATGAGCTATCTGAATACTGTCATTATATATATTCAAAGAAAATCTAGATTGAGTTAAAGACAAAGGAAACAAGAAAACAGACCAGATATAAAAATGCAGAGATATATTTTGTGATACAAACAATAAACATAGTTTTGTGCAAAGAGAAATCTGAAAATAAAGTCATCTTACAAAACATTGTCAACAAAGCAAAAGGGAATTCTCAGTTTGTGAAAAAATACTATTTAATACAAAAGGGACTGCATTATGTAATATCACAGTACTAATATAAAATATACAATTACAAGTGGTTTGAAATTTAGTTTGCTCATCTAAATTGATTCGTTATTACAAATGTTTAAAACAAAGGTTACAGTTCTTTATAAAAAACTAACTTGAATTTATTTTTTAACTGTATTACTTTTTTTTTAAGAGAAAGTATTTTACTGGCTCATGGAATGCTAATTTCCCTTTAAGGGATTCCTACAAAAAACTCAGATTCACTGAAATTCTGTTTACTTAAAATAATAAATATTCTTGGAAAAAAATGATTGTCATATGATATACAAAACTGTGGTTTGAAGCATCATCATTAAACAGTTGCATAGCAACAAAAGGTTACAAATAATCTCCTCTACCTAAAGTTTAAAAAATGTACCATCTGAATCAGCTTAATCATGCCACAAAAATATGACTAAATTTATTACCCACTATATCTGAACATAGCCAATTCTTTGAGTTCACAGTACCTAGAAGTATTCACGCTTATTGTTTGAAGACTTAGGTTTGGAATATTTGCAGTACACTTTGGTGACTTCTCAGATTTCCTATTTCCTTATGCTTATTGTATTTTTAAAAACAGAAACATCAAGGTGTTCCTAATTCTCCTCATGAAATATTTCCAGGATTTATGTGAGGTCCTGTAAGTCTACAAATCACTTATAGCTTAAAAACAAAAACAAAAACAAAAACAAAAAAAACGAGACGTAGAGACACTGTCCTTAGAATAAAAGGAGTTATTTTTTTTAACAAGAGAAATATCAAATATAAAAATCCCTTGCATATAGAACTGGAAACTCCTAAGTATTCTGAAGTTGGCAGAGATGTTGAGCAGGTAAACACCAGGGCAGACCAGGAGAGATGGACTTGCTATCTCCCTCTAGGGAAAGCAGAAAGGCTTATGTGACTTGCTTGCCAACTTAAAAAAATTCAGTTCTCCATAACTTCTGAAATGAAAACTCAGTGCTAGGTTTTGGAAATGCTGTCATGTTTCACAAAATGGAATGCCTTATCTTTGGATTTCAACTAGCTCTATGAATAAATTCTTATAATTCTTGGGGCTAGAACAAAATCTGTGAACATTTCCATCTTAAAAGGAAAAAAGAGGAGGGAAGGAAGAAGGGGGGGGAGAAAAGGGCAGGAAAGAAGGAAGGAGAGGAAAGAAAAGAGGTATAAAAAGAAAGGAGAGAGAATGAACAGACTTCAAATTTACTAAGTATTGGTATCATCACAGGATTTCCTCTATGACTAGAGTTCACTGATACTAGGTACTCTAGAGTTCACTGATTTTAAGTACTCTAGGACAATTTAGAAACATGGCTACAAGGCCTGCATGGTACTCTCTGCAGCCACACCTCTAGTTGTCACTATTGGTGGCCCAAAGAAGTGCCTGTGGAGGCTATATCCATGAGAAGCTTGTTCCTCTCCTATGGATGCTGGGCTAGGCTGAGGGACCATTTTCCCAGCGGTGCTTCCTTTGGCACCTCATTCCTAATGTGTCAGGGTAAATGATCCATTGACAATCATTTCCAGCATCCACATCTAGCTTTCTTAGGATCCTATGCCATGCAATCTTTTAAGGGCTTGTGTAAACACATTGAGAAAAGAGAAATGTGGAAAAGGCCTTCATGATCAGAAGAGGTGGTTCACCAAGAGGCACATTGTACACCTTTCCAAAGAAGCCTCGCTATGGAGCAGACTTCCAAAGATGTGGTAGATGTCCTGTGTATGGCTCATTTCCATCCAAGAGTTCAAATTTGGCCTAAAGTATCTTCCTTGCTTCTGCATATCGCTTCCATTCATATATGCATAGAGTCTCAATGGAATAAACATAAATTCCTGAACATTTGTCCTGAAGAAAAGACAGCAGGTAGACAAATGCTACGGTATATACATTTTGGGGGAGAGAAACAGTCATGGCGACCAAAGGCAAATACACAAAGCACCACTTGACTTTGCTTTTTGGTTTGCTAGTTAATCACAAGGTTCTTTTCCTTTTCACTGGTTTGCAGTGTTTAGTGTTGATCCCAATGCCACGTATGCAGATGGAGTAAAAACCCCATGCTGTGTTCTTCTCCTGATCTGCTTGCACAGTTAAACTTCACAGAAGATACTGTTGTAATGTCTGCTAAGTGAGAACCTTACTTTAATTAAAAAAATTTGCATATAAATCTTTCCTACGGCTTTCCAACCCGTCCTGCATACCACATTTGTACAAGTTGTTCCTTTTACAGTTCTGCAGAAATCATAGATTCAGTGTGCCCATGGATATTGGAGTCTCCTAGTAACGATGGCTGCTTTGAGTCTACTTTGTAGGGTTTTTGAGATTTGTTGCCAAAGACAGTGATGCCCATTCCACCAGGATGATTTGGGATGGACATGTGTGGTAATAACGGGATATTTGCTTCCTGATTGGAGCCGGAGGAGGGCAAGCTGGTCACATGACCAGTGCTGGTTGACCCACTGGCACTGCTGGGTGACCGACTCTTGGGAGGAGGGCAATGCTGAATCACCCTGGGAGGACCTGTTGGCTGGTAGTGGGCAGCTGGGAAAGCTGCGTATCCAGGAGGTATTGGGTATCCGTTGATAGGGATGAAGCGCTGGTTCTGAGGTATTGGGGCGCCAATGAAGCCAGCGATCTGGCCTTGTGGTGGGAGACCCTGGCTGGGGAACATGTAATTGGGAAATCTGGGGTTGCTGAGATTACTCACTGGGCTGGCACTGAGGGAGGTCGTCTGTGTGGTGGCGTTTCCCCCTGAAGGAGTAGTGGAGCTGGTGTGACTGGAGAGGCCCTCCCAGGACCGAAGGCGGATGTGGATATCTTTAAATCTGGGTCTTCTGGAAGGTATCTCACTCCAGCACTCGGTCATGAGGCTGTACATTCGGGGCGGGCAGTCTTCAGAACACGGTAGGAGCTGTCGCTTCCTCACCATCTCAATCACTTCCTGGTTACTAAACCCATAATATGGCTGGAGTCCAAAGCTGAAAATCTCCCACAAGACAACCCCAAAGGACCAGATATCGGAATCCGAGGAGAACTTGCCATACATGATGGCCTCAGGCGGCATCCAACGAATGGGCAGTAAGGATTTACTCTGTACCCGGTAGTAATCGGCCGAGTAAATTTCTCTGGAGAGCCCAAGGTCCGAAATCTTCACATGAAGTTGCTCTCCGATTAGTATATTGCGAGCGGCAAGGTCCTTGTGCACGAAGAAATGGCTAGACAAGTATTCCATGCCGGCTGCAATCTGGACTGCGATGTGCAGGAAATCTCCATGATCCAAGCTGGACTTCACTGTCCCATCTTCATCGCTGCTACAGCCCACGTCAGAGTGTGGGGATCGCATGATGAGGAACTCGTGGAGATCCCCCTGATTCAGATACTCAAAAAGCATACACACAGGTTGTTCCTGAGTGACAGCACCCAGGAGGCAGACGATATTAGGGTGGTGCAGTTCAGCCATCAGGGAGGCTTCTTGTTGAAATTCTGTCCATTGTTGGGGGTTGTTATAGTCTTTCAAGGTCTTGATGGCAACCAGTTGCGCATGGTCCATGCCTGGGAGATAGAGATGGCCCTTATAGATTTTCCCAAAGGTGCATTCACCCAGTTCTTCCATAAACCGTACAGCAGAAAGAGGCAGCTCTTTAGCTTTGCTCTGTATGAAAGAAAGGGAAAAATAGCTTAAAAAATTTCAAGTGAGACATCCAGACATATGAAAGGAGGAGTGGGACACTGAGAAAAGGTTCTATTAATAGGTAGAATATTTATTCCATCTAGAGTAATGGTATTTTTTTTATATTTTTCTGTAGATCCAAGCTTATTCATTTGGTTCTATTCATTGTATGTAGCACTGCAATGATCTAAATGCTTCCTCTAGAGGAAACTTACTAAAACATTATGCTATATGTCAGGGAAACTCTCAAAAAGCAAAGAATAAAAATTAGGGTGGATGGAGACCAGTGTGATGGTGCATGCTTGGAATCCTCACACCTAGGGAGATCAAGAGAGGATCATGAGTTAAAGCCAATCTGACAAAACCAGGAGTTGGGACTATAGTTCAGTCATAGAATACTTGCCTGTGCATAAATATCTGGATACAACCTCCCAGCAAGAACAAATGGATGAATGAATGAATGAAATGGCAGAAGTAGTAAATAGGATGTCCTATATTTGTGACAGAGAACAAGGAAGGTATACTGATATGGAAAAGTCTTCAAAGCCTTATTTTGCAGTTAAACGTGAAAAAGAAAAACAGTGCTTATGCGAATAAAAACAGAAAAGGTAGCATTTGGATGATTTTACTTAATTTTATCTGCATGATGTTAAGATCATGGATTTCAATAATAATGTCTGCCAATGATGTACATGCATCCAGTGAAGTGATGATCTCTTGAACCGCACTGTAGACTATCCAGGCTTTTGATGATAGAGAGATAGAGAAGGTTAGGAGACTTTGTGTGGGAAGATTGGAATTAGGAAATAAGCCCACAGGACATTAGGCTGATAAAATGAGTTAGAAAGCCAACACCTCCTCTTCCACTGTTTGAAATGAAGCCATAGACAGTATCATGTAATTAAAACCAAGTGAGCTTTGGAGCCATCCAAATCTGGTTTGGCATCTTAGAACTGTTCTTTCTGTTAATAATAGCTGCATATACTAACATAGTATTTGTGCTGGACACTGCTCTAAGTACTTAGCAAATATTAACTCATTTAACAACCTTGTAGAGGAGGGCTATTATATTAGTTGCTGGCCTTGAGTGAATTTTTAATTTCTCTAAATCTATGAAACTCAGCTTGGACAGTTGCAGTAGAACTAAATATAGCAGTGTATTGCAAAATAATTTTCACCTAATAAGTGCTCTTTAAATCATTCTAAATTGTTCTTATAAGGGAAGCCATCCAGGAAGTGAAGCAAATACAAATGATTTAGAGACATTTACAGCCTTAGGTAGTTCTAGAGAGTCCTATATAATTGCCTATTCTTTTAAATTTTAGTCAATTCAGCAAGTCACATTATGAGTACAATCTTGGTCAATGTCACTCCTTCCAATTCCCTCTGTTTTTAAGGAGTATGATTATATTTCTTCCTGTTAATCTGTTTTCCTTTCCTTTCCTTCCTCCTTCTTTTCTCTCTTTCCTTCCTTCCTTCCTTCCTTCCTTCCTTCTTTTTCTTCCTATCTTTCCCTCCCTCCCTCTCTCCCTCTCTCCCTCTCTCCCTCCCTCTCTCCCTCCCTCCCTCCCTCCCTCTCTCCCTCCCTCCCTCCCTCCCTCTCTCCCTCCCTCCCTCTCTCCCTCCCTCCCTCTCTCCCTCCCTCCCTCTCTCCCTTTCTCCCTCCCTCCCTCTCTCCCTCCCTCCCTCTCTCCCTCCCTTCCTCCCTCCCTCTCTCCCTCCCTCTCTCCCTCTGTCTCTCCTTTTTTTTTTTTTTTGGCCAGTCCTGGGCCTTGGACTCAGGGCCTGAGCACTGTCCCTGGCTTCCTTTTTGCTCAAGGCTAGCAATCTGCCACTTGAGCCACAGCACCACTTCTGGCCATTTTCTGTATATGTGGTGCTGGGGAATCAAACCCAGGGCCTCATGTATATGAGGCAAGCTCTCTCGCCACTAGGCCATATCCCCAGCCCCTCTGTCTCTCCTTTTTAAGTTCCTAAAACACAATAAAGAATTTGTTTTGGAGCCTTGAGGAGGGCCGGTGACAAGTTGAGTGGCCTCTGGCCTCTCCTCTGAGAATTCTGTGAGACTTGGATGGAGGCAGAAAGAATCACATGGAATATTGAATGTAGCAGATGGAACAGAGACAACCAGGCCAATCTTCTGGGAACAGGAAGCGGAAAAGGAGTGGACAGAACCTTGGCACCAGTCTGATGCATAGTCCCGGGTCTTTGGAGCTGGCTGCATTCCCCTTCACTGAGGTAAGCCAATTAGTTTTCTTATATTTGCTTTTAGAAGAGGAACTCTATCTTTTTTTCATTTTACAGATGTAGAAAGGGGCTAAAAGGAAGAATTCTCAAGAGAGCCCAAAGTGAGTTGCACATATCTATAAGGTCTGGTGGGCTGGGCTGCACCATTCCATTTGAAATCTGAGAAGGATGCTGGCCAGCAGGCCCAGGTGGACACAGTTTTTAGAGGTGGTGAAGATGTATGGGGTCAGCCTACAGGGTGTGGCTATGTTTTTCCCCCTCCCTGTTCACAAACACAAAGTATATCTTACTGTATCTCAATAATACCCATAGGCCAGATAGCATAGACCCCCAGATCTTCTCCAACCTATAGAAGAAGGTAAAGTTTTCTAGAGCCACTCAAAACCAAATTTGGGACAGTGTTTGAGAAGGTGTACAGAAAACAGAAAATGTCAGGATTTTACAAAACTTTCTTTTGAACACCTGTGCAGCAGCAGGAGCAGAAACACCACCCAGAGGGAGAAAGCCTGCTCAGGGCTTGGTTTCAGGGGAGCCATTGGCTCTGTAATTTGCATTTTTAAAATATTCAAGCTACTTGGGACAAATAAGTCTTAACTACAGACTCATTTTTAAATTTTACATAAATCCTGAACTAGTTAAAAAATCATAAAACCTCTTAAAGAAGCAGTCAGACTGTACAGTGTAGCAGGAAATTAGCTGTATTGTTGAGGAACAGATGGTTTACATTATACAAACCCTTTAGGCTAAACTTGTTTAGGTCTGGCATATTGTAAATTATATTTTAGTAATGAAAGTGAAATGACCTCTGCTTGACCTTGAGCAGGGTTTGTCTGTTTGAACCAATGCAGTGGAAAAGTATGAAAGAGAATGAAGTCATAAAGTTTTGGCAGTTCAATTTTGGCTCATTTCAAGTTAAGGGGTTATAAATCTGTTTAGTTTTTGTTTGACAAGTATTTGTCATACAGGGATGTACAAAATGTAAAGAAGTGTAAAATACACACAAGGCACGTTGCCAACGTAAACCAAGTACAAAGGCACAGTGGGATGAATAGGGTCCCAGGCTCCCATCTCTTTATCACTGCTTCCATTAGTTGAATGACAAGATGGGCTCCGTTTATTATATGCTGTAAGGCAATTAAGTACCTTAAAGCTGAAACAGGCTTTCAGTTTAAATGTTAACATTTTTACTTCTCAAAGTAAACACACATCTGCCGCAGAGCAGTTTATAAAAATGATATAATTTTGGATGGGGAGGGGCATAAAAGTTGATGTTAGAAGTTGATACATTGGTCAGAGATCGGATGGTGCCTCTTCTCTTAGAAGAAACTGCATTTGAGTTTATTTGATTTTTAACTTAATTATTTCATTAATTTTTTCTATGTGTGGTGATACTGGATATTGAACTCAGGCCTTCCTTTGGTCTTTTTTTATTCCAGGCTGGTGCTTGACTAGGTGAGCCACATTTCCACTTCTAGCTTTTGTTGATTATTTGGAGATAAGAGTGTCATAGACTTTTCTACCCAGTCTGGCCTTGAACTGTGATCCTCAGATCTCAGCCTTCTAGTAGCTAGGATTATAATTGTGATTCTCCAGTACTAGGCTTGCATTACAGTATTAAGTGCTCTCCTTCTGTGAGGAAGGAAAGTCAAGGAAAAACATTTCAGGTGTGTCACTTAGATGCAAGGGAGTCTTAAGTGGCGAAGGATGGGTAAATACCAGATAGAGAAGTCAGGATGGTACTGGTGGCCTTTCACTGGGGTGGGGATGAGCACTAAACAGTGGATGGCAACCCCTTTCTGATGCTTAACTTTAGATATGGTATCAATGAACCATGACTAGCATGTGAAAAAATTTTAAATATGGAAGTGGCTATAGATGGATTTGAAAGGTCACCTTGATGACTTTTTCTTTCTACCTTAGTGAAATTCTACCTCAGATGATGGCATATTTGAAATGAGCTTCCATTACAGCACATGACTACTAACTTGCTCTTTTTTGCTCACTTTATATAAGTGGTTATCCTAAGAAATGAGGTGTGTATTTTGTGACTGCTACCAACATTTTCATACATCCTGAAGACTGCTTACACATTTTCACCTCTACCCCGTATGGGAAAGACTGCTCTGCCTGAAGTCCAGCTTGAAGTAAATGCACAGATAACAAGCAGAGCTACCTTTAGGTGGGGAAATGGAGACCAGCTTTGTGCTCTGGCTAGGAAGGGCACTCTAACAGCAAGTGCTGAACAAGGACAGAAGTTTATGTTCACAGGGTCCCCCTAAACCTCTTCCACCAGGTCCAGTCACTCACAGTCAGGTAATTTTCCATGTTCTGGTGACCAGGCTGGCTGTGCTTTTAAGAAACAAAACAAATCTCCTGTGCATTTCTTTGGAAGCAAATTCTAGCTGGAGACAGTATCTGTAGAAGAAGAGCCAGCTCTGTGTTTTGGCATTTATCCCCACTTATCAGAATGATGGGAGGGAAAGTGGCCCTACTGAAATGAGGAGAGTACTTTTGGTAGCATGATGTATGTGGAAGGAGGGAGTCACCAGGCCCTCTATGTCTTCGGAAGCATTGTTTCTTTGGAAATCTGTACCCATTGGAGACTGACTTCTCTCTGGATCTCGAATACCATCCAGCAGAGTCTTTATGGAGCAGGCATGGAATGCTGGCAGCTCTCACTCCCACAGTTTCTGACACCGTAGGTCTGAGATTCTCCATTTCTGACAGCCCTCAGGTGAATGGGAGGCTCTTGGCCTGGAGGCTACACTTTGAAAACTTCTGATATAAATGGAGCTGTCTTTCTGGGTTAGAGAGCTACTTAGCATCGGTTGGGGGGGGTGGGGGAACCCTGATCCCTCAGAGTAATGACTATAGTCCAAAGAGCCTGGCTATGCATAGAAGTAAGACTCTGCCTAAAGAGGTGCTTCAGAAATGCCAGTTTGAAGAAAAGTGCAAGGATGATTGGCTGGAAGAGTTTATTTCCTGCACTGTATTAATGAGACTCAAAGTTCTGAAATAGAAGTCTATTGTGTAAGCCATACCATCCATTTTCAGGGAGATCCAGGCATTCTAGATACAGTGTAATAGCAGATTGCATCAGGTGGTCAACTAGTCCTGTACTTGCCATCTACTGAAGAGAATATATACATAGTAGTGTGTGAGGAGCCATGAAGAAAAGACACAACACCTACCCAGATGTTTCTAACATGAACCTACTAATAGGTGCCATATACTGAATACTTGCCATTCCGAAAATATTAAGATCATAATGGTTATGATTTATACCTATGTATGTATGAATATATATGTATATCTAATCCTAATCTGTTAGGCTATAAATACTTTGCACATACTAACCCCTGCCACCGTCACACTAACCCTATGAGATGGGGTAACCCATGTAACTATGACTAGTCCCCTAGATAGAGATACTCAGGACAAGGTTGTTAAGTGGTCCCAAGTTGACAGGTGCTCAATTCCAACCCCTAAACCTGTATGCTATGTTCCCGTCTGCCTCTGATATAAGTACTTGGTCACAAATTTCCTCCTTCCCACAATGGTCAGAGAGACATAAAAGTTCTCCTTTTTGTGGGTTAAGATACTAAGACTTGCGGGGCTGGGAATATGGCCTAGTGGCAAGAGTGCTTGCCTCTTATACATGAAGCCCTGGGTTCGATTCCCCAGCACCACATATATAGAAAATGGCCAGAAGTGGCGCTGTGGCTTAAGTGGCAGAGTGCTAGCCTTGAGCAAAAAGAAGCCAGGGACAGTGCTCAGGCCCTGAGTCCAAAGCCCAGGACTGGCCAAAAAAAAAAAAAAAAAAAAAAACAAGACACTAAGACTTTTATTAGCTAAGTAAGTTGCCTTAAAACATGTAATTATGAAATGCTGCAAAGATTTAAATACAAGTGTGTCTCAATCCAATGTTAGAGCACTTCTCTGGGAAGAGGTGCAGAGTTTCAATTTGATACCCAAAGAGTTCCTTGTTTAAAAGCATGAGAAGAATTGGGGTTCTAGAGGAATATTCAAGGTTGAAGAAATTCTGATTTCTGAGACAGATCTTATTCAGGTTAGCAATTATGGTAGTTGCTGGCTGCGTAAACAAACCTAGCAATGGTCCCTTTTTCTGGTTTGGACACGAGAATATGTGAGATTTCTTACTATGTAAACTTGACTGTTGTCATGGATCTGCTTAATTGGAAAACTCAAGTTCTTTTCTTGTGCCTTTTTCTGGTTACCAGGCAAACTGTTAGACTGGTGAACCAGTTGATTCCACCCATAACCAGAAATGACTTCATTTTAATTAGTGGCCACAACCATTTTGTTTTGGGTGGTTATGCACATGTTCCAAGAGTATAGCCTTCTGGCTTATACAATCAAATGCAAGAGGGAGTTTTGACCTGTATGTCACCACATTTGCTCAGAGTTCAGCTGTACTTCTCTGGAAATTACTTCGCTTCAGAAACATTTCTTTTCTCTTTGTATTTAGTGGTGACCACGGCTCATTCTGTGGTGGAGTTTCTATATAACATCAGTGGGAGAGGTTCTTTTCGATAGTACAGATGCCAGTGATTTTGACTGACCATCATGTCCTCCAAACTTGGGCTCCTGTTTTAGCCAGTCTGAAATTTAAGGCAGTAGTAATCAAAGAGAGTGTCCATGAACTCTGGACCTGGGCAGACCTGAGTTTGGGTTTTTGCTATGTCTCTGATTACCTATAGAATGGGGAAAATCTTAATCTCAAGCTTTGGGGGGTTTTCTTTACTCCAAAAAAATCAGGCTTAAGTTAGTAGTGACTTCATAGGTTACTGTGGAGATTCATTTGAGCTAAAGAAGCATTACTGTCATGCTGAAGCAGACCAATCCATTAATAATTTCCATTTGTAAGACTTGCTTTTCCTAGAAGCTAAGCTTTTATAGACAGGGGTGTGCTCTCCCTGGCATCTACCTCTCCACCTTGAAGGGCTTTATCCAGAGTGTGAGTAGGCTGTGGGTTAGAAGAACTTATGCTAAGATTGGCTAAGATTATCTTGTCTCTGTTTCCACTCCAGTTAATTCTGTGGCCTGCTGGATCCTACGGCTTCCTCTCTAGCACATATGGTCCTGCTCCTAGCATTTGGCTTTATTAAAAGATGTGTCATCATCATCAGAACAAAAAATAATGGTAATTTCTAGCTATTGAGTATGGGTGATGTGTCAGCTACACTATCTTAACAGTGTCAAAAATATTCCTCTTAAGTAATATTTTTATCCTTTCTTCACAGGTGAGAAAATAAAGTTTTAGATGAGTTAAGAAAGCTATTTGCTTAAGATCTCATGCCAGTAGACAATGGAGCCAAGACTTGTAATCCTATCTTTCTACCTCTAAATCCTAGCTCTTTGAAGATGATCAAACTGCCTCATAGAAATAGACTAAGAGAAAAACATGGCTGGGAAGGTAAGTTAGGCCCAGACACTTGGGTGCTGTGATGAAATTTGTCATTTGAAATTTGTTCTTCCAAGTTGGGGAATTATTATATTCAAAGTGGGGACTCTAGGTGGATGCCAGAAGATGAAGCCAGAAAGAGAGGATGTTTCCCATGTAGGGAATTAAAAGAAGATGTAGGGAAGGGAATGTGAGAGGTAGGAGGAAAGCCAAAGGAAACAGTATTTCAAGATGGGGGAGAATAGCAAATGCCCCAGAGAAATGAAAGAGGATGAAGACCTGGAAAAGGTCACTGGATTAAATGATGTTATCAGTGAGTCCCAAGAGGCCTATGTCAATACCAAAATGAAGCTGAAGCTTTGAGACACAACAGTTTTAAGCAGAAGAAAAGTAATTGAGGACATTAGCAATGAAATGTGGTAACATTTGATAAGGATAGGTATTCGAAACAGGCACCCAGACAGCAGCAGATTTTTTTTTTTTGATTTGCTGATTTGGGGCTTGAATTTAGGGCCAGGGTGCTGTCCATGAGCCTTTTGGGCTCAAGGCTAGTGCTCTTCCACTTGAGCCACAGCTCACTTTCAGCTTTTTAGTGTTTAATTAGATATGAGTTTTATAAACTTTCTTGCCCAGGCTGGGTTTGAATCCCTATCTTCAGACCTCGGCCACTTGAATAGCTTGGATTACAGGTGTTGAGTCACCAGAATCCAGCTTTGTAAGCAGAGCCTTTTAAGATGGAAATTCATTTCTGGCCAAAAAAGAAGCGTACTAAGACTATGAAAAGGTTTCAGTACATTCAGCAACGACTTTAGCTAGAAAGGAAAAATGTGAGAATTATCCAGAAAGGAAGAAACAAAGAACTTGGCAAGATATGAGGGTAGAATGAGAAATAAAATACAAACAGCTAGGGAATTCTGTTCTCCCCAACCAACCCTCCTAAAATCTGCTTATATCAGCAAGGAATTGCAGGGGTTAGAACCGTGGGGCTGGGTCATGTCTGGCTAAAATCTATCACCCCAGGCCTGCTGCTGCTGTCTCTTATCACCATTCTTAAACTCTTCCATGCCATAGTTTCTCTGGGTATCTTATACCCAGGTAGAGGGGGAGGCAAGAGGCTTATTGGGGCCCCTACTGTGTTTTGGATAGGAGATTCTCCTTCACCCTTCCTAAGGGGATGATACCAGACCCCCTTTCTCTCTCACCCAAACACATGTAAGAATGCTCAGTTTTGCAGGGTCAAGCTGATTTAGAGAGGTAGAGGCAGGAAAGAGAAGTGAAGGGAGAGAATCAGAAAGAGGAGAAATTAGGATTCTGGGCTCCTCTGAAAACGTTCACTTTCCTAGTATTTAAAACCCTACTGAAATGCTAAAAGTTCTTAATGGGATGTAGAAAACTCTCCCTTAATTCCAACATCACTGGCGTACTCATTAGAGCATTAAATTGCCTGGCTTTTTTTTCCCTGAACAAAATAAAAGGGAAATACATAAACAGTCCTTTACATGGACACAGTCTACTTTTTTCTCTGAACAGCTGAGAATTGAATGGCGAGAGACTAGATGGCTTCTCAGAATCACCAAGCAGTCAGTCAGAGGGAGAGCCAGGGAGAATGGCCTCATCTCCTATCTATCCATGGCTCTATGCTAAAGTGCCTCTCTGACCTGCAGGCTTCCTCATCCAGGTCCACTGGGGCCTCATCAAAAGCCTCTCTAGGGGCCCAAGCCAGGCCTCTGTAGCCAGTCTGTCTGCAGCCGTTTGCCTATTGTCCTCTAGGAAGGGTATCAGTTTCTAATCTCTCAGAGGAGCTTCTTCTTAATCCAAACACTCAGGGGAATGTGAGTGGCTCAGCAAGTGAAGAAAGATGGAAACAGATAGTTTCAACCCTGAAGGGCACATTCATTTGGATAAATAAGAACCCTGGAGTCTCTGGTTTTTGAATAGGCCAAGGAAAAGTAAGAATAAGGCAAGGGGAGGCCAGCTTCCCTTCTTCATTCCTTTTACTTCCAAACATCTTTTTGATTTCATTCTGGGAGAATGTTTGTTTTCAAGGCTTTTCCTTTTCTTCTGTGCGTTCCTTCCTTTTAGATTTTATAGGTACATGTAATATTTATGTGGCAGTAACCTTTCAAAGCAGTTTTAGAGATTGACTGTTTACATTTAGGAATTTTCTTTAAGGTCTACAAAGTCCTTTGTGCTTTTTCCAGGAAAGGCACTCAGTAAGAACCAAAACAAACAACTGAATAACTCAAATTTGATCAGAGCCAAATCTCTTAGGAGAGTAAAGGGGGGAGGGTGGGATGGGATGAAGAGTTAGCATTTATTTTTGTTGTTTCCGCTCTTCCCTTCCCCACCCCCCCACCCCCACCAAACAAGCCAAGTAGTTGAGCCATTCCTACTTTTCCAGGCAGGGGTCAGAAGGGCGTCAGTTAAGGCTAAGTTCTTTATGTCCTAGAAAGAGAAATCTTCCCACTGGGAGGCTTTGTGAGACACACCTCAGAAATAAGCCAGAAACTATGACAACAACATCTGTTTCATTAAGTCTCAGGGCAGGATATTTTACATTTGTCTCTTTGGTCCGGGATAATGGGGAACTGTTATTACTCTGGCCAAGTTTTACAAGTTCCTGGCAAGGCCAGGGCTGCATCCCTCAGGCTTGTGACTGTCATCCATGCCTGCGAAAGGTTTTTATCAGAAGTCTCCAGGATGACTGTGCACTGTAGACAGGCCAAAAGAATCCTATGCCATTGTTTTTTTGTTTTTAATCTGATTCCTTTTCCACTTTTCTATGTGAGTTATTTTGCGAGAACTTTGCCTTATTTAGAGATGAAAATTTTCTATATTTACATTTGAGCTTTACCAGTTCTGAGATCTTTGCTCTTCAACAAGATAACTTAATCTGTTGGGTGTCTCAGTTACTCTGCTTGTACAACAGAGATAATATCGACCTCACATAATAGCTATAAAGATTAAATGAGGAAATAGTCACAAAAGCTCTTGTTTTATACTTGGCAACTTGTATTAGTCAATGCACAGTAGCTTTCTCTATGTATGATTCCAGGTCTTCCTTTGAAAAAGTGCTTACTTAAAACTCCATGCCTATTGGATTCCATGTGTTATGAAACAGGTCTGCACTAATAATGGAATTAATGGGGGAAATGCAGTTATAAAACTCAATAGATATCCAACAAAATTAAGAAAACCAAAGGAAGGAGTGAGGTTGGGAGGGCTGAAGGAGAACTATGAAAAGTGGTCACCTTGATCAATTGATCCTTGTATTCCTATAATACTTTGTTGAATGGGAATTCCTTTTTGTATGACTACTTCAAGATAAAAAAAATAAAAAAAAATGGAGTTAAAGCTGGGCTCCTATGGCTCATGCTTGTAAAGCCTTGCTACTCAGGAGGCTGAGATCTGAGTATTGCAGTTTGAAGCCAGCCTGGGCAGGAAAGTCCATGATTCACTTTTCTCCAATTACTCACAGAAAAAGCTGGAAGTAGTGCTGTGGCTCAAGTGGTAGAGTGCTAGCCTTGAGCAAAAGGAGCTCAGGGATGGCTCCCAGGCCCTGAGTTCAAGCCCTAGGACTGGCAAAACAACAACAAAAAACAGAATAAAGGGGGAAAAAAGAATTAAGATAGCCATTAGTGCTAACCACTTTCCAGAGTGGAAATGATTCTCTAGGATATTAGCTCCTACATGGCATGATTACTGTAACTAAGCTCTGCTCTTTCTCCCATTCAGGCACCCCAACAGAAACAATGGGAAAAGAGTCTACCAAACAATGACTATTGTGCTAGGAGCTTAAAGTCATAGGCCATATAAAAGTAGCTTTAAGGCCAAAAAGTGTTACCTTGTGAATGTGCAGTAATATTATCTCTCTTTTCTTCTTCTTGGTAACATAATAATATAAACAATATATTATATGTTATAATATAATAATACAATATAAAGTATAAGGTCTGAGAATAACAATATATAAAAATGCTATAATATATGCAAATCAGCTAGGTAGAGCTAGGCTAAAAAAATTGAACCTTCACTTTATCCTGTAAGCCACTGAATGAACTAAGATCTTCAAGCTGTAAATGTTTTCAGTTTTAAAAATCACATTTAGCAAGAGAATATTTGTTTTGCTTGAAAAGGAATATCCATTTAAAGAACCCCTACACCAAAAGTAGGACTTTGTAATAGCAAAAATAGTTTCAAGATATTTGAAATAATTTTTAAAAAGACATCTAAACAGTAAACTGAAATAAAATGAGGGTCTATACTCCCAATTATTGCATTCACTTGTTAGGTAAGAAGAGAAGTTAATTTGAACATGACAACATTTTATTTCCCCTAAAATCTTATTATGAGGGAGAAAAGAATGATCTGGTAACTAACCCACAGAGGAGACAGATATTTGTTGAGTAAATAGTCTTCTTGCATTAGAACAAGTTTTGGAAGCAAGAATCCTAAATGACTGAAATGAATCTCTCTGTGGAGACACCTGGGACAGAGCAGCTGGCTTTCCTGAGAGAGAGCCCTTGTTGGGCTTCAGCTCCAAGATCCAGTAGGGGAGCTGCATTCAAAGTAAGGCCATGACCCTAGGTTCCTTGCTAGGACTTCAAGCACCCAAATGTTGAAAGATGTGCAGGAAAAGCAAAAGGAGGTAGGTTGATTTGGTGGGTGGGTTGGGGGTGGGGATGGGGAGAGGCAGGTCAGGTGGGTTACCATAAAACAGCATTCAAAGACTGCTAGAACAGTCTTTCTCTTAAAATATGTTAAAACCAGAGCAAAAAGGGTTTAAGTCATGTCTAAAAATGATATTTTTCTTAAATGATACCGGGGCTGAACTCATGACCAGAACCTTAACTCATGACTTGAACCTTAAGCCAGGACCTATATCCTTTTTTGTTTTGCTTTCATTATTGTGGGGTTAGTGTCTTTAGCCTGGCTGACTGAAACTGCAAATCTCCTATTTATATTTTCTGCATAGATGGAATAACAAGCATACAGCAGTACATCCAGCTTTTGGTTGAGATGGGATCTTGATAACTTCTCCAAGGCTGGCCTTAAATTGTAATCTTCCATATCTCTACCTCCCAAGTAGCTGGGATTATCAACATGTATGACTGTATCCAACCAAGGGTACAAAAGATAAGCCATAATATTTAACCTTTTGTTTTGTTTTGTACAAGTCCTGGGGCTTGAATTCAGGACCTAGCCACTGTTCCTGAACTGTTTTTGCTCAAGATTAGTGCTGTACTATTTGAGTCACAGTTCCACTTCTGGCTTTTTTTTTTTGGCCAGTCCTAGGGCTTGGACTCAGGGCCTGAGTACTGTCCTTGGCTTCTTTTTGCTCAAGTCAAGCACTCTGCCACTTGAGCCACAGCGCCACTTCTGGCCGTTTTACATATATGTGGTGCTGGGGAATTGAACCCAGGGCCTCATGTATACGAGGCAAGCACTCTTGCCACTAGGCCATATCCCCAGCCCCACTTCTGGCTTTTTGATGATTAGTTGAAATAAGAGTCTCACCAATTTTCCTGCCCAAGTTGGCTTCAAATCAGGAACCTCAGATCTCAGCTTCCTGAGTAGCTAGGATTTACAGGCATGAGCCACCAGCACCTGACTTACTTCATCATTTTTAATGAAGAAGCAAAAGATTCCTCCAGGCCTGAGATGATCTCCTAAGGATAACTTCTAGGCCAACAGCTCCCCATGCTGCTCCCCCCTATACCCCTGCCAGCCCCACTGGACAGGGCACAGTATAAAAAACATGTTTATGCTGCCTCAGGCAAAGGCTGAGATAGGCTGGTAGTCTGCATGTGTTGAAAACCAAGTCTAGTGTGCATAAGACATGATTTGATATAATATGATTTCTAAATTTGGGAAGGTTATAATGTTACACTTCAACCTGAATTATTGGAGTCATTACAGCTTTGGCATCTCTGGCTTACCTTGGGTTTATATGCATTCAGCATTGACATCTCTACATTTTGGCCTCTGACATGTTTCGGTTGCCTCTGGACTGGTGGTGATGATGACTTCTGGTTATTGCGGCAGACACAGATGAAGAAAAAGAGGAAAGCAATGGCCAGGGGAATGGCTACACTCGGCACCAGAATGTACAGAATTTCCATTTTATTTTTCTCCTTGGAATCCTTTGAATCTGGGTACAAACAAGGAAAAGAGCAAGAATTATACTTGTTAAAATAACATCCATAATATTAAATTACACAGTTTAAAGTAACCTTCTATTCCTCAGTATACACAAATCTATGATAAAAAAGAATCTGTTGCTTATTACAATTTCTATCTATTAACCCTGTATGTAATTTATTGAAGTTTAAAAGTTTAAAGTTCAAACATTTACAAATTGAGGAGAGACATTATGAAGGTTTTGTATGTGTGTGGGATGCTCTGATGAGCTTCCTTTCTTTATTAGCAGACCTTTATTTCTCTAACACCTTAAAAGTTAAACACCATGTGAATGGACTGTATACATCCAAGGTCTTTAATACGTACCACAGGACTCTTCTTCCATTGGCTGCCAGCCCAGGTCACCCACTACAACACGGTATTCCAGAAACGATGCCCTTGTTTTGGCTGGAGTAGATTTATGGGGCCAGTTCTACATCTCCCAGAGAAAATGTGGCTAAAGAATCCTGGGTGTCTAGTGTCCCAAAAGCTACTTGCCTGCGAATAAGGGAGCCTGAAGCCAGTGTCAAACACTGGTCAAACACTGAAGATCTGTGTGATCTGAACACTTCTTCTCACATGTAGAAGTAAATGAATATTCTGCAGGGTGTCTACAATTCCCACTTGCACGGAAGTGCTCTATAACTTGACACTTTTTTGAAACCCCAGCTTTCTTCTTAAATGGTTTCATATGAAACTAATAATCATGAGGGCTAATACTTTGAAGTATATTTTTGAAATCATATATGCCCACTTTACCATTGCTTGGCAAAGAATATAATATATATAGAAGGGCATGAGGTATGCTCTTGTTTTTATAGGTTTGAGTCTGACCATTAAAGCCCAAAACTTTAAAGCATGTATTATCATTTATAAACCATTTGCCTGGTAAAACAAACACAAGAATTACAAGATGCTAACTAGAGGAGTTACATGCTGACATCCTCTGATCAGCAAGATCAGCCATCTTCAGGAAACTCCAATGTGTCAAAATTCAGATGGACACAAAATTTAGAGATGATCATTTACTTTGCAAAATAATTAGCATGCATCTATTAAGTTATCCTTCTTACTCCCTCAGCAAGTCAATAAACAAAACCTCCTAAGTACCAAGCACTGTACACAGTAATAAGAATGAAAAATTAATCATGATAAGCTCCCTGCCTTTAAGGAACTTTTTTTTTTTTTTTTTTTTTTTTTGCCAGTCCTGGGCCTTGGACTCAGGGCCTGAGCACTGTCCCTGGCTTCTTCCCGCTCAAGGCTAGCACTCTGCCTCTTGAGCCACAGCGCCGCTTCTGGCCGTTTTCTGTATATGTGGTGCTGGGGAATCGAACCTAGGGCCTCGTGTATCCGAGGCAGGCACTCTTGCCACTAGGCTATATCCCCAGCCCCCCTTTAAGGAACTTTTAAGGAAATTGAGGGAAAATGATTGCAATATGTTTTAGATGCTACAATGGAAGTATGAACAGAATGAAGCAAAGACCCCAAAAGTTCTATTAAATAGAGTACCTAAAGTTACAGTTCCTTTGAATGGGCTCCCTAAGTACATGTAAAGGAAAATAATATTTACTTATATTCACCTTCCTTGAGAATCTTCACTTCTGCTAAGATATAGCAGTAATAAATCATATTTTGATCTTCTCACATAAACAAACTCAGTCTGAATATTTATGAAGGAGCACTCTAGGTTAATCTTCACAAGGCATTGGGAGGGATTAAATCTGGTTATTGGGTATAATAAAACTAGTAATTATTTGAAGCCAGGTGCTGGTGGCTCATGCCTGTAATCCTAGTTACTCAGGAGGCGGAGATCTGAGGATTGGAGTTCAAAGCCATCCTGGGAAGTCTATGAAACTCATATCTCCAAAAAAAATCACCAGAAAACCAGAAGTGGCACTGTGACTCAAAGTGGTAGAGTACTAGCCTTCAGTGAAAGAGCTCAGGGACAGTGCCCAGGCCCCATGGCTGACCAAAAAAGAAAATTATTTTTAATCCACTAGCACAAAAATCAGGTACTTTTCAAAATGATCTAATTTTAACCTGAGATTAGGAGGTAACATACCACTCTGTCAGGCTGTCTCTGTCTTTCTCTCTCTATCTCTCTGTGTCTCTGGCTCTCTGTGTCTCTCAGTGCTAGTCCTGGGGCTTGAACTCAGGGCTTAAACTCTGACTCTTAGCTTTGTTTTGGACAAGTCTGTTGTTCTACCACTTGACCTGCAGCTCCACTTCTGGCATTTTGGTGGTTAATCGGAGTAAAAGTCTCTTGGCCTTATCTGTCTTGGTTGGCTTCAAATCATGTTCCTCTGATCTCAGCCTCTGAGTAGCTAAGATTACAGGTGTGAAACACCTGGCTCTTATCCCCATTATATATAGTGAAAGGTTGGAGGGACACCATGGTTAAGGTTAAGCTAGTAAATCAAACCCTGGAATTTCCCAAATCAGTCTTGCTTCCTGCCTCCTGCTTTGGCTACTGTTCAGGACTGCCAGTGATTGAGGATCACTTGCTACTTTGTATCTATGCTCTCCTGGGAGGCTTCCTCTATGGAGGTAGGGATGATGAGTTGGGTCTGAAAGGTGGAGAGTAACATTGAAACTATTAAAGACAATGATGCTTTGAACTCCCACTATATCCATCGGGGCAGAGAACTTTTTAACACAGGCATCTCTGGACACCATCCTAAACATGCCATATTTATCTAGTAATGATGACATTTGCATGTCTGGGGATAGATAGGAAAGAATTGTGAATCAAAGAATGCCTGTCCTTGGGCTGAGGGTAAGTACACATGTGTATATACACATACACCAAAGCACATGCCAGCACATACATAAGCACACACACACATCAGCATCCATACACAAACACAGACTCCTATGTTAGAGACAATGTGATATACATTTTAAAGTCAGAAACCACTGAATTCTGCCTTTGTCATTATGTAGGTGAACATGGGCCAGCACCTAGCCACTCCTAGTAAACTTGTCTACAAAGAGGGAATAATAATACCTATTTCATAGATTCGTTGCCAACAATAAACAGAGTGACATGGAATGTGCCTATTCTCATACCTGTTGCAAAATCTGGAGTTGGAACTAGTAAAAAACCTGAAGCAAGAAATGTTCTCTGATCTCTATTTCCTCCTTTATTCACCAGGAATAATGCCTGCTCTTCCAATCTTACATGACTCACGGGAGAATCAAATGAGATCAAATTCATAAAAGAACCTTGGATAATCAAAAATTACTATCTGCTTGTTGGATGATATATTATTAACATGATAGAATTTCTCAGTATGGGATAGGATCTCTTGTTATTCTTGGATTTTTCTGTGAAATCATTATGAGTGTAATGATTACAGAAGGAATGACACTAATTTAGGACTAATGTAACGCTAGTCATTTTCTTCTTCAAGGTAGAATTTTAGCAACAACAGAAAATAAGGTCTCACCTGTCTAGCCAACAAAGGCGTCTATTCTGAATTCATTCCCTATCAGATTATCCACGGAAGACCTTTTATTGTAAAAGGGCTGTCTGGGACAACTGCCCCTCTCATTCTGTGGGAGAACAAACTTCAAGAAGCTAAATCCTTTAAACATACAAACACTGCTCCTTTTGCTTATGCAGAGGAGGGCAACAGGCGTAAGGTCTTCCTGCCAAGTGAAGTAATGAAGCAGAATAATGTGAAGTCATGTTAGAAGTGTCAGAAAACAAATTTAAGCCTATTCTGGGTCTCTTTCCTTATCACGAGGCTCTTTCTTGTGCTTGGCCAGAAAAGGTTCAATCTCTTAAAAAAAAAAAAAAAGATGTTTCATAGAACAACTAGCTTCACTTATGAAAAACTAAAAAAACAACTTCTGCCAAGCTCCCTTTACAAAGTCAAACATTTTTGTTCCTTGTGTGAGCCCAGCACTTTATCTCAGCTTTACATGTGGAGAAATTAAGCTGGAGCAGGGACAAGGGACATGGCAAAGTGAGACAGAAGCAAGCCCAGGTTGAAATGTAAGCCTATTTCCCTTTAAAGCCTTTTCCATGCTTTTAAAATCATATTCCTAATAAACAGTGATCCTAAAAGAGTGGACAAACTTGTTTTTCCTCATTTTCCTTAAAATTCAAGGTTTCCTTTCAATGAGCACTAATATCCCGAGGCTCACACTATATGAGAATGGTACATAGGCACAAAGGACATTGAGGTACTATTCACTTGAGAGGGGCAAAGAAACCTCCAGTGCATTGCAGAAAAAAAAAAAAAACTGGCTGGAAATTAGAATAAGGAAGAGTTTCTTTTTGTTATTTGGAATAACTGTTTAAAAGTTAAACGTGCCTATTAGTTACATCAAGTTCAATACTTGGGATTTTTGAAACCAACAATTTAGTTCAGATCACATGACTCATTTCCTTTTAAAAATCCACAATTTGGTATCACAGTTCACATCTGACATTCCTATTTTATTTTTACAATGATATTCAATACTTTGATTAGTAATTAAATATAATAGAGCAAAAATACTCCTTTCTTACCCTGGGGCTTAAAGGAAGGTAAACATGATTTCTTATTCAAGGGGTACTTTTGTAAAGTGAAACATCATCTGGGATATTACTTTGAGTTAAAACAAGAAAATGCTCTGATATTGAATATGGCAAAGGTGGAAAGGAATCTTACAGAACCTTAGAATTCCAAGGAAATGAAACAAGTTTATATTACGATCTTGTCTGGAAAAAAAAGTGAAACCAAAGAGAACAGGAATGGGTCTGTAGCCCACATTGGGCTGTACCAATGATATTGAAGCACATGTCCTAAAGCCCAAGGAGAAAGAGTAGAATTAGGCCGGTGGTTGGCATGGTGAGCCTTGCCATTCATTCTCTTGATTTGCTGATGGAAATATAAGGCAGATTTCTAATATCTATTGCCTAGTCTCAAGTGAATTCCTTCAAAAAATGTTGAACAGGCCATACTGGTGATACAATTTTTGTCTCTGCAGAAAATATCCCAGTTATAAGAAATTAGGGGAAGTAAGCCATTGTGAGCACTTGAGAGAAAAATCTTAGTAACTGGAATCTACATGGTTTCATTAAAATTAGATGAATTTTTAATAATTAGAAGGATATTTAATTATTAAAAAAACACAGAAGCCAGTGGCTCACACCTATAATCATAGCTACTCAAAAGGCTCAGATCTAAGGACTGCAATTTGAAACCAAACCACACAGACAAATCCAAGAGCCTTTTATCTTTAATTTGTGAGCAAAAAAACAGAAGTAGAGGTGTATCTCAAGTGGTAGAGTACCAGCTTTGAGGAAAAAGGCCAAGCAAACATGCAAGGACCTGAATTCAAGCCCCAATACTGGCATAAAAACAAAACAAAACACCAAAACACTGTGTGTGTGTGTGTGTGTGAGTGTGTGTGTGTGTGAGAGAGAGAGGTAATAAAGCTTGCAGAGACTGTTCTTGCAAAGAGAAGAGGGAGGATGGCAGAGGGGGTAACTTTGATCAAGATGCCTTGTATAAATATATGGACATGTTAAAACAACCTCCACTCCCTTGTAGAATTAGCAGATGATGATTAATAAATATCATAAGCCAGGTACTGGTGGCTCATGCCTATAATCTTAGCTACTCAGAAGGTTGAGATCTGAGGATCATGGTTTGAAGCCAGTCCTAGCAGGAAAGTCCATGAGACTCTAATTAAGCACCAAAAACCCCCTAAAATCCAGAAATGTATCTGTGGCTCAAGTGGTAGGATGCTATCCTTTAGTGAAAAAACTCAGGGACAGTACTCAGGTCCTGAGTTCAAGCCCCAGGACTGGCACTAAAAAACAACAACACACACACACATAAAATTTATTATCTCAACCATGTTTAATTGCACAGTCAGTAATGTAAAGTACATTCCTATGCTATGTAACCAGCTCCAGGGCTTGGTCTTGCAAAACTGAAAGTCATATCCATTGAACAACTCTCTATCTCTTCCTCTCCTCAGTACTGGCATTCATGGCTACTTGGGTTGATTTCACATTGAGCCTTGTGAACTATGTTTCAATGAACATGGGCATGAAAATATCTCTTTAAGATCCCATTTCCAATTCATTTGGATAAATACTTAGAAGCCACAAAATGGATGAAGGGAATATGGGACCTGCATACCATGGCTCAGTTTTCAAAAAGAAAGAAGTCCTGTCATGCACCACCACCTGACAAACCCTGAAAATATTATGTTGAGGTATAAACCAGTCAAAGAAAGACACATAGTTCATTGGCTTCACTTACATAGGAAATCTGCAAGAGTCAAATTCACAAAATGTGAAAATGGAATGTGAGTTGACAATTTAATGAACTGAAACAAGATACTTATTTGAGCCCCTATCAAATGTTGTTGTTGTTCTTCTTTTTTCTCCCTCCTCCTCCTCCTCCTCCTCCTCCTCCTCCTCCTCCTCCTCCTCCTCCTCCTCCTCCTCCTCCTCCTCCCCCTCCCCCTCCCCCTTCCCCTCCCCCTCCCCCTCCCCCTCCTCCTCCTCCTCCTCCTTTTTGCTCAAGGCACTACCACTTAAGTCACAACACTACTTCTGTTTTGTTTTTTTTTTTCTTCTGTTTATGTGGTACTGAGGAATCAAACCCAGGGTTTCATGCATACCAGGCAAGCATTCTACTACTCAGCCACCTTCCCAGCCCTCCATCAAACTTTTGGCTCTCTTATGCGAGAGAATAAAGTCAGTGATATTTTCCCAAGAGTCTTTCAGCCTACTACATCTGTTCTTTTTCTCTCTGGCTCAATGTTGAGTATGACCACTGTGGATACATCAGTGAGCACTTGACTTCTTGCTTCTAGTTAGGTTCAGCTACAGGTAGCCATTGGCAGGAGATGGAGACAGGAAGAGTATGGCTGACATATTTGTTCCTTTTCCTTCTTCCTTACAGGGTTAGTGAGAGTTGGTTGCATTTCTCTACTAAAGGGTGTGGCATACTTTAGCTATACTCTGTGGGGTAAGGTTACTATGGTAAGTAAAGTTTCTTATCTAGGTGGAAACACCTTACACTATGACTTGTATTTTTCCTTATTAATGTCCCTAAAACACCTTCATAAACAACTTCTTCACAAATTTCCTCTAAGGCTTTTTGCTTGTACCATTTGTTTCTTGAATAGAGCCAAGATCAACTGTCATTTTGGTGTCATATCAGAATTCTGCCACTCAAGGATGAGCATTTCCTACTCATGTGGTGGCATGTCTAAACAGCAGCTGACACACTAGGGAAAATGACAGAATATATTCTGAGGACAGAAAAAAAAATCAAGAAAAACACTGAGAGATGTTCATGGTTAAGAATGTTTATGGGATATGACTTAGCTGTAAGTCATTATTGTTCTTTCCTTTGCTGAAAACATATACAGACCGGACATTAAACTGTATCTTAGAAATATCTGTAGCATAACAATAATTCTTTGAGAAAACTTCAAGCTATACAAAGTACTGCTCAGTTCCTTCCTCCTTCCCCCTTCCCACCATCCAATTCACTGCAATGTTCAATTCTGGTTTGAAGAAATGGCTGAAAGACAAATTGCCTTATAACAGGTCTGCTATGAAATATGGGAGAAGACTGCTGACAGAATGAGTTAGAAACTGTAGTGTTCGCAATCTGGAAAACATCTGCCTTACCCCAAACTGTAAACTACCACACTGTAGAAAATGGTTCATGGCAAAGCACAACCCAGAGTCGTGGTTGTAAAGTTTTGGGACAAGTCAGGGCTCTTCAGGCACAGAAGTGGGCAATGTGCCCTTTGGCAAATGGTTGCAAGGCAAGGTCTTGAAAGGAAAGGTATAAAAACTCCAAATGGAGCCAAATGGTTTTCTACTTTTCAGTGGTGTAGCTGTTGAAGGAATAAAAATCTTACTGGTGCTTGGGAATTTTGATGGTTTGGTAGAGGATGAACCTTTGCTTAGAACAGATAACCATGGCACAGCTAGAAGAAACATGGCTATAAAACCTGCTCAACTAAAATAAAGGGTCAAGGCTGGGAATGTGTTTTAGTGGTAGAGTGCTTGCCTAGCATGCATGAAGCCCTGGGTTAGATTCCTCAGTACCATGTACACAAATAAGCCAGAAGTGGAGCTGTGACTCATGTGGTGGAGTGCTAGCCTTGAGCAAAAGAAGCTTAAGGACAGTGCTCAGGCCCTGAGCTCAAGCCCCAGGACAGACACAAATAAATAAATAAATAAACAAATAAATAAATAAATAAATAAAGATAAATAAATACTGTAGCCTCTATTATTGATGATCTTTCTGTATCACCTTCCTGTGGTTGTACCTACACTATCTCTGTATCTTATCTGAGTATATTGGAAACCGGGTATACTGGTATTAGAACTAGCAAATTGGAAGGGAATACCAAAATCAAGAGACACAGGGTAAAAAAAGACAAACAACTACAAAAGCAATACTTGCAAAACTGCTTGGTGTAAATGAACTGAACAACTGAACAACTCATGGGGGGGAAAGGGGGAGGGGGGCGGGGGGAATGAGGGACAAGGTAACAAACAGTACAAGAAATGTATCCAATGCCTAATGTATGAAACTGTAACCTCTGTAATTCAGTTTGATAAATATATATATAAGAAAATAAATAAGGATGCTAAGATGTATAATGTTTACTGCATGTTATCTGAGGGTGGAGTGACTATATATGATAAATGGACTCCCTTTAGTAGCATTCTTATTTTAAATCCTTCTGAGAGTCATTACTCACTTATGCCTTCTCTATTATACTTATTTCTGACCCCAATTAATAGAATTTGCTACTTTCAGTTTTATTATAGCTTTGAAATAAATTAATAAGAATTTAGCCTCAAAGAAATAAATAAAGGGCCAAGTTTTGAAAATGAAAACACACTCAGGATTTTGTCTTTATTTGGGATCTCAGTTAGTGGAAGATGTGGGCAGAATCTAGCCAAAGTAAAAATGGCCAGAGCATTGCAAAAGGAGCTCTAGCCCCAGAGCTGGGAAGAAGAGCATTGATAAACATTACAGTGAAATGGAGAACCAGGGAGGTGTGCCTGCATGTCAGATAAAAAGAAAACTGCACACTGTTTCTTTCTCAATTGCGTTTCCACTCAGTCCAAGGTACACAGCTCAGAGAGTACACAAGGAGCAGAAGTGAATGCATAACAGTAAGCTTGGCAGACAGGATCTCTGAAAAGATGGTCGGCCATGAGGACTAGAGATCTAAGGCTGTCAGGAAGGGAGGGGAGATGGGACAAAAAGGAAAAAGCAAACAAAGAATGAAATCTGGATGAAGCTGGGCCATGTTAGGGCTGAGGAATGGAGCATCCTAGAATCTTTCAAGATGTCTTTGTAGCTAGAGGGCACCTTTCCTGTATCGCTGAAATTATGCATGTGAAAATACATGGGCAGTATACCCTAGACCCAGAGAGTTTAAACAGCAAATTAAAAAGAAATAAAAATGAGGAAATGATAAAGGGATATTTATTTCTCTGATACAGACCAGAATTTGTTCTGAAAACAGTTCTGGCACTGTGGACAGGGGGAGAGCTAGAGTTCTACAGTCTGGTTTGACTCTTGACTCTAAAATGCACTAACACCTCTGCTTCCCCATCAACAATATGGAAACAATACAGTGATCTTACCGGTACTGTGAAGATTCAATTTATTCAACAGACTTTTTTTTTTGCCAGTCCTGGGGCTTGAACTCAGGGCCTGAGCACTGTCCCTGGCTTCTTTTTGCTCAAGGTTAGCACTTTACCACTTGAGCCACAGCACCACTTCTGGCTTTTTCTATATATGTGGTGCTGAGGAATGGAACCCTGGGCTTCATGTACGTGAGGCAAGCACTCTACCATTAGGCCATATTTCCAGCCCCTCACTCAACAGATTTTATTGAGCATTGACTATATCCTAGGCCAGACACTTGTACAAACATTTAGCACTGCATTCAATAAGCAGCAATAGCCATTACCATGAAAGCACACGAGTCAATGATGGAGCCTATTTGGCAATACTTAATGTGACTTAGCCTTTGTACACTGGGTTCTCTCACTAGACTGCAACCTCCATAAGGGCTTTGTTTAATCTAGCTTATTCATGGAGTTAGAAATGGAGTACAAAGCCAACATACATTGGATTTGGTGAATGAGTAAATAAATAATTCTCATGATCAGATACCTAGTGTGTAAGACAGAGACAGGAAGGCAAAGAGGGCAGGTGTTGCTCAAATTATCTTTTTTTTTTTTGTCTTTTTTCTCTTCCTCTAAGCATATTCCAGGCTTTGCACACAATCCTAGCCAATTAGTTTCCAGAATTCACAGCAGCCATATTTTGTTTTGCTTATATCTTTATTCAGTTCTAGAGTTCAGATTAAACAAGCCTGTAACTGTTCTGCAAGCACCTTAATTGTAGAAAGTACAACATTCACATTTTCTATTAACTAAACCTAACTTTTTAGCCTTTACTTAATTGAAACTAAAACAAAATTAATCAGTACTGACAATGAGAAATCCCATGATAATTTGGAATTTCCTTAACTTTGACCTAACTAAAGAATGTAGGAAGCTGAATCCTAGCTACTCAGGTAGTTGAGATCTGAGGATTGTACTGCAAAGCCAGCATGGTTAGGAAAATCTGTGAGACTCTTACCTCCAATAAACTACTCAGAAAAAGCCAGAAGTGGTGCTGTGGCTCAAGTGGTAGAGAACTAACTTTGAGTGAAAAGGCTCAGGGACAGAACCCAGGCCTTAAGTTAAAGCTCTAGGCCTAGCGCGTGCACACACACACACACACACACACACACACACACACACACACACACACACACACAATATGCAGTAACATTCTACTCTCACTTGGGATGGAGAAGGCAAAGGACTCATTTTAAATTGGCCCCATTGGAAGATAACTCATTGTGAGATGAAAAGTATCCCCAATTATCTCTCTTTCTCTCTCTCTCCCTCCCCCTCTATCTCACTCCCATCTGTCTATATATCTCATCAAATTACATGCATACATAAATCACAATTTGAAAGGAAAGCTATGGGTTTGAGTCCTGGGTTGACTTCTTACCAACCATGGAACCTTGTAGTTACTTAGTCTCTCTAAGTTGCACTTTCCACTCTTAGGTATAATAAAACCCTTTTCATAGGGATATACAATCATTAGCTAATGCATAATATTCTCAACATAGTTTTTAGCCTACTGTAAGTACACAATAAATGATAATCACTGCTTAACATTACTGTTATTCTACAGTCTACAATTGTGTAGTATAGAACAGAGTCATTCATCTCTGGCATTATGGATACTTTGGACTAGGTAATCCCTTTCTGGGTGTTCTGAAGATTAAAGGGCTTGCCACACATCTAGTAATATCCTTCAGCCTCTCTGTGTCCTATTGCTGGCTTTAGCCTGGAGGGGAACAACGCTGCTAGTTGAGAAGCAGTGGTACAGGGGAAAACTGTGGTTCATGTGGTAGGAGACCTTAAACTACCTGGTGATGGTAGATGGGTCCCAGCCCTACTCAGGGCTTTGGCATTTTCCTCTGGTAAAATAGCACTGCAGATTCCTACTTCTCACAGTTTCAGGGGCAACAAAGGGAGAAGAAGGAAATTAAATACTCTGTAGAAGTTACAAATGCAGGATTCCATTATGGCAGTGTTGTTGTTTGAGGGGTGACTCTGAGAAGCCAAGTCACAGTAGAGGGCCACTGGCCTCTCAGCAGCTTCTCATAGATCACATGTCAAGAATTCCCTGTTCCTTTAATAGGAAGAATTTGTGGCTTGGCTTGAAGAACTCAAGAACTATGTTCTTTCTAAAAGAAATGAAAATGCTCTTAAAAAAATAATCCTAAGTGGTAAACACGGTTTTCTCATCTCTAGATTTAACTTACATCTAAATCCATTGCTTACATGACTGGAATTAATTGGCCCTTGAAATTTTAACTGTGCCCTCTACAGACTGGTATTTAGGAAGGAATATTTTGAGAGTTTCTAACACCATTGAATGAATTAGTGCAATAATAACATTAATATGTATAATAATATAACATTAATAATATTAATAATGTGCTATTAATAATAATATACTATATGAGTAATAGTATGAAAGATTTCTTCATTAGCAAATGAATTCTGTGTGTGTGTGTGTGTGTGTGTGTGTGTGTGTGTGTGTGTGTGTGTAGTTGAACTCAGGGCCTCACTGTCTAGCTTGATTCTTTTTTGATTATGAATAGCCTCTACTATGTAATCCATGCCTTCATTTCTGGCTTTTTGTCTGGTTAATTGGAGATATAAAAATATCACAGAATTGTCTGGTTTTCAACTTTTCTTCTCAGATCTCAGCCTCCTGAACAGCTAAGATTATAGGAGAGAGCCCTCAGTACCTGCCAGGGACACATTTTTGCTATCACATTATGTAAGGGAAGCCAGTATGATGACATCTAGAGGTGGAGGCCATGGCTGTTCTCATCTTTTTCTTGCATTCTTTTAAGAATCTGTAAATGAGAACAGTGTTTGGCAAAACTCATGACCCTTGAGTTTGGTCAGAGCTGTATGTTGACAGGTAGGGGCTCAAGGTCTATCCCCAGTGGTGGATGGCTCTGTGACTTACATATCTTAGTCTTTTGGCCCTACTGTTCAGTTGGGCTAATGTGTTTATCAGAACGTATTTGTAAAAAGCAGCCTCAAATATGGTTTTAAGCTGAATGGAGATGAATATGGTAAACACCAAGCACCTCATTGAAAGATTTATCCCCAATGATCTGTCTATCTGTCTGCCTGCTTGCCTGCCTGCCTGTTCAAATGGATACCTACATGTAAGTGTCTTGCAGATGTACATGGTCTCTGTTTCTACCCAGTCTGAAAGACCTTGCATGGGTTTTTTTTCCCCCATCCATCAAAGTTTACTGAGAATGCTTCAGAAAGGCCACTGAAATAAAAATTAATACCTTTTATATATAATGCCTAAGTTTTACTTAAACTATCTGTAACAGAGCTTTTACTCATTTGATCAGATTATCGACAACTCTTCCAATATGTGGGGAAATTACTTTCTTACTTCTAAAGGGCACTAGCTGAAAACTAAAGGTCAGAAGTCACTCAAAGGGCAGTGTTGTTAGCCCAGTGTAGTGAACAATGCATTTATTCTTTAGAATAATGTATTTGGTTCAGCTCCCACAGAACTTCTTTTATTTTTCTTCCTCTCAGCAAAAGGTAACCTAAGTTCCAAATTCTGGAGTCATTCTTGAGTCTATTCTTTTATATCCCATGTTTGATCGACCAGTAACCCCGGTTAACTCCAAAAATACACCCTGAATGTGTCCACTGATGGAGCCTCCTCTACTCCTCCTCCTGCCATGAAATCCACCACATCTTCCCCTTTGATGGTCACAGTAGCTTCCAATGGTCTTCTATGGCATCCTTCCTAGAGTCTACTCTCAGCTCTGGTGCCAAAGTCATTCTTTAAAGATGTGAGAGCATGTCACTCTTGGTTGAGAATGCCAAGGCGTTTACACAGCACTTAAGAGTCAGAGCTCCAGTCCTGTGATAGCCTAGAAGGCACTGCATGTCTGAGTCCTGTCACCTTCCCGATCTAATCTACTATTCCCCGACCTGCTCCAGCACGAAGGACTCCTTACTCCATGTTGGCTGGTTAGGCTGTAAGGTTTCTTGCCTAGTCTCCTGCCTGGATGGATGAGTATACCACTGAATGTCACTGAATGAATACTCTGGATAACCATCTAGCTAAAGACCTCATGCCCATCACCAACATTTTCCTTCCCTTTCTCTCATTTTATGAACATGTTCCAGAAAAGGGGAACCAATGGGTCTGGTGACTACAGTTTCCTTCTAGATACCCACACCTTATTATTGGGTCACACAAAGGACAGTTTATCCAGATTTTCCCAGATCACTTAGCAATATTTGTAGATTCCTCTGGCCTTTTGAGGGTTCTCAGTGACAGTTTTCTTCTTGCTTCTAGCACACCTCTTATGGATAAAACTGGATAGGAACTTCCAAGGACAACACTGTTTTACCACAGTGATGTCTATGATAAGATGTATC
The DNA here is from genome assembly GCF_023159225.1 of Perognathus longimembris pacificus. NCBI lineage: Eukaryota > Metazoa > Chordata > Mammalia > Rodentia > Heteromyidae > Perognathus > Perognathus longimembris. The sequence goes on along the minus strand of NC_063167.1, from coordinate 44,328,897 downwards.
AGAGATTAGGGTCCCTGTTACATTCCATTCACAAATATAATGCCTATATGTATAAATGGAGTTAGTCCTGGAAGGTGTGTTTTGGTGTTCTACATGGTGTTGTGTGCAGCACTGGCAAGGTTTAACTACTGTAGAAATGGTTAGAGATCAAGGAAATGCCATCAATCAAATTTTACCTTCTCTTTAAGATTCTCCAAAGTGAATGCAGTGCAGTAGAGATACATTGCAATGTTACTGAATCCCCTAGGGGCCATGGCCTCTACTTACCACATTCTGGAATGTCACACAGGTCAGACTTAAAGTTTTCATCCAAGGTAAAGCACCAGGGAGCTTCCTTCTGATTCCCTGGGTTGCGGCAGTAGGAATGGCCTCCATTGAGCTCTGGGAAGCGCAAGGCAGTGAATGTATGCATGTGAGGGTACTGGGAATTCCATGGCTGGCACTGGCGCCCTGATTTGGTCACACTGACGGTTCCCCGGTAATCTACACCTGTGCTGTTGTAACATTTGTGATCTGAAAAAAAAAAAAAAAAAGAAAAACTCAGACTCCTAGAAAGAAACAGAGGTGGTGCCAGTACTGGCAGATAGCAGTTCCTGGAGGGGAGGAAAGGCTTTTAACCTTGAGGCCAAGCTTGCCTGTTGGACAGTCTCCCTGCTTGCTGGGCCAGGACACAGGGCCTGCCTTGCAGTTACATTCCTGGGAGGATTTAAAGCTTAGGCTTCAGGAATGAAAGTAGTCTTCTATAAGGACTTTTAATATTGAACACAAGAAATCAGAACTGGGACAGGACCTAGGAGCACAGGAGTAATTTCCTTGTGAATGGTTCACACCAAACTTTTTCCTCCATTCTGAATGATAGCTTTAGACATGAATTGTGTGATAAAGAATCTAGTGGGTAGTTCACACTACCCACTGTTAGGGGCAGGGCTTTCTGGGTTTTTAGCAGGAGGTAGAGCTTGTGATGATGAGCTGGACACTTGGGCTCTCTGAAAGTGGCCCTTGCAGGTGACCACAGGAATCATAACAACAGTAATAGTAATGTTATTGAATGGTCACTATGCACCAAGCAGAGTTCTAAACATTTTAGGTACATTCATTAGTTTCACTAATAAAATAGTAGGAACCACCAAAAAGGAAACTAAAAAGTTAATTGTGAAAGGCAGGTAATGTGCAGAGGAGCTGTCTTTGCTTTGGCAGTGCTGAACGGGTAAAGAAGGAGGGTGAGGCTTCAAATATATATCTGTGTTAAGTTGTACAGCAGTATATATGCCATAAAACCACTGACCCTGTTACAGTCCTTTATTACTATTAGATACCTGAGCTTCTGTCATCTTGCAATGAAGCTCCATGCCCATTCAACAGTTACCCCTGCAATCCCCAGCACCTATTCCTGTCAATCACAATGGGTTTGTCTGTTCTGGAAATTTCACCAAATGGAATTATAAGGGGTATTTGGCTTCTTTCATGTAGAATAAGGGTTTTAGGTTTCTTCAGAGTTGTAGCATGTATCTGCCTTACCTTCTTTTTAAATGGGTAAATAATATTTCATTATGTAGATATGCCATGATTTTTATCCACTCATGTACAGATGGACATTTGGTTTGTTTCCATGTGTGGGCCATATACATAGTGTATGGTAAACAAACTTATGTGAAGTTTCATTTGAGTGTTTGTTTATAACTCTCTGGATTACATACTCAGGAATAGAATTGCTAGGAAACATGGTAATTCCATGCTGAAGTTATTGAGAAACCATTCTCTGTATTTTTAAATAGTTACACTAGATATAGGTAACTGATCTTCATCCTTAACTGAGTTCTCAAATGTGGCCTTCAGCCCATTGGAAGGCAGACTGACTATTCATAGACACTGCCCCAAAGTGAAGAATAAGCATGCACCGATGTCCAGTCTTCACTATGCCGAGGGGTTGCAGGCCCTAAGGGTAGCACAGAAGTTCAGAGTGACCACTTACTTTTATTTATAGGATCTGCCATTGGAATTCCAATCCGGATACAGTTCGCAGCTTCTGGGCTTTCTGGCTGGGGAAGATCCTCACAGTTTGGGAGTTTTAATCTCATCAAAATCATGGGATTGGATCTTGCAAAAATGTACTCCGTTTGACACAGGACATTCTCCAGGATCTCACATTCATCCCGACACAAGTCCCGGGGCTTGGGGATGGATGAGGTCTCGTCACAGTAGGGGAAGGCGTAATGGCACAGAGAAGGAATGGCAAACTGGGAGCACTTATCAGATAAGTGACTGGAGGTGCCAATCATGGTGAAGGCAGCTGCAAAGCAAGCATAGTCATTAACTCCCAGAGGCCAGGGTTTATCTGCTTGGTTATCTACTCAACAGAGATCAGATCTAAACACACATGGGGAGGAATCTGCTGGCCTGATCCAGGCACAGCCAAGGGAAGGAGATTCATTTCAGATGTCTCAGCAGCTTTACTTTCACTGGATTGAGGGGGAAAAAAACCCAAACAAAAACATTGTGACTACAAAGTTAAAAAAACAAGATCAAATTACATATGTGCCGTTTCCTAATAAAAAAGAATTAATTAGGTTAAAGGACAATATATTTTTCATTTCTTTTTACTACAAAGCAATAGAACATCATGTCTCATCCGGTACTTTTTATTAGTTTGGTGAGGTTTCTGAGACATTTGGACAGCCCAGGGCAGAACCAGTGGATGAGACCCAGCACCTCATTTGATTCTGTGTCTTGCCAGATGGCAGAGGCTGCAGGATGGCTTTGGGTAAGTTGCTTGATTTCTTTGTGGCCTGAATACTTTCTCCCTCATCTTTTAACAATGAGGCAGCCCAGTTGGAAGTTCTCAAAGACCACAATTCGATTGTTCCAGTATGTATCATGAAATATGAATGGCCCTTCAGCTTAGGAACATCCTACCCAATGAGAGTATCTGTACCCAGAGCACTGGCCTCTCAAGGCAGCATAGGAGGTTGACCAGTTTCCCAAAGTATGTTCCTTAGGTTATTAATCCTGTTGACTCTTCATAGCACTAGAGAAACTGGGATTACCCAGCCCATTGGGTTTGAGAAATGCTAGCTTCATCAAGGCTAAATGGATTTTAAAAAACCTGAAAATAAAAACTGCAATACTACTGGTGCTGAATGATCAGGTCCAAGAGAGGATTATTATAATGGGGCTAGCAATTTTTTTTATCAGAACATCATTTATATACATGCATTCTTAGTAAAAAGTATGTTAAAATGTTCTTAGCTTGAGACCGTGACTTCAACATCTCCTCCCCATTAGTCCTATGTGGACCCTTTGAAATTTTAGTTCTATTATTCTTGAAAGCCTGAGGGCTTCAGCAAATAGCAATGGACATCTTTCTTCTTGTGCTTCTTTTGGTGAAATGGTTGCTTCCAGAGGCTCCCCCCCCCCCAACAAATCTCCTCTCAGTTCCTTTAAATTCCTCAGAGGACCTAGGCTCTGGATCCTTCGCTGTCTTGTATTCCTTAAGTTATCAGATAAACTACAAACAGCTACATTTAAATTTCAGGAAAAGAAAAGAACATGCATTGCTTCTATTAGACATTATTTGCTGTCTGTGGTTTAGATGGAACAGGGTCTCCTGTATTTGTAGTTGCTGGATCTGGCAACCACATTAGAATCTAATGAAGACTGTTCTAATGCAGGTGGTACACAGGCATGACAACATATTTCTTTAGGAAAAGGGCCCAAGATGTCCTATATTTCCCTTACTCATGTGTGCTAGAAGGTGTTGCACTAGTCGATTTCCATCAAAAGAAATCCAGTCTCAAAGAAGGAAAGCAAACGGTAAAATCACACCAGGTGCAGCAGGAAGAAACATCTGATCAGCATGTCATCACTCAGGTCACAGGTAAACACGAGATTTTCTTGCCAAGTCAACTATTTCCCTCAAGACATGGTAACTATGAAGACAGCTTTGGGGTACAGTTGTGCCTTCTGAAGTTATTTCAGTACACATCAAGCTGCTTTCCATGAGGGCAGAAACATGCGGCTTATTTACCATCCAGTACATCCCCAGTGCACAGTAGCTCCTGGCACACCAAAAGCACTCCAAAGTATTTATTGAGTGTTTGAGTGAATGGGGGATTTCTCAAAGCTTCCTTTTCCTCTCAGACCAACCTTCAATGAATTATTTTAATGTAAATTCCAGAGCAGAGATGACATCTTCTGCTTCTTCACTGTTCATTGCCCTGATCTCCACCTTCATGCTTAGCCTAGTCCTTTGTCAAGAGAGATGCAGCTCAGTAAATGTTTGGGTGTGAAAAGGTTACACAAGGGGGAAAATACATCATTCTCATTGGTGTCACTGACCTGTGATCTGATTTTCTATTTCTCCTTGCATGTGCAAAGACTCCATGTAAACAGTGCGGTTGCCAATAAATCGAGCACATGCAATCCCTCTGTATGGCTGACAGAATCCGTCTTCTTCATACTCATCTCTAAAAGCAAAGCAGAGGAAAGCAGAGCTGTTAGCAGATGCATCATAGCCCACTATGCCCAGTACCCCAAACCATCACCAGGGGGCGCAGTTTGGCACACATATTAAAGAATATGGCTTTTTGCTCAGGTCCCAAAACATCACTTTAAACATCTGTTGGTTATGTTGGTCAAGTTTCCTACACCGCCGGAAAGTCATCCTGAAGAACAAAATCATCCTTAACTATGGGAGAAAAAAACACTTTTATTTTCGCAGCTGGTGGTGGGCTGGAAGATGATGTAGCTGTAAGAGTAAAGAGGAAATGAGTTGGAAATCTGGGCACATGTTGCACAGTTTTTGTTTTTAAAGCACAGATTATTTCTGCTTCATTTGCTACGAAGGTATGGGTGCATTAGCCCCAAGATTTACTCAGATTGACAAGTCAATTAACAGAGGTGGGATGACAGGGTAAGAAGTAAGTACCACTGGGAGGAGCCAGAGGGCAGCTGGATTATGTAGCTCCTCACCCATTGGATAAGACCCACCATCTCTCCCCTGTGGAAAAATGGCCAGGGCAAGCCACAGATGAGTCACTAAACCCAAGGGCATCTAGAAACAATGTGAACTTTAACCTTGCCTTCTTGACGTCCTAAAAAAAATTCAAAACAGCCTTCTTAAGATCCTGCTGCTTCAAAATTACAATAATAAGTAACAGGGAAGTGGATATGAACTTGGAGGCAGAGAGACTCAAGGCCATGCTTAGTGACAGAATGGAAGTGCTGGGACTGTAGAGTTCTGGATGGGAGATGGAAAGATTCGACAGGAAGGATAGAAGGCATATCCAGACCTATAGTCTCCCATGGGATGCTGGGAAGCCATGACCTCCCAAAGTAGCCAACAACGCACACAAGATGTGCAGTCCAGAAGACTGGGCTGCCCCCAGGGCAGGCCATCACCCTGCCAGTGCTGCTCACCACATGTAAGGGTTGACTCTACCCTGGCTACTCCTGTGGCTCACCTGGCTGCTGTCCAACACCATCTCCCCAATATACAATTTGCTTTTGTCTCAGTAAATAGTAAGGAGAATACCTGGTGCCAGGGGCTCATGTCTGTAATCCTAGCTACTCGGGAGGTTGAGATCTGATCATTTTTGTTCAAAGCCAGCCAAGGCAGGAAAGTTTGTGAGACTCTTATCTCCAGTAAATCACCAAAAAGCCAGAAGTGAAGGTGTGACTCAAGTGGAAGAGTGCTAGCCTTGAGTTCAAGTCCCAAGACTGATGCATACACACACACACACACACACACACACACACAGAGTCTGGAGAACAAAATACATTTCTTGTGTTTAACATAGGGACATATTCAGATAAGCTGTCAAATCCTGAGCCATGGGAGTCTGTGTGTGTGTTGTACTAGGGTTTGAACTCAAAGACTACTATTCTAACTGGGCTTTTTTTCCCCTCATATATAGTGCTATGCAACTTAAGCCACTCCTTCACTTTATTTTTTGTTGTCGTTGTTGGTTAATTGAAGGTAAGAGTCTCTGGGTTTGCCTGCCTGGATAGCTTTGACTTGAAAGCTTCAGGTCACCTTCTTGAGTAGGTCAGATTACAGAGGTGTGTGGTTTACCTACAAAACAGAGGTAGTAATTGGCTAGCATGCTTATGACTAGAAGCCATGAGGATTCTATCAAATACTGCAAGACCTATTTACTTATTTATTTACCAGTGTTGGGGCTAAGACTCAGGGCCTCCTACATGCTAGGCAAGTCCTCTACCATTGTGTTACACCTCTAGCTTTAGGGGCTCAGACTTAGGGCCTGAGAGCTCTCCCATAGCTTTTTTTTTTTGCTGGCACTCTACTCCTTAAACCACAGCCCCACATCTGACTCATAGACTTTCTTGCTCAGGTTGGCTTCAAACCACAACCCTCAGCTCTTAGCCCCCTGAATAGCTAGGATTATACGTGTGCGCCACCAGCTCCTAGCCCCTATTTATTTAAACAGAATCTCAACTATGTTTACCATAGTGGCCCCAACTCAGAATCCTCCAGCCTTAGCCTCTTTCTTGAGTGGCTAGATTACAATCAGATGTCATCATGCCTGGCTGCTATGAAAACTTTCTCACGGCAGAGATAGCATAGGATCATTTTTAAAGAATTTGATCTAAGAATACATTTATTTAAAAGCTAGTTACGCAGCTCTCACTTTGTAACCTGGACTGTGGTTGAGCTCTGGTGCTGCCTTGCTCTATGGGGACTTCAGTGTAGGAATCTCAGTCTACAAAGTCGAGAAAGTCCAGAAAGGCAGCAAACCTAAATGAAAAATGTCTCACGGGACACTAGTTTTCCATCACTTTTAACTCTGCCCTCTCTGAAACAGGCTTATAAAGGTGGAGATGGGAGAAGGATCTTCAGCTTAGTCTTGAAAATAGCCTCTATTGCAAAGCCCTCTAAAAACGTTAACCTTTCAGTTCACATCTAAATGAATATATCATATACCTGACATAAAGACATTGAAATTTCAACATTGCCCAACCCTGCAAGTACTCCATATGTTTACTTTCATAAATCCTACAGCAATGTTGAATTCTTTTTGGCTTAAATTTTACTTGGGTTGTAAAATTAACCCAACTTTTATTGGGTAACTAATACCATAAACCTATAGGGAAAAAGAAGGTTTTCAATGACCTAACCGTGGATGCTTGGAAACCTAAATTGGGAGTATTGGATCAACCCCCACACCACCCGCTGCTACTCTGCACGGCGCTTTTCTATCCCTCAACATTACCAGAGTCCTGATGCTTAGTGTGTCGTTATGAGAACACTTCTTCCTCCCCAACATTAAACTCTCAAGGCCTCAATTTATATCTCTTGGGAGGACAAAACCCTGGAATTACCCCCAGATATAAATCCCTAATCTACTGGGAGTTCCCATATTTTATGTGCAAGGCTTAGGTTAAACTTCTTACCACTTTTCCAGTTCAAGGCTCCTTAAAAAATAAAAAAGACTGAATTTTTTTTTTCTTCAGAATAAAATGGAATGCAATTCCTTGGCCGCCCATTTCTTATCAAAGACTTAGGGCTGCAGGTGTATTGAATTTTTGATGATGCCCAGAATTCTTGCTATTCTGACCAGTCTCTTAGGGACAGATATATTTAAAAACCTCAAACTAAAAACCAAACGAGTATGTAATGTCATCTGCTGGGGAGTAGTTCTCAGCACTGGCTGCTTGTAAGCATCTCTTCAGGAAGCTGTCAAAAATACCAGCACTTGGGTCTCACCTGGACCTGTTGACTCATATTCTCGGGGGGGGGGGGCAGGGGAGGTAGACCCAAGTATTCATGCATGAAACAACTCTCATGTGAGTTAAATGTGGGTTGAGTACTAAAACAAACAATAAGTGCTGCTGTTCTGTGTTAGGTCCTCCCTCCCTCCCCTCTTTCTATGCTGGGTGCTGTGTTAAGTTTATCCTGCCTCCCTCCCCTTGTCTTCCTCCTCTCCCTCTCCCTCTCTCTTTCCCTTTCCCTCTCCCTCTCCCTCTCCCTCTCCCTCTCCCTCTCCCTCTCCCTCTCCCTCTCCCTCTCCTCTCCTCTCCTCTCCTCTCCTCTCCTCTCCTCTCCTCCCCTCCCAGACCCTCCCTTCCCCTCCCCTTCCCCTTCCTTGGATTGAACTCAGCACATTGTGCTTGTTAGAACTTGTCATGTCTCTAGCCCTTTCTTTTGCTTTAGTATATTTGTACATAAAGGGTTTTGTGCATTTGTCTTACTAGCCTCAAACCATGATCCTCCTACCTCCACCTCTGAAGTAACTAGGATTACAGGTGTATATCACTGTGCCTGGCTTTAGGTACTTTCTTAAAGCATATTTAGCTTACAAAGGTAAATGCTCCAGTTCAGAGAAATTAGGTAACTTGCTCAAATTTACAAAAAAAAAAAAAAAGAATCCCACAAAATCCAAAACAACAACAAAACCCCAATGAGTGATATAGTATGTAAACTGAAAATGCAAACTCAGGCACTACACGATGCTGTTAGATCTATAATGGTATTCTGTTTCTCAAGACTGCTGTTAATTAAATCAGCTTAATCAGAAACAAGAGACTTCACAAGGAGCCTCTACTCTGTTGAGTGTGATATACTTATAAAATAGCATTGAATAATTTAATACTGACAGCAGTCTTACAAAAAGGGGATGGTACTGAGCTCTGGTGGCTCACAACTGTAGTCCTAGTACTCAGAAGGGTAAGATTTGGGGGCTATGGTTCAAAGGCAGTCTAGGAACAAAAGTCCACGAGACTCAAATCTCCAGTTAACCACTGAAAATGTGGAAGTGGAGGTGTGGATCAAGTGGTAGAACATCAGCCTTGAGTGAACCCCAACGCCCCCAAACCAAAGGACAACGTCCAGGCCTTGTGTTCAAGTCCCAAGTGCCAGGCCAAAAGAAAGAGAAAAAGAAAGAAGGTGATTGTGTAATGATGAGAAAACCAAGGGTGAGGAACCATGAAGAGTTACAGTGTCCTAGCGTGGCTCTGTTTCCCTTCTTCTATCTTGCTTCCATGTGATTTGGAGAAGGAAGTTTCTTTGGAGTACAATCCAGAGGGTTTCTTTTTTTTTTTTATATTTGTGTTTATTCTTCATTTAACTTTTTAAAACACTACTATAGTTGAATATTACAACAAAAAACAATAGCAAGTAGTGAACTTATTTATGATTACAGTCCTTCACTCCATCACTACTGCATTTAAAATGCCAGTAGTGGGTGCTATTCACTGGTAAAGTCACAGTCATCAGTACAGAGATGAGAGCAAATGCCCCTATACCCCACCCCCGGGTCAGTCAGCTTTGTGCTCTTTTCCACACTTCTTTTATGGTGGATGTCTTCCTGCTTTGCTGCATACTTCATAAATTGAAAACATAAAAGCAAGGCTGCAAAAGTGCAAGGACCCTTGCGCTGAGCATGCCCGAGGCTGCATCCTATGGCAAAGAAACCCAGCCATTCATCCCAGAGGCTGGCACCAGCCCATACCAGCCACCTCGTCGTGGTGTCAAGGTACAGGGTGCTTTGTGACGGGCGAGCCTGTTTCTCATAAACTTCATGTAATTAAGTTACCACGTGGCCAGCCACTACAACCTTCCCCCGTTCTCTGTGCTGGGATTGGGAAAAGTGGATACAGTTCTGCCCTCCGGTTCCTTCCCCTAGGTGAGAAGCGGATGAAGAAGGCTGTGGCTGCCCTGAAGATGGTTTGCCAGAACCATGGCGTGCTAGGAGGATTCTGGGCAGCAAGTTTTGGAGAGCAAGAGGAAGGCTTTCTTCATCTACTGCCTGCCACTGTTTCCTGCTTCCTTCCTTTCTGGGGAAGCCCAGGGGCCTTCTGATGCTCGACTTGCTACTGATCTTGCAAGTCCTGGATGCTTCCATACTTCGAACATATTCTTCTGGAGGCCTGGATATGCCATAACCTCTTCATCTTCTCGTCTTTTCTTTTTCTTTTTCCCTCTTCGAGATTCTGGGGGTTGAACTCTGGACCATCCACTTGCCAAAGCAAGTCTCTATTCTTTGAGCTCATCTCTAACTTTATATGTTTTTGTTAGTTTTTGAAGAGGGTCTCATATATTTTGCCTGGACTGCGATCCTACTATTTTATGCTTTCTCTGTAGCTAGAATAACAGACATATGCCACCACACCCATCTGTTTATATCGGTTGCCCGAGGTGGCTTGGAACCTTGATCATCCTGTCCTCTGCCTCCAAAATAGCAAGGATTAAAGGTGTAAGCCACCATGCTTGTCTATCTTCTCCTATTTAGGATGGATCCAGATGCTCTAAACTCCCCAAGGAAAGTAATTCCCTTACTTTGTCCACTCCCATCAGAACACCTACACATGTTTCTGACTGCACACTGTCTTTTTGTGTCATACTTTCCCTTTCACTGACTGGTCAACAAGACTGCAACAGACTGCAGAGACTATCCTAGGCTAGCCCTCTATCCTAGAAATATTCCTCAAACTGGAAACCAGGTTTGTCCTCATCAGAATAATACAAGACACGGGCCCATTTAATAGACCTAATTAGCTGAATCATAATGATTTGGGCCCTAAAAATTCTCTTTATAGTATTAAGACCAGTTAAAATAAATACTGCTCCTTAGTGGGAAGAGAACGATGTTGAGGTACTTGGTTAACTATAAAGCCAAAAGACTGAGAACAAGTATTTGTGCACACATTCATGGAAACGCTATTCACAATAGCCAAAGGTAGAAACAATTCAATGGCCATTAGCAGATGATGATAGGTAAGGAATGCTAGATACAGAAGGTGGAGTATCATTCAGCTATAAAAAGAGATGAGGTAACAAAATCTGATACAATGTAAATAAACATAAAAATATTATGCCAACTGAAATAAGGCAGACATGAAAACACATATTGTTTATCTCATTAAGTTGGGATATTCAGAACATGTAACCTTTTAGTGATAGAAAATTGGCTGAGGAGGAGAAGAAGTGATTAATTGGAGAGGTAGTCATTGTATATTTTTGTAGTTGTACTACTGAATTGTTCACTTTAGCATGATTAATTTTATGTTATGTGATTTTCACCTCAATTTTAAAGATCACATTTATACTTAAGGGCCAAGGTAGAGAGGGACTCTGCCTCAGAGATGGCCAATGGCTGGAATTTCAAGCCTTGGAATTGGCAGATATGGGCCTGGCTCTTTGGGCCTTTCCTACAGATTAATCTGATTTAAGTAGTGGTGATTTATGGAGCATCCACAGATGTCTTTGATCTGGTTGTCATGGCTCTTCATGTGGATTGCCAGACAGAGGGACATAGCGCCTATGGAAAAGACTACAATCAACTAAATAACCCAGCACCTCTGAATGGCCCTCCTATGACCCACCACGAGATCATAAGATGAAATTCTATCAAGGTGCCTGACCCAAATCCCGGAAGGAATTTCACCATCCAGCTCAAAAAGCTAAGCATCCATAACTGTGCTCACAGAGCAATTCACAATGTGGCTTACTTCCTCACACAAGGGCAGCGATCTCTTTACCCAAGCAAAAAACTTGCCAGTTGCTTCCCCAAAGACCCTCATGACCACAATTGGATGGAAAGTGTCTTTTATAAAAATGTGAAAACAGGCCACCTAGTTGCCAATCTGGTTTAAAGCAAAGCCACATGAAAGCTTTAAAAAGCTTTAAAAAGGGTGATGTGTGAAGCCTCCGGCCTCTGAGACAGGTCTCTCCTCCGCCATCCCCACAAGAGACTTGGAAGTGAGAAACAGCTACTACAAAAAAGATGATGATAGACTAATGGATTGAGTCAAAGTGAAAACCTTTGGCACAGCCAAGAAACCAGAATAAAGAGATAATCTGCAGAATGGGAGAAAACATTTGGAAAACATTCATCCCATAGGGGATTAGTATCCAGAATATATAAGGCACTCAAAACAACACCATGACAAAGTATGGATAATCTGATTTAAAAACTGGAAAATGGTACAGATAGATACTTCTTCAAAAAAAGGACATTGAATGGCTAATGAAAAATGTGGAACAACAGAGAAATGGAAATGAAATTTTAATGAAGTGTCATACCACCTTAATCAGAATGTCTACAATAAAAAACAAAAATAGACATGTGCCAGTGGCTTATGCCTATAATCTTAGCCCCTCAGGGAGCTGAGATCTGAGGATCTCCAGCCTAGGTAGGAAAGTCTGTGATACTCATGTCTCCAATTAACCACCAAAAGAGTCAGAAATGGAGCTGTGGCTCAAGTGGTAGAATATTAACCTTGAGCAAAAAAGATCAGGACCTGAATTCAAGCCTCAGGACCATCACAAATCAGACCAAACCAAAACATACCAAATGCTATCAATGATGCAGAGAAAAGCAGAGGTTTTATAGTATTGGTGAGAACGTAAATTATAATGCACATTGTGAAAATAATGTGGACATTACCCAAATATCAAAAGATAGAAATAACATGATCTAGAAGTTCCACAATTGGGTATATAGCCAAAGAAAAGGAAACATTATGCTGCAGATAAAGAGTGAACCAGACAGCCAAGATACAGAATCAACCAAGGTGGCCATTGATTGGTATATGAATAAAGGAAAGGTGATGGATATGCACATCCGAATAGTATTTGCTCACACAGAAACATTTTGTGGCAAACTGGAGGGAAGTGAAAGACACACTATTAAATAAAGGAAGACAGGTACTTTCTTTGAGGAAGCTAAATGAGGTAATCTCATAGAGAGTAAGGTATAGTAGCAAAGGGACAAGGAGGGCCATTGTGCACAAACCACAGTTGCATAAAAGGAATAAGTTTTGTTGCAGAGAACAGCAGGGTGACTACGGTTAATTTACAGTAACTCAAAATAGAAGAAAGGATGTGTGACTGTGTGTGTGTGCGCGCACGTGTGTGCTTTTGCATGCACACACACTGATACTGGGACTTGAACTCAGGGCTTCTTACTTTTTTACTCAATGCTGGCACTCTACCACTTGAGGTACACCTCTACTTGTTGTTTTTGGTGTAGGATTACAGGTGGGAGCCACTGGCACTGCCTTCATCAAGGATTTTGAATATTGTCAACACACAAATTCTGATTTGACCACTGCACATGATATACATTTGTTGACAGAATAGTGTACCTTGTAAACATGTATAATATCAGATGTGGTCTCAAGAGTTTACCCCCTATCCAAAACAACCTTCTTTTTTCCTAAAAGAGTTTTTTAAATTAATTTTTTATTGTCAAACTGAGGTACAGAGAGGTTACAGTTTCATACGTTAGGAATTGGATACATTTCTTGTACTGTTTGTTACCTCCTCCCTCATTCCCCATCCCCCTTTCCCTCCCCTCCCCCCCCCCCCCCCCCCCCCCCGCCCATCAGTTGCCTAAAAGAGTTTTGAGCTTGGAAGTATCCTCAGGTAACTGGCAACCAGAAGGAAGAATGTCATTTGAGTCTTAGCATCTTTAACTGCACCTCATCTCAGAATGAGGCCCTCTGGTGAAGTTGCACTGGACAGGTACAGGCAGCGACATGGAAAGAGCCAGTTGGATGGGGACTGTAGGGGAACATCAGAAGCCAACCTTGCCTCGGGCTGGATGTGGTGAAGTGATTACAGGTGAAATATGTGATCCCAAAGTTATCTCACAGGCTGTTTTGTAAAGACCAGTTGGAAAGCGGGCATCAAAGAGGGCAACGTGTTAGCATACTTGACCTGTAAGGTCAATTTTCAAAGCAAGCCAATCAAAGCATGTCAACCCAGAGGAGGAATGACTCACAGAGAAGACTTAAACCTATGAGGCTGAGAATTCCACTCACTCTAATATCCCTTTGTCTTTCACTGGAATGTCTTTGTAAGCACAAGTGATTTTGAAGTGACTGTGTCACGTAGCTTGTGTGGTTCCCACAGCTGGACATGGACAACTGAGAATACTTATTCCCTTAGCTAAAAAGTCCTTTACTCTGTCTCACACACTTTTTTTTGCTTTTAAAAAATTCAATCTAATTTCAAGGTTTTCTTCCCCCCTCCCCTCCTTTGGCCAGGAACCATTAAAACAAACAGATGAATAACATTCTGTCATAGTTTCCACAGCAGCACGTAATAGTTACTTGTGTCCAACTTAGCTAAGGGAAGGTGTTGGCTTAGCTTTGTGATGATGCTGGGGAACACAAGGGTTGTATTGCATTTGGAAAAAGAAAAGAAGAAGAAGAAGAAGAAGAAGAAGAAGAAGAAGAAGAAGAAGAAGAAGAAGAAGAAGAAGAAGAAGAAGAAGAAGAAGAAAAAGAAGAGCAGAATTACTCAAGTTTGTATCTTACAGATGTAATTTGAAGGAAAATTAGGCATGCCATGTATTTCATTCCTATTTTAAAACATACTTGCAGTGATAGGACTGCACTAGGATGGTAGTTTTAAGAAGAGGAAAGATTGCTAATAAAAGGAATGAGTGATTTTTGCCTGCTTCAATTTGCTGAGGTTTTTGTGGTAGGGGTGGCCTAGCACCTTCTAAAAGTGCCTGGAGTGTTTTTACTTTCCCTGATGTTAAAGGGCTCTGCCCCCTCAGGTCAGCTGAAGCAGGGAAGGTATAGTGATAGTCAGAGCCCTCAACTTCCCATCAGAAATCCCAAGGATGTGCTTTGGCAGTTCTCCAAATATCAGGCATTCAAACCACCCCCTAAATTTGCCCACTGAGAATAATGGAACTTTGAAATAAAATGAAACTCACACATACCAATCTGGATAGATTTTCTGCCACAAATGCTTTGATTTTTTTTCCTATTTTTTCTTTGATGCCTTTGACCATGGATTTAAAAAAGAGATGGTTTGTGGCAAGAGTGGTAAATGGAATGTAGGGACTTCTTAGGAGAGTCTTGATTTCATCTAACTACTCAGAAGTGGGATGAAACCTAATCTTCAATTCTTGCTTTTCTGTTTCACCCCATCTTTGTCTTCCACTCCTGCACATGGTGTCTACGAAAGACTTCAGCTTCCATACATAGACCCTCTACCCCAAACCCCAGGCACCAAAAGACAAGACAGAAATCCTCACCCCAACCCCCATTCCAACATCTAAACAGACTCCACTGCCCTAGCCCTCCAGCCCCCCAAAAGACAAGACTTGAATTTCCCACTCAAATCCCCAATCCTCCAGGCTTTAGAGACACTTACTTTGTTCCTTTAAAAGATAAAACAGAGATCCCTACCCTAACCCTAGCCTCCAGCCTCTAAACAGAGAATCCCATCCAACTCCTAGCCCTCAAATGACAGCATAGAGCTCCTCTACTTCAATCCTCACCCTTAGCCTCTAAATAGACTCTCCTAGCTGACCCCTAGCATCTCAAAAGACAATATAGAGACACCAACTCCAGCCCTTACCCCCCCCTAATCCTAGCCTATACAAGACTCCCACCCAAATCTCCCCACCCCCATGTAGCGACCCCTACTCCAACTCCCAGCCTCCTCAAAGACAACACAGAGATATCTGCATAAAACTTAGAATCTCACAAATTTGAAAGATTGTAAAGGTAGAAATGCACATGAAAATAAGGGCTAATATGTGTTACATGGAATAGGAATGTTGAAGTACTGGTTAAAAAGGGGGCTCTGGGACAGAGTTGTGAAATACAATGAGTTCTTTTGGCAAAATGAGAAGTAGGAGTAGATTAAGGACTTTGACTAGAGTGAGAAAGTGCAGAGCCCAGGGAAGGAAAGCCTTATATCCTAGCATTCAGACATTTTTTTTTTATAGTCTAGCAAGGGAGAAATGTGTGATGGAATAATCTCTGTTCTCATCTGTCCCCTTCCTCCCTTACTTTTTCCATTTCTCTTTTTCAGCTCATGGTTTCACTAAAACCCAGTGTTTGAGAATTAAGGGACAACTATCTACTTGAGACTATGAAACTTTATCCAAAATAGATTACATTTTAGGCCCTAATGAAAGTCTTAATAAATACAAGAGAGTTGAAACAGTTTCTTGTATGTTATCAGATCATAATTAGATATCAACTGCAAGAAAAATCATAAAACCTATAAAAGCACATGCAGCTTAAACAGTAATATACTTTCGAATGATCAGTGGGTTATTGAGGAAATCAGAAGGGAAATTGAGAAAAGTTCCTATAATAAAATGAAAATTGAAATACAACAGTAAACAAATAGAACTGTTGGATGCAAAGGCAGTTCTAAGGTAATTTCCAGCCATCAATGCCAGCATTAAAAACCAGTGAGATCTCAAATAAATAAAATACAAGATCAAGCCAAACCCAGTCAGTGGATAGAAAGAAAAAAGGAAAATCAGGGTGGAAATTAAGCAAATGGAGCCTAAAAGAATGACACAAAGAATCAATGAAACAATAATTGATTGGTTGAAAAGATAAACAAGATTGACAAACCTTAGCTAAAGAAAAAGAGAGTGAAACACAAATTACTTACATTTTATTTTTGAACTTTCTTTCCTTCTCTGTCCGCCTATCTCTTTGGATAAGCTATTTTAAAAGCAGCGATTAATTTCTTACAGCTTTATCATCTGGGAATTCCAGGGCTTCAGCATGGACAGGTGCTGTTTCTGGTAAGGGCATGCTCTTTCCTTATGAGTTCCTACCTTGTGCCAGGAACTTCTGAAAGCAACTAGGATAATCCTCATTTTATACTTGAAGAAATTGGAGTTCAGGGATTAAGACCATGCTTCAAGTTTTAGTTCTTGCTACAAATTTCCTGCTATTTCCATTATGAAACTATCAGCAATGTATAGGAAAATGTGTACACTTAATGTTTAGTGCAAAAGATGCACAAAACTGTACTTGCTAGTAACACTGCCATGTGCTGTGTGCTTAGATGAGAGAGGGATTTCGATGAGAACAGTTATGTTTTATTGAATTTCTCATCCTGAAAATTGTCCAAGTGCATAGCCATGTTTCTGTATTGAGAACAAACTGAGAAACAAGTTGGAGAAAGGTAGTACACTGTTGAATGTGTGGTATCTTCTTTCCAGTTCTTCAACTGTTTAAACTCAACAGCAAAGGGTGGTAGGAAATTTGAAAGCAGAATCTGGAAAAGCTTTTTTCTTTTGAAGGAGGAGAAGGGGGAGGCAAAAGTAGAAAGATGATGGATAGAAAGATGATGGATGAAAAAGATCCCTCCCAGGCAAGCTGGCTTGATTCAGAATCCCTCCGTCCAGCAAAGACTTTTCTCACTTCCTAGCTATTGACAGTAAGCATGCTGGCCAAATAAGTCTCAAGTTTTGCTAGGGCATTACCTAAGTGAAGCAGGATGCTGGGACCAAACTTGGCATCCCTGAGTGGAAAAGTCACTGGGCTGGAAACCAGAAGACTATGGTCTTACTCTCATTTTGGCTGCCAACAAGGTTATTTCCATACAACCTTGGTTAGGTCACTTTCTTTTGTCCTTAGTGACTCAATTTGTTTACTATGGAATTTGAACTACATTATGTTCTTTCCAATTCCAATGTTCTTTCCAAGATGAATGCCTTATGGTTACTCTAGTTTAAACATTCATGATATTTCACCAAGATGGCTGTGGCAGCTGCCTTAACTGGTCTGTACCTCTATTCTTGGCACTGTAAACTGAAGTAGAAAGAGCTACCAAATGGAGAGAGTAGATCACCTTTTCCTAACAACTGTTCAGTGACTCTCCACCACATAAAGTTTACTGGTGACAGTCCTGGCACATTAGCACCAATCACAGGGCTCCTGAACTACCTTGACCACACTAACCACTGTTGTTCCCATTGAACTTCAGAGACTGGTATTAAAAAGCAGCTGCAGTTGTGAACATAACACATCATGGATAGTTGTGCCTTGGCCATTTACCTCGAGGAAATCCATTCTCCCCTGGCTCACTCTCCTTCATCTTTCCAGTTTTAGCTCAGTCGCCACTTCTTTAAGAGGCTTTCCTGGGTCCATACTATCACCCCTAATCAATTCTCTGAGAAGACAGGCAATCTCCAGCATCCTACACTTAGTTTATTCTACCATGATTATCTATTGAGAGGTCTGTTCTCCTCATCAGGTAGAATGTTCCTGAAATGCGGTAGCTGATCTCATTTTTCTTTTCATTCCTAATCCATCCCCAATCTCATTCCTAGCAAAGCCTAGTACATATAACCTGGTTCACTGATGGCACTAATAAATGCTTATAAAATTGTACTCTATGTTTCTTAGTTAAGGCTGTACAGACTTCTGCAGGCTCCAACATCATCAGCCTTCAGCAAGCCCTTGTTTCAATATAGCCCCAAGGGTGGAACAAGACAGGCTCAATCTGCATTCCTTGCTTACTCACCTCCCCTTGCTCCCTCCTTCAGTCTTGCATCTTCACATGTATTCTTTCTGAGCTGGCAGGTTAAAGACTGGACACCTCTGCTCTGTTCCCTCCCACTGATTTCTTTAACCCAAATGAAAAGGCTCTGCAGTCAGTCCTGAGGTCCAGGTTTCTGGTTTGTAGGGTTCATACTACAGAATCATATCTGAGTCTGTGCAGTTATTACTCTAAGCATTACTAAACACCCCTAACCTATCAACTCCTGGCTTTGTAGTCATTTCCAGTTGGAATGTTTTTAGGCTGAAAAAAAGAGACAGATTTGTGAAAAGACATAAACATCTTCGGTGAGAGGTGACATATGTTTTCTTCTAGTGGAAGCAAGGCACTCCCATAGATTCTAGTTTTGGGACAGTGCATAAAATACATCTCTTAGGCAATTAATCTTCTGGCAGGCTTTGAGTGAAGCAATTATCCCGATGTTTTTCTTTGCCATTGTTTGAAAGTCTAACAGTGCATCTATCTACTGCATTTATGTCTGGAGAGCCAAAGAGTACCTTGAAACCCTTTAGCAAGCATATGCAAAAATGCTTAGTGTTCACACATTTGATTTAAATATTGACAAATTTTTTCATTAGTACATTAAATCCTTAGCTTTATTCATCTTAAATGCTTTCCAGGAAGTGACTTCCTCCATTGATGTGACTCCTAGTAACTCAATACAAACTTTGTAAACCACAGAACCATGGGACATGGCAGTCTATTGTGTTCACATTCTACAGGGAGGCAGCTGTAACTGGTTAGGAACCAGTGCTGGAAATAGTATTTGGAGCTTTCTTGGCAGATTTCTTACATCGTTATTCAATATGAACTGCAAATCACATTCTCATAGTTATGAATATGTCAGGAAACTCCTGGTGTTCATGTTTTGTTTGACAAAGCTATTTTCAAGTAGTGTTGGAAGACAGAGATGTCCAACACTTGGGGTGTAGAAGTAAAGAACCCTCTCTTAGCCCCAGCAGGTTTTGAGAAGCTGGTAATTCAGTCCTCTATGACAAGAGCTCACCGATGGAAGTCCACTTCACACAGTCTTTATTAGTCTAGGATGTGTGTCAAGGCTACTAGAGGTCTGGAAGGAAATGCAAGAAACTTGTTCACTTCTTGCTCAGTTGGGATCAATTGAACTTCAGACCAGGGTAGCAAACTGCTTACTTTTATGCTAGTGGCTGTTGAGCAATGCCCCTCAGCACTACTCAGGACAGAGACAGGAATAAGGCAGAGCCCAAGGAGAAAGAGGAAAGCAGAGGGTAGAGTAATAAGGACGATGGAGAGCAGGCAGGAAGAGAGAAAAAGGAGGAAGTGTTTTTTAAAAAGGCTAAATCTGAGATAAGCATAACACCTAAATAAGTAAATAAATAAAATGACCAAAAATAAAATACAAACAATACTATTCTAATTTAAATTTAGATTTCCTTTCCTTCTTTCATTCTTTGGATTAAACCCAAGGCATGCAAGGCACGTTCTCTACTACTGAGCTATGCCATATCCTTCACTACATTCTTATAAGACATGTAAAAGGCATTTTTATTACACCATTTGAAAACCAATAATAGTTGCAGATTTGAAAAACAGAAAGAAACAAAGAAGAGAAAGTCATCTATAGCTGGAATTCACACAAATCAAGTTTACATGTAGAAGGTATTTTTATGCAAATGTATTAACACACAAATTAGCTTTTTTGACTAATTGGAATTATACTAGACATAACTCCTTTTTAATAAATTTTCTATGATATTAAATATTCTTCTAAAATATGGTTTTTACAGAGTGTATTTAGCATTTAGGTTGCAGGCAACTTGTCATTATTTATATTGTTGAGGTAAACATCTTTGCATATGAATCTTTACAGATGGTTGTTTTCTAGGCTAAAAGTTTTAAGTGGAAGTTCTTAGGTCAAAGTATCTAAAACCTTAAGTTTTTAAAAATTGTATTTCCAAATAGTCTTACAGGAAAATTGTTGTAATTTTTATTTCTGAACTCAGTGTAGGAGAATATCTATTTTCTACATTCACTGCTAACAAGTATCTGCTAAATGTTATCACTTTTAAAGACTCTGTATCATTTTATCCTTAGTAACATTAAATTTTTATAAATTCATATGTTTGCAAAACATTTGTATTTTTTATTATGTACACTCTTCCCACATATTGTACACTTACTCTATCCATTGCACAGTTAGCATTAATCCTTTTCCTGAAGAAGCTAACATTTTGAGAGTTCAACCATTTGTCCAAGAGCATACAGCTAATTAAGTGACAAAATAAAATTCAAATTTAGGGTTTGGGGGTCCGTTTCATCTCATGCCAATGATACAACATAGAATTTCTAAATTCTTAGAATAATAATGTCTCTAAATCCAACATGTCAAAGGACAAATCCACTGAATACCAAAATAGAATCAAAATAATTTATAACAGTACAACAACGTGCTGTACTCCTCCATGAGGATTATCAATCATCGCTCTGGTTTAGATATGTACAGAAAACTGTGCTTTAAATATCTGAAGAGAAAACAGTAGCCCAGTAACCACTTTTCAAGCATGTCTAGGTCTTCTTGAGAATAGCAGACTTAAACTCCATTTACTGAAAGCAAGGAGACCATATCAGAGAAGAAAACTAAAATCATACCACAAGAGGAATGACTAGAAGAGCCACATGTGTGAGCCCAGACAGGAGTAGGCTCTTGGAAATGTGAAAACATTCTTTCTAAAGACCACAAGAACAACTCCGTGTCCTTTATTAGACAGGTGAGGTCTTCAGATTCTTTCCTCTTTGTCTTCAGTATCCTGGTGCATAGGACCCTGCGTCAGTCAGAAAATGGATTTTTAGCCAGGTGCCGATGACTCATGCCTGTAATCCTAGCTATTCAGAAGGCTGAGATCTGAGGATCCTGGTTGGAAGCCAGCCTAGGCAGGAGAGTCCATGAGACTCTTACCTCCAATTTACCACAAAAGGCTAGAAGTGGAGCTGTGGTTCAAGTGGTAGAATGCAAAAGCTCAGGGACACTACCGAGTCTGCATAATTAAATCAGGTGAAGAATGAAAATGGGAACACAGGAGGAACATTTGATAGAGGGAATAAATCAAAGGTGCCCTCAGCATGGCTGAAAAATAAAACTGGGAAATGCTCAATGCCTAGAAAGTAGAAGTCAGAAAGGCTAAGCATTTTCCTTTCATATTCTTGGATCAGTAAATCACATCTCTAAAGTTCCATCTATTAAACTTTGTTGATGGCTTCTATTGCTTTTAAGGTAAAATACAAATTCCTTAACCTGGCCCATAAGGAACTTCATAAATCAGAGCTGGTCTTGCCTCGGTTCTGATAAAACAGGGAGAATCGGCTGAAAATTCTTTATTGACTCTTTACTGGAGTCAGTTATGTGTGTGACAGGAACAGCCACTGAAGATACCATCCAATGACTTTATTGTTGTCTTCATTCAACCATCATTCATTGGGCCCCTGGTCTTACTAGGTTGTGGAATTATAGAATATGGAAGACTCATCAATTGGATGGAATTTCAGTTTAAAAGCCTTAACTATTTTAATGGAGGCAAAATGGTAGGAAACTGGCCTCTTTGACTAGAGATCAGGCTATGAAAATGTTTACAATGGGGGATGTCTGGAACCAAATGACTGACATTTGTACACACTGGAAGAAGAGTCAATGTGGGCTAGTGAGAAGAGAAGACAGAAGACTGAGACACTATCCACCTCCCCAAAGGACATTGGGGTTATTTCTCAGACTCATAGTCTCAGTTGTTCAATAGTAAAATAAAAATTCATTCTTCTACACTGCTTGAATCAAGGGAATTTTGTATGCTGTTGTGAGCTACAGAACCATACATGATTTTGAAAGACCCATAGAAGTGTAACAAGCAGTGGGCAGGCCTGTTTGAGAAGAGTGCCAACACTGAAGAGTTAATTTCTTACACAAGCATGACTCATTTGGGAAAAGTTGATTTTTATCATGTCTTCTCTCCCTTTGTGGTTTGAAAAAAGAAAATATCCTTTCTTTCTTACCAAAACCAAATTGCAAGTCAAAACAGTGAATATCATTGCAAAATGAATTCTTGCATGGAAAATATTTCCCATACATCATCACATTGGACTCTTTAGATCATACTGGGACATTTTAAAAATTAGGAAAATGAGGTTGAAGAGATCACAGAGACTTTATTTGATGCTCCAGCTATTAATGACTAAGTGGTGCCTCAATATTAAATCTGTTGATATCTGTTTTTCTTTAGTGTCTTCTAAGTTGAATCTCTCTAGCTTCCCACCCTCTTTATTCCCTTTCAAAAGTCTTGGCAGAAGACAATTTAAAATCATTGATCAAACACTGGTTTCCTTGGTAAAGGCTTGGGTGAGGACATATTTTCCAGTATTGCCCTGTACTTTGATCTCTTAGAAAGATGAATTAAATTTGTCCTGTATCTCCAGAGAGCATATAATCATTCTGGAGAGAGGTAATATAAAATGTTCAAATAACTAGAGAAGCCATCTGTTGTCATGTCTAACTTGGCTAGGCTCATTTTTAAAAAAAAAAAACTCAGAAAATGAGAGAGGGGGTGAACTGTTCAAAATAAAATGTACCCACTACCTGACATATGTAACCCCTGTGTACACCACTTTACAATAAAAAGAAAGAAAGATAATGCCACTGGATGCAGAGGTGGGCTTTCTGAACAAAGTAGATTTGCAAGGCAAGAGTAGCTTACAAATTAAAAAAATACTTTCTTTAATTTTTTTTTTTGCCAGTTCTGGGGTTTAAAGCTGGGGCCTAGCTGTTCCTTAGCATTCTTTGCTCAAGGTTGGAATTCTATCACATGAGCCACACCACCACTCCCAGCTTTTTGGTGGTTAAGAGTCTCACAAACTTTCCTGCCTGGGTTGGCTTCAAACTACAATCTTCAGATCTCAATGTCTTGAGTAGTTAGTATTATAAGCCACTGGTGCAAGGCTTACTCTTCATTTTTGCTATTATTCCTGACAAAAGAGAGCAACTGTGAACGTCTCTTAGCGAAGGGTTTGGGTCATCTGCTAGCCAAAATGACCATCACAATATTAGTAAAAACACTGAGGTCTAGCCTTCCGAATGACATATTGCTTTGGTAAAAGAAATAGTCTGGAGGTAATACTCATTGAGAGAGAGAGAAAGAGAGAGAGAGAGAGAGAGCAGAGGAAAGCAGAGGAGAGCAGAGGAGAGCAGAGAGAGAGAACGAGCGTACCACTCTTTCATGTGGCTTTCCCAAAAATGTAGCCTGGCAATTTAAAAGCCCAAGTAGTAAAGATGCCCCTTTTGAAATCTCCTTTATATCTACCATATGCAGATAAACCAGGCATAGCATTTAAAAATTGTGACACAAAATCAATGTAGCATCCTTTCAAGTCTGAGGCAGTCAGCTTAATGTCCAACATCACTGTTCATAGAAAGACTTTTTGATCTGCAGAGATATGAAACACAGCCACCCCACTGCTGGAATGTCAAGCTTCTGCAGGAGAGTGGGGATTAACTTGAAAGTGCAGTGGAAGGGGATGGTCTCGTTTCCATAGTGATTGAGAGTTCATGAGAAACACTCTTGTTTCCACACACTGTAAATCTGTATCCCCAGTGCCAAACTTGGGTCTGGAATGGAATAAGTCCTCAAGAGATAAATGTTGAATAAATGAAGAGCAATGATCATCCCTTTGGTGAGCCCCTACTTTCTAGTGCCTTGAGAACTTGAGTGACCGACCCTTCCTTCCTTCCTTCCTTCCCTCCCCCCCTTCCTTCTTTCTCTCCTCTCTGTCTCTCTCCCTCTTTCTTTTTGGTGCTGATCCTGGAGCTTTGAAATCAGGGCCTGGGTGCTTGTTCCTGAGTTTTTGTGCTCAAGGCTTGAGCCATAGCTTCACTTCTGGTGTTTTGGTGGCTAACTGGAGATAAGACTCTCATGGACTTTCTTGCTTGGGCTGATTTTGAGCTGTGATCCTCAGATCTTAGCTACCTGAGTAGCTAAGATTACAAGCATGAGCCACCAGCACCCAGCATGCTTTGAGAATTCTTATTATAAACATGATACTGTTGACCATTTACTGGCATGTGTGTATGTTACACAGTCTATAGCTTCAGTCCTATTTGTATAGTAACAGGAACCATGAGAGATACATATTATTATTCCTGTGTTAGTTTTTCATCACTGGAACAAAATGCTCAAGAAAACAACTTAAGATGTATCTTCACTCATGGCTTCAGACATTTCAGTCTATCATGGCGGGAAAGGGGGAATGTGGCAGAGCAGCTAAAATCCCAGGGTCCAGGAAGCATGTGCGTGAGCGCGCGTGCACGCACACACGCGCGTGCACACACACTCACATAATGTCTGGGAAGCGTTCTCATTTTCCCTCTTATCCCATCCATGCCCCTAGCTTATGAGACAGAGCTGCTCTTCCCTCCATAGCGAGCCATCTCCAGATTCCCTCACAGACTCACTCAGAGGTGAGCTTTACAAAGCTCCTAGGCACTTCTCAACCCCATCAGGTTGACAACCAAGACCAACCATCATCACTTCCCTTCAGCACAGGAGATGTAACGAAATAAAGCAGCAATTTCCCCAGTGCACATACCTGTGCCCAAACTCAGTTAACTCACAATACCTGTGCCATTCTCAATTTTAATGTTTATCAAGCAGAGTAGAAGAGGATGATAGGGACAACAATAACATATTTATTTCATTATTGCAACAACTCTAAGAGCTAAGTTCTATTTATTTCTGTGCACAGATTAGTAAACTGAGACCCACAGAAGAAATTATAAAACATTGTAGGTACCAGTAGCTCATGTCTGTAATCCTTACTACACAGGAGACTGAGATCTCAGAAATCATGGTTCAAAGCTAGTCTTGGCATAAAAATTCTTGAGATTCCACCTTTAAAATAACTGGCAAAAAGCTGAGCTAGGGATGTGGCTCAGGTGGTAGAACTCCATGCAAGCAAGTGAGTTAGGTAACATGAGGCTTGAAGTTCAAACCCTGTTACCAGTAGAAGTTTAAAAAAATTGTCCAAGCCACAGTCTTTTTATCTAAATTATGAAGCAAGGAGCCAGATAAAAAGCTGCACATCTTAGCCACTTAAAAAACCCTAACCATCTTATCCTCACTTGATTTATACCTATTAACAAAAATTGGACTATAATATAAGAGGCTAACAATTCTGGTTAACCAATATTCTGATAACTGGGGGGAATTTATCAGTCATCTCAAGCTGTGTGGGGCATTGATTTTCCTATCTGTGAAAAGAGGAGGTGGAACAAGATGAAGATGAATCACAGTTCCTGTAGGAATTCACTTGGCCACTTCTATGAGCCCACCATCATTCAGCACTTCTCAGTGGTGCTGAAAGGCAGTGGATACCCATTCAAATTGTGTCAATCAGAATGGGAAACATGCCAGTTTTGTTAATATCATTCCAAACAACTTCTCAATTGGTCTGTCAGCACTGTCAACACCCTGAGCCCTGTTGTACAGCAGAAAAGTCTACTTAAGCATGTCTCCCTCACCCTTTCTTTAGGGGTGCCATGGGGCAATCTTTCAGGACAAGTCATCTAAGGCAGTCAGCTGTGCTGTTCACACCTGCCATGGGTACCTTTTGCACTCTGAAAGAGTCAGTTCCTCTCCATCATCTTCTCCTTTGGAAATGGCTTTCTCCCCTAAAGTTAAGCCCTTGAGCAGCTTCTTCTCAACATTTCACACAAATAGAATCACACAGGTGTGAACTGGTGAACAAGTAGTATATGAAGCTGAAGAATTCTGTCAGCCTGAACTAAATGACCCAACAGTATGGCAATCATACTACAAGTTGGAGATGGCCAGAAGCTCCTCAAACAGGGCAGTGACTCAAACAGGGCAAGAAGCAGCTCATGTTTCTCAGCTTCAGCTGTCAGTTTGGTATTTCCTCTCTCTTCCCCAAGTAGGTGAGACTCATTTTGGCCAAGTTTACTGTCAGGATCCCATATGTGGAAATAATTAAAGGCCAACGCACAGTACTTGGACATAGGAAGAAAATGGGTTGACTTCCTTGTGCTAGGAGTCATGGTATTTCCATTTTATAGATAGGAGGAAAGGTGGTTATTAAACACTGAAGATGGGCCTCTAAATCAGACCTGTCAGATTCCAAAAGAAAAATCCTTGGATCTTTTTAAGCTTCAGTATTTTCACTCAGGAGACTGAAACTCAGAACTTCCCAGAATAACTATCCAGATCTTGTCTGAAGTAGGTGAGTTATTCTCACAAGCTGTAAATCAGAGTCCTTGAAGGGCCATGGAATGGGGTGAACGGTTATGAATCCAAGATAACAAACGGAACATACTTATAATTGTTCCAAATGCAAGCTTTCTCCTCAAAGTTCTCTTTTCTCTCTCCCACTCATTTGTCCAGAATACACAGGAAGGGAGTTAATGATGAGGTGATTAATCTATCTTCAGCTCAGGATCATAAGACCAGCTCAGTGACTTAAAATAGTGAGACTCTGGACCATTACATTAGCATTTAGCTGCTTCATCTGTGAAATGGGGCTAATGACTTCCACATTCCATCTCCTTTGCATACTGTGGAACAAAAGAAATGTATACATGAGAGACCTTCGTGAACAACATTTAGTGGATACAGATGAAGAAAATGAAACATCTGCCTTAATATATATTCTTTTTTTTTTTTTGTCAGTTGTGGGGCTTGAACTCAGGACCTGGGCACTGTCCCTGAGCTTTTTTGCTCAAGGCTAGCACTCTACTACCACTTTGGGCTACAGCACCACATCTGGGTTTTAGGTGGTTTTAGGTTGGAGATAAGAGTTCCGTTTCTGGGCATTTACCCAAAGGATCACAAACAAGGCCATACTAAAGCTACCAGCACAATCATGTTCACTGCAGCCTTATTTACCATAGCTAAAATATGGAACCAACCCAGATGCCCCTCAGTAGATGAATGGATTCAGGAAATTCACAATGGAATTCTATGCTCTCATCAGAAAGAATGACATTGCCCCATTTATAAGGAAATGGAAAGACTTGGAAAAAAATTCATATTGAGTTAAATGAGCCAGACCCAAAGAAACATAGATTCCATGGTTTCCTTCATGGGTAATAACCAGTAAATGTCTAGCATAGTTCTAGCAGAGGATCACAATAGCTCAATGACTATATACATATGATCATATAAGATAATACTGAGTGAAATGAACTCCAAGATATAAAAATAAGAGGTTTTCTATTGTTATTTTTAATTTACTATGTGAATTTTTTTCTTTCCTATGGTTTATCCCCTATTGTTACTGTATTTGATTTCAATACCCTGGGTATGACTTATACGTTTATCTGAATTAGGGAAGGGAATGGGAACATCAAAATGGTGAGACAAAAGATAAAAGGTGAACCAATGTAATAGTGATACTCACAAGACAGTATGTCAAAAATTAACTGTACAACTCTAGGGGAGGGAAGGGGGAGAAAAATGAGGGAAGGGGAAATAAGTATGACAAGAAATATACTTACCACCTTACATATGAACTGTAACCTCTCTGTACATCACCTTGACAACAAAATTAAATTTAAAAAGAGTCTCCTATGAACCACAGTCATCAGATCTCAGCCTCCCAAGTAGCTAGGATTACAGGCATAAGCCACCAGTGGCTGGCTGTATGTACATTCTTGAAAAGGCATTAGCATGAAGAACTATTAATAAGTAGAAAATAAAAAAGGCATCTGAATAAAAACAACTCAATGGGCCCTGAGGGAAAGGTAAGAGAATCTAGGAAAATGAGAGAGGGTAACTTAGGAAAGAGCAATTGGAAGGTGACAAATGCTTCATTAGTTTCGCAATTTCTTGCCCATTAGTTGTCTGTTCCATGCCTCTTTTCTGTCAGGTTTAGTACCCGGTACTGGGCCAATGTGACCAGGACCAGCAGGAGGCCAGGAATGTAGGTATTGAGTTCAGGAAAGAAGGAAGGGCTGACTGACAAATTGGTAATCCTCCCAGAGCTGGCAGTTGGCACTATAGGAATGGATAAGCTCGCCCAGTTACACAGATTATAAGAAATGGTGAAGAATCCATAAATATGGGGTTAGAATAGGAAGAGAAGTCAGCAAAGGCACATTCAAAAGATAGCTGCAGAGAGATGGAGAAGGAATGAAAAATGTGAGTGATGACAGGGAAATTAGCAGTGGCCCATTTATGAAGTATGCTGGTGACTGAGAAGAAAGCTCTGGACTGATCAAGGAGACTGATCAATTTGTTGAGTCAGCAATCTAACCATGTGATTTTTGGCCACTAGCAACCATGATTCTTTCCCCTCCCTGCCTGCATGGGGATTCCAGCTTTCCCACTTGGTAGCCAGGTAACTTGGTCAACCCAGCCTTTCTTTCTGGGCCTCAGTGGGGGATAATAACTGTACTGCCTTAGATGATTAGAAGCCAACGAAAGCATCACAGTAGCACTTACAAGGGTACTTGAAAGAACACTCTCATTAAGGCTGAACTATCACATACTGAAAATTTCACCATAGAAAACCCTTTTTCAAAAGCTCATGACCTCTGAATAGAGGAACCACAGGTCGGACCAGCCTTTCTACTCCTCTGCCAGCCTCTTTCTTGTTCCTACAGGATGCTCACTACTTCATGTTGGAGCTCTTGCTCAGGGTTGCCATTCCTGGGAGGGTGCATCGTAGGACTCACACAACCCAGGACTGTTGCTTTAAAATTGACCAGTTTGGGAAAAATCTAAGGACTTCTCATTGATGAGCTTTGGATAAACCACTGTAAACACATCATGAAACCCAACACATGTGACTAGTTTGTAAGCTGTTGGAAAGCAATCCCAGATCTAGCACATGGTAACAAAGGGGAAGAAGAACATACAAAGATTTGGTTGCTTTTAATCACAGGTTTTTATGCCACAGGGTTTCTGCTCATGGGTTGGAGAATTTAATTCTACGTTTCCCCTCCATGTAACACCTCATTTCTTTCAGTGTTTCACAGATGGAGAGAGAGGAATGAACAATGATCTGCCTCAGGCTACTCTCTCAGCAGCCACTCCCAGGCCTGGCCTGCAGTATGTCACCATGGGCTATGGACAGCGTGCCAAGGCTTCAAGAATCCCAGTCTGTGAACCACGCTTAGGGCTTTGCAATGCACCAGCCACTGCTGCGGAGACACCCCTAATCCTGAATATCCCAGAGAAGTGTGGGAAATTACTCAAGCTGTCTTTGAGTCCATTTAGACAATGGGAACCTGGGAAAACTAAATTTACTTATAAGTCAACTGGATTATCCCGAAGTCAATTTCCTTGTGTAAACCCAGTTTCAGGTACTATATGAGCTAACTGTAGGACAGGGGCTGGGCTGCAGACTTCCTGTGTTGTCCCAGCTCTTGCAGATCTCAGCAGATAGCAAAGCTATTATCCCAGCTGACATGGAAGCATCCTCCAATCCTGTCAGATGACAGCACTGACAAAAATTACAACCAAATGTATTTTGACACTCATTTGCTTTTTTAAGTCTGCTTCCTAAAAGTGAAACATTCTCTTGGGGGAGAGAAGTTTTAGTAAAAACACAAGAAGGCTGGTGGTAAAGTCTCTAGGGAATGACAGTAAACTGGCAACGGATGATTCCTGATAGAAGAAAACAGGGCTCAGAAGTTTCTAAATGGTGTCATTGTCCATTTCCTTTTCCATGTAGGAATGAACTCTGCCTCCAAAGTATCCTAGCAGTCATTTTGGAGGAAAGGATTTTCTCTGGGCCCACAAAAATACAGTATGAAATCAATTTTTTTAAAAATGTACTTCCTAGTGAAAAGTCATTACTGAATTTCTCCTACCATATTCTCTTAACCCTTCCTGTGCTCTGCTTCTGAAAAGAGCCAGGGAGAATGTGGGCAATCACTTTTCTTGATTTCTCTCAACTGGCTATGTGTCAGTGACCAAAGCTTAGCCTTCACAAGGACAGTGGACAGGATTATTTCCCATGAAAATATCTCAGAGTAGATACAATGCTAACTCATAATTATAAATAAAATCACCTTTAGTTCTCCTTTGGAGATTTTGGAGGCACAGAGCAAAGAGAAGGAAGACAATGGGAATGAAAAGACTTGAATTCTAAACCCAGGCATAGGGTTCAGAGTTAGACCTGGATTTGAATCCCAGTTCTTATACTTGTGTGAGTTTGGAAAGGTCATTTCTTGTTTCTGATCTTCAGGAAGTACTTGCCTCTAATATCTCCTTATGTTACAGTATGTTTTTATACATAAACCTGGTTGAAACAGACAATATGAGCCAGGCATGGTTTGCTTTGTAATCTCAATGACTTGAGAGGCAGAAGCAAGGGGCTTGTGAGTTTGAGGGTAGGCCAGGTAGAAGTAGCAAGGACCTGTCACAAAAACAAAATATAAGTCAAAGGTATATAGGTGTGGCTCGAGTGATACAGTCCCAATCTGTTGTACAGGAGGTACTAGGTTCTTTTCTCATTGCCACAGAAAGACAATATAATAAAATAGTTATAATATGTATTGGAAAAACAGAACTGCCTTTATGACTTTGGATATTAGAAGGATTCATTGCCCTCTGATTCTAAGTGTATCTGCTCATTCATTAATTATTGAATATCTTAGAATTTTCTGTTCCTATCATACACATGGAGAATACTAGGCATCCTGGGATACTTTCATGAGGCACGCACAAAGGTAGGGAGCTCAGGAGTATGGAGGAGAGCACATGACCTCATGTGCGGGCAGGAAGGCTTCCAAGAGGAAGATCCATCTAAACCAAGAGGGTTAGCTCTGGTCTGAGTTACAGCGCCTGGTAGGGATGGAGTAATAAGAGCCTTGGAAAACAACCTTACCACATAATAGAAGAAAGGAAGGGAGAAAGAAAGGAAGAGAAGGCAGGGAATGAAGGGAAGGAAAGAAGAAGGGAGAAACATAGGCAATGAGGGAGAAGAGGAAGGGAAGAAAGGAGAAACGCAAGGAAGGAGGGAAGAAAGGAAAGAGGGAGGAAAGGAGGAAGAGAGGACAGCAAACAACTTCTACAAGGCTCTGTTTTCTCCTGTGATGACTCTTATAATGCTTTTAGAATTTTACATTCTTTCCTGTTTGCTTACTGGGAAATCTAGAGTGCTGCCGAGATTTGGGATGGTAAAAAATTTCCCCATTCAGAAGTTACTTTCATAAGACATCACACATTCCCAAAGCTACTAAACAGTTTGTTGCTTAAGTGTGTGACTCAGTCCTGGGGGCTGGGGGGATGGGGATGTCTGTATGTACTGCAATGCTTCGCACACGAGATATTGTAAAATACTGGTGGATGACTGAATGGAAGATAGAATAAAACAAGAATAAAAACTACTTAGGTGAAACATGAGCTTAAACAGTCTCCTTTCTACTTGATTGTGGGCTCCTGGAGATAGACTATTGAAGTGCCAGACTTTGAAGTCAGGCCCCATTTTACCACGCGAACCCCACTCTACCACGCGAACCTGAAATAAGCAGGCCCTGTGAGCAGACCCAGGACAAGCCCATTAGGGCCCAGTGGGTCTAGAACTCTAACCACTGGGAATGCTTAACTCTGACCACCCCTAGAATCGAACCCTGAGCCAATCAGATTTGTACCTGTATCCTAATCTTGCTTGCTTGAACACCTGATTGTTGTAACTTTGTTCTTTGCCTTTATAAGCCCTGTGTAATCACAGCTCGGGACTCCCTCCTAACCTCTGCTGTGTCGGTGGGTAGGACGAGGCCCGAGTTGCAGCTCGCTTAAATAAAGCCTTGCCTTGCTTTTGCATTTCAGAATGTCTGAGTCTCGGTGGTCTTCTTGGTGGTGGTTTCGTAACTTGGCACAACACTATCATGCCTTTTGATTAGGATCCTGCCTGAATTCCCTCCTCCCATTGTGTTTATCACAATGCATGGTATACGGCAGAAAGTGGAGAATAAAATGGTGTTCTAGCAGTGGATTTTTCTTTTTTGCTTTATTAATAAAGTCAATAAATGCAGCAGCTGGGTATGATGGCATGTGCCTGTAATCCCAATTACACAGGAGGTAAAGAAAGGAAGATCTCAAGTTTGAGGTCAGCTTGGGCAAAGCTATCAAGACCTTATGCCAAAACCAAAAGGAAAACTGAAAAAAGGCTGGGGCATGGTTCAAGTGGTAGAGTACATGCTTAATAAGCCCAAGGCCTTGGGTTCAATTTCCAGTATTACAATGAACGAATGAACGAAGTAGAATTATCCTTTGCTAGCTAAAGAAATTGTAGATCCTATAGCTGTGTTTCTACAATGGCAGTAAGAATCAGAATCTGTAAATGTCAACACCAAATGGTTCAACACAGAACGCTGAATGCGGACCTCAATCTCCTAGTGATAGAGTTCTATCATTTCACAATGGAGATAATCCTGCTTCCCCAAATTTAGGGAACCCTTCTATAACTCAAAGGAGATTCTAGGTGTGAAGGAAACATATAGGTCCCATATATGAGATCTTCATGGTAGGAATTGGAGGCCAGAACTTGTTAAAGAATGTGAATTTAAAGCCATGGTTGGTGGTTCATGTCTGTAACCCTAGCACTGGGAAGGCTGAGATATAGTGAAACCCTATCTCAAAAAAATAAAAGTACTGATTCTCCCTGAGATCTGGGTTCAGCAGCGTCAGAATGCAGTAAAAATTTATTTGGGCGGGGGGGGGGGTGGGGTGGGGGGGAACCAATTCTGGAGTTTGACTACAGGGCTTCATGTTTGCTAGATAGGCACTCTACAGCAGAGTCATAGCTCCAGTCTTTTTTACACTAGCCACTTGTGAGATAGGGCTTCCAGCCTGGGCATGTACCTAGACCATGATCCTCCTAGTTTTTGCTTCCGGCTATAGCTTGGGTGTCAGGCATGCACCACTCCCACTTTCTTCCTTTGATGTGGAGTCTTGAAGACTCTTCCATCTGGCTTTTCTGAACCTCCCGATCTTGCTCTTTCATATAACCATGACAGTCCATACCACTGCCAACTAGCTATTTGTTGAAAAGAGGTCTTCTGGGTATGCCCAGGCTGGCCTAGAACTGTAATCCCCCCAGTCTCAGCTGCTCATGAAGATAAAATGCTAGGCACATGCCACTGTGGGTAGCTTTTGGTTGAAAGGGGTCTTTTATCTACACTTGGGCTGGTGGCTTCAAACTGTAATCCTCCCAGCATCAGCTTCCTAAGTACCTAGGATTACAGGCATGAGCCACTGATATGCTTGGCTCAAAAATACAGTTTTAAAAAGTTAATGTATTGGTATTTATAATCCTGTAAGGTGATCTCTATACCTGAGCATGTGGATGCTAGTTGTCAAACAATATCCTCCTATCCTTCTCCAACTGTCTGCAGAAGATGAGGCCTGGGCGATCTCATCAACTTTCCCCTTTAACCCTGTCCTGCAAACGCAGTTATTTGAATGTTCTGGTTATTTAAGATTTTTCTAATCATGGTGACCTCATGTTTTGTGAGTTATTGCTTATGGTTAAGGGTCTAAATAATAAAAGGATGGTGAAAATATGATTTCCAAATAAAAACTCTCTGCAGAGAGCTTTGTGGGTAAGGGAATGTGGTTCTTAAAGCCCCAGACTCTTTTCAAATGCTGGCTCTGCTCCTTATGAACCACATGAGAGTAGTTATGCATTTCCTGTGCTTTATTTCTCTCAGTGGTACAAAGGAGACAACTTGTAGATTCTGAAAATTAAATGAGGTAGCCAGGCACTGGTAGCTCACACCTGTAATCCTAACTACTAAGGAAGCTGAGATCTGAGGATCGAGGTTTGAAGTCAGCCCGAGCAGAAAAGTCCCAGTGAGACTCTTATCTCCAATTAACCATTCAGTAACCAATAGTGGAGTTGTGGCTCAAAATGGTCCCTGAGCAGAAGAGCTCAGGGACAGTGCCCAGGCCCTGAATTCAAGCCCCATGACCGACCAAGAAAAAAAAAATTAAATAAGGTAACATATGTAAAGTCTTTTCTATAATGTCTACTAGACAAAAGGATATACAATAATAGTATTCTGACAATTATTATTCTCCTATGATCACAGTTAGATATCAGTGGCTTACACTTGTAATCCTAGCTACTCAGAAGGCTGAGATCTGAGATTCATGATGGGAAGCCAGCCCAGGTAGACAAATCCATGAGTCTTACCTCTAATCAGCCACCAGAATATTGGAAATGGAGGCTTGGCTAGAGTGACAGGGCATAAGTCCTAGCGAAAAATTGAGGGAAAGCATAAGCCCTAGTCCTACATAAAAAAGAAATTAATGGATTTGGGGGAAGAATTTCTCCTATGATCACTGTTTTTGTTTTACAGGGACTGATGCTCATCTGGCAACATGACTGTCAAACCACTTGCTCCTCCTCACAGGAGGGCTAGCCCTCTGGAGACTAGCTGGCCAAGCATTCCAGACCTTTGCCATGCACAGGATAGCACCTCAGAAATAATAAAGAAAACAGAGTGAAACCAAAGACTGTCCCTGGAATTTATTATCCACAAGAGGATAGGTGTGTATGGCTTCATGCTATATTGCTCAGGAAGGAGTGCGGGGCCAAATCTGTGGTTTTTTTGCTTTGCCTCATCCTCTGCCTAAAGATCCATCACACATGGATTTAGGTAAAAAAAGAATAACAATAATAAATAGAAAGCCACCCATAAAAGGAGAGTGGGCTGTAGAAAGTCTAGCCATAGAGTCTAGCACATGCTAGGAACCCTGACTCTTCCATTTACAAGTCTGAGAATCCTGAGCAAGTTACTTTGACTCTCTGAGCCTCAATTTCTTTGTCTGCAATAGGGGATTAAGAATAGCAAAGGTTATAAGGCAGCACATCACAGGGATTGTCGGTGATAGCCCAGATAAACAGCCCAGTCCTGGGTTTCTTATCCCCCCTCAGTGCCACTGAGACTTGGGAGCACATAGTTTGATTATTAGGGGGCTGTCCTGTGCCCTGTGGGATATTGAACAACATCTCTGGTAAAATGTTTCTAGAACTTGCAGAGTGTTTCTGAGATGGAAAATTCAGCCCTGGTGGAGAACCATTGACCTTATCCAAAACCTGGTACATTGTAGTTGCTCAATAAATTGTTGACTCTTTCTCCCCATTTTGAGGGAGGGCTGAAGAAGACCCAACTAATTTGGAATCCTCATTAATTCTGATAATGACAGAACTGAAGCCCACATCTGCATTAATATGGAAAAGCTGTCCACAGTGATCCAGAAGACACTGTGTATTCATTATGAAAATGAGCCACATACAACATTCATATGAAAGTCATTTACAGTTAGCTAGCACAATAAAAACAAATAGTATTATACACTTATCAAAGCCTCAAAAAAATCTGCCACTAACCACTTCAAGCAAAATGGAATTGCTAATTGCATTTAAAATAACTTAAGTGTCAATTACATTATTTGAAAAAAAACAAGACAACTCTATCTCTCTTTTTCTCCTACTCTCCCCACTTCTGCCCCGCCTCTGTAGTGTAGGGATGCTGTGACCCTTTTGACTCAGCCTTCTTAAGTAGTTGAGGTTGAAGGCAATTGCCACAGAACTTGCCTTACTAAAAAAACAACTATTTTTGATTTTTAAAACTGTGATGCCAAGAGTTTTCTGCCTAGGCTATTTTTGAACCTCAGTTCTCAGATCTCAGTCTCCTGAGTTAGCTAGGATTACACTTGTGAGCCACTGGTACCCAGCTACTTTCTTAATCCTTCCCCCTAATATTTAGGGTACCAAAGTTGGTTCTTTTTCCCTCACTCACATATCTAAGGTGGAGAATATTTTGTAAGTGTTGAGATGAGATTTTTAGGTTCCTTACTAACTTTTTAAGCAGGAAGTTCTTTCCCAGAAGTGACCTAACTTCTTCCTGCTGCATCTCAAGCCTGGTTTTCCATTGTTTGAGCTTCAGTGAGAAGTGAGACCAGCTGTTCATAAGGAAAGCTTCATTCTTGTAGAACTGGAGATTGTAAGCAACACCAGGCCTGGCTGGGACTTCCTCTTCTCAAACAGCAATTCTGCACAGGGGTGATTCACATAGGAGACACCTATGTGGGATCTGGAGACAGTTTGGGTTGTTGAGACTTAGGATAGAGAAGTCACTAACATCTACTGGATAGAGGCCAGAGTTGCTGCTAATGTCTTGCAATACAAAGACCCAGCCACTCCAGCAAAGAACCACACAGGCTCAGGTACCTGTAATATCAAGAATGAGAAACCCTAAACCATGACTCTGACATGAATTTAGCAGAACAATGAACAAACTATTTTTTTTACATAAGTCAATGAAATCCTTCTTTCCTGGCTTTGAGACACTCATTCTAGTCCTCAGGAAGTCTTTTCTCATCTTAGAGTTGAATGTGATTCCCTGGCCACTCTGGATTTTTGTGCACGTCCCCCTCACAGCACCTGTACAAATGGCACAATGTTGGCATGCGTGGGACATAGGATAAAAGACATGTGAACGAAAGCAGAGCGACAAGGCCCAATGATGGCAGCTCTGAGAAACTCAAGAGGGCCTCCGCTCTGGACAGACAGAGCAGGTGAGAAGGAGCTAAGGCTGCTTGGCCGATTCTTCCCAAGTATATTCTCAGACTTGGAATTCATTTTCCTTCTTTGCATCGCACTGACAGGAATATAGATTTGGTTTCGTTTAACATTTTACTTAATCTCCTGAAATGTAAAAAGTGCACAAACAGATCTGATTCCACACTTTCCACACTCCTTCTTGTGGTACTGTTAAATAGAGCTGTTAAAACAAACAGGAGAAATGAGGAGGTCAGGGCTCTGTCTGCTACCTGCTTTTAGTTTCTCTACACTGGCCTCACAGCACTTCTCGGAGCCTCCTGAGTGGGCCCTTTCCCTCATGGCCTGAATTTGAGAAATGTTATGGCTGTCAGTGGGTACAAACTCTTCATGTCTGCCAGTAACTCTAGGGCAAGCAGAGGGCTCTAAGATGATAGGAGATGACAACTGATCAAAAGGCTTTACCCAATCCATTCTTAAGATCCCTTGATATTCCCTGAATTCACTAAACATGCATCCATCATGATACCTTCAGGCTAGCTGTTCTCCTGGCCCCAAATACTAATTTCTCTTGAATACATACAAGCTCCATGTCTTCACTTTATTTATGCCTTTGCCCACATGTTACCCCAGCAGAAAGGTCCTCCCTGACCAACTTACATAAAGCAGCAGCCATCTACGATGTCATTCTATTTCCATATCCAGCTTTCTATTTCATCTAAAGTAATGGTCCCTTTTTCCTAAGTGATGAATAAGATCTATGGCTTTCATAGTTACATCCTTAGCTGGCTCATAATAGGTGCTCAGTAAATATCTTAAAGTCTCATGGCCATTCATGGTCAGAAACTTGGTCCTCAATTCACCCTACCACACACACACTACCAGTATGTGATATAACTTACTCACTGGATCAATCCTTCCTCTCTTAAGCAATTCCACATGCCCACATTTGGTTATTTATTACTTAGTCTTTATCAAAACAGCCTAACTACAGGAGTGAGACAGGATTATGGTGAGCAGAGTCCCAACACCCACCCTTGTCACTGGCACCCTGTCCTTGGCCCATAAGCTCAGAAACCATTTCATGTTACTGCATTTTGGACCTGAAACTTCCCCCAAGTCTACATTTTGCACGTGGAGCAGCTGAGCTATTTTTTTCATAGCCAGTGCAGAAGGTAAAAGTAAAGGCGAACGTTTACCCATACAACTGTGTAAAATACCCTTACAGCTTCATCTGTGACCCTGAACCTTTCTTTCTTTCCAAACCGCTTTTATTTTTGTAAAAGAATGCACTACATGCCGGCATCTGGCTTGTAAAAATAAATACAGTGACTGGCTTTTCCCAAATAACTTGGCCTAGTTGTAGAGTTCTCCTGAAAAGCTAGGTCTCCCAAGATGCACAATCTTGCAGGGTGACATGCTCTGGGGAGCAGGCACTGAAGAGGCACCAGCAAGGTTGAATTACAGACCCTGGAGTGTCTGGGCTGAGGAGGAGAATGAGATGTGTTCTTGTGGAGGGCGGATCATCAGTACTTACTGTTCCTTCTGACTTGTTATGACTCAGGTACATGCAGTCTTAATCACTAGAGGGCTTGCACTCATTCACGAGTTCTGGTATCTTTCCAGATTAATTTTATAGCTTTAGTTAAAAACAGGATGAAGCTGGTGAGCATCTGCTTATCCAAATGAAGTGAAGTTGACTTGAAATCATTAGATATCAACTCTCCCTAAATCAAGCAGTCCACTGGTAATATTTGAAGATATTATTAATACTTATTTTTATGAGCAACTCAAAAGAGTCAATGGAAGTGAATTCAAATGAACTCAATTATTAATGACCACTAAGTATGTATTATGGTAACCTCTTTTCAACTTTTTATTTAATCATTTATTTATTTACTTATTTATTTTGGCCAGTCCTGGGGCTTGGACTCAGGGCCTGAGCACTGTACCTGGCTTCTTTTTGCTCAAGGCTAGCACTCTACCACTTGAGCCACAGCACCACTTCTGGCCATTTTCTATATATGTGGTGCTGGGGAATCGAACCCAGGGCTTCATGTATACGAGGCAAGCACTCTTGCCACTAGGCCATATTCCCAGCAGTGCTGGGGATTAAACTCAGGGCCTCAAACATTCCAGTGTTTCTCCACTTAGTTATACCTCCACCCCTTTGGAATTGTTTAGTAAATTAGCTAAACAATAAAACTCTTTTATTTGGTCTTTGTGTGTGTGTGTGTGTGTGTGTGTGTGTGTGTGTGTGTGTATGCGTGCGTGTGCATGCATGTGTGTGTGTATGTCTGAATATGTGCACACATACCAGCCTGAGTGCCATCCCTGAGCTTTCATGTTCAAGCTAGCATTCTATCATTTGAGCAACAGCTCTACTTCTGGCTATTTATCTGTGTATTCATTTATTTTGTAATTAGTTGGAGTCTCATGGGCTTTCCTGTGCAGGCTGGCTTTGAATCTCAAACCTCAGATCTCAGCCTCCTGAGTAGCTAGAATTATAGGCATGAGCCACTGGTACCCAGCTATTTGATCTTTCTTTTCAGCAAATAAACCACAAACATATTTAAGTAAAATAAAAACATGAATTTCTTGAAATCTTAATTATTTTAGAAATAATTGTTAGCTAAATTTATCATAGAAAAAACTATTACTCAATATGCAAACTTTATAACATCGGGCCAGATAACTAGTTTATTTTGATATTTCTTCATTTACAGCCAAGCAGAAAAGATAAACAGTTTACTCTTGCTGTTATAATTTGGACTTAGAAGGCAAATGTTCTTTCCATGTCTATGGCTGGGTTCAGAGGCTCCCGGGAATGTTGGCTATCCTCAGGCAAACACAACCATAATGGTGGTTGTCATTCATTGAGCACTTGTTACTTCCTAACAGTTACACAGGGCTTCCTATTGGCCAGGCACTGTGCTTTGCAACAAAACAGACCATTGCAAGTACATGAAAACCTAAAAGATTGATCTGTGGGTCTTTGGCAGAAATAATATGCTCTGAGACTATTGTTTCTGGTCCACAAGAGGAGTTGGAGCAGTATATGGTGTTGTATGCACTGGAGAGGAACATCTCAGTGACATACACATACGCACACCTGTACATGTGCGCGCACACACACACACACACACACACACACACACACACACACAAAGACATTTGTAAGATTCTAGGTTCATTCTTTAGCCAGCCAACTTTGTTGTCTTCAAAATATGTCAACCCTGTAAGAACAAAACCAGCTTTACTTATGGCTATAGCTTCAGCACTGGGGCCCAATGGGAAGATGAAGTGGAACCTCTATGTGAATGTGCTTTTTGAATTGTAAAACAGGACACAATTCCATTGATTTTTACTGTGTGTTACTGAGAGGAAATTGTTTTGGGCTGTTAAAATGCTTAAGTAGGGCTGGGAATATGGCCTAGTGGCAAGAGTGCTTGCCTCATATACATGAAGCCCTGGGTTCGATTCCCGAGCACCACATATATAGAAAACGGCCAGAAGTGGCGCTGTGGCTCAAGTGGCAGAGTGCTAGCCTTGAGCAAAAAGAAGCCAGGGGCAGTGTTCAGGCCCTGAGTCTAAGGCCCAGGACTGACAAAAAAATAAATAAATAAACAAAATGCTTAAGTAAAACAGGGTCTGCTTTAGTTCTGTACCAACATTACAAAAGGTTCTCTCTTCTCCCATCTTCTGCCCCACCAGTACAACACAGTTGGGATGCAGAAATAAGGCCTGTATCATCCAGCTCTCTGGCTGGATGATGGATTGAACTTGAGGAATCTCACAGTGCTGGATCCATACCACGATCAGTGAGGTGTGCTCACTGAGAAGAGATTTGGACAAGTTACCAGACTGTCTTAGGCACAGCGAGGCCTGCACATAGTAAAATGCTTTTACTTCTTCCAGGTCACATTGTTTACAGAGCCTGGAGCCCCATTTAGAATGCAGGCTCAGTTTGCCTGAGAACTCTGGCACATGGAAGGCCAGTAGAGGTGGGCCAGCTGAGAGCATTAGTGAGACCATAGAACCTCTGTGATCAGATCTTAGGCAAAGTCTGGGACATCTCTTCATACATACCCATGAGAGAGTGAAGAACTTGGGCTGCTTGAGTCATACCACCTGACTCTGTACATCCTCCCCCCGCCCCCATTTCAAGGGGTTGGTAATAAAATGGCAGGGAACCTCTGAATAGCAGGGGCACAGCAGACTGGAAACAAGGGTCTTTTACCCTCACCAAACCTTGTGGACTCATTTACTAGATTGCCTCCAGATTCAGTAAATCAAGAGTTTTAACTTTATTTCATCATTGTTTTGCAGTCTCCCAAATTACCTGAAACAAATTTGAAAGGGTCGAAGTCCCTAGGAATGAGAGAACTACTGCTTTGTGATAAGCGTGTGTTAGCTGAGAGTTAAGTACAGAGCACAATGAGGCAGATGAGGCAATGAGCCTTACAGACCAGGGGTACTGGTGTGTGTCATCTGACTGAAGACTGAAGCTCTTTTCAAAAACCTATTCATGTAGTAGCAATTACTGCCCGCCAATTGCCAATCCTATGCATCTCAAATACTTACTTTTGAAAGAAAAGCCACCTAAAAATTTAAACTATCCAGCACAGCTCAGCCTCAAAATGTTCTGCATTTGGAATACCACTTCCCTCTGGAAGAAGACAGGGGCAGTCAGTTTGAAAAACTAGCCTCTAGTCCTGGCTCTGCTTTCTCTGTACTTTCTATTTCACTTTTCCCTTCCTTGGCAAAAATCAGAATAATCTTACCTAGAGAGAACAGCTTATTTAGAAAAAATAAAGCACAAACACAATCCTAGCTGTGATAAATAGAATAGTAGTCCCAATGATACCCCTATCCCTAGGGCCTTAGAGTGTATTAGGTTAATGGCAACGGGGAATTTAGGGTTGCAAACAGAATTAGGATCAGTAATCTGATGACTTTAAAATAATGAGATTATCCTGAATCACCTGAGAGAGTTGGAAGTAATCCTAAATATCTTTTAAATACGGATAATGGATGCAAAAAAGTCAACATGCTCACTCTGGCGATGGAAGAGGCCTGTAGACAAGGAATACAGTGGAAAAGGAAAAGAGATGACGTCTCCTTATGGAGCCTCTAAACAAACCTTACTTTTAGCTCTGTGAGCCACACTGTGGACTTAAAACTTTGCAACTCCTAATACAGTAGGTTTGTTATAAGCCACTAAGTTTGTGGTAACTTGGCCCTTAGGAAACGAATTCAGCAAATCAGGAAACTAACAGCCTTCCTATAGACACTATTATTGTCTTTATCGTGTTCACTGTCGTAGTCCTTGCCACCACCACCACTACCACCACCACCATCATCAAGGCCTTTTTCAAATGCAGCTTGGGGAGGAAATTTCCAGCAACATGTAATTTTGCCAAAATTCTCCAAAACCAAACCAGCTGGCTATCTCAGCATTTTAAAAAGTGTTATCAGATAGTTTCTACAGAAACAATGAGAATGTGGTTCACACTGTTATTTCATAAACACTTTGTTTCCAGTACAGAGGTATACTTCAGAGTGAATCAATTTTAGTAAATTAAGAGGTTTGTTTAAAATGTCTTTATTAACATGGCTAAAAGATATAAGAAGTAATCTTGGCTTATCCAATGGTAAGTTTTAGGATTTAGAGCTTTTCAATTCACTTGTTTGACTCTAGTCTCTCTATAAAAATATTTCATGACTTCTTGTTTTCTTCTTCACTTTTTTTTTTTTTTTGCCAGTCCTGGGGCTTGAACTCAGGGCCT
The DNA here is from genome assembly GCF_023159225.1 of Perognathus longimembris pacificus. Classification (NCBI taxonomy): domain Eukaryota; kingdom Metazoa; phylum Chordata; class Mammalia; order Rodentia; family Heteromyidae; genus Perognathus; species Perognathus longimembris. The sequence continues at coordinate 44,286,267 of NC_063167.1, read as the reverse complement.
GAGCACTGTCCCTGGCTTCATTTTGCTCAAGGCTAGCACTCTGCCACTTGAGCCACAGCGCCACTTCTGGCTTTTTCTATATATGTGGTGTTGAGGAATTGAAACCAGAGCTTCATCTATATGAGGCAAGCACTCTTGCCACTAGGCCATATTTCCAGCCCTAACTTTTTGTTTTGTATCATGAAAAACCATGGCCCAGAAGAAGTAAGTTTTATGCCAAATTTCTAGTAATTCAGACTTTGGAGAGGAAAACTTTCATTCATTGCTTTTGTTGCTTATTGAGGCCTTTTTTAATGCCAGCATTTTGAGATATGCATGAACAATAGGACAGAGGCCACAGGAAGGCAGCTCAGGCCCCCCTGCATAGTCCTTCCTTGCCGGATGTGGTGATATGGTCAGTAGAGCTGTTTTATTTAAAAGAAACATAAATCTAAAACTTCAGGAAGGAAAAGTGCACAATATTTCATGGCCAGTAGGGGCTCACTGAACCAAAGAACCAAGATTGCACCCATCATACACTCATTTCTGTTTCTTTGATTCTCTGTTCATTGCCCAGACCCTTGGTGAGTATACTACTAGATTTTAATTCTCACTCTGCCTTGGTGGTCATGCTTATCTTGGCTCATTCAAGACCTGACTTATAGTAAGCATTAAAAGATGGCTTCTAGAGCTGCAATTTCTGAATGGGACAGGAGTGGAGGAGTGACAAGAGGATGATTCCAACAGAAAGGGGGGGTCTGGGCTAAGGTTTGGTAAACACCTCAAAGGTAGACACAGAAAATTCTGGAAAGGATGATGTATAGCAGTGATTTCAGAAGGGTTACAGTCAAACTTTCTGAGTCATTCAGAAGCAATATCTGCATTCTTTAACCTCTGGTATAACAGGAAAAAAAGTTCTTGAAAGCAGTTTTCAGCTGAAGCTTTGCCACTTATGGCTCCGTTTCATTGGGAAAATTACTTAACTCTTTGTCCATTTCCCTCATCTGTAAAGTAGGTGTAATAATATGGCTCACATCATAAGTCTGCTCTGTGAAATAAAAATGGCTATATAAGATGAATGTATAACAATGAAGCATATGCAATTCTTTTGCTCTGTTCTGTTAAAAAGTGAGGTAAGAGGGTCATATTGATGAAGATGCATTGTACTTAAAAACTTACATGCTGTATGGTAACTCCTTTGTGCATCTAAAGACAATAGCAAAAACCTCATTCAATTTTAAAAATTGAAAGAAAGAAAATGTGAGGTAAGCCAGACACTAGTGGCTCATGCCTGTAATCTTAGCTACTCAGGATCCTGAGATCTGAGAATTACAATTCAAAGCTATCCCAGGCCAGAATACACATGAGACTCTTAACTCCAATTAACAACCAAAAAGTCAGAATAGAGGTGTTTGGTCAAGTGGTAGAGCACCAGCCCTGAGTAAAAACTTAAAAGAGACAGGCCTGGAGTTCAAGTCCCAATACTGGTGCATGTGCACACATGTGCACACACATACATACACACACACACACACACCAACACACGTAAGATTGCAAAGTAAATTAGAGATATAGGAACAAACAAAATGGAGTTAGAGCAGAACTGAACAAGTAGAAGTTGGAATTGTTTGGGAGATGCTAAGGCTTTTCCTATATGCTTGGTATTCCTGGGTATGTGTGTAGGGAGACTGAATAGAAAAGGAAATACAATTTGGTAATATTCTCTCTGTCTTCATTTATCTGTTCTATAAATTGAAGCATAAGATTTGTTTTGGGGAAAAAATTGCTGCTTGAAAAATGCAAAAAGCATCTTGAAAAATATCAAAGTGAAATCCCCTTTCAAGTCATCTCAGTCTGAAACATGGGGCTCCCCTCGATGCCATTGTCAGAACAGAACTATTTGCAGAGCCACAAGTAGTCTATTAAGTCCTATATCTCAGACCAGCAAAGAAAAGCAAACCCTACAAATGGCCATGGCTCAACAAGAAAAAAGACCCAACATGTCCAGAAAACAAACCAAATATCCCCTCTCAAAAGGCCTTGTTCTTATTATATAAGAACACATCAGGACTATGAAGATGGCTCATTCAATGTGAATGGTCAACCTGTGCTTTCCTCTGATTATGACTTAAAAGTCACCGGCTTTAACCAAGGGCAACTCCAGCACAGAGCTGTCTTAAATGGTCACCTTTACCAAGTCACTTGGCCCTGAATGAACACTGTGACACATGGGCCCCAGCAATGACTCAAGGCTGCACAGAGGACATTCATATAGGGAAATGGGCCCAACTTGTGTGTTCTGTTGTGTTAGTTATACAGGAAATGGGATAAATGGATCGCTCTCTTGGTAAGAAATTCATTCTTAGATCCACGTGAGAAAGAGGCCCCCATTTTTTTCTGTAAATGAAACCCAACAACAGATAATGCATACACCGAAGTCAGATAAACTGGAAGGCGTCTTTTGAGATAATCCAGTAATTTTTAAAAATTCTTTTTACAGTAAGTTTTCTAGCAGAGGCTTGAAAATGTGATACAGCTAAAACAGGTTTACCAGAACATTTATGGAATGAGGACAGGGGAGTCAGCCCTGATTATTTTATGCCAGTGTCCTCTTTTCTATCACAAAGTCATCTTAACACCTCCCTCCCCGCATCTCCATGAATCTTTCAGTGCTCCTAGAATAGTTTGTGAAAGTCAGTCATTATTCCAGCATTCCTTATTCACAAATGGTAAATCTAGGCATAGAGAGGCCATGTGTTCTGCCCAAAAAACAAACCAAACATGCACAGTCGTTGAGCAAACTGACAGTCACACTAACAAGCATGGTGAAAGGAAGGCCAGGGTAAAAGCCAGGCCTCTTATGTCCAGTCCAGCATTCTAACCACTGTATAATATGGAGTCATCCTATCAAGACATTTTAATCCACTTGCAGTACATCTCCAAGGAGTCCCACAGTCAGATACCAATTGCTGACTTGAGGAAATTTCTTGTTTGGCTTTTCAAAAGAATATCTAGAAGGGGTGGAAGGTAGCTAAGAGGTAGAGTTTCTGCTTAGCATATGTATCAGACAATAAATTCGATCCCCTAAAAATTAGCAAATATAAAAGAAGAATATAGAATATGTGGAAAAACGAAAGGGAAGAAGGAAGAAAGGCAGGCAAATTAAATCTCAACAAAAAAAGTAAGGGTCAAATTTCTCATCCTCTGTAAAGTCCCACCCCAAATTATAACAAATAATTTGTTTGTTTTTTTTAAATAAGGTATTTTGATCCCCAAACCTTGGATATGGTGAATAGTGCTGCAACTAACATGGTTATTCTGGTGGCTTTACTGTACCATGGCTTGTAATCATTTGAATAAATTCTCAGGAGTAGAATTGCTGGTTTACAGGGTAGTTCTATGTTTAGTTTTTTGAGGAACCTCCATACTGCTTTCCAGAGTGGTTGAACAAGCTGACATTCTTAACAACAGTGTAGTAGAGTTCTCTTTAGGCCACATCCCTGCCAGCATCTGGTTATTGTTTGTTTTCTTGATAATGGCTACTCTTAACTGGGGTGAAGTAGAATCTCACTGTTGTTTTGATTTGCATTTCCTTTATGGTCAGACATGTTGAACATGTCTACATGTGTCTATTTGCCATTTTTACCTTTTCTGATCAGTCTCTCTTTAGCTCATTTATCAGTTGGACTACTGTGTAACAATTTAAAATTTTTGAAGGTTAAAAACTTTAAGTGTTCTGAATATTCTGGATTTGGGGCCATTGTCTGATGTATAACTGGAAAATTCTTCTCCCATTCTGTAGGCTTTTTAGCTTGTTGGCTATGGAAAAAGTCCAGATACCCCTCAATGGATGAATGGTTCAAGAAAATGTGGTATATATATCCAATAGAATTTTACTCATCCATTAGAAAGAATTTTATAGTATCATTTGTAAAGAAATGGAAAAACTTGGAAATTTTTATGTTAAGTAAGTAAGTCAGGCCCAGAATGACAAAGCTTGCATCTTTCCCCTCACATATGGAAGCTTATAAACATATAAGGAAATATAGTGGGTGGTGTGCAAGTAAATACAAAAGTATTTAAGGGAGAACTCAAATAGTATAATGCCTTAGAGAGGCAAAGTCAAAGTTCAACAAAATAAACACCAGGAAATGGGTACTTGAAAGGGGTGAAGTAGGAGTAGGGGAAAAGAAGCAGACAAATGAAGAGAAGAAGTGGGAGGGGGGATGCCATCAAGAATTCAATGTATATCCTACAAAATTAAGACAGGGAGGTAAAGGGTGGGGGGATGACAATGCTGAAAAGGGTGAGATGCCTTGTACTCATAAACTGTTTTGTTAAATGGCAACTCCTTTGTATAACTACTTAAAGATAATAAAAAATAAAATAAAGTATTAGAAATATATTTGTGGTAATTTGAAAAGGGAAAGATGTTATCAAATGACTATATTCACTAGATTCAACAATTTCATTAAATGAATATCAAAGGAACTATATGGCCAAAGGTCTCATCCATCTACCCACCCACCCATCCATCCATCTGTTCACCCATCTGAGCATCCATCTAACTAGTAGATACTGCATAGTAGGCATTCCTTACTCCTGGGACATGAAGGTAAGTAATTCCAGACTTTAAGAACTAAGTCTGGCCAGGTGCTTAAGTCTGTAATCCTAGCTATTCAAGAGGCTGAGATCTGATGTTTGGTTCAAAACCAGTCTGGGCAGTCAAAATGGAGGGACTCATCTCCAGTTAGTCAGCAAAGGTGTGGCTCAAGTGGTAGAACGCAGCTTTGGGTGCTAAAAACCAACCAGGAGTGCAAAGCCCTGAGTTAAGCTCTGGAACTGGCATGGGAAAAAAAAGGAGAGTCATGGCTGAATCCTAAACCTTCCATTGGGAACAAAGAAGGGAGAGAGGAGGAAGGAAGGAGGAAAGGTATGGGGTAGGCAGGGAAGAGGAGAGAAAGGGGAGATGAGAGACTCTCATGGTGGTTGGTGTTCAGGCAGGAGAGGGGTGAATACTAGCTGAATGTTACATGTGGAAGGTGGTACATGAAAAAGCCAATGTCCACAAGCCAAATGGGGCATGAGCTCCAGAATGCTGAAGATCAGACTGGAAGCCATCTGGATGAAAATATGAGATCAAAGGGTACAAAGTGATCAAAGATTCTCATTTCCTTTCCCTCTACATTGGCAATCTCATCTATAAAATGTCCTTACAAGTAGCTGAGTCTAACCATTTCAAAGACTTCACTGAGTTCCCAACAGTACAGAACTCTTGTACGATGGTATCTGGCCAGTTGTTAAAATTAGTATGTGTGAAAAGTTTTCTTCTTTTTAGGGCTGGACCAATCTGTATATATATACTCTGGCCAGACCTTCTGCAGGTTTGCACCACCATACTGAAGTGTGACTGTCTGTGAGTGCGGCGGAAGCTCCCCAGCTCATTCCTAATAACTTCTTTTTCTTCTTGAGACAGGTCCTTACTTTAATGCTAAGATGGCCCACATCTCATTATGTGGCCTAGGCTCCCTTTTGAAAACATGATCCTTCTATCTCAGACTCTCAAGTACTGTGATTACAAGCATGCTCAGCTATAACTTTTTTTTTTAAGCATTATTGTACCAGAACCAACAAGCACATGCGTGGGAGTGGATTGTATGTTGCAATGAGATCAAAGGTTAATGTGCACAAAAGACCACAGATAGCGTTTGAATTCTAACTCTTTTCAGAAAATTATTTAAAATTTCTTGTTCTCAAGACAGTAATAAAGGTGCCAAACTATTAGGGCTACCTTTGAGGATTACCTGAATTATACATAATGGCCATTATTTGGATAGGCACAGGCTAAGTATAAAAGTAATTTTAGGGTTCCTGGACAGAACTGAGCTCTGTGTAATGTGAAATCAGAACACAGATATTTACTAGGGGAGAGGGAACTTTTAATACTATGGGTGGGCTAAACAGTGTCTTTCCTATAGGTCTGGAAGTTGATTGCCACTCAGGAAAACCATCCTAGCCATTGTTTCTCATCAGGAGGCAAAATCAAGTGCCAACAAAATCCTGGGAATAGCCTGTAACAATGGCCACATAGGGTAGTTAAAAACTGATTTGCTCTTGGAAACAATTCTAGACCACTGGGCTTTGGGGTCATTTCCTTCCACTCTGATGACAGCATGTTGTGACCAGTCTATTTATTGGTTTTTAAATATTGTTTTACACATGTTTGACAGAAGTGAGAGGGGTTTAAATATTGACTGAGAAGAGCACCCAAGTTTTTACTTAGACAGCTTGGAATTCATGGGGCATTTGGCATAATTAATGCTTTAATGATTCAATTAACATTTACCCAGTTTATCATTGTTGTTATTTTTTTAACATATTATATGAAATCACTTCTTTTTTCTCTTGTTTGTTTTCCCTATGGTTTAGCCCCTGTTGTCGCTGTATTTGATTTTGGTACCCTGTGTATTGTATATTTGTTTGCCTGAATCAGGAAAGGGAAGGGAAACTTCAAAATGTTGAGACAAAGGGTAAAAGGCGAATCAATGCAACAGCAATATTTACAAAGACAATTTGTTGTAAACCAACTGTACAACTTTGAGACTAGGAGGGTGGGGAATTGGGGAGGGGGAAGGTGGGAAGTCAGGAAGGAGGTAACAAGTTTGACAATAAATGTACTCACTACCTTACATATGTAACTATAACTCCTCTATACATTACCTTGACATTAAAAATTAAAATTAAAAAAAGAAAACGAGATGTACCCAAATCAAATGCTTTAGAGGTCTTCTTTATTATTTTTTATTAGCATGCATTCATAATACAAGGTAAGTTTCACTATGATGATCCTATCATTGTATACAGTATACTTTGAAGAAGCTTACTCTCTCCTTATGTCTTCTATATTCCCTCACTGGTACCCCTCCTTTTCAAATAGTGTTAGTGGGTTTCAGTATGCTGGCTTCATATGTAAATATGTAACACATTTCAATCCTCTTCATTGCTCAGTTTCCTTTGCTTTTTCCTTCCCTTCCCACTAGTCACTTTCAAACAATCCTTTTTACACTTATCTCCCTTCCTCCTCCTCTTCCACATCATCTTGGGTCTGGGTTCCACAGATCGGTGAAAATATTTTAGAATTTTGAACTTGACCTATTTCAGTCAGCATGATTATCTCTAGTTTCAGCCATTTTCTTGCAAATGACATAATTTCACCTTTCTTTATGGTCAAGTAATATTCTATGGTGTGTGTGTGTGTACACATATGCTTTCCTTATCATTCATTGGTTGTTGGAATACTGATTTTACAGCTACACTGCTGTGAGCAGGGCTGCAGTTAACATGGGTATATAGATATCTTCCTTGTATGTTGATGTATACTCTACCACATATGCCCAAGAGTGGAATGGCAGGGACCACAGTAGGTCCATTTTTAGTTTCCTAAGAAGCTGCTATACTGACTTCTATACTGTGTAAGGGTTCTTTTCCCCCTGCTTCCCAACAGACACTTATCAACATGATCATGTTTCTCCCACAAAGGCCTGTCCTAGGACCTACTGTGGGTATTTCCTTGATGTAGTATCAAACACACTGGGGCTTGGGCTAAATAAAACTGGATGATCACTGTGAGAGTGTAACAGGCATTTTCTCTCCAATTTATAGAAAGCTGTTGATATCAAATATTTTCCTGTCTTCAAAGGTTTTTAAGTGTTGGTAAGGATTTTTCACATTTTCTTTCTTCCCTTATGGGAAGCATGGATATAGATACAGAGATGTAACCCAGTTGTTACTAACATTTTCAGAGATGAAAAATGGGTTCAATCTCTGCAGTCCAGCCAGCTTATTCTCTGGTTAATGTCCCCCAGCCAAGCTTGTTGACATCAACATATCTTAATGTACTAGTCTGATTACTTAACTATCACTATCAAGACTAGCTAATATAATAACCATTACTTTAGAAAATAAAAGTATATCAAAAGTGAAACACAACTATTTTGAGTACAGTGATTTCTTACTACTTTTGGAGTAATGTTCCTGAAAAACACCAAAGAAAAGTTTTATAAGGTCTTTAAATATAATAAAAATATGCTTCGGGGGGGGGGGGAGAAAGGGGGGAGGGAGGGGGGCATGAGGGACAAGGTAATAAACAGTACAAGAAATGTATCCAATGCCTAACGTATGAAACTGTAACCTCTCTGTACATCAGTTTGATAATAAACATTTGAAAAAAAATAAAATAAATAAAAAAATATATGCTTCAAAGCAAAGTGTAAAAAAAAACTGCTCTGAAACCCACTCTGTCCAGAACATATTAGAGTTGTTCTTTAGCCTCTGCTGTCACTGTATTTGATTTCGGTACCCTGGGTATTGTATATATGTTTACTTGGATTGGGAAAGGGAAGGGGAACATCAAACTGGCGAGACAAAGGGTAAACAGCAAACCAATGCAACAGCAATACTTACAAGACAATATGTTGTAAACTAACTGTACAACTTGAGGGAGGGAACTGGAGAGGAGGGAAGGTGGGAGAAAAATGAGGGAGGAGGTAACAAGTTTGACAAGAAAAGTACTCACTACCTTAGGTATGTAACTGTAACCCCTTTGTACATCACCTTGACAATAAAAAAAGCCCTGCTCTAGTAGTCAAGATGATTTTCTTTGGTTCTGTCCAAAAGGAGCTTGGTTCTCCCACAAAGGTTGCAGCTTTGCTGAGTGCTAGTGGCTCACACCTGTAATCCTAGCTACTCAGGAGGCTGAGATCTAAGGATCTTGGTTTGAGGACAGCCCAGGCAGGGAACTCTGTGAGGCTCTTATTTCCAATTAACCACCAAAGAAATCAGAAATGGCTTTATAGCTCAAAGTGTTTCAGTGCTAGCCTTGAGGAAAAAAGCTCAGGGACAGTGCCCAAGGCCCTTAGTTCAAGCTCCAGGACTGATAGAAACAAGATTGTAGCCTGTATTTCTTTGTAAATATTTCTAAGTAACTCTCAAGGTTTTCAAGTAGTACTGTCTTTCATTTGCTTTTTAAAAATACCATTTAACATATGGTTTATGAATGCATTTCCAAATTTGCAGATTACTAAGGGCCTCAATTCTCTGTGCTTGATCTAATCCTTCATATCAACTGGGAGTCTTGGTTGCAAAGGACAATTTGATCTACTTTAAAGCAATAAAAGAACATTTATTGGCTCAAGTAGCCAATGCATGAGAAAATAAGGTGTGGAGTCAACTGGAGAAAATTTCAGTGAAGGAATTAGATAATCTTTTTCTTTTTTTTTCCATTTCAGCCTCTTGGTTTTACGATTATGGGTATTTCCAAATTTCTATTGCAATTACATATGTAGGAAATATAGCTGAGGAATTTTGACAACTCCAAATTTGTAAAGTAATGTTGTGGAAGGATTAGTATTGGCCTGGTGTGGGTTTGGGTTTGTCTGTCAGCCTTGGCCCAGTCTCTGAGTCAAGAATGTGAAACACTGTGGTCAGGCTTGTGTGAGAATCCAACAGCTGAAGAGAAAGATCTCTCTAGAAGTCAGCATAGCTGTCTTGGACATTCAAAACAATATATACACGATCCCTTCTGCAGAAGGTATAATACTTCTAGATCCTTCCTTTCTAGAACATTCCTTAGACTAGTATTGCAATAAGACAGCAATCATTGCTGTCTTATTTTTGTTTGTTCGTGTGTTTGTTTTTTGTCCTGGCACTGGGGATTATATTCAGGCCTTAAGTTCTTTCTTGGCATTTTCCCTCAAGGCTGGTTCCCTAATACTGTGTCACACCTCCACTTTCTGACTTTTTTCTGGTTAACTTAAGGTAAGCATGTCACAAATTTTTCTTCCCTAGGCTGGCTTTGAACCACAATCTTCAGATTTCAGCTTCCTGAGTAGTTAATATTACTACAGACAGACAGTGCCTGGCTGTCATGTTCTTTAGAGACTGAACTGAAATGTGTCTGCATGAAAAGGCTATGGATTTAACTTTGGTGTACAAATTTTAAGCCACATGAAATCAAAACCACAATTGGAGATACTGTATCTTGGCAAGCTTGCTAGTTCTCCCAGCAATCCCCCAATGAAAGCAGTAGGCTTCCATTAAATGAACAAGTGCTCACAGGAGTCCAGTCTACTGCCTTTGGCTTTCTCAAGAGACTCACCAGTTGAGACATTATCCACATAAAGAGACCAAAGAGAACACATTAAACTCATTTGTCACACAAATCTTCACATTCAGAAAGTATCAGTTACTTGTTGACAGATTGATAAAAGTTCTCCAGACCACTAGGATTCATTTTCTTGCTTGCTTTATTTTTGTTTTCATTTAATAAACCCTCTCACACAGCAGGTCTATCCTCACATTTTCATGTCTTTTCATCTAGACCCTGGAAACTTGCATCTTTAGGGAGCTCTGCTTTCTATCAACATCACTGCTTATCACAAGCCAATAATAAATACATTTCTGTGTAGATGGAAGGATGTAAATGAAGATTAAGCCCACATTACCTAAAGTGGAAACTATGCCGCCAAAATTGAAAAGTAGGCTCAGGCTCTCCCCACTTTCCAGGGCCCCTGTCGATTCCAGCTGGACTGTGCTTTTTGGAATTCATGCGCTGGCTGTGGTCCCCATCCTTTCTCAGAAGTAACACCTTATGCTGTCTGAGGAGGAACACATCTTAATCCATTGTGTGAATACTCATGTTTTGAAGAACCAGTTTCTTTTTTTTTCTTATTTATTGTCAAAGTGATGTACAGAGAGGTTACCGTTTCATATGTTAGGCCTTGGGTACATTTCTTGTACTGTTTGTTACCTCCTCCCTTATCCCCCTCTCCCCTCCCCATTTCCCTTTCCCCCCTGAGTTGTTCAGCTGGTTCACCAAATGGGCAGAACCAGTTATCTTAAGCAGAGGTGAACCTACCATCTTCCTCCGGACTTCAGCCAATCTCTAAGGAATGCCTTTAAAATTACTTCCAAGTGGGGAAGTTGGAGGATAATCTTTTAACACCAAAACAGAATGAAGAGTGGAGCAGGGAACCAAGAAACAAAAAGATATTTGCTCTAAGGATGTAAGTGGCTGGTTAATGGCTGATAGACTGAAAGTAACCCCAACCCTTGAATTCACTGTGCTTACCAGGTGTGCTATATAATGGGGTCTTTTGATATCCTCTGTGTGTTTTGGGTGGGCAGAGATTCCCTTCCTGCTCAGGTCCTAGTACACTGTATACAGAAACCAGATCTCTGAATCAAATCACTGTCAGAATTCCAGTCCTGGGTCTTACCTATCTTAAACAAGCTTTTAAAAAATAATCATAAATACATTCTTTTATTTATATATTTATTTTAGTGAAAATGATAGAAACTTTTCAGTACACTGAAAGTGGGTCTTCATTAGTATAAAGTGATAATTACTTTTATACCAGCACAAGTTTCTATTGAAGTATGCAGGGCTTGGAATGTTAAGTCCTAGGACAGAATCACTGTCCTAGGTTTACTAAATTATATCTAACCTCTAGGCCAGGGTTTTACTGGCTTGTACAGGTAAGTTAAAGAACTACTGTCCCAGAAATATTGTTCCTTGACGCACTTTGGGTTGTTTTAACTTTCCTTTTCTTTCCCATTTTCTTTCTTTTTTTTGTGGTAATGATACTTTATTGGGAAGTTTGAAATAATATAGTAACATACTGGTATTTTAAAAAATCTACACAGCTGTTAATTGCTTTAGAATAGATGACAGAATAAAGATAATAGCCAATTTATCATTCTAATATTATGTGATCTATTAGGAAATAAAGAAAAGGATATTACTGATGTTTGTTATGTACATAAACTCTTCCTATGCTCCCCAATTAGGAACAAAGATCCATCTAATTGCAAATAAACCTTGAAAACATACTTCAGCTTCACTGGAAGATAATGTGCTTGTGGAATTTACTTTTTTCTGTGAAAAAAACATTACCCAATTTAAGCTTTTAAGAGAAAACATTTACTTGAGAGAAAATGGGTGTTTGATTTTTAGCTCATTCCTAATTTTTGAATAGAGAATTATTTCACCATCTATTAGGGTATCTGGTTATTTTATATACAGTGCCTGAGGTGAATTAAAATATCTGTGAAATAATAATCACTAGTAAAAGAAAATTGCCTTAAAAATCATAGGGGGTTGAATCCAGGGCTTTGTACATGTGGGGTGCCTACTCTCATTTTTATTTTGCTTTTGAGATAGGGTCATATTTACTTTGCCCAGGGTACACTAGAATTCACAATCCTTCTACCTCCAGCGTGGCTGGAATCACTACGTGCCACGGTGCCCAGCTTTAAGCTAGCCTCACAACTTTTTCAGCTGTGAACTGAAGCTAATCATTGGGTCTCCTTTGTCATGTGCTCCCCCATGACATATTGCCTCTCTACAAGCCCAAGCCAACTAGCCCAAACTACCATGGATGGAAACTTCTGAAAACATAAGACAAATAAACCATTCCTCTCTACGTTGGTTAGCTCAGGGGATATCCTAGCAATGAAAAGCTGCATAGCAGAGAAAAAAATTCTGCAGCAAAGTCTGTATGCTCTTTAATTAATGTGTTGTGATATTAGTTAACAGTCCTTCCTTCACAGGCTTAAAGTCTAGCCGTGGAAGATAGTAACACAACTGTATAATAGAAATGGTAAAATAAAACACAAAACTACAAATGCTGATTGTGCATGTGAAGGTAGGTAACTGCTAAAAGCTAGATTAAATATAGGCCCTGAAAAGGCAGGAATATTATCGATATTTTGCATTATTCTGTTTCCAATATGTAGGCCAATATCTGCCTGTTAGTGAGTAAATATCAATTTAAAATATAAATGGAGCAGGGAGACAAATGAATTTTCTGAATAACTGATAAAAATGTACTGGACTTGGAATAAAAAGACCTGGGTTTGGACCTCTGCTTAATAACTGTGATAATGGACAATTTCCTTAACCTCACTGAATCTCAGTTACCTTATCTGCAAAATGGCTATGTAATCCTTGCCAGGCATAGTGGCATACACTTGTAAACCCAGCACTAATGAGGCTTAAGCAACAGGATGGAGAACTTGAGGCCAGCCTGTATCACTCTTTCTCAAAAACAAACAAAACCCCCAAGCCCCAAATTACAGTAACAAGTGGTGTTTGAGGATAGGTACTAACTCAGGCAAGTAAAAATGAAGCAACTTTCACATCATTGGGGTTTGAACTCAGAGCCTTGTGCTTGCAAGGCAGTTGCTCTACCACTTGAACTACACCACTTTCAGATAAAAGAAGCAACTTTCACACTGTATTTTTTGTCACTTAACTTGGACCCCTAACCGGTAGCAGTGTCCATGGAGTAACAGATGAAGGCTGTTTTCCTCTCCTGCTGTAGTAACCGATGGCACATGCTCAGATGCTGTTAACAAGATCAATAAACTTGCCACATTCAGAAATCGACAATTAACCCCTTTTACAACACTTAAAGTCACAGGCCTCTCTATTTTATATGGCCAAGCAGGCTGCTGAGCACATGGTTTTTATTATTACCACCACCCCCCTTACCAAAACAAACTCTACTCCTCATAATTTAGCACCTTCTAGAGCCTGTCTTTTCTTGGTGATTTTGTGGGGAGCTCTGTGCACCCACAGCTGTCTTCACAGGGGCGCCTTCAGATCTGCCCTCCGCGCTGCTCAGGGAACTCTGCTATCTTCAATCCCCTCACCTTTCTGCATGGTTTATGGTTTACAGCTGCGGTGAAAAGCATCTTGGGGTCGGCGGAGATTTATTTCCCTTTTTAATGTTTTTACTAGGCTGAATAAACACATCCGCACAGAATGAAACCTCTGGCCATATCAGGATATGGAAAGCAGGACTCCACTCTGCAAGGGTAACTCTCTGGTGACTGACACTTGCTAGCAACAACATGGGCCATTGTTGGGCCTGAATGGGGCTGTGGTCAGAAGCCCTTCAGAGAGTTCCAGCATCCAAGCCACCAGCCACTGTCACAGCCCTACCCCCAGATTATGGATCTCTTTGTGGGAATCCATTAACACCTGTAGGAAAACTTTTTTGTTTGTTTGTTTGTTTTAAATTGCTCTGGAGAGTCTGGAAGTTGGAGAATGGATAACTGATGCTCTTTTTTGAGTATTTTTGACATACGGCATGTGCTCATTTAAATATTTTTGGCAAATGACTTCAGATAAAGTGAGTCTTGAATTCAAGCCTACCTTTAATTTTTATGAGGTTTATAAAATTCCAACAAAATGATTTCTTACAAAGGGGGAAAAATTATTTCCTTAAGCTTGCTCACTTGGTTGATTTTGGCCAGGACTGCTTGTAGAACAACTAGTAGGCTATGAGAAAGATTATTCATATAGTGACTTAGACTGGGGAGGTGAGGGGCGGGGGATCAGAAAGTGATATAAATCTCTTCTAATGACATTCCTGCACACCTTGCCAGTGCAAAAGTAAAACAGGCTTGGAAGGCAACAGCGAGCACCTGTGTAGCCCAGTGCACAGAAAAGCTGGCCTGCCCCATGCAACTTGCCCTGGCATCTAACAAGTCATACTTCAAAGTCATCAGCACAAAGAGCTTCATCTTGTTGAAGGATGCTGGAGGCAGTTAACAAGCACAAGCCACACTTGTAGATTTATCAACTGGCAGCTTTGATGACATTGAAATGTCTGCCTCATTCCTCTCCATTGTGATGTTTTTCTCTTTATAACGCCAGTGTAAGGCCTCTCTATGAATTCGTCATACCTGGCTTATACTAGCCAGAGATGTTTTGGAATTTGCCATTAGGTGCTTTTAGGTGTGTCAATTCTGCTACTTCTAACTCTACAGTGTCATTCCTACAATGGCACAAAATTGCATGTAAATTTTCAAAAATTTATTCAATTATGTTAGTGAGAAAAATACTTGGGAGCTAAGCACTTTGAAATAAGAGTGGCTTTGTGTTTTCTTGTACGAATGTCAATGATAAAGGATTCCTTCACAGCGTTAAGTACAGAAAGATCTGGAGAGATCTAAACAGCCTATACAGCACAGTGTGAACCTGGTTTTGAGCACATGGAGCCTTTGCTCTGGAGTAGCAAGAATTCCTAGTCATCCTAAATTGGACACTAAGCACTGTAGTTCCCAGATATTTTACTTTATATTTATTTTATTTTATTTTTGAGTACTGGGGCTTGAGCTCAGGGCCCAAGCCCTGTCTCTTAGTTTAGTTGCTTAAGGCTGGTTCTCTATTTCGTGAGCCACAACTCCGATTTCAGCTTTTTAGTGGTTAATTGGAGATACGAGTTTCATGGACTTTGCTAACTAGGCTGGATTTAAACTGTAATACTCAGATCTCAGCTTCCTGACTGTAGCATTCACATGGCTGAACAACAGCTCTGAATACTAGGTTATTATCGAACTAGGAAAAATGGTGAGAGAAACAACTGTAATTATTTGTCTTTTCTTACTGACTGGAGCCACACTCATTTGGGTCAATAACCCAATTCAAGCACTCTGGGTAAGATTTTCCTCTGCCCACCACATTTATTAGGGTATAACAGTATGTTTACCAGCTCTTCTTGATCTTTATTTCCTGTGAACACTCCCTCTTCATTCCATACTTTCACTCTCAGAAGTGGGTCTTGTCTCTTTCATACCTTTGTACCCACTGAATACAAATTCCAAGTTCCAGGAAAGAGGTTTCCCTCTTTCTCTCGAAAGTGTATCTTTCTGCCTGGCTCAGTAGCATTTCTCCTCCTACCCCCTATAGGATTTTAATTCTGAAATGGTTGTTTTATCTCTGGCCTCTTTAAAGACTCCTCTAGACATGCTCAGGTCTTTCTAAACACACACACACACACACACACACACACACACACGGCACACTTCAAATGAGCTTGCTCCTCTTACTCATGATAAAAACTTATTAAATGTTATTACCTCCAGGTATTTCCCACCACATTTCTTCATTCTTGTATTTGGCTACCTGCTCCTATGCAGCTACAATTTCAATCTCTAAATGCAAGCCATCAACCCCTGCTCAGATTGTCATTTGAGATGCCCAACATACCATCCCCTGTTCCTAGAAAAGCTCTCACTCTCTTCATGGCTTCTCCTTTTCCTTTTCCACTAACATTCCCCTTCTGTCTGGAACTGTCTTCCTATTTATGAGCATCACCTACGGTTCAAGCCCTGGTTCTCCATTCATCACTCTCATTATTTTTCTTGGGAGGATGGGAGTCCATTTTCCACTAATCCCAATTACTTTCCTTCTAAAACAATTCTGTAATAGTTCTGGTCCCCAGGGAAGCAGATGCCAACTTAGCGGTAAAAATCTAAGAGATTTATTGGGCTAGTATTTTAGGGGAACAAAGCGAATAGCAAAGTATGTAGAGAGGACGGTTGGACCTTGACATAGGACTGGCATCTTAGAAGAAAGTGCAGAAAACAAAGGACATTTGGGTAGGAACTAGTTGATTGTGGTGTAGCTCTGAGATCTGGGCCAGCCTATTACGGAAGCCTCAAGCAATGACTGCCTATGAGATGAGGCCCCCCCAGGCTTGCAGGGCTCAGCTCTACTCCTCTTCCAAGCTCAGTCACTGGCCCAAAGCTCCCAGGACAGTGTGATCCCAGGTTCTGGCAAGTCCTGCAGCTAGAAGATCCCAGAGAACTGTACTTTTCGAGGTTTACTCTTACCAGGAGATTGGACAACACAGACACAATTCAGCCAAAACTCAGCTTCATTTCTCCCCCGAGTTCCACCATGCATAATTCCCTTGCAATGATCCCTTCCTCTGTCCAGGCATCAGTATCCCTCTATTTTCCAGGCTAGAAAAATCCAAGTAGCCTTTGGCTACTCTCTCCTCACACTACTGGCTCATTCTATGTGGTCTTACTCATTCATCAATCTCTACTGAAATACCTGTGCATCCAAAATTTTTATCTCTAGCCTCAGCCTTGTGTAGAATTCCAGATAAATGTTTCTCAGAGTTGAAGATTATAAGCTTTGGTTTCAAAGGCAAAAATTATATGTCTAAACATTAAAATAAAGTACTTAAATGTTCTATGCATAGAACATACTAAGATAAAACTAAATACAGGCTTCTGGGTAAAAATTTAGTGTCCTTCCAGACTTTTTCTCCAGATATTTTATATGGTTGAGCTCACATTATGTGCATATGTATGGGATAATTATATTTTAAATCTTATTCTTGACATTAGATCATAGCATTTTTATTATTCAGTAAGACTCTTCACAAACACCTTTGGGCACATAGCACTCCATTTAGTAGATGTGTCACAATTAACTTACTATATAATAATGTCTATTATGGTTTGGATTTGAAATATCTTCCAAGAGATCATATGTTAAACTTGTTCCCCAATGCACCAGTGTTTCTGGGGGTGTGATGCTTTCAAGGTAATTGATTCATGAGCTCTGACCTCATTTATTGATGGTTTTCAGATAAATGTGCTATGGAGGTGGTAGAAACTTTAGGAACTGAAGTTTCATTGGAGGAAGTGGGTTGCTGAGGTCATATTCTCGAAAGATATATTTTGACCCAAGCCCCATCCTTTTTTTCTTTCTTCATTCTATCTGGCCTCCTGAGGGGAAGTTTGTACGAGCTACACTTCCTGCTTTGATGGGCTCTCACTATCGTCCAAGTAACCATGGACTGAAATCTCTGAAACCATGACCCAGAATAAACCTTTCCTACTTTAAGATGGTTTTCTCAGGTATTTCATCACAACAAGGGGAAACTAACACAATGTTAAATATTATATTTATATTACAATTACAAATATAATAAATATTAAATAAATAACATAAATAACTTTGTATATAAATATACATAAATAACTTTGTATGTAATTATAAACATCCATAAATGAATAACTTTGCAAATAAGTTCTTCTGCATTTGGGAGAATATTCTCAGAGTAGATTCCCAGAAAGGGAAACATAGAGGTCTTTCTCGCAGGCATTAGAAAGCCTTGAGTCTAAGAGATCTTATAAAATGTAAGGAATGTAAGGGGAATCTCACCCTTGCTTATTTCTATAGGACAACATTAAAGTGTACTATACATATATGCATATAAATATGCTATCTATCTATATTATCTATAGATATTATATTTCTATAATACCCTATATTTCTATAAGAATAGCCCCACCAGTATGGGGGCAGGGTTCTTCAGAGGTGGGGAATCTGGAGAATCCAATCCAAGGAAACTTCAGCCTAAACTAAGATTAAGAAGAACAGTTACACATAGCATGTGCTAGGTGGGATATTCAGGGTGTCATGGTATAAGGGGAAACCAAGTCAGGGAGTTCTGGGCAAAATCACATTTGAGTGATTACCACTGTCTTGATTCTATTGCTCAATCCTTTAAACACAGTGTGAGCTCTTATTCAAAAGTAAATGAAGTGGCTCATGCTTGTAATCCTAGCTACTCAGGAGGCTGGGATCTGAAGATCACAGTTAGTTCAAAGCCAGCCAGACAGGAAAGTCCATGAGACATTTATCTCCAATTAGCCAGAGGTCGAGGTGTGGCTCAAGTGGTAGAGCATCAGCCTTGAGTGGAAAAGCTAAGAGAGAGCTCCCAGGCCTTAAGTTCAAGCACCAGGACACACACACACACACACACACACACACACACACACACACACACACACATCTGCTAGCTGAAATCTGTACTCTCGAACTATAACATGGATTTTGCCAACCTTAACAAAATCTTCATGAAATTAGAAACATTCTAAGATTGTTTCCATAGCTATGGAACTGAATTAAATCCAGTAAGAATCCAGATTCTCAGAATGTGATACACAGCTGATATTCTCACACTTGACCACTACATGTTCCTTTTGCCTCATACATCACACTGGATCTCAAGGTCTCCAAACAAGCTGTTTAATCTCCTGTGTTGCCTAAAATGATGTCCCTAACTTATCAAGGTGGCAAACCCCTATTTTCCTTTTTAAGATCTTCAAATGTTATTTCCTTTGCACACCCTTCTGGAGGGAGGTTTAGAAGAGAATCAGAGCCAGGAACTGGTGGTGGCTCATGCTTATAATCCTATTTACTCAGGAGGCTGAGATCTGAGCATCCTGGTTTGAAGTTAAGTCCAGGCAGGAAAGGCTGTGAGACTCTTATCTTCAATAAACTACTGGGGAAAAGCCAGAAGTGACCTTGTGGCCCAAAGTGGTAGAGTGCAAACTTTGAGGATGGAAGCTTAGGGATGGTTCCCAGGCCTTGAGTCCAAACCCCAGGACCTGCACAATCACTCAATCCAAGAGAATCAGGCCTGTTCTATGGGTGTGCTATAAGAATAAAGGAGACAAGGAACACTGTACTTAACGGGCACAGTGAATGCTGACCCTACCAGCCCCTTAGGTAGACTCTTCTTTTTTGTCTAGGTGACCATTGGACTGCTTAGGACATGTTCTGTTTGTCTTAGCAGGTAACAACTTCTCCACCAATCCACAAGAGATAGTTAAGGGCTGGAGCATCATCTTTTCATTTAAACCCTTGATGAATGGGCAAGTGACTGTTAGAATACAAGGCAGTTCTGTACCCTGTAGTTGACAAGGACATTTTGCTCCGGGCTTATGGTTCTGACCATTCCAGCAGTGATAGTACATTTCAAACTTCTGATTTATCTCCATGAAATTAGAAATGGCTTACAATGCCAAAGAGGGAATATTATGGATGTCCCCCAAGACTGCTTCTGCAGAGAGGGAACTACCATGCTGAATGTAAATGGACTACTGGTTTGGTTTGGGATTTCCTGCTCTATAGGCCAGGGGTGCCCTCTTACAGCCACCCTCCCAGGCTTCAGCTCTGAGCCAGATGCAACAAAGGCAGCCTTGAGCCACCACTGTGAGCTGGCCCCCTGGCAAGGATCAGAGGACTATCTGCAGCTGCAGTTTCTTCCTTCTCAGATAGGCTCAATTCCACCTTTTGTCCTCAGAGCCTGGGTTTCCCTCAGCCACACAGGTTAAGGGAGAAAAGACATGTTAGGTAGCTATGAATGGAGATGAATTTTAGTGGACAGTTCATGCTGATGTTAGAGTTGATAGTTATCATAAGTAAAACTGTCAATCAGAACCCAAGAGTCATATGTTAAACTGTGTGTGTGTGTGTGTGCGCACGTGCACATGCACACGCGCTCCAGCACTGGGGCTTGAACTCAGAGCCTCATACTCTCACTTGGCTTTTGTGGCTTAAAGATGGTGCCCTATCACTTGAGCCACTCCCCTACTTCCAGCTTCTTGTTGGTAATTGGAAATAAGATTCTCACAGGTTTTTCTGCCTCGGCTGGCTTGGAACGGTGATCTTCTAATTTCAGCCTGCTGAGTACTTAGGGTTATAATGGTGTGAGCCACAAGCTCCTGGTTATGTTCTTTCTTAAAACCATACGATTAAATACAGAGATGAAGTGCCATATGTAATAAATGTGCTCTCCAAGAACCATTGGAGTCATGATGATAGGCATGAAAATAGAGTCCATCTCAGCAGGGCAAAATTTACTTCTACAGCAAGGTATACCATCAGTGAAAAATGTGGCAAGCAAGCACCATGTGCCAAACTTTTTACCATAAGAATATTCTGGAAATTTTCCATGTCCTGTCCACAAGGACTCGACTTGGAATATTTTTGTCTAATATATGAATATGTAATTGTTGGGGAAAAATATATAATGCACTGAGTCATACTATGTGTCAGAAACTTTGCCTCTGTGTTCTGAGCTTTTTTGTGTCATTTTTAAATTCTTTAATAACAACTGCATGAAGTGAGTAAATTATTTTTATCACTGATGAAACAAAGGCTCAGGTAGTTTGAGTAACTTATTCTAAACCATATATCTTCTAAATAACCCATGAGTGGTCATTTCAGAGCTTTTAAAATTATTTTTTATTGTTTTTAAAATATAATTTAGCCAATATTTGTGAAGATATAACATATATCAAAATATATCTGCTATCTGAAGCTGTTAATTGGCATGAGAACGAAAAAAAAATTAATTATACTTCATTTTAATAAAATAAGAACAAATACATAGTGACTTTGGAAATCTGATAAATAGACCATCGACAACTCTCTTCACTTCTCACAAGTCTGACACCTCCAGAAGGGTATCGGTACTTAAGAATTACTTCTCAAAACCTCGCACATACACCTGCACCCATTTTGCCCTGGTGGCCTTCTCGAAACTAGAGTTTAAACACAATTGTAGGATTTCCTCAAGCTGTTTGCATGATCCCTGAAGGAGCAGATTATAAAGATTTCAAAGGAAGTGTAGGGCTGGAGAAGAAATGAAAAGCTCACCTTTGCCCTTAGCTTTGTGTGTCCATCAACCAGGGAATCTGTGGGCAGCTTATGGGTGACTCCAGGTGTGTTTAGCAGGGTCCAATTTCAAAGCACTCCAGGAACTCTTACTCTAAGACCCAAATAAGAGTTTGGGGCTTTGATTTGCAACAGAAAGACAACCTGGAATTGTTTTACAGAGTCCTTGCTACTCCAAGAGATAAGACTCAGTGAGACTAGGGAATCACTTCCAGCTAAAAGGTATGAGATTCTTCTTGCCTTCTTGGGCAAAGGACAGGAAGTCCCAGCTTATAGGAGGACTCACCTGAAAGATGAGACCCTGAATAGCACCTGGGAGGAAATGCACTGATGGGAAAATGATAATCACATCTTCCCGTGGCAGCCCATGAAACTAGTGTAATCCACAATTTGTCAGAGCCCATGAGCTACTTGGGTATCATTCATTCTCATCTCTTTCTGAAAGGTAAGGGCAAGAGCCATATTCTGAACTTAAAGAAACAGGTGCAATGAAACTGGAACTCTTAGAGGCATAGCATAAACATGTGAGGAGTAGTATTATATATAAGTGTTGGAAAAACAAAACAAAATAAGGACAAATTTGATAATACTAGAGAAGACATACATTAGTAATGAATGATAGTCATTCATGAACTTAGGGTTCAAACCTGAAATTCAAAGAGAATTGTCTAAACAAAGAAGAAGCAAGCAATTGTACAGGGGGGAGGGGGGAATGAAGGAGGAGGTAACAAACAGTAAAAGAAATGTGTCCAATGCCTAATGTATGAAACTGTAACCTCTCTGTAGATAAGTTTGAAAATAAAAGAAAAAAAAGAAAGCAATCGTACAGAGGTAGTTATTGCAATCATATAAAAGCATATGGAGAGCTACTCAGGAGGCTGTGATCTAAGGATAATGGTTCAAAGCTAACCTGGGAAGGAAAGTCCAAAAGACTCTTATCTCCAATAAACTTCTCCAAAAAAGTTGGAAGTGGCTGTGGCTAAAGTGGTAGAGTGCTAGCCTAATGTACAAAGAGGCTCAGAGACAGTGCCCAAGCCCTAAGTTCAAGCCCCAACATCAGTTAAAAAAGCACAAAAGGAAACATAAGGGGGACCAAAAGACATTACTAAGAACTGGTATTTATTGAATGTGTATTGTGTGTCATATGCACTATAAAACATGAATTATATCATTAACTCTTAAAAAACTCAATGAAGAAGCTTCTAGCAATATTGCATAATAAGCATGGATAAAACTAAGGCTGAGAGACATTAAAGGAACTTGCTCAAGATCTCTCTGTGGTTAATTGAGAGTACTTAAAAACTAAATATAGACTTTGTCTATATTCAGAAAACTTGGCCATGTGGTAGCAAGGGGAGATAGGTGCACATTTTTCTTTTAATCTATTCTCTAGATGTTCTGAACTGTGATTGTATTAATATTAAAATACTGTCAGATGACATTCACAAATTAGAATCTGAAAATTCATAGAACAAATTGGTCAGTGAATGTGAGCTCTTATAGAAGGCTGTTTGATTAAGCATAGAAGGAAAATGTTCCCCACAATCAGATCCAGAAAACATTATTGTAAGCACTAGCTATTGGGAGATTAAATGAGATTATGCATGTCAGGACCTTACCACATGCCTAGGGACACTGCTAAGTACTCAGTAGATAATATTCCTGTTATCACCATGTGCCAGGTACTATCTTAAGCACTCCCACACAAAATATCTCATTTCATCCTCAGGAACACAATGCTTCCCTTTATATCATTATCTCTGTTTTGAAACAGATGAAAACAATGCAACCCACATGCCAAGTGACCCCCTATTATCATTCCATGGTCCTTCTCCTGGCCTGTACTGGCCTCTCTCAATACAGGTGATGCATGGTGGTATGTACTTGCCTAAACAGGTAACACTATCTGCTATGGATTTCCCCCACCTGGGCATAGCATCCACTGGAGCACTTTCCAGGCATACTCAAACTTCTCGTCATGGGTTTCCAAGCCTTCCAGCATCTTCCCTCTATTTCTCTGGCAAAATTCACTCCACATCCCTTGTCCATAGGAAATGGGACAGGAGATTGGGTTCTCCAGAGCCTTGAGGAATGCGAAATTCTCAGTGTCACCTGGCCCTCACAGTCCTAAGGACTTCACTTCACCCACATTCATTTCTTCCTCCCTTTTAACTTCCTATCTCAATGATAATCCTTGACATTTAACACTTTAAATACTGTACCTATTTAAAGGTGTGTTTAGTCCCCTAGAACTGACAACTCTAATGGCTTTGGAACATGGTTGGATTCCAAACACACCAATTAGGCCAGCTTGGTCATGTGGTAACTCTGCTTTGGTTATGCATCAGCTCCACCTAGATGGAAAGAAGGCAGCAGGTGTTTTCTCCCTAGGGAAAATCAAGCTGCTCTTGTCAAAAGGATAAATGGCCACCGAGTGAGCAAGAGCAGATGCCCTTCATATTCTGGAACCAAATACCTCAGCACCTGAACATGAACTGCCCCTCACTGGTCAGCCAGCCAAGTTGTGATTTCATAAGAAACACAGAGCAGCAGCAGAATGAGTTATCAACCTCACCTCCAGTGAAGAGAGCCTGGTTTGATGCCACAGCTAACAAAGGAGGGCTCACAAATCTGACATAGCATTGTCATCCCATAGGGCACCGTTTTCCATTCCCACGCATTGGATTAACACTTTGGGAATGGGGGAAACCCAGTGAAGACCTTATTAGGTGGCTTTCTTTCAGAGCTCTTCAAAGAGGCCCTGTCATTTGCCAATGTGATTTTTTCTCTTAATATTGTGCAAATAGTGTGCTAATCCATCTTCAAATGATCTAATTGCATCAAACTTTTTTTTTTTATTAAGAAACACTTCATAGGGTTGCAGTGTCTTAATTGTGGGGTATATATTAAATGTCTTCAAGATTATAGAGCTGAGCACTCAAACCCAAGCTGGGGAATTTCCAGTGGAAATTTTCAGGGGAAGAACCCAGGAAATGGTGAGTGGAAAACTGGTCATCCAGTTCTTGGGGTCTGTTGTTCATGAACTTGAAGTTGTGCTTCAACTGACTGCATGAGACTCGTCATGCAAGGTATGTGGAAGCTCCCCTGTGCCTTCAAAACTTCAAAACTTTATTTGCTCTAAAGAAACTTGGAAGAATAAAGAGGGAAGAGGAAACAGGAAGAGTTAAACACAATAACCTCTAGAATCTTCTGGCCAACAGACTTTAGGAAGCTAAGTAAACATTATTTTCTCTGGGATTCCCTGGCCTTCTGCTCTCTTCACCCAATAACTTTTCATACCTTGCTGAATACAATAGATTCACACGAAGGAGGTAATAAGCTAAACCAAGTGGCATTGTGGTGGTGAAGCTGGAGATGGACCATGAACCCCATACTTCTGGTATGGGTAAGGGCAGAGCACCCCTGAGCAGGTAAACTTAGTGGAAATAACTGAAGGCTGTCTTTAATTTAGTGCTTCCTTTAAGTCTTTTTTATCTTATGTATCTTGTTTACTTATCACAGCTACTAAATGGGGGGTAGAGTTATCTGCATTTACATTTGAGGAAATTCAGGCTTGCTGCTAAAGCTGGTGCCTAGCAGAGCTAGGCACAATACTTTGTCTCTTTCTGGCTCTGCTGAAATGGACGCCATAGACCAAGCACCTCCTCAGGAAGGCATTTGGGGGCTAGGTTAGGGTCACCTCAAGGCTGCTCACACCCTGAGTTTCCAGGCATGTGTAGGTACAGATAACCTTGGCTCACCCACTCCCTGGCAGGCCTGGAGGAACTATTATTTTTATAAGGATGAAGTCATGCCTTAAACACTTAACATGGTTTCTGTCAACATCAGGCCTTTAGGCCTTTGTTCTGTCCTCCCCGCAAACATATTTATATTGGCCCCAGTTAACAATCTCCCACTTTCCATTGCATTCATAGTCCCTGATGTCTCATCTGGCCCACAATAGTGGGAAAGCAGGCTGGACAGAAATGAACTGGCAGTCAACCTATGGCACTTCATTAATTCCCATTCCAAGTCCCTAGAAAGATTGAGAAGTAGTATGACTTACTGAGATTCTGCCCTAGAGCCCTTCTTTCCTGGAGATTAGCCATGTTCCCTTATAATGCAGGACCCACAAAGGCCCAGCAACTCCAAAAGAAACCACAGCAAGAGATCCTTAATAGAAGAAATAAGATAGAACCCACTTTGGGTCAGTGAATGACAATCCTCACAATCCTCTGAGAAGATGCTGCTATCCCATGCTTATAGGAAAAATAAAAAACTTTACAGGTTATTCTGCAAACTCAAATACTTCTGTGCTTTCAGCCAGTGTTTTCTATCACTCATTCTATCACTCTATCTTCTACTCTTTCTATCACTCAGTGTTCATGTATTAACCAATTACCCTCTTTGTTTCAAGCAGAGGTTACAAGGGTCCATTCTCTGAGAACTAAGCATGAACCATAACACAATATGAAATAGGGAAGGGCAATGTGTCAAGGGCGCAGAGGAATGGAAGCCTTTTCAGTCTGGGCCCTGGAGGGTAGGGGTGTTGGGGATTCATGCTGCCCTTCCCCCAGCCCTGGGGCAATGTGGGAGGGAGCCCCTCCCACCTTCCGGCCTCAACCAGAAGAGAAGCAAGCGGTCCTGCCTCTCGGCTCCGAAATGTGTCTAATGGTGGAGGCCCAGCCCTTGGGGGGTTGTGGTCCCCGCCCATAGAGGAAGTTTGTGACATCACCGTGATGGACACAGTCTTTAGCCTATGACTGACCCTTTGGCCAGTCCCCCTCCTTTCCCGCCATTAGCGTTATATAACTCCCCCCCACCCAATTAAATCCTGTGAGACTCATGGACCATGGAATATGTCTCCCCGATGCCCCTCTCTACCGCTGTTCCTGACATGTGAGGGGAATGGGGAGGGAGGTATCGGCAACCTTTCCTCAGTTTAGCGTAATCCATAAGAACACGCTTTGTTCCTTCCCTGGGCGGGAGGTTAAAGCCGAGTGTTCTTTCATAGTTTGGAATTTGGGCATCTCCTCTGGAGAAGTGGGGAGAGGGGTCCCGAACCCCGACTTAGGGGTAGAGAGGATCTGCTCTGTATTGGTTCTCCCCTGTTCTCCTAGACAAGCTAGATATGAAATGTCCAGATCAGGCAAATCCACAGAGACAGAAAATAGATTGGTGGTCACTGAAGGCTGGGGGTAACGGGGTAGGGTGGGGGGAGAAACAACCAAAATGACAACAGGGTTTCTTTCTGGGTGAAACAGATTGGTCCATTACTAGATAGAGGTAATGATAGTTTGCCAGTGATTAATACACTTGAAAGTGGCAAAATTGGTAAGTTTTACATTATTTGCATTTTCCGAAAGTAACAGTAACAATGATAATAATGAAAACAGTAATGGTATTGGTAAAGCAAGGAAGATCTCCTAGGCAAGCCAGGTGCTCACAGCCTTTGGAGGCTGGGCTGGTCACAGCAGGCTGCCTGGCTGCCAGGCTGTGCAGGCTGCAGATACAGACTTGAGCTGTCTGCCTCCAGGTTCATTGTCACAAACCTCTGCAGGATCTCTTTGTCAGCCTGGTGAACTGATTCAAAATTAACCCTAATCTAAAAGAATAGCATTGTACTTTGCAACTCCGTTGTGTTTCTCTTTGCAATTTATCCTTTCTCTTTAATCATGAAGATCACCCAATCACATGGTGCACGTGTACACGCACGTGCGCGCACCCACCCACCCACCTACCTACCTCCTCTGTATCTGTATAAACACATATGTAATCCAAGAGGACATGTAGGCTGCTGAATGCTGCTCTGAAATCCTCTCAGACTGAATTTCTATTTTTAATCCTAAACAGAAAACTGATTCAAACATATACTATTTTGGAGAAATTATGAGTTTGGTAGTATTTGGGCCAAGGAAAATCTCCCTGAAATAGAAAAATAATACCAAAAAAAAAAAAAAAAAAAAAGGAAAGGAATAAAGTGTGTTCCCAATTTCATGAAGAATGCCTACTGAGAAGTCTCTTTCTCTCTCTCTCTCTCTCACACACACACAATTAAAATTCATAGTGACAGTATTAAAGGTATATTTTCAGCCAATGCATAGTGTACCTATCAATTAGCTTTTCATCATTGTGACCAAAATATCTGACATAAACAACCTCAGGAAGGAATGAAGTCTTTCAAAAGGCTCCCAGTTTTAAAGATTCAGTCTATGATCACATGGCCCCTTGATTTTAGGCCAAACGTCATGGTAGGAGAAAGCAGTTCACCTCAAGGTAGAACTTACCTGAGGACCTATTTCCTCTAATAAGTTCCTATTTCCCAAAGTTTCCAGAATATTCCATAATAGTGCACTAGGCTTTAATATATGAACCTGTGGGAGATAGTTCATAGTTAAACCACAATATATAGTAGTTTAAATCATTTTTAAATTCTCTCTCAATAGAAAAGAATGAATGAGCTTGATCATCTAAAATCAAGATTAAATGTCCTAGAAAAAAAAAAGCTTACGTATTTTAGTAGAGCTAGGCTTATATCTTTGGACAACTAAAAATCATCTTTAGATGTACAGATGATCAGACACATTACTGTTTTAGTTATGGATAGCCTATAGTCTATAAACCTTTCTAGCAAAACCGAGTGTCAATTACCCTTGTCTCTGTTTTTGGTCTCTGAGAGTTCATAAATGTGGAAGTCTATATTCAGAGCACCCCTCTATATAATTTAAAAGTACTTGTGATAAGAAATAGCATAGGCATGATAATTAACCCATATTCTCATTTTGCTAGACAGTCAACTAAATCATCAGGCTGTCATGTCAAAGCTATTAAGGTAGATGCAAGATCAAAAGAGATTTTAAAAGAAGTGTTTCAAAAATTAGTGGCTATATTAACCACACATGATGTAAGAGGGTTTGCATGTTCTCTTGGAGAGTTCACTCTTTATAAAGCTCTGCTCATCAACCCAGCCAACAATACATGGTGTGTGCCCCACTCAGCTTTGACCTTTGTTCTTCCCTAGGCCTAGTTCCACAGCGTGAATTGTTCACTCAGTGATTCCACCAGAAGGATGGGTAAAAACAGGACATTATCTTGTTTGGAATGGACAGGAAAGGCGCTCTAAGAGATGGCTATTAATATCTCAGGACAAAGAGAAAGAACTGAGGAACAAACTGCATGGAATTTTGTATCTTGACAAGGTCTTACTATACTAGAGGATCATTAGCATTTAGTTTCAATTATCAAACTTGATTAGAAGAAATCTTAAGGGGCTGGGGATATGGCCTAGTGGCAAGAGTGATTGCCTTGTACACATGACACCCTAGGTTCAATTCCCCAGCACCACATATACAGAAAATGGCCAGAAGTGGTGCTGTGGCTCAAGTGGCAGAGTGCTAGCCTTGAGCAAGAAAAGAAGCTAGGGACAGTGCTCAGGCCCTGAGTCCAAGCCCCAGGACTGGCAAAAAAAAAAAAAAAAAAAAAGAAGAAATCTTAAAAGGCATTGAGCATGAGTTTCTTATTTTCAAAATTAAACTTGAGGTTCAGAGAAGGCAAGCAATTTTCTGGGTGGTCACAGGGGTGGTCACATCTAGGGGATGACACAGAAAGGAACAGAAGCCAGACAGGTATCTTCTCTCTAAACCCTACCTTCTCAAAGTAAGTAGAGTAGCAGCACCAACTCTAATAAGTTATCAAAAATGCAGTGTCTGGGCCCACCCAGACTTGGGTGAGTCTCTGTATTGAACAAAGTCTCTGGATGATTTATATGCATGTTACAATCAGAGAGGTACTGCTTCAAGCCATACTGACTTTTCTCTGTAGCTTTCTGTTTACCTAGGGCCAGGAAAGAGATGCAGATCATCTCCATTTCTTAAGCATCACTTGTTCTGCACCCTACAATAAAAGTGTATGCTGAAACTCAAAATCACAGGAAGAGGAAGTGTAAGTCATATTAAATAACTTCTTTTAGATTGATTCTGCTGTCCACCAGTCACTTCTATGTCTTAAAAACAGCTTAAGCAGGAGGCTGGGATCTAAGGATCATGATTCTAAGCCAATCCAAGCAAGAAAGTCTGTAAGACTCTTACGTCAATTAACCACCTGAAAACCAAAAGTGGAGGTATGATTCAAAGTGGTAGAGTACTAACCTTGAGCACAAAAATTCAGGGACAGCACTCAGGCCTTGAGTTTCATCCTCATGACCAACAAAAAATAAAAACCAACAGCATAATCTGAGTCTGGACTCATAGAAAAAAAAAGCTTCATTAAAAATATGTTGAACAAATGAATACAACTTGGTTAAATGTGGAGAAAAGCTTTCAGGACACAGACTGTCACCACACAACTTAGCCCACATCTGTTGAGCATCTACTATGTATGATGGACTATGCTAAGTGTGGAATGACTCTTGTGAACTAACTCATAGACAGAGTAGCTCATGGTTCAGTGGGCAAGCTTTCAGAAAGTGTGCTGCTAGAAAACAAGGGCTTGCTCTCTCTCTTTTCTTCATGATGCATCCTGCTTACAAAGAGATGTCCTGCCAATATTCACAAGTACTGTTTAAACTGGAAGCTTTCCACTCCCTGCTTGTCTAGCAGGGACTGTTGAGTGATGGGGTGGATTAGGGCATAAGAGCTTGGCTTCCCAACCTTCTTCACTCTTGGATCTCTCCCCCTGGGATTGAGAAACCCTTCCTATCTAATCTCTTCACATTCCCGCCATCTGTTGCAGCACTGCTGAGTGCTAAGTTCAGGGAGGGTTGATGAAGACATTGAGGTTTGCTGCTTCATTGGAGTAGTGGCCCTCTGTGGCCTGGCCCAGCTGCCGAGTGACTTCCTGGTCCCCTCTCTACATGACGCCTCATCCCAGAACTGCCTGAGCAGCTGTGTTGAAAGTTATCCTTGAGTTTATCTTGAGTTGAAAGTTATATTATCACTTCCTGGATTGGGTCAGCACCCAGCTACACTTTTTTAAAACTGTAGGTAAGTCTTGGAAACAGATAAAAGAGGGAAAGAAGTCAGCAAGACCTAGTCACTTTTTCTGTTGAAAAGGATTAGCTAAAGGCCAATGAGAGAAAAGGAAAGGAAGGTTTCAAGTTCTCAGATTGGGGTTCACAGCAGGAAATACTGTCTAGCAGAAGGCCTTGGTCTAGAAAGAAAGCAAAGTTTCTTTGTTCAACATCGATGATGATGATGAAGACGATGATGATGGCAAAGTCAACCCACCAGGTACAGTGCAACCTACAATATATGCATCTAATTGCTTAATCTAATCTTTTCAATATCCTCATGGGACAGATATGTTAAAGAATGCAAATTGATCTGCAGGAGACCTCAGAGGTTGAAAGAAAATAAACAAATAATACTAGAATCCATTCTTTGTTAATTATAAATATGAAGCTTTCCCCCTGGGATTTTTTTGTATGGTATAAGACAAGTGAGAGAGTACAAAGAAAAGCAGCTGGAGTTAGTTAAGAAAAGAGATTTGTGGCACTTTACCTTTCTTATTCCTTCTCCCTTGGTGGAGAATCTGTGTGGCCTTGAGAATCAGCAGTGACCGAAGGAGGCACAGTGAGTTTAGAAAACCATAAAAAGCCCTATCACCAGAAAGATGGCATGGTTTGTCCTGCCTAGTGGTACTCAGGAAAAGCCCTATTCACAAAACTTGCTTTTTTTTAAATTGGACTGGCGCTCTCACTAGGAAAAGTAATAGTCTCAATATGATTATTAAAAGTAAAAACTCATTTGTGGAATTTGGCCATAGCAGCTTTAGAAAACAATTAGTTAAGGCAATTGATCTGGGAAGATGCCGTCATTCAAGCGTAAAATCCCAGCTATTTATGAGTCAGAGACTGGAGAAGGCCAGCCCAGGCTACAAGAGGTTCATGAAACTCCATTTCAACTAGTGGCTATGGCCCAGTGATACATACCTATTACCCTAGCTTTAAGGAACTACAATGGCTACATATCGTTTCACACATATGTCATCCCCAGTCACATGGAAAAGCATGCACAAGTAGGAGGATCTCTGCCCAGGCTGTACCAGAGAATAAAGCAAGACTCTACCTCAAAAATAACCAGTATAAGAAGGGGCTACAGGTGTAAATGAAATGGCAGAGCAGCTGCCTAACAAGCATGAAGCTCCAAGTTCAATCCCCTGTACTATTAAAAAAACATTTTATATTATAATGATGCTCTACATGATGATGTATTAATCATACATGTACTATTACTAGTAGAGTAGCCCTTTAAGAGTACGCTGGAGGGGAAAAGTTCCTAATGCCTAGTGCTTTCATAATGTTTTCCAATGTTATACAATATGCACATGGGATGATGCAGTGTGAACAAATTATTACATTGACTATAACGTAAATGCAAATTCATAAGGTGTCGATACTTTTACGCAAAGACGGGCATTCATCTTCAATATTGGGATGTACTGGTAGGGAAGGGAGGTTCATGTTGGTGGTAAGAACCCTACTGAGTTCTATCCATTGTTTAGTCAGAATTAGTAAAGGTCAAAACCAAAACTAAAAACTTACTCCAATCTGTTTACTTAAAAAAACCAAACGAAACTGACACTAATATCTTCTCGGTGCTTCGACACACACACACACACACACACACAATATATACATACATATATATATACACAAGGAAGGGAAAAAAAAAGGTTAGAATTAAAATGCCTCAAGACAGTGTGTCTATTTGGTATCTACTTGAACACATACTAGGTAAAAAAAAAAATCTTGTCTAAGAACAACACACACAGTACACTCGTAGACAAAATTTTTCTATGAAAGTCATATATAACAATCTATAAATTACATGTAGTATTTCTGGCCCATGAATAGAACACCCAGACATGCAAAATAATGATTAAGGTACTCATTTTTGATAGCTCTAGGCTTTTTGTCATGGAAAAAAACCTAACTTCACATATTTTTTTTTAAATGTTGTCGTTATGAAGGTGTACTTGTCAGAGTGGGAGGAGGGAACATATTTCATTTACTAGTTTTACCAGTGTGATTTATAACTTTCAAATATTTAGACACAAGGTATGTGGGCCTCCACTTGTACTTATGCCCTGGGCCCCTTAGCTGTCAGGGGTGGGCCAGGACCTAGCAATGACAGCAGAAATACAGCCTGAAGCTATGAACAGAAGCCAATACCAAGTCTCAAGACTCGCTCCTTCTCTAAACCAGAACACCATCCTGAAAGCTTCATACGAACATCTGATGTGGTTCCTTAAAAAGAGTAATGAGAGCTCTCCAGGGCCACTAGGTTCTATGTGCTGGAGGCTCTACATTGTTTTAGTGTTCTGAATATTAGGGTCCCTTATTGGGATGTTCCGACTGTGTTCTGGTGATTTATGACTGCACTTCACTCCTAGTTTGGAAAGGGTTACAATTTAACAAAGACTTTCAAAGGGATCCTCCATGTGTGATGTTTGTTGGTAGGGGGTGAGGGAGTGAAGACTCATTTAGTTAGCTTTGGTGAGCCTTGTTGTGTGGAGGTTTGGCAGCTCCATTGGGGATGGGGCAGGGGCTGTGTGAACCAGGATAGGAACCAGCATTCTATTTGAGAGTCAGTCCTAAGAGTCTTACAGACAGGGGAAGTAGTGGCAGTTGAGAGTGGGTACATGATGACTTTTATTTTCTGTCGGTTGTAGGGCTTGAACTCGGGACTGGACACTAATCCCTGAGCTCTTTTGCTCAAGGCTAGTTAGTATTCTACCACTTTGAGCTACAGCATCACTCTGGTTTTCTGTTGGTTAATTGGAGGTAAGAGTCACATGGGCTTTCCTGCCCCTGCTGGCTTTGAACCACAATCCTCTGATGTCAGCCTCCCCAATAGCTAGGATTACATGTGTGAGGCACCAGCGCCTGATTCTACATGACGACTTCCTAAGGGAAGGAAACAAAAAGTATCAAAAAGGCCAAATAGCAATGCTGAAAAGATGGAGGCTGAACTGCAAAAGGCCCTGTGGAATTTCCAATTTGGATTGCATTCTAGCTTAGGTCCCTCCAAGCAAATATAGCGACAATAGATTTCATGCTATTCCTGAATAACGGAATAGATACAAGCAGAGAAAACATGGAAACAGAGGTATCTGACACCAACAAATACATTTAGTGTGTTTAGGTGTTTTGAGGGCCTCATACCCTGGATGTCTAAGGATATCAGTTCATAAAACTGCTGGATTATCTTTGTATAAATGAAAGAAAACCCATGCCAGCTAGACTGGATTCATCAGAAACATGGAAGGAAAGAAATAACAAACACTTCCAGAAATGAGGACTTAAAAATGTTTTAAAATAATCTGGATTATAAAAAAGTAACTATGATGCAAATATAACAGGTAAAATATGGGGCTGGGGATATGGCCTAGTGGCAAGAGTGCTTGCCTCGTATACATGAGGCCCTGGGTTCAATTCCCCAGCACCACATATACAGAAAATGGCCAGAAGGGGCACTGTGGCTCAAGTGGCAGAGTGCTAGCCTTGAGCAAAAAGAAGCCAGGGACAGTGCTCAGGCCCTGAGTCCAAGGCCCAGGACTGGCCAATAAATAAATAAATAAATAAATAAATAAAATATTAATAGCTCAGGGTGAATAGTAAAGGCAGATTAGTGGGCCAACATAACCAACACATGGCATAGATAATCAGTAACATTTGAGACATAAGAACAAATAAGGTATCAGGGTACATTTCTGCAGAAAGTAACACAAGTTTTAAGCTTTGTTTAAATAGGACTTCAAAAAGATTCCACATATAACCAACCAATTAAAAACCATTAAAAGTTAATTCAAGAAATGCAAATTTGACTAATACTAACACTTTTTCTAAGACCTTTTCCCACCTATTCTAAGACCAAACAACAGTTTCTACCTAGGCAAGCAGAATGCAATTAGCACTTGGTAATTTTAAAGACTTATTTATAATTGCCTTGAACTGACTGATGAAATAGCAGAACAGTGTGGGGTAAGGCCAATGTTTATTTCTCCCTATTACCTATTTTATTAATGGGATTGTGGGCCACTGGGCCTCAAGGCACACATCAATGTATTAAAATACCCCACACTGTAATTAAGTAGCATAGAGGGGATTAGAGCAAGATTAAATGGCTGTTACATTTGCCCTGGGTGTGGCCTAGGCCAGACATACCAATGCTCTCCTGGTAAACCCAGTGAATTCTATTGCAGAAGCCTACAAAATATTATAGTAAGAGTTTAAATACATTGTTTTCTTCCCCCAAATAAAAACATACATTAAGAAAAAACTGCCTCTAGGTAAAAAGTTCTAGAATGAAAGACAAGAATCCCTAAGCCAGAATAAATAAACACATCAACAATAATATCACTTTAAGAAACTCAATCTTTAGATTCCATTAACAAGGGACTCAGCCTGAATCAACTTCTGTGTAACTCAATCCATATCTGGGTCTTTCCTTCTCCTGTGTGAGTTTTAAAACTCTGTCTCTGAGTTCTTTTAAGGGAATTAAAAAAACAAAAAAAAACAAAACACCACCAACAAAAAAAAATGATCACTGAACTGTTACCCTACTCAAGAATTTAAAGCAACAGAAATGTTGGTACACTATGAAACATACCCTTTTAACTGGGAAAAGAAATTCCTAAATCAGCAGTGTATCATTTTTTGTTTAATTTTACCAAATCCATTGTTTCTCTGAAATGTTCTCTTCATTTAGAAATAATAGGTGTAAGAAGATTTTGGCCTGATCATTCAGATTCAAGATTACCATGCTTGCAGTTGGTGACAATATTGGCCTCCAGGGAAACTTCACACCACAGCAATCACACCTGAAATGCTATTTGGAAGCAGTGCTTTGGCCCAAGCAGAAGAGAACATGGCCATGCCCAGAACCATATGGCAAATTGCTTAGAAATGACTAGAAAAATGATGGAAAGTACTTACGAGGATCCTGGACTTGCGGTGGGAGGGGGACCTGAGGAAATGCAAGAGAAACAAAAGAAAGGGTCAGTCCAGGTAACTGGAGGGTAAGTGTGAATACAACCAACCCATTACAAATTAAAGTTCCCACCCACTCAGTGGTGCTATTTATGTTTCTGGAATTTATAGTTTTGCTCCCATTTTTTTTCTCCCAAACATCTCAGTTACCAAAAGCATATCCATGAGCCATATCTGTATCCCACATTTCAGGCTGTAAAAACGCTAAGTACTAGAATGTAAGTCAACACAGTAGGTCCTCTGACACTGCAAGAAGTTTCCAGAAAGAAGCTAAGTGATTGCACCAGAGTGTCCACTGGAACAGCTAGCAGGGGCTTCCAGTCTGAGAGCAGCTGGACAGAAGAGGGACATGCTTGCTGTGTGTGTTCCCATGTCCTCTGGGCTGGGGGTACATCCTCACTGGGAAGAGCTCAAGGGTATGATGGTATAGAATGGTCGGGGGTAGGGTTAGACAGTACTGGACTCCATGCCTGTTCACTGTCCTCTAGCTGGGTAACCTTGAACATTGCGAGTAACCATTATGTCTTTGATTACTTCTTTGTGAAATGGGTATAAGACTCATTAATGGGTTGTGGGCATCTACTAACACTTTCAGGAAGCACTCATTTCCTCCCTCTTTGCGCCCATGAATTTTGCTGGTCCTGCTCCATGGAGCTGAGGACCAAAAGCCACCCTTTAGCAGGGAACTGCTTACCGAACTTGACAAACAAGACTCCAGTAGTCGAAACCACCTTCTTGCCGTTTGTTGCCACGCACTGGAAGTAGCCAGTGTCTGTGGTATCTAGATTTCTAATCCGGAGTCGAGAGCCATAGTTGGTTGCCCGGAAGGAGATTCTCCGGGGCTCTTGGACCACAGGTGCATCATTTTTGAACCAACGGATGGTGGGAGGTGGATTTCCAGAGACTTTGCAGTGCAGTTCTGCTGTCTGCCCCAGGGATGTGGTAATGTTATTCATTGGTTCATCAAGAGTCAAGTAAGAATCTGTAGCACAGAGAAAAGGAGGCAGGTGAGAGGGGCAGACAGTGATATAGTACCCCCTAAAATGTGTAAACGCACTCCAGAGCCTCTCAGGAGCCACAGGGAGATGGAAAAGGAACAACAGACAAAGGATATACACAAAGTCGGAAGTGACAGTAGTCAATCACTAAGACCTCCTGATTACTAATCCACCCACTCAGAGCCACTCTTTAGAGTGACACTTGCTATTAGTCAGAGTAGGAAACCTAACTGCATGGTGTCCATGGATAAATGTACTTTCTAAGCCAAGGCAAAATGAATTTTTGTGCTTCAGATAATGTAGATAATACACATTATTTGTTACAAATTACAATACAGTGAAGAAATGTGTGATGAGGTAAAATTCAAGTATTTCCACCCCACAACAATACCAGTTTGTTGTTTTGATAGGAAGGGAGGAAGGGAGGGAGGGAAGGAGGGAGGGAGGGAGGGAGGGAAGGAGGGAGAGAAGGAAGGAAGGAAGGAAGGAAGGAAGGAAGGAAGGAAGGAAGGAAGGAAGGAAGGAAGGAAGGAAGGAAGGAAGGAAGGAAGGAAACCACAGCACAGCATTTATGTTCACATGGCACAAATCCATTGGGAAGAGTGCCAAATTGATCAGACAAAGGGGTAAAGCATTTGGGAGTTTCTATAATATCATTATGTCAGCTATGTTAACATGGGGAATTCTTTTTATCTGTCCGTCTCTCTGTCCTTGTGTTTGTTTCTGTCTCTATCAACTCAATTCAAAATACAATTTTAAACTAAGACACCATGATTAAATTCCGTCAAACATACAGATCTCAAATAGTTCCACAAGTATTGACAAATGCAGATACCCACATAACCAAAGCTCCTATCTGGATAGAACATCAATGTCCCAGAAACTACTCTTGAATCCTTTGTAGTCAAATCCTTTGCTCTCAAATACTCCCTTCCACCCCTCCCCCAGGCCATGACTGTTCTGATTTCTATCATCCTAGATTAATTTTGCCTATCCCAGAATCTCTTGTAAAGGGAATCATAGTGCAATTAAGTTTTATATTTGGCTTCTTTTGCAATTTGTTGCATTAATTTTTTTAAATAATAAACTATATTTTAGCTGGAAATTCAGGCATTT
Source organism: Perognathus longimembris pacificus (assembly GCF_023159225.1). NCBI lineage: Eukaryota > Metazoa > Chordata > Mammalia > Rodentia > Heteromyidae > Perognathus > Perognathus longimembris. Next base: position 44,248,847 of record NC_063167.1, on the reverse strand, counting down.
ATCACCACCATGCTCAGCATATTTTCTAAAATTAAACTTAATTTACTTAACAAATCTCTATCTGCTATTCAGGCACAGGTACAGGAAGGCCTTTTTTTTTTTTTTTTTTTTTTTTTCCTTTTGTTATAGGGTTTGAACTCAGGTCCTGGGAGCTGTCCCTGAGCTTTTTGGCTCAAGGCTAGCACTCTACTACTCTGAGCCACAGCGCCATTTCTATTTTTCTGGTGGTTTGTTAGAGATGAGTCTTACAGATTTTTCTGCCCAGGCTGGCCTTGAACCAGGATCCTCAGATCTCAGTCTCCTGAATAGCTAGGATTATAGGCATGAGTCACTGGCACCTAGCCAGGAGGCTATGTTTTTGTTTCACCTCGTGGTCATTCATCCTTGGTACATCCAGTCAGGCCTTCCTGCTGCTTTCTGCCCTTCCTGAGCCCCAAACATAAGACAGCTTGTTAAGCAGCATTTTATTGCAGGTCTGCATGACCTACAGACAGGCCTGGAAAGGTCTGAGGCATAACTGCATCTCAGTGCATAATATGGCCCAGCAACAGTGTGGCTAGAACTTCCTGCAATGATAGATACACATTATACAATGATAATGCATATTATCATCTACACTGATGGATAGCCACTAATGACATGTGAATTACCGAGCTCATGAAATACAAGTAGAGCAACTAAGGAGCTGAATTTTTTTATTTAAACAGCTCTCTGTAGAAAGAGACTACAATGTGGTCAACACTGAAAATGGTGAATGTGTTGAGTTTAATCTATTCTTACTGGGAAATAACTTTTTTGGGGGGAGCTATTTAACTGGGTAACTTAACTACCCAAATGCCTATAAAATGGGTTCATAAATAAGTGATTCATTATTTGCTTTAATTTTACACACACACACACACACACACACACACACACACAACTTTGGGGAGAGGTACTGTTAAAGTTTTAGCAGCCCCCCAAGAGTATCTTGACATGTGTAGCTCGCGTTTATCCTGTGTATGCTGTGGAAGAGATGAAAGATGACTATCACTCATAGTGTCATGCTAATGATACCATTCATCACATCAATGAGCCAATGGAAAAATGATCTCTTCAGAAGAAGCATGGGTCCAGAAGTAATTTTACTAATGTCTTGACTTAGACTTATAGTCTAATTTCTCTCTTTGGACACATTTCTATTATCTGTCTGTCTATCTACATACTTATCAGCCTATTTGTCTGTCTCTATTATTTATCTATCCTCAATACGTAAAGATGTTTGCACATGGATATAAGCACGTGCGTTCCTAAAATGTTTGAACAAATACCTAGAAAATTGGGTGAGCACTGACCCTGGCTTTTTTTTTGCTCACTCTGCCACTTGACCCACAGTGCCACTTCTGGCTTTTTCTGTACATGTGGTCCTGAGGAATCGAATCCAGGGCTTCATGTATACGAGGCAAATGCTCTACCACTAGGCCACATTCCCAGCCCCCCCATCTTATATCTTGAGAATAGATTACTACATAGCTTGTATAGACAAAACAGTAAGAAAAGTGAAACACAATGCCCAAATAAGCATAGTGATTAGCATGACATTGGCTAGGTTCTGGAATTTGGTTCACAGGGTTTGAATCTGGGGACTTCTGCCTTCCTTTCTGTGTGACCTTGGGTAAGTTCCTTAGCTTCTCCCTGTAACTCAGCTTAACCAATTGAAAAAGCAGAATACTATGTAGAGTTCTATTACAGGAAGATTAAAATTAAATTGGCGACACCATGGTTTGCTGAACTGTAAGTACTGAAAAGTATTCATGTAATCCGATTACTGGAGAGGCTGAGGGGTGAAGGACTGTAAGTCTGAGGCCAAGCTCTGAATCAAAAACATACCAACAATAACAACAACAACAAAAACCTATGAATTCTTCCTATGAATTTTTAAGTTATTTCTATATCATGCTTTGTTATCATGACTTCCCTTTCCTGTTATTCCCTAAAAAAGGTAAACAAATTAATGTGGTTCTCAGCTGCAGATGAGAAACATCATGACTTAGAGTTTGGCCAATGTGCCCCAGGGTCAAAACATAGATTGCTTAGAGCTCCCATCAGAATGCAGGGTGTTCAGTCCTCAGGCTGAGCCAAAGACTCCACAAAGTCCAACTGAGGCAGCCAGCCCAAACAGGAGCAATAACAAACTATTTTGAAGTTTAAATCACATGCCAGGGCTTTATGTTTGTATTTATCTAATCCTGCAAGAAAAGAGTGGCTATCATTGTTCCACCTAGACTCAAGAGTGGTTAAGTGACTTGCCCAAGGCTTTAGGTTGCATGATGTCCAATCCATCTTTCTCTGGCTCCCAAACATCTCTTGCCATTCTGTCAGATTCTTCAGCTGTAAGAGCCCACAGAGAGTGGGGCAGATGGAATTCCTTCCCACCACCTGTGTACTCCTGGGCACTTCCCTGGACTGTGGTGAATGGGTCTAAGTGTTCCCCATGGTTCTAGCTTGTGTTATTGCCATTGGTGGCATCTTGACTGAGCAGCTCTACAGAAGTCTACATTAGAAGATGGTTTGTTTTTAACAAAAGAAATGTAAACAGATCTTTGTGTTTACAGAACAAAGGAGTCTTGCCATAGCAGGGGATAAGGGTTTAAGTTTGCTGTGACAAAGAAGATGTGAATTTGGTGCCATCTCTAGTTGCTCACCAAGTACACAGAGCTTGCAAATATTCTATTCCTCAATTTGGCCAAGACCAGAAGTGCATTGTGCCTCAGTGACAAAAAGGCTTTCTGTGACCAGATAAAATAAGATGTATGTCTGTGTCTCCATCTTTTCTATTGTTAACAGCCCTTGGCTGGGGTCCATTCTCTTCCCAGAACTAATAGGAACCTTCTGTGGTTCTCTTATGGGCCACAGTAAAGGATTCACCTCTGGTGTGTCCACTCAAAGCATGGCAAAACCATTGCAAGTTCTGAACAGCTGCTTTGTTCAGAGAATACCTTTCCATTCCAATTTCATCTGTAGAAGGCCTGGTACTGAAGTAAGACTCAGTTCACTTCTGCTATGTGGAAAAGGCAGTTCCTTTGCTACTATGGACTTTGCATTCATTATCTATTATCACCTAGACTTTGGGGGTTCCATTATTGCAAAGTTTGTTTTTTTATGGGCAGCGATAGAACCACTGGATAGCAAGGGCCTACCAAACTTGAATACCAGACAGAACCATTGGGCCTCTACATTTGACTGGCTGTTAGTACTTTTTTTTTTTCCAGTGAAATGACTTAGTACCTCTAACAATGTCTGCTTGGGCTGTGGGATATTTCATCCTTTTTTCCCCTGCACTACAAACAGGATGGCAGACTGGTGACTGTGGAAAATGAGGGCAGAATCTGGTTTGAGAGAAAAACACCCCAGTACTAATGACTCCAGCTCTAGCTCTATTTTTCCCAGTGGCAGTATAGTGATGATAGTAATGGCAATGATGATGACATAATGATGGTGATAAATCTAACACTTAAGTGGTACTTATTATCACAGCAAGTGTCATGAACATTTTACATTGGTGAAACTTAAGGCACAGAAATAGCAAGAATATTGTATACGATCACACAGACAAAAAGTCAAAGTGAGATAAATTATTTTGGCTCTAGAGTATAGGTATAGGATAGAAGTTCTCCAATTTTTTGGTCTCAGGATCTCTCTCTCTCTCTCTCTCCCCTCCCCCTGCATGTATGTGTGTGTATGTGTGTGTGTGTGTGTGTGTGTGTGTGTGTGTGTGTCTCCTACTCCAAGGGAAAATTTTAAAGTGTTTGTTTTAAAAATAAAGATAACAACCAGCCAGATGCTGATGGCTCATGCCTAGAATCCTAACTACTTGGAAGGCTCAGATAAACAGAATCACAGTTTGAGGCCAGGGCTTTTTGAGGCTGCTGCTTAACCCACAGTGCAGTAACACCTGCCACATCTTAAACTAAGTGAGAGGCTGAGACTGGGAACATTGCAGTACCAGGCCAGCCCAGGCAGAAAAGTCCACAAATTTCCATCCATGATAGCAACCCAGTGGCACATGCTGGTGATCCCAGCAAGGATAAAAAGCCTAGAAGTAACCAGGGGAAAGTAAAGGAAGGAGTGACATTGTCAAAAAAAAAAATAGAAGAAATGTACTCCTCTCTTTGCAGATGACCTGATCCTGTATTTAAAGAACCCCATAGACTCCAATGCCACATTACTTGAGCTGATCCAAACTTTGGCAAAGTAGCAGGATATAAAATTAATCCTCAAAAATTAATGGCTTTTCTGTATGCCAACAATGAGGAGAAAGAGGCTGAATTGAGAGACTCGTATCTCTAATCACAGGAAAAGCAAGAAGGGGAGCTGTGGCTCAAGTGGTAAAGTGCTAGCCTTGAATGATAGGATGGCAGGGACACCTCTCAGGCTCAGAGTCCAACCTCAGGGCTGGCTGAAAAAAAAAAAAGAAGCTCATTTTAGCCAGGGGTTGGTAGCTTATGCCTATATTCATAGCTACTCAGGAGGCTGCAATCTAAGGATTATGGCTCAAAGCCAGCTCAGGCAAAAAAGTCTGTAAAACTCTTCAACAAACCATAATGGGCGCCTGAAAGCACTCTCTCTCTCTCTCTCTCTCTCTCTCTCTCTCTCTCTCTCTCTCTCTCTCTCTCTCTCTCTCTCTCTCTCTCTGGAAATTTAACTGTGGCTGAAGTAGTAGAGCACTAGCCTTGAACACAAAAAGAAAAGTGAGGACAAAAGGTCCTGAGTTCAAGTCTCAGTATTGACACACACACAAATCCAAACTTGACTATTGGCAACTAATACTACCTCTTGTTTCCTTGAACTGGTAGACCAGTTTGATGTAGTTTCAAGAATAATGAAGCCCAGCTAACCACAGTGAGCCAGATGTTCTTTTAAGTGAGAAGTAGTTGATTCAGCTCAGAGCTCAAGGGCTCTTCCAGGACACACTCAGAGCAGTAGAATTTGGGTGTTCAGCTGCAGAGCTTCATGCAGAAGTCCCATTTCACCACAGGCAACATTGAAGATCAGACAGGCTCAAGCATCAAGATTTAACAATTTGTAGAAAACATTCTTAAATACAATTGGCTTTTGTTTGTTTGCTTTCACTCTAACAAGGGGACAATACAGATGGCAACAGCCACTAGAGGGAACAGTGCTGCTGTCCTGCACAATCTGGATGGTAAATCTATAGCTCAGAGGACATCAAGGGATCCCCTGGAGACCATAATGGATTTGGACTCCAAGCCCAGTGCTCCTCTCCCATGCCTGCCCTTCCTAGCTCTCTGCATATCAGTCTCCTATGAGACTGCTGGGACAAATGGCTTAACTCTGTAAGTGGTTGGGAGGGGTTTAGGGGTCTGGAACAACCCCAAGTGGTTGTCAGATTGGGCAAATGCTTGACTCTTTTTGTTAGTGCGTGTGAGTGCACATACACCCCAGTACTGGGGAATACTGAGGCATTAATTTAGGGCTTGGGCACTACCCCTGAGCTTTCTTCCTCAAGACCGGCATGCGACCACTTGAGCCACAGCTCCACTAATGCTTTTTACAGGTTAATTTGCAGGTTAAGATAAGTCCCATGGACTTTCCTTCCTGAGCTGAATTTGAACCAAAATCCTCAGATCTCAACTCCCTAAGTAGTTGGGATTATAGGCACGAGTCACAAGCACCTAGCTAAGCAAACAAAAACTTTTGTTTTGTTTTTGACAATATAGGAAAAGGAAATGCCAATACCCTTTTAGTACCACCACTTCCCCCATTACCCATGATGGTCATAGCTCATGTTTTAAGCATTTACAAGGACTCAGGCACTGACTGAACGTTTTACACATGTTAACGATTAAATGTGAAAATAATCCCACGAGGTAGAAGCTATTATTACCTTCATTTTAGAGGTAAGGAAGCAAAATCACAGAGAGGCTAAGTAATTGCCCAAAGTCACACAGCCAAAATATATTAAGAGCTAGGATTCAAACCCAGGCCTTTGGAAACCAGAACCATACCATTATCTGATGTCCCATTTCCCAATCAACTCAAATTACACTCTTTCCACCACTGTAACCAGGGAAACAAAAATGTTCTTTCCCCCTTTTATGAGTCCATTCAACCCATGACAATACCCACTGGTCCTACAAACAAGTAAATCACCACTAGTTACTACTGACGTAACTGGAAGTCATCACCAAGAAAGAGCTTTTAAAATGCAGCCCAGGCATCCTGCATCCTGAGTCTTAATCAACCTAAAAAGTGAACTGCAAGAAAGAAATAAGGTAGTTTATGAGCTCTCTGGGAATCGAAGTTCTTATTTCCTCCATTGCATTTTTGTATTCCTCCCAGTACTCCATGTGTTATTGTGAACTTCGCAGGCATTTAATAAATGCAGGTTGATTAAGTAAATGGAAGGCTCATGTGAATTTCAGGCAAATTAGCTTTGGAGACACCCCATTTATTACTAACCTGGTTGACAAGATGTCACATCCACAAGCTCACAAATCCCTCTCCACATTTATGACTTCATTTTCCAAGTGCCTTCACAGCTCTCCACAGGGAAAGAGGCAGGACCAAGAGTTACAATTCCATTTTGACAGGTGAGAGAAACGGTGATATAAAAAAAAGAAGTTCAACAGTCCTTTGCCATGGCAACCCAGCCAGCCCCGATTAGGCTGACGGCCTGGGCCTCGGTGTCAAGAGGCACCCACCAAAAGCCTAGCCTTCTACATGACCGCTCCTGGGTAGGAACGGGAGTGGTTCCCAACATGAAATAAAATGCTTAGCTAAACACAAAGGAAGGCTGCCAAACACAGTTAGGTCATCACATTTGACTTTGAGAGAACATTCTGTTCACGCTATCAACCTGCATCCACTTTCAACACACTTCACCATAAATACTTCTGACTCACTATCTCGGGAAATATTTTTTATCTTAATAAACTCAATGCAAAGCATAATCTAAATCAGCTTGCACATTCTTGAATTGGAGCCACAAGCTGCGTTTAATAAAAATCAGTCGAAGCAGCAGGGGACTTCTGAATAAGCACAGTTTGTTATCTGCCATGGGGCATGGCTATACAAGGCCATAGGTGGGAGGAGCAGGAGATGGGGGAGCTGAAGAAGGTATAGAGGGAGCTGAAGCTAAAACCAGGGTTTGAGATTCGAGGCCCACACTCCAGGAGTTTCTATATCAGGTCCAAAATTTCCCCCTAAACATCAAATAAAGGGATGAGGAAAAAAGGGGAGGGGAAGACAGGAAAAAGAGGTTTACAACATGGCATGAATAGCCATGGGAACACAGCGCTTTAGTTCATCTTTAGCCATCTTCTGGTATAGACATGAGCTATACATTTAAATAGACAAAGAATTGGGAACAAGGGGAGAGTATTCATAAAAAGTCCCAGGCACAGGTGTGTTCTGGTCATCATTATCCTAGTCCTTATATGGGGAAGGATTCCAGAGCGGTTGTTGTGCTTTATCATTTGAGGGAGCAGCCTGGTCCTCTGACATGGAGCACTGGGAAGTGAGGTCATTGATACCTGGCAGGGGTTTCAGTCCTTTGTGGATGATAGCTACCAATTAGCTGCTATAGAGAAAAACTAGGAGCAAAAAACACAAAGTGGAGACTAGATTGCCTGCTTGTATTCTGTTTTTATTTAATTCCTGGGCCCAAGTAAAGTGGATCTTAGCAAAACCAAATGTGAAGACCCTCTCACAGGACCACTGGGTGACTCCACTTGCTAGGTCTAAGTTCCCATTGAACACTCACATTGAAGGTGGTATTTTTTTGGGGGGAGGGGCTTGTCCTGGGCCTGCAACTCTGGTCCTGGGTTGCTGTATCTTTTGGTCAAGGCTAGAACTTTACCACTTGTGCTACAGCAGCACCACTTCCAGATTTTTCTGTTATTAATTGGAGATAAGCATCTCATGGACTTTCCTTCTTGGGCTGAATTTTAACCATGATCCTTAGATCTTAGCCTCCTGAGTAGCTAGGATTACAGGCATTAGCCAGTATTTTTTAACAGTAGATATTAGCTAAGAACATGGGCTCCCTGAGTGGGAGTACTTGACTTCATATCTAAGCATTCCTTCTTACGTGCTGTCACTTAACCTCTCCAAGTCTCAGTTTGCTCAACCCTAAAATGGACAGATGTTATTGAGGTTAAATGAGATTCATATTAAAAATATTCCAAGAATAATGCTGACACATGGACTCCACTCTTAGAGATCATTTAATTAATCCAGGGAATCTAGGCATGAGCATTAAAAAAAAAAAAAAAAAAACCAACCACCCACTCTCCAATGCCAATTACCATTGGGGCCATACCTGCAATCCTAGCTACTCAGGAGACTGTGGACCTCAGTTCAAAGCCAGCCTAAGCAGGAAAGTCTATGAGATTCTTATCTCTAACCAGCAAAATGTGGAAAGTTAAGCTGTGGCTCAAGTGGCAGACCACCATGCTTAAGCAGAAAATGTTAAGGGGCAGCACCCAGGCCACACACGTGCACACACACACACACACACACACACACACACACACACACACACCAAGTTAAAAAATTAAAATAAAACCACTGACTGAGTGATTCACCTGTGCAGACAACACGAGCACACAGCAATTTAGCTACCATTTCCTGGCCAGGCGGTTTTTTTGCCTGACTTCCTGCTAAGTCCAGTAATTAATTTATTCTTCAACAATTCCCAGCAGGATTCACTACACTTGTAATTCACAAGAAGAAAGCAATGCTGGGGCTTTCAGCATGTTGTCTAAAGTCACATGATCGATCATGAATGAGACCCTCTCTCTGCTTCAGACTTTGTCTGGACTTGCCAATATCCAAACATCTCCAGTTAGGTACAGAGATGCTATAATGAAGAGACACATTTCCTGGCTGAGCACAGCTGCTGTTGATTAGGGAATATGATAGTTAAAAGTAAAAACAAATACCGGGTCAGGCTGGATCCTGGTCCACCTTTCACATTTTCTTGGGAACTCAAGTACTGATGCATTGAGCTGAGTTTGGGCTGAGGATCTTTGTGTGACAACTATAGACCAACTGTGATAATGGACTTCTGTGATCATTGTAGACTTGTGTGCCAAATGGCCAGTGATATAGCTTTAATTGGGGGGTAGGGAACACACACACACATTAGAATGGGTTCTGCAAATGTACACTAAGACCAAAAACTCCTATAAATCTGGACTAATGGGGAAAGACAGAAGCCTTTATGGGTCTCTCTTTAGGGAAGTCCAGTAAGTATACAGAACAGCTCAAAAGAGTTTAAGAAAACTTTGCTACCTAGAGGCATGTTTTAATGAATAGGTTATTTTTTATAAGCGGCCAATTGTATGTAAATGGACTGTTAAAAGCTCAGAGAAACTATTTTTTCCTCATAAGAAGTTAAGATCTACATAGACTATATGAATGCTGTACTCTACACTTAGACTGCTTTGTGTTCCAATTAATAGAGATGGGAGGAAGAGAAGGGAAAAACAAGCTTTTAGTCCTGATTCTGTCAGGTACTTCACACATATTCCTGCCTTTTAGCTTCATCAGAATCCCATGAGGTTTTCCTAATCCCATCTTGAGGAAGATAGCAAGACTTACAGAGATCACTGCATAGCTAGATTCATCATGGCTGTGACTGGAATACACATTTATCACACAGCCTTCTACCCAAACTCCCATATTCCTTCCCAACCTGTTTATTTTATGATCTGCTGCTGAAAGGAACTTTTCCACTGTTAATTAACTTAAATATATCCAGATCTTACCTCTTCCCCATATGGCCTCATATGGTCTTTATCTTATGCCCTAATTTCCTCCCAGGAGCAAGTTATCTCAAAGAATCATGGGCAACCAGGCACTGGTGCTTCATGCCTGTGTTCCTAGCTGCTCAGGAGGCTGAGATCTGAGGATTATACTTTGAAGCCAGCCCAGGTAGGAAAGTCCATGAGACTCTTGTCTCAAATTAATCACCAGAAAAACTGCAAGTGGTCCTGTGGCTCAAAGTGGTAGAGCACTAGCCTTAAGCAAAAGAGTTCAAGGACAGTGCCCAGGCCCCAAGTTCAAGCCCTGCAAACAACAACAACAACAAAAAGAATCATGGACAACTACCTAGATAACTCAAGCCAATTTTTCTAGATATACGATTTTGTGGGTGTGATGAATTATGGTCCCCAAATTCATACACTGAAATTATACCCTCCGATGTGAGGGTAGAAGGAAGTGTGGGCTTTGTGAGGTGATTAAGTTATGAGAGTGGGGTCTTCATTAAGGGGATTAGGGTTCTTATAAAGCAGATAAAGGCCCCTTGCCTCTCCCAACATGTGAGGACAATATAAGGAGTTAGCTGTCTATGCGCCTGGAAGAAGGTCCTCACTAGAACCCCAGTGGCATTGTCACTCTGATCCTGGAGGTCTAGCCTCTAGAGCTGTAAGAAATAAATTTCTGTTGTTTAAGTCAGGTGCTGGTGGCTCCTGCCTGCAAACCTAGCTGCTCTGAAGGCTCAGATCTGAGAATCATAGGCAGACAAATCTGTGAGGCTCTTATCTACAATTAGCTAGAAAAAGCTGGAAATGGAGGTGTGAGTCAAGTGGTAGAGTGTCAGTCTTGAGTAAAGAAGCTAAAGTAGAGCACAAGGCTATGAGTTCAAGACCTAGTAGTGGTACACATACACACACACACACACACACACATTTCTGTTGTTTATAAGCTATCCAATCTATGATATCTTGTTACAGCAACCTAAACAGTTGAATACAGTGGACTTTTGTAATTATCTAATTCATTTGACCTCTAAATATCATTTGTCAACTAAATGACAGGGGTTATCCATTATACGGTTATATTTATATCTATATATTTCATTTCAATCTAAAGCAATGAGAATATTTAAAAGCTATAAGCAGAAACATTCTTAAGGACCAAACAATATCTTCATTTTGATATATAACCAAATTCCAACTGAAAAAAAAAATTTTTTTTTTTTTTGCCATCCCTGGAGCTTGCCTCAGGGCCTGAGCACTATCCCTGGCTTATTTTTTCTCAAGGCTAGCACTCTGCCACTTGAGCCACAGCGCCACATCTGGCCATTTTCTATATATGTGGTGCTGGGGAATCGAACCCAGGGCTTCATGTATACTCTTGCCACTAGGCCATATTCCCAGCCCCCAACTGAAAATTTTTTTTTTCCAACTGAAATTTTTGATGCAAGGTTTCGGGCTTAAGAATTGGTTCCTGAGTCTTGGAGAAATATTTGCAATCTTGTTCCTGACCTGTGCAACTTGACTCATCCTGATTTTAAAATGGTAAGTACCAGACAGACAGACAGACAGACACACACACACACAGACACAGACACACACACAGACACACACACACACACACACACACACACACACACACTACACCAGCAGATTCTTATCTTTAGTTGAATGGCAGGACAATGAGTAAATCCATGGGCCTGCCTAAAATTCTCCAAGTATTGAGTACATCTACATCCCCTTCCCCCCCCCAGCAAAATGACTTGCAGCTTTTCCTAGTCATGCAAAACCAAACCAAATAATAATATAAAACCTACCAGCCATTATTTTGTCTCACTATAACTTAGTAAGGTCCTAACTTAAAAGCAACAAAAAAGCAAAATTCTGACTCCTGCCATCTGAAAGCTGTATACTTCTGTTCGGTTGAGTTATAAACCTTTGAAAAATGCTGACAGACCTTAACGAGAGCAGGACAGGATGAGTGGGTCTGTGTAATGAACTTCTAAATGACTGGAGATAGTATCTGGAAAGCCAAGCCTGGAGTACATTTCTGATTTTGGCTCTGGGCCAGTGCAAACAGAACACACAATAAGTCATCTCTGAGACCTCTATACCTTGCACAGGAGATGCTTCCACATTGGTGTGGTGCCATCTCCTCTCTGTGGGAGCCTGTGGCTCCTTTTATATCGTCATGCAAAATATCATATGTGTATTTGTGCCTTCCCTGGAGCCCTGAACCACATCGAGGGACTTCAAAGTCAAAGCCAATGAGTATTTCCACTACCTTGGACTGACTCTCAGGCAGTACATTCTCCAGCATTTGATATCTCCAAGTAGAGCCTGGGTGGCTCTCTGCCCGATGAATGTTCGTTTCTTCGGGACTGTGCAGTTGGAGAGAGCATGTTGGTCCTCTGCTCTCCCATCTTGACTGGACAGCACCTGATCCTTTTGTGTCAGTTAACATTCCAACTTGATTCCACGGGGGCTGCCATTCCAGTTTCAGGTTTTCACAGAACATAAGCTTCTGGGACCATGAAATAACACAAACCATTCTCCCCTCCCTGCTTCTTCATTCGCTGGGGAAGATTTGTATTTCAAAATTTAAAAGAATCTGCTGACTTGGCCATGTCTCAGGTCTCTTATTAGCAGGGTAGGCTGTTAGTTAAATGGCTATCACCTGAATGGCCTTTCTCACGACTGAAGTGGCTTTGCTCTCAAAATTTGAACCACATTCCTCAATAATTTGAGCTTATCTGCTCTACTTTTGCAAAATAACCAGAAAAATCTGGTTATTTTATAGAAGACAATAATAATTTCTTGTCAGCAAGAATCCAAAATCAACTCAACACAGAGGACTGTGAACTTTGAGGGGGGTCCTACCAGGCCCTATTTGTCATCAGAGCTCTATATAGCTAGCCCAGGATTGCTAAGGACAGGGCTGTAAAATGTTCCATGAATAGATGAGTCCACAAAGTCAAGTGCCTGTATTCAAAAATCATATCCTGGTTTGAGTCAAGCAAGTAAAGAGATCATCCTGATAAAGTGTAATGTGAGTATGTTCAGGTGATCAAGAACCCTTCATGAAAGTTGGGTGCTGGTGGATCATGCCTATAATCCCAGTTACCCAGGAGGATGAGATCTAGAGTATTAAAGTTTGAAGCTAACTCAGGAGAAAAGTCCTTGAGACTCCATCTCCAAACTAACCAGTAAAAAGTCAGGCTAGAGTCATTGCTCAAATGGTAGAGCACCAGCTAAGCAAGTAACCTTAGCAAGCATGAGGCCCTGGGTTCTAAAACTGGTACTAGCAAAATAGGAAGAAAGAAAGAAGAGAGAGGAAGGAAGGAAGGAAGGAAGGAAGGAAGGAAGGAAGGAAGGAAGGAAGGAAAATAAGAGAAAAGAAAAGAAAGCAAGCTTTCACAAGGGATCTTGATCCATTTTTTTTATGTCAGGGGGTTGGTTTTTTTGTTTGTTTGTTTGTTTTTGCCAGTCCTGGGCCTTGGACTCAGGGCCTGAGCACTGTCCCTGGCTTCTTTTTGCTCAAGGCTAGCACTCTGCCCCTTGAGCCACAGTGCCACTTCTGCCTGTTTTCTATATGTGGTACTAGGCTATGTTCCCAGCCCTCAGCATTTCCATTTTTGAGTGGTTAATTGAAGATCTGAGTCTCACAGGGAATTTTTTGCCCAGGCTGGCTTTGAACCGCAATCCTGATATCTCAGCTTCCTGAGTAGTTAGGTTTATAGGCGTGAATCACTGGTGCCTGGCTAGTCAGAAGAATTTTTCAAAGGAGCCCACCAGTCCTTTTTCTTAGGGGAGGGAGGACAGTAGTTGTCTGCTTTTTTAAAGGTGATATGGGTTGCATCCTTCAGGAAAGCTTCAGCTCATGAAGGAAGGAATTGCCACTCCCAGGAATCCAGTAGGAAAGTACAGTCAGGGTGAGAGAAACAGCCAAGTATGTAGTAAGATGTTAAATGTTGTAGGAGTTAGGAGACAAGGAGAGGAAGATGAAAAATAGGCAGCTGGTTCCCTGGGTGGCAGCGGCAGAGGGGCCAAGTAGTTCTCTACTTTTCATCAGGCAGAGAGGGAAAGAACTGAGCTGAGTGGAGAGAGAAACTCCAGGCTTTCTGTCATTGGAATGCTCAAGCACCTAGGAGAGGGGCAGAAACAGAGCTGAGAGAGGAAACAAACAAAAAAAGCACATACTTATTAAATGCCTCTGCGTGAGGGGTATCTGTCCTACTTTTCCTGGACCTGACCAAATACTTATGGGAAGTTAACTTATAAAAATAAGCAGACCAAGGAAAAGAGACAAGAGACAGACCAGTCTGTGCCCAGGAGTGGTACGCATGCCCAGCAGCTGAAAGCAGGGCAGGCCTGTGGGAGGCCCTTGGGAGGCAGGGAGAGTGAGGCTGGGGAGGCAGCGGCAGAGGCAAGAGCTGTGCAGGTACTTGGGAAAAGAAGGCACACAATCCAGATACCAGTCATGGCCACCCTTGGATGTGTCTAATACGTATCTCTCAAGCCCTTCCCACAGCATCCCCACTCCTCTGTGTTTCTCTGTGGGGAGACATTACTGACATTTTGGATTGCCTGCCATTGGAGGGCATTTAACCTTGAAATACCTGTTCAAGAGATGTCCCAATGACAACTAAGACACAGTTCATCCAGCCACACTGAGAAGTTAGTCATAATGCATCTTTCCATCATAGTCCCAAGTCTACATTGTTAGATTATAACAACAGTGGAAACTCCCAGGTCCTCCCTCTGCTACCAGCTTGCTCTGACTATGGGAAGTGGAAGAGATGAGAACATTCTGTGGAATAAGGAATGCCAGTGTTTCTAGAATTGTGAGAGATAGGGAAGAACTGATCCCTTCTTGTTTGGAAGAAGGTTCTGGATAAAAGAGAAGCAGACAAGAAGACACAACAGACAGGCTGGGCAGAGACTGAGGAAAGGCCAGGAGCAGTGAGCAGGAAGCTCTGACCAGTGACACAGAGCTTTTACATGGTCTAAACTGGAGAAGCATGTGCAGAGGCTGGCTTCAGGAATCAAGGTTGACCCTCCTGGGCAGTCAGAGATAGGATGGAGAGGTAGTGATTCGGGTCCTGATTTTGTGTCCCAGGTAATTATGCCCTCAGAAATCTAGGGGAAACAAGACAGAGATTTCAGAGGGAATTTTCTATCAAGGATCACAAAGAAATAATTTCCTTATTAGGAAAATACTCAATTCTCCATCTAAACATTTTCATATTAAAAATAATGCTATAGCCAGGTGCCAGTGGCTCTTCTGTAATCCTATGGACTCAGAAGGCTGGGATCAAGGCCATCCTAGGCAAACAAAACCATGAGCTATCTTTACTTAGGTAGAAAAACAAAGCTGAACGTGGAGGCATGGCTCAAGTGGTAGCACCATCGTTGATTAAATAAGTTAGGGACAGTAACCAGGCTCCAAATTCAAGCCCCAGTACCAGCACCTATAATAAAATAAATAATAATAACGCTTTAGGGCTGGGAATGGTGGTACAAGTCTGTAATCCTAGAAAGATGAGAGGAGGACACCAGAGGATATTGGTTTGAGGTTGGCTGGGCAAAAAGCATGAGTCCTCCATCAGAAAAAAATAAACCAAACACAGGTGTGAATATATACCTGTGTATTACTTAGACTCTCTATAACTAAACACATTGACAGTTGTCTTTGTTGAGTGCTTTTGATTTCATGTAAGAGGAACTAACTCAAAGCTGTTTAAGAAGGTGAGGGGGAGCAATTGAAGTGGGTAGGGAATTTAATAATTCCTTATAGAATCCTGGCAAGGATCAGTCTGGCTAAGCTTCAGTAGAAACAGGAACCAACAACCAAAAAGGTGCGGAAACATCGGTCAGGAATTTCCTCCACTTCCTATCTCTGATTCTCTTTGACTCTGCTTCAGCTTTCATAGTTCTCTGAGTGCACAACAGATGACCATTGCTTAGTTCCAGGTTGATCTCCAAGCCCTACAAACAAGTCATGAACATTATGGGGCTGTCTCTGAGAACCAAATCCAGTTTTCCAGGAAAGAAAATCTGATTGGCCGTTACATATCCAGTCAATTTTCACCATGGGGGCAGGGTTACTTAATTCAAACAGTAGCTGCTAAAAGCTCATTATGATAGGTTGTAGAAACAATGATCAGACAATAGAAGGAGACCAGTGAAAGATTCTGAAATCAAAGTCCAACAAAATGCACTAATGTTTTTTAACATATGGCTTATTAAGAAGGATGAAAACTCTAATTTAAGCTTCCTTCTCATGGGGATTGATTTGCTTTTCAAGCTATTTTTAGCACATTCTGACACATTTCAGTTAACTTTTCAAAACTCATGGGTGGGGTACTGCAGAGGCCCTACTGTTTTGTGTTTTTTTTCAGAGACAGTGCTGACCCTGCAGGATGGATGTGTGGGCGCTGAGACGATGCAGGCTCTTGGCTGCTCTGTTTCCAGGCTCTCAGCTATTAGCGCGTGCCAGCACCTTCTTTCTCACTACTTAATCAAAAGATGTAAACAGATGTCTCCTCTGAACTCCAAGGTCAATTACTGAAAGCTACAGAGGCTTCAGGTATCATTTTGGAAGTCACTCTGTGGATGGCCCACAGGAGAAGCAGGTCAAACACTTAGGGAAATTCTCTAAAAAGGTGGGCACCTCAAGATCAATGCCATTGGTTTATTGATCAAGTTATTTTTTGACATTCTGACAAGTCACTTTAGGGTCATATTCTTTGTAGACTCATGTTTGCATCTTAAACAGCTTATTTATTTAATACTAAAAATGTTAGGAAATTTGGAACAAAACTTTATAATAAAACACAAGACCCTTGACCCTTTGCTCTAACAATCTCAAAATTACTAAGAAAAGTCCAGAAGAAGATGTTTTCTGATAGCTGTCTGATATTAGTCACTATCTTACTTATTCTTTAGCAATTGATTTTTGAGAAAAGCTGTAAAAAGAATTGGGAGAAAACAGGAAAATACTCTGTGTGTGTGTGTGTGTGTGTGTGTGTGTGTGTGTGTGTGTGTGTGTCACTGTACAATTCATTTTCAGGAAAAATGCCTTGACACTTTATGGATGCCAAACAGGACACTCTCTTCCCTAATTTCTTTTCTCTAATCATTTTGTCTTGCAAGATACATCATTCACGAATGAGACATTCAGGAAACACACATTCAGAAATAAAAACATGCACACCACTACTGCAAAAGCAAACAAAAGCAGCTAATGTACTGTGGCTAAAAAAATTTTCAAACAAACTGGCAGTAATTTACTGCCCCAGCTCTTAGCTGGACCCCATGAACATAATCAGAACTTCCAGGGCTGATGGGAGAGGGTGATTTACAGCAAGTCTCAGGATAATAAAAGAAAATGAAAAAGCAAATTGTGCATGAACGTGAAAGCTGTATTTCTTTCACTTTCAGCAACTGAATCATATTTCCAGCCAGAATTTCAGGATGAAACTTAGAAGTCCCTCAAGAAGGAAAATCAGAGCCAACCACCACCCTAGCTTGGAAGCTGCCCCAGCCCCGCAGATGACATCATTAATACTGAGAGATGACAGGGACTTGAAAGATGCACACTGTGCTATCTGAGTACTAGTAAAGAGGTAGGCAGATCTAAATTCAAATCCTGACTATGCTAGGTTACTGCCTATCACTGTCCTCACACATATTATTTCAGATCTCCATACTCTAGTAATACCTGCTACCTTTGACCACAATAATCATATGGATTAAATAAAATAAAATATTTAGGATACCTAGGAGGATGTTTAGCTCATACTAGTCTCAACAAACTGAAGTATAAATTTTAGATAAGAAACAAGCTATTTTGATAAATGAATTAGTATAAGAAGGGCACTGAGAACAATAACTGGCATCTAGTAACTTGTCACAATCATTACTATATGATAGAGCCCCCATTAACCAAAGAGCTTAGACAATGAGGTGACATTACCTTATTTTTGTGTTGAAAAGTCTCCAAACTACGTCAAGTGTCTAAAATTCATGAAAAATCCTTCAAACACATATTAATGTGCTTTCCAGGGCCAGTAAGGATAAAATGTTAAACATCAAGTTAAAATGTTGACACACAAGCCAGGTGCTGGTGGCTCATGCCTATAATGCTAGCTACTCAGGAGGCTGAGATCATAGAAGCACCGTTCAAAGTCAGCCAAGATTGAAAAAAGTCTGAGACTCTTATCTCTAATTAATCAGAAAAAAAGCCAAAAGTGCGAGTATGGCTCAACTGGTAGAGCATCAGCCTTGTGTGAAAATGCCAAGCTAATCACTGTATCTCATCTGAGTACCCTGGATATTATATATACTGGTATTAGAACTAGGGAAGGGAAAAGGAATATCAAAATCGAGAGACAACAGATAAAAGACAAACGACTCCAAAAGCAATACTTGCAAAATTGTTTGATGTAAACCAACTGAACAACTCATGGGGAGAGAGGGAAAGGGGGGGAGGGGGGAATGAGGGAGGAGGTAACAAATAGCACAAGAAATGTACCATGTCCTTATGTATGAAACTGTAACCCCTCTGTACATCACTGACAATAAATAATTTTTTTTTAAATGCCAAGCTAGAGCATGAGGTCTGGGGTTCAAGGTCCAGCTCTGGCACATGCACACACTAAATTTATACCAGATTCTTCCTGCTTGGCTCCAAGAATGCAAAGTTCTTAGCTATCAGCTGGGAAACTTTGGGCTTTCAGCTAGCCAGCTATACAAGAGGGGAAAAGGAGACCTGGCACCATCTTTCTCCCAGCTTGTCAATCATGCATTTGAGGTGATTTTGAAAGCAGCAAAATACAAAAATTAGAATAAATTATTATGGTTCTTTGGTCTTATCAGAGGGCTGTTCCTGAAGAAGCAGATGTCCAGGTGTGGAGATTCCAAATCACATGGACAATTTGTGGGATTTTTTCTTATTATGATGAAATATTCACAATGAGACGTACCATTTTGATCATTTAAAGTATATGATTTTGAGACATTAAGTGTATTTACATTGTTGGGTAACCAGCCAAGTTTTCATAGCCTCAAACTACAGCTCTATATCTGCTCAATACCAATTCCCTCTTCCTCCTCTCACCAACCCCCACAGCGACCTCATTCTGCTTTTTGTCTATGAATTTGACCATTCTAGATACTTCATTTAAGGGAAATCACCAAAGCAACTGCTTTTTAACGAAATCCCTTTTTTTCTTTAAAGTTTTTTTTTTATCCCTGTCTGTTCAAATTGAGTGCAAACAGCAATGGCAGTTAATTAAGGACTTCATTCTGTGGGTTTCAAATCCTTAAGGTGTACAACATGACTGTAATTAGGGAACAAAGACACACAGGCCTGATGGGGACCTCCATAGCAGTTCGCATATACACCTGAAAGGCTACAGTGCAGCCCTTGGGGTGGAGTGGGGTGGCATCTCCCCTCTGCCACAAAAGCACTGCTTGATATTGGAGACTCACTGTCTTTTCATGTCAGTTAAGCTCACAGGAGAGTGGAATAACTGATCCCAAAGCATGACCAACTTTGTATTGAAGCTGATTCTATTCTGCCTTGCAAGATGCTAAAAATGTCATAGTGCCTCTCGTGATTCTAATCTAGCAACAAAATATTTTGCATAATGAAAATGGAAGATGAGGAGGATGCTGATATTTTTTCCTAGGAAAAGAAACCAGGAACAAAAAGTAAAGAAAAAAAATTAACTGTCTTCGGATGTTGCTGGCAGTGAATTCAGATTTAATATTGTCATTTCTAATGACAACCACAAAAGTAGAGAGGAGTTTCATTGTACTCGCCAGAATGTTACACACATAGAGACACACAGACACACAGACACACACACACATTGTTCAAATTCAAGTTTCACAAAAGTGGTAATACTAAGACTATTCCGACTGAGAAGACAGAGGTAAAGAGTTACTAAAGAATAACTCTAATACCAAAATGTACACCATCTTCAAATTCCCAGGCCCAATTCTGTTAAGCACACCACACAATGTACCCAACCATGAGATGCTACAAACCACAAGGTTTATGTGGACCAGACAATCCTTAGCATTCATAGACATCCCAAGTGGTATCCATTTGTATAAGTCCATGCTTCTGGTCTGATAAGACTCTGGCTCTGGGAAGATGACCCAAATTCTTATGGGGGGAACATTTTCACACATGAATCACGCAAGAAAAATGGCAGCTGTTCCAGAATGTTGGCTGCCTGCCCCAGGAGCTGACACAAGAGGCTCAGTCTTCAGGGACCCACCTTCAGCATGGAATGTCATCAGGACAGCATGGCTAAATACTCCATCCATCTGACTTCCAGATTCAAGTGACAACTCCTGCATATTTTCCACTTTTCCCCAGACAGTGCAGCCTTTGCTTGAAAAATAGCTCTTATTGTTTAGAACCAAGTCAATTTTTATTGGATTAGATATTTCCAAAGCTGTGCTTTCCAAAGAACTTCATAAATACTGGCAGGAAAACAACATAGGAAATAACATAATGGTAACTTGATAAGTGTTTTATAACATATCTCTTCTACAATATGATGGAAAAAGGAAGATTTTATGGGTCAATTTCTATCAAATTTATGTCTGATACTAAAAGTTCTTCAGTCATGGAATTTTGGAGATGGAAGAAAACTTCAATATTAGTAATATTCATGTCCTCCAAAGGCTATGTGTTGAAGACTTGGTCACAGTCTGTGTAAGAGGCAGTAAAACCTTTAAGAGGTGGGGCCTAGTGGGAGGAATTTAGGTTACTAGGGGCAGGTCTTAGAAGGAATTCTAGCCCATCCTCTTCTTTTGTGAAACCATTTACTAAACTAAAAAAATCCTACTTTTAAATTGCTTATCTTAGGTATTTATCACAGTAACGGAAAACTAAACAATACTGACCCCCCCCCCCACTTTCTTGAGAATTCTTGGATAACGGTTATGCAATTGGTTTCAATTTCTATAGAATGAGGGAGAATTGCTTCTTCACAAAAGAGTAAACTAATTATGTAACCTTATACTAAGTTTTTAGTCTTCTTTTAATTTTCCCATCTATAAAAGAAGATACTTATTTTGTAAGACTATGTCAGAGTAAAGATTATTTATTTAAAACAGCAAATTTAGCCCTGCATAATGCCTTAGATCCACCTCTCCTTTTTTTTTTAAGATCTTCACTCAAATTTTCTGTTTGACCTTGTATTCTACTACAAACATTCTTAGCTTTTGCAACTTAGCTTTCTTTAAATTCAATGCTTTTACAAAGGAAGAAAGGATTAAAGGGAAGGGAAACAGATGGCTTAGAACCACCAGGTCCACCCAATTAAAAAAAGTTGATCTCTCTGAACCATCTTCCTAATAAATTTTCTTGTGTCAATTGGCCCTAAAAATGAGTATGAAAATCCTGAAGGTGCATTCTGATACGGCCTTTAAAGGTTCCTCCAGGTATTCCCCAAACCTCATTTTTGGCATTATGAGGAAAGTCTACAAAGACAGAATCACCCACAGGTAATTAAGAATATCCTCTTCCATAAAAGAGACACTATCAGCTAGGAGGTCTAGAACCCCCTATTTTCGTTCCTCCTTATAAACAAGCATCATTCATTTTGAAGGAGGTAGTCATTGAGTATATAGTATATGAACCTGGTAGCTGACAATCTCTAGATTTGAATTCTGGATCTGCTGCTGCTTCACTTCAACTTGTTTTTTTTACCTCTGAAATGAACATGGCAGTGTCTTTCATCCCCTCCTGGCCCCCAGAATTTTTATCCATATTTTCTAGAAGTGCTAGCTATGACAGGCACTCCTACTCAGGGATCTGCTAATTCCACCAGAAAACGACAAATTTGATTTCACCGCTGTATCCTCTGTTCAGAGCCAGGCACACACTTGGTATATAGTGGGTAACAGCTGAATGAACGAGTGAGTGAATGAATGGGCAACTATAAGCACTAGAGGTGATGTTGAGATTATAATCCTTGGAAAGACCTTTGAGAAGAGTCCATCTTTCCAAGTTCCAAAGATAAGTAAAAGCTATGGGCAAGAAGTTCATGTACAATGATCAGATGGTCAGGTGTGACTAAGGGCATCTAAAAATGGAATCAATGCAGAAAATGGTCATATAATAAGTTAATCTTCACTGTAAGAACAGGAGACAGAGCTGGAAGTCTGAAACATATGGGGAGTTGAACTTCCTACTCTGCTCAATCAGTTAGGGTGGGGGACAGTTTCTCAAAGCATTAGCCGGGAATAAACTCAGGCACAGGGGCTGGGAATATGGCCTAGTGGCAAAAGCGCTTGCCTTGTATACATGAAGCCCTGGGTTCGATTCCTCAGCACCACATATGTAGAAAATGGCCAGAAGTGGCTCTGTGGCTCAATGGTAGTGTGCTATCCTTGAGAAAAAGAAGCCAGGGACAGTGCTCAGGCCCTGAGTTCAAAGCCCAGGACTGGCCAAAAAAAACCAAACACACACACAAAAAAAACTCAGGCACAGTGGATACTTATGGATGGGGTCTTGACTGAACAACTACGAAGTAAGATTCCTTAGAATTGAAGAGATAATTGGTGAGCTGCTCATGGGTCTGCAAGAAACCTTGCCTGGCACAGGAATGCAAAGTTTTCCAACTTCGTCTAAAAGAAGTTCTTTCACATTCCACTACCTTGTAATGATGTCAGTAATAGGTTGAAGAGTTGGTGTTTGCCGAGATCTCACTGCCTTCCTGCTTCTGTGGGTCCTCATCCTCATCCTGAAGCTTGCCCTGTTGTAGACCAACTTCTTCATGACACAGAGGGCTAGGGTGGAGTTATGACACAAAAGCTCCCAGGAAATAGGCCATAGAGAAGGAAAGGTAAGGCCTACCTCAGGTAGTTGTTTGTGGTGCCCAGACAAGGATTGAGAGTTCTTTGTTCAAAAAAATAATAATAAAGGTTGTGTTTTCCTATTTCTTTTTTATAGCACTTATCACTACTGAAATTTAATGATTTTTATTATATCTGTGAATGGGGAAGAAAATATTTAAAGTCTCTACCACCAAACTGAAGAGGATCCAAGAGCAAAACTGCTTCTGCCTTACTCATTATTTCCTCCTCAGCCTTGAGTTTAGGTTTAGTCCTTGGTATGCACTCAACAATATCTGTTCACTACATTGGTATTGTACATTTGATTTCAAACTTCACTTTGGCTTTATGAAAATATACTGACTTGTTAAGTATATGCATTTGAATTCTGGGTTGTATTGGCACAAGAGACAGGATAAAGTGAAGTTCAAGAGACAGAGAAAGCTGCTGGATGGTTGGAGCCCTATATGTATGTCCCCAACTATTACTCCCAGAACCTGGGTTTTCTGATTTGTTACATTAGTATCCTCTATGTAAACCATTAGAAGGTGAGGTTTAAAAATTGTTCAGCATGCTGATCTTAAATATCACGTAAGAATTCCATAGGGAATTCTTCCAGTGATTAGTATTGATGATGAAACATGAAAGCTGTGTAAGCATTCAGAGATCCCAATTCCAGGAGAACTGGTTTTCAGCTTGCCCAGTACCAAGGTCATTCCCTTCATGCCACCTTTACCCACTGTCACTGCTCCAATACCTACGATCAGGCGTATGGCAGAATGGCTCAGCTACTCCATTTGAAGGAGCTGAGAATCAAACCCCATGCTACAGGCTAGTTCATACATCAAAATAAGTTATGTAGGTGCCTACGACAAATCAAACAGAGTAGGAACAAGAGCAAGGGACTACACGTTCATGCTGGTTGGGATTAAGGAGCCTTTAACAGTGAAGCTCTGAGGGAAGCTGTGGGCTGAGGGGCCAAGTCAAGGATGTGTCTCCCCATTAGGGCCTTGTAAGTAGTTCTTCAATCACAACATAAACAGGTGTCCCACAGACATGCTTGTTAGCCAGACAACAGCAACTAGGCAATAGGTACAAATAACCCAGCTCACATGAGCAAAAAAAAGCTCAGAATGGAGTAAGACCAGGGCCTATGCTCATAAGAACTACATTATAAATGTGCTTTTGATACATAAAGCTCTAAGCTGATAAATAAATACCCCTCAATACCAATACAGAGAGCTATTTGCAGTTGGAAGTAGGCCTCCGTTCTTGCTGCTAGTGGTATTTTATTTTTTCCAGATAGCTGACTTACTCCCTGTCTAGTCCTTCCAAAAGAAACGTTTGGCTTCCACACAGAGCCTCAATAACCCCTATGAAGAAGAGAAAGGGGCCCTCATATCACCAATCTCCAGCCCACTGTGAAGCTGAACCTGGGCCCCCAAAGATCAATTTCTTTTAGGAGGTACTTGTTTCTGAAGCATTTGTTTCACACATTATCCCCATGACCTACCAATAGTAGCAATCAAAGGATCTTCCCAGGTGTTCTTGTCTCGTTTATATTCCATTTCCTGTTGGAAAGGATACGTAGGTTTTGTCTAATGCCTCTGACTGAACAGCAAACCAGGACCCTAGTGAAGCAAGGAAGGCCAACTGGGGTAGATGGGTGGAATAGAGCATCTGGTGAAAAGGAAGGTGTTAAAACATTCCAGCAATGTTATTACTTCTCCTTGTGAATACAACAGAGATAGTGCACCTAGCTATCATACTGGACAGGTAACCCTCAAGGCCATGGTTGAGACCTTGGTACCACCTACAACCAACTGTGACCTTTTGCTAATTCTCTGAACACCCTTAAGTCCCTATGCACCTCATTGTTCATCCATGCTACCATACAGGGTGGTATGAATTCAAATAAAGCATGCAATATGCTTAGCAAGTACCCACACTTAGTAACCATAGATCAGCATAGCTGCAAAAGGAACCTGAATGGTTTACTGGCATGTCTCCTACTATCTGCCAAGCACTGGTACTGAGAGGCAGAAAGAGGCAGCAGAGACTTCATCTTTAGAGAGGCAGCCATAAAACAGAACATTTCAATGCAGCGAGATCCTGTCAAGGTACACAGGGGATAATATGCTATGTTGATTCTCAAGGCACTATGGTCAATAAGGTGGATGGGAGGATTTGTTCATTTTCTGTTTTCCCCTCAAGGTGGTTTACCAAGGTGGAACTCCATCTGTCTTATTCAGTGGTATGTCTAGTAGGAGGCCTAAGGTTGGAGAGGATTAAGTTTCCTTAAAGATTAAAGATGATGTAAAAGAGTTAGCCAAGTAAAGAACAGGGTTAAGGATAATCCAGCCAGAAGAAACTTGACAAACTAAGGTATAGAAAATGGAAAGAGATGATATATTTAGGGAATTAGAGGTAGGTTTTTGAAAAAAGTCGGTTATGACAATCCCAAGGTTTAGTATAACTAAGAGATTGTTTAACTCAATGGAAAGATTTTTAACTTTTTAAACTATTTTTCAATTCTAGAATTTCCAAGTCCCTTCAAATTCTGTCTACTGCTCTGACACATTATCCCATACTTTCCCTGTGATTTCTCTGTCTTCACTCTCAAGTTATCCTACTGTCTTTCGTTCCTATCATATGGATTCTTTAGTGTGCTTTGTTAGCTGACTACTGTTAATGGTAACTTTTGTGCCACTACATGCATGCATGCATGCATGCATGTATGTATGTATGTATGTATGTACACACATATGCATATATGTGAGTGCACAAGCATATATGAGTATATATGTGCATGTATATATTACATACACACATGCATATATATGTATATGTAGTATATACTTAACATTAGTAAGAATTTTCCTGTTTTTAAAGTGGGAGACTTTCATGCACTGGGATTTGAGGCATTTTCATGAAGTAGTTTTAGGTTTATGACTGTCAGGGTCTCAGAGTTTAACTCTACAAAAATTATTATGTTCTTGTTCTATGACTTGTGTTGCACATGACAAGACTCCTCATGGGTTATGAAGACTGCATGTTGATGCTTTAATTTTACACAGGTGAGCCCAGTAGCCCATGGTAGTAGAAAGAGCTTCATGCCACATGTCTTCTTTCATACTTAAGCCAGGCATTGCTCACTCAGTCTACTATAGGGAGATTTTTTTTGGTGGACTTCCAGTCACTGGGAAGCATACACGCAAATTTTGTTTAATTCCCTCTCTCTGATCATTGCTTGGGCATTGAGCTTGCCTTTCATTATAGGACCTGAAGAATTTTCTTTTAGTACATGAACAAGGTTCACTGTACATTTTACTTATTATTTGTACCAGCATCTCCTGTTAGTAGGGAAAATGTCCCGTAAGAGCTCATCTATCCACATGACCATTTACATATCTGTCTTTTCAATCAAGTTCTGAGTTCATGAAGGAGAAGAGCCCTTTCCTAACAAACTTATAGATTCTAGCTCTTCACAGTATCTAGACCAGAGTAAAAATCAATAAGAATTGGATCAATAAATGAATGCATGAATTACATGGCTTACTCTGTAATTTGAAAAGAGAATTAAAGGTCACAATCCAATTATCATCTGGAAAAAGATGATGTTAAAAATTCCTGAGAAGCCACCATGCTCTGTGGAATGCAAATCTAAATAATGAGCATAAAGCTCTCCTCTAGCCAGCTGGCTCACTGTTACTGACATTGCTCCCTTCTCTAAAGGTAAATACTGCTAAGTACTGCACTGGTGTGATAGAAATTCCAAGTCCAGGAGACCAAGGTCTTACAAGTAGCTTTGTCACCTTTTCTAAACACATAATCAATACTCTTCTGCATCAATCATTAGAGGCTGATCAATGACAGGTAGTTATTTTGTTGGTAGCAAAAGTGTTTGCACAATAACTATACATATTGGAAGCACCTAGCATGGTGCCTAGGACAAAACAGGCATTATCGTTTATTGAACTTTATTTCTTTTTCACTATATAGGAAAAATTCCATAAAAATGTGTTGGAAATCTCCTGCCTCCTAGGAAGTGTGCTTGGTGCCTGGGATGGAGAGGACTACTATGCAATCGCTTTTCTTTCCTTTATTATCAAATGCATACCCAGATTAAATTCAACAGTGGAAAAAAATGACAATAAATGTCCTTTGACTTAAGATGAAAGATACTCTCCTCATCTTAAAATGCCTCATAAAAGGATGGCTGGGAAAATAACTGCATCTAGTGTTATTTTGTAAAATATTCCCTCCTAGGACACAAAGACAACTGCAAGTGGATATATTAGCAGTTTAAAGGTCCTTTAATTTTCCTTTGTATCATTGCAATCTCAGAACTCAAGGTTGTGCTTGAACTGAAGTAGAAACTCAGTAAGTATGTCCATATTAGGAATGATACCTCCATAGTTTAAATGTGAGGAGCAGATCCATTACTAGGTAAGGTGTGTCTCATCATCCCATGTGGGGCGCACCGACTGGCCCCGCCTGTTCTCGCCCCGGAGGTGTGTGGCTGTTGCACCTTGGGAGTGAGGCCCTGAAGAGCCCCGCCTGCCTCAGTCCCTGGGGGCGTGCTTGTTTGCACCGCCTCCCAGAAGAGGGATCCCGGTTAGCCCCGCCTGCCTTCCAGGTCAGGAACTGGAAAGGCGGCTCTAGCCGGCCACGCCTCCCAGCCTTAAGACCATTTGCAGCAAGATGGCTGCCGGCAGTAACCTGGGGGCGGTCCTGCTAGTACTTAGGCTGCCCCTTAGGGAGGTCCCATGGCCTTCCGCCCTTGACTGACAGCTTGGACCACCAATCATAGCCCCTGGCTAGGTATGTTACACCCTCCTCTTCCTGCCATTGCCCATACTTAAGATCCGGTCCGCACCACTAAACTGAGCAGTCTTGAACTTCTCCCGAGTAGTCTGATTGTCCAACTGCGGGCGAAAGGCTGGGTTGGGCTGAGAGCGGGTGACTCGCGGCTCGTTACCTATTCTGGGTTCACCCTCGGCAGGATGCGCTTCCTCGCCTCTCCCGCTGGTTGGGAGAGGACCCGGGGTGCAGGGCCCCCTGCAATCCCACATGTCCTGAGGATTTCTTATGAACCAGGCAGGGTCTGTGTTTGATTTTGTGATGGAGATAGAGAAAGAAGGAGACAAGACCTACAAAGTTTTACCTTTAAGGAACTTTGGAGCTTAAGAATGGACAGGGTGCGAATGGTGAAAGGGGTGATTCTGATCCCATATATTGTATTCCTAAATTTCTTTGTTAAATGGCACCTCCTTTGTACAACTACATCAAGATAATAAAAAATAAAATGAAAAAAAAAGAATGGATAGGTATTTTTGGTATGGATAACTATAAGGAAATTTCTTTTATTTACTTATTTATTTTAAAATGTAATTTTATTGTCAAGGTGATGTACAGAGGAGCTATAGTCACATACTAAGGTAGTGAGTACATTTCTTGTCATACTTGTTACCCCATCCCTCGTTTTTCTCCCACCTTCCCTTCACCCAAGTCCTCCCCCATCCCCTGAGTTGAATAGTTAATTTCCAACATATTGTCTGGTGAGTATCACTGCTGCACTGGTTCACCCTTTATCCTTTTTCTCACCATTTTGATGTTTCCCTTCCCTTCCCTAATTCAGGTAAATGTATATACAATACCCAGGGTACCAAAATCAAATACAGTGACAACAGGGAATAAATCATAGGAAAGACAAATGAAATGAACAGGTATTTAAATTACCACATTATAATACAGAAAATATCAAGAAAAGACTACACAAAAGAACTATAGAAACTCCAAAGAGATAAAGACCACTTCCTGCAGAGGAAAGAGAAAGGAACCTGTGGACAATATGGAATTTACACTCAGACTTGAAAGAGAAGCTGGGCATAAGCAAAGAAAAAGGGTAATCCATGAAGAAAAAAAATAGGATATACAACAAGAAATAAAAATTTGGCAAGTGATATACATAGAAACTAAAACTACTACTACTACTAATAAGGCTTGAAAGGCAAGTTGAGCCAGAACACAGGGCTTTTGAATGTGTCCAGGCCATAGCATCTCTGTAGAATAGCCAAAGTTTAGCATATGGCAGGGCTTAATTAATGTTAAGCAACAACTCCATAGTGGGAATCTGTTTTCCACGTGCATATACAAAGCTACCACCTGCAGGCACAGGCAATTACAAATATCCAAATACGCCAACCTGAACCCAGCAAACACATCAAATGATCATCTAAAAGGTCATTCCACAAACAGCTCTGATCAGTCCTGGCTCAGGCTGAATCAAATCCTCTAAGTAAGATCCACTGGATGTAGTGTCAGGAAGGTCAGGAACAACCCTGTTTCACATCTTGAAGCATTTTCGCCATGTGGAACATTTTAGAAGAATAAGGGAACGAAAAGCAAAAGAAAAAAAGTCCTCCTCAAAAATAATGGAATTCCAAATAATTAAATGTTAAATGATTACAGGGTAAGCTGGGAATTTATTTTGGCCACCATCTCTTTCTAGTGATCTGAAATGTAGTTGATTTCAAAGATGAAACTGCCAAGATTAAAAATGGGAACTTTACACTTCTCTCCTTGCTCCCAATGTGAATGTGTGTGTGTGTGTGTGTGTGTGTGTGTGTGTGTGTGTGCCCAGCCCCCAACCCCTGCACCAACATGTACCTTTGTCGAGTTCACTTGAAATGTTCCATGATGAGGTAGGCTCTAACTCAGCAGTGACGGACAGCTCTGTTTCTGGAAAGAGAAAGAAGGGAGGGAGGAGACAAGGGCAGTAGTAAATACAATATAGTAACTTAGGACTGCTACAGGAGACTTGCAAAATGTCTGCCTTCAGAGAGCAGACAGTTCAGGACTAATTAAACTGAAATGGCCCAGTATCCATGCAGAGCAGCTTATACTTTCAAGATCCTCCAAATGAACAAACTATAAGACAGATCAGAAGACCTTTACTTGGAAACTCTAGCTTTGACAGTTGAAACTGAAAATAATATGACTGATCAAGGTATCTTGTATTCATAAACTGTTCTGTTAAATGGCAACTCCTTTGTGCAACTAGTTAAGAATAATAATAAAAAAGAATACAAATATTTGAACACAAAAACAAGCCAGCAGAAGCGATAACATATTAACAAACATATGCTCTTCTTTTTCTTGTTACAAGACAATTCTTGCACTAATATACCCCATCATCTTCCCATGGAAAAGATGAACAAAGCTTTCCTGCTGCTTTTATCTGTCGTGTTTGGTAGTAATAGGAGAAATTAATTTCTCCATGTTGTCACTTCAAGTCAAGATAAAAGAAAGATAAGTATTTGAATACAGAGAACTATTCAAGGTAACTAAACTTTAAAAAATGATAGTTTTCAAAATCACCACAATTCAAGCCAACGCACAAATTAATAATCTAAAACACATAATACATGATGAAGGTTCAAAACTTTTCAATAAGCTGCCATGACATCATATATTTTAATATAGTCATGTTATAATCCCCTTAGGATGTACCTACACACACACACATACACACACACACACACACACACACACACACACACACACCACATTATAGAACATAAGTGACAGAGGTGATTGGAGAGGACCCAGGTCATCAGCTTGATGGCACACAAGATGTCACCCTCCTACCACCCCTTCAATCAAGTGAAGATGTCATTCATCTATTATGGCTCTTTTTGCCTATTACACCTGACATCTGCTGTTGAGTCTTTTCAATACAATGTCTTCTAAGAGTTACTAAAAACAGATCTGAGTTGGAATCTAGGTTTGACTTTCATAAGTAAAAGAGCTTGGTCTATGTGCTTGGCTGCCAGCACACATTGCAGGAGCTCTTGTTGTCCTGTCTTGTACTCAAAGCTAGAAAACTGGATTTCTTTTCACCTCACCTCTGGTGTCACCTTTTCACAAATGTAAGCATACTTCCTATAGGTCCTTATTTATTGATAATGTCTGTCTGCCAAATAGCCATACACCCTTATATCCTTGTCCTTGCTAGGAACACGTTTACCCACTGAGACTGTAAAGTCTACTTTCATTCAGTCTACCTGCCATACTAGGCAGAGACAAAGGGTTATTTTGATTCTTCTGACTTTTTGGTATATCTGTTTCCCTGGTTTAGAAACAGGTGACAAGGCAAGTAGACAAATGACATTCTCTTCCATCCCCAGAAGTCCCAGATTCTTCTTTTGTCCTGAGTCAAAAAACAGCATAGACTGTTATTAGGGGGTCCTGAAAATACTTACTACAAATAGAAAAATACTTAATGCGATGCCATGGTAGGAGACAGTGCTTTTTAACAAACTCTGCTCATATAGACAGGTATTTCACACAGGTGACTGAGGGCTATTCTTGGGGGGCTTGCCACATGCAACTCCACTGCACTTCTGCCTGACTTCCCTTCTGCTGCCACCCACTCTGGCTCGTTCCATAATGAAGGCCCTTGCTCGTGAAGTGTTGGCTATGGTGGCTCCCCCTGGAAGAAGCTGGGTGGTGGTAGCTTATACCTGTAATTCTAGGAGGCTAAGACCTGAGGATGGAGGTTCAAAGCGAGTCTGGGTTGGAACATACATGAAACTCTTATCTCCAATTAACCAGCACAAACCCTGAAGTGGAGCTGTGGCTCTAGCAGTAAAGAGCCAGATTGAGTTTATAGTGCTAACAAACAGTGTTCAGGCCCTGAGTTTAAGCCTTGGTATTGGCAAGAAAAAAGAAGCAGCAGCACTCCTCCACCCAGACTTGAGGGAGCTGGGGAACAGAAGCACAGCAAGACTAGGTGGCTTTTGGACAAGAAGAAGGCAGGGGACATGGTGGGATTAAGACAGACTTTGACAGCATTTTCCTTCAGTGTTTTCATAGCTTCATCTTACTGCGGTTCACAGTTACACAGAAACATAGGTTTCATTTTACAGTATTCACTTGATAGAACATTAGCTATAGGTTACGTGGTTTTCCCAACCTGAATTTGAATTGTTGAATATAATTTGGGATGGATGACAAATGATTAGATCTTGGCACTGCTCACATGGAAATTGTTCCCCATATGTCCCTGGACACAAATTACCACTCAGTTCTTGGGCAAAGACAAAGATAATTTCCATATGCAAACTCATTAACTGATGGTGCTGATTCTGAGGAATTTTGGTCTTGGCCTCAGTGTTCATTTTTTCAGATAACCACATGATCAGCCTCTAGGGTAAAATGACAGTACAGATAAAAGATTTTAAAGTATGGATAATAACATCTAAAAAGTGCTATTTTTCCTCCCTTCCTTTCTTCCCTTCCTCCTTTCCTCCCCCCCTCCCTCCCTCCCTTTCTGGCTTTCATGTTTTTAGTGGTACTGGGGATTTAACTCAAGGTCTCATGACTTATTAGGAAAGCACTTGAGCTTTACCCTCAATATCTTCCTTTTAGTTTGCTTTACAGATAGAATATCAGGCTTTTGCCCAGCTGATCTCACTGCAATTCTCCTACCTCAGCCTCCCAAGTAGCTGGGGTTCAAACAAGGAATATGTAGTGGAAAGAAATATACAGCTAAATTAAGTGATCAATCTCTGCCATTTATGAAGTTTGTGATGATGATATCTTTTAACTTTTGTTGTTCTGTCCCTAAAATGAGGCAATAAAAGCCAACCTGACAGACTACAACACTGTTTTGCTGTGATCATTGTAGCAAAAGCATCCTGTACGCCTCCTCCAACTAGAGAGACAGAGTAGGCACGCTCTACATGGACATGCCTGGTTAGATGCTGTGTCTCTGTGTTTGAAATAAGACAATCACCATGCTTTAAAAAAATATTTCACATGCTTCCCTGATCCAAGACAATCATTTCATCTTATGAGATTTTCCTGAATTGGTCACCAATTCTCAAGGAACGTATGTTTATATGTGCTTTTATCCAATTTAAGCAAATCTAGTATGTTTTAGGAAATGTTGGCCCTTACCATTTTCAATCTCTGTAGGAGAGCAAACCTCTAAAGCTATTCTTCCCATTTGACCAACTGGAGCTATTATCTCTGCAGTTTTTCTGATGATTGACTTCTTCCAACTGGCTCTGCAAATCATATGGTTTGGATATTTAAGATAGAACAGTGAGAGTTTTATTTGGAAGGAAAGATGTGGGAAAAAGTCTTGAATCTTCTTCATTGATGAAAAGTCTATGCTAGAAAAAGATTACTGGTTCATCTCAGATGTTGGCAGATTAACTGGATCTGGAAGCTCTTCCAAGAAGCACCTAGTCATGACACATGCACATCCTGTATCTTTGATGCAACGATACAGGAGGTTACATAGGCACAGGGTACATTCATGAGATGCGTAGCAGTCCAGTGGCCACAAAAGCTGAGTGCAATAGAAACATATATTTGGGTGGGTCCTGACATCCTGGACTGGTTCAGCAAACTATGCTCTTTAAATCCATAGGATTTTTCATGGAAGTATCATTATAATCACACAGAGGAATGGAGGGTGTGAAAGTGAAGTGAGGCTTTTAAGCCTCCTTCAACAGGATCAACTCCACTAATAAAATCTCTATAACTGTGGTAAAAAAAAAATGCTCCATTCGCCTCCCTTCATAGATTAAGAGGAGGCTCACAAACGTCAAAAGGATTTTGTCGAAATCCTAGTCATTCTAAGATAGAAATTGGCTTAGGAAAGAGAGATGCCCACCTCTCATTGAGCTCTATATCCTCTGTCCACACCTCTAAGATGTGATGTTATCCTCAGAGCTGAATCCTGAGAGATAATCAAGGAATTTCTGAGCAGCCAGAGTGGCGCACATAAAAAGGGGATGCTTTCCTCAGTGTGTCAACTTCAGGAGAACCAACAAACAAGCGCATTGATGCGGATGATTTGGTGACTTCTGGTACACAGTGCTAGTACTAGCCCAGATCACCTTATTTCCTCCTTTGAACAAAACAAGATTTTCTACTGGTGAACAATGAGCTGACAGAAGGGGTCCTGTCAACACACTAAAGACAGTATACAGTAGTCTGGCTTCATCTATCCTAATCATGTATCTGCATTTGTCTCAAAAGACATCTCTCTCTCTCTCTCTCTCTCTCTCACACACACACACACACACACACACACACACACACACACACACACACACACACACACACACACACACACACACACACCAGTCCTGGGCCTTAAATTCAGGGCCTGAGCACTGTCCCTGGCTTCTTTTTTGCTCAAGGCTACCACTCTGCCACTTGAGCCACAGTACCACTTCTGGCCATTTTCTATATATGTGGTGCTGAAAAAAATCAAACCCAGGGCTTCATGTCTTGACACTAGGCCATATTCCCAGACCTCTCTCTCTTTTCCTTTATGATTTTAGTACTAGGGACTGGATTCAGGACCTTCTACTTGAGCCCTAGTCCTTTTCTTTTATCAGTTATGGTCATGTTCTTTTTCTGGAGCTGGCCTCAAATCACAATCCTATTTCTGTCTCGAAAGTAGCTGGGATTATGGGTATACACCATCTGTCTGGCTTCTGTTTCTACTAGAAACAGGAAATATTTCTCTCAATTTTAAGTATATAAGTCTAAGGCCTTATATACTTCCTAAATAGATTCTTCAACCAAGTCTGAATCTTTTTTTTTTTATGTTTTCTTGCTTGCTTATTTATTTATTTATTTTTACTGCAGTTTGAACTCAGGACCTGGGAGCTGTACCCTACCTTCTGCTCAAAGGTTAGGGCTCTACCGCCTGAGCCACAGTTCCATTTCTTACTTATTGGTTAATTGGAAATAAGGATCTCACAAAGTTTCCTTCCCAGGCTGGCTTTGAACCCCAGTCCTCATAGCTCAGCCTTCTGTGTAGCTAGGTTACAGGCATGAGCCACTGATGCTTAGCTTTTTGGCTTTTTATCTCTCTAGCAATGCAAACATCTGCCAGGAATGCAGAGTTACTCTAATATGCTTATAAGATTCTAAATGTTCAGACTCTTTCTAATTTGCCCTTTGCCCCTACAAGAGAGAAAATAATCATATTCAACATAGTGACACAGAAAGATTAAATGATTTCAATTTCAGTCTGCTTAGATAAATATGAGATACAAAACACAATATGTAAAACAACTTTTGTAGTGGAGTGCTGGTGGCTCACTTCTGTAATCCTAGCTATGCAGGAGGATGAGATCTGAGAATCACAGTTTGAAGCAAGCCTTTCCAGGAAAGTCCATGAGATTCTTATCTACAATTAACCACCAAAAAAGCTGGAAGTGGAGCTACTGTTCTAGTGGAAGAGTGCTGGACTTGAACAAAAAAATTCAGAAACAGCTCCCAGGCCCTGAGTTAGAGCTCTAGGAACAGCACCAAAACAACAACAACAACAAAAAAAGATTTTGTGGTGGGGGATGGCAGCATTGGAGTTCTAGTCCAAAGACTTAAGTATGATAAGTGTTGTACCACTGAGTTACACCTGCAACTCCTAAAACAGAAAGTTTTGTTTCATTTGACACTGGGTGTTGCTATATTGCTAAGGCTGACCTCAAATTTATGATCTTCCTGCCTCTGCCTTCCAAATGCTGGGAAAGTCAAATGTTTTGGAGCACAAATTCCATTTCCTTGAAAGACTGAAATACTTATCTCAGGGAAATCTTTCTCATGTTAGAACTTCAAACAATAGACTACTTCTACTTCACCCAATGTTTAAATCACAGAAGAGCAAACATGAAATTTGGCAGACAATAAACCAACGAATTAAGTGATATTCAGTTTATTGCTAAATAAAAAAAGAACAATCGAATTAACCTAATTTTCTAATGATGTTTCTTTGGGCACGAATAAAATATTTCACTTTCATTCTGAATAGACAGTAATCATCTTGAGAGCCAGAATCCCATCTCATGTAACCTTTGTGTCCCACCAAACTTTTAGACAATCATAGAGTACAGCAGTAGGAAGAAAAGACAGTAGACAGATGAGTAAAGTCAGTTTTGAGTGAACATATTCAAATCCTGGCTTTGCCACTTTCTAGATACGGCATTGAGAGAATTACTTCAGACCTCTAGCCCTTAGTTCCACATTCATGAAGGGGGCATAATAGTAATGACTTTGCAGAACTGTTTAAGAGGCACAATTCGTGCTGTGTATGAAGACTTGAAGTGCAGCAGCGAACAAAGTAGCCTTTATCATTGTTGAGGAAAGACTTTATTTTTTTAAACTAATCTCAGCTATACTCTGAAGTCTGTTTAATGCAGTGATTCCCAGATCTAGCTGGCAACAAGTCCAACAAACACTCCATCTGTAAACTGTTCAAGCTCCCTAGACAATGTCTATATCACTTATTACCTAGTGTACCCTACATGTTATTGTGGTAGCAAAACTGAAAATAATGACATACCTTCAAAAAAAATAGAAACCAAAACACAAGTAGTGTTAAATAAACTGAGAAGTTTAATAATGTGATCTAAGAATCTAGGGGAAAGGGAATTAGCAGACTATGTGGGGAGGAACCTCAATATCCAGTAGATCAATGAATATTAACCAAAGAAAGAACAGATAACTTTGGAATGTTTTTCAAATCCATGTTGGTGTTCAGTTTAAAGAGTCTCTTAATTGGTTGGCCATCTATTTAATCAGATGGCTTTCTTTTTTCAGTACTGGGGTTTGAACTCATGGCTTTGTGTTTGCTAGGCATTTGCTCTGCCGTTGAGCCATGCCTCCAGCCCTAATCAGATGGGTTCTATGATGGAAAATTATGATCCTGTGAAAAGCCACGCAGCATTGTCTTAACCATTATCTGAGTTATGCAGGAGCTCAATGTTTCACTAAGTAGACAAACTGTGCACACTCTAAACACGTGTAGCAATCCTACTCCAAGGCACAGAAGGCGAGAGAAAGAAACCTCGATACATACAGCCTGGATTCCCAGCCACTTGAAGCATTTCCAAAGAGAAGCCCACTTTGGATGCAGTTGAGACAGCTATTAAGATTCCAAGCACCTTCCAGTAATACAAGTACCTATTTAGTATTTAGGTAGCACTTTTCCTTTCAAGAAAGTCAGTACACAGAACAGGCATTATTAGCTCATGACTCCACATGGGAAGGATCAAGGCCTGAGATAATCAGACCCTGGCTGGATTTGAAGAAACCCAGACTCAGGCAGGGAACTTGCCTAAGATCCTTTGACATGTCATCAGCTGCCAGATCATAGCCACGACCTCCCTCACCCAGTCCTGCCTCCCTCCATTCAGGCTCTCTACTACACTACTCAGTCCCTTAACCAGTTTTAGGATTGCTTTAGTTTTCCATCACTCCTTCAAGCACACTGTTAATTCAGTCATTTCAAAGTTTCAAAGTGTGAGGAGTAAAAGGGAAGGTGGTACTATTTTCCAAGGGGGGAAAAAACCTATTGAAAGTCTAATTTGTACCTTCTGGCTGTCCTTGCAAATCAAGTGTTTAAAATAAAAGATTGAGGGCCTCTTGGATTAATGAAAATTATTTTAATCAGAGACATAAATGTAGGGGGATTAGTATTATCCTGCAAAATATAGTAAGATGGCTTTCCTTCAGCCATATTAGCCTGGGCATGTAGAATGTAGATGGCTGGCAAATTTCAAAGGTTTAATTTCCTTCAAATTGTTCCAGTTTAAAATGCTTCATCTGTCTGGACTGGGTTTCCTGTGCCATGTCATTATTGATAGCCTGGGGAGATCAATAATTAAAATTAAATAGAGGGAAACATTAAGCAAAACAGAAGTTGAGACCAGAATTCCTTCCTACAGCTGTAGCTTAATCTCTCGTTTCTTCTAAAAGTCCCATAGTTTTTAATCTATTCTTCCCTTAAGACTCTTTGTAAGTGGCCTGCAATTCTTGAGTGTTTCCCCCTAAGATTGAATGCTTGTTGAGGCTAGGGACAAGGTTGAATTTATCTCTATATTACTCAGAACATCCACTGATATTCTCATTAAGCACATGATCAGCACCCAACAAATGTTTTCTGAATGCAAAGGTGATAAACTAGCTGCATTCTTTATCTATCATCACATTTATTCTTCCAAAGTAGTATGGGAGATTGTAAAATTAACCTTAGGCAAGTTTTATGTGTCTGGAGTTCTTTAAATCCAACCAGCATATGATTATCATAGACCTTGATCTTTCCTGCCTGGAGTCATAAGCTAATAATACTTGTTGCATGTACCAACCCAAAGTGCTGCCTAAATACCAGATACATGTACAACTTATTCCCCTGTATTCCCACATCTTTTTGCCTCTATGCCAATGAAGGGATGGAGTTATTTTTCCACCATCAGGTCTGGTGTGACCTTGTGACTTGCTTTGATTCCAAGAGTATAGAAGATTATTCGGCCCAGAGTTACCCAAATATTAATTTACAACAAAACAAATGCTTGTTTGTTTTAGCCATTACATTTTGTATGGCTTATTACATAAAATCCATTGTGAGTAATACATACTCATTTGTAGATAAGAACACTAAGGTCCAATGTTCTCATGAATTCTGAAATAAGATTGAGAAACTAAAGGCAAAAAAACAAAACAAATGGAGGAAGCATTTCTTCTTATTAATATGAAAATCATAAAGAGAACTGTGCACTCTAGCAAGTTGTCCCAATCTGATGGGTCCATGTGTTGGAAGCACTTTGATCAAATTTAAGAAAGCCAAAGGCACACAACTGAAGATCTAGAAAAACTAGTATTTTCACATACACAAATAAATAACTTAACCAATAACAGTTCCTATTCAAATTTGGTTATTTGGTCCTTCCCTCACCCAGTATACTTTTGTTCATAAAATATAATTTTTCCAAGTAATTAATTTTGAATCTTGTAGAAAAAAATGTTGAGTTAATTCCTAGATGATGAGATGAAATTCAGTTCTACATGCGTCTTAAGCCAACCAGGTGTAGGGGAGAGGGGGTGGGTAGAGAGGGAGGCCTGGGAACTTCTCACAAAAATGTAAGACCATGCTTCGGATGTGTCCAAGAGTCACTGGCCTGTGAAAAGGGAGGGCCCCTCCTGTTCCCAGAGCTGTCAAACATCAGCATTTTAGGAGACCTTTCTAGTTAACTGCAGTGAACAGGAACGGCCAATGCTACTGTGCACATGATGAATGGGGTGAGCTGTTTGCTCATGTGTCACCTATCAAGGTGGGCAACTTGATCTCTAGCGGATGAGACAATGTTCTTAGTAGTTGCTCTGCTCACAGAAAATGTATACTCTCCCCCATGTGGAATTCAGTCATGCATTTTCAGTCAGTGATGACCAAGGTATTTGGGGAAATGTACTGTAGATGGTAGAACCACTCAGGACAGTAAAGCAGCATGGTAGGTTCTATTTTTATGCTTCTCCTGAATTCACAGTCATGATTTCACTGTGAGATCATCCACTATGAAGATGCCCGCTTCTACAGGTCTCTCCT
Organism: Perognathus longimembris pacificus; assembly: GCF_023159225.1. Classification (NCBI taxonomy): domain Eukaryota; kingdom Metazoa; phylum Chordata; class Mammalia; order Rodentia; family Heteromyidae; genus Perognathus; species Perognathus longimembris. The sequence goes on along the minus strand of NC_063167.1, from coordinate 44,209,808 downwards.
GATGAGCCTTCTATGCTGCCTATATATTTTCTGATCCTCTGCACTAGCTTCCACATCAAGCAAGTATACCGTCAGCATGTGGGAGACATTTATTTAACCATTTTATGGTACAACAGGCTTTTAAATGTGTGACACAAAAACCTAAAAGCTTTAAAAAAGAAGGATGATTAACTAGACTACATCAAAAAATATTGTTCAAGGGGAAAAAGCAAAAATAAAGACATCTGACAAACTAGGAACAAAAAATGATGTGCTTAATAAATAGCAAGCTAACAAACAAATGAATGAAAAGCTCCTTTTTATTGGCAAGAAAAAAAACATGAATGAAATTGATAAGTGGGAAAGAATATAAATCTGTCAATCAACAATTTATAGGTAAGGAAATATGAGTAGGCTTTCAAAGTATGAAAACATGTTAAGTTCACAATAAGAATTATAAACTAAAATTTCAGTAAAATGTATTTTCCCCAATTGGAATGAAAATATTTTTTAAAAAGGATAACTCTTTTGAGAAGGATATGAGTAAACAGTACACATATTGGTAGGAGTAAAAATTGATGCAATTTGACAATAGCTATGAAAAATTCAAATGCAAACATTGTATAAACAACAACTTCACTACTAGAAAATGAATGCCATAGATATCCTTTAACATGAATGAAATGGTATAAGATTTTAGCACTGGTATTGTTTATAATAATAAAAAAGGACTGAAAACAATAGAGGTCTGGTAAAATGGGTTATGGTGATTCAAACTCTGCAGTCAAATAAATTGCAACTTTATAAAGGATGAGTAAACTCTACATGTATTGATTTGAAACAATAACTAAGCCAAATAAATCCTCCAGTTAAAAAGGAACAGCACAGTATTTTTATAATATTATTTAGAAAAAAATAACCATTGTTAAAAAGTTGTGTTTATGCCTGTATGCTCTTCTATTTAACAGATGGGTCCATGTATATGTATAGATACACATTTTACATGAGTAAAATAAGTAGGTAGGTAGATGAAATATGCATAAAAGAGTTTTGCAAAAAATTGAGAACAGTGTCTTCATCTAAGAATGGGAATTACTTCTGGGAAAGGTATGAGAATGATACTTTTCACTGTGTATCCTTTTGTATGTTTAAGTTTTTATACCATGTGCAGAATGGAGGAAATAAAGTGAAATTCCTAAGTGCTTCTTAGGTATGATGGGGCACCTGAGGAAGAGCATTTCATAAGACTTTGTAGGGAGAAAACTGAAATGATCTGCAAATGTTTGTAGCAGATATTGAGACCCTTGAATGAGTTTGGAAAGATTAGTAGAAATTACATAGGCAGAAAAAAAACGTTTTCTTTTCTGTCCTGGCAACTATGTGATGTGTCCTGGCAAATATGTAATGTACCATAAATGGTACATTATATATTGCTGCTGACACTATATTTTTGTAATGGTACTGGAGCTTGAACCCAGGGTCTCATACACTCACTCAATGTGTGTGTGTGTGTGTGTGTATGCATGTGCACACACTCACGCGCATGTGCATGTGTGTGCTGGTCTTGGGATTGAACTCAGGGCCTGGGCCATGTTTCTGAGTTTCGTTTTGCTCAAGGCTAGAGCTCTACTATTTGAGCCACAGTGCCACTTCCGTTTTTTGTTTTGTTTTGTTTTTCTGAGTAGTTTACTACTAGGAGATAATAGGTGTATAGATTTTCTCGCCCTGGCTAGCTTCAAACCACAATCCTCAGATCTCATCCTCCTGAGTAATTAGGATTACAGGTGGGAATCATTAGCAACCAGTTCACTTAGCACTCTGCACATGAGCCATACCTCTTCATTTTTGCTTACTTTGAGAAAGCAAAGTTACTTGTTTTCTGTGGTACTGGGGATTGAGCCCAGGGCCTGGTGTTCATACATACTCTATAACTTGAACTACACGCTCATCTTCAGCTGCTGATACTTGTGGAATCTATGTGACTGGTAAGTGAAGAGCCAGACTTTGAAGTCAGGCCCCACTTTACCACGCAAACCCCACTTTACCGCGTGAACCTGAGATAAGCAGGCCCTGTGAGCAAACTCAGGACAAGCTTATTAGGGCCCAGCCAGTCGAGAACTCTAACCACTGGGAATGCTTAACTCTAACTGCCCCCAGAGTGCCTTGAGCCCTGAGCCAATCAGATTTGTAACTGTGTCCTAATCTTGCTTGCTTGAACACCTGATGGCTGTAACTTTGTTTTTTTGCCTTTATAAACCCCGTGCAATCGCAGCTCGGAGCTTCCTCCTAACCTCCGCTGTGTTGGTGGGTAGGACGAGGCCCGAGTTGCAGCTCGCCTGAATAAAGCCTTGCTTTTGCATTTCGGAATGTCTGAGTCTCAGTGGCCTTCTTGGTGGTCATTTTGCGACTTGGCATAACAGTAAGTAGAGGAGAACATGGGTAGATGGTTGTAAAGCACATTATTTGTGTTCCCAAAAATTTGTTCAAGTATTATTCCTGCTTTAGTAATGACAAAACCAAGGATTAAAAAATAACGTTCCAAATGTCACTGCTAAAAAGGAGTCACATAAGACAGGTTCATGGTTCTTTCTCCTGCACTACAATGGCTTCTAGCGAAGCCAACATTAATTAAAGCTTTTTTATTAGAATGTGTTTGTGGTCCCATCCCTTTAAGTACAAATACCCTTAGCAGAAGGCTGCATGATAAAATTCACACAGGTGCTTGCTGCATTCTCTGCCACTTAACGTATTATTAATGCATTGTACACTACTACAGTGTCTGAGGTGCTCATCATGAAACAATGTGACATCATTCCACATACTTATATGGAAAATAGGCGAAGTAAGGAGTGATCACTTGGCTTCAACTTTACAAAAGGAACCATGCAGTCTGCTTTCTGGCAACACAGATGATCTCAAAAAGGTTGTAAACTATGAGTACACAGTTCTTCAATGTTTTGAGAGGCTAAAGTAGAAGTCATGGAGCCCATAAAGCTCATGTATATCAATTGTAAAGAAACCTCACCAATCCTCTACTAAAACAGGGCTTTATTTTACACCCAGTTTTCTCATACCTTTCAGCTCTGAGTGCCTTATGAAAATGCCAACAAAGTGAATTATCTTCTGTGTGTGTGTGTGTGTGTGTGTGTGTGTGTGTGTGTGTGTGAAAGAGAGGAAGTAAGTCTGGGTTTTACCTTTTCTTCTATAAACACATGACATGTCCTTGGGAGAGTAATATACAAGGAACTAGGTTTTCAAACACACAGTTGAGGAGATAGGAGAAAGAACCATTGGAATACTTTTCCTTGACAAAATTACAACTTCCCTTCTCAGGAAAAGAGGTTTGAGATTTTTGGTTTTAGGAGTAAAAGGGTTCATAATAAAACCATAAAGTCTCCTTGGATGTCAAAAGAGCTCATAAAGAAAAGACATTTAACCAATGAGGCATGTAAATCAGAAACAAGTAGAATTCTTTCAGCTGCTTGGGAACTTTCAGAGGCAGCACTAGTATTTGCAAGGCATTCAATTCATTCTCCTAAGGGCAAATGTGGAAACTGGCAATTTAGCTTGGCCTTAGAGTCAATGAATTACACGATAGGGTGGGGTAGAGTGTAGCACTCCCTAGACTTTCATGTCTAAAGACCTAAGTTCAAAGTGCTCCTTAAAGCTGCAGCCAAAATATACTCCCACCTCAGCCTGACCTTCTTGGGCAAGACTTTAGATGTGTTTAATTCAACAATGGAAAAGGCTTAGGTTCCAACTGATGCCTCTAGTGGGTCCCATGACTGTTCCATTTCTAGGCATTCAAATTGATTTTAAGAAAAAATAGCCCTTGTCCATGCTGGGTGCTGGAAGGACCATAAAGAAGGCACAGCGGAGTAAGCAGTCCCTTAGTTCTCCTAAGGCAGTGAAGAGAGAAAATCAAAACAGAGACAATTTACCATGATATAATACAAATCTTAACCTGAATAAAATGAAGTACCACAGATATTAAAAGGCAGGTAGGGAAGAAATGAGGGTCAGGAACATGTCAGAGGCCTCCTATATCCAAATGTCTGCTTTTTCCTATGGACATTACTGTAAAGGAGAAATGCTAAAGCAATGGGAAAGACAGGAGAATTTTTACTCCTCATATCCCAGTAGGTAGACTGCAGTCCAGAATTGGCTGATACACATGATAAGTTGTAAGAAACTGTAAGAAACAGTTGAAGGGACCCAGAATATCTGACCACAGCAAAGGAAGGTTAATAAATGACTGATGGTAGCCTTCTTGTATATGACATGTGACAGACAGAAAGGGGATATTATTTACCCCATGACATTATGCAGAGCAGAATTAAGATGGATGAATTAAAAGGAAGCTTATACAAATTACATAAGTCACACCAAATCATGAAGAAGACAATTTTACAATTATGTCCCAAAATATAATGGACCAATCAATAACTACCCAAAACAAGTGTTCACTGACAGCCTTCTATTTTCAGATTCGAATTCATTATTTTTATGTCAATTTACACATCCCATCTTCATAATAAGATTCATATTATATCCTTTGTTATTCAAACTTTACAAATGAAAACAAACCAATAAGTCAGGGAAGAGTGGCTCATGCCTGTAATCCTAGCTACTTTGGAGTTGGAGATCTGAGGATCATGGTTCAAAGCCAACCCTAGGCAGGAAACTCTGTGAGACTCTTCTCTCCTATGAACTACTCAAAAAGCCATAAGTGGTGCTGTGGCTCAAGTGGTAGAGTGCTCACCTTGAGCAAAAGAAGCTCAGGGACAGTGTCTAGGCCTAGAGCTCAAGCCCAGAATTGGCAACAAACAAACAAACAAACAAACAAAAACCCTGAGCCCAGTGCCAGTGGCTTACACTTGTAATCCTAGTTACTGAGGAGGCTGAGATCTGAGGATTGCGATTCGAAGCCAGCATGGGCAGGAAACTGTGAGACTTCAATTAAGCACTAAATAAATAAATAAATAAATAAGCTGGAAGTAGAGCTGCTGCTCAAGTGGTAGAACACTAGCTTTGAGCAACAAACTCAGGGATAGCTCCCAGGCCCTGAGTTCAAGACTCAAGACGAGCATAAAAAAAAAATAAAGAAGATTCTGAGGCTCTGAGAGACTAAATACTTTATTTAAATCTACATGTCTAAGGCTTCAAAGCTAATCCATTCTCTTTGCAATTATATTATACAATTACAAAAAGAGTTTGACCTGTGAGCCCAGATACTGAAGAGGTGGAGGCAAGAGGATTTAGATTAGCCTGGGGAAAAAAAAAAACTACAAGACCATAGCTGAAAAATAAAGCAAAGCAAAAACAGTTGGGGATTGTGGCTCAGGTGGTATATCATCTACCTAGCAAGCTCTAAGTCTAATTCTCAGGACTGCCCCAAGTTTAAGTTCTTTAAACACACACACACACACACACACACACACACACACGAAGAACCAAGTAGAAAAATAAGGAAGACTGGAAAAATTGGAGCCCTTGCTCAATGTTTGTGAGAATGTAAAATGGTGAAGTAGTGGAACCACTGTAAAAATCAGTATGTCAATCCCAGAAAAAAAGTCAAACATAAAAGTACCATACAGCCCAACAGTTTCACTTCCAAAATTGTTTTAAAGTATATGTAAGAGTTGAAAGCAGGGATTCAATGACGGACACCATGGCTTGACAAAATGTGAAAGTAAGCCAAATGTATATTGATAGATGGAAGTATAGACAAGGTATAATATACTCATACAATAGTTTATTTTTCAGCCTTAAAAAAGAATGGAATGCTCTCAGATAAATGAACCTTGAAGATAAGCCAATCATAAAAACACAAATATTCAAGGATTCCGCTTAGATGAGGTACCGGAGTCACCAAATTCTTTGGGTCAAAAAAGTAGAATGAGTTGAGCATGGAGTAACTATAATCCTAGCTACTCAGGAGGCTGAGATCTGCAAATCATGGCTCCAAACCAGTTTGAGCAGACAACCCCAGGTAACTTTTTTTTTTTTTTGGCCAGTCCTGGGCCTTGGACTCAGGGCCTGAGCACTGTCCCTGGCTTCTTCCCGCTCAAGGCTAGCACTCTGCCACTTGAGCCACAGCGCCGCTTCTGGCCGTTTTCTGTATATGTGGTGCTGGGGAATCGAACCTAGGGCCTCATGTATCCGAGGCAAGCACTCTTGCCACTAGGCTATATCCCCAGCCCCCCCCAGGTAACTCTTAACTAACCAGCAAAAGTCTGGTTTAGGAGGCATGGATATTGGAAAATGCTGAGCAAGAGGCTCTGAGATTCCAGCTCCACTAATGTCACTAAATTTTATACCCAAAATGAATAAAATGATAAATGTATGTAAAGTCTATTTAACCATTTTTTTTTAAACAGAGTGAGCGTCTAGTGGCTATAAGCAGCCATCCATATGTCAGAGGTATGGGGGGAGGGATTATTATTCCGGGAAGTGGCTGGGTTAAATGAACTCTGAGAACTCTTCCAACTCTAAATTTGTATGACAAGATAAGCACTTCATCAATTACAGGAGTAAAAAAGAAATGTTTTATTTTTCCATAAAAATACAGACTACCTTTTATCCTGGAGCTTCCCAGCCTGGCCCCTGAGACAGCTGGGACCTGGAGTTGATTTACAATCAGATTCTCTCATTGTTTGTAAAGCACATTACCAGAAAACCATTTCCAGCTCCACTTTAATGAGGACCAATTTGTTATTTCGTTTTTGGAACCCCCTGGCTTCCATTGTTATAGAAAAGATACAAGAAAAGAAAATCTAGGTCTTGCAGTTCAAGAATTAATGAAGGCCCTGAAACAATTATGCCTTAAATATACAGAGGTCTCCCTAATGTAAATAGACTATATTTCACAGCAAATCTTCTTAGAACAAGGGATCCATTTCAGCATGACAGAGCGGGCAATGTAGCAGGGCTATAGTCTGTACTCAATTTGTGATTTTTACTTCCGTTGACGTTGACTAATGTACAAATGGCCCAGCTTAAAGGATCTGGAAAACACTAAGTCACAGTGTGAAATATATGCTAATATAGCACAATTTATATAAAAATAGAAGAATGTAAATAGCTAACTGAAGCCAGAGGTACTCACTCCAGCCAAGTGGGACTGAGGAACACCGAGAATGCAAAAAGAATGTTATTCTCTGGGAATATGATCCTTGGGTTTTCCTGCCACTTACATGCAATGATGAATTAAAACTGAATTTCTGCTGGGAGCTGGTGGTTCAGGTCTGTAATCTTAGTTACTCAGAAGGTTGAGTTCTGAGGGTCACAATTAGAACCCAGCCCAAGCAGACAAATCTGAGAGACTCTTATTTCAAATTAACCAACAAAAAGCTAAAAAGTAGAGCTGTGGCTCAAGTGGTAGAATGCCATCCTTGAGCAAAAAGTCTAAGGGATGGTGCCTACGCTTTGAGTTCAACACCCAGTATCGGTACATATATGCACATATGTGCGTGTGCATGCATACATACACACACACACACACACAGAGTTTCTGTTGCTTTTGGAAAGCACATGAGTGTCTCTGCATGACTGATTAGAATGATGAAGTAAACTAAACTAAGTCAGTATGATACAAAGGCAAAGATTCTATGTTTCTGGGGCTGAGGAGCTCACAAACAGTCCCATGGGGAAAAGATGAGAGCATATAGCCCTTGGGGAAAAGCAAAGCATAGTCAGGTGGCATAACCAAGTAGAGAAGGAATAGTTAGAAATAACTGTTGTTTGGTGAGTGATTTGGGGTGGCCAAAGAAGGTGGCCTGATTCTCACTCATTATTTCATCTACCTCTTACAACATAGGTTAAAGAAAGTACAACACTGGAAATAAGTCAGTCATTAAATCCATTGCAATCATTCTATAGCAAAGCCATGGCTGTGGCATCTGCTAGCCATTCGCAGTCAGTGAGCGTCTAGTGCCTTCTACAGGTTCTGACTGCTTGAAGCTGTAACAATACTCAAGAGAAAAGAAGACAGAAGTAGAAACCATAGAATAGCCATTGATGGATTCTGGGTAACTGAGGCAGAATCTCTTAGACTAAATGTGATGAGTGAAGTTGAAAATTACAAACAAAATTTTGGTGTCATGTCTGAAAGGCTCATACCTTACTTACCACTTTCCATGGCACAATCTACTCATCACATACTTCTCCAAGAACTTCCCATGTAGAACCTTCCTTTGGCATCTCCGGCACAGGTGAAAAACTTACATCTTTAGTAGAACATGTAAATTCTTTATAATCTTGTCACTCACATTCCAGACTTGGTAATTACAGCTGCTCTACACACTCTGCTCTTTCACTTGGTGATTATCTTTATTGGGATTACCCACATATCTTCCCTATCTAGCTTTAGCATCCCAAGGGCAGGGATCTTGCCCTTCTAAATAGCCAGTGCTTACTTCCCTCCATGGCTGGCAATAAACAAGAAATGATTGATTGCACCTTTCTGAAGGTCTTATAAAATGCCACTTAACAGGTAACTTCTCAGTAGCAGTAATTTGGAGGTTCCCATCAACACTAGATTGGATGAACAAATTATCTGACACAACAGTGTCCAAGATAGGAATGACCACTGCTTTGGAGAGACAAAGACTGGTGTGTTGAAGTTCTCAGTCTTTAGAAAAACAGAAAAGGCTTCACTCAAAAAAGCTTTTTGTATGCACTTTTCACAAGCTAAGTTATCAGATTTGGACTAGACACAACAAATCAAGAGCGACAAAGGAGATGGAGGTAGATAAACTAGAAACTACTTCTAATGCAGAGAACAAATTCAATGATTCAGAATGCTTAACAGCTTAGACAAAAGGTTTAATGGAGTCTGCAATCAGTCTAGGTTTCAACAGACCCTTGGTGGATGGGTACCAGGGCCTAGATGGCAGCAGCATCCAGAAACTAACAGTGTCCTGAGGGCAGCCCTCTCTAGAATGTCAGAGGTGTGGGTAATCTATTAAGAAAGATTCTCGCTAGACAGCAGGCCATTTGGAATTTGGAATTTGATGGGCATTGCTTCCACTAGTTGGAAAATTCAAATAGGTAGAGTAGTTAACGAGCTGGCAATGCCAGATAAATAATATGTTACTATAGAAACCCAAGTGATTTCATATATTGCATCTGTCCATTTTTAGCACATGGCAAAGAACCAAACAAAACATCAGAGTGAAATGTACATTAACTCAGGATCTTGAATGCAATTCTAGGAGAGACTGCATTTCCATGCACCCCCCCCAGTCAACTTGTAAAGGCTAGGTGAGCCCTTCAATGGTCCTCTGCATAAGATTGCCATCAGAAACTTATTATTTGATAGAAAGTAACATGAAATCAATAGGAGTAACCAATTTATACACCCTGATAACAATAACAGGACCAAAATCCAATGTAGAATTAGCTGGGGACAATTCTCTGCCTGCATCCCAAAGCAATCACTGGGCATGTAATTTAATCCTATTCCATATGATACACTCCCAAGGATGGACAAGCATCTAAATGTGACTATGTGTGGTCTAAGTAGTAGCTCATGGAGACAACATACTGTCACTATAGTGTCCCAGCTCTTTGTCTGTGTCTAAAGTCTGGGGAACTCTCATCAGTGCCCCCATCACCTACCATCCTGTCACTCTCATTTCACAACATTTGGAGGCCATATTATCCCAGGTATTAGGTCAATTCTGCATAGATGGTTTAATTTCTGGACCCAAACTACAGATATCCCAATTCAATCTTCATGATTATAGTGCACACTCACATTCACACAGAAAGAAAAACAAAAAAATATAGAATAGGTAGATAGACACTTGTTTAGAAAGAGTTATGGGCGCCCTACTAAAAAGGAAGAGAACTGAGATTTACTAATTAACCTGTGCATCACACAGACAGGGGTATTTCATCCTTTTCTTTCTTATTTGATCATTAAAATTATCTTGCAAGGATGTACTATTTAGTAGATACAGAAAGTGTGGTTCTAAGAAAGTTACTTTAATTCAAAATCATGCAGCCAGTTGATGATAGAACCAAAATTTAGAACAGCAGCTCTTACATGGCTTAACCGTAATGTTAAAGAATACAAACATTATCTTTTTTGTACATTAGGGAGCTAAAGGTGGTTTTAATGCTACAGACTGGTGTGGTATCATCCTTAATCTACCCATTTAAAAACTAGACCATTCCTTGTCAACTTGTGAAGGGTTTTCTAAGTAGGATACCACCAGCCTTATTATCCCACCATATTGAATATTCAGATCATAAACTAAAATTTGGTTCAAAGCAGCTTCAAGAATCTTCCTAAGTGGGTTGAATACAAATTGTGAAAGGAGTTGACAGGTTACCCACAGCTTTCTTAGGGGACTCCTTTCTCCTTACTGCTCTACTCTCAGAAGTGTGAATAAAGCTGAGTACCAGTGGCTCATGCTTATAACCCTAGCTACTCTAGAGGCTCAAATCTGAGGACCATGGCTTTAAGCCAGCCTGGACATGAAAGTCCATGAAACTCCTATCTCTAACCAACAAAAAGCAGGAAATAGAGCTGTGGTTCAAATGGTAGAGTGCTAGCATTGAGCTAAAAAGCTAAGGGACAGCACCCAGAGTTTAACTACCAGTACCAGCACAACATACAGGCAGTGATTAAGACACCAGATTGTCTATTCCATTTTCAATATCAGATCCAGATACAGAGGACTTGCAATTAGCCGTCAGGTTTGGTAGTCTGGAGAAATCATAATTGCTCTCATTGGAGCAACTACACAGAGTCCTCTGGACCTCAGTTTCCTTATCTATAAAATGGCTGGTGTGATAAACTCTCTCAATCTGCTGACTGTTAAGATGATTAGAATTAGCATGAATAAAGTAGGGCATAGAATGCATGGCATATGAGAGGCCCTTAATTATTACAGCTGAGTTTGGTACCATCATTTTATCCTTGTGCTATTTACAAACATTTTATGCATTTAATTAAGCATAATAACAGCATGAGGTAACTTTTACTCAGTACTTACTGTGTGCCAGGATCAGTTTCAAAGACCCCAGGACAGCCCTGTGTGGTAGGTGTTATTATTCCCATTTTCCCAATATGAAACTAAGTATGACAAAGAACAATTAGGAATTTTTCTCAGGTTATATCTACAGAAAAAAAAAAAACCTGGCTAGATGCCCCACACACTCCACCTTGCTCTGCTGGTTGAAATTACTGCTATCATTTCGTATTACTGTTCTATCTCTCTTTAGTACCAATGGGGACTCCCATTACAGTCTTGAAAACAACTCCCACAAATGGCCTAATGTATCAAAAGTATGCAATTTCCACTCCCAGAGCCTGTGAAAGATGTTTAATTCTCTGACAGTTAATGTGGTCTCTTCAGTTATACTTCCTGGCTGTCTTAAAGACTTCTTGAGTTTACTCCAAGTTTGCTGAGCCTACCCAGAAAACAAAACCTTCCTAATGGCTTTGGTTTTGTGGACTTCATAAACATTCTTAGAATGATAAAAGGATCACATGTGGTGTTATCTTATTGAATAATGGTCTGGTGTGTCTTCTCTTAAATGAAAAGTTTGAGCAGTGTTTTTGTAGGTCGGTGATACATTAGAATAATACCATATATTTATATAGCGCTTTGCAATTTTCAAAGTGCTTCCCCAATTACTGTTTCATTTGAGTCCCACTGCAGGCTTGCAAAAAGCAAGCAGGGCAACTGAGATTGCACACCCCATTTAATAGGCAATGTGGTTGAGTAAAAAGTATCGCCAGCTTTGAAAGAAAACAGAATTGGATTCTTCTGTTCCCTGCTCCTCCCCATTTTATCTGGGTGACCTTGAGCTCATTTCTTAACCTTCCCAAACTTCAGTTTCTTTGTCTGCCAATGAGGATAATAATTAATAAGCCTATGCAGACCATCAACCGAGACTACTAGAATGTCACCATTATTAGTACTGTTATATTATTATTTCACTATTAGTGCTCAGGTTTATTTTCATTTGCTATTTGTTAAATGATCCTTACAGATTAAAAAAAATGAAAAGAGTTTCAACAAAAGCCAAATACTGAAACAAAGCAGGCAAATGAGGCTTTCTTTATTACTTTTTGGGGCATAGTTGCAAAGGAATGGAGGGACTGAGGGACCTCAATGGGATGGACAACAAGAAAGAAGAAAGTTAATTCCTGTTTGCCAGCCCAGGAGTGATCACTTCTACATGGGGGCCTTTGCTTACTAGGAGCAAACTTAAGCCCATCACCTATCCCTCATCCTCCTTCACATATCTTAAGTCTTTCTTTTCCTGTGGACCAAGAAAGCCTTCTAGCCTGGCTATTGAGTACCAGGACACCAGAGGGCCCAGCACCAGCCCAGTCTGCAGGTTCTACCTGCTCAGCTTATCACTGAGTGAACTCACTTATTACCTAGCCTAACTAAGGCATTGTACATTGGAGAAGATTGTGCTTGTGGGAAGACAACCTTAGAAACAAGCATTCTCCGACCAATACACAACCCGCTTCTCTTCCAGAGCCAGGTATTTTCCATCCCCTCTGATCAATCCCAAATTCCACTGTCTATGTAAACATAAGCACATGAGATGCCTGTTGAAAGATGACAAAGGAACAGACTGAAGCAACCTGGATATAACAGCTAAGACTGTATCAGCACAGGCCCCACCCGAAAAACGACCTTGTCCTCAAAATCACACCATTTATGGAGACCAGCAAATCCTAGATATAACATCAATGGTAGTATTTCCCTAAAGTCAGTCTTCAAACTGAGAAAATGGTTCATAATTATTTAGAGATGTTCTTCCTTGATTACCAAGCGATGACATAAAAATGGCCCAGTCCTGCCAAACATGGTGGTTCAGAACTACCAAGCACAGTGACTCAGGCCTGCAATCCTACCTACTCAGGAGGTAGATACTGGGAGGATCGTGGTTCTAGGCCAACCTGGGAAGAAAAATTGGTGAGACTTATCTCAAGCAATTGAAATCTGGGTGCACTAGCATATATTGTTCATCCTATTTATGGAGGAAAGTATAAATAGGAGGATTACAGTCCTTAACATAAGTGTGAGACTCTATTTGGAAAAAAACCCCACAAAACTAAAGCAAAAAGAACTAGAGGCCTGACTCAATGGTAGAGCATAGACTATGAATTCAATCCCCAATATGATTTTAAAAGAGCCTAGGCCTTAAATCATTGTGCTATGTAGATCAAGTGTTTCAGTGAAGTGTAGAACTAAAGTAGAACTAAAATGGCTAATCATACAAAATGGCCACCTACCTCTCATTTAAAGCAGTGCTCCACTCCATAACCCAAAGCTACTTCCTTGAAAATCTCATCCTTTTCTTCTTCATTCACAGCCACAAAAATTAACACCAAATCTATTCGTTTTCCTTTTTCTTCCTTCTTAGTAGTAGGGATTAAACTCAAGGTCCTGCATATTGGCCATGTGCAGGGTAGGCAAGCACTCTACTACTTGAGTCACACTTCCAGGCTTTCTGCTTTGTTGTTCAAACAGAGTCTCACACTGCCTTTGCCTGTGCTGGCCTTAGATCAGAAGCCTTCCATCTCTGCTTTCTATGTAACGGGTTATAGACACACACCACCATATCCAGCACCCTCCTCCTTGTCCTAAGTTAGATATTCCCACTGGAAGTTAATTGTTCTCCTCTATTCATGACACATTCTCATCAGTGATCCTTGAATAGCTAGATCTGTTCTTTATCTTTTTATTCATTCTTTCTAATCCCTATTCTCCTCTACCATAAGCAGCCATTCCCATGTATGATATCTGTTTTTGTTTCCAAATGTGAATTATTGTTTTATATGAGTATAGTTTATTTTTACAAGTGGAACTGTGTTTTAGTTCTTTTAAATTTTCTACTTCTTTTTAAATTTAGTACATTTTCAGATTCATTTGTATTATAGTGAATGTATTTACTTCATTATCACTGATTGCTGCACTGACTGCACTTCTACTGGTCTTTGTTGACCTTTCTGGATCATTCAGTCATTCTTTGTCCAGCTCTGTGCTCATGATACCTGCAAATACACCACTCACAGCCCCATACACTGGCTTCTAGTATATTTGACTAATGGTAGGCACAAAACAAGAGAGTAGCAGTGACTCATGCCTGTGATCCTAACTGCTCAGGAGGCTGAGATCAGAGGGACTGAAGTTTGAAGCCAGCCCAGATAGAAAAGTCTATAAGACTCCAATTAATTGGCCATACACTAGACTAAAAATATGGTATACGCAGTAAAGCATAAGCCATGAGTAATAAAACAAACAAGAGCATATGGTCCCGAGTTCAAGCTGAAAGAAAGATAGAAGGCACGTGAGAGAGAGAGAGGGGGGGAGGGAAGGAGGGAGAGAGGGAGGGGAGGAGGAAGAAGAGAGAGAGGGAAAAGAAGAGGGAGAGGGAAAGGGAAAGAGAAGGAAGGAAAGAGGGGAGGGGGAGGGGAGGGAGAAAAGGGAGAAAGGGAGGGATGGAAGAAGTAAGGAGGGAGAGAGGAAAAGAGGAAGTGCCCAAGTTTATAAAGCTACCTCTATGACTCTTCCCTTCCCTTCTTCCTTGTCTTACAGGGAACTTGGCAGCCAGCTTCTTTGGCCACACACAGCTTCTGCTAGAATGCTGCTGTCCTATGTCTCTTGTCTTACTGGGCCCTACCTATGTCATTCTCCTCCTTATTCTTCAGTCCTAGTTGCTAAATCTCATGTGTCTGCTTTTTTTTCCCTGATGGTCTTGGGGCTTGAACTTGGAGTCTGGGCACCATCCTTGAACATTTTGCTCAAGGCTAGTGCTTTACCACTTTGAGGCACAGTGCTACTTCCTGGTGTACCTGATTCTTATCTCTGCTGATTCTTTAATGTAGTTCACCACTGGAAGTACTACCTTCTTAAATTCTCTTCAGTTGAACTCTTTTGAGGATACCATCTCTTTCCTGTTGAGTACTTACTTGATACTATACCCTAGGATGTGAATCCATTAAATTTTACAATATAACCTTCGGGAAATAGTGTGATGATTAATTTTATGTGTCAGCTTGGTTGGGCCACAATGCTCCGATGTGTTTTGTGAGGCTGTATTTGGATGAAATTAATATTGAAACAGGCAAATTTTGAATAGAGGACAATGCTGTCCATAATGTGGGTGGTCCTCATCCAATCAGTTGATGACTTGAATAAGACAAAGACTGTCCAGGATTCTGCCAGTAAATCCCCTTCCAACTCAAACTGCATCACTGATTCTTCCCTAGTCTCCAGCCTGACAGCCTTTGGACCCAATTGTCAGCATTGGCTCTTCCATGGTCTCCCCTCTGCCAGCCCACCCTGTGGATTTTATACTTGCCAACTTCATAACTGTGAGAGCCAATTTATCATGTAATAAATGTCTTTATATCTCACACACACACACACACACACACATCAACAGACACATGCATACTATTGGTGCTTCTCTCTGAAAAGCCCTGATGAATCCACATGGGCATCCAGAAAGACTGAATCCTAGCCACCATCCACAATGTTATAAGGAACACACTTACATGTTCCCTTGCAGGACCACATGTGAACTTGTTTTGGTTTACATATCCAGAAGTGTAATTTCTGGGTTATAAGAGAATATCAACCCTTAGCATTATAAAACAGAATGCTCCAACAAAATTATAACACCTTATGATTGTACAGAGTGTCTTCCATGTGCCAGCCATTATGTTTGGGAACCACAGACAAAATTAGTTATAAAATAACTCTGATCCCTTCCCATATTGAACTTTCAGCAGCAAAGTATAGAAAGGATCTGGCACACAGTTGATACCCAATAAAAGCAAAATTATTCCTGAAACCAAAATTATACAGCTTACTGTCTACATTAATATAATTTTGTTATTCTACTATCTTAACCAAGATGGCTTCACTATTACAGGAAATTCTTTGCCAGGAAGATAAAGGCTGAAAATAATTTCCTGAAAAGCTCATCCAAAAAACATCTAGCTGATCAACTTTTCCATAGATAATGTGAGCTGACTATTCTCTTCCTCTATTTTCTGGATGTGAAAGCAAAAGATTAAGTCAAGATTCTTGGTTTCTAATCTTAGCTGGGCTACTAACCAGAAAATCTCTAGTACTCCCCTACCACAGATGGATAGAAAGCATCTCCATTGTTCAGTGTTCTTATCTGCAAAAGGATGAGGCTACTGATGATCCCTAAGGGAATCCCAGTGATACGTGACATGGAAATCTGTTCAGAGAACTCATAAGAGCCGAATGGCAGCTTCTGTGGAAGCTGAACATAAATACCCTTAATAAGATCTAAGACATGGAAGAGAAGTTGAGTTTTCTTTCTACAAAGGTAAAAGTTTTGATAGAGGTGTGCATATCACAATTATGTAGCTGCAGGGGAGTGTGTGTCAGAAGCAAGGATAAGCAAAGCTCAGTCACATGTGATGATGAGGGTAAAGCAGATAGTAGGAGAATCTTTTGAGTGTCACTCTGAGGTCCATAGATAAAAGCCTGCTCCCAGGTTTGGCAGTATGATGAAGTATTTTGGACCTTTAGGAGGTGGTACCTAGTGAGACATTTTTAGGTAATAAGGGTGTGCCCTTTGAGGAGAACTGTGAGAACACTCTCCATTTTTCCTGTTTCCTGGCTTGAGAAATGACTTGTTCCCTAAATATATACTCTTGCCCTTACCTCCCAAATGAAAAATGAATGGGGCCACCTTATGTTCTTAATATTCCAAAACTATGAGCCAACTAAACCATTTCTCTCTATGAAAATGGTTTCCTCAGACATTTCCCGATTGTATCAAGAAGCTGACTAACAGAGATGAAGCACCACAGAAGATAGTCTAATTTGTGGTGCACTTGCTTTGTGCTTGGTACCATTTTGGGCAGCTCAAAGGCATTTGTTTTTAGATCAATCCTGTGAGGTCAGTATTACTACCTTGTCCATTTCTATGAGGAAGAAATTCAGTGAAGGTAAAAGAAATTTCCAGAGCTGCTGAATAGCAGCCAACTTATTCTTCATTTGTTTACACCCTTTCAAAGATGCTCATGAACAATAAATCAAATGGCTGATGAAGTTTAGATGACAAGAGAAAACACTGAGAAACTAGGGACCTACATTCTCCTTCTATTAGAAATGTCTCTCCAATGGTGGAAAATTGATGATGGCTTTACCATAGATAGGTTAACAATGGTGTCTACTTCATTACTGGGACACTGTGAGCACTCAAGTAGAGAGATGTAGACTGTAGTTTCTAAGTGAAATTATGCTTCAATATTGTATGTATTTCCGGGAAATAATGTTGGAGTTTTTCCTTTTAAAGTGGGCCATGCTTCCTCATTTGAACAACCATACTTTTTTGAAATCATTATTTTCACATTTAACATATAGAGAAACAGTTTGCAAAGTTCATTCTTCTCCTGGCTGTTTCAAGCTAATCCTGACTATGTTCATTGTGAACAGAGAAGCACTAGACAAGATCGCCCAACCAGAACCCCCACTTCATGACAATTCCTTCTGTCACTGTACCTCTAGTGCATTGCATGGATGTCTAGTTTTCATATATGTTGTTATTTAATTCATAAATGCATTCCTTGCCTCTCTGAAGGACTGTAAATTCCTTGAGGGCAAAAAGTCTGCCATATATTTTGTTTTTAAAACCATATAAAATACATTTTTTGAATCCCCCTCAGTGCTATTAGCCTAGTGAATGATCAAAAATTCTTTCCAAATGAGTGAACATATCCTTCCAAGTTGTGATTTACTCTTCAGCCAATAAATATTGTCTGTTTTAGCAATTGCCTGATGAATTTTGGAAGGCAACAGGACGCTGAATGTGAGTCAAAATGATGGGAGATTTTCTCATCCATCCCAATCACAGGTCACTAATGGTGACAAAATATCACCCACCAAGGAATAGTTGGACAGCCTAGCACACTGTACCACACCAGCCTCAGATGGGATCACGGGATCTCACAGACAGGGAGAAATTACATAACACTCAGAAATTTGCTTTGGCATGGGGTGGGGACACTGTGGCACCACTTCGTGTGTGTTCGCAATTTCACTATCCCATGATTTTTCTGTTTTATACTTCCGGACAGGAAAAAGAAAAATGTCTGTATAACTGCTTAACTGGAATAAAGCTGACCAAAAAGAAAAATTGATTTCAGAGAGCTACCTTAGCAGCTAATTATTATATCATCTTGGCTAGTAATTTATTGATTTTTTTTTTATAGACCGAAGATCTTCCACTTAAAAAAATCTAAACTTCAATGCTATTTTTAAGGCAGGAAGAACAAGACACATCTCATTTTGTTTTGTTCTCCAGTTCAATGTTAGCATGATTCAACTATATGACATTGTCAGTCTATAGAATTGTAGATATTTGGGGGCTATTTTTAGCTGAGAAGATTCCATATTCCTTGCTTCCATATCTTCCATTTTCCTCTCCCTTTTCCCAGCCACTTTGCTGTCCTATTCATCAGTACCTCCAGTGAACTAGGAGAAATGAACCTAATGAGTTGGGTAGTTCTGACAAATCACCTACTGGGGCTACAATGCTATAAAAAGTGAACTTCAAGAACTCTTCTCTTGCTCTTTATGCTGGGACTAGG
This sequence comes from Perognathus longimembris pacificus, assembly GCF_023159225.1. Lineage (NCBI taxonomy): Eukaryota > Metazoa > Chordata > Mammalia > Rodentia > Heteromyidae > Perognathus > Perognathus longimembris. The sequence goes on along the minus strand of NC_063167.1, from coordinate 44,191,213 downwards.
ATAAATCTTGCAAGCCTTCTAGTTCAAACCCACTTCACAGATGATAAAACCGAGATGCAACTGGTAAAACTTGTCTTCCTAGAGGTGATATTCAGAGGCCCCTAGATATTCAGAGACAAAGTTGGAGAGAAACCCCAAATATGCAGACTCTCAGCTCAAAACTCTCCCCTTCTACCATTCACTAAGTGGAGTAAAGGCATTGCTCAGAAAAAGGCATGAGGAAATAGTAATTTATACTTCTAATACACTTTAAGGAAGAGCCAAATAATGGCCACATTGAAGATACATAATAAATTAATACTTTAGGAATATTCCAGAAAAGTTCATATTCTACTACCTATTATGGGTTATTTTATTTATGCTTTCTTGTATATTTTCCACTACAGCCCAGCAAAAGCTGATTTTATTATTTTTGTTTTGCTGAGAATGAAGCTTAGTCTCAGAGAGGCGAAGGGATTTGCTCAAGGGCACACAGCTGGTAAGGATTTAATTTCAGATTGAAGTCCAAGTCTTCTGGCTCACTACAGAATTTTTTCATTCATCTGAATGTTTTTTAACCTTCAATATTCATGTTTTAGCCTCAGACTTTGCTACCAGAATTATGGTTCACTTAATCTTTCCCTCTAAATTGATTCACTGTATTTATTTAAATAAATTTAGCTATTACTAAAGCAATAATGGCCAGGAAATTGTGAGTTTAGTGGGTTAATGAGACACTGGAGATCCATATGAAAGTCAAACATTAAACTTCAAAAATATATATATTTTTTAAATCTCAGAAGATTCTATCAAAATGAATATTCCCAGACCCCATACTCCTAGGTCAGTAGTGACATCCAGAAATTAACATTTTTAGCAAACATTCAGCAAAGTTGTTGCTGGTGGTCTGCCAAACCTATGTCAAGTAATCCTGGGCACTAATATTGAGGGCTATATGACTCACTGATACAATATACTTAACACAACTATCCCCATTAATGTTTCAAATAGCTGTAACTATTAATTTGTCAACACCTAGTCACAAAGCCCAAGGGAAAATTCCCCATAGGTTGCCATGGATTCTGCTTTTGCAGATCTTTGGTACCACCTTTCTGTGTCTCTGCTTTCCTGCTGGGCCTGGCAAGAGGTCCCCAGGGGGTAGAAGTTCACTTTGAGTACCATGCATCATTGGTGGAGCTCCTGAGACAGCCAAGTCGTAAATATGCTGTGCAGCCCAGAGGGAGCGCTTGATCTTCCACCTAGTGATCTCTGCTTGTCATCTGCTCCCTCTCATTTATCACAATAAATACAGCAAGCTGAGTTACAGAGCAAAATCCAGTGTAGGGGGGAAAGAGGGCACTCCCCAGCCCTGGATGGAAAACAAGCCAGTAGGGCAGAGGGCAAGCAGCTATGGTGATTGTTACAAACTCAGAAAAGGCCTGCAGGTGAGTGACTTCTGCATCTGGCCTACTGAAGACAAGGAAGTCAAAAAGGAGCACTCTGCCCTTGGGTACCCCAGTACTCACTGTCTTAAAGCTCCCACAGTGGGCTCCGTGGTGACATGTGGTAGCCACCAGTCATGAATTCTTTACTCATTCAGTCTTAAAAACCTAAAGCTGGGTGCTGCTGGCCCAAGCCTATAATCCTGATTACTCAGGAGGCTGAGATCTGAGGATCATGGTTTGAAACCAGCTTGGGCAGGAAAGTTGGTGAGACTCTCATATCCAATTACCTACCATAAAGCTAGAAGTGGAGTTGTGGCTCACGTGGTAAAGTGCTAGCCTTGAGTAAAATAGCTCAGCATCAATGCCCAGTCCTTGAGTTCAAGTCCCAGGACTGGCCAAAAAATAAATAAATAAAACTCCCCAAAGCCACCTAAAATATTTGCTAGCACTGACTAGAAGGAATTGTATAAGCAAAGTCTAGACTTTCTCCTTTACTTATCTTCAATGTTTCATTGGCATATATTAAATTGTACATAGTACCAGGTCTTCATCACATGGCCATGTATGCATTTAATGAACTTTGACTATATAGATCCTAGATTTCTGGATTTGCTCAAGAAGAAAAAAAAAGAAAATTTCTTAATCTGAGGTCCATATTTCATCATGGCATTAACTGGCAGAAGATAAATTTGTGCTCACTTCCAATGGATAAAGTGATGATGTCTAGGTAGCAAGAATCTACACTTTTCCTCAATGGGTTATACTCAGCCTTCTTAATTCTTTTCTGCATTGCCCATCCCACTTGGCATTTAGCTTGTAAACCACATGCAACATCCCTGATTAAATAAAGTATAAATGCCATTAAAATATCACCTTCTTTCCTTGTTCTACATCATTAAACATCTAAGTTTGTTGAATGCAGATGTCCAACACCTAAATAACATTTTGTTAAGTCAATCAATGTAAATTGAATAAAGAAATTTAATGGGCCAAAAGTTGTACTAGGCACTGCAAAGAGATACCAAATTGAGAAAAACATAACAACTGACTTCCAGGAAGGAGTGTGAGGTAAAGCACAAAAGCCCCAGAGCTGAAGTCTCGCATGGCTTTGTGTCTTTAGAGAAACCTTCATCTCCCTGAGCCTTGGGTTCCTCATGAAGAAAGTGAACTCAAGTTCCTCATGGAGAAGTGTGAGCAAAGTTACTTCAGAAGGGTGCTTTGAGGGATAAATGAAAGAATGGATATGAAAAGAAATAAAGGCAGTTAAGAGCCCATTCTAGTGGGAGATTCCCTGTGAGTACACCAAAGATGGAAAGTGAAAAGCAAGCATGAGAGGTGGTAAAGAAAGAAAATATAGCCAACTGAGGAGCTAGGATAAAGCTTCAAGAAAGAATGAGACCTGACACAAATGATAGAATCAGGAAATTAGTGAGGAAATTCCAAGTAGTAGAAGGGTAGCCAAGCAACCATGGCTCATGCCTGTAATCCTAACTACACTAGAGGCTAAGATCTGAATATTGTGGTTCACAGCTAGCCCAGCCAGGAAAATCTATGAGACTCCTCCAATTAACCAGCAAATGCAAGAAAGGGAGCTTTAGGCCACACTATGGACACAAAAAGGGTGTAGGGTTGAGTGGTATGTGTTAGGAAGGTAGGGTCAGTCAGTATGAGTATGGGACACAAATGCTAACAACTAAGAACCCATTAGCAAGAGTGCCCACATACTCTACTGCACACAACATGCTCCTTCCCAAACACACGCTTAGTGAGATGAAGGACAATGACTTTCTCACACATCAACCAGCTCCTCCCATGCTTTATGTAGATAAAGACCTGATTCCAATGACCATAAACACCACCACACCACCCCTCCCTGAATCTCCTTTTAGAAGCTCCCCAATAGAGTGCTCACAACAAGAGCTTTGAACACCACCTGAGCAGCCATCTTTAAACTTGGCCAAACTTTCCCAAGATTTATGAAAACCTTCCAAGTGAAGTTTTGAAGATGATTTAGTTTGTTTTTTTATCTTCCTGGGTAATACATTTTATACAGAATGAGATGAAAGAACAGGTAGTTTCGACAACTCTATCAGTCACCAAGCTACCCTGGTGTTTTAGTCATCAAAAGCATCTTAACAGGAGGTCCAGCAAATATGAATGAGGTTATTTGAAATTTAAAAAATATTAATGCAAATTTAGAACTTCCTAATTGCCAAGCCTTTTTTTAAACATTGTTTTATATGTTGGCTCCTTTAATCATTACAACATAATTCTGTTTCTGTTAATATTATCCTCATTGTATAGATGGGAGTGGGAGTTGTGGGAGGAGGAAGTGGAGATAGGAGTTTAAACAACTGGCCTAAGGTCTTTTACCTAGTAAGTGGCAGTTTGGCACTGGGGTTGGAACTTGGGGCCTTGTACTTGCTACTTAGATATTCCATCATTGGCTCTGGAACCATGCCTCCAGACCTTTTTGTTTGCATTGTTTTTTGAACACAGTCTCATTTACTTGTTTTGGCCTGGACTACAATACACCTATTTGTGTTTCATGCATACCCATGGTGACAGCTGTAGACCACCGCACCCAGCTTTTTATTGTAGAGATGGAAGTCTCACAAACTTTTTGTCCAGATAGGCTTCAAACCATAATCTTTCCCATCTCAGCCTACCATGTAAGGATTACAGATATGAGCTGCTGTACCTATGTCAGAGACCACATTTTCTTTCACAAAGGATGGGAACACTTAAGAAGTAAGGATAGGGTCACAGGGCTGCAAGATAAGGACTAATTCATCTGGACTGTGTCCCAGAACAACTAGATTTGGTGTCTGAGGAAGATCCAGACTCACAGGAGTGAGTACTTTATTGTTCAACGACCCAACTTCTGCTTTTAAGAACCAGAGGAACACAGAAGATGGGAACTAAATATTCTCTAAGAGCTTGGAGTATGTGGCAGCATATGTGTGGGCCCTGGAATTAAAGAGCCCATGCTGGTTCCATCACTCTCTGCCCTATGCACAGAAGCTGCCACATGTGCTGAAGCTTATAACTACTCTCGGCCTTAGTTTCAATCTATACAATGAGAAGATCAAAACCATTCATATAAATATTTAGAAAGTAGCACCTAAGAAGCTTTCAATAAATGTTAGTCATCATTCTCATCTATATTACCCATCTTCTGATGGGAAATCTCTGAATTTTTATTCCAGCATAATTGTTTTTCTGGTACTCAGTCACATCCAGGCATAATCTAGATATCAGGGGAATAAACCACCTGTAATTTGTTTTTCAGAGAGACTGAAGATCTCCCTAAGGGAAGCCAGGGCTTGGTCTAAGGAAGGCGCAAGAGAACAACACAATTCATTATTTTATCATTGTTATTGTGTTGTTGTTGTTATTTTATGCTTATCTCATGCCAAGTTCAGTGTAATCTAGAAAAACCAGAATTACCTATTGCTAGTCACTATTTATCAAGTATCTATGGAAAGGGGACAGGTGGTGAGACTGGAGGCATCCCGGAGCTAGCTTACAGACAGTGGATTTCCCTAACAGGGCAACACGAAGTTGAAGGAGGCTCTATGCAATGGGAGAATGGATCAACATTCTGTTTGAGGAGAAGTGTTCAGTTCTGCAATGTCAAGCAATGACTAGAGGGGAATAAGCCTGCTGGCAGGAGAACCTGAAAGAAGCAAGAGTTAGGGACTGGAATGAACAATATCTAAGTAGGAAGGAGAAAGGCAACACAAGTAGATGGTTCATTAGCTATAGAGGGCAGGAAATGAAAAAGACTTCTGACTCAGACACTATGGGCAACGGGATCATCCACTGCAACACAAGAAAAGAAGCTGGTTGTGAGATGGGGAATATAACACCAAACTGTTTTAGACAAGCCAAGCTTAGATGATGAAGGCTCCTAAATGGGGAGGCACTCTGCTAATGACTGACTGAATGAACATATCACTCGGGAGGACTGAATGCACTGGTCAGAAGTCATCACTCTGAAACTCTGAAGTGAGACTGATGGATGTGGGATAACAGGGTCCAAAACCAAACTATGTGGAAAGCAGAATTTATGGGATAAGCAAAGAAAACAGGCATTGGAAAGAAGCGAAATACTAAAGATGATAAACTTCAAAGGGCTGGGCCTCCACGTTGTTCATTATTTTATTCTCAGCACTGGCCCAGAGTCTGGCACTCAGTTCATGTTTCCTGAGTGAATGAGTGCACTGTGCAAGACCACACAATCAGAGAGTGGTCCAGCCACCACAGTTCAGATAATTCCTAACAGGATTTCTCCCAGAACATTCAGGATTTGGTGTAATAAGTAATAGGGAAAGTTCTCTCCCAGGTCATTGGTGACAGTATTCCAAGGAAACCCCTACTTAATACTCTCTATCACAAACACTTAGTGGGAAGTTCAGTTCAGTCAGTTACTTCCTGGGTCTGCACTGTACACACCACATGCTGGATTGAGAATTCTTACAGGTTGCATTCCTGTGCTCATTAGCAGTATGGTTACAGGGGGACCATCTCTTTCCACCCAAAACTATAGGGCTATGGACATGGATCTCAGCCCAGGAGCTTGATGTAGGCCATAGTCAGGACCTTTCAGAGCAGGTCTGCCTGCCAAGCATGAGATTGGTGCATGCACACAATGAACTCAGGAGCAGAGTACTTCATCTCCTTCTTTTCTGCCGTGGCATTTCCCACACAGCAAAGAAATCATCACTGGTGTTTCTAATGCTCACTTTAGGAATATGCACGGTTTTAGATAAGGTTTAAGATTTAAAATAAAAATGTTCTCACAAGGGGCTGGGAATATGGCCTAGTGGCAAGAGTGCTTCCCTCGTATACATGAAGTCCTGGGTTCGATTCCCCAGCACCACATATATAGAAAACGGCCAGAAGTGGTGCTGTGGCTCAAGTGGTAGAGTGCTAGCCTTGACCAAAAAGAAGCCAGGGGACAGTGCTCAGGCCCTGAGTCCAAGGCCCAGGACTGCTCCCCCCCCCTCAAAAAAAAGTACTCTTAGCAAGGCACTGGTGGCTCATGCCTGTAGTCCTAGCTACTCAGAATGCTGAGATCTAAGGATCATAGTTCAAAAAAAAAAAAGTTCTCACAAGTCACATGTTGCTTTCTGCAAAAGTAATCCAAGAAACCTCAAAAGAACAAAGTATCTCACATATGTTAAAAGGGGTAACATTGAAAGGGGTGAATTGTTTTCATAAACTGATTGGTTAAGTGGCAATTCCTTTCTACAACTAGTTAAAGATAATATGAAAAATAGTAGATGCCGGGTACTAGTGGCTCATGGCTGTAATCCTAGCTACTTGGGAGGCTGAGATCTGAGGATCACAGTTTGAAGCCAGCCGGGGCAGGAAAGTCTGTGACACTCTTAACTCTAATAAATTATCAAAAATGCTGAAAGTGGAACTGTGGCTCAAATGGTAGAACCAAAGAAGTTTGGAGACAGCATCCGGATCCTGAGCCCACGCCCCAGGACCAGGAAAAAAAAAAAAAGCTGAAAAGTATCTCACAAATCTTTACTTTTATATTTACTTTTTTAATAGCTGAGATTGCATTTATTTTATATCTAGCTTTTTATTATTATAAATAAGACTGCTGTTAATATAACCTTGTCCATAAATTGTTACCTACCTTCTGAGCTATTTATTCTAGAATAGATTCCTAAGAGTAAATTACTAGCTCAGATATAACTATTTAACTTTCTTGGATCTGATAAAAAAAAATTCTTGACACCTGCCTATAAATTACAGACAGATATACAAGTATGTACAGATTTAACACAAAAGAGAGACATAATAAGATACGTTCCTACCAATTTTTGGAGTACAAAATGTAATACATAGTTCCAAGAGGAACTTACTAAACAAATTTTTGCCCAATCTATTTGCCAGAATTAAAAAAAAAAAAAAAAACTTGTGGGAAACTCTACCCCATCTTTATAGGAATGTTGGCACATAGCGTTACAGTACATTGCCAGTTTACTGACACCCAAATATCACAAGGGATAAGGAAGTATCAGGGCCACATCCAATACTCCAACTGCACCCTCCAGTCTGAACGAATGAGTAAGGCCCAAAGAGGAAAAGTGATTTCATCACTGTCTTTATTGATAAAATAGCATAACAGGAAATGGCAGAGTGATGACTGGGCAAGTCACTTTCAGTCAGTGCTGACTGAACATTTTCTACATGCTCGTACTGTATCAAATACTGGAAATGTAGAAAGGGAAACAACATATACTCTTGAGCATTTCAAATATCCCTCTTTCTTCAGTATTATATTTGACTACTTTTGGTGTTACTAGACTTAGAAACTTAGGACCTCTTCAGCCATGATTCTATTCTATTTCTTTCTTTTTTTTTCCTTTTATTTGGTGATGGTTCTAGGGGGATGGAGAGAACTAATAGGAGATTCAAGAATTAAGATATTCATCTTCCTCTATAAAATACGATCCTAAATATACCATTTCCAACTTAACCAGGATTTTTTTTCTCAACCCTGGTTCTCAAGATGCCATTTCTTAAGAAGGAATGGAAACTTATTTCCCCAAGTGGATAGAATAGTAGTTACCACTTCAATCATTAACATTTATTGAAGGCTTACTATGTGCCAGGTACATTCTATGCCCTTTTCTTACAGTGATTCATTTAGGATCTAATTTTAGAAAAGTCCAAACTTAATGGGGCCAAATAACTATATTTCATAGAGTCTAGAGAGTCCAGTCAACTGAGGTATCACCTAATCAGAGGAGAATGTAACCATGTAAATGGGAAAATAAAAAATCATTGTAAAATAAGACATGGCAGCCTCCCAGGAAGGCAACAGCATCTAGGACTGGAGACTGGTCTGAATTTAGGACTTTTCAAGACAACTAGTTCAATGCTTGGTTATTTTCTAGCTAAGAAATAGGCTTAGCATCTACCATGCCAATTCCTTTCTTTGCAATGAAAATAATAGCTTGACTAACTGGAGGCAATGTTATTTCTCAGTTATTAAGTTTGCAGAGGCAACCAATCAGAGAGAAAAGGTAACTTATTACCAAAAGACAAACAACATAAAGAATCCCAGAAGTTCTAAATTAGAAGTGGGAGAAAATAGTTATTTGGTGACATGAGGAAGAATTGAGGTACAGGATTTGGGCTTATCACTTTAAGAGAATCACTCAGCCATTCTGTATTATTTCCTTTCAATAAAAAACTGACCTCAGACTTTCTGAAGACTTCGTCACAACACAGTTCTTATATCACATTATCTAGCAGGAATTATACAGGCCTGTTTATCACTGTGCAGAAATCAAAGGCTTCAGCACAGAAGAGAATTAAGCCATGATGATGAGTATGTCAGCATGCCACATGGGATATGCCCTGCTGTCAGAGACACTGGTCACTGATGTTCAAAGAAGGGGATTGGGGCTGTTCCGTGACAGTGCTGTGTAACTGAATCAACATCACGGTATTTCCAGTTGCTCAGCATTTTATGCCTGTTTGCCTGTTTGACGAATCCCAAGAGAGCTAACTAGTCTTACCCACATCTGACACACTGCATGACAGAGTATGGTGATCAGAATGATAAGGGATCATGAGTGATAGGTATTCAGCTTATGTTGTCCAGTACTATACTCAAGTCCAGCATAAGATCTAACCTTCATGGCAATCCTTTGAGGAGTCATCATCATTGGTCATCATCATCCTCCCATTTTAAAGAAGACTAAGATCGTCTTAAAGAGATTTAATGACTGACCCAAGGCCACATGGTTGGGCAGTAGAGATGTAACAAAAGAATCCACCTCTACCTGACTCCAAAGCATCTGTAGAATAGATTGCTTCAACTACTGACTCCCGAATTTACTTCAAGCTTTCCCCAGTATAATTTGTTGTTTGGTCAATGAATCTTTCACCCAAAATCTCCTCAAAGGGACTCCTTTCAATATTTATCTGATCTCATAAACCCAAGCTCCTTGATCCAGAAAAGAGAACTCAAGATTGGCTGAATGAAGCAGAGTCATATAATAGAATTAAATAACCTTTCCAAACACTTGTAATTCTCAGAGGCCTTGCCATACAACTTTGCAAGTCTCCAGTAGAAACAATCCTTTCATTGCTTAGATGGGCTTTCAGAAACTTGTTTGGTTTTTTTCTTCCTTTAAAGAAAAATATTACAAATAATGCTTAATTTGGATAGATTAACAACTTTGGTATTTTCCTAAACAAGTATAATATCACAAAAATATTATATGTAGGGGTACGATTACTGGAGTTTGTAATGACAATAGCCTGCCAGCAGTGGCAACTCTTGTCATGAGCAAGTGCTGAAAAGTTAAGTGGTCTCACCCTGCCTATCCAGCTTCCTGTAGACAGACTATAAACATGTGGGTCTGAAATTACCATGAGAGGCAGGAATTTCAGAAGAGAGGGTTCAAACCATACAGAGCTGGCTTTGAGTCCTGGCTCTGCCATTTACCTGCTGGGTTATCTTCAGGGAAATATAACCACAAACCTCACTCTCTTCATCTGTAAAATGTAGATACTGTTACTTTGTGGAATTGTTATAATTAAATAATTGAATATTTTAAAGTGTTCAATATAGTAAAAGGAGATGATACTGCAAATATTGGGCATATGGTAATTAAGAAAGTCAGTGCCTGAGTGAACCCTTGGTAAAGGTTTTCCCTAGGTTTTCTACAGATGAGCCTCAAGGCCCAACTTAAAACTCATCCTGTTTCAAAATTTGCCAAAGCTTTATATCACACCTATAGCTCCATCTCTGTTGTTTGCATACAGTAGGTGAAATGTGCCACGCAACATTCAGAAACCAAGATCACCATCTAAGCCAGATCCCATTTGTTAATAGCACCAAATAGGGTACAACCCAAGAACCCCACTACTGAGGGGATGGGCTTTTCTTGATTCACTCAATGCATTTCATGCCAGCTGATAAAATGGACACTTGGACTCATGTCAAAAGTAAGACTAGTATAGAAATTCTTCCTTCTGAATTCTCATAGGTCAACCTTAAGCTCCAGAAGAGAGCTGGGATCCTTGATGCTTTATTCTCCAGCCTTTGTTCAACTTTGATCCTACTCAAGGCCTTCTCTTCACTCCCTCATCTGACTGATGCTTGATCAGTATTTGAGTGGCATTTACCTCCAACTCAGATATATATTCTTAAAGGTATCAAACAGAAATTTAAAGGAAAGAAGAAAAAGAGGAAGGACAAGTAACAGAGAGAAAAGTAAAGAAAATAATAGTTCAGTCCTTCATTATATCAGATGACTTTGCTTTATGACAGTCCCCAAAATATTTGACAGCTGCTGTCATAGTCACATTTCATTCTTCTATTTTCTTAACTTAAGAAGTATTTTTGGACAGTCTCCCTCCACCAAAGAAAAATATTCTCCGATGTCACTTCTACAATTACTCTCTTCATTTTGAAATCTGCCTAATACAAGGTTGGTTCTCTTAATAATAAACACTTCTCCTAGAAAATCTAATCATTTCTGTATTTCATTCAAAAAATGAAACTTCAGCATCATATCAGCAATTGGCAATGAATGGAAAGCCTGAGAGTTCAAAGGTTTAAACTAGCCTTTTGAGGGACTCTAACACAGGACCCTTTAAGGGGCCTGACAGGAATGTTAATTACTTAAGCAAAGTCATGCATGACACACACTTAGCCCAAGTGTCTGGTCAAACTTCAACAACAAACACAACTTGAGGTCTCTGGCTCATCTTTCTGCTACACAAAGCTCTAGGACTCAAACAGGATTAACACCAAGGACCTATTCCTATTCAAAAATAAACCATTACAGAAAGCCAGCATTTATTCAAGCTGGCGGTGGCTCATGAGTGCCTTCAGCTGCAGAAACTAGAACTTTCTCTCTTGACAGTCTTGACTATTACTGCAATTTTCAATATAGCAGTAATTCCAGGCATGCTTTCCTCATTGATGAAGTAGGGTGGTCACTTCACCCACAATATGGCTCTGGGTGAAAATCACCAAAAGATCATAGCCCTACCAGGAACAGTCTTTCTTAAACTGGGTATCAAAGTACTCAAAGTAGGTATTTATCCACTTGACACACAGTAACTCAGTTTCTAGGGATGGAAAAAGTCAGTGACAAATTCACTGTCTTGTTCTCCAAAGGGTTTAGAGTCGAGTGGAAGAAGACAGCCTTGTACATTAACAATGACAACCCAGAGTGATAAATGCTATCAGGCAGTCACTGGAGGAACTTTGAGACCTCAGAGGAGAGGATACCAGGAAAGGCTTCCTGTGTGAGCTGATGCTTGACCTGTGCCAAGCAGGGTATGCTGGGAGAGCAGAGTATGCCTCTGCAGAAGAGGTGACCTGACGATAAGGAGGACACTCCCAGCAGAAGGAGATGCTCACCCAGACCTTCTAAAGCACACTGTGAACCCAAGGATGGAGGTTTTGTAGACTTGATGCTGTAAGGGCAAGGAGAACAGAACCAAAAAGGGAAGCCAGTAGTCCTCAGCCCCTCTGCTCATACTCACTGATAAGCTGAACTTTACCCAGTGAAAATAGTGCAGACCACAGGTAAGTGTTGAAAGAAAGGTTGGGAAAAGGAACCCTGATGGCATGAAACACTTTTACGGGATGTGATAACTGTTCCTTTAGGAAGCATGAGTTCATGATAAGATCCTTAGTAAGAAGGGGGTCAAACCCCAGATGACAGAGTTGGTGAATGAATTAAGACAGTTTGACAGTGTTGTTGTGAGAAGCAAGTACCATCACATACATGTGAGCACTTGGAGAAATAAAACACCTACACCAGGGATCAAATCACATGAACTACAGATTGCTGGCAGCCTAGTCAGTCATCAACTCCTCTTTTATTCCTTATTTTTGTGCAGTAAGATACCGTACCATTCTAACTACATCTAGATGTGGCCATCTGACTAAGTTTTGTCAATGAGATATATTAAAAAAATAGAAGCATTGTGTAAGCATTGTATATGCTCAACACTACTAGCTAAGAGTACCCTCCAGCCCTTCCCTGATGAGTGGACCTCCAGATAACAGAAAGAACTGAGGCTAGTGTGAGGAAATCAGTAAGCTCAGAATGTGATGTCATATACATAGTAGGAATCTGGCAGTAAGTCTTGAATGCCAAGTTCTCTATAATTAGCACAGTAGATGAGTGAAGAACCAGAGAGAAAAACAACACCTTCCCCTGATCCTCTCTCAGGATGTAAACTGTGCTGTGTTCCCTTCCAGGCCTTGGGGAAACATGGAGTTCAGCATTCTTAGATTCCCTCCAAAAGAAGAAAAAGCAAAACCACAAACACAGGAAGCAGCTGAATTTATTCATCTTGCTTTGATTTACACCCCCTTTCAGCTCACAATCATTGTTTTTAAATTAATATTTTACTGTCTCTCCCAGGAAAAAGGAGGGATAACTTATCTGTTTTTAAAACGAAAATAAGTCCAAAGGGCAAAGAATCTGCCCTCTTTCAAATAATTCTCTTCAGAAAAGCTATAAATAAGATTTCTGATTCAAAATTGAGATAAGATTATCTGAAAGAGAGAGGAATTAAAAAAAACTGCCAAAGAAAAAAATTTATGCCCACATTAGCAAACTCCCCAAAAGGATTCATTCCTCCCAGTTAAGAGGATTTTTTTGTTACTTTAAAAGCTTCTTTCCAATTAAAAATAAAGTAAAATGAATTGAATATCTGTAAACCCCTTCAGACATGTGAACTGCATTTCACTTATCCTGGCTGACTCCTAGGGTTCCCCACCCCTTCCAAGGTCCTTCAGTATGCTAACCCTCTCCACTGGGATACATACCCACTGCCTCAGCTCATCACAGACTCCCTGTCTCTGTAGTCCACTCTTGACCCATCCCTCTCAGTAAGTTTCTACACAACAAAGCCAGGTCACCTGGACTTTCAGGATCAGATACAACAGGTCATTCCTCCTTCCCACATCTATTCCCAACCAGTACTGAATCTTTTCTTATCTGTGTGCCTTTTTCAGGCTTGAACTCAGGGCTTCCTGATCTCTGTTGACTTTGTTGATCAGCTAGCACACTATTACTTGAGCCATACCTCCAGTCCAGTATTCTACTAATTAATTGGAGATAGAGTACTGGACATATAGACATTTTTGCCTGAGCTGGCTTTGAACTGTGATCCTCCAGGCCTCAAGCTCTTGCGTTGCTAGGGTTATAGGTGTGGCCCCAACCCTATTATAGAATATCATTCCAGTAAAATTACTTCCATTACAAGTTTTTTGTCTGTGATATCACCTAACCTCAGGTTTCTTTAACACAACATGGCACAGACTGCTAGCTATTTTGAACACAAGTGTCCCACTCCTCCCAAATTAGTATTCCAAAAACAATAGCATTGCAGCTAGGAATGTGGCTTTGCAAAATAAACACTGCATTGCCTCCCTTGCAGCTACAAGTGACCCTTCAACCATGCCTGGCCTGTGCAATTTGTAAAAGTATGCTTGTGCTACTCAGGTTTGCCCTCAGATGGGCTGAGTGTGCTTTCCATGAACTCCCTTTATATTTTCTGCAGTGACATAGCAATACAGATTTGCCACAAGGAGGCCATCATCAGATGATGGTGGGATCTGTAGAACAGGGAACCGCTCTGTGGTCTTAAAAGAACACCTTGAATAGGACTTGGGATCTGAATTGGGAGGGATAGGACATTTCACCTGGTAATGGAATGCCAGCATAGTGGCAAACCATCCCAGCTCTGCTAGCATGAAGCCTACAGGATAACAGGCTAAAGCCCTGGATGGCTTATGCTCTGAAATTTCTCATATAAATCACTGTTGTCTAGAGTCTTTATTCTAGTAACCAAATTTATATCCTGACTGTTATACCATCACAGTCATGATTATACTTAATCTGTTTGCTTAGCCTAGGTCTTCCTACTGAAATTCACAATATCCCACAAATCTAGAGACTCTCCCTACTTGGCAGCTCTCCCAGATTCAACCTAAACTGTGACTTGTTTCCCAGAATACTTTCTTCCCAATCCCTCCCACCCTCCACTTTTGCAGGGGAACATCTAGTTTCACTTTTCCTATGCTTAAAATCTGTATGTTACTCCTTAGTCTTCCTTCCCTCCCTTATAGATCTCACCACCATCAAATGAAAGGTTTCATTGTAGCAAATCTGTACTGCCATGGTAACCATTTTCTGCCTACAATGCACCCTATCTCTTGCAACTGAGTAGTTGCCACCAGTTACTGAGCATCTACTACATGCTAAGCCCTGGCTTGAGCACTATGTACTCATTACCTCTAGTCACAACCACCATGAAGGAAGATATTACCAATATTGTTTTATGAATAAGGAAGCCGAGGGCCTAAGGGATTGAATAAAACCTTACTAAAGTCACACCAGTACTAAGTATAGGAATATGGCTTGAACACAGGAATATCCGAGTTCCCTTTTGCCACTTGGCATATTGAAATATTCAATAAAATAATTACATGGAAAGATGAATGAGTGAATGAATGAATGAATGAATGCTTCCTCTTACTCAGTATTGACAACCTTTCTAAATCACAGCTTTCATTATGTAATTTTAATTCCCCCAGTAGAGAGTCAAGGATAAAACTCCCATAATTTTCACTGCCTCGCGCCCCTTATCCAAATAGGATACTATCCAAGTAAAAACAGTGTGCTTGCTATGTAATGTAGCTTTTGGACAAAACATAAAATCCTTACTACTACTCCCTCTCCAAAGTATCCATGAGAAAATACACAATCTAGCTAAAAACCTTTGCTTGCCAGCTCTGTGCAAATCCCTTTGTCCCTCTCTATCACCCGTACCAACAAGATAGCTATCCTCAAGACATGTAGAGGCATTATACACTACTCCTAAATATTTTAGAGGTGCCATGTTTTCTCTCACATTTATAAATAAATATCAAATGTCCCAGGCTTGGCTTCAAGGCTGTCCATGATACAGGCAAATTGGTCTTTGCAACCTCATGCTCAATCCTTGCCCAAAGACTCAGGATACAGAGAGTACTTGTCTGTCAACATTCCCAGACAGGTGCCTCTTTCCCATTCCATTCAGGGATCCTATACAGCTTTTATTCTGTGCTGTACTCTGACTACTCTACGGGATCCTTCAAGACTCAACTTGAAGTCAGCTCTGAGGCTTCTGACCTTCAACATTTTCTTTACATTTCTAAAGAAATTGTTGAAAAGTTCCCAACTGTTCTTAAAACAAAACCCAAGTTTCTTATCAAGGTCCTCCATAACCTAGCTCTGCCCCTGTATGTTCTTCCTCCATGTGAACTACTCTCTCACCTACTCCAGATTGGAGTTCTAATGGGGATTCTAAGAGAATGTCTTGGCCCACCTCTGATGCAACAGCAAACTGTCCATGCCCTGCCTTACTCCACACTTGATTCTATAGGCACAGCAGTGGCTCTGAGGGCATGAATCTGGGGTGTCTCCTGCCACCAGAAAGAAGATAGCAGACTGCATTATTATGAAGCCTGACCCCATACAAAAATTATCTAGTGGGTCACAAAATTTTTCTAGTAAACCCCAAGAAGTTCTTTGACCAGGAAGTTTACCTAAAGAAATGCTTTGACCAGGATGGGTGACCAGGAAGTAGAAAGAAGGGAATAACTTCCACTGGGACAAATTTAACTTAAGGGACATATAATGGCATCTAGTTTACGTCCTTTTCCACCATAACCACATGATGCATTAGATATGTATATATTTTGTTTCTAGACTAGATGCTCCATTAGAAAAGCAACTTGATTCACTTTCTTCAAAGCAGTGCTTGAACTCAATAAACCAAGGTTGGCTGAATGAAGGAATGATTAAGTGAAGCACCACACACTAGGTTGGCCAAGTGCTCTCTTCACTTCCATTTTATTTCTTTGGGGGTCTTGGGATATACTAAGCTCATTGCAACCTCAGAACCTTTGTACTTCATGTTCCCAAAGGCAGATTAAAGTTTTATGGAGCCTGACACTTATGTAACCAGAAATGAGTAGATGGGTGAGGTGTGTCTTTAAGAAAAATTTCAAACACAGGCTTAGATCCCTCTCAGGGCCTTGGAGAAGCTGTGTAAAGTTGAGCCAAGAGCACTGTATTTGTAGCTCCCTGGAAGACACTTCCACACACTGCATATATTCCATCTCTCCTTCTCTCCCTCTTTCCTTCTCTTCTTCCCCCTTTCAGGTGAGAACTCCATACAAAATTTCTTTGTCTCAGAGATGAGTTCTCCCAGCCCACCCGATTACACTATTGCATGTCTTGTATATCATTTCTCATTAATGGATACGCTCTTTATTAGTATTTCATTTACTTGTTTATTGTCTGTCTTTACCACAAGAATGTCGGCTTGTAGAAACTTTATCTGGTTCAACAGTGCAGGATGCCTAGAGCAATGTTTGTCACATAGTCATGCTCTAAAAAAGATTTGCTGCAAAATACAAAGAGCTCAGTGGCCACCTCCCACACTCAATGAAAATCCAGATGATAAATAGGATCAGGGCAAAGGGACTCAGTAAATTAACTAGCCTCTTTTACTTGCTTTTCTGTGACCTTTGAGAAAGGGATTCATGATTCGTCTGTTGCTAATGACCACAGACAGTGAATCACTTATTAGCCTTCACTGGGTTTCTTCAGTTTGTTTTCTAACTCTAAAAGGTCAGTAAAATCCCTAGAGAGAATTTCTGGGGGTTTGTTTTTGTTTTTATTTTTGTTTGCTTTTTCTTTTTGAGATAGGGTCGCTAGTCTCCATATACAGCCCCGGTTGGCTTTCAACTCTCCAGACCCTTGCCTCAGCTTCCCAAACGCTGTGATTACAGGTGTGCACCACCATGCTCTACTTTTCAGAGAAAATTTCTTGCTTACAAAGAATGCCACGTTTGGGGCTTTATTTGACATGTTATTCTTGGAGATGCTACAACTTTCCAGCACATCTAGACAGATTGTTACATAAAGGCTTTTGGTGGCATTTCATCACATTTTCTCATACATTATGAATAGTGATCTTGCCTTCGTAGGTTTATTACTTGGATGAAATTTCACTGACAATTTCTGCTTCCTTCTCTGTGATTTCAAAACGCTTTAACCCCTGCAGGACATTGTTCATTCATTTCTTTTTAAAAGTGTGGGGTGCCTTCTGGTTCCTAAACCTGATTGCTCTCAACATTCATTTGTTTTTGTGGTTGTGTGTATGTGTGTGTGTGTGTGTGTGTGTGTGTGTGTGTGTGTTGTTTTGCCAGTCCTGGGGCTTGGACTCAGGGCCTGAGCACTGTCCCTGGCTTCTTTTGCTCAAGGCTAGCACTCTGCCACTTGAGCCACAGCGCCACTTCTGGCTATTTTCTGTATATGTGGTGCTGGGGAATTGAACCCAGGGCTTCATGTATAGGAAGCAAGCACTCTTGCCACTAGGCCATATCCCCAGCCCCTCAATATTCATTTGTGGTGCCTACCAAAAACAGAATTTTGAGGCCTTTCTCTCAGTACTCCTTATCAGAACCTTGAGAGGCCAGCAGGTTTGAACAGGGCTGGGCATGATTTGGACATACAGCCAAGTTTGGGAATGATTCCAAGAAGCTCACAATAATGAAAGACAAAGTCATAACTATTGGACCAACCCAAGAAGTACAAGTGTATAAATGTTGTTTAATGAAAAAATGAAATTATTCCCTTCACCTCCAATACACAAATCCATTTTCCTTTGTACAAGTTACAGCACTGGCTAGAATGGAACGTCCAAAAACAGAAGAATTACAGAAGTCCTCAAGTTCCCAGATAACCCTCTTTGAGAAACTTAAGCACTTCTGTAATCTTTCCAGTTTTGAGGGAGATAGGCCACTGAACGACAATCACTAAGCTCATAGAGTTGGAAGAATTTTAGCTCAAGCTAAGATTACAGGTACTCTAAATGGGCTGGAATCTCACAGGGGATGGAGGGTTGGCTAGAGTGTGATAGAAAGCAAAGAGCACCCATAGGTAAACTGCCTACTTTGTGGTCTTGGGCAAACTGCAGAATCACTCCAAGACCAGGCTACTTCACAGAACGGAACAAATTCAAGCCTGCAGACAAAGCACTGTTCAAATATGGTGCTTTCTCTCCTGCTAGCCTATTGGATAGCCAGAGCCAGGCTCACATCTTACTTGGATTTGATAGAACTTAATCCCTGTTACCTCAAGCAAAATCTTTCCTTTCTCTTGATGAATGGAGTGGAGAAAGGAAAGCTGTTGATTCATCAGGAAAAAATCACTTCATGGCACTGCATTTGGACTACTTCCTGCTCCAGATGTTTGTGCGCAGACTGATGAAAGTCTACCACCTCCACTTCCCTAATGCACAGCACACTGAGCATGTGTTGTTCATGAAGGAAGATCATTCAACACATGGCACAATGTCACTGAATATGTCATAAGGTAAAATGAAATAATAATTATGTATTTGCTATGCATCTTAGTTTGGGCCACTTTAACAGGCTAATAAACAACAGAAGTTTATTTCTCATAGTTCTAGAGGTCTGGATGTCCAGGACAAGTTGCTGATAGATGCAGTGTTTGGTGCTCATGCACTTGTGGTGGTTCATAGATGGTTTTGTTCTCATAATAAACCTCATATGAGGGAAGGAGGGAAGGAGTTCTCTACAGCCTCTTTTATGAGGGTACTAATCCTATTCATGAGGATTTCAGCCTTGCCTCATTACCTACCAGAGTCCTACATACTGTCAATTCATATCTCAACATGTGAGTTTGGAGGGGACACAGACAAAGTCACATATGCCCATCAGCTTCCAAACTTTGCTGCCACCTCCCATATTGAATATCTTCCAGGCATTAACTCTGTAGCAAGCATATGGTGGTAAGAAACTGCCTTCAAGGACCTTTGCCCTCTAGAGGGGTGACACCTTGCATGATATTACCAATCCCAAGCTACTCAGCAAAACACTAAATCTCATCTCTCAATGAAACTTGAAAGAAAGGTTAACTTTAGTACTCTCCAAATTTGTCCACTCAATAAGAAATATTCAACCACAAACCTCTATCATATGTAGATGGATACATAGTAGATGGATAAATGGATGGATGGGGGATGGATGGATGGACACACAGGTACATGGTAGACATATACATAAGTAGACAAATAGTGACATATTCCAAACTTAAGTATAGATATATATGTGTGACCCTATATCATTACAGTATATATGACAAGACATATGCACAAATGGAAATATTTAAGAGATGAGATTTTGTAATGTAAGTATAATTTCTAAAACTCTCTCTTTTGTATTTTTGTTTTTTGTTATCCCAGTGGGTCATCTTGTATGGGCCTTAGAGTATTCTTTTCAAATTCCAGAGACAAATTATCATTCTGTGTTTTAGCTTTCTGTAAAATGAAGATAACAGAAAAACCCATCTTGCAGTGTATTTGGGAGGGGTAGAATGAGATAATCTAGGAAAAGTACTTATTCTTGGCATATTATAAACATTGCAATTATTATCAATATAGTGTTATTATTTCTAAGTGGTATGTACTCACAAGTATGATTTGAGAAGACAGATTGTGTGTCTTCTCATACAAAACTCTGAGGACATGCTTTTTAATCATTGGTATCAGATATCAAGGAGGCCAAGAGTTCAAGCCCCAACTGGGGATTCAATTCTCCATGGTAACAGATGCAGGTAAGACTATGGTAAATGATGATCTGCTCCCATTGTAAATCTACCAAGAAGGGTTTGTTGTTGGTACCAGTTCACACAAGTCTCAGCTGTCACCTCCCATCTTCTGTCCTACCTCCTTCATGGGCAGCCTCCCTCTGCATCTGTGGGGGTGGGGGTGAGAAGCGGAGCCTGCATGGAGTTGGTTGGTATGTGTGTTACACATTATTAAAAGGTCAGAAGAAAATGCTTAGGCTCCAATACAGTTCCAGGAGTAGTTTTCAAATTTCCCTGTTTAGATGGGAATGCTTTAAAACTGAAGTATGTTTTCCTTGGCAGAGGTAACCCCCCCCCAATTAAATGCAATTTCTTCTTGACATTTTAAGAATTGTTTTATGTCTGTGTTCCCTATAAGGACTGTCCACGGAGGACAGATGGAAATTATAGTTCTAAGAATGCTCACATTAGCATAGAAGGTATTGCATGAGTCCCAAGCTAAATATCCCTGCCCAGGCCAGCCTGCCAGTGCAATGATTAACAAGTTGGGCTGCCACACAGGGGACCATAGTGGGCGGGCTTTTGGACTGCTGCTCCTGGGCCAACATGGGCAACGTGTGTTTAGTCTATCAGAGTATTTACTCAGGATGCCTATCACTATGGAACCGAGACGGCCGTCTGAGAGAGGACTCGGCATGCCCTGGAGAGCCCGAGTCGGGAGAGGTAAATCTATTTTTCCACAACCTTCTTTTCCCAGCCTAATTCTGTCTCCACGGATGGGAAAAATTTGGTTTGTTGCTTCATCATGGTTGGTAGCCTTAGGCTAACCTGAGCCTTAAATGTAAAGCTTCAGTGGGCTGACAGGTATAGAGAACCCCACTATCTGGTCATGTGGCGGTACCCCCACTTCATATCCTTGCCAAGCTCCTGACTGGCACTGGGGACCCTCTTTACCAGACCATCTTGGGTACTGAAAAAGTAAGGATCACCACAGTTGTGACATGCATAGCCAGCATGTACACAAGAATGCTATGGCTCCTAATCTGGGGATTTGGGTTCAAACCCCACTCTGACACTTAGTAGCCATATAATCTCCCTCTGCTAGGTCCTCCCAAATAGTAGAAATGATAAAATCTCTCTTCAAAGATTGCCTTAGAAGGTAAACAGGAATAACAAACACAAATATGCTCAATTATTATAATAAAACGTGAATTAGTCATCCCACAATGTATATATCTATCAAAACAGCATGTTGTAAGCCACAAATATATTCAACTTTTATCAATAAAAATATTTTAGGTGAAATGATTTAATTTTACACCAATGTCAAACAAAGTGGAAAGCCCTATTTTGCAAGCAAACATAATGATGGTTATACAGACATTGGAGGAAAGACTTGGAGAAATGTTTTAGAAACAGCTATACCACAAAAATATTCCCTTATTGCCAAAATATCTAAAAATCTTCTAAAGACTGAAACAATATAGAGAGAAGGGACCAGGGAGTACTTGATTAATTGATGATTACAGATTGTGTCCTGAGAGTCAACCATGAGCCTTAAGCACCTGACCACAGCCCACATACCAGCAAACAGAAGCTGTCTAAAGAAAGGTAACAGAGGATCCTGTGGGCTATAATGGTTATACTTTCAATGGAATGCAGAGAGAGAAGCTGAGAATGTTCTGTAACTGATACAGACACAAGCACAAGTTTACAAGCACAAGGTGTCAGAAAGGGTCAGAAAGTTGGAGAGTTTGAGCAGAACAAGAGGAAGATGGTCCCTTTGCCATATTTGGCTTAGGGACTCCCCACTTTTCCAAAGTAGGAGACTGGAATCACCATGAGAACCATATTACAGCGAGAGCACGCGACTCATCGTAACTGCCCATGGTTTTGCTGAGAAATCTCTTTAGTACACTACATATAAAGCTGTTGCCAATGTGGGTTACATTTGCTTCACCAGTCCCATATGGGAAAAAAGATTTACTGTACACGGCCTATACTTTCAAGGGTTAGAATACAGAAGCCAGGGTTCCAGGTTGTCAACAAAAGGACCAAAGAAATTTAGAACCAGTGAATCCTTGCATAGGAAGGGAGGGTGGAATGTCCCATAGAAGCAACAATTGGCATCACATGGAGTTACAGGAGATCAACAGAAGTCACTGGTAAGTGATAGGATGCAGCAAAAAGTACTTGTGACAATCTCTCTGAGTAATTCTAATGTGCAACCAAGGTTGGGAACCACCTGATGAAGTCATTTGAGAGAAAAAGAGTTGAGAGCTGATGATCCTGGGTCCAAGTCACTTAGGAGATTTGTCCATGGCTTGTACCCACTGTATCAGTGTCAGAGCTGGGTGAATCACTAGGTGCTCTGCCTGTGGCTCTTCCCAGTGTATAATGCTCACTACATTATTCCACATCTTTCAGCTTCAAACAAGGTTACCAGGGAGAGTACAGAGAAATAGAGTCCGAATTGTAGCATTTCTTTGCACAATAATTCTCAGAAATGTATCAACAAATACAAGACTCTCCTTACTGGAATAACAAAATAGACCACTTAAGTAAATCAAGCCATTTGGTGGAGGCCAAGAGAGCGATTGATACTAGTTTGCCTGTCTCCAAGGAACAAAATACTGAAAGGCAAGGGCTTAAAATGAATGAAAATGTATCCAATGCACAATCAAATGAAAATGTTGTGGGCCAGTGGCCAGGGATTATCTGCCAATTGGATCTCTTTCAGCGCCCTAAATTTAACCAGCTGGGATTCTTTTTTTCCTCCCTCCCTTTTTCCTAAGTATCATCTTTTTCAACCTTCTGAAAGGAAGAGATTTTCCTTTTAATGGGAAATCTGTATTTCATCATAAAGATGGAACACAACGTGCTTGGTTCAGCCAGTCTCCTGGGAAGTAGGGTCTTTGTGTATTGTATGTTTGGCATCAAAGAAAGGCTCAAATTCCAGCAAGTTTATTTCAGGAATGATAGACTAGAAGCATATATCTGTGGAACTTAAGGTGGAATCTCATCTCTATCTACATCATATTAATAATACTTTGCATTTCAGATCACTTGAGCATTTCAACAAATGGAATCAATCTTGAAATCTCCAAGTTGTTCCAGAATGCACTAACTAAAGATTGATTGTATGTGCGCATGTATGTGTATATATGGAGAGAGAAAGATGGAAAGAATGTCCTTAGATATCGATTATTATTATGTCTAAGTGAGATTATGATATTCTTTCATATTTGTATTAAAATCTCTTTTCTGTGACAAACATTTAGCCCTTTGCATTCTCAAAATCATTTTAACTGGAAAAGAATAATCATGAATCACAAGTGAAAGAAAAGTGGTTATGACCCTTCCTATAATCAAACGACAAGGTCAAATTCTCTCTTCAGATAGGACCAGCTAGTTTGAGGGTCAACTAAATATACTGCTCCATCTCTAGCCTGCAGAGGCTGAAGCTATTTCCTAGTATCTGCACTGCTCATGTCAGCAATAACCAGCGGAGCTCTTTGCATCCACTCCCATTCTCTGGGCCTAGAGGGAATGCTTTGAGAGAAGTTTGAAGACTATACACAGAGTTCAGGGGAGCCAGCATCTTCTGCAGGTTTCTTCCAGACAAGGTTGCCAAGCCTAGGGCCCTGTATTTGGCTACAGGCATGCCAAGACCACCTGTTCTGTTCAGGGTAGAACAATTTGGGTTTGAGTACTGGTACATGATTCAAGTTCGGGCATCCATGGAACTTTTGTTCAAATACTGGGACAAAGGAGCTAATTCCCACAGTTTTACAGGCCAACTCATGAAAATTTCCTGGATGAGTAGTACTGCCACAGGGAGCTGACAAGAGCCAGGAATCTAGAAAGGATTCTGTTTGCTTATTCATTCAACAAACATTTCCTGAGTAGCTCAAACACTTGGCAATTGTACACAATCATTTAATTTTCAAATTGTACAAATGCCTATCTACAAGGAAGAGTAGAAGGAGAGATATCGCTCTGCCTAGGACTGTGGCCCTCCAAGAGAAGAAGACTTTTCTTTAAAGATTCCACTGAGCAACCACCCTGTCTGCCTATCAGCATCTGGCAAGAGCAAGTGCAGTTTTCAAAATCTCACACAAGTGACACATGAGCTAGCAGTGGCCCTGCTCCACAGGCTATGCATGGCATTGGGCAAAGTATACAAGATTTTAAGTGGCTTGACTCTTGCCCTCAAGACAATTAATCTAAGTGGAGGCAGAAAGTAAATAAGTACAATAAGATACCACCATGAAGAAGCAGGAGAAAGAATTCTTGGTTCAACATAGTATTCACATCATCTGCAAAGAAATGTTCATAAGGAAAAATAAGAAGGAAAAGACAAAGGAGGAGAAGGCAAGGAATCATACACATTTATTAGTATCTCTTCTGGGCTAAGATTGTTCGTATCAAACACTGGAGCTGGTGGGCTCTGAAGGGTTGAGTATAGCTACTCAAGGTGGAGTGAAGATCTTTGGCCAGGTCCAACTAGTGCCAGAGCTCTCACACTTCATAAAACACTCTTTCTCACTATTCAGTACACAGACATTTATCAGGCTTTTTCCAGATTGTGCCAAGCAGGATGGTGGGCACAGTTTCCAGATGTACTAGAGGGTTCTGATTGAGAGTGTAAACTGAAAGCAGCCTGCCTGAAATGAATCCTCACTCGGCCTCCTCTTACCTCCGTTTTCTTTTATATAGGTGTAATAGTAGAATGTGCATCCACAGATTCAATCAATCTAGGAGTGGACATATCAGGGGAGGAGGGGAGATGTGTCTGTACTGAACATGTACAGACTTTGTTCTTGTCATTATTCCCTAAACAAGATAACAAATATTCCTAGAACATTTACCTTGGATTAGGTATTATAACTAATGTAGGGATAAGTTAGAGGATGATTTACAAGGATGCAAATACAATACCATGTTATATAATGTGCCTTTCCACAGATTTTAGCATTCATGGTATGATGGAAAGAAATCTCCCTCAGATACAGAAGGATAACTAGACCTACCTAATATGGTTTTCAGTAAGGATTAAATAAGAATATAGATGTGAAGTGTCTGGCAAAATGCCTGGTACACAGAGGCACTACAAAGGGTATGGAGCGGTGTGTTGGATATTAGTAGTAGTGGTTGTGCTAGCAGTTTCATTATCTCATAGTTTATAAACACAAGCAACTGCACAGAGAAGGGGCCAAAGCCTTCAGATCACTACAGACCCTGAGATGTGTGGACATGCTCAGATTAAAACCTCTCAAAAGATGTCCACAGCTCTAGGCATGTAGAAAGCCTATCACACAGGCATTCCAGTAAAGCAGAAAGGGCTGGTGTTACGTTATCTCCACTTGAAAGGCAAGGAAATCTAGGATTAGAAGTGCTCAGTAACTTCACCAAAATAAGACAAGCAAGTAAGGGTAGACTTCTGAGCTGTGCTTATTTACTGAACCTTGATACTACAAAAAAAAAAGAAGAAAATCATTTCAAAGTTACTTCAAGCTTATAAGACCATTTTGAGAATAATCTGCACAAATTTTATATACTCTTTTACCCAAATTTGTCAATTGCAACATTTCTCAGACAGCTTTATAACTGAGAAGTACAATGCCTAACGTATGAAACTATAACATCTCTGTACATCAGTTTGATAATAAAAATTTGAAAAAAAAGAAAAAAAACTGAAAAGTAAACTGTTTTCATTATGCCCCTTTCCCCTTAATCCTTTAGTATGAATTTTAATACATATACAGTATTTTTGCAATAATACATATTTGTCAACACATTCCAGTTTTTTCAATAAATGTCTATCATTGAAAACTTTTTTCTCCTCCAGCATGAAACACTTCCTGTAGATAGTGGTCATGTATCTTTCATCTTTTTAAACTTAAAACATTTGCCCAGCTTTTATTTCTGTGGCACAGACCTGTCTAGAATGTGGGCCAGTAATTATAGAGAATGTCCCTCTCTAGTATTTTCTGTGAGAAGACTCAGGGTTGCATGCCTGGCAAATACTACACAATGGTGTATGTATCCCTCAATGTTCTACACTTGGACCTCGATGTCTTGAGGCCTCACACTATCAGCCTGCTTGTCATTGGTTATGTCAACCTCATCACCTAGACTAATGTTGTTCATTTCCTGTATGATATAGTTACCATTCACACACCCTCAACCTAAGTAATATGAGAAGATGCCTTAAACCTACACAAATATACTGTTCCATATCAAACTACTCTAGATTTAGTATCTACTGATAATTTTTTTTTTGGGGGGGGGGAGAGAAGTATAACCAGAGATTGAACTCGGTGAGGTAAGCACTCTACCACTTGAGCCATTCCCCCAGCTCTTTTATTTTAATTGAGTTTTTGCGACAGGATCTCATCTACCTTTTGCCTAGGCTGGCTACAAATTTGTGATCCTCCTGCTTCTAGTTCCTGAGTAGCTTGAAATTACATTGGTAATTCTTTTTTGTTGTTTTTGGTTTTTGCCAGTCCTGGGGGCTTGGGACTCAGGGCCTGAGCACTGTCCCTGGCTTCTTTGTGCTCAAGGCTAGCACCCTACCTCTTGAGCCACAGCTCCACTTCTGGCTTTTTCTGTTTATGTGGTCCTGAGGAATCAAACACAGGGCTTCATGCATGCTAGGCAAGCACTCTACCACTAAGCCACATTCCCAGCCCTACATTGGTAATTCTTCTCCAGACAATTCTAAGATTGCAAAATGATCACTTTACAAACCTACGACTTCTTCCACATGCATCAGCTGGCATTATACTATGAAGGAGACACCTTCCTTTGTCTGTCCGTATGTTTATGCATCATAGAATATACTTGTGAATTCCTATTTTATGATAAACTATTAAATATTACAATTCTTATTTATCCCTCAGTGTGCCCCGGTTTTATCCCTTTAGGCTTGTTCTTGTATCTTCCAAAGATCACCAATATTTGCCTACTTTCTGACACAACAAAATGTTCCAGGCTAAATTTGAACCCTCCTTGCCCAAGCCATGGAATAATCACAGCCTTTTGTTGTCAAGATCTCTGGTTCTTTATAGTGGAAAATATTATAACCTGATACTTCTATTCTCAGCCTGGCACAGAGTTGTTTAATGAATAACTGAATGAATGAAAACCTGCCTTGTCTGTGGGGTTCACGGATCATTGCAGAGCCAGAAAATCACCTTCTGACTCTTCCTGAAAAACAGACATAGCCAAACAATGGGCTTGATCCACTTTTATGTGTAGAACCCTCAAGTTCTTCCCCATTCACACAGATTTATCCTTTACAAGAAAAGGGTCTTTGGTAATTGTCCTTGGTAATTCAGAGAACACTTAAGGAAATTAATTTCTCTAATCTTCAGGGATCCTTACAGCAGGCCGCTGACTCTAATAACTCAAAGCATGCCTTACCTTTCCTCCACACATCAGGTGTTTCCCTATATGCAATTCAGAGAGATATAATGTCCTCTGTTCAAGATCACACAGGGAGAGTTGTTAGGTTCAAATCCAGGCTCACCTGATTGCAAAGTACATGCTTTGAAATGTACCATAGACGTCCATTGAGTAGCTATGTTCCTTATTTCCAGTTCTATTTTTTCTTTCAATCTATGCAATTTTTGACTATTCTAAGACATTTTCTGTTACCATAACTCAATATCACAGCCTAGGCAATTTATAAAGAAGGTTTATTTAGCTTACAGTTCTGGTGGCTTGGAGGTTGGGGGGTAGTATCTGAAGAGAGTTGCTGATGGGCACTGTCTATGAGGTTTCAAGGCAACTCAGGGCATCACATGGTATGGGGGGAGTATCCCAGGGATGGGCCAAACAAGTTTTTATTTATATATATATATATATTTATATTTAAAATTTTATTGTCAAACTGATGTACAGAGAGGTTAGTTTCATACTCTAGGCATTGGATACATTTCTTGTACTGTTTGTTACCTCCTCCCTCATTCCCCCTCCCCCTCCCCTTTCCCTTTCCCCCATGAGTTGCTCAGTTGATTTATACCAAACAGTTTTGCAAGTATTGCTTTTGTAGTCGTCTGTCTTTTTACCCTGTGTCTCTCGATTTTGGTATTCCCTTTCAATTTCCTACTTCTAATACCAGTATACACGGTTTCCAATATACTCAGATAAGATTACAGAGATAGTGTAGGTACAACCACTGGAAGGTGATACAAGAACATCATCAATAATAGAAGCTACAGATACACATGGGACGTTGAAAGTAGTTACAACTGTGATATAACAATCGTTTCCATAACATGGAGTTCATTTCACTTAGCATCATCTTATGTGTTCATAAGGGTATAGCTATTGGGCTCTTGTGATCCTCTGCTGTGACTAGCCTAAACCTGTGCTAATTATTCCCTATGAGGGAGAACATAGAGTCCATTTTTTTTGGGTCTGGCTCACTTCACTTAGTATAATTTTTTCCAAGTCCTTCCATTTCCTTACAAATGGGGCAATGTCATTCTTTCTGATAGAGGCATAAAATTCCATTGTGTATATGTACCACATTTTCCTCATCCATTCATCTACTTAGGGGCACCTGGGTTGGTTCCATATTCTAGCTATGACAAATTGTGCTGCGATGAACACTGTTGTGCTTGTGGCTTTAGTGTGTTCTTGCCAAACAAGTTTTTATAACAAATCTATTTCTTGAGATAACCCATGAATTTGTGAATCCATGAATGGGTTAATCTATTCATGAGGGCAAAGCCCTCATGATCTAATTACTTCTTACAGGTCCCACTTCATAATGAGTTTTGGTGGTCTCAACTCCCTTTACTGCTAATAAGTAAATAATCATGAAATCTGATTGACAGTATAGACTAAATTGAAAAATTTTGAACAATAATCCAGTCAGTATATGTGGAGCAACCTGA
The DNA here is from genome assembly GCF_023159225.1 of Perognathus longimembris pacificus. Lineage (NCBI taxonomy): Eukaryota > Metazoa > Chordata > Mammalia > Rodentia > Heteromyidae > Perognathus > Perognathus longimembris. Next base: position 44,162,203 of record NC_063167.1, on the reverse strand, counting down.
TGTACAAGGCAGTGGGAATGCAGTGGAGAGACCGTGGATGCGTGCAGGACTATAAGAGCCTAAGAAAAAGACAGTGACATACCATGGTGGTCATCTCTAGGGAAGATGGGAGGGCCACAGTAGGCCAGTTTGAACAATGTTGCACTCTGTGCCTGCCCAAATGGGCCCTAAAGCAACAGGTGCTACAAAACAGTGTAATAAGCAACTAGTCAAAATCTACTAACTTAGTAAGTTCCTCCTTTGTAATGTATGCTATATGAATATAAAAGACAGGTCAATAGCTAACTAACTTTCTCTTCTGACAAGTATCTGGCCCCACCTCTACCTGTAGCTCAGATAATCCTAAATTCTTTTTCTGCTACATCATCATCATCATCATCATTATTCCAAAATAGGGGCTTGAAGTCAGGACCTAGGTACTATACCTTAGCTTTTTGGCTCAAAGCTGACACTCTGCCACTTGAGCCACAGCTTCACTTCAAGCTTTTTGCTGGTTAACAGGAGAAAAGAGTTTCATGAACATTTCTGCCTTGGGCTGGCTTGGAAATATGATCCACTGATCTCAGCCTCCTCAAATAGCTAGGATTATAGGTGTGAGCCTCATTCATAAAGCACATCTACATAGCTATACTCTTTCTCTATGTAGTATTCAAATTTGTTCTCTGAGCTACCAGGGCCCAAGGTGCTGATCAGGAGATTATCTTGGAAGTTGAGGCAAGGTCAGTACATGTGTATGAGTGATTTAGTCATATGGACTCAAAACATCTCCAGTGACAACGGAGAACTTAGAAGGGTGGCTGGCTCTCTCCAGAAGTCAATGAAAGATTATTTAGTATGGACATTGAAGAATGTGGAAGCTTATCTAGCAGTGGTGGCACCTGGCAGGGTACCTACAGAAAAAGGACAAATCCATAATCCTGCACAAGTTCAAATCCCAGTTCAGACAGGAAGTGGGAATAAGTATGGGATGACATACCTATAGCCCAGGGTAGTTGAAAATCCCATCTGGACATCGCTAGTTCCCTGTTGAGTACACAGCATAACATAAAGCCTCAGGGACTAAAGAAACAGAAAGATGAATGCCCTCAAGAAGCATGCAGTCATAAGTGCTGGTGCCTCACGTCTGTAATCCTAGCTACTCAGGAAGCCAAGATCTGAAGATCATGGTTAACGTCAGCCCAGGCAGAAAAGTCCATGAGGCTCTTATCTCCAATTAACCAGCAAAAAGCTGGAAGGAGAAGTGTGGATCAAGTGGTAGAGCTCCAGCCTTAAGCAAAAAAATATGTAAGGGACAATGGCCAGGCCCTTATTCCAAGCCCCAGTAACTGACACACACAGAAAGAAAGGAAGGGAAGGAAGGAAGGAAAAAAGGAAGGAAGGAAGGAAAGAAGGAAGGAAGGAAGGAAGGAAAGAAGGAAGGAAGGAAGGAAGGAAGGAAGGAAGGAAGGAAGGAAGGAAGGAAGGAAATGAAGCAGAAAATTTAGTAACATCTTGCCCCATGTTTTTCCTCAGCAACCAATATGTGAAAGCAGGAAATACAATGAGATGTATAAAACTGGACCAATGATGAGATAAGGTGTCCATGAGCTGGGTGATTTGGCTCATAGATACATAATCCTAGCTACCTGGAAGGAAGAGATGGGGGGGGGGGGGTGTGTCACAGTTTGGGGCCAGCCTGAGCTTAAAATTGCAAGACTTTTTCTCAACCAATGTCCAGGTGAGGTGTTACACCGTATTATACCAGCTACAGAGGAAGTACAATGGCTGGACACAGTAGTAAAGGCTTGTGGACGCCAACAACACTGGAAAGCACAAGTAGATGATCATAGTTCAGGCTGGCCAGGCATAAAGCTAAACTCTACATTGAAAATAATCAAGAGGATAGTGATATGGCTCAAATGGTAGAGTGCCTGTCTTACAAGTGAGGTCCTGAGTACTGCCCCTGTACTGTAAAACAAAAACAAAAACACCAAGAACTGAAAAGCTATGTACTGGCTGACTGTTTCATTTATACAACAAATGACCCTGTGTTTGGTCAAGGGGATATAGAGAAGTTTAAAACAGACATGGTCTTGTCCTCAAAGAGTTTATATTTACCACCATGTTTCTAGTTGGTACTTTACAAATATTGAGAGAATACACACAGAATTATAATTATTTCTTTTTTAAAATAATTTATTTATTAATTTAATGAAAAAAAATTTTTTTGGCCAGTCCTGGGGCCTTGGACTCAGGGCCTGAGCACTGTCCCTGGCTTCCTTTTGCTCAAGGCTAGCACTCTGCCACTTGAGCCACAGCGCCACTTCTGGCCGTTTTCTGTATATGTGGTGCTGGGGAATCGAATACGAGGCAAGCTCTCTTGCCACTAGGCCATATCCCCAGCCCCTAAATGAAAAATTTTTGACAAGGTGATGTGCACAAGGGGTACAGTTACATAGTAGGGCAGTGTGTACATTTCTTGTGATATCTTACACTCTATTTTTCTTTCCCTTCCCTAGGTCAGGTAGACATGTATACAATATACAGTGTACCAAGAACATATACAGTAGCCAAGTGGCCTACACCAAAGAAAATTCACCTAGGGCTTTAAATGTAATGTCAACAGTAGACAATATGTCGACAGTAGTCTTATATGAACGTACATACGTAGCTTTTGAGCTATTGTGATCCACTGAGAGGTCTATTTCTGACCTTTATATGTTGAGTAGTTGTTTGCTTTAGTTATATAATGTAGGGTCGCTGACCCAAACTTGTGGGAAATACCATTTGACAAGCAGTTTTTGGTTTCGCAGACCCAGTCACTACTGTCTCCCCCTCCCCCCTCCTTAACAGTCATATATCAAGGAGATCATGCCCCTTTGTTTTCTGTGTTCTAGGCTTGTCTCGCTCAACATTATTTGTTCAAGTTCTGACCATTTCCCTGTGAATACCAATATTTCACCATTTCTAATCGCTATGTAGTATTCCATTGTGTATAGGTACCACACTTTTTGGATCCATTCATCTGTAGTGCGGCATCTGGGTTGTTTCTATATTTTGGCTATTGTGAATTGTGCAGCGATAAACATGGAAGTACAAATGTCTTTTTGATATCTTGGGACCTGTTGTTCAGGATAGATGCCTAGGAGTGGTATGGCTGGGTCATAGGGTAGGTCTATGTTGAGCTTTTTGAGGAACCTCCATACTGTTTTCCAAAGTGGTTGTACTAATTTGCACTCCCACCAACAATGGAAAAGGGTTCCTCTTTCCCCACACCCCCTCCAGCATTTGTTGTTTCCTGAGTTCAGAGTATAGGCCATTCTAACTGGAATGAGGTGGTATCTCAGGTTTGTTTTCATTTGCATTTCCTTTACTGCCAGGGATGTTGAACATTTCCTCATATGTTTCTTTGCCATTTTTATTTCTTCTCTTGTGAAGTCTCTCTTTAGCTCCTTTGCCCATTTCCTAATTGGTTTACTGGGCTTGGAGGGGTTTAGTTTTTTGAGTTCTCTGGAGATGACAGATATTAGGCCGAATTATAATTATTTCTGGTAGCAACCTTACCAAAAGCTACAGTAGATGCCTAGCATTCCTTGGGGCTCTGAAATGTTCTATCACTTGCCCCAGAGTCTAGCAAAGCTTGGCATTTTTAGGGGACAAGTTATTCTAAGACCATTTCTCCAAGTCACTACCTATTGTGGTATGTGATTAGAATACACACTAATAGACAAGGGAGGAGAGATAGAAGAAAAGAATCTAAATACTGCTAAGTACAATATTTTTTCTTCCTAATTAACTTCCACTTTTCTAGTATTCATAACATGTTGAAAAAAAATCCTGAGCTTAGTCATATATCTTAGAGACCTAGAAAAGTTTGAGAAAACACTGAAGATGTTTTATAAAATAGTCATATTTTTATAAAAGTAGTTCCTTGAAGCACGTACTTCATTGTTGAATACAACAGAGATTGCTCTGTTGGGTGATAGATAAGAATTCCAAAAGCAGATAATCCAAAGTGCCTACTGCTGGACCATCCTTATCCTTCTTAGACTGCATAAACCAAGGTAGGAGGCTAATACATTATATGTACCCAGGGAGAAAATTTTTGAAAGTTACTTTTTTTCCCCACTTATTTCTGAACATTATTCAGTCAGCTAGGAAATACTTGTCATTATCTATAGTAACTCATGATACAAAAAGTTGGAAGACTGAGGGCTTTTGATCAGGAGGCGAGGCACTGGATTTCCCATTTTATTCTTGGCCACTCTGCCTTTCACCCTCTCAGAAATGCCTGCAACGTCCAACTGGGGGTTACTACCAAAGCTCACATAATTTACAAGCCTTTTTTTCTTTTACATTTGAAATCACAGCTACCTCATAAATAACTCCGTTTATCACAAGTGTAGATGCTCCTGTAATGCTACCTGCAACATGTCAAACGTTTCCCAAGTTATCTAATGTGCTAGACAGAAACTGCATTTGACCTTTGGGTTAACCCATGTCAACCAGCAAACCTGACTGCTTTAAAGGCTTTATTTTGCTCCCGCTGCTGGTTGAAGCTATAAATTACCACCACTCAGGGCAGTGACAGCACAGGGTACCCAGGCCTTTTCTGACACTGGACAGTTTGTGATTAAAGATAGGCTTAGCTTCTTTTCTCAGTAGTCAAGTGTGTAGACATTATATATAATCCTGAGAAAGAACACTTCTTTGGAATCTACCCACAGAAAGGAAAAAAAATAAATAAATACATCCAGTAAATGAACAGAGAGAAGCTATGTCTTAATCATGTCTCACAGAAACCTCGTTTTTCTCTAATTCTATACACCTTGGCCTAATCTGTGCCATCTTCTACAACCAATCACTTCACCAGGTCTCCACCAGCTTTGCCCTTGGCAAGCAAAGCCTTCATTTCTTCCCAGAGAGTGTTGCCACTCACCTCCCCCGCCCAGTTTAAGTGGAATTACTGCCAGGAAACTATGCCCAGCATCCTAGGTAGAACCGCCCTCACCCATCTTCCCAAAACATCTTGGATATCTCTGCTTTACACTACATTATCTTCTGCTAATTTTTTTTAATTGGTCAAAATATCATCTTTTGTTTGTGCTAGTTCTGGGGCTTGAACTCCACCTAAGTGTTGTCTCTTAGCTTTCTTGCACTAGTCTGGCTCTCTACCACTTGAGCCACAGCTCTACTTCTGACTTTTTGATGGTTAATTGGACATATGAATTTCATGGACTTTCTTGCCTGGGCTAGCTTTGAACTGTGATCCTAAGATCTCAACCTCTTGATTAGCTCAGGTTACAGTTATGAGACACTGGCATCCAGCATGATTAAAGTATTTTATAAACATGTAAGTAAATACCACAATGAATCCCCTTTGTACAATTAATTTACCCTACTAAAAATTTTACAAAAGAAACCAGCTGCTAGTGCCTGACATCAGTAATCCTACCTACTCAGGAGACTGAGATCTGGGGATCGTGGTTTGAAGCCAGTCCAGGCAGGAAAATCAGTGAGACTTAATCTCCAATTAACCACCAAAAAAGCTGGAAGTGGAGCTGTGGCTCAATGGTGGTGAGGAATAGCATTCAGGCCCTGAGGTCAAGCTCCAGGACCAACACACACACACACACACACACACACACACACACACACACACACACACACGCACGCACACACTTTTACAATAAAAACAAATGTCACCTTAATGGTCCAAAATACTATGAGCAGCTTTGATTTTTACCAATTTTCCCAGCTTTCTGATTTCCAAACATGTTACTTTTTAAACATTTGATTTATCAAAACTCTCCCAAGTCAAAGATCTATAGATAAATGCTGATTGTTAAATTCTTGCCAAGTCAAAATGTAAAAGAATCATGACAAACAATATCTTGGCTCCCTCATCTTTCTTTTGAAAAAAATAATTTACGATGTGAGATGGGTTAACTCCCCTTTACATCATCTAAATCCTCAGAAAATCTATGGCAGTCTCTGTCTGAAAGGCAATTTACCCTGGTAGGCCTGACTCTTAAAAGATCTTCTCAGGCCCAGACATTAGACACAGGCTGTTCATCCCTCAAGATCCTGATATCACAAAAGCACAAAAATAAATAAACTTAATAAAAGGGAAACCCTGCCAAAGCCAACCTAAATGTTTTCCTTCTGCGAAATTTAAATGTGTTGAGCTGGATTCTGCCCAACAGTCATTATGAATCTAAGACAGTGGGAGGTGTTAAAATTTTGAAAAATGGCTTTATCTATACAAATCATCCCGTAAGATCCATTCAGGAGAACCAGGGGCCCTGGTGGCTCATACCTATAATACTAGCCATCCAGAGGCTGGGATCTGAGGATCATGGCTCAAAAGTAGCCTAGGCAAGTACAATATATCTTTGTTTAATTAATTAATTTATTTATTGTCAAAGTGATATACAGAGGGGTTACAGTTTCATACATAAGGCAGTGAGTACATTTCTTATCCAACTTGTTACCTCCTCCCTCATTTTTCTCCCACCTTGCCTCCCCCCTCTCAATTCCCTTTCTCCCCCTCTCCCTCTCCCCACATTATACAGTTGGTTTGCAGCATACTGTCCTTCCATTTCTTATCTCCAATTAGCCAGCAAAAAGAGCAAAGTTGAGCTGTAGTAAAGCACCAGCTTTGAGTGAAAAAGCTGAACAAGAATGCAAAGTCCTGAGTTCAAGCCTCAGTATTGGTGTCTCATGCACATGTGTGTGTCCTTGCATACGTGCACGCATACACACACACACACACACACACACACACACACAGAGGATCCATCAGTCCATTCAGGAAATAAATAACAGAATGTATTCAAGATAAAATGTATCCTTTTGGCCAGTGATAACAGCTAGAATTTGTTATACATTTACTGCAGAGGTCAGATAAGATGTTGAAGTTTATGTAAGCCTAATATCATATGATCCCATATAAGAAGCCCATGAGGTCACGAGCATCATGCCCATCTCACAGATGAATATCCTGGGCCTTCATGAGTTTAAGTTTCTTGTCCAAGGACACACAGTATATGAGTGGCAAAGCTGAGTTTAACCAGAAAGTCTGTCTCAGAGACAAAGTCCTCCTTAGAAAATTCTAGAGTCCTCTGCTCCATAGCAAGCCACCTAATTGAGCTTACTGCAGCTTCCTTGGGTACTTATCACTAGAGGTCCTCACTGCCTCTGGCTGCTCCTAACACTGCTCTTCAACAACCCCTGAGCCCAGATTGAATCCTGTACCTGCAAAATAGCAGCTGAAGGTGACTGAGGCAGAGGCAAAATCAGAGTCCCTCCCAATCTTTGGGCTCCAATCAGCCCTCACCCTGCCTCTCTACTTCCTCTCTCACTGCAGTTCACTGTATGTGGATTGTATTTAATCCACAGCCAGACACAAACAGGAATGGAGTTTGTCGAGGGTATTATACGTTTAGTTGAGGCAGATGGCATGTGGTAACTTGGGCTTTGGTGTCAGCCTTGGCTCAGATTTCAAGTCCACCATTAGGACCTTGGCTTTTCCCACTGAGCCCTCTCAGAGCCATCGGTTCATCACTTAAAATAAAAGTACAATATTTGAGGACCCATTGTAATAAAACAATTAAAGCATTTTGTAGAAACTAATATTAAATCATTTTCTTTGTCTATAAGATAGTAGATATTTTTCTTTGCAGTGCTGGGCATCAAACAGAGTCTTCGTGCAGGCAGGGCACTCACTCACTCTATCCCCAGCCTAAAAGGAAGGGATGTAATGACCTTTTCGGCCTTCTGTGATAGAGGTGATTATTTTCTGAAAGAGAGCAAAACAACTATGTTCGTTCATCTAACAAATATTTACTGAGCACCTGTTATATGCCTGATAGTTGAATGCGGGCTTAGAACTCATACTGGACTAAAGGCTCACTTCTAGGGATGTAAGAGAACATTGGTTAAGTACAAATTTTGACTAGTCCTAGGAATTTAAACAACGACAATCTCATTCACTGTCCAAACTTTTGAAGCCAGTGGTGTTAGCTCTGTTTTTATATGTGAGGAAATGAGACTCCTTCTGAAATTTGGCCAAGGTCTCACAGCTGTGAAAGCAGCAGGCATCGCCACTCTTCTGCCCTAATATTCAATTTCCATTGGATTCCAGGTGAATGACCCTTTCTCAGGACTTCTGGTCCCTTTCCATCATTTGAAAAGAAAGTTAAAGAGAAAAATCAGTTCTTCTAACTTTCAGCACAAGACACTAAAGGCTGCCATGGTCCCTGGCCTCAACCTCAGGCCCTGTACCTGGACAGGAAACAAACAACCAACAAAAGCAACATCTATCTTTCAGGACTCTTAGCAATTACTGCAGACAAAGAACTTCCAGACAGGTGGGCTAAGAAGACTCAATACTGTCACCAGCCATCTCCTCAGTTCTATTTCAGGTTCCACACCTGCATATTCGCTACTCAGGTCCAATCTTCAAGCTTCAGGCAAAACTCAGTGGACTTGAGTATCCAGATGGAGTGGATCTCCAACAAGGAGCTGGGGAAACACCCAACACAGCAAGAACTGCAGAGTCAGCTAGAAGTACATTCAAATCCTGCCCCACTCACCTTCTGGCTGAAGGAGCAGACCACCTTCTCTGGGACAGTCTTCCATCTGCCAAGCTGAGAAAATAATGACCACAGACGATGATAGCATCATTTAAGGGCTCTGCTGAGCAGAAGACCAGACACCGTGTGCAAACCACAGCTGCTCTCATATGACATGCACCATCAGGAGACATTATTCTTTCTTGACTCCAGAACCAAAGTATCATCAACCCATCAGGGATAGTAGGGAATCTAAACTGGGCAGCCCCCGTTCTCCATTCCTGTCTGGTGAGTTCCAGTGGCCAGCTGAAAAATCCTCCTTACCACCTTTCCTCCTCTCACCCATGCCAAACAACCTCACGCTTGCTCATTCCATGAGCACCTGTTGAGCGGCACGCCAGGAATTGCAGTTAATTACATTAGCTTTTATATATGTGTGGCTCAGAGCCAGGCCCTGAGCTAAGTGCTTTATAAATATTATCTCATTTAATCCCCACTGCGAGCCTGGGAGGTAAAGGCTGTTATAAGTAATTGGGATTCTGACAAGTGGTTGGTCATTGGCCCCCTGCCACAGGTGAAAATGGAACTTGAACCCCTTCTGCTTGACTTCAAAGCCACATTTTTCTGGTACTCTACCCCTTAGTTTAAAGCCCCACAATGCTGATGGTGAGATGTTCACGTCTATTTCTAAGTTAACTTTGCTAAGCTAAGTTTGCTTAGGGGATGCGTAAACTATTTAGCATTTGCCTAAGTAGAGATCTAAATTCCAAAGGTGGTTATGAACATCTATGAATCCTAAGAATTCCCACATGAGGAATGATTGGTCATAATGTGGAGGATATAACTGGAAGCACGTCACATGCTGCTATCCAAATCTACAGTAAGGAAAGTCAGTAACAGAGGCATTAGAAAAAAAGGCCCAGGGAATCTATTGACAAATGCTGCTAGAGGACTGGCTAGCCCTGATATCAGAATATTATTATGCTCACCTAGGCCAGAACATTTTATGCATGGATAGTCAGTGGGCTTGAGCACAGAGAGAAGGAATTTTATAGAGCCTATCCACTATAGGAGGAAGATTTATGATGGTTTTTTTGTGCTTGCAAGCTAATAAATGCTTGAACATATGAAGAATTTCACCTATGATTTACTTTCATTAGTCCATGGGTTATAGTTGGAAATAAGATACAGTTCTTAAAAATCATCACACATATACCCATACATACATACACACACACAATCCTACCTAGAGTGGAAGGGATGACTGATCAACTCAGTCCAAAAAGCTAGAATCTATGCCTATAAAGAAAAAGCGAGGTTGGTGGGCCAATGGCTCACACCTGTAATCCTAGCTACTCAGGAGGCTGAGATCTGAGAATGGGTTCAAAGCTAGCCTAGGCAAGAAAATCTGAAAGACTCTTATCTCGAATAAACTACTCAGAAGCCAGAGGTGGCACTGTGGCTCAAGTCGTAGAGCACTAGCCTTGAGCAAAAGAAGCTCAGGGACAGCACCCAGGCTCAGCGTTCAAGCCCTAAGACCATGAAAGGAAGGAAGGGAGGGAGGGAGGGAGGGAGGGAGGGAGGGAGGGAGGGAGGGAGGGAGGGAGGAAGGAAGGAAGGAAGGAAGGGAGAGAGAGGGAGAAAGGAGGCAGGGAGGAGGGAGGGAGGGAGGGAGGGAGAGAGGGAGGGAGGGAGAGAGGGAGGGAGGGAGGTGAAAAGAAAGGAAGAAAGATAAGGAAGACCCACTAAAAAACCTAATACTCTGTCTTGAGTTTCACTGAAGAAAAAGTTTAATGCAGTTATCTACCAAGGCCTCAGCTGATTAGAAGTTAGAAGCTGGTTAGAAGTCCAGCCTGAGTTACCAAAATTCTAGTGGCAATATAACATATCTCCATGAAGCAAGATGATCCAATGAGGTGCTGATGGAAACAGGATGCTGAAGAAGCCCTCAGTAAATGTTAGCCATCACTCTAGTGGAGGAGGATAAGAGCTGCTTTTGTTCAAAAGGCCCTCAACGTGAGTTGTTCTTAGTTATTTACAATTTATTTTTATTCACCATGTCAATCAACAAACATGTATTGAGTGTTCAGTATACTAGGAGATATCCAAACAAGCGTCCAAATTATATCTTCCTAGACAGCTTCCCATAGGATCTGTCCTCCACAAGCTCTAATCTAATGCGTGAGTCAAACAAGTCAACCATCATAGCCCTGAGATGCAAGAATTGTAAGATGTTTAAGCTGGGTTTAAAGAATAGGAGTTGGCCGGAGTAAATGTGCTCAAACCTAAGGTGTACCTCCCAACTTGCTTGATTTTTCCAAGGTCTGGAACTGACTTTCTCTTATTAATCTAAGTTCTCCAAAGGCAGACGCAGTGCTTAGAAACAAAGGAAGCAGCCAGTGACTCACGCCTGTAATCCTAGGTACTGAGGAGGCTGAAATCTTAGGATTGTGGTTCAAAGTCAGCCCAGGCAGAAAAGTCCATGAAACTCTTATCTCCAATTAACCACCAACAAAAGTGGAGCTGCAGCTCAGGTGGTAGAGCTCTAGCCTTGAGCAAAAAAGCTCAAGGACAGTATCTAGGCTCTGAGTTTAAGCCCCAGAACTGGAAAAAAAAAAAGACAAAGAAAAAGAAAAAGGAAAGAGGAAGAAAGAGGTAACACTGCCAGTGCCCCATCTTGGAGGCAGAAAGTGTCAATCTGCACACTCGTGTGTCTGCTCAATAAATGGTAACGGGTCTTCAAAAATTATTCCTTTTGCTGGGCACTGGTGGCTCACACCTACAATCTTAGCTACTCAGCAAGGCCATGATCAGATCACAGTTCAAAACCAAAGGCATAAAAATCCATGATACTCTATCTCCAATTAACCAGTCAAATGTCCAACTGGAGGTGTAATGCAAGTGGTAGAGCACCAGGTGGGCCAAGCAAAAGTGTGAGGCCCTCAGTTCAAGCTACAGTACCAGCATAAAAAATAAAATAAACTTTTTTCATCTATGCTAAATGTTCACACTTCTCCTTCTGAGGTATATGAGCTCAGCCTCTAATAGGGGTCAACTCAAGGACATATTACCCTTTCCTTTCAGGGATGAAGAAAGGAGCAGTGGGAAGCATGGCTCCGATTTATGGATCTCCTAAGATTAGATCAGGGCTGGGGATATAGCCTAGTGGCAAGAGTGCCTGCCTCGGATACACGAGGCCCTAGGTTCGATTCCCCAGCACCACATATACAGAAAACCGCCAGAAGTGGCGCTGTGGCTCAAGTGGCAGAGTGCTAGCCTTGAGCGGGAAGAAGCCAGGGACAGTGCTCAGGCCCTGAGTCCAAGGCCCAGGACTGGCCAAAAAAAAAAAAAAAAGATTAGATCAAAGAGACCCTTCAAGACCTCTGAGGAAGGAATGAGGGATGCGATTAGGAAGGTTAGCAATAAAAAAGGATTCCTTCCTTGCTTAACATTAAATACCATTGTATTCTAACTAAAACATTACTGTGACTACATGACCATTAACTATGGCTCTGGGGGTTGATGCTGGAGGAGTATGGGAAGTGATACTCTAGAATTGCCACTTTGGTTTCTGATGACTTGGATCCTGAGGAGCAGTGGATAGAGGTAGAGGCCACTCTAAGCCCCTTATTTGCCTAAAGACAGATGAGATTAAGGTTGTCAGCACACTCAGACTACCTTCATCACGGGCTGTGACCTCTTCTGCTGAGGGCCCACTCATCTCTCTCAAAATTTATCTCTCCCCAAATGTATCTCTCCCTTCTCTCTGAAGAGAGTACACCAGCCTCTAGATTGTGGGTTCAGGTTTGAGTATTCACTTTCCTTTTAGAAGATGCCTCTATGCATGTATACATGTGTGTACCTTTTCTCCTGTTCTGCTCGCTCTCCTTTCATCCCATCAACTCTGTTACCTAGCCTTGAAAGGCTAGAGGGTCTTCCCTCTCCTACAGTGCCATTAATATCCCTATCATAGAGACAGGAGCAGGGGGCATAACCATGAAATCACAAAAGACAAATGGTAAGTGACAGAACTGTTCAGATACCACAGCATGAGGCCGTGTGACCAACAGCAAGTCTCTCTGAAAGCAAGCACTTATATAAAGCAGGTGTTATTGCCATGCTAGTTGAAAGGTGTACTATGTCTAAAATGTGAGACTTCTGTGGGATGCTGGGTGAGTCTGCTCCCCTTGTCCTAATAACCACATTAGCATCTTGAGTCAGCTTAGAAGGCACTGCTGCCCATGCCTGCTATAAAATGACTAAGTTGCTAATAAAAGCAATGCCTCTCACTATAACTGGTGCCAACCCCCATCACTAAGTGCCAATGGCCTCTTGGCTTTTCCCACCAACTTTTCTGGATGGCTCAAAGCAGACAAACCACCCAGAGTGCTGCAAATGTTACTTGGAGAAGAGCACGTGCCAGGAGCAACAGGAAGAGGGGCCCACCCTCATTGCAGTTGGAACTTTCCTAAGTAAATCCATCCTCCAAAATCAGTTAATTATTCCTAGTCAAGATTCTTATGAAGCTTGCCAAGTACTCCAAGATCAATTTCATGAGCATTTCCCCGACCCCCTCTATAAAATTGTTTTGGCCATTTTACAAAGAGTTTTGGTGACTTGCAGGCAGGTACCCTGAGGCAGCCTTGAGATTCAAAACCACTCACTCAGCTCCAGTGTGCCAAATCATCAGGCTGGCTGGCAGAAAAGGACCAAGCACATTTTGGGTTCTCCTCTGCCAGAAGATTTCAAAGGGCTAAAGATATTGAGATATTTTGTTAGGATTAAAAGGGACATCAGCCAACTTTTTAACTCCTAAAAGTCCAGGACAGGCCACTGGCTTGAGGAGACCAAAGCAACAGAACAGAATATCCGGACCCTTACATTTCTCATGATCACAAAGAAAGTGGGAGATCTAAAGTTGTCTACAAACGTGTGAAGCTGGGAAGTCATGGGAATATGGGCTAAATCTACCACTTTTAGTTCTGGGTGCATTCCCATTTACAATGAAGATTATTATTATTAGTGGACCCCTCCAGGTCCACTAATAGTACAAACTACTTAATAAACGAAGAAAGAAAAAAAGGTATTCTGTAGGTGGAGAAATTTTATTTTTAAAGCCACTCCCTTCACTGGTCTAACCTGCATGACTCTGCTGTACCTTCCTCAAGTGCTGATTATTTAAAAATGTGGGCAAAGCGAGGTGTCCAGGATTTAATAAAAATGTCACTCCAAGATTTGGTAAAAATGTGTCCATTTCGTATAGCTATGAAAAAACTATCTGAGGCTAGAAACTTGATGAAGAAAAGATTTAAATAGCTCAAAGTTTTGGAGGCAGAAAGTGCAAGACCTACCAGTTCAGCCTTTGCAAGAAGCTCAAAGGCCGAAGCAATCACATAGTAAGACAAAAACCCAGAGAGTTTCAGGGACCAGCCTTGCTGTTTTTATAGCCACCAATCATGTCATGCAAGAACTATATTAATCCCTCCAGAGGATATGAATCCCCCACCCTGCCCCCACCACATACAATGTCATAATGTTATCTTCTACTAGGCCTTCAACTCTTAAAAAAGTTCCCACCATATCACAACACTGCTATATTGAGGACCAAGCTTCTAACACATGAACCTTTGGAGGATGTACTCAAACTATAGCCAAACCAAAACACTCTTTCAGACAATGTTAGCTGATTAACCTACACAAAATCTGCTATAAATGTTTCCAGGGCCTCTTGCACTGGTCTCCTTGAGAAGTCCATATACTTGTTTCATGTGAAAAACATTGCCCTCAATGCCAGCCTTCCCTATCAAATGACAATTCAGTGAAGATAGGACCTGGAACTCTTACAGTAAATTGCTGTGGGCCGAGAATTCAACACAGAAACGGCAGAGAGCAAGAACTTGTGTATGGTATATGTTAATACTGGGGCTTGGACTCAGAGCCTCATACTCTAGCTTGGCCTTTCCACTCAAAGCTGGCATTCTACCACTTGAGCCATACCTCCATTTCTGGTATTTTGCTGATTAATTGGGAGGAAGAGTCTTAGAGACTTTCCTGCCCAGGCAGGCTTTGAACTACTATCTTCAGACTTCAGCCTCTGGAGTAGCTTAAGAGGATAGATGTGAGCCAATGCCCTGCCTAGAACAAGCTCTTTTCGAATAACTAGACAAATGAGTTAAAGAATCTGGAGGCAGTGGACTTTTACCACCCCTACTGTTCTGCAGATAGGCCTATCCCCAACCCCCCCTTCTTACAATGCCTACCACGTCCACTATGCTGAAACCTTCCCACTGCGTTTGTTTATACTTCTTTTTAATTTAAAATAACTATAATAGCATTCAACCAATCAATCAGTACTTTATGTATTCCAGAGATTTTACTAGTAAATAGAATGTAATCATAAGCAGAGTCATGGAGTTTGCCTTTTAGTTGAGAAGGAGATAAACTATAAACAAAATTCAGGTAATAATAAATACACAAAGAAATTTAAAATAAAATGATATGTTAAAAGGGCCCCAACAAAAGTTGGGGGCCTTTCTAAGTGACACAACATTTCCAGTCCTGCAAAGGCCTTAGGGTCAGGATTAGAAACAAAAGGGGTAAAGCCCTCTTGTGCCACTGGCCTCGGTGCATCAGAGGAACAGGAAGAAGGTGGTGATGGCTAGAGCACCGTGAGACAGAGCACAGAGGCCCCTGGAGAAGGTGGGAAAGTGGCAGAGTCCACATGAACAGGCGACTTACAGGGTACAAGCAACAGAGAGGTGCTAAGTGCAACAGGAAACCACGAGAGTTTTATGGGAGAGAATGAATGATCTGGTTTATATTTTAATGAAAAATTTCTCTGGAGGTTGTCAAGCAGGAGTACAGGCAGGAGAGCAGGTGTCAGGCTAGTGCAATAATCTAGGCTAGAGAGGAGTCTGGTTTTGACCAAAGTGGTTCTGGGCATAGATGCAAAGTAAGAGATAAGGTGACAGAAAACACTGATGAAATGCAAGAGAAAGGGGACAGAAAGGGAAATGCAAAGGATGATGTGTTTCAGAGTGAAGGAAGCCACTGGGATATACCCAGAAACTAGCCTACATTAATAGACTGGGGCCACAGGAAGCTTTTGGGGGAACAGGGACTTTGCTGGTAAATTAAATGCTCTCTGTGCTAAAAGCCATCGCGCCATGCTGGGAAACCCAAGGGCAGGTGTCACACACAATCTGTTTTACATGAGTCACCCAGGGTTATTTTAGTCCCATGATCTCACGTGTCCTGTGACATGATGGGATGTGACAGGGCCAGCCAAGGAGGCCTTAGCAACAGCAGAGAGAGTGTGCAGTTGTTCTCATTACTGTTATTATTATGTGGTTCAGGAAGCTTTTTTCACCTACAAGCCACCATGAATCTCTAAAGCATGGATTTTTCACTGGAAGTGGTTAATGCCCTGGATGCAGGGGTCTCTGGGGACAGGACAAGTGTAAGGGGTTAGGGCTGGGAAGTTCTGGTCTGAAGTCCAGGCTGCCTTACTTGGAGATGTCAGGCCATGCCCCAAGTGTCTTAGCTCTCAAAAGTTTCCTGCTTTCTGTTTCCTTGATGTAGAATGCAGGGAGTAAAAGTACTGACTCCTCAGACTGCATCAGGCTGTGTGGATGATCTGTGTGAAGGACTTCCCACGATGCCCAGCACATGGAAATTACTCAGACAAAACCCTTCATAGTCATTCTCATTGTCAGTGCTAAAAAGCACACAGCTGCTGTCTTTGGTTGCAGTTTTCCTCTAGTCCAAGGAGAGGTACGTTGTATGACTTTTTAATAAAAATCTCCAAACTTAAAATCTGAAGAGGTCTGAAATAATTCTCTACTTGCTGTTGCAAAGAAATGAGTGAATCACAAAATCCCAAGCTTCTTCTGAAACCCATATCTAACCCTAGAATACCACCATGCACAGAGCAACCTGTTCAGCAGCTATTGGACATTAACTTCAGTTTTGTGAGGGAGAAATAACCCATTTTTGGAGCTATACAGTTGGAAAAATGATTCTCTTTACAAAGAGGAACAGAACAAAACTCCAGGCAAGTAGTGTCAGGTAAGTGAGCCCAACACTACTTTAGGACCTTATCTGTGAAACTGGATAAGGCTTTCCTCCAAAAAAGTATGTGTTGTGAAGATGAAGTGAATGAAGTAACTTAGGCAAAATGCTCAGTAAGCCTGGCATCAATGCCTCATGCTTGTAATCCTAAAAAGAGGCAAAGATCAGGAGGATGACAGCTCCCAGCCAGCCCAGGCAAAAAGTTTGTGAGATTCCATCTCAATCAATAGCTGAGTAGGATAGTGTGCATCTATCAGTCCTGCTATCTAGCTGAGTGATGTGGGCTAAGACCAGGAAGATCTTGGTTCCAGGCCACCTAGGCAAAAATTTTGTGAGACCCCATATCACCTGAATAAGATGAAAGTTACGGTATACTCATCAAAGCCATGGCAGAAAGCATAAGTAATAGAATGGCCCAGGTAAAAAGTAAGACCCTGTACCAAAAGTAGACAGCATCTAAAAGGAAGGAGGGGATACAATTCTAGGGCACTAGCAGACATGAAGCCCCAAGTTCAAATCCCAGTACCCCCAAATAAAAAAATTCTCAGTAGACATTACCTCCCTTTCAGTTTCCCTCTTCATCACGTTTCCTCTAGTCTCTTATTTTTTCTTTTAATTTTTCTATTTGTTTGTTTGTTTGTTTTGCCAGTTCTGGGGCTTGAATTCAGTCAGGGCCTGGCCTTTGTCCCTGAGATTCTTCTGTGCTCAAGTCTAGTGCTCTACCACTTGAGCCACAGCTCCGCTTTCTGCTTTTTCTGAGTAGTTTATTGGAGATAAGTCTTACTGACTTTCTTCCCTGGGCTGGCTTCAAACCTTAATCCTCAGATCTCAGCCTACTGAGCAGTTAGGATTACAGGTATAAGCTGCTGGTGCCAGGCTTTTATTTTATTTTATTTACAGGTCTGGGTATCAAACCCAGGGCCTTAAGCATGGCAGGCTTTCATTGCTTTGCCACAGAGCCACACCTCTGTCCCCATATTTTCTTAGTCTTAATAGGTTTTGAGGTAGTCTGAGAGCTTCCATTGGTCAAGCCAAGACTAACGTGACCTAGTCTGGAAGCACAAGAAACTGGCTTTCTTGGAGCCTAGCACTAGAGATCCTAGATGCTAAACTAAGTCCACCCCTTTGGATCTCTCCTATGGTTCTTCCATGTGTTTCTATGCACTGAGCTCAACTGCTAACTTCTGAATCTATATGGTGAGCCTGGTAGGTGTTACCAGTCCATGTTACAGAGTAGAGATAAGCTCAGCGACTCAACTAGGGACAGCGTCTATAAGTGAGCACTGGCCTTCAGTCTATCATTTCCTCAGATATACCTGAGAAGCAGTTCTCCTAGGAGGGCAGCTGCAGGTTTCCTATAATTGAGGGGGTGTCAGGAATTGTCATTGGGCCTGGAGGGTCCTATCTGTTACGAAGATTCCTGAAGGTGCCTATGGTATGGGGACCATGCTAAGCTGGGACCTGCTGCCTCTTCTGGTGTTCAAGTGATATATCTTCCTGTGTCCGTCTCCCCATATCTGCTCTTTCTTTTTCTTTTTTTTAGCTTCTTTTGGGGTGGGTGGGAGAGGTGTTACTGTAGTCTGAACTCAGGGTCTTAGGCTTGTTAGGCATGCACGTCTACCCCTTGTACCACCCTTTTTCCTTCAGATTATTTTCTCAGATAGAGTCTCACTTTTGTCCTGGCTGATCTGGGACTGTAATTCTCCTATTTATGCCTCCCACATAATTGGGATGAGATATGTGAACCACCATACTCTACTTATTGGTTGAGATAGAGTCTTGCTAACTTTTTGCCCTGGCTGGCCTCCAGCCATGATTCTCTCTATGTCTGTCTCCCAGGTAGCTGAGATTACAGGTATAAGCCACTGTACCTAGACCTGCCCTTGTGTATCTTGCTTCTTTTGCCATTTGCTTGACACTCTAAATCCTTATTACTTCGAAAAGTCACTGGGGATGTTCAGTGTCACTGTCCTCTGGTAAAGTGTTCAAAATTCAGACTCTCTTGGCCTCAACTACAGCACTTCCACCTAATTCTAAGGTAGTACATATGCACACTGAATAAAGCACTGCTCTGCAGAACACAATGTTTTCAACAAAATAATCGATAGCTACTACTTGGGATGCTGATTAAACATCCATCCTGGCTATTAGAGTGTGACTACTGTGGTACTTTAGCCTTTGGATTATCTACTCATGAATTTTTCCAGCCTTTGGTAATAGTGCCTAACACACAGTAGTTACGCAGTCTATATTAGTAGAATTGATGCTAGATTATGTAGTAAGTTAGGATATACATAGTTGCCAACCCCCATGTTCCTGCTGCTCCTTTCTCCTGAAGAACTATATGAATTTGTACAAGGAAATGACTCAGAGCAGTGGCTGGCACATTCCAAGTGCCCCTGCTGGGTCAACATCCTTAACCACAGCCCACAGGTAGCTGTCTTCATAACTGACCACTTCAGTCTTGAGAAGAATTGTGTAACACATCGCCATCCCATAGCTCTGTGGAAATGCCCATTGGTTGAAGGACTATAAACTTATCTTGGAAAAAAGCAGACACTCTGGAGCACACTTTGTAATGCACAGGAAAATTATTCCAGTGGATTCCAGTGAAATGATAAAGTGTCCAGGAAAGATGGACTGACAGCTTATCGGTGTTGGTATGTAAGCTATGTTTGGCATAGGAGGGTAAAGCTAAGTATTTCCTCCTATCTGTGTCTGTCTCTCATCTACTTTTGATATGAAGATAAGAGAACCGTGCATCATGAATCATGGTGGTGGAGAAGGGCGAGATGGACAGGCCTATTCAATCCAGTCTCCGAAACACTTCTGCTTCAAAGGGAGCCTTCAATGTTAATGAGCTTTACTAGCGAACCACTTCTCCTCCCAAGTGCCTTGGTCTTTCTCACCACACCAGTTTCATTCTTGCTTTTACCAGACCTATAAGAGGCTTCCTGCCCCCTCTGCATGCTCAGTACAAATCCAGCCCTGCCCTGTCACTAATACTTTAGCCTGGACAACTTCCTTCCTTTTACATTTAGCAGATAGGTGTTACTTTAATCATTTTGTCTCTGTAATGTTCCAAGTTAATTCTACCAGGGAATTGTAAATTATACTACTTTGAGCTTTCCCATCATGCCTAAGCATTTATGGATTGATTGAGCTGTTTTTTATAAACAGATAGAAGAAAAAAGAGATTTCAGCTGGGCTTTGTATTACTTTTAACAAAATAGCCACAATTCTCTAGCATAGACAGAACAAGTTCAGTGTGCAGGGTTTCTAACTACACTTACTTGCCTTGGCTAAACCTATCTTTAGTAATTGGTCTGAATAACTGAATCATCCTATTTTGGGCTCATCCTTTTATTTCTTGCCAGTTCTTAAGAAGGTATTCTCTGAGGCAAGTTTTAAGCTATAGTATGAAGATATCACTAATATTTACTGAATAATCAATGTAAGGCAGATGATACTATATGCTTTAGGTGTGCCATTCATTATGACAACACGATGACTTCTAGCACCACTGTGATCCCTAGCTGAATGAAAAAAAATGGGCTTAGAGAGCAATTCACTCCAAGTCTCAGAGCCAGAAGTACCAGGGCCAAGGGAACACACCTTGTCTTCCAAAGGAACATAGGTGCTCAGTTAATATGCTCTGCAGTCTCTTAAATTTCTTTTATCTTTCTGAAATGCAAAAAGTGGTTATTTAATAAATGGTCATTGGTTTGTTATCTAATACAATAAAACCAAGTCCATGAACACTGCGCGGAGGAAAACTCCACCTTTAGGGTAATTCAGCTCTGGCTATAAAACATACTCTGCAGGCAGATTTTTTGGCATAAAATGTCAAGGACAAAATAAATTTTTGCTGATTAAAAGAAAAAGCTCTTGGTGGCGGCTATTAAATTTTGCAGCTGAAGAAAGAGGGCATTCATCGGCATTGGCTCTTTTTGCCCCTTAATCATAATGCCTAGGCTCTTATTCGTTTTAGAAAAACAAAAAGTAGATTCCCCCTCCATCCCTTCCATGTGTCAATATAATGCAGTCCTTCCCAAAACAATGCTAAAGAAAAAGTGAGTCATTTAAAAAAAATGCCTGAAGAGAACCAGTTCTACCCTTTGACCCCATGCATTGAATCATCATTTCAAAGATGTTCAAAGCATTTCTGTCTTGTTATTTACTCCCTAGACATCCCTGTCTTCTGTAAGATGTGTCAGTTGAAAAAAACAATCTAATGATAGTTCCTTATTGGACCTTTTGTGATGAACTGGTTTTATTTCCTTAGCAAACCTGTCTTTTTCAAGATGAATAGGTTGAAGGTATTTCCTCATGCTGGACACAGGTCCTGGGATATGGGTCTTGTGTGGGCAGGTGAGGCGGCAGGCCACTCCCTGGAGCTCTGGCTGCCTGTGAAGCTGCTCCACACACGCAGTCTCACGCCTCACGACTTGTGTGGGCAGCATTTGGCCTTCTCTCTATTTACACAAACTCCCTAACGGTCTCTGGCACCAGTGAAGTCTCAGAGGGAGGCACAGTACATAGAGTGTTTCACAAGAAAATCTTTAAACAAAAGGAATTAAAGAAAATCCCTGTTTAATAGTAAGGTTTTTTTTTAAAAACCAAGCTCCTAAATTCTCAAGAGCATGTGAAATATTAACTTTCTCCAAATGGGAGCACAGAGCTTGCCTTGTTTCAGTTCAAACTGTTGGGTCACAAATGTTCCAGAGAGAAGCGTGCCTCCTTCTTAAGAACCTATTGGGATTCCTCATAAATAGTGGTTAAGAGAGTACAAGCTTTGGACTCACATAGACCTGTGTTCAAATTCTGGTTTTCACACTCCTCAAGTCTAAGGGATTTCGTCTGTAAATTAGGGATAATAGCAGTAATGACCACCCTGATTTAGTGTGAGATTTTTTTTTTTTTTATTTTTTTGCCAGTCCTGGGCCTTGGACTCAGGGCCTGAGCACTGTCCCTGGCTTCTTTTTGCTCAAGGCTAGCACTCTGCCACTTGAGCCACAGCACCACTTCTGGCCATTTTCTGTATATGTGGTGCTGGGGAATTGAACCCAGGGCTTCATGTATGCGAGGTAAGTACTCTTGCCACTAGACCATATTCCTAGCCCCTTGGTGTGAGATTTCTGTAACCCAAGTGTCTATTCAAAATAAATGCCTAATGTGCCAGTGAAATAGCCTTCCATTATCCAGACTGTGGGAGGGAGCTTTCTTCCACATCAAGTAGAAAATAATGAATATGAGAGGCAAATCCCTACAGCATCTTCTGCTGCAGCCACCCAGATACAACCTGGGTAAGATTCGTTTGTTACAGGGACCAAGGCCCAGAGGAGAGAAGGACCAGGGCAGCCACAAGGGGGCACTAAACCAGAACCCGAGAGGGATTTGGAACAACCCTCTGGCCCAGTTCTGATTTCTGTTCAGTCAGCCAGCTAGAGCCTAGAAAGCAGTACAGAGAAATACAGTCCCCTTTCCACCCCTCAGTCACTCTTCTGCCAGACCCCTAGGCCCCACATAATCCCACTGCTTTGCCCACCTTCCTGAGTCAGCAGAGAGTGCCATTATGCCACCATGGCCTTCCACACAAGGCCCCCTCCTTCCACCAGAAGCAGGTGGCAACTCTAATAGCCCCAACCACTTTCCCCACAGCCAGCCACAGCCATTTCCTGTGGCCAGAGCTGTCCCCACGTGGTCAGCTGCTCTATCTGCCACAGGGCTCCATTTGCTGGGACACAGCCCTGCTCTCACATAATACACTCCTTTGGGTAAGGTAAGATGTCCACAGAGGAGGACTTTTTATAACTCTATCCATTTCCAGGAAGCAACAGATCACATAAATCTAACAAGAAAGCAGTCATTAAACAAAATGATGGAAAATTAAACACCGCTAGTGGACATTTAACCTTGTTTACAATGTCATTAAATAAGAAATAGCATTATCACCAGGTGCCAATAGCTCACACCTCTAATCCTATCCACTCAGGAGACAGATCTGAGGATGGTGGATTGAAGCCAGCCCAGACAAGAATATCTGTGAGTCTCTTATCTTCAATTACCTCTTTATCTTATTTAATTAATTATCTTTAATTAAGTTGGAAGAGGAGCTGTAGCTCAAGTAATAGACCATCCTTGAGGGGAAAAAAAGCTAAAGGATAGTGCACAGACTCAGTTCAAGCCCCAGCACCAGTGCGCACACACACTCACACATGCATACACACACACACACATACACTAGTATTATCTTACACAATAGAAATAGTTAAAACAGCATTTTCAGCTGGGTAGCCACTCATGGCTCACCCCTGTAATCCTAGCTACTCAAGAAGCTGAGATCTGGGCAGGGGATATGGCCTAGTGGCAAGAGTGCTTGCCTTGTATACATAAAGCCCCAGCACCACATATACAGAAAACAACCAGAAGTGGCGCTGTGGCTCAAGTGGCAGAGTGCTAGCTTTGAGCAAAAAGAAGCCAGGGACAGTGCTCAAGCCCTGAGTCCAAGCCCAGGACTGGACAAAAAAAAAAAAAAAAAAAAAAAAAGCTGAGATCTGAGGAGTGAAGTTCAAAGCTAGCCAGGGAAGGACAATCTGTGAGGCTCTTATCTCCAGTTAACTATCAGAAAACGAGAAGTGACCTTGGCTCTAAGTGGTACAATGCTAGCTTTGAACAAAAGAGCTCAGAGACAGCACCAAGGCAGTGAGTTCAAGCCCTGCAATTTAAAAAAAAAAAAGTGAAATTTTTTTTTTGGGGGGGGAGGTTGTAGGATTACAGTTGCCTTTTTTCCTTCCTGTTTGCCTAGTTGTACTTTCATACAGTCAAGTCATTCAGTGAACAAACATCTAGTGGGTACTTTCTGTATGTCAGACCTGTGCTATGGGCTAAAGTTATCATGGAGAATGGAGACTAAAGCATACCTAGCCTTAAGGACCCCAGAGTCTGATAAAAAGAGAGAAACAATAAGTAATCATGCAAATTTATAATCATAATCCGAGCTACTCAGGAGGCTGAGATCTGAGGATCACAGTTCAAAGTCAGCCTGGGTAGGGACATCTGTGAGACTCTTATCTTCAATTACCCACCAAAAAGCAGAGCTGTAGCCCAGGTGGTGAAGCACTAGGCTTGAACAAAACAGTTCAGCCATAGTGCTCAGGCCCTAATTTCAAGCCCCAGTACCAGCACCAGAAAAAAAAAAAAAAAAAAAAAAAAAAAAACAGACAGACCAACATCAAAAAGAAAGAAAGACAGACCAACAGACAGAAGAAAAAAATAAAGAGAAGGGTGTAGGGGAAGGGAGAGAGGAAGGAAAATACAAAGAAACAAGGAAATTGAAGGTTCCCTCTTTTATCCATAATGCAATGGAAAGTATCTGATAGCAGGAGAGTGAAAGGATGAGTTTGAGAAGTGAGCATGCCTTGCTCCCAGTGGGCTGAGGAAGTTGAGCTGGCAGAGCACTTTCTTTTCTCTAGGGACTGCTGGGGAACAAAATGTACAGTCTGTGCCCAGGGAAAGACAAACTAGACTGGCATAATGTGCAGACCTCTACATTATCTCAAAACCCGGACCCAGTGCTTCAGAGAACAAATGGCAGGTGTATTTACATTAAACATGAAACTCATTTGGCCTTGTGTTTGCGAAGCATCGGGCTCTTTTATTTCTGGCTTCATGAGGGTTTTGTAGTCTGTTATCTCTTCTTACCATGTTATTAGGTTTTTCCTCAATCCCTACCAGTCCCCTCCCTCCTCCTTTCAAATCTTCTCCACAGGTATGTACCACTTCATTCCATACCTCCAGCAGCCCTGGTTGAGCAGTGGGGGCCCCACAAATGCTCACCTTACCCCCTTCCCTACACAATTGTAGCCAGACCACATGGATCATCTTGCACTTATTGTTCATGCAATGAGGAAGGTTAGGCAAATCTATAAGAGCCTTTTCCTTGAATGGTCTCAGAGGCAGACACCTGGGAGCTGGGGGAAAAAACCTGGGTAGCAATTCTTATTTTTCAGCTCTAAGCTTTGGGAGCCATGTAAGAACAGTCAGTGGGGGGGGGGGGGGGGTAATGTATAGAAAGGCGATTTGACAATTAGACTTCTCTAGAGTATCCATCAGTGAAGGGCTTCTCAAAAGGACCCTGTGGTAGCTGGGGCAGAACTCCTCTTAAAGCAGGAATCGTGCCCATTAACAGGCCATCCTGGTCTTTGGTGGGGAGAATTCTTCCCTGGGCCTGAGCAAGAGTGACTTACACATTACAAAGTATTTAACATTTTTAGTTCAGGGGAATACCAAGTGCCAAGAGCAGAATATGCTTTGTGCACTATTGTGACCACTAAAATTGTTGACTGGGAGCTGAGCACAGTAGTGTGTGCTTCTAATCCCAGCTGCACCCCAATCTAAGACAGGAGAATCATGAGTTCAAGGCCAGTCTGGATAGAGGTAACAAGAGCCTGTATGTATGTATGTATGTATGTATGTATGTATGTATGTATGTATGTATGTATAAAGCAATATGGCTGAGGGCATAGCTCAAGTGGCAAAACACTGGCCTCATAGGTATGAGTCCTTGGATTCAATACCTGACGTGAAAAAAAAGTTTCCAAACTCTGGAAAGCAGGTGAGAACCCCTATACAACATAACACAAACACAGTACCAAGGTAGAGGACTAGCACTTTAAGTCTTCAGTTGCAAGAAAAGGGACTCACTCTCAAGCCCCACCCCCACCCCCACTCCCCCCAGTACCCTCAGCCATGCATGTCTTCTTTTCCCCATTCTCTTCCTCCCTATTCCTCAAGATGCAGCAGAGCCCGGGGCTTTCTACAAAGCCTCTTTCTCAGAAGAACAACTCAGCTCTCCAGACCACATGGCAGCAGTTGCCTTCCTGCCACCCCAGGTGTGAAACTGTGATACAAGGACCACATCTATACCCATCCACATTCCCAGCAATATGGTACCATGGATTAGGACCATGGAGACAGGACTGGATTTCCCTTCTAACTTTGACACCTGTCATTGAACATGGCCCTCAGTGTCCCATTCAACCTCTCAGAGACTGAGTTCACCATCTTTAGAAGGAAGATTCCCACAATCTCTACCTTCACTTCAAGTGGTGTGAGGATTAGATAAGGAAATGCCATGGCAGATACAAGGCCCTGCTAGTCCAGTGTTCCACAGGAACAACTTCATGGCCATTGTCTCCTATCCTCTAGCACCAGTCTCCAGAGGCTCTTCCACACCCCAGCTATTCCCATCAACCAAGTCACACAGAAGCAACACAGGAGAGAGACTGATCTGCATGGGGAGGAGAGGAGCAATGGAGCAGGGGAAGGGGAGCAGATTTCAATCAATTGTTTATTGAAAAACAGACCTCAATGATGACTTCTGAAGTGTGTGAGTGTGTGTGTGTGCACGTGCGGGTGCACACGCGCGCACATGTGTTATTCTTGGGGCTTGAACTCAGGGCCTTGGTACTATCCCTGAACTTTTTTATTTTTTGCCAGTCCTGGGGCTTGAACTCAGGGCCTGGGCACTGTCCCTGGGCTTCTTTTTGCTCAAGGCTAGCACTCTACCACTTGAGCCACAGCGCCACTTCCCGCTTTTTCTATGTATGTGATGCTGAGGAATCGAACTCAGGCTTCATGCATGCTAGACAAGCACTCTACCCCTATGCCACCTTCTCAGCCCTCTGAGCTTTTTTGTTCAGGGCTAAAGTTCTATCTACCACCTGAGCCACAGCTCCACTTCTTGAACTCCTTCCTAAAGGAAGATTTTCATTCTGACAAGCAGAGAAAGGCACTCCGAGGGTTAAATATGCACAAAACATTTGATGCCTGGCTAGGTGAATAGAACAATCTGGAAAGGGAAGTTGGAACTCGGCTTTGAAAAACCTGAAGTCTTCCCAGGAAATTGACAGGTTTGATTTTTCCCACTATGGACTTCCAGGTTCTCAGTTTTTCCTAAGTCAGTCTCACTCCTTGTCTCTCTGCAGCTTCAGGTCTTCTGACTGCCTGCCCCCCTTGAGCTGAGTTTCTGGGAAGGCCACAGTCAGAGCCCAGCAGGTCGCCTAGTTCTCTTTGCCTGCCCACTCATCTCCCCTAGGAAGCAAAGCCACAGCACACCAGGCAGATCGTGTGAATATGCTTAAAGTCACCATAACCCTACAGGTCTGAAATAGGTGAAATTTCACATACAATTTGTCATTACTAAAAGGCATGTTTCTAATAAAACTTTATGTTCTCTGCTTCACCTCCCTGAATGTTGAAGTTCATTTTCAGAGTTCTGGTTACACAGTTGATGTTAAAGAGAAAATGAGAACTAGTGAAACGTAATGCCATATTTTCTACTTAATTATTTTTCCAAATGACTTTTGTTATAAGTAAAGGGTATTGCTATGTAGTCTAGACTAGCTTTGAACTTAAGCTTCTCCTGCCTCAGCCTCCTAAATGCTGGGTAGAATCCCAAAGCCTCAAATATTCTTTGAGCTGTTTCCATTCAAGACAGCCAATCTACTGGCACTTGAGCCACAGCCTCACTTCCAGATTTGGGGGGATTCATTGGAGATTAGAGTCTCAAAGACTTTCCTGTCTTGGCTAGCTTTGAACTACGGTCCTCAGATCTCAACTTCTTCAACAGCTAGGATTACAAGTGTGAGCTGCCGATGTTGAGTCAAAATATCTATTTTTACATCATTAATGTAGCTTCAGAAACTCAACCATAGTTTTTGCCATCTAGCCAACAGCTTCTGACACTAGCACAATGTTTGTTCTCAGAAGCAAGTCACAGAGCCTTCCTTCCCTTGAACTGCTAAGCAAGGCTTAAGGGCAAGGCTGGGATCCACAGTGCTAAGAAAGTGTCATAAACTGGACAATAAAGTGCTTATCATGTGTGAGAACCCATTAAGACTATCAGCATGAACCACCTTGGTCATGCCATCCTCCTGAGTTTATAATTATCTTCCCCAACTCTTATGCAAACAGCCTGGATATTTGTTTATGAAGGGCTGTGGACTGACTTGTAGCAAGAGAGAAAAAGGTGATAACAGAATCACAGAGTATTGTGGCCACATTGAGATCAGCTTTAAAAAACAAAACCTCACTGGGTGCCAATGACTCACACCTGTAATCCTAGCTACTCAGTAGGCTGAGATCTGAGGATCACAGTTCAAAGCCAGCTAGGGGAGGAAATTCCGTAAGACTCTTATCTCCAATTAACCACCAGAAAACCAGAAGTGGCCCTGTGGCTCAAAGTGGTAGGGTGCTAGCCTTGGAAGGTGCAGCTAAATAGATGTTCAACAAACACACACTGGATAATGAAAAACCATCACCAAACAGGAAAAGGAATGAACAAGAGAGAAGCTACTCTCCTTCCAAATGCACCTCTACCCCCTAAAACAGTCCCTCCTCCTCCCACTGTTCTCTGTTTCTGAGGTTGAGTGGAAGGATAATGTTGAATATGTTTGTTAAAAAAATATTTAAGGGGCTGGGGATATAGCCTAGTGGCAAGAGTGCCTGCCTCGGATACACGAGGCCCTAGGTTCGATTCCCCAGCACCACATATACAGAAAACGGCCAGAAGCGGCGCTGTGGCTCAAGTGGCAGAGTGCTAGCCTTGAGCGGAAGAAGCCAGGGACAGTGCTCAGGCCCTGAGTCCAAGGCCCAGGACTGGCCAAAAAAATATATATATATATTTAAGATTTATTTACTCATAGAAAAAAGTAGAAAGTATAGAAGAAAATCTTGTAACCCAAAGGACAATTGGTATTACATATGCATATACAATTTTTGCTTTACAAATCTGAGAACAGATTGGGGCTAGGGACTTGTAATTTAAATTTATATACTATGCCTTTTATCAAGCATAGAGAAATCCCCAAACTAAAATCTCCTTACCAAGCATAAAATCATATTGCATTCCTTAAGGTAGAGTGTTTGTTTGTTTTACTAGAAATACAATAGTATTAGAGTGGGAAAAACAATAAAAACTAAATTGCCCCGCCAAGTAAAGATAGGGAAGATGGGTCACTACAGGCAAAGCCACTTTGCTTACCTCTTAACTGAAGAGCTTCTTACACACTGAGCTCAATTTGTTCATCTCAGCCCAGATGAAGGACGCCCGTGTCACTCTGTGACTAGCTGGCCAGTTGTTCCTGCTCTGCCTTTTTCCTGTAACTGTCCAAACTCAAAAGAAGAAAGGAACAGGGAGGAGAGAATGGTCCACATCATTCCCTTTACCAAAAACGGTATACAGCTTTTCCCTAACTAAATGCAATCCAACTTCTCAGTCCATCAGCATGGAAGATCTTGCTGACCTGTCTCATGCCCTTCCCCCACCCCCTGAAACATAATATGCCAGCCACAACCAATAGCATGTCATTACACTCCAAATATCTCCTTGTGTTTGGACATGTTACCTATCCTTTCTACAATCACTTCTCCCGGGAAACTCCTGCTCATCCTTCAAACAGTCCCCTGTGCTCCCACAATACTTTGTAATTGGTGTGTTTAGGTCAAAATTCTCCTTGCATCATACTAATCTTTGTTTCTGCCGCTTGACTATGGACTCCTTATGTAGGCAACAAGACCATGTAAGGTCCTCTACTTCTCCCATAGCACCAACACACAGCACAAGGTAAGGGCTCAAGATATGTTTGCAGAATGAACAGAAAGAGTCCAGCCTTTGCCTCATGACTAAAAACAGATGCCAATAGCTTTAAGAAGAATGAATTCATCCCCATTACCTCCAGCATATCCCTTGTACAAGTCAAAGTATTTTTCTAATGGTTTATGACTTAAACTTTGTGTTTATTCTTGGTTGTTTGTGTTATTCCTTTGTTTCTTCTGGTAGAGGAAGCTTACTGATTTTAGTGATTTGAACAGTCTAGACAAAATGATGTTGCAATACTACTACAAACAGCATTTATTAATAGACACAATATCATTCCGTGCCCAGAATAACAGCCCCAAGAGTTAGTTACTATTCCATCTGTTTTACAAGTGAGAAAACTGAGGCACAGGTCGATTCACCCTCATCACAGGAGTGGGTGACAAAATCAAAGTTTTAGCCCAGGCCTGTTTAACTCCACAGTGTATGCTCCAGGATTCCTGGGTTAAAGGAAAAACATGAGACTACAAGCTTAGAAGTATCATGATGAAGAACAGATTGAAAGCATCTCTCATGTGACTTCTGTCCCCTCAGACATCTAAAGGCACCAGTCCAGGTAATGAGCAATTAATGTAATTGCCCTGAAGCCCCTAACTCATAGAGTGAGAGTGTTATTTCCATAAATGCCTGTCTTCCACAAACCAGAAGCATATGGCCTAGGGATGATGAGAAGGGACACAGATATATGTGTAGCAGGGATGGCACAAATTCAGCTGACTTCACTCAGAATGGAGTGCCCCTAACTTTAGAATGACTGATTTGACAAGTCATTTTTTATGGGAGTCCTTACAGGGCCTCACCCCCTGGGAACCATGCCGACCATAGAGAGAGTCCAGCATCCAGATTGTCCTTAGTAACCCAGTAGAGGGTGTCAGGTAAAACCAGAAATGGCTAGTGAGGAACAGAGACAGAGAAATGTCCCATCACAGAGCTAGGAACATAGGAAATGAAGTAGCTGGTTCAAGAATCAGAAAAAAATATATATGTAAAGAAGGGGACCAACCAGTCTCAAAGGCCAAGCAAGATTTTATGTAGCAAAAACTGAACTCAGAACTCTTAATCCAATGGCCAGTGTTTCATCTTCCATCTCCAAGAAAGCCTGGCATGGCTCTCCCTAACCTTCACTCATGTAGCTCTTCAGTGTAAACCATGGATTGTTCACATTCACAATTCATTGCTAGCATATGCCTTGGGTTTTTGTTTTGTTTGTTTGTTTGTTTATTCTTTACAGTGCCAAAGATGGAACCCTGGGCATATGTCAGGCAAGGACTCAACCACTGCACTACACCTTCCAGCCTTCTAGCATTTGCTCTTTGTCACATGAGCATCTGGAACAACTCACTGTTATTCTCACATAAAGGTGAAAAATTTACACACACACACACACACACACACACACACACACACACACACACACACACACACTGCCTTTTCCTACTGCCACATTGAATTATGTAATAGGTCATGGGTCCTATAAAGTGAACATGCCAGATATACTGGCATATGCTTGCAGTCCCAGCTATTCAGGAGGATGAAGATAGGGGATCATTTGAGCCCAGCAGTTTGAGACCACTTTGGCAATATAGCTACACTCTGTCTTCAAAAAAAATTAATTAACCTCAAAGTAAATAAAGCATTAAAAGAACTTTAATTAGAAAATGTGAGGCCCTGAGCCCTGTACCCTGGGGTATTAGTTTCCTCCCATTCCCTTTCTCATATACTTCCCAACAAGGAAGCACATATCAAAGTCTTTCTACATTAGACAACAGACCTTTTTTTTTTCTTCTTGCAGCATGCCAAACAAGTCTTAAAGATTGTGCGGTCCTTTGGATGTTTTAAAATAAGCTTAGGAAGTGAGACTGGGGCCAATCAACAAATGCTGATCACTTTTGAGCATTTTTAACATATTTATTCCATTTTCTCCATGGTTTCATGTAGCAGTTACTCACACTGATTGACTTTTTTAAAATTACAAAAAGAGAGAGAGAGAAAAGAAAACGGGAACAAAGCCGACCCAGATGTGTGCAGCATCGATCCCTGGGAAAATGTGTGCAAATTTCAAAACCCCCACGCTTGAGGGCACAAGGCTGGACAGAAGAAGGTTCTTGTCTGAGACTCAAACTGAAGCCCTGAGGGTTAAGTTGAGGGTAAAACAGCTACATTGACCTGCAGCTCACCAAACTGACCTGGCAGTGGCTTCCAAGCCTTCTTGAAGATGAGGGGGCAGGAAGAGACATAGTAGTGCTTTTAAGGGATTCTTCAATCCATCTGCAGCCAAGGATACCGGAGGATGGTATCACTATACCACCTCAAGTACACAGAGATACAGTCATTTTTTGTGGTCATTATTGTTTTTCATACCAGTACTTGGGTTTGAACTCAGGCCCTAGGTGTTGTCCTTTATTTAGCTTTTTCTCTCAAAACTGGTGTCTACCACTTGAGCCACACCTCCACTTCTAGCTCTTTGCTTGTGAATTAGAGATACGAGTCTCAAGGACTTTGTCCTACCCCAGCTGGCTTTGAACTAGGATCCTTAGATCTCGGCCTACTGAATAGCTAGGAATGCAGATGTGAGTCACCGGTGTCTGGCCAGATGCAGTTTTAATGAGTAAAATCCACATTTACTAAAAGTGAATTGTTTTCATGTGTGGTAAACATCAGCTCATTTTCAGAGCCTGGAGAGAGGAAAGGAAAGAGGGAAGGAAAGAAGGGAGAGAGGGCGATACTTGGTAAGGCTCTACATGAGAAGGGTAAAGGAATCTCACCCTGAAAAGCAAGTGGTAGAAAGGGAGGCAAGGCAGGACCCCACAAATTTTCCAGTTCCTGGGTCACCTGAACAAGGCTGTATGGGACCCATTGTAGTT
Source organism: Perognathus longimembris pacificus (assembly GCF_023159225.1). Taxonomy (NCBI): domain Eukaryota; kingdom Metazoa; phylum Chordata; class Mammalia; order Rodentia; family Heteromyidae; genus Perognathus; species Perognathus longimembris. Next base: position 44,130,053 of record NC_063167.1, on the reverse strand, counting down.
TATACAGCTTCTCACTCTCCTGCCCCCCTGCTGGCCTGGAGTTGCTCATGAGCCTGAACTCCTGCCCTTCTGGCTTCATCATCTAGAGTCTCCATCTGAGGCCTGGCTTGGGGGGAACCCAGAGCTTTGGGGTAGGGCTTGGGTCCCACCTGAGGGAGGCCCTGCATACTGCACTGTGTCAGTAGTGGGGCAGGCTGAGCTGCTGGCTTGTCCTGGGGAAGAAAAGTGGCCTAGAAAGTGGCAGTAACAACAGCCAGCTTAACTCTGCGGTATGGGTATGTGAAGGGCATTTTGTTGAATATATGTTCATGCAAATATAAATAGAAAATGAGAAGTGTGGAAGTTATTTCAAAAATTGTAATACTGGTTTATCACTGCAATGTAAAAACATTTTAGTAACTTCCTTTTCTCCAGGCATCTGTATTTTACCCATATAAAAGATTACCAAATTCTCTTCCCCCCCCCACCACCATCCCCAAAATATGTTCTCTAAACAGGGTAGGAATTGTAGACAAGGTCTTGTGATCCTGAAGGAATCAATATTTCTACATCCCATGTACAACTGTAACTTCATCTTTGCTTTCTCTCTCCCACTTATAAACAAAATATGCTGGGACTTTAAAAAGAATTTGTTTCGGTGCTCTTCAGCAACAAGGGTTTTTTAGCAAAAGACTCAAATATGGTCCCATTTACTGGAGAAGTCTTGGCTTTATAAATTCAGCAAATCTAATCCTCAGTTTTCCCATCTGTAATTTGGAGACATAATCAACCTGCTCCCTGGAAGTATGCTGAGGAACAAATGTGAAAAATAAATCTAAGAACTCTAGAAGTAGCCATGTGCTCTTAAGAATAAATCAGAAAGCCAGGCTCAAAGCTAACCTAGACAGGAAAGTCCATGAGATTCTTATCTTCAATTAAATCATCAAAAGGCAGAAAGTACAGCTGTGACTCAAGTGGTCTTGACTCACCAGTCTTGAGTGGAAAAGCTAAAAGACAGGTTTCAGGCTCTGAATTCAATCCCCAGAACATGCACAATAATTAATTGATTAGCTTAAAAATAAGCCATGGTTTAAGAGACCCATCAAACATTAGAACTAGAATGAACCAAAATTTTATATTTCACTGACCAACTGAACAGAAAGACTTGTCCCAAGTCACATACCTGTTTTGTGGCAAAACTGTCTTGTGTAATAATAAAGTAAAATAAATCTTCAGTTCCTAGCATGTATTAATATCTCAACATTGTTGACTTCATTTTATCTTCAAAAAGAACCTGCAAGGAGGTGCCAACAACTGACCCCCCTTATAGATGAGGAAACTGGGGTTCAGAAACAACTTGCCTGAGGCTGAATAGCAACCAAGATCCAGCCACTCAGCCATACAACTGCCACAGAAAAGATAACAAATAAGCCAATCACGATCTACAATGTGGGAGCCTGTGAGACCCTTACTAAATCCAGCCGAAATGACACCTAGAGGGTCTGTATAATAATTTGGGAAAGAGCTGTTCATGATAAAAATATTTATATTTTTTCTTTTAAACAACAATTCCTTTATTGTCTCCAAACTGCAGCCAACAAATACACATTTCAGAGCCAGTTATTCTGCCATCCTCCCTGATTTCAATTTTCTCAACTTTTCTTTTCTGCCTATGAGGATGAATACAGGAACAATTCAACACTGGCTTTTAGTCTGATTTGGGGAAATGTGTGTGGCTTTCTTTCATGACCAAAAGGCAAAAAAAAAAAAAAAAAGTCCATGCATAACCAAAAGAGGGTTTTCTGCTTTGCCCACATGCCTCAGTAGTGAACAAAATGGAGAATGTTATTCCAGAAACTTAAAATAAAACTAAAGCACATATGTTCTGTAAAAAGCATTGTTTGAGAAGATCAGATTACCTCCAGGGAGGGAAGAGATTTCATAACTGCCCTTCTCTTGCACACAAGCCTCCTCTACAACTCTGGCAGAGAGGGTGGGGTTTAGGGGTGAAACCCCACCCAGGTGCATCTGGGTAATTACCCTCTGGACACTTATGGAATCATTGACTGTAGGCTTAACCTTGAACAGGCACAGGAAGGGGTTAAGGGAACTCACACAGCTGGATTTGCATTTACAGAGAAATTCAGGGGAAGGCCAGAAGAGCCACAAGCTGCATGAGATTCTTGGAAAGGTCATTGCAAGGCCTACATTGCCTGGCTTTTACACACACACACACACACACACACACACACACACACACACACACACACATCTTGATAGCATGTGTGTTTCTGAGGTGAAACCAGATGTTTCCAAAATGATCCCTGTTTTCTAAAAGAGGACATGGAAGAAGTGATGGCTCCTAGAATCTGCAATCCATCCCAAACTTAGGGCTCAGATTATCAGACTCCAGATCTGAATGCCAGGGCATGTAGGAGCAGGCAGTCACCTAGGGGCTTCAAGCAGGCGGGCAGATCTCCACCCTGCTCCTCATATCCGTGCCATTTCCACATTTGGTTCTTCCCCACATCACACAGGGGTTGTATTTCACCTGTACTTGTAAACCATCTATGGGAAAGGACAGAAGGGCATTCCAGATGGGAAGGTTCGCTTACATTTGACTAAAAATTGGCAATAATTATGATACTTGCTGGTCTACATCACCCAGTAATCTCAAGTGCACTGCTTCATTTTTATTATTCATGAGTTCAATAGCTTGCTATTCTTGTTATTGGAGGAATTAAGCTTTAAATTGCAGTGAAATATTCTCATCTTTCTTATGAGGCCATTTGGCTACATCTATTATTTCTCAATTCAATTCCTTTTCACTAGTTTCAAATTACACTTTTATCTGGAGCATCTTCTTCCCAAATGCCCAGCCAGAATGTGAACATTTCCAAGATGCTATGAGTCTGTCATCATGCTTGCTTTTTGTGGTGATCTAAATTATAAATCATCACTCCATATCTCGGGACAGCTTTTTTCCATCCTCAGCTTGAGGATGCATGATTTCAAAAGCTATATTTACTTCTCCACATTCTATATTCATTACTATAAACTTGGACATCTTTATTTTTCCCCTACCATTTGGATCAGAAAACTAATTTTCTCCACATCTAGAGAAATGCATGGCATAAAGGAAATAATTAAAACAACTCAATCCCACCCCCTTGTTTATAAATCAGGTTACTATCATGAATTCAGTAGTCCTGTAACAAGGCAGAATATTTTTTTTAAAAGGGGGGGGGGGGGAAGCATGAGTTAAAAAAAAATACCTTTCAGTCCCTGAGTGTGCACTTAAAACCAAGAAATCATTTCTTTCCACATTATTTAAAGACCACAGGAGTTGAAAATGGCCTTAGAAATTACTAATTCAATCACACCATTGGACCTAGAGGGCTAAGTGGTTTGTCTGGCCAGCTGGCCAGTAAACAGCTTTTCAGGCCCCACCTTCCCTGGGTTCTCAGCACAGGGGACTGAGACCCCTGTCCAATGTCCTCCCATGTCCCTGCCACTGTGGCCACATGGAGGACAGGCAACTGTGCCAACAAGGGCTCTCTGCATGAGGAGGGCAGATAAAGGAAAGGCTACGCTGAGGGTAAGAGCCCTAGGTATAGCTCCCAGTTGACTTGCTAGGATTAGAAGGAAGTGCAGCTGACTAGATGGCTTATTTTCTCACAGTTTGGAGACTGGAAGTTGGAGAACCAGATGTGAGCAGTGGTGATTCCTTCTGAATCTCCCTCCTTGACTTGCAGATGGCTGACTTCTCCCTGTTCTTCACACGGCCTTTCCTTTGCACATGTGCATGTCCTACTCTCTTTCTCTCATAAAGACACAGTCATACAACTGACTTCCTCCCTAATAGCCTCGTTTTAACTTAAATTTCCTCTTTAAAGGTTCTATTCTCAAATTCTGAGGTTCTGGGCTCAATATATGACTTGAGAAGAGGTAGGGATAGAAAAGAGCAGGATTCATTCCACAAGAGATTTCTTCAAAGATTTTAAGCCAGCATTTTTCCTATCTCTAACTCATAGCTAGAAGCTATGATGTAGTTGGAACTAGTAATAAAAGGTACATTTAATCTACATCTATTACCTCCCAGTGTACAGAACCTTGAACACACATCCCTAATAATCACTCTGCACCTTATTTATCCAAAAAGAGAACTATGTCTTTTACTGCACACCTAGACCTCATTATACTGTAAGTTATACTGATTATAATTGATTTCATTAATTCATGTGAAACTATTGGTATTACAGTGAAATTTCTGCTAATAATAATTTTAGTTTTATTTTAAATAATAATAGACAAATTTTAAAGCTACAAAAAACCTCTTGGCTTGTACCAATTACCGAGACTGAATATATCTGCATAATCCAACAATTAGACAGACCATACATAGTTTGAATGTTTTGTTAACATAAATCCATTAAAAAAGATTCTCTTTCCTAGTTTCATACCTCACTTTCTTTCACAAGACACTGCCTTGTGTTTCCTTTCCTGTTTGACCTCTTCATTGGAGTGTTACCTTCCTAAGGTCAAGCCTGTCTAGTATGTTTCCTACCTGGCACAATCTCCATTTTAGGAGAGTTGCAATCATTGTACACACCTCTCATAGAATGAATGGATTATGGCTGGACCCCACAGAAAACAACACAGGGTTAAAAAGTTCCATTTTGTTCCTTTCAGGGAAAAAAAATCAATAAAGAGATTTCATTTTATTAACCAAGAAGTATATATCAGGCTTTTTGGAGGAGGGATTGAAAATTGAGAGCCAGACACTGTTCTTGGATTTGAGGTACAATATTCTCACATTTTAATACATTACTGTACTGTATCTCACCTTTTAATATTGGAGTCTTAAGAGTAAAATCAATGTTTACTGAATCCATTAGGCTAGAAATGCCCAAATTCCTCAAGCAGCACTCCAGACCCTCGTCTATTGGTATTATCTTTATTGTTAGGGCTACCAAACCTGAGTACTGACTTAGTGAGAGAGTTTCAAATGGAGGTAAAAGGGAGCCGGCCAACAATACCCAAAGCAAAATGAAATGGCACTGGATTAGAACGTCTGCAGGCCTGTGGGTCAGCAGGTGCTGGTTCAGAATTTGTTGAATGAAAGAAGTAACAATGTGAGAAACTGTCCATAATGTATTTAAATTTTAACAATATTATATTTCAAAACAGGTAATACATATCAAATTAATATGCATGCATATAAAAAGAAATATAGATACATAGAGCTGAGTACTAGTGGCTCATAAATCTAATCCTAGCTACTCAGGAGGCTGAGATCTGAGGATCAGGTTCAAAGCACCCTAGGAAGATAAATGAGACATTCCAGCAAGCTGGAAGTGGAGGTGTGGCTCAACTAGCAGAGCACCAGCCTTGAAGGAAAAATCCAAGCAAGGGCAAAAGGCCTGAGTTCAATACAAATTTAGTCCCAGTACCAGCACTAACAACTTACTAAATAAATAAATAGGAAAATAAGGATATTAACAGTAGTTTTCTCCTAGATGTAGGATTATATATCACTTGTATCTTATACTTTATAATTTTCTATGTAAATTTTATCATAAGCCAAACAACAATGAGGCATGGGTGTGATTCAGTAGTCGAGTACTTTCTGGAGATGTACAAGGCATTAGATAAATTTTCCACTCCTGGAAATACCAACTGCTTTTAATTTAGATTTTAAAAGCTTATATATCCATCATTCCTAGAGAGGCCTGGTGCATGCCTATAAATCCCAAAGTTCAGAGCTAGGGAGGGAAGATCACAAGTTCAATGCCAGCCTGGGCTACATAGAGAGACCAGATCTCAAAATTAGAAACAGTTAGTAGTGGTAAAACTAACCTCAGTGCATTTCACAGTCCCATACATGATTACTAGATGCCCATCCAAAAAGACATTAAAGTCAACCATTTTTTTCTAAATACATTAAAAAAATGGTCTCTTTCTTTAGGAGTAAGCATGGAAATTAGTACAGCAAGCAGGCATACTTGCCTTACAAAGTTAATTGGGACAACACCAGTCTCACTAACTCCTAAATCCCAGATTCTTCTCTTAGGCCTGGATGATGTGGTGACAGGCAGTTACTGGGCTGTCTCTAGAGGGAAGAAAGAACATACTATCTTTAAAGAAAAAAAAGAAGAAAGCTCTGCCATATGGTGTCTGTTCTGATACTTAACTGGTTTTCCCTTCCCTAATGATGAGAAGTTCCCCCCACCATCATCACCACCTCTTTACCTGGCTTGATATTTAAAACCAGGACTAAGAGCTGATGGCATTACATTGAGGGAAGGGGTTACTGTGATCTGAACTCGGGGCCTTATGCCTGCAAGGCAGGTGCTCTACCACTAAGCCCCTAGCCCTGGTGTTAGTAATTTTATAGCAGTGCCAAAGCTACTTTGTCCAATCCCACACATAAATTAGAAGAAATTTGTAAAGCCAAACAAGTAGAAGAGTATCTGAACCATGAACAAAGGAGAGTTCCTTTCCTCCTGTGATGTTAAATTCATTGTAAGACATTGTTCATGAAAAAAAAACACCACGTATTTCCTGGTGCCAACAACACCAGGAGTATTGCTTTGGTTTCACATCTACATCTGGACCGAAAGGCCACAGCACCATTGAGAAGAAGCTTAGTTTTAATGCATCTAACAATTGGGACTCATGTCCAGCACCATGAACAAAACATCAAACCTTCTAGCACCTCACTCGCCTCAACTGTAAAATGGGCATATTGATATTACCTTTATAAAAATTGCTATGAAACTGGTTGAAAGCACATGGCTCAATACATAGTCCTTATAGATATGCAGATTTGGAGAAGAAGTGGGAACATGCTAAAGGCATAGAGAGAAACAAAACAAAAAGAAGACCTGAGTATGCACTATGTTGTTGGCAGAAAACTGACAGGGTTAGGTGTATTGTGGCTGTATGTGCAAACTATAGGAACCCAAGTCACCCCAAAACGTCTGCATGTAGATCTTATGGAGAAACTGAATGAGGCTGATTAGAGAGGCAAAATTAGCACAGTTGTCTGGGATCCTCTAAGGCCATATGCTCTACCCACCTCCTCAAGTTTGAATAGCTGTGTTTAAGTAGCACAGACCTGACATTAGAAACAACATTCTGAAAAGATCCAAGACCTGTGTGGCCAAGTGCTCTGCTCTTCCTGGTGCTTCTCAGTGGGTAGCAGGAGAACTTTATGTAGTTTCCACAAAGAAGGATAAACTTTCTGGGTGATTTATTACTTTCATTTTTCCTTCCAACAACTGAGAGATATCTGTGCCCTCCCTTATGGTAGGCAGATAATGAAGTTGGCCAGAGGGACCAGGTAGGACTAAAGCCAAAGGCAAGGATTCTCCGGATGCCTTCCCTGAGCTTCTAGGCACAGGAAGCTCTTCCTTTTGGGGGACTGTGGCACTACACAGCTTACCTCGCAGTCCTCTTCCTTTCTTTCCCTCCTCTACTCTCTCCCTCTCTTCTCCCTTTCATTCCTTCTGTCTCCACTATTCATTCCACCCCATTGCTCCTCCTCCTTTTTCTCTTTTCACCTTCTTACCCCTCTACTTCCATCTTCCCTTTCTTTTCTTCTGTTTTCTATCTTTCATCATTTTTCACTGTTTATTGAAAACCTACCATGTGTTATGTATTTCCCCTTATCAAAGATTACAGTTTTAAAAATAGGACATTGGATAAAAACACTAGAATTAAAAACTTCCTAGCTAGAGCAGGTCTTTTCAGGGGGCAGGGGAAGAGAAGGGTTAATCTCATCACAGATAAGTCTGTGAGAAGGCCAGACGGAAGCACCAACAATAAGTGCAGACAAGAGAAAGAATTCTTCTAAGAGCAAAAGTAGCCATAGAGAAATTTTACAGAAAATACTGTTAATAATAACAACTCAATTTTTATGACCTTGTACAGTTTACAAAGCATTCCCACATCTATTACTTCGGTTGACACACTTAATAGCTCTCAAGGGTAGTTATTATTAACCTCAAAAGAGATTAAGGGATTTGCCCAAACTCACCAACTAATAATTAATAGAGCGTCAGAACTTGAACTCTGGTCCTTTATTCTGCATCTGGAATAGGTAGAGATGGAAGGTATATATGTAGGTCTTTCGGGGTACCTGCCATCCTGGAGAAGATGATAAAATGTGTTCACATAACATTTTTAGTGACTAATATACCTCTGCTTAAAAGAAATTCCATACTCTCTCAAAAAGGAAACAGAGACTAGTCAAGATTTTCCCTATCATCCCACCAGTCAGTACTGGTGCTTTGCCAACATCACCATCCTACCTGATTACACAATTAGGATACAGAACCCAGTGCCTTGATTAGATGTAGAAGGGACATTCAAGTGTGACAAGTAAATCTAAAGTGACATAGTGGGAGGCAGAAGCATCCTTTAGTGCTTCCCAAATGTTACATCAATCTTTTGGAGTAAAGGAAGATACCTAGCACCTTTAGACAAAGTTTCCAATAGTATGGAGCTAAAGTTTTAGAACACAAAAGGGTCCAACAAAATCTGAGCAAAGCTTTGGTGATCTAGTCGCCAAAACTAAAAATATTTCACTTGATATCACAAGAGCTATTAGTTCTAGGAGCGGTCTCTTTACTTGCTTATACGTTTCTCCATAGGATAGAACTTATTGAGTGAATATAATGAACTATGAAATCTGCCAGGTAATCATATGACTGGCTGCTTTGATTAAAGAGAAAATACACTAAGAATGGAATAATCAAGATGGTGGCTTCCTACCTAGGAAAATGTGGATACATACATCTATTATGGAGGGACATGACAACCTGTGACACTCCTATTAAATAATCATAGGGAGCCCTGAGTTTGTACAGCTTGCATTTTAAGGATACATTGAGAGCCTGCTAAGACTGGAATTACAGGAGATTTGATGCTCACAGCCAGCTCTATGAAAGCTATACAAGGGAGGAAGGCTACTGAGAATAATGAGGGTGAAAGGCAGAGCCTCTGCCTGAAAAGAATATTAAAAAAGGGGGGGGGGGCGTTCTAGCCAAGGAAACTGTCAGCTTTATATGTGGCAACTTAAAATGGAAAAATTGGTAGTGCTATTATGGAACCTGAACCAGAAGCAGTGAAATCAAACTTTACTCCCTAATCTGAATTAACTAATCAAAGCCAAGACATATCTAGTATTACCACCTGAGCAGAAATAATACACAGTACCAAATAAAGTTGAAACAGTGTGGTAGAATTGAAGAATTCTCACCTTAAATTATAAACTTTTCAACAATTTTCAAAAAAGAAACACATTATTGAATGACTAGTAAGTATTCAGGGCCAATAGTTTCAGCATTCTGAGCCTTAGTTGTCAGGTGATAAAATGAAAGCAAAGATAAACTAATGAGTCGTTTTAAAATCACCATCAGCACAAATAGTCCCTGATGTAACTTCAAGATGGTTACTAGGCATCTAATAACTTTTAGGATAGGGGGCACCTAACAGGCTTTTCTGTTTAGGAAACTCAATATAACAAAACATCACTCAGACTTCATCCTTCCTTTGCTATGTCTCTAACTTGATCAACAAAATTATTTTCTAAATGAGATCAAAGTATATGGTATATATTTTTAATGATTGCTAAAACTGTACCCAGCTGGGCTTCAGTGACTCACACCTGTAGTCCTGGCTACTTAGGAGACTGAGATCTAAGGGTAGAGGTTGGAAGACAGCCCAAGAAGGAAAGTCTCTGAGACTCTTCACTCTTAACTGACAAAAATATCTGGAAGTGGAACTGTGGCTCAAGAGGTAGAATGCTAGCCTTGAACAACAACAACAACAAAACTCGGGAACCAGGCCCTGAGTTCAAGCCCCAGGACACACACACACACACACACACACACACACACACACACACACAGTATCAAGTCCCAAATGTAGCCAACCTAAAGATAAAACTATATCTGCCTGTCTAAAAAAAGACAATGCAGAATATGAATCATTTATTTGTAGTTCTGAATCTAAGTAATAGTCCTGTGTCCAAAGAAGATAAATAGATCATCAAAGAATCTTTTCTGGCCAACTATGAGCTAGGTATCATATGCCATTTCTATCTTGAGAGATTACAAAGTTTTATCAAAATAGCTTGATAAATTTTCCCTAGCGGTGGCTGAATAACTTAATTATATAAAATGTGATCATGACATAGAGTTTGTCAGTGTTGTGTATCCTCCAAATATATGTTAAGGGAATAATGAGTTTGAATACATAATGTGGCCTAAAAGCTCCTATAGGTCATATCCAAGAGCTTTTTTAAATAAGGGAAAATAAGAATACAGAATTTCCACATCCTCATGAAGACTTGAATGCCTTAGTCTTCTTGGTAAAACAAACAGCATGCATTTTAAGATATGTTGCTCTGGGTGGGAAAAGGGTTTTGGCCTTCTGGCCAGGCAGATCCCAACCTACTGGCTAATTGAAACAAACTACAAATTGGAGAATTTATAACTACCATTTCCATTTTTCCCATTCTGCTAGCTCATAACCCAATGCCCTGAAGGAGGGCTTATGCATAGGATGGTTTCTGTGATAAACCATAATAAATCAGATCCCTTTGCTTATCCTTTATTAGATTTCTCCTACTTACCTCGCCCCTAAAGTGTCCCATTACTACAGGAGCCTCATTCTGAATAAGAGCAAAATAAACATCAGGCTCATAAAAAATAAATTGTGCCAATGTCCAATGAATATATTGTAGGTGGTATATAAAGGAGACGGAAGGGGATTAATGACGGATGGACAGACGGATGGATGGATGGATGGATGGATGGATGGATGGATGGATGAGGCTGCTGTAGAATACAACCCTTACCGCATACTATCCTCATCAAACTGCTTGCTCATAAACCTTTAGAACCATCCCTTCATCACTTTGGGAAGCAGCACCTGGAGATGACCACTGCATTTGGTGTTATTCCTTGATGGCAAGAAGCACCACCATCTGTTTGGTGTTTTCCTAGAAACACCACAGTCTGAAAATCTAGCAAAACTGACCAGGAAAACCAAAACGGAACAAAGCACCACACACTCAATTTAAAAAACAAAAACATTTTTATGTTGATATTAAAAAATGCTCAAAATTAAAATATAAAAATTAGCCTCTTTTCAATTCACTTGGAACATAAGCAATTATCTGCAAACAAAATGAATAACTGCCATTAATGCCAAATGTTAATACATCTTTTTCCCCTTCCCTGACCCAGTCTGTGTGTGTCCTTCCAGGAGGTGGGTTGTATCGTGTTTATTGGTCCTCCTCTACCACACGTGATGCAGAGCCAAGGAAATAGGGACCCAGAGCCTAGAGCTCTGAGCAGCAAGCCTCTGACATCACTTTGGTAGCAGAAGTACCACACAAGTCTGAGGTTTCACGCCTCACTGCCCTCTCAATACAAAATCCTCCCTGCCACGCTGAGCCCAGAAGATGTTTACTGCCTAGGCTCACAGTCAATCGTCCCTCACAGAAACATTCTTCTTGCTAAAGACAGTGTCTAACACTGGAGTGCAGGAAAGACATACCCAACATGGCTGATGCAGGAGAAACCATCGAGTCTATCTTTAATGTCATGATATATTTTTCTGCCACTTGGTCCTTCACAAAGTACCTAATGAGCCCAAACACATTCAGTCTCCCTGGTCGCCTGAAGGAGATTTGGGGGAGGGCTTGCTTTGGAAAGCCAGACTGGATACAAAGCTAGCTTTTGCTGCTGCAGCCACTGGTCTCCTCTTTCCCCTTACCCTCCTCTGTTCTGTTTCTAGAAATCAAAGTTGCATATTCTTCCCTGCTACAGATTAGCAAATCAAAGTTTAGAGAAGTTTTAACAGCATGTTTGTGTTCACAGAATTCATTAGTGGTGGCCTGGCTGGGTCAATCTAGGACTGCTGGTTCTAATCCACTTGGCCCTTGCACAAGCATGACATTTACAGTAAGGAAAATAAGTGAAAAACGCTAGGTTTCAGACCTCCAGTCAATCCTCACTGGGCCCCGCAGGAAGTAGCTTTAACTCCCTACACCTTCCCTGGCTTTCTCACCTTTGAAACAGTTCCTAAGTAGGGCTACAGCTCATTGCACGAAGACATGCACCTGCTGTGATGTTTTAAAATGCTTACAGGAATATATAACCATGATAGCATTGCTTATCATATATTTTCTTAGAGATACATTCAATTCTAAGTCTTATGGAAACAGTACAGCAATCAGTCGGGCACAGGGCATTCCTTACTAAAATGAACTGTGGCTACTATAAATCTGGAGAACACAGAGAGGAACAATTATTTAGTAGGTTGGCTGGCAAGTGGGAGGGAGCAGTTTGATAGGAAATGCTTCCACACCTGATCAGAGAGATCATAGATATGTTCTCAGAGGGCAGGGTAAAGAAGCAGAAAATGTAAGTTTAAAATATTATTAGCCATGACAATAGGACTTAGAAAAAAGACAGCATTTTTGAGCTCCTAGTCATGAACTATACTTTTAGAATAAATGACACAACCTTTGGAATTATAACTGTCCTAGAAAATGACAGCATCCTGATTGCTCTATTGTTGAAAGTAGGGAGACAGGCACTAGTTGGACCCTTGGCAACCTGTGATTCCCAAATGGCTCAGGTCATCTCTGCATTTAGTGGCTTTGCAAACAATTCTTTCCACCTGGAATTCCTCCTTCAGTATCCCAACCTTCCATTTTCCCTTCCTTGCTTCTTGTATTTAGCAAACTCTGTTTCCTTCTTCTAGACACATCATAGCCTTCTAGCAACCCTGCCTTTTGTTAATCATTCCTTTCCCCTTGACTTCAAATATACTGAAAGTTACCTTGAATTATCTTTGTTGAACTTCCCAGTAGGCTGTGAGCTCCCAGTTCATCTTTTTTTCATCTTTTAATCTCCAGTATCTTTTATGGGATTTATGCCTATTTCTTCTGGTATAAAATACATGTTAATTGAATGAAGTGTGGAGTGAATACTTAACTAATTTAGCACAAAATTGTAAATTAATAACAACAGGAAGGACTCTGGAAAGAGGATTTGGAAAAGTGATATTTTCCTATTTCTGTAAAATATCCCAAGATCTCCAAAGAAAATGAGCTTGAAAAGTATGTGTAACTTTTATTATTTGCTTGGTACGGACATTTAAAAGTAGATCAATGTTTACATTTTTAATGGGCCAGCTAGAGACCATACAGTCTCCCCCAAATTCTTTCCCTAAAATGAAATTCCCTTAAGTAGGTCATGACGGGAAGATTTATCTCAGTGGTCAGGTTCTTTCCCAGTGGAGGCAAGTGTAAAAATGTCCTTTTCTGGATGTGGTAAGCCAGGGTAGCTTGAGATGATCTGGGGAAACATCACCAACATACCCACCTCCTTGAATCTTAAACACTACTGGACCCTTACAGAGCTTACTACTGTCTCCTATGGACCTCAAAATATTTGTAAATGGGATTTAACTCTACATTTATCCCAGAATCAAAGAAGCAAAATCTCCTCTTCAGGATTGTTTCATTCACACAATTAGAAAACTACGAGTGTACTCCAATATCCAAACATTCATGTAAAAACCAGTTGTGAACTGAGAACAATGGCTCATGTCTATACTCAGGAGGCTAACATCAAGAGAGTTACAGTTTGAGGCCAACTTGAGCAGAGAGTTTACAAAACCCCATTTCAAAAAAGAAAAAACTGGGTGTGGTAGTGTGTACCTCTTATCCAAGGTCGGGTGGTAAGCATAAATAAGAGGATAGCAGTCCAAGTTGGCCTTGGCATAACATGAGATGCTGTCTCAAAGCAACCAAGGAAAAAGAACTAGAGGCATAGCATAAGCTGTGGAGTGTCTAACAAGCATGAAGCCCTGGGTTCAAACTCCAGTACTTCAAATAAAACCCAATTAGAAATTACCAACAGAGTAATACAGAAAAATGTAAGTAAAACTCTTTGCAGTATTAAACACTTTTTAACATACTTTAAATAAATCAGTCCCCAAATCTTGGATTGTGCTCAGCTCTTTAGGGGCCTACTAACTATAAAAGGGTATATACGTATGTACAAACAAATCTTTGGGACATACAAGGACAACCAAAACCAGGTGTGCACACAAGATTCCCTGCACTGGACCTTTCCTATGAAAGCAAGGGCAGGGTAGCTCACCAGGTTAGTGTGAAATCCCAGCCTGTTCACTTCCTAGAGATGTTTCACTCTGAGCATTCATTTCTCATCAGTAAAACAGGATTATGAATTCCTAGGGTAGTCAGTCTTCAAGATGGCCCCACTGTTCCCCACTTCTTTGTCTTCTTAGCCTTCTGTACTCCCCCTTGGACATTTCCCATTCTGCCAGGGCCAACCTGTATGAATGATAGCATATGGCAGAAGTGATGGTGTATCACTTCTGAAATTTGGTTACAAAAGACTTGGGCTTCTATCTTAAGCTAGCATTTTCATTCTCTCTCTCTCTCTCTCTCTCTCTCTCTCTCTCTCTCTCTCTCTCTCTCTCTCTCTCTCTCTGTGTGTGTGTGTGTCTCTCTCACACTCTCCCCCCCCTGCCCTTTGCTCTCATATCATTCTCACTCACTCCTGTGAAGTCACATCATGAGCAGCACTACTGAGATGCTGACATGTCAAGGGTCTGAAGCTCCCTGCGAACAGTCACTGTGTGAACCTGGAGCAGGACTTTCAGCTCTAGGTCACCCTTCAGAGATGGCAAAAGCATCCAACAGCTTCATTGCAAGCACATAATCCACCCAACTAAGCAGCTCACTGATTCCTGATCCTTAGAAACAGTATAAGACACTAAATAATTTACTGTTTCAACCTAATAGATTTGGGGATTATTTATTATTAAGCAGTGAAAAACCATTATAATGTCTAGTATGCAGACTAATAGCAAGGATTATAAATACAGTAATAAATACCAAATTCTGAGCATACATGTAGCATATGTTAGGCACTACAATGGTAGCCTTGAAAATCAAAATCACATTATTATACTGACTATATTCTCAATAATTGTCTGTAGTACAGATAATAGTACCTGATTTGCATTAATCATAGTGCTTTGCTGTGAGAAACTACTAGAAGGGTCAGTCTTAATGACAAATGTCTCTCCTTAGTTCCTGTTGTTAACATCAGGCTTAATTTTATCACCTATAGTTCTAATTTACAGATCAGCTGCTGACATCAAATGAGAAAAAGAGGACTGTATTCTCTAACTAGCAGACACTGCCTTTAGGAAATAATGACCAGCCTTCAGCTGCTACATTAGTTCACAGAAATCTGTCATTCACACCTGCCTGGGTTAAACCTCTGGACATAGAGTCTCCTGCTTTTAAATAAGAACATCTTCATGGCTCTAAGCAAATGACTTAAACTCTCTTAAACCTCAGTTTCACTTCATATAAAATAGGAAATATGGTACTTATTATCTAGGGTGTCCTGAGAGAATTGAGTGCTTAGAAGAGTGAAGCAAAGTGACAGATGAGTGTAATTATGATTAGCATTTCTGCTCAGAGGCAGAAAGTATTATATTCATTGTAGACATGAGGTCATGGAGGTCTGTGATGTCAAAGACCAGCTCAAGGTAAAAGGAAAAGCTGCTCCCAACTCCTACCTAGACAGTTCTGAAATGAGCTCTGAGTATAACCTATTAGCATAGCATAGAAGTCAGAGAGTGATTGCTTCCTGTGGGGCAGGGGGGTGACGGACACAGAACAATAGGAAATGATAGAACTAGTCTTGAACTTGCTTTAAGTCAAGATTTCATGAGTAGACACAAGTATTAAAGCTGATGTAACTAAACACTTTAATTCATCTACACTAATGACAAAGAATAAAAGTAAACAAACAAATACTGGGAGAGAGCAGAGAAGGGGTGACAGTGTTCAAAAAGAAATGTATTCTTTACCTGACTTATATAACTGTAACTCTTTATAGCACCTTTATAATAATAATTTAAAAAACATTTTAGAGTAAACAGAAACAAAAATACTCTATGAACCAAAAAAATTAAAGCTCTGGACCCTGTCAGGATGTGAAAAAATAGAATCCCCTGATCCCCTGATCTGATCCCCAATTCCTTCTTCATATATTCACACTGGAAGAGAGGACAATGGCTCAGCGTAGCCTACTACATACCCCAAGCTCCTACATGGAACCAGCCAACCTCCTCTTGCTCCCTCACAGGTGGTCTATGTGCACCCTCCAGAGACATCCTCCAAGCCACCCACATGTGCATATACCCAACATCCCAAGGGGAGACAGAAGCAACAAACAGGAAAATCATTTGGGAGGAGGAGGGAGCGTGGAAGGGTCAGTCCTTCCACCCGTCTTTATATGGAGCAGAAAAACACCATATATATATATATGTGAACTATAATCATTCAAAGTTGTTCACCTTCAGCTCTGAGTCTCATCCCACCTGCCTGGCAGTGGAATGTGGAATGAGATTGGAGTGAGTTGAGAGCTGCACATTTAAGCTGGCTCTATGCCAGAGTAGAGATGGACAGTTAAGTATGGAGGGGTTTTTCCCTTCATTTAAAAAATAAAAGTCTCTTTTGGAGAAGCAAGAAATATGAGCCTTAAAAGGAAAACATATTCCTTCTCTAAGTCAGGGAAAACAGTAATAGCAGCTGGCCTGATTCAACATGCTGAAGGGTAAAGCCCTGAGTCTCACGCCCCCACTCCCAATTGGTGAATGCCCCATGAGTGTATGCAGAGGTTGGGTGATCACCCAGCTCTCCCCACCAGCTGCATGACTCACTCCTGCCAGACCTTTGCCTCAGCAGAACTGTAAGTGACTATGCACCAAGGCTCTTCACAATTTCCTGGTAAGCAGTGAAAACAGCATGAGTGAGAAGTCACCAAGGCCAGAATGGAAGAACCAGAACCTGAAGCTTAAGGGAAGTTACCAGACTCCCCACTGAAGCCACATAAGCTTACAGAGCTGAATGTGGCACCCACAGAAATGATCTGTGAAGTTCGGGGTCTGTGGCTCAGGCATAGCCTTGGAAACTAGGTCAGGCACTGGAAATAAATGGTCATCTTGTGTCCTTCATGTCCAACCCAATGTGTGAATTTCACAAATCTGCCCTAACGGAGATGTTAGAATAGCAGGCTGGAAAGCTAACTGGAATGGTGAGCTGCAAGACTGTAAGCAAGATGGTGGTGCCACCCTCCCTGTGGGAAGCACCAGAGACTGGCCGCTGACATGGGGCAAAGCATCTGAGTGCATGGTGGGGGCTGCTGGCCAGTGCGAGAGGAATGACACCAGCCACGCTGTCTGCACAGAACCACAGAATCGCCTGCAGAGCAGGAAGGGATTACTCCACTTGAACAGAATCTAGGATGTTCTTGTGTTTTCGCCCCGTTGACATTACCCAGTCAGGCATTCTTGGCAATGCAAACAAGTGATTACTAGGCAGTTGAGAGAAACCAGGAGGAGGTGCTGGAACAGAGTTTAGCTCTTCCCCCTCCCTCCAATGAGAGCTGCCACAGAGACAGCACATCTATGAGCCAACGCACCTCTACGGTGTGCTGAGGCCCCTGGGAAAAGGTTCCTCCTGGGCTGGGGGATGGAGAATCAGGAGAATGGGAACCACGTTCATCCAGCAACAACAAGATGAACCTGGCATGAAAAGAGCTGAGGCTGGCAAAACATCTGACAGGGGCTGGCAGCCAGAGACAACATGGGTTGTGCAGTCCTGAATGGCAGAGGATGCCAATCAGCTACAGGGTGGCTTGTGCTTCCTGGACTTTGCTCTGAGGCCAGCTCATTTCACCCAGTCATAACACAGGTTTGAACAAAAGCTGAGAGCAGGGAAAGGGAACTTTTGTGTTTTCCCCCCAACTACCACCACCAGGTAACAGGTATTTTTATTGGAGGTATCTTCTTTTCTAGACGAATATGTGGTGCCTATGAGTTACCAGCCCAGGAAGGAAGGGAAAGAGGAAATTTTTGAAGGAAATGAGGATTACAAGAATAGAACAAGGAAAGGCCAGGTGAGGAACAAAAAGATTCCACTATCATCACAGTAAGTCAAGAAACTTGCCCCAACAAGAAATCATCTCAAAGGCTGGGTGTGGTGGAGCACATGTATAATCCCAGCTACTCTGAGACAGAGGAAGAATAATGGTTGAAGGCTAGCAAGAACAAAAGTTCAAAACCCTAGCTGAAAAACAAAATAAAAGCATAAGGGCTTAGGTAACGGAGCATTTGTCTAGTAAACTTGAGGACCACCGGGTGCCAGTGGCTCACACCTGTAAACCTAGCTACTCAGGAGGCTGACATCTGAGGATCGGGGTTCAAAGCCAGGCCGGGCAGACAAGTCGATGAGACTCTCATCTGTAATTAACCACCAGAAAACTGGAAGTAGTGCTGTGGCTCAAGTGGTAGAGCACTAGCCTTGAGCTGAGGAGCTCAGAGACAGCACCTGGGTCCAGAGTTCAAGTCCCATGACAGACCAAAAATAAAACAAACAAAAAAACATGAGGACCTGAGTTCAAACCCTAGTACCACCAAAATCATCATCATCATTATCATCATCATCATCATCATCATCATCATCATCATCACCCCCATCATCATCTCAACTACAGACTCATCTAAAAGGCTGACTCAAGTACAAACTGGCAACAACAAACACACTACCACAGGGCTAATAGTTACCTATTTATGTTTTATTTATTTATTGTGTGTGCCAGGACTAGGGCTTGAACTTGGGGCCTAACATCAGTCTTTTAGTTTTTTTTGGCCAGTCCTGGGGCTTGGACTCAGGGTCTGAGCACTGTCCCTGGCTTCTTTTTGCTCAAGGCTAGCACTCTGCCACTTGAGCCACAGCGCCACTTCTGGCCATTTTCTGTATATGTGGTGCTGGGGAATTGAACCCAAGGCCTCATGTATACAAGGCAAGCACTCTTGCCACTAGGCCATGTCCCCAGCCCATTTTTAGCTTTTTTTCATCAAAGCTGGCATTCTAGCCACTTGAGCCACACCTGTACTTCCAGAATTTTTATTACACATATGAGTCTTACAGCCTTTTCTGCCTGAGCTGGCTTCAAACAACAGTCCTCAGATCTCATCCTTCTGAGTAGTTGGAAGGGCTATCTGTGGCCAAATGCTACCTATTAGGCCAGTCCTTCTGACAAGTGTCAGCCTTTCTTAGCACTGTTACTCATTTCCAAGGCAGTAACCTGACTATGACTATCTGGCTCGTTCCCTTAGCAGAAGCTCTTTTCTTTGGTGGCTTTACCCAGAAACAGCTGGAATTTGCTTTCCAGAGCATCTCCCTATAAAACATTCAACTAATTTTGGGCTAGCTTAGAAATATTTAAAAGCAGAACTTTGTTTTTCTCTTTCCAGATGTAGCAGTTTCAAAGTCATTAACCAAAATATCTTAACATCCTAGTTGTTTTTCCTTTGTACATGTGCCATCTAATTTTTCTTTTTTTTTTTTTTTTGCCAGTCCTGGGACTTGAACTCAGGGCCTGGGCACTGTCCCTGCACCTCTTTGTGTTCCAGTCTAGCACTCTACCATAGTGCCATTTATGGCTTGACTGAATAGTTTATTGGAGATAAGAGTCTCATGGGGACTTTCCTGCCCAGGCTGACCTCAAGCTACGATCCTCAGATCTCAGCCTCCTGAGTAGCCAGGATTACAGGTGTGAGCCACAGGTGCCCTGGCTGATTTTTTATCTTTCAATTCTTCACAGAAAATTCTTCTGTGACCTGACAATGGCAGGAGTACCCAGAGAGGTTTTGCCTCTTTAGGAACACTGTGCCCAGCACTCCCTGTTGTCTTAATTCAGCCTCGTCATACCATGGACTGATAAGATTCACAACTAAAATCTGATCGTTTTCACACATACTATTGGCAGCCCAAGCATCCCTCCATACTTCCTTGTACAATTTGGTTGTGAGATCCAAAGTGCATACATTTTTACACTCTTCCCTTTTAAGTATCTGGTTAGACTCAAATATGTTTGAGGCATCTAGTTTCAGTTGCAGCCATCGTCAGGTTCACATGCCTTCCAAACACTGTTTCTTCTGCTGATCTCTAATCTGAATGATCACTTTGTATGTCATCTTGGCCTAATCAAGTCACTGTAATATTTTTTTTAAAAGGTTAGATACAACAGTCTAGAAGCTAGAGCTCTAAGGGGTGCCATTCTTCCAGATTGATATATTTCAGTAATTTTTCGTGTTATGTCAAGGTCCTTCTAGGATTTAACATTCAGCTCCCCCACATAGTCTCACCTTTGAATCACTGACAATCCTTCCTTGTTTATAGAACAATTTGCCTTCCTGTTAGTCTTTACCTCTGGGTTCTAACTGTGCCTTCTTTGTCTACCTTTTCCTGACTGCTCACCTGATGAATTCCTACTACCGTATCTCAGCTCTGAGTCTCAACCATCTCTACTCCACACAGAAATAGGTGCGAGTCAGAGTACCCTGTGTGACCCTGGCCTGCCCCACATGAGGTCCTGAACTCTACCTTCCTGCCTGTTTCCAAGAAGAACAGAGACAATGGCACATCTGTCTCCTCTATCCTCATGGAAGATGGTGTTAATTAATCTCTGTAAATCGTAGGAAGCTTCAAAATCTGCCTCCCAAACAACCCTCTAGGCAGCCATTCCCAATTAATTCACTGGGCCAAAATCTACACTATGTTATGTTTCCTTAAGAGTAGAAGCCATACCTGCCTCATTCACCTTTGTACTGCTAGACCTGGAAAACTGTTTTGTATATAATCACCTCAATATGTATCTATTGAGTAAATACTGATAACTAGTCTATAGAAAATGAATTTTCCCTTGTACAAATAAGATCCTCATACACAAAATAACCCTGGTAGTGACAAGAGGTAGTCATTAGATGCAGTGTGACTAATTACAGAATAATTGCCCACTATACTTAAACATGTTCTCTACCTGGTTCTGAGCAGAGCTCCCTGAAAAGAGAGCTGGATTGGTCCTGGTGGCGGTGGCTCTTGCTTGATTCACACACACGCAAGGGCCTTGGGAGCCTAGAACCAAGTTGACTGCCTTTCTAGCTCTCTATCTCTAATACTTCTTAGCTGTTAGTAATTTTAGGAAGTCTGAATGCCCAACTCAAAAATGGGTTTGCCAAAGTTTTATATGTATTATCAAAATTGCTTCCCCATGGAACTCTCCACAGACAACCAATTGAACCCAAAAGAGAAACACCAAAAGAAACTCAATGATATCACAGATAACCATTAGGATGAGTATAAGGGTAGCTGTGCATATGGATACAAGCTGGCAGCATCACTAGTTACTATTAATTATTCAGTAAATAACCCTTCTCTATGTATCTCTACCTATAAAAGGAATCTTTTAAGGTCTTAATCTTATCTCCAGTATTCCTCTTACAAAGTCTCATTGGTGCAGAGAACAGAATTTGCAAGTGAGGAGGATAAGAGTTGAGACAGAAAGGTCTCCTTAATGTACATAAATAACTTTCAAGGCCTAAATAATTTCAAATTCTATATTCAAACTACACTCTGGGGCTTAGAAGTGGGTTAAGAGTACTTGCCTAGTGTGGGATGATGAATAAATACATATTGGATAGATGGGTGGATGAGTAGAATGGTGGACAGATGGGTGGGTGAGTGCGTGGATGGATGGATGAATTGATGATGGATGGATGGATAGATGGGTAGGTAAGTGGGTGGGTGGATAGATGGATGGATAGGTGGATGGATAGATGGGTAGGTAATTGGGTGGGTGGGAGGGTGGATAGATGGATGGATGGGTGGGTGGGTAAGTGGATGGACTGATGGATTGCTGGGTGAAGATACAACTTTCTCTACAGAGGAAGTAGAACATAATATATTCTCTTTTATTCACCTTTAAAATGGCCAGAAACCAAAAAGAACCAAAAAGCATAATCAACAAAGAGCCAACTCCTAAGTCAGAGCTCAAATAAGTCA
Source organism: Perognathus longimembris pacificus (assembly GCF_023159225.1). Lineage (NCBI taxonomy): Eukaryota > Metazoa > Chordata > Mammalia > Rodentia > Heteromyidae > Perognathus > Perognathus longimembris. The sequence continues at coordinate 44,108,092 of NC_063167.1, read as the reverse complement.
CTAGTCAATTTACTGGATACAAATTATTTAAGAGGCAAAGTATCCTTATAAGAAACAATTTGGGGCTTAGCCACCTAGGACTAATCATGATGAGTAATTGGAGAGTGCATGCATGGCATGGCTTCTCCAGCAGTACCATAGGAATATACATTGTGGTCCTCCCCACTCATAGGGAGCATGGGGTTTTTCCCCAGCTGAGAACCTACTGCTCCATCAACTTCAAAACATATTTTCCCCAGCCTCAAACTGGAAAGAGCCCAATGAGGAGAATATTTTGGTCATTACATGTCCCTTGATTTTGTTCTGAATAAAGGGCTCTAATCTCTCCATGCTTATTAATTCCTTGGCCTTGTTTAATCAGCAATATTAATCATCATAGCCAACATTTATTAAGCTGTTTCTTTGAAATAGGCTCTGTTCTCCGCATTACATAAACATCATCACATTTAACTCCCAGAGGAGATTTGTACTTACCACCATTTTTACCATTATTCCATAGATGACAAAGTAGGCACAGAGATTTTAAGTAAATTCCTGTGTCATCTATCTGAGACAAAAGACCCAATCACCTGTCAGAATAATCAGAACTCTCCATGGAAGGTGAGTGGTCCAAATCCTCAAAAGAAAAAATAAAGACCCTCACTCCTCAAATGTCTATATCTTAAATCCCTCTATTCACTACTGCAATAAAAATATTCTGATTTTCTTCTCAACAATGTAGATAATTGACTTTCTGTACCTTTACATCATCTTGGTTCATTCTTTAAGAAACTACAATAATTTTTCTATGGTCAAATAAGTTGGAGAAATTAAGAGTTAAACAGCTAGGTAACACATTTTCTCAATCCCAAGGCTCATTTAATCAGTTTTTATGGTTTTATATAAAAATTTGTACTGTTTAGTAAAGTCATCTGACTAGAAGAATCTTTCTTCACAGAATATATTGATGTTTCCAGGAGTATACATGATGCTTCCAGAAAGAGCCATCTGTGGCCACCCCATCTGTGGCCACAACTCTCAGCCCAGATCACAGATTTGCTTCTGAGTTGTCTAATGTTCTTCATGAACTATTCACAGGCTTTTTGTCTCATGTCATCTTACTTACACCCTTTCTAAAGCTCTGTTCCTTTGGCAAAACCATGATAGAAGATGCCATTTACAACAAGAGTAAGAGATTTCACTTATTTAAAAGTGGATTTCAATATTTTCAAGTCAACTTTAGTGTTAGGAAATACTAATCACTCCAGATGTGCTTCTTTTCACTAGATGCTAAGAATTAAGTATTCCTAACAGAGCATGGTGATGCATAGCTGTAATCCCAGCACTCAACAGACTGAGGCAGGAATTACAAGTTCAAGGCCAGCCTACTAAGATCCTGCCTAATAAATTAATTAAGTAAATAAGTAATATGGTTGGGCTTCCCAACCATAAGCCATGTATCAATGGCTCATACCTGTAATTCTAGCTACTCAGGAAGCCAAATTCAAAGAACTGTAGTTTGAAGCATCTGAAGACACTCTTATCTCCAATTAACCAACAAAAAGCCAGAAGTGAAGCTGTGCCTCAACTTGTAGAGCACCCAGACTCTCAAGAAAAAGCTAAGGTGGGGGGGCTGGGGATATGGCCTAATGGCAAGAGTGCTTGCCTCGTATACATGAAGCCCTGGGTTCGATTCCCCAGCACCACATATACAGAAAATGGCCAGAAGTGGCACTGTGACTCAAGTGGCAGAGTGCTAGCCTTGAGCAAAAAGAAGCCAGGGACAGTGCTCAGGCCCTGAGTCCAAGGCCCAGGACTGGCCAAAAAAAAAAAAAAAAAAGAAAAGAAAAGAAAAAGCTAAGGGATAGTGCCCAGGCCTTGAGTTCAAGCCCCAGGACTAGTACCCACCCCCACCCCCAAAAAAATCCCACTTCCTATGTTTTATCTTCTTTTAAACTAAATTTTCTTTTTAATTTAAGTTTTAATTTATTGATTGTCAAATCTGCTAGGGAAGGAACAAATGAAGTCATTCAACAAATGGGTTGTTCAGAGCCGACAGTGTGACTGGTAGGTGACTAAAGTGACTATGCTCTTATGGGGGAGACAGACGAGAAATAAGCACAAACTCAGTAGTAAGTGGTGGGAAATGCTTGATAGTGCTTCTCACTAGAGCAAAGCACATGAAAACAAGCAGGGAGAGAAATGGGAGTAGGAAGGACTCTGTCTTTAAGTGTTCTGGAAAGAAGATAAAAATGGCTGTGACTGAGGAGCAAGTCAGCAGAGACTGATGCCAGAAGACTGTGAGCCAAGCCACAATATGGATTTCAGTCCATCGCCTCTAAGCAAATGTCAGCCATTAAAGAGTTTTAAGCTCGGAGGCCTCATGATCGGATTTCTGGTTCTGAACAAAACTGTTTCGGCTACAATGTGGTAGATAGATTAGAAGAGGCAGAAAAAAGGCAAAGAGACAGCCACTAGCTGCTAGAAGCCGGGGAGCTGGAGACTGTGAAGCCACAAACAATTAAATTCATTTCTGCTCATTTCCAATCAGTGCCTCATTGCTCAGGAATGAGGAAGGATTCCCCGAGCCAATGAGAAATGAAAAGGTTAAGTTTGGAACTGAAGCATGCACAGGTATCCTGTCAGACCCTTTCCATTCCCTAGTTTTCTACTGGCAGGGAAGGAAAGGAACACAGTGACATTCTGGATTCCCTAGGCCACCTGACCTGCTGTCAGATGACAGCTTAAGGGCTGTGTGTTAAAGTTAAATGAGGAAGTAGACATAAAGGAGAAAAAAGCTGGGCCTTGAGCACAAGGGCTCAAGGACGGCGCCCAGGCCTGGGGTTCAAGCCCCATGACCGAGAAAAAGGGGGAAAAAATGAAATTGAATATGATGCCAGACAGGTTCATAGAGTAAAGGTAAAGGGATATATAGGGATATTCCCTAAGAAAAACTAGACTCAGGTAGAGAGAGTTTACCACTCCCCAAGGGAGGTGTGAACAGCCTCCCCTGTGCGCTTCCACAAGGAGGCCTTGTCTTATCTGCCACCTTCCCTTGATGAACTGTGACAGCACACATCATTTGTTTACTTCCTGCCCTGCAAGTATCTCCTCAATGGTTTTCTTCTGCAAGGAGGTGCTGATCAATTTTCTTCTCAAAATTGGAAGTCAGAAGCTGGGCACCTGTGACTCATACCTGTAATCTTAGCTATTTAGGAGGCTGAGATCTGAGTATCACAATTTGAAGCCAGCATGTGCACACACACACACACACACACACGCACGCACGCACGCACAAAAGATTCTTTCCTAAAAAACTGTTTCCACTAGAAATTTCTTTTCCACAGACAAATGTAGAGATCTCTAACTTGCAACAAGCAATGCGGGAGGGGTTTGAGGAGGGGCAAAATTGGGAGAAAATGAGGGAGGCTTGACACTGTTCAAAGAAATGTACTCAATACCCAACTTGTAAAACCATAACCTCTCTGTACATCACCTTTACAATAAAATTTTTTTAAATAAAATAAAAGTAGCAATGCAGTGACTCCCCGGCCACATTCCGGGGTCTCACCTTCCAACAAATCCTACCTCGCACTACATAGGTGAATTCCTCTCTGTGTAACTGTACAAATGAGAGAGTGTGTGCATGGCATGGGCTTTATCCTTACCATGACTCAGATCTACACCAGTGCTCTAAATAACTGATTTACTACAACATCGGTGGTATACACTATGCCATCATGCAAATGAGGAAATTGAGGCTTAGATGAAGCAACCTGCACCACTTATGCATTGAGAGCCACAATTTGCATCTCTGTTGGTCTGGCACCAAAGGTCCCAATTTTTAACCATGATGGCTTTCCACCTAGAGGGATCTTACTTCCCACCCAGAGCAATTTTTCTCTCAAAGCTATTAACTCTTTAGGTCTTGGGGGCTGAGTAAGAACAAAACCGGAGGTCACTGATCTTTCCACTACGTCAAGCACCCAAAAGGGAACGGCCGGCTTCACTACAAAATTGACAGCTGGGCTTCTGAAATAGAGTAGTCAACACTAGTCCTTCTACACCCTTGTTTTCTAAGAAAACTCACTTCAGAAGTAAGTAAGTACTGCTTTCATTGCAGGAAAGAGCCATTGCTTTTCAAGTTAGAGCTAGCTGTTTACTTTTTGCTGGCAACATTCATGACAGTGACAATCAACACCTGAGGCTTTTATTAGATGAACTTTCAGTCTTCCACTTGGTGTAGTTCAGGTTTTGAGGATGAAGCTGTACAGAATGATCTCATGTCTTTACCACCAACTTAAAATACAGCCTTGAGACTTCAAAGCCAGGAGAGCTGACACATACACAAACATACATACATGCACACACATGTATGTACCCATGCATATGTGCACAGACACTAGTGAAAATGCATACAAACGTCCTCTCTTTTGCACAATTTCCCATTTGTTTCACCCTTGAACTGAGTCACAAGTAATGGCAAGGCCACTGTTCAAATTCACTAAGCCCCTTATAAAGTCAGGAAAATTGAGCATTTAAGAAAATTTCCCTTCTCTTCATATAATCTTTGTTTCTCTTTTAGTAGTTAAAAGTAGTTTGAGAGAAGGATTAAAACTTTCAGAGATCACAACTGATGTTCTATAAATGTGTGCAAGTGATACACGGTTGAGAGGGAGTGAAAAATGAAATTCTTCTGTGAAAATAAAGCACATATCCTAGGGAAATCAGCTGCACATTTTTTTAAATGAATCAACAGACCAGTGCTTTCTTTATATGTGCTCCAAGCAGCATTCCTGGGTAACAGTTCCATGTCTCAGGAGGTGTAAGCCACTTCACTCCATCTTATTAGAAACATTCAAAACAAGGCAAGGATTTTGAAACCCATAAAGTTTATGGAATTCTAAGCACACCAAAGACAAGAGCGGAGTAGGGGCTCCTCTATTTAACTTTTAAATTTATATTTACTTTAGCAGTTTAACCTACCTTTAAAATCCAACCAAAATTTGAAAACATTAATAACCATAAACCATTTGGAATAGTCTACAATTCACTTGTTTCAAAATGAACTCAGAGTCTCGGAATATTGGCTATAACCTTTGTCACTCACCTGATTACTTATGTTGCAGATCATTTCAAAACCAGTAGACAATGGAGCTACTAGCCTAAATAGTCCTGAGAATTCTTGACAGTAATGAGTGGGGAGAGAGGTGATCAAGCAAGCCAATTTATCCTGGTGCCCAAGTCAATTACAGAGTTCACAGTGGCAAATGATACATACTCAAATGACCAGGAAAAACACCCCCACGTACTTATGAGTACACAGTTTGTTTTTTGTTGTTGTGTTTTGTACACAGTTTGAAATAACATAGAACTTCATTTTCCACTCTAAACTAAGACCCAAAGGGAAAGCTCAATTCAGATATGTCATCTTTTAATATAGCAGTGATTATTCACATGGTCTATCAGGTAGAATAAAAATAATAACAACTAAAACAAAGACGTAAACCATGGCTACTAGCTTCAATAATCTTAATTACAACCCTCAAAATTTCATATAATATCCTTTCATGTACTTTTTTTACAGATGAGGAGACAGATGCCTAGAAAAGTAAGTTAACTTGCCCAAGAATACAAAATGGCAGAGCTAGGATTTAAACACAAACCTGTATTGTAAAGCTCAAAGGAAAAGTTAACTGTGCTTTAGAAGTAACACATAAATGTTTTTCATAGTTCGGTAAAAACTGACACAGCAAACATTCCTATTGCCTTCCTATTTTCCAGGCAATATTTTAAGCACTTAACACAAACAAATCCAATTACTTCTTACAATAGCCTTATAATTAAGTACTATGATTAATCCTACTTTTACAAGTGAGGATAGTGAGGAATAGAGAAGTTGAATTTGCCTAGGATCAAACATTTCAAACAGAGACAGTTGGCTTAAGGCTGATCTCACTACCTATTTCACACCCATCTAATCATGGAGGCCCCAGGAGATCCAGACAATTCTGTCTTCATTAATAGAATAATGGTGCTCAGCCCATGAGAGAAATGCTCCACAGTGCTTTGCTCACCAGATAGTATCTGGGACATTTCTTTCAGGTATTTTTACAAGCACTTTAATAAAAAAAAATATTGACACACAAACCTATCCAGTGGAAAGCTAGGAGAAAAAATGTCTAAACAATGTGCTAAGTCTGTGGAATCATTAAGGCTATTTGCTGGGGGGGAGGGGAAGGGGGAAACGACAACCTTCAAGGACATATTTGTCATCTTCCAAAAATGTTAAGAGGGTCTTAGTCACCCTATAAAGAAGTGGGAAGCAGCCCCAGGACTTTCCTCGTTCATCATTCACTTACTCATCAATTTTTACTGAATGGCCAATATGTGCAAATGGAGGGGAAGCTCCCTAGTTTTAATAATCCTACATTTCAAAAGTGGGAGGATTGCTCATTCAACAGTGAGATTCCCCCTTCTGCCATTTATCTAGAAGAGGTGAAAAGAGCAGAAAGCAGAGAGCATTCCTGCACTGGGCAGGAAGGCAGACAGGAGACCTGTGAGACTCTGCTAATAAGCAGATGCTACAATCCATCTATTCTGCTCTGTACTACCATGGCCAAAAAATGCTACACAAATCCTTGCAGATTATAGCTCTTAATCATCTCTAAGAGGCCCAAAGAAGTAGCCTCTAGAAAAGAACAAGGAAAATAAATGTGTCAAATGGATTTTATATTGAGAATTTGACAAGTTTGAACAACAGTACAACATACCACACTTTGCAAATAAGCCAAAACAACCAAGTTCTAAGGCAAGAGGTAATTATACAGGGAAAATGCAATTTCTCACCTCCATTTCCTTTTTCTCAAGTTCCTCTTTCATTACTGAATTCATGAATATATCTAATAATTATCTTGCTCTTAGAGAATGCCTTCACCTTTTTGCTTTTTTTTTTTTTAATGTTTTGGTACAAACAAAGAAACTGTGGCTTCAGCATCTTTGTTCTCCCAAAGGGCAAGACCAGCTCATCACAAATCAGCCAAGGGCCCAATCCACAGCCAATATTTGCCTTTGGCTTCCTCCAGAAAAATGTTTCCAAATTTCTGAATCAAGAGAAGCATCTGAGGTCAAGATTGACAAACACATTCCAAAATATAAGCACTTCCAAATGAAAAGAACAACAAAACTATTACATTGGTTTTAGGTTGAAGTCCAACAATACTTCTCTTGAATATGGCATTCTTTATTAAAATTAAGATAGGAAAATATTTTCAGTATTACTATTAATAAGGCTTTTATGTCTTAAGAATTTTTAATTTAAGTTTTTGTACACATTGTATTACTCAGAAAAAGACATAATTAAAAAATATGTTCTTTCAAGTATTCTTGTACCTAGGGCAATGAATTTTCCAGAGAATATTTTTCTGGAACCAATTCTTGGAGTTCTTACTAATACATTTCCTTTCCTCTCCATCAATTCCATTGGGAAATCTGCATGGATCAGCCTAAAATTTGAATTTGCCTACCAAAATATGAATATTGCTGTCTTGTCAGCATAAGGCCTCAGCCTAAGTTTGCTCATTCCTTCTGGGCATTGCTTTAATATCAGTTTGTTGTTTGGAGGGAGACTGTTTCATCAGTTTTGTTGTTCTTTAAGAATGAGTTAGAGGGCTGGGGATATGGCCTAGTGGCAAGAGTGCCTGCCTCATATACATGAGGCCCTGGGTTCGATTCCCCAGCACCACATATACAGAAAATGGCCAGAAGTGGCGCTGTGGCTCAAGTGGCAGAGTGCTAGCCTTGAACAAAAAGAAGCCAGGGACAGTGCTCAGGCCCAGAGTCCAAGCCCCAGGACTGGCCAAAAAAAAAAAAAAAAAAAAAAGAATGAGTTAGAGCCGGGTGCCAGTGGCTCATGCCTGTAATCCTAGCTAACCAGGAGGCTAAGACCTGAGGATCTCGGTGGAAGCCAGCTCAAGGCAGGAAAGTCCTTGAGATTCTTATCTCCAATTAACCAGCAGAAAGCCGAAAGTGAGAGTGTAGGTGTGACTCCAAGAGTAGAGCACTAGCCTTAAAGGAAAAAGCCAAGTGAGAGCACAAGGCCCTGAGTCCAAGTCCTAGTAAAACACACACACACACACACACACACACACACAAACACACACACACACACACACACACACACACAAAAGAGAGAGGAAGTACACTAAAAAGGAAAAGAAGCTCTCCCAACTTTCTATAGCTCACGGTTCTCTCCGATAACAGAAACACTACCCAGCCCTAGTCAGAATCATACAGGCTCTAGGCTTTGAATCAAGGAACCAAAGTAGTAGAAGGTAAAAGTCTACAGGTAGAATCCAGTGAAAACTATTCAGGGTTTATCATTCTCATCACTCACTAGTTCTACAATTCAAAGAGGAAAAAGGGTAGGAGCAAGTATCTCTGTCTACCATCACTGTCTCCAAAAAAATATACCATAAATGCACCATGAATATTTGGGAATGTAAATGACTTATTAGAGCATCATCTTCCCTCTTGCTGTCTTTCTCTAGACTTAGAGAACCAAAAGGACTCATAAAGCACCACACAACAACTACAAAAGCAATACTTGCAAAACTGTTTGGTGTAAGTGAACTGAACACCTCATGGAGGGAAAGGGAAAGGGGGAGGAGGGGGGGTATGAGGGACGAGGTAACAAACAGTACAAGTAATGTATCCAATGCCTAACGTATGAAACTGTAACCTCTCTGTACATCAATTTGATAATAAAAATTTGGAAAAAAAAAAAGCACCACACAGTCTTGCTATTGTAGAATCTGAAGAAACCAAGAGATGATTAAGCAAGCCTATGTTAATTATGTCTCCATTAGCACCACTAATGAAGAGAAGTGAAAGATAAATACTGGACAACCCAAAAACCATTTGTATTTGATCCTGTAGCAAGATACACGAGTTCATTGTTGTAGACTTACCCAGGCATTTCCCCCACACTGATAAAATCAGATTACTTTTCAGAATTCACACTAACTAATAATGGGAGAGAAAAGCATGAAAGTCTGGGTGGCCTTGGACACAAATGGGAGGAATTTAATTAGGTACTGTGCATGTCATTGAGTGTACCCTTTAGCGAACACCAACATAAGCCAGCCATTTGTTCCTTATATCCTATCAACTAAGCCTCTGGATACCAATGCCCTATAAATACTACCATCCCCATGCTGCAGATGAGAAAACCAAGGCAAAAGAAAGTTAAGGAGTCCCTTACCCACCCAACAACAGGGAGAGAAAGGAGTTGAGACTTGATCCAAGATCTTTCCACAATGTCTTGCTGCTTCCCATTTTAAGAGGTAATTCTCACAATGAATAATCCACAAGAAAATCCAAACCTGCGATGTGTAGATTACATACTAGACACAAAACTATGCAAATTTCCCAGTGAAAGGTGATGAGATCTTCTATAGACCACCCTGGTATATAACATAAAACATATTTGCCACAAATATCTTTAGCATGGGTATGATGACAGTTTCTGTTGAAACCAGTTACTTTCTTTCAATTTCTCCACCAAGGTTAATACATAGCATTTTGCAAAGCCACAATTTTGGTTAAATCTTGTTCTTTGGCAAACCCAGAGTAAGAGTGGTGTCAAATCTTCACTCATTAGTTGAAGTCAATGACTCAGTATTAAAACTAGAAAACAAGATGGTTAAGAGACCCCCCAACTAAAACAAGTTTCGTGAAAGCAATAATGACTTAATACATCCTGAGCTCAGTTTCAGAAAGCTTCAAGCTCCCTAATCATTTTCTGGATAGTTTCCATTCCAACCAGCGTCCAGGTTGGTAAAAACGCATCAATCCCCAGCAAGCACAATTATGGGAAAATGAACATAATGTTAAGTCTACAGAGACCTTGATGTAATGTCAAAATCAAGTGATGTCAGTTTAAATTATAGCTTAAAAAAAAAGTAAAAGAAAAAGAAAGTACTGTAAAGACAAATATCTCCTGAACCAGTCTGGTTGCCTAGAGCAAATGCCCGACCAAGGTGGGTTGAGAAACCGGTTTCCATTTGCCTCGCGGTTTTCCCACTGCTTCCAGGTTTCCAAGTTTTCTCATGGCTTCCAAGGCACTTGGCAGTGACAGCACATTCTCATATCCAGTAAACATATCTGAGCAAATGGGGATGTTCCACAGGGAATTCATCACTTGAAGCAATCAATCAAACCCTGCGCCCTTAACATCCCTGTATTTACTTCCATTGTTACTGGAAGCTCACCAGCTTTCACTAAAGAAATTGCTAACTTCCTCAGCTGGAGGCCTCAAATTTTTCAACACCAAGGATCCCTTTGATTAATCTTCTCCTGTGGGTACCATGTTTCAAAAACTCTATCTACTGCATGCTGATTTCAAGGATCCAGCTCTGTGCCTATTTCTCTTAGACTTTTGAAAAATGGAAACAACACTACTTTACCTAACACTACATTAGTCTAAGGATAGTAGTTTGGAAAGCAATAAAATTATAACAAGAAATAACAATAGTGTTTCACATTTATTGAGTGCTTACTATTTATGCCAGCCATTGTGTCAAATGCATTATTTACATTATCCAATTTAATCTTCACCACAACCATGTGAGGTAGGCACTGTAATTATCTTGCTTGCAGATTCAGAAACATTAAGTAATTTGCCCAAGGCCACCAAACTAGTGCCAGAGCGAAGACTTGAATCCTCACTCATCTAACTTCAAAGCCTGCCTCTCCTAGCTGCATTTCCAGTTTCTTATGCTCCTTTTGGAAAATGCCCTATAGGCTGTGACCACTTTGGGAACTTCTGGAAAATGTCATGTTATCCTCTTACTCTCCCAACAGCTCTTTCCTGTTTCATAGATATTATTGCTCATCTTTAAAGGAGAGTGCCAGAGAGACAGACAGAGACTGAGGGAACAATTACAGAATCAAACACATTTAGTTGAGTCAAAACCATTCCAGAATAAGCCAATAAGCTGCATTTTTACAATTACTTCTTACTTACATCCTCAACTAAAACCAATAATGTGGGGACTTTTCTCTCCATCTCAGAGTCACCAAATGTTTCCAACTACATTTTCTTCTTTGAGTGTAAAGGACTATGAAGTTTCTGACCGGCAATGTCTCTAGATTTCTGGTCAAAGTACTGAGACAACCTTGGACAGTGAAATCTGGGTACTATTACTACTATCTCTAATGCCTACTCAAGCAAAGAGAAAAGAATAGATTTAGGCAGAATAGACACTCTACATATTCAGAATTCAAACCATTGGTTCTCTAAAATAAATAAGTGTCTATAGGAGACTAACATTCATCACATGTATGATTAATATCACAGTGGGTATAGTGGTTGCTAGGAAGAACAGAAGGCCAGGAGTATCTGTAGTAGAATTTCTGCTGTGTGTAAAAGTTAGAGATTCATGAACAGGCACTACTCATGAACACAATGATATATTCAAATTTGATTGGTTCAAATAGTGACACATTGAGTGCTAATGATTTATGCTAGACATTGTGCTAAGGGTGCTAACCCACACACATTTTTTCTCGTGTTTTAAGTTTTGTTTCTGTTGTAATGTTTATGCAATAGATAATAATTGCAAAAACATTTATATACAGAATATAATTATATGAGACAAAACTATAAACAAATTAGCTTTATAACATGTCAGCCAAGCATTAACCATTCAGAAAGTAAGAGTCACGATGCCTAAATCACTTAGTATCTCTCCCCCTAAGGAGGGACTCTGCCCTGTGACAAGATTTCTTTTAGTCTCTTTGCTTCTAGGTAAAACCATGTAGATAGAGAACAGTCCTCTGCCAGGAGCCCAAAAAGTATTATAGAGTTGCAGACTGAGGTTTTCTATGCTACTGATTTCTGATTCATAGAAAGGCTTGCAAGATCACCATGGAGGATACAAGTTGGTATCTTTAATAAGCCAGCACCACAACGCTAAGTTCTATGTTGGAATAAATAGACTCCAGATCAGAAATTAAAAACAAAGATATTTTTATTTGTTCTCCAGGACACAAGTCTGCTTCTTAGCAAGTCCAATAAGATACATAGTCAGGTATACATTATCTCAAGTACATGGTGAGCTGGCACAGAGACTGGGCACACAGACACCTGGCCAGGCACAAAAAGCCAGTGTTAGCCAAGTCCAGGGAGCTATAGGCCATATGCAAGGAGAGTAGATTGATGTCCATGTATATAGGCTCCACAAATTCTGGACTATTCAGTTATAAGCAATGGATAATAGTCACAACCATCACCATGATTGTGAGCTTGCCACACACACACACACACACACACACACACACACACACACACAGGAGTGTACTGCTCTAGTTTCTCTTAGCTTTTACTATTCTGAGAATAAACAGATAACATAGGCTTTGAGTCACCTCTAGAACACCTCTGCTTGTATGATTGTATTGAGGAATTGTTAGGACATCCCCATTGGTAACACAGAGACATCAACACAGCCAGGTCCTGCACCTCCACAGACAACAGATTCTATCTCAAGGGAATTGTGGGAGATGACCAAAAAGAAAGAAAGCAATACACCATCATTGGCCTCAAGATTCATGCTAAGGCTTCAGTAACCTCTTGATTTGATTTATATACTGTGAAATAAAGCAACAAAGTTTAGGCCTATAAAATCTATAAACACAATTGAAGAAGTTTACAAAATATGACTAAGCTACAGGTTTTCCCCCTGTTCTCCTTTGTCACAGTTCCAAATTCTATTCATATTCCAAACTTGAGTGCATATGCATGTCCCCACGAGAGTGAGGGTCCCACATCCTCTAAGCCAGCACAGTACCTCACCAGTAATAATTAAACATTAAGAGTTGTCATTTAACCAAATGATAATTCTGTGCCAGGCTCTTTCCGCATCTTCTTTCAGTCCTAGAGCAACCTTTCCAGAAAGGCCTGCACCAGTTACACTGTGAAGATTTAAGAAAAAGTAACTTGCCCTAATCCCAAAGAGGTAATACATACAAGCTGAATTTGATTTCAGGTCATTGACTCTGTATCCAGCCATTACCTCATATTTGTCTCTCTTATTAAGTGACAAGATCTTTGAAGATGAAACTATGTCTGACTCTTAACATACTCAATTAGACTGTTTAATGTAATCCCTAAAGTCTATCACACAGAACACAGTAAGTTAGATGCTGATGGCTCATGCCTATAATCCTAGCAACCCAGGAAGCTGAGACCTAAGGATCATGTTCAAAGCCAGACCAAGAAAAGAAAATGTCTATGTGACTCTTACCTCCAGTTAAGCACTAAAAAGCCAAAAGCGACGCTGTAGCTCAAGTAGAATACTAGCTTAGAATGAAGAAAACCAAGTGAGAATTGAAGGTCCTGAGTTCAAGCCCAGTACTAATGGGGATGAAAGGGGAGGGGGGAACAGAGTAGATGTTAATAACTACTTGTGGAATGAATGATCAAATGATAGGAAGAAGTACAAAGGACAACTGATACAATGTCAACCACCACATACTATATTAATAATATTTTTCCTGGGCTCCTTAATTACAAAACATTCTCCTACTGGCTCAACTGAACATACCTGGTCAAGGGCCTACCTATTCAAAAGCAGTCTCACCTCAGCTCCATTTTAGGTGCCCAGAATGAGGCCTGGGGGGGGGGGGGGGAGCAGTAAGAGCCACAACCTGCATGTATCTCAAAAGAGAGGTTTGCTCTCCTCCACAAGCCCCACACACTCTTGGCTTCGCCATCCTCCAGCCAGCCAGAATCAAGCAGAGTAAGGGGGATGATCTGGCCTCCGCACACCATTTTCATGGTCTAACAGTAACCCACCAATCTTCTAGATTTATTTTATTTCTTTTAAGCCTAAAGGACAAGTGGTCAGGAGTAAGTCCATAAATTTGCTCTGACTTTTATTAGATGGAGAATATTTTTGCCAAGAGGTCAGCACAACTTGGAAGAAAAGACAAAAAAAAAAACAAAAAACAAAAAAGCTCCCCATAAAGGAACCACCACATCACTCCTGACATAGCCCAGGCCTGTTCTCTCCTGACAAGTGAGTCGTTACTGTGGAGCACAGTCACAACTCCTTAAAAGTCGTCAAAATGGGTGTGATTTTCCCATTTGACATTATCTGTTCAAGCACTTCATATCTCCTACAGATTCTGTGGGGGAAAGAACAGTCAAGAACGCACTTGGGACTTCTTAATAATGTAGCTGAATTCCTTCATGATGAAAGGAAACTGGATTTGCTATATTTACTACCTCAGAGAAAAGACATGAAGCTAAGGAAGAGACTGGATGGACATTTTGGAGCATGCCCCAGTAAAACATTTCTCTTGTCCTTTATTTTGTGGTCTAACACTCGGATTTTGTCAAATTCTTCTATTCACTCATTCATGGATTTTTAAAAAAGTATTAATTAAGTGTCTGTTGTGGTGCTGTGAATACTACAATGAATAAGGCTTTGTCTCACTTTTCCCGAAGTTTCCAGTCTTGCAGGAGTGAGAATGTCTAAGAAAATAGCTTCCATGCTGTATGAAAAGGGCATTTTCTGGGTGGTGCTCACTATCAGCTGCTACCTACAGCACCCAACTGCATAGCTGGCTGGGACTGCACAGCCTAACTAAAATTAATTAAAATAATAGCCTTCACTCTCCACAGCCGGTGGTTTCACTTCGGTTATCTGATTTCATCCTCAATTAATCCACCACAAGAAAATATTATTCCCATGGAAATAAAGCAAAAACAAAAACTTGAAATGCTATCAGATCAATTCTTTTCAAGTTTATGTAAAAGAACACCTGGAATTTCACAGAAAATAAATTTCTCCACAGAAAGGAAACAGTTTATGACAAACTCAGAGATTTCAGGAGATAAACCATTGCTTCTAGAAAGCCTTCTTAATAAAAATAGTTCCCAGCCACTGAGCTGGCCAAGTTTAAATCAGGAGACTCCATGATCATAACTAATGAAAGATACCTTTTTGATTTTGGAAGGGCATTTCTAAGAAAAGGAGAAGAAAACCAAACCAAACACTGAGATCCCTGGAACTTCAAGGGAAAGAGAAGGTTGCCCTTTCCTAAATGTGACTGACAAGAGGAAATTCAAGCAATTCTCCTCTGCACTTGGTGGAGGAAAAGTCAAGCTCTTATTTTCAAAAGAAACCACTTATTCAAGACGATCAAGTGGAAGTAACATTCTAAGTCATCTGGGGAGATGTTGTAGACACCTTGGTGGGTTTTGCACAGAGCAGTGGAATTCTCCTCACCCATATTTCTTGATGTTTGATACTTGGATTACCCCAGCAGGAAACGAGCAGTCTTTGAATGGAGGGTTTTGTTCAGATTTCTAATAGCTTCCAGCATTTGCCCCAGACCACAAGGAGTATACCAAATTTACTTAGACATTCAGGCCAGACGTGAGGAATTTCTCTGTCAGATCTCGTAAGCTCTACCAATTTAACATTTTTTTGGCTTCTCCTGGGCAAAGAGAAGACAGCCAAACAGGCCTGGTGCTGGGGGGTCAGGGGATAGCAATCTGGTGACATGTGGCAGTTCTTGAGAGAAAATTAATGAACACGACCAACAACCTTTCTGCCCTCATTCCAAGGAAAAAAGTGAAACATCAGCCATGTGGGGGTGGAAAGGAGACAGCCAAGCAACTGCTGTTCCTGAGCACAGCAACAAGGTTGTCTTTTTCCTCCCACAGCCACAGCGCATGGTCTGCTGTCAGGACCACTTCATGATAAAGCCAGCTGCCTTAAAGGTAGAACATCATTTGTTCTACTCAGCAGTTTCCTCCTTGATGATGAGAAAGAAACAGAAAGAGAGAAAGAGAAAGAAAGAGAGAGAGAGGGAGGGAGAGAGAGAGGGAGAGAGGGAGAGAGGGAGGGAGGGAGGGAGGGAGGGAGGGAGGGAAGGAAGGAAGGAAGGAAGGAAGGAAGGAAGGAAGGAAGGAAGGAAGGAAGGAAGGAAGGAAGGAAGGAAGGGCGAGCTACTGCAGGCAACTTCTGATTCAGGCACAAAAACTACATATAATCAAATCTGATAAAATATTTGTGTGGTACCTCTGTATGCTAGGCAATATGCCTCCTACATTACAAGCCTTCATTTAAATGATGCTTGTGACAGCAATCAACAACAGAATCATTTACATGGGAAATCCCAGGTTAAATATATGAATAGTATATAAACATGCCTCGTCTTACTCCAAAAGAGATGAAATAAATTTGCCCAAAGTCACACAGCTTAAGTGACAGAGCTGAAATGTGATCCCAAGCCTGTCTTAGATAAGACCTGAATATGGCATAATAAAGACATCGCAAGAAACAATATTAAAAGTTTGTTGTAAGAAGTGAGAACGTATGCAAGGTAGAGCATTTGAAAGACCCTGGTACATACATCCTGGTGTCCATCCCTAACACCAAGAAAGAAAGGATGGAGAAAAAAAAGCTTGTTGTAGCATGTAAGCATGAGAAAAATTGTGAAGACTTCCAGATTGCATGATAGTTATACATTTGACTAAGAGCTTGCCTAAACTACTCTATAGTAGAAATATCATCTTTCTCACATTTGGACCAGTATGAAAGGTATGGCCCACTTCTAGTCCTAAAAAGACCTACCTACAATAAAACTATAAAAAGAGAATAGGTCAAATTGGGTAATACAAGAGAACAAGACAATTAAAAAATAACTTTTTTTAAAAGGCTTTTTCCCTGTATAGAAAAATTTAGTTTCTATGATCTGTAAAGCTAAACTGTCTATGATGAAGTATATGTGAGTGTGTATGTGTGTGTATGTAGCGGGGGGGGGGGGGAGGTATTTCCTATTGGATTATCTAGTTTTAATGCTCCAATCAGATGTTAGTATATGGTAAAATATTCTTTACAGAGTTCTGAAAGGACTCCTTTTAACAAGGAACATTCATAAAAGTTAAATAGGTAACTAAACTCCAGCGTGGGATGAGCAATAAAAAGTGGACTGCTGTTTGATTCCTGAAGTAAACCAGAAAGGAAGAGGGGGAAGAGGCAGGGGGGAGGGGATATGCTCCACATCTTGAGATGCCAAAATTTCAAGGAGCAAAAAGGAAGGAAACCATCAGAAGGCTTCAAGAAAAAAAGGCATTGTCCAACTGTACCTCAGTAAGCAATTCCCCAGGGGCAGAGGGACCTTTGCAAAGTCTGGTTCTCCTGGCCACTCATTCCTAACTTCCAACAGTAGCATATTCATCCAGGTGTAAGGCTAAGCAGGACCTGCCCTGGGAAGATTGTGCCAGCGGCAGAGGAGAGGATCTTTATGATAATATTCAGAAAGTCAGGGCTTGTACCCTCACTTACACCAAAACAACACACCTGGGCACATAAATACAATTACATATACAATTCCCAAGGGAGATAGGGACTCCAGACTGATAATCCTCCTGTGAAGTGAACAGTCCTTCTGCCCAAGGAAATGGCCAAGCCCAGGGCTGCACGTGAGATGTTTCACCTGCTTTCTTAGCCTGTGAACGGAACAGCCTCTGGTCTCATTTCAGAGATGCTTGGGCCACTAACAGAAGATCTGTGCCTCAGTTTGAATCCTGTCTTATCTCTGAATGGCCAAGTACAAGTCTTGATCGTGATCTGTTTAATTTGATTTCCTATATCTCAGTTGTTTCATCTCTAAAACGCTGATGGCAATAACACCTACTTGAAAATGATTTTTTTTCTGGAAAGCACTTAGACTCTAGCACATAAGTAAACAATAAATAATAGTTAATTGATATTATCCTATGGTCCCTTTTAGGAAAAAAAAGAAGGTAGCCTAATACAAAGGTTCCCCTCAGAAAGTTATTGCGTGACTGCGGACTGAAGTAACATCACTGCATTTGCATGCATGCATCACTCGTCAGAAGGTGTTTATTTCTGCTAACTTTGCAGACTGGTTAACTAACCACCTATCACCTCTATGTGCCAATACAAGAAAAGATAATGCAAATACAAGTGCCGAATGCTAACAATGCCGTTGATCTGTGAAATTCATCACAAACAATGTTTACTGTTCAAAGTATGCCAACAGGATTAATTTTTTTTTTTTTTTAGGCCAGTCGTGGGGCTTGGATTCAGGGCCTGAGCACTGTCCTTGGCTTTCTTTTGCTCAAGTCTAGCACTCTGCCATTTGAGCCACACCACCACTTCTGGCCATTTTCTGTATATGTGGTGCTGGGGAATTGAACCCAGGGTTTCATGCATATGAGGCGAGCACTCTTGCCATGAGGCCATATCCCCAGCCCTGCCAACAGGATTAATAATATTCCTTCATTTAAGTTTATGAAGGTTGAATAGAGATACAAGGAATTGGAAGAGACTTCAAGTTAGTACTTTGTAAGTTTAGTTCATGTGACCCCATTCTACACCTGGGAAACCTAAGCCTAGAAGACATTAATAACTTGCCAGAGAGACCTTGTTCATTAAACAGCAGAGCTAAAAAAATGTCTGTTTGTTCCTCTGTCTCCTTCCTCTAGACTGTAAAATACTGGAGGCTAAAACTTCCACCCATTTGTCTTCACTGTTTAGTGTCAGCTCAGTTCACATAGGCAGACCCAGAAAACAATAGCAAATGAGACTCTTTACTTCTGAACCAAGAAAGGAGGGATAGCTACCTCATTCACTGAAAAGATGGCACAAATGTTAAGCAAAACACAAATCCATGTGGGCATTCCCCGTGTGCCAGCTGAGAACTGAGCTTTCATCCACTTCTACCCTAACTTGCTCTGTAATAATGGACAAGCATTTGTCTTTTTTATTATGTTTATTGTTTGGCTGGTTCTGGGGCTTGAACTTGGCCTGGGCACTGTCCCTGAGCTTTTGCTCAAGGCTAGCTCTCTACCTCTTTGAGCCACAGCTCTACTCCCCAGCTTTTACTGAGTAGTTTATTGGAGACAAAAGGAAACATGTTCATTACCTGACACCTGACATGTAACTGTAACCTTTCTGTAAAATAACCCCTCTTTACAATGATTTTTAAAAAAAGTAAGAGTCTCACACACTTTCCTGCCTTAGCTGGCTTCTATGATCCTCAAATCTCAGCTTCCTGAGTAGCTAGGATTATAGGCACCACTGGTGCCCTGCTAGCATTTTCTATGAGATGACTGGGCAAGACAGTTTCCTTAATAAAGTTGAAAGGAATCAAACTTTATAAGGTCACAAAGTAGAATTCAACAATAAAGGTTCTAACAAATTTATGTTACTTTATGTTTGTGCTAAACGTAATAGCTCTTCAAAGGCTCCTCTGTACATGATCACTTAATTCTCAATGTAACCTTAAGTAGGTCAGGAAATGCCTCATAGTTCCACTTACACATGGATGGCACCCACGCACAGAGGCTGCATGCTTACAATGGAATTAAGTAATATATACCACCTGCCCTGAGAAGCAAGCACACACTGACGAAGAAAAAGATATGCACAGTGGCAGATGAGCGGCCCAAGCAAAGCAGTACATGGCTTCAAGCTGAAATTAACCAGGAGTCCTGGAGCCGGGTCATTCCTCCCTAACTTGTAGATTTCTTTACTCAAACTCCTACTTTCAAAGATATGCCTCTTCCCCAGCCACAGGAAGAGCAGATAGGTTATGGGAGATATAAAGTCAAGAGATTTGGCAGATAGATCAGACAAAGAAGGGGAAGTCTCATGAAATGTATCCTGCCTGCAATAAAGTAAAATATTTCCAAACATTTTATTGAAATTGCTCAGGAAGAAAGATCCTGAAACAGAGGGGAAAGATAATAAGTGGAAATTATGTAGTGGCCATCGTTGTTTGATGTGAATTAAATGTCATTAATAGAATATGTTGTATATATTTTTATTTTAATAAACCTTAGCAAATACATAAAATCTACTGAGATGTAGATTCACTGATCCTAGATAAAAATTCACTCATTATTTGACACCAAAGCCCTATGTCATCACAGAAAAGTCTCAGAAGACTGACCTACTGGCCCATTGGAATGGACATTTATCTTTCAAAATGTTTTAAGGCCTTTTGAGCATCTCCTCAACATCAAGGCGGTTTTCCACTTTATGGGTGAGTATCATTACCTCCCCCCCACAATGGTCTCTCCTGAGTTTCCAAGAGTAAAGTAATCACATGCCCCTTTATAAAGCATGGATGCAAAACAAAGCCAAGGAAAGCAGAAACGACTTCAGGAAGGCCTTCACCAGCAAATCTCCTGCTGATGGCAGGGAAGGGAGAGCTTCTAGTATATTCTTCCTGAGCACCATCAGTTCAAAGAGCTGGGCAACGGTGACAATGGCATTTTTGCTGTACCTATCTCATAGCATAACTGGACAACCGCAGAATGAATACTCTTGGCTATGTAGCATGTAAACCTGGCTCCATCGCCCTCCTGGAAATATAATATTCTGGTACACAGTGACAGAACAATGCCCAAAAGGAAAGAAAAATAACATCCAAAGGGAAAAACAAAAGCCATAGAAGTGACAACTAACAAAATAGAAAATGTGAGGCCCAATTTATGTTTGCTACATGTAATTATTTCTTCTCCAAACTCAAGAGAATCATAAAGATTAAAAGTCTGGCAGCCATATCTCCATGCACAGCTTTACTTTATCACATACTTCTAATAACATCCTTTTTCTGCGGGTGAAACACTGGGGAAAGGACAGGGAAGGATGGAAGTTCCTGAACTCGATAGCCTCAGAGTGCTCCTTGACAGCTGCTGAACTTCTCTATGAAATAAAGCACTTTTTCAAAGAGAGAGAGAGAGAGATCGATCTTGGGTTTTCTGGCCCAGCCATTCAAAACAACTAAGCCTAATTCATGCAAAAGCTTCACAGACAAAACATAACTGAACAGTCATTGCGAAATTTGCCTCAAAATAAAGGGAGAAATGGCAAAAGAAAAATTGATTTTAAACCTTAAAGACTGACTGCTCACCTATGTGTTCACCATTATTATCAAAGTTGTCCATATAGCTAAATAACTTATCAACTTTATTTCTCTTGCTCAAAAATACTATCTGCTAGCCACAATGTTTCCAAATACTGTCTACCACCAGATTGTGCCCTTCAATTCTTTTTTCCTTCTAACTTTCCAATGCAGAATCTCATTAACTGGTTTGCTTCTTTGGCTACTATCTGATATGTTCATAGCTTTTCCCATTTTAAGATAGCCTACTAAGCATTTTCTTCTGTTGAAACATTGGAGTTAACTACCTTCCCATACAGAAAATCTCTAAAAGTAGAAGCAGAGATCCAATAGCACTTCCGGAAGAAGAGGAGGAATCCCTGACAAGGAGAACCACATGGGGAATAAGAGAACAAGGAATATGGAGAAGAGTGAGGCTGGGTCAGGGACTTTCTGTGGGGAAAAAGACAGGATTAGCTAGCTGAGGAGGGGTATCCAGTTAGGCCTCCAACACCAGGATGAGTGTGTATGTGCCCTTGAGTCCACCAAATAGGAGAAGCTAATGAAGCTGCTGTCATCACTAAGCAATATCCACATAGCATTCTGTTTCAAGTCTTCCCCCAAACAAATGTCACACAGAAAATCTGAATCTAATTTGGGGGAGGCTAGTGGAAACATCGCGAGTCCCACCAGCTAGACCCTGATGGTCCACTTTCTAATCCTAGCTATTCAAGAGACTGAGATCTGAGGAATGTGGTTCAAAGTCAGCCCAGGCAAGAAAGTGCCTGAAACTCCAAAACCAAACAAACACGGAAGTGGAGTTATGGCTCAAGTGGTAGAAAACCAGCCTTGACCAGAAAAGCTAAAGGACAGAATCTCAGTACGAACATGAAATAGAGTCCCACAGACAGAATGGAAGAGGGAATAGTTTGGTCTTCACAGTGCCTGTTCCACAAAGAAACATGAATCAGCATCAATCAGATGAGAGCAAGTGTCCTCCTTAAAAGCCTTCAATATCAAATTCCTAGCCAGGTAGAAAACAAAGGTCAGAAGATCTTCACTGTACTGCACTGAGTACCCTGTAGAGGAGCACCCAATACAGGCAAAAATACTGAGGACAAAAATACTAGTGGAGGGCTGGGAATGTCACCTAGTGGTAGAGTACTTGTCTAGCATGCATGAAGCCCTGAGTTCGATTCCTCAGTACCACATAAGAAGAAAATGCCTAAAGTTGTGCTTTGGTTCAAGGGGTAAAGCACTAGCCTTTAGCAAAGAAGCTCAGGGATGGTGCCCGGTCCCTGAGTTTAAGCCCTAGGACTGGCAAAAAAAAAAAAAAAATACTAGTAGACTCCTCTAGACACAGATCCTCATGGTCACATATACACACACAACATACACAGGACACCTTTTATAAATTATACAATACCATAAGTAAGGCTTTGGCTTGTAACAAACACAGTCTAATTTCTTATTCAGCTGTCCCATGTCAATTTCATTCCTGCAAGGCACACATTTAATCCTGGATTATGGAGATGTTTAAACTGGTAAGTACATAAATACATTGATTTATTCACTCACATATACATATATTTATGTGCTAAGCACTAGACCTTATATAATGAAAAGTAATAGAATCATAAACACTAAGGCAAAACAGAATAAATATCTTAATTAACATTCCAGACAATATCAAGATAGTTTCTGCCTAGGTCAATGAAGCACTAGAGGTCAGGATGGCTCTTCAGTACCAGCAAGGACAATATCTTCATCTAACAAGACAAAAGGAAAAACAACACTATCATTAGATTTAAATAGAAAGTATATTTGAAAGGTAAACTCAATTAGCAGTTTGTGAGACAATATAGTATTCTTAAAACAAACATTTTTGGTTAGCAGGGTCTAATATTGACTTAGCCATATAATCACTGTATCATTCTAAGAAAATATACAAAATACACTCAATATTCATTTGTGCATCAGAGAGGCTTAATCAATATCTGAGACATAGAATGAGAAATTCCTCAGCTAATACTGCATTCCTGTCAATTAAAGATACTCTAGACCATGAATCCCAATGGGAAAGGATGGCAATAGCTTTAAGTGACTCTATCACTAATTTAAAAAAAAATTACTTAAAAATTAAACAGACAAGAAAGAAATAGGGAAGAGTGAGAGAGAAAGTGGGTAAGAAGAAAGAAAGAGGGGAAGGGAGACAGGGAGAAGGGGGAAGGAGGACAGCAGGGAGGGAAGAAATTAGAGGACAAGAAAACCAATGATTGGGTTTTAAGTGAAGAGAATATCTTTTGAGAGAAATAAGCAATTGGTCTAAAAGCAAAGAAGCACCCATTCAACTGCGAGGACAATGACTGTCTATGTAAGTGGGCAGTGAAAATGGGTTCCCGTGTACCTGAACCTATAATAGGAAGCTAATATGTACTTAGTACTCATAGAAATCCTGCCATATGCTGGAAAGGGAAGAGAAGGGAAGAGGAGGGAAGGCAAGGCAAAGGAAGGGAAGGGAAGGGAAGGGGAGGGAAGGGGAGGGGAGGGGAGGGAAGGGGTGGGAACTTGGCCATGTAGATCTCACTATCGGCCTTACACAGATGAAAACACCAAGTCCGGGAGAACACAGGCATCAACCCCTTCCACCATGTCAACTGTGCAGGATGGGATTTGGTTGCCAGAGACACCTTTTGTTCCAAGCTGCTGAGGAAACAAAGCAAGATAGTCTTGAGAGGACTTACCAAATATGGCCCATGGTACTGACCCTCAAAGACCCAAATATAGTATGAACTTGCTCTTGACCATGACCCCAGTGGCACGGATCCACTCTTAGTTGTCTCCAGTTGATAATGAATGCACAGGCTCACAGCTATTTGCAGACCAGTTCCAGTCTACTCAGATAAAAGAACATCCAATAAGGAAAAGGTACTTAAGATAAACACAACCTCCTCAGGGAATTTTAGGCTGGATTCACCATGCAAAACTTAGCTCTCATTTCATTATCTTTGTAATATAGCCATGTTGTTTAGTTCCTTAAGTTCTGTATGTTATTTCAAGTTATTTTTAATATGTCTAAAATAACACATAGGAATGTCTTTTATTCCATATTTTCCAATGAGAGGGTATTTTTAAAAAGGAAAACTATGCTTTAAAAAATAATTGGTTAAGGGATTGGGAGTGTAGCTTAGTGGTAGAGTGCTTGCCTAGCATTCATGAAGCCCTAGGTTCGATTCCTCAATGACACACACACAGAAAAAACCAGAAGTGTCGCTGTGGCTCAAGTGGTAGAGTGCTAGCCTTGAGTAAAAGGACACTCAAGGACAGTGTCCAGGTCATGAGTTCAAGCCCCAGGACTGGCAAAAAAAAAAAATGGTTAGGGCTGGGAATGTGGCTTACTGGTAGAGTGTTTGCCTACCCTGCATGAGGCCCTGGGTTTGTTTCCTTGAGATCATATAAACAAACAAATAAATAAAATAAATAAAATTTAAAACACAAAAATCAGTCTAAAATAATTGTTTACTGAGAATTTTAAGAGATTTTAATAACATTTAATTATTAATCAGTCATATAGAAAAATGCTTCTTTTTTATAATGGAAAAATGCTTCTAAAAGTTGTTCGTGGATGTTACTTTGAAAATTGAATCCTATTTTTGTTCATTCATTCATTCATCTAACACATTCTTCATGAGCAATGATGAGATATTAATCTAGATATAAAAGGCATTCCATACACCCAAGTAAATAAAACCTAGTGAAAAGAAAGGCTAAAATGGGTTAAGCACAGCAATTAAAGCAGGCCAGAAGAAAGGCTGGCTCCTAATCCAATCTCAAAGAAGCAGGACTGGCAGGATATAGATATTAGAAATGGAAAATAATTCCAGATAAAAAGAGTAAAAAGAATCCATTCTACTTCTGGCCAACAAAATAATCATTAAGGCGAATACAATAGGCAATGAAGCATCACAGTGACCAAGAGAAGGAAAAAAACAAAAACAAAAACAAAAAACGAATTAAGTCTACCGTGCCCCCTGCATACTGCCTGAGAGTTTCCATTTCCAAATGCATGAGGCATAAGAGGATGGGGAACAGAAAGGCAGATAAACCTCCTGAGCTGAGGCAATAGATGGTCAGGGAGACCAATTTAACTAGAGTGTGGAAGACAAAGGGCAAGAAAAGAGAGCACTGTCTAGAAAACCACAAAGAATCCTCCTCAATACTGCATGTATGTGGGCCAACTACCAAAGGGTAGGGAAAGCAACATCCAGAAAGATGTTTCCAGACTTCTGATTTCCCAGGTATTGGATAGAGTACATGTCACAGAGCACGCTTGGCTCTAGACTGACTACTAGTATTGCCCTATCCTGTCTAACAAACTTTCAAAGCAAAACCCAAAAGGCTCAAGCTGCTTCTAAGCTGAGTAACTGCATCACAGAACAAGGTTCATCTTTGACTATTTAGTGATACAGAAACATCCAGCATACCAGGAGCCAGTGGCTCACCACTATATTCCTACCTACTCAAGAGGCTGAGATCTGAGGATCATAGTCCAAAGCCAGCCCGGGCAAAATGGTCTGTGTAAGACTCATATCTCCAATTAATCACCAAAAGCCTTAGAAGTAAAACTACAGTTTAAATAACGGAGCACAAGCCTTGAGCAAAAAAGCTGGGGACAGAGCCCAGGCCCTGAATTCATGCCCCAGTATTGAAATAAATAAACAAACAAATAAATAATAAGCACAGTTGAGAATATAACAATGTCTGACATATGATAAAATTAGTTCACATGAATGAGTAGGGGGAAAAAGTCTAGAATCAGGAAAATGTGGTACATATACACAATGGAATTTCATGCCTCTATCAGAAAGAATGACATTACCCCATTCGTAAGGAAATGGAAGGACTTGGAAAAAATTATACTAAGTGAAGTGAGCCAGACCCAAAGAAACATGGACTCTATGGTCTCCCTCATAGGGAATAATTAGCACAGGTTTAGGCTAGTCACAGCAGAGGGTCACAAAAGCCCAATAGCTATACCCTTATGAACACATAAGATGATGCTAAGTGAAATGAACTCCATGTTATGGAAACGACTATTATATCACTGTTGTAATTACTTTCAATATGCCATGTGAAATCATAGCTTCTATTGTTGATGATCCTCTTGTATCCCCTTCCTGTGGTTGTACCCGCACTATCACTGTATCTCATCTGAGTACCCTGGATACTGTATATACTGTTATTAGAACTAGGGAAGGGAAAGTGAATATCAAAATTGAGAAACACAGGATAAAAAGACAAATGACTCCAAAAGCAATACTTGCAAAACCATTTGGTGTAAACCAACTGAACAACTCATGGGGGGAGAGGGAAAGGGGGAGGAGGAGGGGGGAATGAGGGAGGAGGTAACAAACAGTACAAGAAATGTACCCATGGCCTAATGTATGTAACTGTAACCCCTCTATACATCACTTTGACAATAAATAAGTAATTTAAAAAGAGCAAATCCTGAGAACAGAGTTAATAATTGTTACTGCTCCTATTTTCTTGATGGAAGTCATGAAAAGGGGTGATATTAGAAGGCCAGTATTAAGTGCATAAGCTGAAATAAAAACAGATTAAACATTTTGTGTAAAAAAAAATAGACCTAGAACTGACAGGGATTTTAGGATTAGTAAAAAAAAGAATATTAAAACAGTTATTATAAACTGGGCACCAGTGGCTCACAACTCTAGTCCTAGGTACTCAGGAGGCTGAGATCTGAGGATTGTGGTTCAAAGCCAGGGAGGGCAGAAAAGTCCCAGTGAAACTCTTTTATTTTTTTTTTCAAATTTTTATTATCAAACTGATGTACAGAGAGGTTACAGTTTCATACGTTAGGCATTGGATACATTTCTTGTACTGTTTGTTACCTTGTCCCTCATACCCCCCTCCCCCCTCCCCCTTACCCTTTCCCCCCCTGAAACTCTTATCTCCAATTAACCACTCAAAACCCAGAAGTGGCACTGTGGCTCAAGTGGTAGAGCACTAGCTGTGAGCACAAAGAGGCTCAGGGGCAACGCCGAGGCCCTGAGTTCAAGCCCCACAACCAACAAAAAACAAACAAAAAAGTTACTATAACTACATGCTACATATTCAAAAATGAAATGGCGACATTAAAATGAATGAGAACGGGGCTGGGGATATAGCCTAGTGGCAAGAGTGCCTGCCTCGGATACACGAGGCCCTAGGTTCGACTCCCCAGCACCACATATACAGAAAACGGCCAGAAGCGGCGCTGTGGCTCAAGTGGCAGAGTGCTAGCCTTGAGCGGGAAGAAGCCAGGGACAGTGCTCAGGCCCTGAGTCCAAGGCCCAGGACTGGCCAAAAAAAAAGAAAAAAATGAATGAGAACGATCCAGATTAACCTACTAGAAGTAAAATGCACAACATATGAAACATATGAAATGAAAAATACACTAACATCAGGTTAGACATTGCATAAGATTAATACTACAAAACTTAAAAACACAGAAATCAAAATTATCCAAAAGGAAATGAAGAGAAAAAAGATAATAATAAAAAAGAATCATATTGAGGAACAATTTCAGCTGGCTAAAGGACATTAATTGCCCCCCAAAAAGAGAGAAGATAATTAGTTATTATATAATAATCATTACATTTGCCCATGGCTCCAAATAATTTATAGCCTTAGTGAGGAAACAACTTATTTCTAAGACAAAAATTCATAAGAAAATCCTTTATAAAAACAGAAAAAGTATCATGAGGCAGTAGGCATAATTAATTACTAAACAAAAGGAATGTGTAACTATTTAGGAGAATGGCAAAGATTACTTCAGATAGCTTCAGACAGAATATGAATGATCAAAGAGAAAATATTTGAATTATCTGTTTCAGAAAGGGTATGGTGAGAGATCTTACTTAAAGAATTAAGAGTATGTGCATTTAGAAACACTTTTTTTTTCTTCTGCATTCATTCTTTTGCCATATGTTGGGCTGCATTTATGTGTCAGAAACTAAGTGCAGGCATAATCTGTCTCTACCTGCCATATGTCTATAAGCCAGGGGAGGCAAAAGAGAGAAATAGCCTTTGGCCACTCTACCACATACACTCACATTCAGCATTGTGAGGAGGCAATCAGTTGACTTTGCTAGGGAAAAGAAACAAATGAAAAAGAAATTTTTGAGACAAACAGCTACCACCTATTTCTGAAATCTCACCCTGTCTTACTTCCCGATCTGGCTGTCAAAAGAGCAACTGAAAGGTAGGAGAAAAGGAATACCATGGAAGGAGGCAGGAAAGCAAACAGTTCTTGAGCTGATTGCAATTCACTAGCATGTATAAGGAAGAAATGTCAGGAGCTGTACATATCCTTCAGGGCAGTCAGCCGCGCCTACAGGGTACTAGGATTTTGATAAGCCCTGACAAGTTTGTTGAAGAATACCTTAAATAGAAGGGCATCAGGAAGCAATGTATCCTAGACACTTAAAGCTGCAGTGAAAACTCAATGCAAGTGCCTGCACCAGGCTATTTTTATTGAAGAACAAAGATGTTTTGTTTTTCCTAGAACTAGTAAGCATGTGGTTATTATGCATTATGCAAAGCTAAAAGGAATCTTCATGATCAGAGTTTCCTGCTCACATTTTACAGATGGAAACACTGAGACTGAGATCCAGAGACAGTGGGCCAAGGCCCTGACACAAGTTAGTGGCAGTGCTATTAAAATTCATATCATCCCAATTCCAAGGAGCTGGAGATCCTCACATGAAATCAAGATGCCTTCATCTGTCTCTTAAAGCTAATAAACGTGAGTGAGCATGGTAGTCATACAGAAGTATGCTAATACAGGAAAGGCTACTGTTAGAAGGTGGAAAGTGATTCTTTATCAAAAGCCTTAGTTTAATGGTTTTGCTAAGAATGAGTGCTGCACTTAAGAAAACATGCTGGGAAGCTTTGCACTCATATACACTTAGAAGGAACTATTCCTTAATGTGTCCCCAGAGTGCTATTATGTTCAATTTATAGGCTATTTTGTTGAGAAAAGAAACAAAGAATAAGAACAAAGCCTGAGCTACATTCTTGTTCTGCTATACACAAGATAAAGGACCTTGGGTAGGAAACAACCTCCCAATTGTCTCAATGAAGGCAGGAAGCTAGCAACAGTGCACACTGCCCAGGTTTTGTGTGCTGTCACTACAGTTCATAACCGCTGTTAAAAAGGAGGTGTTGTATTATGATTACCATCTTTATTCATACCTTTTCTATTCTGATTCCTCAAAAGAACTCAGGTATGCTTGTGCGAGGCACTGGCAGTCTTTGGCTATCATATTCTTACAATTCTTCTCTTTAAGCTTTTACTGCTCTCTCAATGTAAAGCTCATTTATAATAAGAATAGCAATTGTTCCCCTAAATCTGAGTGGAACTGAGTTATTTGCTACCTTGTGCTATAAACACAGGTCCATACAGCTTGATCAATGATGTCAGTAAGAGCAGTGGAAGTTCCTCTACCTCTGTAAAGCCCTTACATACAAGCTGGGCCTTATTCCAAGTGTCACCTTGGGTTTCCTGTGGTTAAAGTACATGATAAGGCTGGTCTGTCATGCTACAAATTTGTCCTAAAAGTCAAATGTGAATGCAACAACTACACTCACCCAGAGAAAATGATTTGGTTCATTTTTAATTTTTTTCCCTTCCCATCAATACCCAAAGGAGCTGGCTTACATTACTAAGTGCCTACAAAAGTTTCTTCCTCTTCTGAACAATTAATTTGTATCATCTAAGACAAATATTGGCACATCTGGACAAACTCAGCATGTCTGAAAACCATGAAATTTCCCAAGGCATTTGTGAATAAAAATACCTCTTCAAACTTTCCAGAAAGAACAGGCTAAGGGGCCGTGGGCACGCAAACTCTCTCCAGTGATCGGAAGAAGACCTACTGCTTGGAAACAGAAAGAGCAGATCACTGAGGCTGAGCCCTCTAGAGGACAGAGAGAAACAGTGTGGAACAGACACAGAGGCAGCTTCCAGCTTTGGGAAAGGAAGGCTGCCAGGCCCAGGTCTCACAATAGGCATACGCCAGACAGTGGGGGTGGGGGAGGGCACATCCAGGAAGCACTGATGAAAGTTTCTCCCCAGGGTACATTTCACAACCTCTCTGCACTTTCTACTCTCAGCCAGTATAGTTACTCCTCCATCCCAAGGCTGTCCCAGAAGAGAAAGAAAAGACACATCATTGATGCCTGATATGACTGCTCTCACTATCCTTGTTACCTCTGCCAAACAGTATGGATTTGTCAGCTGCCTTGGGAGCAGGAACATAAAGCAAATTCTGCTTCCCACCCTCCCTTTTGGTCTTCAAACCCATTGAGGAAAAAGTAGTTGTCCTGCTCTTTGCTTTGCCATTGCTTTAATGTAAGAGGCCAATCTGGCGGTCTTTCATCTTCCATGAGTCCTTCGACAACAACACATAAAGGCACGAATCATCCACCAGCCTCAACCCATGGAAGGATTATAGGGATTATGGAGGAATTATTATGGATCTTTTTTCATATACAGGTGTTCCCTCTTTGCCCAGCATATGTTTTGTGTAAATCACAATCTTTTTCCCCCTACCAAATGAGCTTATAATTGCTTACATATGCTTATTATTTTATTTCAAAAATATTACTACACAGCCATTAAAGAAAATTTGGAAAACGGAAAAATGGGCTAAGATGATAATTACCCACCACCTATATATTATTTTTTCCTAACATCTATATGAATGTCTGCTGATCATTGTTTTTATATCATTTTAACTGAGATTGTAATTTCACAAGTAACTTTTTTTTTCTTTTTTTTTTCTTTTTTGCCAGTCCTGGGCCTTGGACTCAGGGCCTGAGCACTGTCTCTGGCTTCTTTTTGCTCAAGGCTAGCACTCTGCCACTTGAGTCACAGTGCCACTTCTGGCCATTTTCTGTATATGTGGTGCTGGGGAATCGAACCCAGGGCTTCATGTATACGAGGCAAGCGCTCTTGCCACTAGGCTATATCCCCAGCCCCTCACAAGTAACTTTCTAAAAACCTTTTTAACTGCTCTTTACTTAGCAGGTTCCTGCATTATACTCCTTTAGTCTCAAAACAAGTTGAGTATTAGTATTTCAAACCTCTTCTAAAAAGTTGTCATACTTCAGAACTGTTGGCTTTCTTATTCATCAATGATATTTGAACTTCTGTAATACTTCTTATGATTTGATTCTCAGATTTATAATAAACTTTTCACTTCAAGGATGAGAAAGTGTTTTCTTGTTGTTTGCATCAGGAAACAAAACCTATATTAGATGAATTGATGAATGAATGAATGCTTTCTTTACCTCACAGTTTTGTTCAACAGATTGGATGGTAACAGTTCTTAACATACATCATTTAACTTCAAATGTCTTACTTTGTGTGGTTTATGGCATTTGGAAATCCAATCTTTTATATATTATATTCCTTTTCTTGAATAGGCTATTGTTATTTCTCACAGATAACTACTGAACTTAATTAGCAAAAGTTTCTTTCTGGTTTCAGTGCCTATCATCCAATTATACAGCTTAGTAATTGTTTTTGATCATTTGAAAACTCTCAAAATCACATTGACAAAATTATTTATAAAGCTAGCTACAAAATCTGGGGGGAAACCCTTTTAAAGTACCAAGGGACATTGACATTGAGGAACATGAAATTTTGAAATGGGAAAAGAAAATCAGAACTGGAAGGAGGAAATGCAACCACATATTTTATGGATGAGAGCATCAAAGCTGAATCAAGGAAGCAGCAGTCCATTTTCGACGACTACTACAAGGAATCTACTGCAAATTAGGATAGTGTCCCCTGTGACTGTTCCCTACCACCATCATACCCCCCAATCTTGTATCTTCCCTTTCTATAGGAAGGTAAATAATGTGTTTGGTGGACAATGGATGCACACAGCAAACTAATAAAGCCAAAGCAGGCTTCAATAAAAATGACTAGATAACAAGGCAACTCAAACCTGCTCTATAGTAGGGCTAGAATGGGAGGAAAAGGAAAGCCTTTGGTCTCCATTATAATGTCTTCCCCTCAGCCTTTGACATATGTTTTTACATTCTAATTAAATTATTATGTCATATCCATTGACTAAGCAAAATCCAAAAATACTTCCAAAAACTGGAAAGGGAAAAGAGCAAGAGGAACTCATCTATTGTCAGAAGGAATTCACACTGGATAAATATAATTCCTCAAGCGTCTTTCAGAATATCTTCCTCTTGCCAGACACATAATCCTTGCCTATAGTCCTAACTAGTCAGGAGGATGAGATCTGAGGATGGTGGTTCAAACCAGTCCAAATAGGAAAGTCCATGAGACTCTTTATTCCAATTAACTCCAAAAATGTCAGAAGTGAAACTGTGGCTCAAGTGGTAGAAAATTACTCTTGAGCAAAAATGCTCAGGGATAATACACAAGTACTGTGTTCAAGCCTCAGGTTCAGCACCTGTGTGCATGTGCGTGTATGTATATGTGTGTGATGGGCTGGTTGGTTGTAATTTCCATTTCTACAGAAGAGGAATTTAATCTAGAAATTAGGTAATGTATAAAAGAAAGCCACAAAGCTCTGGAGCTTGAAGTTACAGTCTTTATGCTCAATCCGCACTCCATGATATAAAATTGCCACATCCCTTCCTTAGCCTCCCCACTCCTAGAATAGGGGTGTTTAGATGCTGTGTCTAATTAGCTGCTAGTCCCATGTCATCCTTCCACACACAAACAATCTTCTCCATAGATGGAGGCAAGCACTAACAATGTTTCTTTAAAAACACACAAAGGGTAGGTGCTGGTGGCTCAAAATCTGTAATCCTATCTATTCAAGAGATGTGAGGATCTCAGTTCAAAGCCAGCAACAGCAGAAAAGTCCCAGTAAGACTCTTCTCTCCAATTAACCACTTAAAAAATGGAAGTGAGGCTGTGGCTCAAAGTGGTAGAGTGCTAGTCTGGAGCAAAAAGAGCTCAAGGACAATGTGCAGGTCCTAAGGTCAAGCCCTGATCAGTAACACACACACACACACACACACACACACACACACACACACACACAGAGTGAGAGAGAGACAGAGAGAGAGAGAGAGAGAGAGAGAGAATTTAAAGGTAGCTGCCCTTAACCTATGAAGTATCTCAAATGTGGTACTAGGTCTTACTGCAGCCATTTGCTCTGTTCTCTTTACAAAGGGAAATTGAGAGACATAGAAGTATGATGCTTCTGAAGTTGAAAATAAAGAAAGGTATTGACTGGATGCATGGCTCAATGTTAGAGCACTTGTCTAACAGACACAAGATCCTGAGTTCAAACCCAAGTAAATAAATAAATAAATAACAAAGCCCCTTCTCCTCCATCAGATTCTTTTATTAACAAAGTGTCCACGTCAAATAAAACATCATAACCATTTATTGAAGCCATTAAATGTAGGCTTAATGATAAAAATGACCTCTTTAGTAATCACAGAAAGTGACAGTGGTCATTTTCTCATCATATTCTAGGACATAAATCCATCCCTAAGTTCAGGCTGATGGCCCATCATAGCACATTACCAAGTCTTTCCTTAGCTTTGTTTTTTGTACAAAGGAGTTGCCATTCAACAAAGCAGTTTAGAAATACAATGAATCTTGATCAATGTCACCCCTTTCAACATTCTCATCCGTCCCTCCCTACCTTCTCCCTCACTCTTCTTAATTTTGTAGGGTATATTTGTGGACTCTAGACTTCACTCTCCCCCACTTCTGCGAAGGGGAAAAAAGTGGTTCTGATATGACTTTCTTCCCTCCACTCTTGACAAGATGCCTCGGACCCCCCAGAGAGTCTGAAAACATCATCTTTTGTTTTTGCATGTCACACGAGAATCATTACATGCCCTGTGTAGCCAGTGGGGAGAATGTGGGACTTTGTTTTGTTTCTTGCCAGTCCTGGGGCTTGGGACTCAGGCCCTGAGCACCATCCCTGGCTTCTGGGGTTTTTTGTTCATGGCTAGCACTCTACCATACAGCACCACTTCTGGCTTTTTCTGTTTACGTGGTACTGAGGAATCAAACCCAGGGCTTCAGGCATGCAAGGCAAGCACTCTACCCCTAAGCCATATTCCCAGCCCAGGACTTTGTACCTATGGTGAGTATGTGTGAATCAAGGCTTCCAACACTGCTATGTAAGAAAGCCAGTCTCCTGGCCAATGCTTTAATTTCAGTTACAGCTATGTAAGAAAGCCAGTCTCCTGGCCAATGCTTTAATTTCAGTTAATATAGCCCTCCTCTTGATTTCACATATTAGAATTTTAATTACCAAGTTGCTAAAATACTGTGGCTTTCAACTGAGGGGAGATTAATCCAGCCTTGTAGGGCAGACAAAAGTCCTTTGTTGCACTGCCAGATGCAGGGAGTCACACACATGCCCTGTCCGCATCCTCTGCCCCCAGATCTTCTGGCAGAAAGCCACCTAGAACGCAGGAGAAAGAGAGACCTCTGTACATACCTCACCATTCTAACCCAGTTCACAGGCTCGTTCGTGCCCAGAGAAACAGCAGAAGAAGAGTCATGGAGTAGGAGTAGGACTTCCTGGATGAAACCCTTTGTTCAGAAGTGAAAAATATGCCTTTTCCTCCATGGGGATTTCCTCCTCAAATTCATAATCCCAAAACAAAGAACTAGCACATCTACTCCCAGTCCACCCTTCTACTTTACTCTCTCAATGGTTCCTGCACTCCTGCCACTCTGGAAGAGGCAAACTTGGTGATGGAGTAGACGTCTGGAGGGCATAGCAGGCAGAGGGAACACCAGATTGAGGATTCAATCACAGGCCTTGGGGAGCCAGCTTGGAGGTTATAGTAGTAAACAGCCAGGTCCTACAGATCTACCCACGGCAATGACTTCACAGCCAGGTCACCCTCCTAGACCCGCAGCCAAAGCCAGGAGAGTCCACTCTGCAGTAACAAGCAGGGCAGCAGCATATGCAAACTCCTCTGTGTCTCTGCTCTGCCCCATAGAATGGGACAGCAAGCATAGGTATGTCCACAATCCCTGGAAGCCTTGGCATTTTATAATCCTACATCATTTCCCTTATCTGCTGCCTCAGTTCTTTACAGTATCAAGCCGAGTAGTTGGAACAGATGATTTTAAGGTTCTTTCCAATACAGAGGCCCTGTGATTCTGCTGATGAATCCAGATCACAAGCAGGGATTATTCTATTAATCACACTGGCCTTGTCTTTGCCAAATAATGATTGGAATGTACTTCAGTTGAAGGACCCCATCCTGACTTCCAGTACATCTGGTTGGGAAACACACAGCTACTTCTATCTGCCTGCTGGCTGACACAGAAATCTTCAAACAAATATGCGAGTGATTAGCAACATCATCATTAATAGGGCCTCCACCTTGACATTAAATCTTGAGCTGAAGTTATCAAAAACAGCAAGGACACAAAGAACATACTCATGGCCTTGAGAGTAAGCCAGAGAGAAAGCTAGAGCCTTTGCAGGTGGCTGCAAGGAAAACTGACATGAATTACAAAGAAAAGGTGTGTTGAGTTAATAGGAAATAACTTTGGTATGGAGAGATGGGGGGTAGAAAGCAGATGGCTAGCAACCTCATCACCATGAAGACTAAAGTGAGAGCCATGACATATGTCAGTCACATTCTTATCTCTTTCTCAATCTCTCTTTCTTACACACACACACACACACACACACACACACACACACACACACACACACACACTGTACTGGCCCAAGAGTGTGGGTTGTAGGCCCTGGAAGGATGACATGGGACTAGCAGCTGATTAGACACAGCATCTAAACACCCGTATTCTAGGAGTGGGGAGGCTAAGGAAGGGGTGTGGAAGAGGGGTGGCAGTTTCATATCATGGAGTGGGGATTGGGTATAAAGACTGTAACTTCAAGCTCCAGAGCTTGTGGCTTTCTTTTATAAATTACCTAATTTCTAGATTAAATTCCTCTTCTGTAGAAATGGAGATTACAACCAACCAGCCCATCAGAAAACAGATTAAATAAGCAGGAATATTTGGAACACAGTAGACATCACACAAAATTGTGTGTTCACAATAAAGATACATGTAGGCATCAAAAATCAGAGCATAACAAGGAGTTCATCTAGAGACAAATAAATCAAGAAAAGGCAGAGAGAGAGGCTGAGTGTATAGTACTTGCCTAGCCTGTTTTTGCCTAGTTAGATCCCCAGCAGTAGGGGGAAAAATACAAGGGCAGAGAGTGGCAAGGTAAAATAAGTGGGCAAGGGCTAAAATTGCAACAAACAAGAAATTCTTCAGCATTGTCACTTTTAATGTGTTTTATTGACATTAAGGGGAAAAAATAAGGTTGCCAAATGAGTGTCAAAATATGATCTAATATATGGTAGAAGACAGACATATAAAGCAAAGGAAAAAAAAGAGTACAGAGACATACTCCAAACACTGAGTAGTTCTCATTACCAAGGCTATTGCAGGGCTTTGGTTTGCTTACCAATACTTTCAGAATTATTTATAATATATACGCATATGTGATAAAACTTCTGCATTTCTTATTTCAAAAGCAATAAAAAATAGTACATCAAGCATCGAATAAAATACAATGTACAACTGTACCTTAGCAGGAAGGCAAAGGGCCTAGAGATGATCACTGGTGTTCTGAGATGAAGGCTGTGTTGTAATTATTCAGAAAGTGTCACCCACATATGGAGAATCCTTGAAAGTCAATAAATGTTTATAGATGGCCTTCTTAATTCAGTAGCATGGCATTAAATATTTCAGAAGAAAATATAAATTTCCAGAAGAGACTGGGTCCCATAAGGAAATTAGACATGCTCACACAGAACTGTAACTCACAATGCTGGGTGACAAAGGACACAGTAAAATCAAGGAGGGGTGATTTGAGCCAGGCTTTAGAGAACTGGGAGACTTCAGAAAGAGGATAGAGGGATAGTTGTTGCAGAGACAACTTAATTAAAAAAGAAGCTCCATTCTAGCCCACTCTGCCAGGTAACAGAGAATCCATTGTATTCTGAGAAACTGAAATTCTTACAAGAAGCCAGATTTCATGACCTTCCATTGGCCACAGCTTCTTTCAGGAAAGGGAATTGTGAGGATCACACACAGAATGAGCTGCTTTATTTCACTGAAGAGATAACTTTAAACAGGCTTCCAAACCACATGAACCACACTCAACAAGCAAACTCTCTACATTGGGATCCTCTAAGGCCTGATTTTCATCCCTGGCCTCAACATGAACCCAGAGTCTCTTACCTGTCATCAAGTCATTTAGCTGATTTCTAGCTCTCATCCCTTGCCCCCAAACACCCCAGCAGACTACAAACTGCTTTTATTCTTTCAGTTATTCAGTGACTATTTTTCCCTAAACATGCTAGGTGCCAGCCATGCGAGATAAATAAGGAAACTGATGGTACAGTAGTAATAACAGATACACTAATAGATACCAACATCTCCATGACTGTGATATGCATACTGAATCTGGGTAATAGTGATGAAAGGACATTTTAAGAAGAGACAAAGGCTACCTGTGGTGAAAATGAACACATCCTGAGCAGAAACCACATGGCCAGATCTAGAAATGTGAGGCAAAGCCTAACCCTTCAGTCATCA
Source organism: Perognathus longimembris pacificus (assembly GCF_023159225.1). Classification (NCBI taxonomy): domain Eukaryota; kingdom Metazoa; phylum Chordata; class Mammalia; order Rodentia; family Heteromyidae; genus Perognathus; species Perognathus longimembris. The sequence continues at coordinate 44,070,522 of NC_063167.1, read as the reverse complement.
TTTAGTGGGGATGAATTAGGTGGGTACTGAGTTAACTGTTTCTTGCACAACCCATAAAGTAGGTTCTATATCTGAATATTCTGGGTCAGAAAACTACAGCCAATAGGGTAAATGACTTGGGGAGTCACTCTGTGTACAGCTTCTGGAAGCCTGAAGGTCAGTGGGGGACAGATCTAAGAATCCTTTTGAAGTCAGGCTAAGGAGTTTGGGCTGTACCATCAATAAGAAGACAGTAAATGGTTTTGAGCAGGAGGGAGAGATAGTCAGATTGGTGTCTCCGTTAAAAAGTTATGATATTGCAAGAGGCAGACTGGTCTAGCAAGCTAAGGAATGAGCAGAGGGAATAGCCTCAGATACATTTTCTGGGAGAGAAATAGTTCTCCATGGGTCTCTTCAGTTTCTGAACATCTTGGGAGCCTAGTATACGCTGCCCTTGATTCCAAACTATCTTTGCAAAGATGCACGTGTGATGAATAGCACTGGAAGAATGGCTTCCCTCTGAAGCAAAGGGGAGAAAAATGTGTTTGTTGCCTAATATAAAGCATATGTATTTCCTAAGTTCAGGGCTCTTCTTCTGTAATACAGTCATGTACATGTCAGTATCACCTGGCTCTCTTGAAAATTGTCTTAGAGAAGCTACAAAATGCCAACATTCTGCCTATTGCTATTGCTTATAAGTAATAAAGTCATTTATCTATAACCCAGAAACTTCATGTCTTCTACCAAAGTCCATGTGACTGTGGTAGGCTAACTGGTTTGTAAGTACGGTGAAGTCTTAAATCCTTCACAGCTCCTGACTATATTTAGGAGGAAAAATCAAACTTGGAGACTGTAGATATGGAAGGAGGAAGAAAAAGACAGACTAGTAAGTTTTGGATTTCTAGTTTAAGTGAAGGCTAGAATGGGTGTCGCCAACTAAAATCAAGGTACACAATGAAGGCACAGGGGCTGCTGTGAATTGGATCATTAAGTTTAGTTTGGAAGCTTATGAATCATCTATGTGGAAATATTTAACACAGAACTACCCAGTGAAATCAAAAGGACTAAGCTGAAGATATGGGAGTCATTAACATTAGGGCTAGCTGAAATAATGAGAGTGGACAGAATGCTCTGTCCAACATATAAAAAGTTAGTTGGCTTCTCAGTGAGGTCACAGCAGAGCATTCAAAAGAACCATCCTATTTAAAATTAAGTCCTAGTCCGGAACAGGGTTTAGCACAATGCATATGCAAACGAAGTGGCTATTGCACTAACAGCCAAAACCATACCTACAATTGCTTATAGCTTTTGTTTAAAGTTGCTCCAACAATAATTTATATAATGCTAACCCAAGTTTTCTCAAATACAGGGTCTCAAAGATAGGGTCTCTTAAGCTTGTTTTAAATGAAATGCAGCCACTTTGTGTATAGAGAGTTACAAATTTATCATTCTCTCATTCTCAATACAGAAGTAGAATACAATTCTAAGGGTCATAATTGTATGGTTATTGAAAAACAGGACTGTGGGTTTACTTATTGGAGAGACATACCAAGCCCTCTTAGCCACAGAATCATTGAGTTCTTTACTCATCAGAAAATAACAAATTAGCAAACTTAGTAAGGACTTAAAAAGCCTTAAGGAGCTGTGTTAAAATCTGTAAGGAAGCCAGTGCCGGTGACTCACACCTTTAATCCTCGCTACTCAGGAGGATGAGCTCTGAGGATCAAGGTTTGGAGCCAACCAGCCCAGCCAAGAAAATCTGTGAGACTCTTATCTATAATTAACCAACAGAAAGCCAGAAGGGAAACTGTGGCTCAAGAGATACAGCAACAGCCTGGAGTGAAAAAGCACAGGGACAGCTTTCAAAACCCAGGGGGGAAAAAAAGCTGTGAGAAATTTAAAAAGTACTTTTCTTAGTCATTTCCATATCTATCCATATTACATGTCTGTAATCCTAGCTGCTTAGAAGGCTGAAATCTGACTACCATAGTTCAAAGCCAGCCCAGGCAGGAAAGTACCTGAGAATCTTATCTCCAATTAGCCACCAAAAAACCATAAGTGGAGCTATGGCTCAAGCAGTAGAGCACCAGCCTTAAGCAGAAAAGCTAAGTGATAGTGCCCAGGCCCTGAGTTCAAACTCCAGTCCTGGCACGAAGGAAGGAAGGAAGGAAGGAAGGAAGGAAGGAAGGAAGGAAGGAAGGAAGGAAGGAAGGAAGGAAGGAAGGAAGGAAGGAAGGAAGGAAGGAAGGAAGGAAGGAAGGAAGGAAGGAAGGAAGGAAGGAAGGAAGGAAGGAAGGAAGGAAGGAAGGAAGGAAGAAGGAAGAAGAAGAAGAAGAAGGGAGAAAGAAAGAAAGAAAGAAAGAAAGAAAGAAAGAAAGAAAGAAAGAAAGAAAGAAAGAAAGAAAGAAAGAAAGAAAGAAAGAAAGGAAGGAAGGAAGGAAGGAAGGAAGAAAGAAAAAGGAAGGAAGGAAGGAAGGAAGGAAGGAAGGAAGGAAGGAAGGAAGGAAGGAAGGAAGGAAGGAAGGAAGGAAAGGATGGAAGGGAAGAAGGGAGGGAGGGAGGGAGGGAGAGAGAGGAAAAAGAAAGAAAAGGTGGGGTGGGGAAAGAAAAGAAGAGACGAGAAAAGAAAAAAGTGGTGAAGCAGTCAGTGGCCAGTATTACTAGCATAAGCCAGTCAGGAAAGAATTACTCATTTAAAAACAAAAAGCACCACTCACTGAGAGAAAATGCAGAACATTATAAACACCACAGAAATAGTTTAAGTACCAGAAACTCAGGACATTAGAAGCCTCGAGGAAATATAATTAACACTATTAAATCCCTTTATGCTTTAACTTACTTAATTCATATCTACAAATACATGAAATAATTATATTACTGCTATTTTCCAGGTCAAAAAAAAATCCCAAGGCCATCTAGTAGAAAGTGATGGAACAGGAAATAAACACAGGCTGCCTGGTTTATCCCAGGCCACCAAACTGCTTCCCCAGAGAGACTTAGCACTGCACTTTTTTTTTCCCCAGTCCTGGGGCTTGGACTCGGCCTGAGCACTGTTCCTGGCTTCTTTTTGCTCAAGGCTAGCACTCTGCCACTTGAGTCACAATGCCACTTCTGGCTTTCTCTATATATGTGGTGCTGAGGAATCAAACCCATGGCTTCATGCATGCAAGGCAAGCACTCTACCACTAAGTCATATTCCCAGCCCAGCACTGTACTTTTAAAAAATTTTTATAGAAGAATGGTAATCATGGCAAGCATCTTCCTTCAACCCACAATTACAATACAACTCTACTCAGTATTGAAAGATAACCCATAAATATCTCAACACACATGTGGACATACATTTCCAGTTTGCTTCAGTCATAGACTCAACACTGAGCAATAAAGATGTAATGTCTACTGCCAAACAACACCTTAGACAAAAGTCACAGCACATTATGGACTGACCCATGAAATCCAATATGATTCAAAGTCAAGGGATGGGAGTCTAAACTCTGAGACACCTTTATAAAATAAAATTGCTCCATTTTCCAATTCTTATGTCTGACTGTTCTGTGGTTGTTCATGAACACATGCTTTTAACATATACTCCTCTCTGATGTGAAGATTTGGGGGAGGGGTTGTTATTATTGTCATTTTAAATATAGATAACATAACAGACTACTACAACAGATAGCAACTATGTTGGCCTACCTTGCACTTCAATCAAACTTTATTTTCTCAGGCTAGAGGTATAGCTTAATAGCAGAGTACTTGACTATTATACTTAAAGTCTAGTTTCAATGCCCAGCACCACCAAAATAAACATATAAATTATAAAATGAAATTTTATTTTTCTAGCCTCAAAAAGAGGTTTAGTTTTAGTTAATTTTCAAGAAAAATAGAACTTTAAAATGGTAAATATTCAACTTAAATAAACCTGAAATATGTGATCACTCAACATAATACCACAAACATTCTGGAAAATGTAAGAATGTCATCTAATGGTCACATTTATCTTTCTCCTTCCTTCCTTCCTTCCTTCCTTCCTTCCTTCCTTCCTTCCTTCCTTCCTTCCTTCCTCCCTCCCTCCCTCCCTCCCTCCCTCTCTCTCTCTCTCTCTCTCTCTCTCTCTCTCTCTCTCTCTCTTCTTTCTTTCTTTCTTTCTTTCTTTCTTTTTTGCTCAGGGCCTGAGCACTGTTCCTGGCTTCGTTTTGCTCAAGGCTAACACTCTACTACCTGAGCCACAGCGTCCTTTCTGAAATGCTCAAAGTTGGTTTTTGTTTTGGGAGGTGGGGGGGAATTGTTGTTGCTGTTATTTGGTACTGGGCTTGAACTGAAGACCTGGAATTCTCATTTGGCATTCTTGCTCATGGCTGATGCTCTACCACTTGAACCATGCCTCCAGTTCAGCATTTTTCTAGGTAATTGGAGATGACGTTTTGTAAACTTATCTATGCAGGCTGGATTCAAACCTCAACCCTCTATATCTTAGCTTCCTAACCAGCCAGAGCTACAGGTATGAGCCATCTGCACCCAGCAAAGATATATATTTTTTAGGCTAGGAAAAACAGTTGTACATTTTCCCAATATGTATCTTCTGAATATTCTTTGGTCACAGTTATTGTGTGTACATTTCTAGTTGCAATAAACTGACTTAAAACCAATTTAGAAAGAAGAATTAATGGGGAAAAGGAGGAAAACAGAAAAACAACTGGAGGCATCTGATACCTTGTCCAAACTCATCCCACTCAGAGATTCTTCTCACATTGACCTCTTCCAACATCTATACTTTTCATACATTTTGTAAGTCAAATGTTCTATTGAGTACACTGAAAAGCCATCTTATATATCCTAAATGTTTATGGGCTTTTTTTTAATTTTTACTGATAGATTGGTGGGTAAATAGATACCAACTTGATAGAAAGATAAATACATATATATTATCTCACCAAACACATTCCAGTATCTATTCTAACATTGAAAACAAAACTGCCTTTTGGAAAAGGATATCCAGACTTAATTTCCTTAAAGTAAAAGCCAGAGTCTTCTGGCCAGACATTATGAGCTGAGTCTGGTGGAGCAAGTAGAGTCACTATACAAACTATATAATGAGTTTTAGTGGCTGTTTACATCTGAGAATGTGCATCTCACACACATGGCTCCATATGCAACCATAATCCCTTAACCACTTTCTAAACACCAGTCATCACACAGCCCTCCAAAAAGAATAATATTATGCACATTTTTTAAAAGAATACAATTATTGGAAGAGCTTTGGGAAATTAACACAGCCCTACTGTGGAGGTCAAATTCATATGCAGTACAAAATGAAAACAAATCTGACACCCGGAACATTTGTCATATGGCTCTCACTGACAGAACAAACAGCTCTTCAAAGCAGACTGGAAATTGGAGTTCAGTGGGAAGTATGGAGACCTGGCTACCTTTCTATACAGGGAGCAGAAACATTTTATTAGCTCCCTGCTGCTTTGGCAAAGTTAAGCCAGTTTCCCCTGCCACTCACCCAACATAACCCTCCAATGTCTTGATGCTGGTTAAAATTCAGCTTCACACACTTTCTTCTATCTAAAGTACCTCTCTGTGGCTGTCAGCCTACAGCAGCATCAAAGAAACAAGCCCACACAGCTTTTACAAATCAACACAAATTAACTGGGAGACAAAAAGGAGGGAGAAGGGGGTATTGTTAGAAGGTGGAGAGTCAAGTGCATTGGCGGTCACAAAGGAACCAAGGAAGTGTTTTTGTTTGGCTTGAGTTGTTAGCTTCAGATTTTTTAAGCTCTTTAAGGCCCCAGTGATTTTAAGAAATTAACTTCAGGCTTCAGCTATGCCACTTTCAGAAATTCTACCAAAAAAAAAAAAAAAAAAAGATGTGGTAGAATGAAGAGAAATCTACAACACTGCCTGTTCCTTTCATGTGTGCATGGGCACGGGTGTGTGTGTGTGTGTGTGTGTGTGTGTGTGTGCATGGGCACGGGTGTGTGTGTGTGTGTGTGTGTGTGTGTGTGTGTGTGTGTGTTTATACTGGGGCCTGAACTCAGGACTTAGGTATTATCCTTAGCTTGTAACTCAAGGTTGGTCAATTGGAAATAAGAGTTCTCATGGACTTTTCTGCCTAAGCCAGTCTGGCTTTGAACCTCAAATATCTGGCCTCTTGAGTAACAAAATTACAGGCATGAGCCACTGGTGCCTGGCTATTTCTTTCCTTTTATGATCCCTGGATTTTGATTTCTTCTTGTGGGCTATCTGCAGAGGCTTTTTTATACTCATCTACTCACAATTCCCATTCTCATTATGAAATCTAAAATTAGGCATAGGACCTCTATCAGAAAGAATGACATTGCTCCATTTGTAAGAAAATGGAAGGACTTGGAAAAACTTCTATCAAGTGAAGTGAGCCAGACCCAAAGAAACATGGACTCTATGGTCTCCCTTATAGGGAATAATTAGCACAGGTTTAGGCAAGTCACAGCAGAGGATCACAAGAGCCCAATATCTATACCCTTATGAACACATAAGATGATGCTAAGTGAAATGAACTCCATGTTATGGAAACGATTGTTATATCACAATTGTAACTACTTTCAACATGCCATGTATAACTGTAGCTTCAATTAATGATGATCTTCTTGTATCACCCTCCTGTGGTTGTACCTACACTATCTCTGTATCTTATCTGAGTATATTGGAAACCATGTATACTGGTGTTAGAACTAGGAAATTGAAAGGGAAAACCAAATTCGAGAGACACAGGGTAAAAAAAAAAAGACAAACAACTACAAAAGCAATAGTTGCAAAACTGTTTGGTGTAAATGAACTGAACAACTCATGGGGGGAAGGGAAAAGGGGAAGGGGAGGGGGAATGAGGGACAAGGTAACAAACAGTATAAGAAATGTATCCAATGCCTAAGGTATGAAACTGTAACCTCCCTGTAATTCAGTTTGATAATAAAAAAAAACTAGCGACATTAAAAAATTAAAAAAAAAATAAAATTAGGCATAGGAGAACTCTTTTTTTAAGTGATACTGGGGTTTGGCTGACACTTCATCTTTCAACCATTGGAGCAGGATACCTACTGCATTTTTTAAAATGACATTTTGTTAGTTTCTTTTAAAAGTTTTATTAAGATTCAGCATGCATGTAAGCAGCAGTAGCTCTTCTATGATTGGAGGGAAAATCAATTTAGTGAAATCTCATGTGTCTGAAACATATTCTCTAGTTTTAACAGCAAACATAATCAGCCACAAGCAAAACACTTGGTTTAGTTAATTTTGAATGTATCTCAGGGTCCAAAAGTAATTGTTCTACAGAGACATGAGGCAAATCCTGCCAGCTCTCAAAAGCTCCATGTCCCAAATGCTCTCTCATCTTTGTTCTACTCAATAGCATCCAGGAATAGGGTGTTATCTTCCCTATTACAAAGGATCAATATCTTGGGTAGGTTGAAGAGAGCAAAAATGAGCCAGGAAGTTAGTGAGAAATTAAAACCAGACCATAACTCATTCCCCTAAGCTGACTAAAACCAACATAAGATTAAGGAGAAACAGGAAGATGGTAGGAAGGTGAAAGAGAAGGAGGAAGAAGAACAACAGCCAACAACAGGAGGGAAAGGAGGAGGAAGAAGAGAAAAAGGCAATTATTATGGATTTAAAAAAAAAAACACTCATGTGATGTCACTGATTCTAAGCTAGCCAGAAGCCATAAATATTTGTAAAACATAATCTTTGTATTTTGCAGTGTTCAAGTGTATAACTAAAAAATCAGTGTGGAAAATATGCACATGTGCTAACTATTCTTTTATAAAAGGAAAATGACAAGCAGAAGTCCTAGAACTGCTGGGGGGGAAAATGGATTGTCTCTGTGTGAAATTTACTCTGGTTAACCTCCTTGTCTTGGCATAGTACCTAAAGAAAAAAGGAAAAGAAAAAGATTGCACCTCTGAACCCTAGCTTGACTCTCTGCTAGGTTCCCTTCCAAAGTAATCAGTGAGCACCTGGAGAACACACTACCCCTGGGGACCATTCGGAGGCTCCTGCTAGCCCCAAGCAGCACCCTGGGCCCTGGCAGCTTTCTTCACACAGGCCCTGGAATCCCACCTCGCAAGGCCATCCTTCTTCCCCAAGAGATCCAGCCGCCTAATTGCCTAGAGACCATTCAGCCTGCTCTTTCCCCAGCTTACTCTTTTCTCCAACATAGTTTGTTTACTCCTACTACTACCCTAAGAGTGGCCCAACTAGCAGATACTGAGAAAAGATTTTTAAAAATACCACAGCAGCTGGGCACTAGTGGCTCATGCCTGTAATCCTAGCTACTCAGGAGGTTGAGATCTGAGGATTGCAGTTCAAAGTCAGCCTGGGCCCGGAAAGTCCCTGAGACTCTTATCTCCAATTAACCACCAGAAAACTGGAATTGGTGCTTTGGCTCCAGTGATAGAGCACTAGCCTTGAGCAGATGAACTCAGGGACAGCATCCAAGCCCAGAGTTCAAGCCCCACGACTGACCAAATAAAAGAAAGCACCACAACCTTCTACTCCATTGATTCCTCATGCAATGTTCGTGGAATTACTAGTTAGTGATTCCCTTTCCTATCCAAACTCAAGCTGTACTTAAGTGGATTCAAATGAACAATAAGATAGCACCTGTCTGTTGTCTGCCAGGAATTGTCAAATGCTTTAAACACAGTCACTTCTGCTATAAAATGCCAGTTCCAAACCCCTCCTTTCCACCACCATCAAAAAAAATAATAATAATAACACTAGGCAAAATTATGTAATAATAACCATAAGGCTCTGGGAAAAATTGAGGTTGGGGAACACCACTGAACACAAAATGGAGAAGATAGAATCTAAGAAAAATAGTGGCATGATTTTACACATTTTAAATGGTTTGGAAAAGCACATAAACTTGGCAATGAATGTCGCACTTTCACCTTGAAAATGAACTGGCATTTGCTTGCAGAAGAGGCCATCACAGGGATAGAGGCTGTGGGTGGTTATGAGGAGGTGCAAGGAGGTTTATGGGAAACTGAGTAGAAAGCTGGTAACCCCAGATGTAGGTGAATCGAGGCAGGAGCAGATGTTTGAAGGACATGAGTTCCATGGGTTCCTAGGCAGCTCCTCTAGCTGGGGACTATTTTCTGAGTTTGCACCATATACCTCATGGATCAGAAGAAAATGCAAAGTTTGTGTTACCCTCAGATTGTACCCTAATAAACCCATTGGGTTGGAACGATTTTCCATTTTTAAAACAAGTATTATAGAAAAGTAACTGCACTGTATCTCACTGAATCTTAGCAACACTAAAGGACAGGTTCCACTTGTTACTAAGTCAATAAAGGGAAACTGAGACTAAAGAGAATGATTTCTAAAACCACATCACCTGTAATAGAAACACCACAGGGTAAGGTAGGGCCTCTGTCTGGGCCTCTCCTCCACCACCTGATTCCCTTATTGTTGGTGAAGGAGAGAAGGCTTGCAGCTTTGGTTTAGAAGCAGAGTAGAATCCACTGTATACTATTTTTCTGGGTCATGTCAGTGGAAGTACCTGCCTACAATACTTCCTTGTCCCTTACTTCAAACTGTGCCTTATGCCTAATAGATAATTAAACTTCCCACACACATTTTTGTTGTTGTTTTGTTTTATTTTCTGCCTCTTAACTCATTTCTCCAACACTCATCAATCTGATTCATCAGAATTGAGCCTATTTCCTGAAACTTAAGAATTCACTTTTCTGGGAGTCCCTATGACTGTCTCACATGCTCTTCTTCCTGGGGGCTTATTTCTGAGCTCCTTAGCAAGAGAGAAATGTATTATTACAAAACATGACTACTGCATGGAGAAGTCTCACAGTGCCCTCAAAGTCAAACCCCAGCTCCTTGGCATGGCTCAAAAATCTCTCTGTGATCTGTCCCCAGACTGCAGGTCAAGACTCCATGCCTGTCCTCCTCTCTGCCTCCACACTGAATGCTCCAGGCACCCTAACATCACTTTCAGTTCCCCTATAGTCCATGGCTGTTCACATCATCCAGACTCTAATACTTCCTGCCTAGAAAATTCTCCATACGCACCACCTACCTCTCCCACCAACTGGACAATGACTTTCCACCTCCAAATCTTAGCCTCAATGTCCTTTCCTCTAAATGTCCCCCGGATGGGAGGTCCTAGAATTCCCTTACTAGTGTTCCCAGAACTCCTATGCATCCCCTAACACAGCTGCTAACCCACTTACTGAAATAACACAACTATATGACCAGTTACTATGCTCTGTGAAGTCAAGAACTGTATCTGGTAATGAATAGATAAATGGATTCATTTGCATAACCTGTAGCATGGACATTTCATGTGCAATATCTCATCCAATCCAGACACGCCATTTGATAAAGTAAATAAAGAATCAAACAAAGGATTCAAGAGGGAAAGCACATTGGCTCTTGTTACATGGCTCATACATGACAGAACAAGCATTCATTCATTTACTCATCAATTCAACCAAGTTCTTACATTTCATTCTAGTAACTAAGTATACAGCAATGAATGAAACAGACAGAAACCCTCTGCCCCATGGAACTTATACTCTGCTGATAGAATGTGAGACCATAAATCAAGTAAGTGAATAATCATCAGTGTGTTGGCTTATAAGATGACAAACTCTATACTGTGATGATACTATGGGGAAAAAAAGAGGGCAGTGTCTCACTGAGATGATATAACAAAAATGAAGACAGGAAGCGGTGAGGAAGTGGCTCATGCCAGTACCTGGTCACCAGGGAGAGTAAGAGCCAAAGTGCTGAACCAGAACAAGGCCTAAGAAGTCCAAGGACAGCACTGAGGTCAGCACAACTAGAGAGGAGTGAGCAGCATCTCCAAGCCGGGGATTAACTATAACAATACCTAGTACAGGCAGGGTACCTGGGGCTCATGCCTATAATCCCAGCTACTCAGATGGCTGAGACCTAAGGTTCTAGATTCAAAGGCAGCCCAGGGAAGAAACATGTGGAAGATTCTTATCTCCAATAACTACCAAAAAGCTGGATTGCAGGTGTGGGTCAAGTAATTTAGCACCAACCTACCACTAAAGGATATTGCCCAGGCCCTAAATTCAAGCCCTAATACCAACACCAATAAATAAATAAATAAATATCACCTACTATTTCCCAAATACCTACTAGATGCCAGAACAGAGTAATAAACCACAAAGACACACCTTTGTCCTTGCAGACTATGAAATGCCACTGCTGACACACAGTGTTCAGGTCAAAGTGAATCACTCCTCAGCTGACCAGAAAGATGTTGGTGCCTTGAGACTGCACTGTCAGACCTTCTACTGGATGAAGAGTTGGTATAAGTTGTTCCTATAGGTGGTTCTTGTGTTGGTTTACAAGAGGTGACCAAGAAGCCACCCTATGCATATAAACAGTGCCAGCCGCCACATGCCAGGGGTGTGTGAGCTGTGGCCTTCTGATCCAATGCTTGAAATGAACAGAAAAATACTTTGCAATGTATTATTACTGGGGAAATTATGGAATAAAGACAAAAGCTTCTCTACTACTTCAAGTAGTGAAAACAAAAATAAGGATTTATAAGCTTCCAGCTCTGACCTAAATTTGCTGTGCATTATGTCTCCCAATCTCCTTCTGCTGTAGAGAAACCACTACTAATTGCATTCACATTACACAGTATCAACCAAACCTGGATTTGGGTTTGCTCCAAGACCACCAAGTGTCTCAAGTTACAGCACGTTTATGAAATGGCTATTTCTTCTCTTTTATGCAAAAAACAAAAACAAAAAAAGCCTAGAATGCTGTCACCTTTCGGGGGTAATTACACAGAAAAATGCTTGATAAGTAACATAAATAAGAGGAATTTATGCTGAAACATAAATAAGAGGAATATGCACATTTTAAACTCAAAAAATAATAAAGGATTTTTAAGTTGATTGGTGTTTGGAGCTTGGAGCTAATGAAAACAACATTTATGAGTGTAGTTTCCCCAGCTTCCCTTTTATGTTCCCTGGGCACAGATGCTCCTGGCTCTACTCTAAAAGAAACCTGGAACCCAGCAGGAAGTAGAGAACATAAGGAATTGGAAAGCAGTTTGATTTTGTCCTGTTCAAACCCCACATAGAACAGGGCACCAGCTCTCTCAATGACAGTCTCCTGAGTGGCTGAGATCTTGAGGATTATGGTTTGAAGCCAAACTAGGGAGGAATGTTTAGGAGACTCTTATCTCCAATTAACCAGCATAAAGCTGGAAATGGAGGTGTGACTCAAGTGGTAAAGTGTCAGCCTTGAGCAATAAAAGCTAAAGAAGAGTTCCCTGGCTCAGAGTTAAATCAACACAAAAATAATAACAAACAAACGAAAGCCAACACAATGGCCTGTCGCTTTCATTGCACTAATTCTAATCTCTTGGCTCTAAGAGTATTTCCAGCCTCAGCCTTCCTATTATGAGCTCCACTCTAGCACTTCAGAGCATAAAGTAGAGAGTTCCCCCATGATCAAATCACCGCATGGTGCACCATAAATGCCATGGCAATCACTGAAGCCAAGCACAATGCTTCCAGCAAACCAGACCCAGCAGAGTCCACCAACCTCCAGTCTTTGGAATGAGCACATCAGAACCCTACACTTTCAACAAATGCTGAAAACCTATATGAGGTGCTAGGCAGAGAAATGTTAAGTGCTTTGAAAGATTTTAAACTGCTGCTGTGAATGTGTAGTAAGGTCTCCTGTGGCTTTAGTTTACATTAGAATATTCAAAAAACATGAGAAAAAAACTTGCCATACAATATGAAAAAGACATTGTTTATATAGAATGATTTTACACATACATACGTCCTCCACAGACATGAGGATTGGAAAAAATACATCAAAATCCTGACAAAGGGTCTGACAGCATACTTCTTTATACTTCACAGTAAGAGTTTTGTATGAGTAAATATATAATAAAAATAGATTTAGAAATTTAAAGTATTGCTAAAACTCTAAGAACTATGCACTGCCAAGTCATTAAGCATTAGTGTATATATACTCAAGCCTTAGCTAAGTTCAACTCTATTATCCATTTATAAATTATCCTCTCTGGGCAATGGTTGTAGCAAATTTCTAAGTTCAGCTAGATCTCTCCCTGCTTGTGAGACCCTGTGCCAACAGTCAGAGAACTACAAACCCCATGCCAAATCTAGCTCATTGCTTGTGTAAGAGCTACAAGCTTAAAAATACTTGTTACATATTTTTAATGATGGGAGGAGGCAGGGATCAAAAGAAAAATAATGTTTTATGACATGTGAAAGTAATATGAAATTCAAATTTCAATCCTATAAATAAAACGTTATTGGCACATAGCCCTACTCATTTGAATCTGGATTGTCTGTGGCTGCCTTTGCTCTGTTGGAGTTGAATAGTTACTACAGAGATTTTCTGGTCTGCAAAAGCACAAAACCTTTACTATTTTTCATAGGGTAGATTGAGCTCTGCCTACTCATTCCTCGAGTGTGCTTAATAAAAGAACCTTAGTTCTTGAATAAAATAATAGAACAGTGGGAAATAATAAAACTGTACTACAATCATGCACATTGCTGACATTTGCAATGACTAAAAACAAATGTTTTGAGAACTCTGTATCTCAATATAGAAAGCTGCTCATAATATTGGGAATAAGAAGTGGACACCAGTGGCTCATCCCTCTCAAAAGGCTCAGGCCAGAAGGTCATAGTTCCAGGCCAGCCCCAGCAATAAACTAACAACACCTCATCTCAATGGAATAAAACTGGGCATGGTAGCTTACACCTATCATCCCAGTTACAGTAGAAACATGGCTTGCTATATCCAGTCAAAAATCAAGACCCTATCTCAAAACTAAAGCAAATAAGTAAATAAACAAGGGCTTTAGCCACTTTTTATTAACTGACATATTTTCTCTTTTCCAAAAATATAAGATTTGTCATGAACAGTAGCAATTTTAACTTTCAGAGCATTTACAATATTTGTCTACCTAAAATCTACTATAGGTGCTCAACACTTGTTAAAAAATACAATTGTTTTTAAAAATACAATTTCATTGTTATTATTAAGGTATTGTGCAGAGAGGTTACCATTTCACAGTTCAGGTAATGCATACATTTCTCCTTTGGACAATGTCACCCCTTCCTTCACTTTACCCTTGTTTCCTCCTCCCATCCCTGCCCACAAGTTGTATAGTTCATTTTCCACATAGTGTAATGAGTACTATGTACTAATGAGTACTCAGTACTTAGTACTATGACAGCATTTGTTTACCCTTCCTCCTTCCCTTTCTGGGTCCTCACTTTGCCTCTCCCCTAAATAGCAGAAAAGGAAAGAAAAGGTCAAAATTTGGCTGGAAGAGTGATTCAGATGGAAGGGCACTAGCCAATGAGTAAAAGCAAGCATCAGATAGCAAGTTCAAGTCCCAGTCTGAGACCAAAATAAAGTCCAAAATTAAATGAGTAAGCGAATGGTTGAATATGTGGATGGTGCTATATATCATGTGTATATGCATGCACATATGTGTGTGTGATCAAGATTCATTAGGTATGACTGCAGACTATCACAGAAGTCCCATTGTAGTTTGAGAGGCACCAAGGGGAGATCTGTCTTCAGGAATTTCTAAGCAAGGCAAATGAACAAGAACCAGACAATCTCTCAAAAAGAGAAATACAACTGATCCAAAAACAAATCACAATAAATCAAAAATTCATAAAATTAAACAATGGCAATATTTCTTTTTTCAACCTAGAAACTATTCAAATATCCAAACAAGTATTATTTGCATCAAGACATTGCTATTTTTCTTCTTGTTATTAATACATAGTCAAGAAATTATCCAGTCAAGTACTTAGAAATTGGCAATACACAGAACAGAATTTTTAAAAAAGCCACTTTCTTTCAATGGAACATAGAAAATTCGCATTGTCCCAGCCTTTATAGCAGAGACTGAGCTGCATACATGAAAAACCCTTCCCTTTCAACTTAGTATGTCTGCTTCTAAGAATTACTGCAACAAAAACAATCATAGCTATGTACAAAGGTTTACAGATAATCACAGCACTGTTTATACTAGGGAGAGAGATGGAGAAACAGAGCGTAATGTCTAACAATGGGAAATAATAAAATTGCACTACAATCATGCACACTGCTGACTTTTGCAATGACTAAAAACTCTGTATCTACATAAAGAAAGCTGCTCATACTATCAGCGATTAACCCCTTTATTCACATGAAAAAATATTCACAGGATATAAGATTAAATGGAAATGATGATCACTTCGTTATTATTTTGTTTAGTTCTCTTTTCTCATTTTTCACAACAAATATATCAGTGATTTATTTTTTTTCATAAAGGGATTAAAGACTTAGTATCCACATGAGTAGAACAAAGGAAAAAGAACCATTAGGCAGAGGGCTATACTCACTCTTGGGACAAGTATCTATTTAGCATCATCTATGTTCCAGTACCATTCCAAATACCATGGCTTCATCCGTGGACAAAATAGGCAAATCACTGCCTTCATGGAACTTTCAATCTAGAATATTCTGTGTCTTATATCTCTGTATCCGCTCCACCAAAAAGCACTGAGATGGACAGTAAGTGGAAGTCCTACATTACAAGTTGACATTGATTAATTTCTTAACAAAAGGATGCATCACAAGTTTCTCAGCACAAGTACTTCATGCTTTTAGATCCACAAGAAAACGTTGGGGCTATATACAGCTATCCACAAAACCATCTCCTGAGCATCATGGGTAAATCTGGAATGCAAAGCCCAGCCTGAGAACACAGGTTCCCAGGGCAACTCTGACTCAGTCCCCAGCCACTCAGAGCGAAGGGAAGCTGTCAGATAATATTTCATGAATAGCTCAGCTTAAGTTACTTGAACCAGCTGGGACTTTTCTTAAGCTACATTTTCCTCTGGCCAAAATCTCCTGGCTGAAGCTGCCTGTGCAGTGTCAGGCCACAGAGAAATGGGGCTTTCTGTTTTCCTCATAACTGCAGACGCTGCTTCTTTTGCAAACCTGGGATTTGGTTTAGGTAATAACTGGCTCCTTGCTGAGCTAAGCCACTAAGAGACCTGCACTCAATTTCAGAAGACAAGGTTTTCTCCTTGGGGCCAGAGTTGTTCATAAAGTATTGACTCAAAATAAGTACACACGGGTGTTTTCAGTCTCCCACAAGTCCTGAATCACCAACATGTCAACTCACTAGGATCTTTTTCCCTCAAACACAGAGGTGAAACGTTTCAGCAGTGTCCAATGGAAACCAAATATACCAACTGTGCAACAATATTAAGAGTCTTTTAGACGAAAGGCACCAACTCCATCAGGTGACAGATAGAAGTCACTGAAAACTGAGTGGTGAAGCCAAGGTGTTTTGATTCTGATGTGGGTCTTATTACCAGCATTATTTCCCTGGGTAAACTCAGGATTAAGGAACTTGAGTTCTTCCAGCTCAAGGATAAAATAATAGTATATTGGTAACATGTTAGAATTATGCAAAGTTCCTTGCTTTGATCCAGGCAAGATAAAATTATGTTGCACACCGCAGTCCTGGTGCCTCCTTCCCTCCTGATTATATCTTGGATACAAAAGGACGCACTTGTGTGGAAAGTGAACACAGAAAACTTCTCTCTTGCCCTGCTCCTCAAGGCGCCTTCAGAAGCATCTGCCAGCACCATGTGCTACAAGAGAGAAGCCAATGATTCAGAGAGAGCATCCCACCATAACCTAAAGGAAAGTCTTGTTACCAGAGATCTAAATTCAAGTCCCATTTCTGTTTCTTGTGTTATTTCCTAACTGTACACTTCATTTGAGTTATCAGACTTCCCCATTCTTCATCCTTTTCCCTAGCTGGATAACAGCAATTAAAATAATACATGACATAGCCAGATGCCATTGGCTCACACCTATAATCCTAGATGCTCAGGAGGCTGAGATCTGAAGATTCTGGTTCAAAGCCAGCCTGGACAAACAAATCTAAAAACTTCTTTTCTTCAATTAACCATCAAAAAGCCAGAAGTGCAGCAGCTGTGGCTTAAGTGACAGAGTACTAGCCTTAAGAAAAAAAGAAAGCCAAGTAAAAGTGCAAGCCCTTGAGTTCAAGCCCCGTACCAATACAAAAACAAAACAGAATAAAACAAGCAAAAACTCAATAAAATATCATAACAAAGCCTTGCTATAAAGATTGCATGAGAAAATATTTATGAAGTCCTAACACAATTACTACACAGCCATCCAAGCACACGACATACACACCACCACATCTAACCATTGGGTTTTACTGTCAACCCAAGAATGTGTTAGTTCTTATATTCACCAATTCCCCAGGCCAGATTCCAAAGAACTGCACTCAGCCAAAATGCACCTCAGACCCTATTCATATACTGCATGACCTTGGTGGCAGGTCAGCAAGAAGACCTGCTTCTACATACTAGACTGGGATTTCAGTTCAGGAAGGGCTTTGTATGCTAGACAAAAAACACCAAACAGGCAAAAAGCCTTGATGGGTGCGCTCAACCTCAGCTTCCGAAGTCCACCTTCATGAACACTGCTTCTTTGTGGTGTGCGGCCATGCAGGCAGACAGATTTCATTAAATCATCCAACAGGTGTGTCGATAAATACAGCCAGATGGTAAGGGTTGCAGAGGAACAAAGAGAGCCCCCAATGTCACCATGTGCCTTGTAGAGATCACCACAAACATTGCTACAGCTTCTAACAGGTGGCCCAGCTCAGCAGGTCCACCCTCAGGTCCTCATTGACATGCGCTTCCCCCAAAATGACATCTGCCATGTTGATATCTTACCAATGACACTTGACCAAACACACTGCAATGTGGGGCTTAATGAATCAACCAACTTTGCCTCCTAGAAAGAAAGAGTTTGAAGTTTCAGCCACACTTCTTGAGGCCCGCAAAGTATTTGGTGGTAATATTTGAAAGACACTTTCAGACCTAGATTATCAGGTGTGCACAAATGCTACTAAGAAGTTAGGTTTTCCTCATCTCCCTCACTTCCTTCTTGCAATGAGTATCTTTTATTAGCAACTACTATATTAGGTGATTTGCAGGTGTTATATACAGTCAATCCTTACAATAATTCTACAAAACTAGGTATTAATAGTTCCATTTTGTGATCAAAGGGGGAAAAAACGGTAAAGACCTAGGAAGTTAAATTGTACAGCTACTGAGCACCAGCATTGGATTCAAATTTAAAACAATTTTAAGTCCCTCTACTTAACCACTCCAACCAACAGTGCTGGGCCATGCTGTATCTGGGCCACGCTTCTAGACTTCAGGCACCTGCCCATTTTTTCATTGATGTTGCAGAGAGGCCTGGGTTTAAGAAATGTAGGTTAATAACCCAAAACCATACCCAGTAGCGAAGCAGGCATAAGCACAAATATTCCAAAAAGCACTACTTATTTAAGTTTGTTCACTACAAAAGTGTATACACACCTGTAACTACTTCCACAGACAATGTCTACAAATACCATCTTCTCTCCAAGGAAGGAAGGACAGCAAGTTGGGAGGGCAAGGGAGACCATAGGTGATTCAACCATCAAACAACTGACTAATGGCCTAATGGTAATCATTTGGACCTTATCTTTTCAGGTGTGAAAAGAAGATGTCATGACACTCCCTAAGCTACAAAAACTTCTTACAATACTCAGGAGAACTTCTCCCTGTTGGGCAGAACTTCCCCTTGTTCCTTGGAGTCTGCCTGATAAGCATTCTCCAGAGAATTAGGTCTAGTCGCAGAGAAGCTTTGGAAGTCTTTAATAGCATTCAACTGCTAGGAATTTGAAATTTTGGCCTTCTTAGTAACTGCTCACTCAAACTCTGGAACAGAAATACAGGAAAACACACTTTGAAATATAGAGAGATCAATACCATGCTCTCTACATACTAGATTCATTTTGGAAAGTTAACCTTTTTAAGGCTCAGTTTGCTCATCTGTAAATTTGTAATGTGTAAAGAACAATTGAGATATGGTTAGTAAAGCAGCATTGCATGTGGGGCACAGTACTAATGAGAGATTATGCCTATATAGATGATGCCTTCATCAATATCATCATCATTTTATCTCCACCAGATCTTTAATACAATAAAACCAAGGAGGAAAAACAAATGTTCATTTGGAGCTCACAAGAGACCTTTTCCCTTTTTGAGAGAAAAAAGACTTAAGATTCAACATTTTCTGTCTGGATTTATTAATCACTTCCAGTTAAGCTGCTTCCACTAATCAGAGAAACAGAAGGGCCGTAGACAAGGGTGTCCTGACAAAAACAAAAGCATCTTGGGGGCTAGATGGAGAAACAGGTGATAAAGCAAGGAGAACAGCACGAAAGGTGATGGTAGAAGCCAGCCTAGGAATCCAGATGGGGAGTAAACGAGTGTCCACTGTACAGTTCTCTCAACTTTTTCATCTAACAACTGAGACTTGACCTCAGGCCCTTTGTACCTGTACTGCTTGCTTGCTCAGTCTGTACTCTGCTACTTGGGTCATGCCCCCAGCCTAATGTTTTACTGATTATTTTGAAGGTGGAATGTTGAGAATGGGCTGGCTGGCTGCCTTCAAGTCAACATGTTCTAGATGTTAGCTTCCTGAGTTGCTAGGATTATAGGCATGAACCACTGGCTCCTGGTTTATCTGAAATTTTTCATGATACAATAATATAATATATATATATATTCATATTCCAAGCAGCAACAATGAGTTCAGACCCATGTCAGTTACTTACTGTCTGCAATCTCGTCCTCAAAATAGCCAGAAAGGCTGGGTGGCTCATGTCTATAATCCAAACTACTCAAGCGGCTGAGAGGATCACAATTTGAAGCCAGAAAAGTCTTTGAGACTCTTACCTCCATTTAATCAGCCAAAAGCCAGACGTGGAGCAGTGTTTCAAGTGGTAGAGCTCCAGCCTTGAGCAGAAAAAGGCAAGCAAGAGCATAAGAACCTGAGTTCAAGCTCCTAGGCTCAGAGTACACAGACACACACACACAGACAGACAGACAGACAGACAGACAGACACACACACACACACACACACACACACACACATACACACTCCAGAAGAATTTGCCGATCCCATAGTAGTTACTATGAAGACAGGAATGAATTCACGTCCAGTGCCTCAATGATTACAAAGCCTAGGATCACACTCACTATCACAAAGCAGCAATTTCCCAGTAGGCTCTGTGGATACAATTTCTCCATGGGTCTCTACTGGAGGAAAAGAAAGGAAGTCTCAAGAAGAAAGAGGCACTAAGGCCACAATCGAGGCCATTCCACACATCAGCCAGCCTTGACCTCCAGAACTCTTCCAGAGTCGACAGAAAAATAACCCAAACAAATGAAACTGAGACAAGAGTTCTGCCCTCCTTTTAACCCTCTGCTCAAGTAAGCCCCAGTTACTGCACATTGGTTTTTATTAGAAAGCTCTGTTATGCTGCTCCATGCCCTCACAGCCCCCAAGCCTCATCCTAAACAGGGATGGCCTCTTATTAAAGACAATTGTTCTTTAATCTACGTAACAGAGCATGCTAATGATACCGTACTGCCTTTTGGTCCTCTGCCAAAGAACAAGCAGTGCCAACATTTGTAGACTTCCAACAGGAAATTAAATAACTGCCCTGCTGGAAATATGAACCAATTTGCAGTGGTCAAACCTGAATCTTCCAAAATACTGACATAGTTTTAAGGGTAGCAAGCACTAGAAACATGGAAGGAAAGGAGATGGGGAGAGATCCAAGTTCAAACTCAACAAAACCTTCAAGGGAGGTTGAAGGTTGAAAATGGTTGAACGTTGAAAATGGTCCTTTCTCCCCCTGTACCCTGCATCCATCCTTCCAGCCGACAGAGACCACAGGGCGTTTACATCATGCTGCCCGGGGAAATTTGAGCTGCTGAAACCTCAAGCAGGGCAGCATTACAGCCACAAATTCAAACGCAGGCAGGCAGGAAATGCAGAACTCTGCTTCCTCCCAGAAGACACGTTCCACATTCTGCCCACTACATTATGAAGTACATATTTCCAAGCTGTCCCATTCCATTAAAGCTTTCCTCTTGCATACACAAAGAAGGGCAATGCTTTGAAGTGGGTCTCACTGGGGTGTTCTCTTTGTTAGGCTCGGTGAATTCAAGGAATCAGGTCTGTCTTCCTTCTCCCAGAATAATACCCAATATCCAGCACAGAACCAGACCCCAGTGAAAGGAAGCTCCTAACTTTCATTCTAACCATCATTTGCTGGGCAAATGCTGGTGAGCAAGGCATTAGGTAGACCTAGGATGCCAGCTGGACACATCCCTGCCACCTGTATAGATCTATCACACCAGAAAGCAAAGAAAACTTTTGCCGTAGACTGAGAACTTGTACTGGGCAGGGTATGCAACCCTCTCTATGAAATCTTATCTTCATCTTGTAAATGAAGAAGTGGACCATCAGGGAACTTAGTAACAGATATAGAACAGAATAACACTGGACCCCATCTCTCTCTTCCTTCTCTTGTGAGGTGCACATTATTAGCTCCATAACATGCCCAACTGAGGTTACAGAAATACATGCTGGTTTAATCCCATTTCATTCCTTTCCTCAGGACATATCTCCTGAATCGGCAGATGGTCCACATTCTTTCAATGGGGAAATCATTTCTCTGGGGAAGGACTTGGTTTAAATAACCCCATGAGACACACATGGGACACTTTTTTGTTAAAAATAGTTAATAAAGGTTATCCTGTGGCAAACTTCTAAGAAGGACTGTCTTTATGTGTTCTCCACCTTCCCAATAGGGAATCATTTTCCTCGGATTTCAGTCACAGATGGCAGGGTATCCATCAAGGTGACAGCAATGGATGCAATGTATTCTCCCAGCCCTCAAGATCCCTCCAGCCAAGGGGGAATCTGGAAGCTTTTTTTTTTTTTTTACCATATGGGCAGGATTACTTGTGTTTGGTCTGTCTATCAAGAAGTCCTAAGCAGGACCTGAGTAAGTATCATTCAAATAAGAACCCCTGAAGCCAGGCACCAGGGGCTCACACCTATAATCCTAACTACTCCGAAAGCTGAGATCTGAGGATCATGGTTCAAAGCCAGTCTGGGTAGGAAAGTCCATGAGACTCTTATCTCCACTAAACTACATAAAAAGCCAGAGGTGGACCTATTGCTCAAGTGGGAGAGTATTAACCTTGAGTACAAAAGCTCAGGGACAGCACTCAGGCCCAGAGTTCAAGCCCCAGGACTGGAAAAAGAAAAGAACCCATGTCTCAGGGGTTCCCTGTCTCTCAACCTCACCCTCACATTGACAGCCATCATCTCCACAAGGGTAAGGAAGCAAAATCATCTTTCCAACTCTGAAATGCATTCTTAAAAAGAACTATGCTTTGAAAGTTGAAAGCATTTTGCTATTGAAGGTAGTATTATTATTATGAGTTTTGTCTTCATGCACAAAGTAGTATATTATTAGACCCACACATTGCCCTGATTTTCTTTCATGAACAGTCAGGGGGGAAAAAATGCAACCCTGTGTTCCACACCATTTTTTTTCTTCATACAAAATTACAGGCCACCACTCAAGAGACAAAAAGACAGCCAAACTTCAAAAACAATGTAATTGCTTATCCAAAAATGTACAATATTTGAAGATGTAATGCTCTCAGATTAGCATAATTACTGGTATTCTTCTGGTTCTGCTTTTCTCCAGATCCAAAAAGTCTTCATCACCCAGAGACTCTTATCAATGTGAATTAAAGAAAGGCGGAAAGCATGTGTTCTCACCTAAGGGGGCCTGGAGGGACCAGGATTATGGCAGGTCAGTGGTTTCAGGGTGCCCCCAAAAGATCAACCAGGAGTTACAGCACAGTACATTTGCAAACATGAAGAGCCCTGCAATGACATACCAACACCCTACTGCCTTCTTCCAGAGATCAAAGGCAAAGGCGAGAAGAAATTAAGTGAGAGAGAAAGGGCTGGCAAAGATGGGATTGGAGCATAGAAAATCCAACCTCCTAGCCAAAGGGCAGAGAGACATTCCAGCAAAATACTGAAGCCCTAAGAGGTTGGGCAAAGGTCCTGACCCCCACCCCCACCCCCACCCCCGCCCTGGTCCCTGAGGCCACCTAAAATGCAAAGGAGTTGCCTGAAATCTTAAGCAAGGAATCATGAAACAAATGGGAGGGAAAGCTGGGGAACCTGTTTGAAGAGATCTCCCTGGTCTGAGATGGGATGCACAACTTGGCCTTCTTATCTTCTTGCCAAAGAGCAGGAAATGTTCTTTGTATGGGACTCCAGGACAACATCTTTCAGAAAAACAAAAGCAGATTTGTGATCCTGGCCTGATTCATGCAGGGCCCTGAACAACTAACTGCCTCATTCCCAAAGCTCAGACACTCACGGAAAGGATCTGGGTGTTGCGGCCCCAGAAAATCCAACCAAAATGGTATGCAAAGTAACTCTAGTTATAAAGTACAAAAGAATAAACAACTAATTGACAAAGAGACTAATTGGGGGGGGGGGATTCTGGTTCAGTGCTACTTATGTTTTAAAGCTTTACTAAAAAGCTTGGTAGGTGAGTTAAACCAGTCCATGAATTAGCAACTGACCCGGACAAAAATTAGTAACAATCCAGTGACTTAATGTAAATATATCTTCCAATATAAATATACAGTTCTCCTTGCTCCTACCAGACCTTTCCACACCCAGTACGGAGAAAAGTCCATCTGACCTTCACACT
This sequence comes from Perognathus longimembris pacificus, assembly GCF_023159225.1. Lineage (NCBI taxonomy): Eukaryota > Metazoa > Chordata > Mammalia > Rodentia > Heteromyidae > Perognathus > Perognathus longimembris. Next base: position 44,046,802 of record NC_063167.1, on the reverse strand, counting down.
AGTTTCCAATGTGTATTCACTTAGTCCACAAAACTATAGAACCACACATTGTCCATCACAATCATTCTTCAAGTAGCTACTTGGCACAAGGAGGCTCCATGATGGTACAAAGATGGGGATAGAATGCCAGAACCCAGCTGATGTTTCTGCCGGCATAGGGCACACACACACATGTGCATACACACATGCATGCACAGCCAACTACACAAGAAGGCAGTACCGGTGAAGTCCTGGATGACATTCATTCATTCCTTCATTTACTCACTCACCAACATTCACTGAAAATCTACCACATGCTGGACACAGTTCTGAGGGCAGAGGGGCCTGGTGGAAAGCAGCATTTCAATGAGTTTGCCCATTACATATGAGATTGCTAAAGAAAGGGAAATGCTCTAGTTCCTAAAACTGCACCTGAGTGAATTTTCTCAAGGAAAATGTACTCTCTCTCTCCATTAAATTTTTCCATGAAGCACAATTTAGCTGAATTTTTACAGGGGAGGCTTTTTATAATACTTTTCTTGTGCAAAGTAAATTTGTAGTTTTCTAAACTATAGTATTTAAGTGAACTAAAAGAACTAAAAGCTAGGGGAGAGGGCTCCTGCCTGTAATCCTAGCCACTCAGGAGGCTGAGATCTTAGGATGGCAGTTCAAAGCCAGGAGAGGAAAGTCCATAGACTGTTATTTCCAATTAATCTCCAAAAATCTGGAAGTGGAGCTGTGGCTTAAGTGGTAAAATAACAACTTTGAGTGAAAAACTAAGGAACAGCACTAAGGCTATGAGTTCAAGCAGTATCAGCACAAAAATTAAAATAACAGGGGTAAACACACTGTATTAAATATGTAAGGTCTTATCTGCATGGGTTTGATTACAGAAACTAATACTCTCTAGATAGTGAGAAAATAAAATTAAGAATCATATTTTTATTTCCTATTATTATTATTGTTTACCTTAAGGTAACTACTGCAAATTAATTCCTACCTCTCTTATTAAAAAGGAGACATGAAGTACTTAACAGCACTCAGGGACCTGATAAGTTATGGTCAAACTCCAATTCAGTCCCTTACCTGCTGTGTGATCTTAGCAAGTGAATTAGCCTCTCTGGCCTCAGGTACACCATCTATAAACTAGGGTCAGTAATTCCTCCCTCACAATGGGTGGCCATGAGAATTAAATAAGGTAATAAAAATAAAGGTCTTAATAGACTGCTCAGTATACATAAAGCTTAATAGATGGTAGTTACAGTTTTAATAGCATTTTAAACACTTAGCCATAGTATGGCAAGTAATCCTCGTAAGTACTACCTGTTTCCTAAGTACTGTTATTCTTATGTAAAGGGAAACTAAAACTTGAAGTAGGTTGCAAAATGGTTGCTGAATTATACACTTACTTGATAAATTCAGATTTTCTGCCCATTTATTCATCTATTCATTCACTCATTCAATCCAAACCTCTTGAGCACTTGTACTGTTCCAGCCCTCCTGGAGCTCATGATCTAGGATGAGGGACAGCAAATGGTTCTCTAAAGGCCCAGAAACAAGTGTTTTCACCTTTGCAGGCCAAACAGCAATTCTTGTTGCAACTGATGAACTCTGGAAATGCAACAGTGGAAGCCATTACAGACAATGTGTAAATGAACAGGATATGAGTATGTTCCAATAAAACTTTACTTGTAAAAAATTAGTCCCCAGGCCAGATTTAGCCTCAGGTCTTGGTTTGCCAACTCACAGTCTACTTTCCCAGAATTTTCTTGCTTTTTTTTTTTTTTTTTTTTTACCAGTAGTGGCATTTGAACTCAAAGCCCGGGCGCTGTTCCTATCCCTGAGATCTTTTGCTCAAGGCTAGTGCTCTACCACTTTGAGTCACAGCTCCACTTCTGGGTTTTGAGTGGTTAATTGGAGATAAGAGTCTCACAGGGACTTTTCTGCCTGGGCTGGCTTTGACCCGCAATCCTCAGATCTCAGCCTCCTGAGCTAGGATTATAGGCATGAGCCACCAGCGCCCAACTCCAGAATCTTCTTTAGCTACTGGAATAGATTCTAATCTGGGTCAAAGAAGGCAAAACCAAAGATAGGTAAGGCTTTTTCTTCCCAGATCACAGCAGAACCACATAGACTTGTCTAGATCCTCAATGGTCTGTGAACACAAAAGGACGACCCACAAAAAAGACCAAAAGGAAAGCAGAACCTCAGCCAGTCAGCACCCTAAGAATGCCTTCACTTTACAGATGAGGAAACTTCAGTCCCAAGGAAAGGGCCATCAGAGTTAAAGGTAAGAGGCAAGCTCTAGCCCTGAAGAGCAGGTATTTCTCCCTCCATCTCAGCATCCCCTTCCAAAAGAACCACAGACGTTGCCTCACAGGTCTCCCATGCCTTTGCTGCCACAAAAGCATGCAGAAATGAGTAAAAAAATAAAACAAAATAAAATAGACCACCAGTCTCTCTTTGACAAAGGAATTTGTGACAAGTCAACTCCCTTCTAAGGGAGCATGCATTCTTAATTTAAAATTAATCTAAACAACTAGAGCAGTTTCTCACAATTAATTGTCTATCTGCCAAGCCTAGGAACACTGATAATTGGCTTCTCCCTAATCTGGGGTGTCCAGCCATAGGCAGCTCAATTCCTGGCCATTCCTGCCCTGAACTTTTTTAGCCTTTCCCCAACTGGGTAAAGGATCTTTATCTCTTTCCATGTGCAGACCCTTCCCCTAAATGAAAAGGTGCTCCCCCACTAAAAGAAAAAGACCACACGTGGGACTGCATCAAACTGCAGAGCTTCTGCAGGGCAAAGGACATAGCTCGCCAGATAAACAGAAAGCCCACAGATTGGGAAAAGATCTTTACCAGCCATACAATGAACAAAGGCCTCATATCTAAAATATATGCAGAACTAAAAAAAATTAAATTCCTCCAAAACAAAATCACAAAACCAACAGCCCCCTCAACAAGTGGGCTAAAGACTTAAAAAGAGACTTCTCTGATGAGGAAATGAGAATGGCCAAGAGACATATGAAAAAGTGCTCTACATCACTGGCCATAAAAGAAATGCAAATCAAAACAACATTGAGATTCCACCTCACCCCAGTAAGAATGTCCTATATCAAGAAAACTAACAATAATAAATGTTGGAGGGGATGTGGCCAAAAGGGAACCCTACTTCATTTTTGGTGGGAATGTAAACGGGTTCAGCCACTCTGGCAAGTGGTATGGAGATTCCTCAGAAGGCTAAACATAGAGCTCCCCTATGATCCAGCAGCCTCACTTTTGGGCATCTACCCAAAAGACCACAAACAAGAACACACTAAAGCCACCAGCACAACAATGTTCATCGCAGCACAATTTGTCATAGCTAAAATATGGAACCAACCCAGATGCCCCTCAGTAGACAAATGGATCAGGAAAATGTGGTACATATACACAATGGAATTTTATGCCTCTATCAGAAAGAATGACATTGCCCCATTCGTAAGGAAATGGAAGGACTTGGAAAAAATTATACTAAGTGAAGTGAGCCAGACCCAAAGAAACATGGACTCTATGGTCTCCCTCATAGGGAATAATTAGCACACGTTTAGGCTAGTCACAGCAGAGGATCACAAGTGCCCAATAGCTATGCCCTTATGATCACATAAGATGATGCTAAGTGAAATGAACTCCATGTTATGGAAACGACTATTATATCACTGTTGTAATTACTTTCAATATGCCATGTGAAATCATAGCTTCTATTGTTGATGATCCTCTTGTATCCCCTTCCTGTGGTTGTACCCACACTATCACTGTATCTTATCTGAGTACATTGGAAACTGTATATACTGGTATTAGAACTAGGAAAGTGAAAGGGAAAATCAAAATCGAGAGACACAGGATAAAAAGACAAACAATTACAAAAGCAATACTTGCAAAACTGTTTGGTGTAAACCAACTGAACAACTCATGGGGGGGGGGAGGGAAAGGGGGAGTAGGGAGGAAAGAATGAGGGAGGAGGTAACAAACAGTACAAGAAATGTACCCAAGGCCTAAAGTATGAAACTGTAACCTCTCTGTACATCACTTTGACAAAAAATAAGAAAAAAAAAAAAAAAGAAGATTGGTAGATTGGTGGAGGGGGTGGGGTTGAGTGAGATGAGGAGAATGATGGGAGGGGTGACAGTGATCAAGATGCTCTGGATTCATAACCTGCTTTGTTTAATGCCAACTCCTTTGCACAACTACTTAAACAAAATAAAACAATCTACTTTTTAAAAAAGTTAAAAAAAGTAAAAGTCCACACAACTACACCCGGATCCTAAGAAGTTGTATTTTTACCATTCTCCCTTCCCCCGCTCACCCAAGTTAAAGCAAATTATACATTAACCACAAGCCCCAGAGATGACTATAGTTGGTTGGCTTCCCAGCACTACCTGTCTATTTTAGAGTCAATTTTCAGACACAGGTATGGTCTCTAATATCCCATGAAGATGAGGAATGAGAGACAACATATGTAGTCCCTGGACATCATATTTAGAACTTTTGACCATGTCTGGCAAATCAATCCTTCAAGAGCCTTCAGAATCCAGCTAGAATACCATGCTTTCTGTGATGCCTTCTCTGATATCCTCAGAATGGTTAATCTGTCCTCTTCTCCAACACCCCACCATCATAGCACATTGCATCTGATCATATGTGCAGGACCCCTTCCTGTCTATAAGGTCTCCAAAGACTGGAAAGGACTCCTTTCAGCACCAGTACTCAACATCTGGTTAAGGAAAAACATGAAGAAAGCCTTCTATTTCAGTGCAATTCCCTAGTGCACAGCAGACATTTCAGGGCTTGATAACTAAGAAGGCATCCACAAGAGAAAGGACAAAATAGAAAGTTGCAGAATGTCCTCCAAGCCATCGTTTGGCTCCTCCGACACTTCCCACAAGCCAACATTCTCCCCGACACACCAGCCTCAAAACTCTGTGACCAAATCTGTTCACCTACTGATAACACCCCCAATGTACCTATAAAAGGAACCATACACATTAAATTCTCAAGATGGTGTTTCCATTTTTTAACGGAACCTATTTTTTTTCTTACCAGTGACGTTTTCCTTCCCCTACACAAACAGCCATTAAACTCTGAACCTTGGCAAGTTGCCTGCACCCAGCCTGGTATTGAAATCCAAGAGTTGGTGACTTCAACCACTGACGAGTTTTCTTTGTTTAATGAAACCTCTCTGGTAAAATGAGCTTACCAGAGCTGAATTCTTTCTGCCTTTTGTGTAGGCATCAGACCACCTTCATTGACCTTCTTCTTTGGCCATGCTTTAAGAGAATCCAGTACATAAAATTGTCAATGCCCAAAGGTGTCTTGCACTTACAGAAGTACAGAAAATTTTAGTGTAGGAAAATTTTTTTACACAGTTATTTTTCATGACCCAACACCTAGCAACCTAAATGATGTATTTGTAGATAATATTCTTTCTGTAGGCCAAAGGGTAAATATTCATCTGATGAAACTCATTCTACCCATGGTGCCATGCTAAAACTGGACTCAAGTTCTCCAAAGTGCCTTCCCTAAACACAGGCAAGGGTAGGGCCACAACTCTAAGCTCACAGGCAATGCATGTGACCACAAAATGCTAATTCAAACACAATTTGCAAGCAGACCAGGGTCTCTACTGATAATTTTATATATGATGAGTATATATACATATATGAAATATATATTACATTAAATATACAATACTATATGTTCACATAATATATACTATGCTATCTAACATATATTGTTATATAATACATAAAATATAGTGAATATAATGCTATATAATATATATTTATACATGCACACATATATATTTGTGTGTGTGTGTGTGTGTGTGTGTGTGTGTGTGTGTGTGTATGTATGTATGTTCCATACTGGGGCTTGGCCTTGGTGCTGTCCTTTAGCTTTTTTACTCAAGGCTGGTGCTCTGCCATTTAAGCCACAGCTCTACTTCATGCTTTTTGCTGAAGATAAGAGTTTCACAGACTTTCCTGTCCAGGCTGGCTTCTAGCCATATCCTCAGATCTCAGCTTCCTGAGTCACTAGTATTACGGGAAAGTTATCAGCACCTGTCTTCTATTTTTTGAAAACTGGGATAAGAATAACATCTCTGCATCTGACTGCTGTTGGCTACTACAGGTTTATGTACTCATTCCTCCTCTTTCATGCTCCTCTTCCACCTTCTTCAAGTTTAAAGACTTGAAAATGAAACTCAACTCCACAGCTTCCTGGCAGCTAGAGACCCATATGACACAGTTTTGGCCAGGCACATGCAGATAATTGCAGTGGTTAAGCTTGATTGTCAAATTGTTTGGATTGAGAAATGTCTAAGATATGTACTTCTGGGTGTGTCTATGAAGGTGTTTCCAGTGACAATTAACTATGGGGGCTGTCTTGAATGTGGGTACCATTCCAAGGCCTGAAGGAACAGATGGGATAAAACAGGGAAAAGGAGAATGCCCACAGGGGCAGACATTCTCTCTCCCTCCTAATCTCTCCCTCACACCCCTTTCCACTCCTTTATTCCCCTCCCTAGTCCCTCCTCCCCCGCCCTACTTCTTGTTGCTGTATCTGTATTCATATCCCATCTCAATCTAAAAAACCTAGCAGGGCGGGTCTTATGATACAAAGAATAACATATTAAGACTGCTTAAATTAAAGCCAATAAATTTATCAATAAATCATGGGGGGGAAAAACTAGAAAACTACAAAAGCTGTGGTATTCTAAAATAGAAACTAACGTGGGGTTACAAATTCTCCCTGGACTTCCTTGCAATCAAAGGAAAACAGCACAAAAAAAGTGGGGCTGGAGAAAGAGAAAGAAGAAGAAAGAGGGAGAAAAACTAAATCATTACAAAATTGTACTGCCTAAAAAGCATAAACACGCAAACACCACACCTCCAAAATTTAGTTCAAAAACTGGAGCATGTAATGTATACAGGGCCTATATGTTTAGCAGAACACACAAATACAATGGCTCAATCCCAACTGTAAAAGAAACAAGTTTTACTAAGCAGTAAAAGAGTTGAGATGACTTAACTAGGCTATGTAACATATAAAGAGAAAGTTAGCAAGGAAGTCCAGCCACAAAAACTGCAGAATCACTGCAGCAAAGTCAAATGGATATCTTTCTTGCAGAGTTTTTCCAAACCTTTCTCTGTTCATTACAAGTCTCCAGGAAGGCAGTCTAAGGAATCTTACCTAGCCAGAGAGCACTAGTTTAAATGATAGCTCTCCCCGCTGCCCACCTCCCTTGGTATGCTTTAAGACAGGTATAACTACTATTCTTCACCATCATCTTCTTTTTCTTAATTGGGCTTGGCAGACTTATTCTAAGTAACATATATTAGCAATCACAAAAATCTGTACTATAGCAACCACTCTGAAAAGCAGTCTGGAGGTTCTTCAAAAAACTAAACATAGACATCCCCTACAATCCAGCCATACCACTCCTAGGCATCTACCCTGCGCAACAGAAACCAGGATATGACAAGGACATCTGCACTTCCACATTCACTGTTGCACTGTACACAATAGTCAAGATATAGAAACAACCCAGATACCCCACTATAGAGGAATGGATCCAAAAAATGTGGTACCTTTATAAAATGGAATTTTACACTGCCATTAGAAAGGATAAAATAATGGCATGAGCTCAGAAATGGATGGAACTAGAACAAATCATGTTGAGCGAAATAAACCAAAAACAGAGAGACAAATGGTGTATGGTCTCCCTGATATGCAGGTATTAGATTTAAAATGCAATGAGAAGAAAAGCACCAAATAGTAAGACCCAAGGACCTCTTCACACGTACATAAAATAATACACAGACCGAGAAGAATCCCAAAGATAAGGAAACAAAGGACCCCTCTGAAATTGTCTTATTATTTTTAGATGACTCTATATTCTTTACCTCAAGTATGGAGTATACAGAAGCACATCTGAGGGAAGCTGGGAGGAAGGCACAGAATGAGTGGAAAGCGGTGAAAGAATACAGCAGAGGGGCCCAACACCTACATCGGACAGTGATGAAAGTGAACTAAGCCACTCAAGAGCAGTGATGGGAGGGAGGGAAGGACAGAGAAGGAGGGAGCAGATGAGACTAAGCAAAAGTAAAGAAATGTACATATCACCCAATAGAGAAGAAATGGTTTTATTGTTAAAGTTCATAGAGTTCATAAGCTTTGTAGAGTAGAACGATGATTTTCATCACTGTGAAGGTTAAAATGTGTACTATGTAATATATGTAGTAACTGAAACTCAATTAAAAAAAATCTTTTTTAAAAAAAAAAGCTGTACTATAGTTGGGTGAGGTGGCACATGACTATAATCCCAGCACAAAGAAGAGTTTGGGTTCAAGGCCAGACTGGACCACATAGTCAATTTGAGGTCAGCTTGGAGCTACATGGTAAAACCCTGCCTCAAAAAAAAAAAAGCATTCAAACAAACCAACCTGCACTCTAGAGCTCTTTAATGGACTTCCTCTTTCTCTTTCTATTATCTCCACATTTCCGGAGGAAGGGTCTATATTATCTCCATTTTCAAAGGATGAGAAAAATGAATCCCACAGAGGCTGAGTATCAAGGTCATCTTGTCTGAAAAGAATTCAGCAAAAGCTGGCCCTCTCCCTCCTGTTCAGGTGCTGCTTTTATCTCTCCTGGGTCTGACTCCTTCTGGCTCCATTTAGGCCTTTCCTTTCATCCATTAATTAACTCATGCACTTTTCAGATGGGGAGCAGAATCTTCAAAAGAGGGCCAGGAGCCCTCTCCCTGGCAGGGTGCTCAGGGATTAAAGTTCATCTGGCTATGGAATGCTCACCAGGGCCTAACCGCATTACTGAGCGGCAACTGCTGAAAGCTGGTGACACATTAATACAAAAATGTGAAAATGACTTCAGCTGAGACTGACTGTAAGGATCTCAGGATCCAGGATTCCCAAGATAGGGGTCAAAGGTGCTTCAGGGGATGTTCAGTGTTCCCATTCCTGGCCAGAGGTCCTCACAATGAGCTAGTGTCGTGATGAAATAACAACTGGAATAATAATGCCCCTGACAGTGTTCACTCTGTCTCTTTACTTTGGAGAGAGTGGACAGCCTGGCCATGACCGTTGCACTTTACACTAAGGTGAGGCCAGCCCCTAATACATGATTAGTTCCAGTCCCACAAACTCTACTTCCTTGGGTGCTCTTCTCTGTGCAGTACAGGGCGGAAGGCTTTCCAAATAATACATTCAAATACTAAGCCTTCTTTTATTTTTTTTCTTAATTTGAAATAATTATAGATTCAGGAGAAGTTGCAATAATGCAGAGAGGTCACATATAGCCTTCACCCAGCTTTTCTCATTGGCAACATCTTATGAAATATGTCAGAAGGTACTACAATTAAAAAAAAAAAAAACAACCAGGACACCAAATCAATGTATCTATGGACATGAGCAGATTTTGACATATGGATATCATTCATGTCCTATAGTTCCATCCATCTTTACAATTCTGTTCAACTTTATCACATGTAGATTTGTGTAAACACCATCTAACCCAGAGGTAGAATAGTTGTTCCTACAAGGACCAGACATACCCCATGCCTCTCTCTAAAACTTCCTCCTCATCCCCCCCACCCCCTCAATCCTTGACCCTGGAAACCATGAAATTTACTCTTTCTCTTTCATATTGTTATTTGGGGTCTGCTTTGTAACAGTAAACTTGTATGATTAGCTTTTGCTCATGCTGCATAATTGTCCTCGGGCCCACCAAATTGTCACCTGTGTGAACATTTCCTGACTATGGTCAAGCAGTACCCAATGGCATGGGTACTGTCTACTGAAGGACATTCTTACAAATAAAGCTGCTATGAGCAATCATGCACAGGCTTGTGGGAACATACATGCTCATTCTTTATGGACATGTGTCAAGGAGTATAACTGTTGGGTCATATGACAAACTTTTCTTTGATAGTCCTAAAAATACATATTTCATCCCCTATTCTGCCCTCTTCAATATAATAAAATGATCATAATTTGACCTTTCTGCTAATTATTTGGGGGCCACTATTATGAACCATTGAAATCTGTAATTTTCTCTAAACAAATACCCCCAAAGTATTAAAGGTTTTGATGTCAGTGTTCACTTATATATTTCTAGTGATCATGAGGTTCTGGGACTTGGAGGCAGGACAATGACATCATGCTTCATGCTAGAATAACTGAAGTTCAGACTATCAGGGTCAAGTTTGAGGAGTGCTCAGATTTTCACATCAGAGGAACCATGGACAGATGAATCATACACGTTACCTGTCTGGTCATTCTGCACAGGGTCTGAGAGTGGCCATTGTTCACCGTCTCTCAGGTGATGGATCCTAGACACATTATGAGGAACAAAGTCTCATCCTACAAGTCTAAGACTATGGAGTCCACTCCTTGTCCTCAGATGACTCAGTTTCCCCCAGGTAGCAGAGGTCAATAAAAACATGGTTGTCCTTTCTGTTCTCTCCCACTACCCAACTGTTGGTCCTCAATAGTTTCTGTGACTGACAGTGCAAGAGATCTCTCTGGACATCACACTAACCAATAGCCTGCTCTGTGCCAGCCCTATGAGTGAAAGTACCAACAGAGGAGAGCCCAAGGAGCCCTCACATACCATTAACCTCAAAAGTATTCTGGAAAGTACACTGTTAGTGCAATAAGGTCACAGGTAAGTGTCAACTTCATAGATCACACAGCAAAATCACCTTAAAGGAGCTGACACTGTCACAGGGTATCTTGTCATGTTTTTTACATTAAAGTGAGATACCCTTGTAAGTCAAACTTTCTTATCTGTCTGGACAGTGTCCTTGTCTTTGAGCCTGGCTGCCTGCCCATCTCCTGGGTCCAAGAAAGGAAAATATTCACAATCCTGCCTTCATTACAAGAGGAAATGTAGGCTTCTGCTTTTAATTAAGCATTTTATACTGATTTTCTTCTTTGACCATAAAAGATATCCAACTGCATATTTTCTAAATGATCCATACAGATCTAATAAACAATGTTTTTCCAGTAAAAAGGCAGCTCCCACTGTCTCCCTTCCCTGCCATAAAACTTAGAGATTCCCAATATCCATAGATTTAAGCAACACTTAGTGAATGCTTGTTTTATTTGACGAGGTCCCATGTGCTGGACACTGAAGGGAAATTGAAACTCAATCTCTTCCCCCAGCCCCCAGTTCATGGTCCACAGGGGAAAACCAATATGTAAGCAAATAATCCCAACAGAGAGCGCCAGTGGCTGCTTCAAAACCAACAAACAAAAACAACAAACAGATGAGAAGATAAGTGGCTCTTTGCCTCCTCCTGACTCATGCAAAGCCACAATCCACTTCAATCTGAGGAGAGGGGGACAAGCAGACAGAAAAGCAGCAGAGCTGTCTTTTGTTTAAATACACTATAATTCGCCATCAGTTACCACATAGCCAGTGTGTGTCAGGTAGGCTCCTAGGCACCCAGCAACTATTTAGAATTCCACATTTGATGTGTTTCAATACTCTTGAGAGGCAGAGAGAGAGAGAGAGAGAGAGAGAGATTCAAAGCAGCCACCAACACCAGCATTATAGATGGCTTATTAACCCTAATGAGAAGTCAACATAAACTGTGGCTAGATCATAAAGAGCCTTGGTCTTCTGTGGCCATTATAAGAGGGAGTCACTTGCCATAGTTCAGATCTTTAATGTCTCACGTTAAAGGCTGGTTCCAGAGTTGCACTAGTGGGGGATAGGATCAATAGAAAGGCCTCAGATCATTCAGGATGTGCCCCCAAAGCAAATCATAAGACCCTGACCCCTTGTTATCTTTTGCTTCCTGGCCATCAACTTTTGCTCCACCATACACTCCTGTCTCACCACAAGTATGAAACAACAGGGTCAAGCAATCACAGATCGGAACCTCTATAACTGTGAGCCAAAACAAACCTTTGCTCTTTATAAGTTGATTATCTCAGGTATTTTGTTATAATGATAGAAAGCCAACTGATACATCCTTGAAGGATTTTTTGAGGAAGGAAAATGACATATTGAAAGCTGTTTATATACCAACTTTATAATAAGAAAAAATAGTATTTAGTGAATTGTATAATCCAGGTCACTATCATTCCAAGAGTTTCCCATACATTTTCTGTTTTTTTTTCTAATAGCACTCTGTGAGATTGTAAAATCTGCCACTCCAAAATACATTCCTTTGGAAGACTAAGAGAGTTGCAGGCACAAAACTATCCCTGAAAGTTGTTTTCTTACCAAATAAATTTGCATCACTCCATGTTAGTAAACAACAGTAGGAAGCCCCATATACAAGTCTAAAAACTGCCCATGTGAGTGTCATACTTGGTGAGACCACCCATGCCCCATGCATTTGCACATGGGTTTTTTTCCAGTTAATCTAACTACTGCCTGTTGGCCAGAAATTCAACTAATGAACTTCAAAAAGTAGAGGGAAAGTCTTAAACTCCCTAATGCCTTTCAAATAGACTTGCTCAGGCTGGGTGCTAGTGGCTCAAGCCTAGAGTATTAGTAACTCGGGAGGCTGAGATCTAAGAGTTGAGGTTCGAAGCCAGCCCAGGCATGAAAGTCCATGAGACTCTTATATCCAATTAACTCCCCAAAATCTGGAAGCATATGTGTGACTCAAGTGATAGGGCACCAACCTTAATCAAAAATGCTCAGGGACAGCATCAAAGCCCTGATTCAAGCCATAATACCAGCGCACGCACGCACGCACACACACACACACACACACACACACAAAATATGATAGTGATGATGATGATGAGTGTTGCAACAACTAATCAGCATGCAACTAAGTTCTTTCTAATAATATATCATCCTCATAACAATTGGAGATGCATTTGTTTTCAGAGAGTGACTTCTTAACTCTTCTATGACATAAAGCGAGCGAGATTTCAAATGGAGGAAGACCAAAACAAACAGAAAGCAAACCCCAAAAGTGATCTTGGGCAAGCCCCTCCCCCTTTCAGGTGTGTTCCATCTGCAGGTTCTTTAGGACCTCCAACCTCTGCCTTCTATGACTCCCAGGACAGGGACCAGAAAGACTCTCTTCTCCACTTAGCCTTCCAATCACCACACCAGAGCATCAGACAGAGCATGAAGTCAGGCACAGCAGGAGGAAGCCAGCCCTGTAGCTGGACACCAGGTTCGACTCCTATATCACTAGTCACTGCCTCAGATGACATGGAGCACATCCTTTCACCATCTCCACCTGAGCTGCCTTATCCATAAACCCATTAGCAGTTACCCAAGACCTTCATTGTAACACACAGCAAATGGAAAGTTTCCAACATTTCTTATTATCATCTCTAGCATTATCATCATCTCTAGCATAATTATGACTAAATATGCCCTATTCCAGTGGTTCCTAAAGGGACCTTTTGTGCAAAGATGAAACAGATACCTAACTACTCCTCCTCCTCTCACATAATACTATTGATTGATTAGGAAAATACACAATATCAAAAGGTCACTATGACTTTGTTTGATCCATTAAAGCATAACTAAAACATATTTAAAAGATATGAAATATGCTTATGAAGAATTTATTCAAGACTGGGTCAAGCATTTTAGTATTTGTTTGTACTGGAACTCAAGTCCTTGCATTCTTGCTTGGCATTTTTGCTCAAGGATGATGATAATGATGATTGACTTTCAGAATCCTTATGATGATTGTGACGATCATAGGCTGGGAGGCCGGGACCTGATGCACTATATGCCTTGCTGGCCCAGAAGTTCCAATCCACTGTCATCTTACCCCACCAATCACGTAGGCATCATCCCTCCCCCACAGCTTCCCTCCCCATACTGCCAAGACCTAAACATGGTCATGTGTGTATGCATATATGTGTGTTACATAATATGTTATATATTATATGTTACATATTATAGCATATAACATATATGTTAGCCATATGTATGCATATCTACTTACATACATATATGTAGAATTGGAGCAAACTGTATGGGTATTTGTGAAGGTTTCTGCCTTTACTTTTTTTCTCAGAGTACAAATTTGGGAAGGGTAAGAGATTTCATGTTGAGTGCTTGACCTGGCCAGGCATTGGTGGCTCATGTCTATAATCCTAGTAACCCAGAAGTGTGAGATTGAATGATCTTATCTCCAATTAACCACTAAAAAGCTGAAAGTAAAGATGTGGCTCATGTTGGAGAACACACACCTTAAGCAAAACTGCCAAGCAAAACTGCAAAAACTTGAGTACCAGCAGCAAAAAAAGAAAATAGAATGCTTGACCCAGTCTTGAATAAATTCTTCATAAGCAAGCATATTTTAATATATATTCAGGTAAAATCCAAACACTAGATATTAGAGCAGTATAGTTCTAGAGAGGAATCTCAGGCTGCATTATTCATAAGCTACCAAGTAATCTCAATGCTGCTGATCCACAAAGCTTGGCTAGCCTCACTTCTTTGCAGATGAGAACATGAAGGCCAGGGAAGGCAAGTGTTTTATCTAGGGTCACACAGTGTGTGGAAGAAAGAGCTAGAAGATGAACTCAATTCTACACAGACTGTTAAGTTCAGAGCTCTTTTTGTACTGTGCTTATTTCCTCCTTTCTCTACAGAGGAAAAGAAATGTTTTTATAGAGGGGAAAGGGGAGTTTCATTTTTCTTTCTCATCAAAGATAATATATGCATATGTAAATATAAAGACACAGGGAATTTTATGCATACTCATAGAGGACTGGGGTTAAGTTTTAGTCTCCTCCTCAGTTTCAGCACAGTCTTACAAACAAATGATACTCAAAATGCAACATGTTAATCTGATAAGAGCTGAAGGTGTTTTGATTATAGACTTTGTGTGTGTGTGTGAGAGAGAGAGAGAGAGAGAGAGAGAGAGAGAGAGAGAGAGAGAGAGGGAGAGAGAGAGAGAGAGTGTGTGTGTGTCCTGGGGCTTGAACTTGGGGCCTGGACACTATCTCTGAGCTTTTTTGCTCAAGGCTAGCACTACCCTCAGTTCCATTTCCAGTCTCTTGGTAGTTAATTGGAGATAAGAATTTCATAGACTTTCCTTCCTGGGCTGGCTTTGGACTACAAGCCTCAGATCTCAGCCTTCTGAGATCTCAGCCTCTTTCCTGATTGGCCAAACTTTTCATTTTTATATATGAAGCTTTCTTTTAATGGACTTTCTAAATTAAAAATTAATTTGTTGAGAGAATGTTCAGAACCAGTTATGATTCTAAATCAATATTGGAGGAAAGATAAGGAAGTCTTTGTCCAGCTACAGCAGGGTTATTTTGTGTTTCTGAATATCCTTTGCACTAGAACATTTTGGAACTGTGAAGTATTTGCAGGCTGCACTTAGCAGTCGGAGGCCATGGCCAGATGAAAGCCATCCCCCTCCCTCACCCTCACAAGGCTCAGGGACTTCCAGGGCTAGGGTCTGCATGTTCACAATCTTGAGAGTTCAAGAAAGCTGGCCCATGAAATTGATCGCCTCGGGCCCAAGACCACAGCAGGCCTCAGTGTGCCCCAGCTGGGCACAAATTTTCTTAACGTGGACAGAACTTTCTCTAAAGGGTCAGAAAATTACTTGGGAGGCTTGAGATCTGAGGGTCTGTTTGACACCAGCTGGAGCACACAAATCCAAGAGACTTTTATCCTCTTATCTCCAATTAACCAGCAAAAAGCCTGAAGTGAAAGTGTGACTCAAGTGGGATTGTGCCAGCCTTAAGCAAAAAAAAAAAAAAAAAACAAGAGAGAAAAACTGAGTTCAAGCCTAAGAAAAAGAAAATGAAAACAAAAAAGGGTAAGGGAAGAAAGAAGGGGAGGGGAGGAGAAGGGAGGGGAGGGGGAGCAGCAAAAGAAAGAAAAAAAATGGCTGTTTAGCCCCTGGGAGATTCTGCCACTTGGTTAAAATTTGCAGGCTCACTGCAGATCCTTAGGATCTGGATCTTGCCAAGCTAGCAAAGGAAAAGAACAGAAAGTAAACACTCCTCCTTCCCCTTGAAGAGGAGGCCAGCCCAGCTCCAAAGCCACAGAGCTCTCTCAGGGGCGCTTCTGGTGGTTTCTAACTGAGGAAAATGCCCCATCAGCCCCAGGCGGTCTGGCCAGGCTGCCAGCCCTCCTACCAGCCCCTTCCTGAACTGCCAGCCACAGACTCCCCTTCCCACACAGGACTTCCCTGGAGGCTCTGTACCCCATAGCAGCCTCATCCGTCTCACCTCTCTTCAGGCACACTGAATTCTAATTCCTCTGGCTGGCTGGCTGGCTCCCCTGGTACTACTCTCTGACCTCACTATGGCCATGGTAGTGCCTGAGTCCAGGAACATCTCAGAATTCAGAGATGCTGTCCCAGGGTCCTGTGCATCCTGGGCACCCAGCACAGTTCCTGGCAGGCAGCAGTGACACCATACTAGCCGCTATTATTGTATAATACTAATGGATCCCCTTCCTTAGAGCTTTCATTCTGCTGCTTTGGGGTTTCCTAATAAAACAATTTGATGTGGAAGGAGTAGTCAGTCTCCATTAGTTTACAGATGAGGAAATTAAGGCAGACCTCCAAGGGGTTCCCTCCACGCTGTTCCAGCCCATGTCAGGTGGAAAGGAGTTGCTCCAGCCTTGCTCACTGACCGTAAGCCTCCCAGCTCCTCCTCATCCTCAGGGGACCAGGCCAGCAGTGTCCAGCTGACCATGCCACTGAGAAGAAAGTTGGTCCTCCTTCATGGCCTAGTAAGAGGCCAAAAGGCAAGTTTCAACTCCAAATTTAAGCACTAAGAATGGGTGGTTCTCTTCTCTCTCTTTCCCTCCCCTCTCTCCCTCTCCTCCTCCCCCTCTCTCATATACATGGTCTCAGTCAGACTGATCTCAAGTTCACAGTCCTCCTGCCTCAGTCTCCACAGTGCTGGGTTTTAGGCCTGCGCCACCACCTTGGGATGGTTCATTCTCCTCGGGCCACCATGAGGCCTCAGTAAGGCATATGGCTGTCAAGATGTAGGAACTCATGAGTAGCAGTCTATGGGCTCAGGTCAGAACCAGAGAGGTGGAAGAGAGACAAAAGAGCTGCCAGGTCTCTGCTGCGCTTGATTGAGTTTGCTGGCTGTGCAAGTCACTCTCTTTTGCATGCTAGCTTCTGCCTGTGGACACAGATGTGGCCAAGGTCATCTCTCAGCTTCCTTACCCCAGAAGGACCACCCCTAAATTGCACAGATTCATCATAACAGTTATGCTGAGGGTCGAAAGTTAGGTTGGTAGCCTCTTGACTGGGCTAGAACAGTTTGGGAAATGAGTAGAGAGAAAGGCATTGCCCAGGCTGATGGGGTAGAGGGTGCTGGAGGAGGGGAGGCAGGTTGAGGGATTGGGGCAATTATTCTGGAAAGACAAAAATCAGATCCCACTTCAAAATACAAATGCTCTGCCAGGTAAGGCCTGTAGTAGATTCACAATAAATGCTGGCTGCTACCACTGCAAAGATTAAAATCTAGGTGTCAGGCAACATGTGAGACAAACTCCTATGGAGGTAAAACTGGCGGGAGGTAAGGGCACAGGAAGAGGAAGAACAGAGACTGCTCAGGTCAGGGTGGCAGTGGATGAATAAGCACTGAGGGCACTTGGGCTGAAGAACAAAGCAGGCTCTCAGCCAGGAGAGGCAGAGCGGCAACAGCATATGAGCTGCAGGTGCAAGGGAGGCAGGCAGGTGCTGGGGTAGAAATTCCTAAAGGCCAGAACAAAGGAACTGAACAATGGCCAGGTC
Source organism: Perognathus longimembris pacificus (assembly GCF_023159225.1). Taxonomy (NCBI): domain Eukaryota; kingdom Metazoa; phylum Chordata; class Mammalia; order Rodentia; family Heteromyidae; genus Perognathus; species Perognathus longimembris. The sequence goes on along the minus strand of NC_063167.1, from coordinate 44,029,050 downwards.
TTGTCTTCTCAGGCTATTTTAGATGTATCCATCTTGCTTCCCTAACAAAAGCAGTGAACTTCCGACAGGAAAGGATGTTGGCCTAGAGACCTCCTCATCCACTTGAGCTGCTGAACAAATATTTAACCAGGCGGAAGCAGGAGCGACTTGGGAGTTTACACAGGAGGTAGTACTAGGCAGGTGAGATACTTGTGCCTCACCTTCCTCCAACACCCACCCTCTAGTCTGAGCATGAGCAGACAGATCGATGGCAGTGGTGAGTTGATTGCAAGAATCTGGGAGAAGCCACTGTGGACTGATGAAGAAACTTTTTAAGCACAAATCTTGATACAACGATACATAAAGATTTATGTAAACACCATTTGACCCTCTTACCTATAGAGTTTTAATTCCAATACAACCCAGAAATCTCGTGATTGGCACTTGAAAGATATTAAGTTATAGACAATGGAAGGAAGGAATGCTTTTTTTCTGGTACCTGGCATTTTCTTCCGAGGAGGGGGACCAGTGTTTGGCCCTGAGGCTGCCCCTTTCCTCGTTGCAGAGGCTTGGGAAAGTCCTAGACAGTAATATTGTGATACATGGGGAAAGATAAACTGAGCATGCTCAGTGCATTCATAGCTTCTTCAGTGACAAGAGGGATGCTCCTTAACAAGTGCCCCTTGGGAGATCCCAACAGCTGGCTTTGCCCCAAGAAGATTTTTCTGACAACTCTCAGGAACATCAGACGTGAGTGGCCAGTACACTATGAGCAACACAAAGAAAAAGAGAGAGAAATAAACACTAGATTAAAGACAGTAAGATATATTTTGCTAACTTCAAACAGGCAAAGCCTTGGGGCTGCAAATTCCTACATGTTCCTGACCAAGACTTCTCCCCCCCCCAAGTTCAAGTTCAGGTGGGGGGGGGAAGAAAATTACTAAGTACCCTCCAGCAGGGGGTGAACACTAGGTAAAAACTATGAAAAGACCTTAGTGGGGGGAAATACAAGAGGAAAGTTATAATCTCTCATGCGGAGAAAAAGTAGAATCAGTTGCTTTCACATTCCCATGGCTTGCCCCATCCAGACATAGTGTCGGTTGGCAGGAAGAGCTGATAAGAGCACGTAAGGATATGTAGGATTTAGGGTAGCAAGGTCTATTTTTAATCTCCTGATGTTTATCCTTCACAAGGCATAAGAAAGTCTCTATCCTAGAGAAACAATAATTTAATTATAACCTGAAACTTCCAGGTGCTGAAAAGGGCTGCCACAGAGATAATTCAGAATGATTCAGATAATGACAGAATTCAAGCTTAAAGAGGTGCTGGGTCTTTGAAATTTTGCCTTACCCTATCCTGTGAAATCTCAAAGAGGGAGAACTGCCCTCCAATAGAGGAAAGAGCAAATCACACAGGATATGGGCACTAGGCCAAGCACTTGCCATCTTGTCACTGTGGGCATCATTATGTGTACTATTTGGCAAGAGTCAACAACCACCTCAGAGGACAGGAATGGAGTGACCGGCCAGAGAAGTGGTAACCCTTGTGTTGCACCAAGATCCACCCAATGCCAGAAGCCTTGTTCTTCCTGGCTTGTCTACCTGCCACAATCACTAACCCCGTTGGAAGCCTGTTGTCCAGGTACTTGTCTCAGTCCATGTACAAGAGAAATTTTCTGAGGTACAGGAATTCTAGGTCCAGGTCACACCTATAAAGTGACTCAAGTCTATCTCTGAAAACATGGCTGACTGGAAGATGGTTGTGGGTAGGACAAGTGAGGATCAGACACATTTGTTTGCTGATGAAACCATGCTGAAAATTGTCATGTATTAGAATCTAGAGGCATAAGCTGCCCCACACAAATCGTGCTGTGGGACAGAAAGCCCAACGAGTCTTGAAGTCAAACAGGCCCCACCACTTATAGAGTAGCCTTGAGTGAAGAGCCCAGCTTAAAAAGCGAGAAACAGAAAGAAAGAAACCCTATTTCATTGGATTATTTGGAAAATTAAAGTTAATACATATGAAATAATTGTATAAGCTGCAAAGCCCTATACAAATGGAGGATTTAATTATAATTATTTTGACTTGGCTAGGATCTTATACATAATTTAGTCACCGGGTAAAGGGAGGTGGAGGAGGAGGGGGAGGAGGGGGAGGAGGGGGAGGAGGGGGAGGAGGGGGAGGAGGGGGAGGAGGGGGAGGAGGGGGAGGAGGGAGGAGGGGGAGGAGGAGGAGGAGGAGGAGGAGGAGGAGGAGGAGGAGGAGGAGGAGGAGGAGGAGGAGGAGGAGGAGGATCAGTTGGCCCCTGAATATAATCCTAGCCATTCGGGAGGCTAAGATCTGAAGATCGCAGTTCAGAGCCATCAGAGCAAACAAACCCAAGACTCTCTTATCTTCAATTAACCAGCAAAAAGCTGGACTTAGATGCATGGTGGAAGAGCACTAGCCTTGAGCAAAGAACAGCAATTGAGTGTGAAAGGCCCTGAGTTCAAGTCCTAGTCCCAGCACCAAAAAACTAAAACTTAAAGGGAAGCAGAGGGCCTGACTTGGTGGTTTACCCCGGTAATGGAGTCCACGCAGCTACTAGGGAGATGGAGCTAGGACGCTCATGGCTCAAGACCACGCTAGGCCAAAAAATAAAGTTAGAAAGACCCATATCTCAGAGAACAAGCCAGATGTGATGACATATACCTTTAACCCCAGCTATGAGGGAGGCAGAGGCTGAAGAGTCATTGTCTGAGGCTGACTCCAGGGCACAAACTCAAGACCCTGTCTAAAAAAAATAATTAAAGCAAAAGGGCTGAGGGTGTGACTGACTCAAGTGGGAGAGGGTTTAACTAGTAAATCAGGCCCTGAGTTCAAATCCCATTAACACACACACACACACACACACACACACACACACACACACAATATGGCATAATGATTAAGGACAAAGCTTTGGCCTCCGTTTTGGCTTCAAAATGCATAGATTCAAGCCCTAGCTTTACCACTTAACTCATCGTGTGGTCTTAAACACAGAGACCTTTGTGCCTTCCTGTCTTCCTCATGTAAAAAACAGGAAAGACAATTAGCATCTACTTCATAGGTTTTCTCTGAAAACTGTGGTAAAATATTTAACTTAGAGGGTGAGGATGTAACTCAGCCCTGCTTAATATTCAGAAGGCCATGGGGTTCCATCCCTAGCATAAAAATGGAAATTAAAGTACTTGGGACACGGTATTCGAATGTTAACTGTGACTATATTCATGAATTTCACCAAGGAGGCAAATGTGGACCAGGATTTAGTAGCTACACTACATAAAAAAAAATATATATATATGGTACAGCAGAATGCAATGGTACACCTTTGACAAGTTGTGGAATGGGAGGGGAAGATTTTGTTTGTTTGCTGGTAGCAGAATTTGAACTCTGGGCCTTGCATTTGCTAGCCTTGCTTGCTGGCACTCTACCACTTGAGCCACACCACCAGCTGGGATTTTTGCTGATTATTTTTTTAGAGATGGAGTCTCATAGACTTTTCTATCCAGGTTGGATTTGAACTATAGTCCTCCAGATCTCAGTCCTCTAAATATCTAGAATTACAGACATGAACCTCCACCTGTGCCCAGAAAGTCATGGTTGTTGGTTTGTTTTTAAGTCCCTGGGGAACCCTCTGGAAAGGAAAATAAGCTGTCATCCTCCAAAAAAATTTACTTCCTTTTCTCCTTCCATATACAAACATCTCCTGGAGGCTATGTTTCTTGACTCCAAAGCCCCATCTAAAAACCCAGGACCATTCAGAGCAAGCCCTGGAGATCAGAGCAGCTGGAATCAAGCCTGTCTCCTCTCTTATATCTTTGCTTTTTATCCTTTACGTCTAGCCACATAGACCACTTCCTCCCTAAAGACCTCTGCTTCTCCAGTTTCTGCATATATAATTGCTGATTTTGTACTCACAGGCTGTATAATTATGTCCCAAGTGGCTATTTTATTGCCCCTAAAAGGTAACTCTGCAGGGACAAAGGCCAGTCATCGTTCCTGTGGCTTCCCCACAGTGCTGAGCACCAGGCAGTGGCATTCCTGGAGGGCCATCAATAATTCGGGAGAGGTTTCATTCACTGGAGGATGCCCCAGGCTTTATGTGGTCAGACCCAAGCAAGGTTGTCTTTTTATCCTGTCTAAAACTGCTGGACCTGCCCCGCTACACTGATCTTGAAGCCCGCTGTGATTTACAACTTTGTGTTAGGTAAGGTAACATTAGCAGCTGTCACTGGAAACCCCTAAGCCCAGCCCTAACAACAGATGCTTGTTTCTGGGTCACATAAAACCTAAGCAAAGGTGGACTCCCCCATAGGGGAGTGAATAAAGGAAGGTCCCAGATTCCTCCCTGTCCTGTGGCACCATCAACATGGCCTCCAAGGTTGGCAGCCACAGGAGGGCAAACCTGCCAAGGCGACTTTTAGACCAGGATTTTCATGCCACAGTTTTTTCAAGCCATACTCAATCTCATCCTATTGGTCAGGATGGAGCTTCACTTAGCTGGGAAATGTGCCGGGAAGAGGCAAAAATGGATTTGCCCATCATCCAGCAATCACAGCCACAAATCTGTCATTTCAAAAGCCCTCTAAGGCAATGATCTCATTTATCTCTCCAGTGGGACCACCAGGAACATATGCACAGAAAACATATGCATGGCTGGATCCTAGCTATTCAAGGAGGCTGAGATCTGAGAATCATGGTTTGAAGCCAACCTTAACAGGAATGTCTGTGAGACTCTTTATCTCCAATTAACCACATGAAAACTGAAAGTGGCACTGTGACTCAGATTGGTAGAGCACAAGCCTTGAGCAAAAAAACTCAGGGACAGTGACCAGACCCTGAGTTCAAGCCCCACGACTGAGGAGGAGGAGAAGAAGAAGGAGGAAGGGGAAGAGGACATGAAGGAGGAAGAAGAGGAGGAGGAGGAAAAAGGAGGAGAGAGAAGCTAAAGGGGAGAAAGGGAGGGGGGAGGGAAGTGGAAGAATGGAGAGAGGGAGGGAGGGAAGTGGAGGAGGGGAGAGGAGAAGAGAAGATGGGAGAGGAGAGGAGAAGAGGGGAGAGGAGAGGACAGGAGAGGACAGGAGAGGACAGGAGAGGACAGGAGAGGAGAAGAGAGACATATGCATGAGCAAAGGAGGGAAGGAGGTCAATGCTGGCCAGGGTTAGAGCCCATGGTAAGCCTATACAGTAGGCCCCCTCCCCGACTCAAAGCCTGGATTTGCGAAGGAAGGGAAGTTGCCAGAGCAACTGTCTTGGTGTGTAACTTACATGTGGGAATGGCACAGGTGCTTGCTCTTCCAATCACCCATGCTATTGCAAAGGGGCACAGCAGGGCAAGAATTTGTGACCAGACCACCTGTGGGTGAAGCAGGCACTCACCACAGGTGTGTGTGTACACACACACACACACACACACACACACACATACAAGGTACTAAACATTTCCATGAATAGTTCACTTGTGTTCACAATCAGCTTGTAAAGGAGGTAGCCCTGGTCTCCCTTTGACCTTCCAGTTTCCTCAGAACTATCATCTTCTACTACCCCTGCTTTCTCAAGACCCCTTTCTGCAACCCTGTCCTCTAATTTATGTGGAGAGGGATGACAGACACATGAAGGTCACTGTTCTGTTCACTGTGGTTTCCCTCTATCACACTTCACAAATGTGACAGCAGGATTCACTTGAGAATCAAAATACCTGAGTTTAAACCCCAAGCCCCAACTGAATAAATGCATGAGGTTAGTCAAGATACTTAATGTCTCTAAGCCTTGATTGCTTTATCTGTAAAATAGTAACAGAACATCAACCTCCCAGGACTACTGAGAGGTATAAATGTAACACATCTAAAGAATGACACCAAGAATGCACATGATAGATGCTCACAAAAGGAAGAAGGTCCTTCTTCCCTGTCTCCTTGATTACAGGGACAAACTGGCACTAACACTGCAGCTTTTTCTTTTCTTTTTCTGTATGCCAGTACTGGGGCTTGAACCCAGGACCTCATACTCCTGCTTGGCATTTTTATCACTGAGGCTGGCACTCTACCATTTGAACTATGCTTCCACTCCATCGCTAGCCACTCTCTTTCCTTTTCAAGTTGCGCCCAGCAAGATTATTTGGACCTTAGAACTAAAACAGTCCGATTACAAGCAGAGATCCTTGAGTTGTAGCATTCCCCACTGCAGGGTACTGTAATTGCACCAGACACCAGGGGGCGCTTGCTCTTATCCATAGAGCAGAGGGTTCTGAAGAAAACCTTTGTTTAAATCCTTTGCAGAGAGGCACTGAGAAATCTTCCCCCCAAAGGTCCCCATCACAAGCCTAAACACAGTGCATATCCAGTGTTTCCTTATTCCCTTAAAACAAAACACTCGGGCATCTCAGGAGATTGTGAAAGGCGCTGTTCTCAGAGCCTTGCTTGCATCTTGCAATGTAACAACCATTTGACTCAGAGCCAGTTTCTAATTCCTTCAGTAAGCCCTATCCATGAGGGCAACTAACATGATTCCCACTCACCAGGTCCCTGCTCCACTCACTGCTTTCTCTCCATGATAATCTCTAGTTCTCATGCAAACCCTGAAATTCAATGATTACTGCTACCCAATGTACAGAGAAGAAAACAGAGGCAGCAAGGGCACTGGCAGATCTTGCCTGTGATCCTAGCTAGGCAGGAGGCTGAGATCTGAGCATCACAGTTTGTGAAGTCAGCCCAGGCAGACAAATCAGTTGAGACTCTAATCTCCAATTAAGCAGCAAAATGTCAGAAGTGGAAGTATGGCTCAAGTGGTAGAATGCCAGACTTGAGCAAAAAAGCCAAGTGAAAGTACAAGCCCTGAAGTCAAGCCCCAGTACTGGCACATGTGAGCACATATAGAGAAAGAGAGAAAGAGAGAGACAGAGAGACAGAGACAGAGAGAACAGAGTTTCCTAAGGTAACTTTACTGAAGTTAGCAGCAGAGGCCCCAAAGCAACCCCAATCTATCAGATCCAAATCCTCCACTGTTACTCCATTTTGCCTCTTTAAATAGCTATCAATGATAGTCCAGTCTCTAGGAAAACAGTTGACAAAATAAATGACCTGGACTGGTTCATCTTTTGTTTTTTAAGTCTATGGTTATAGAGAGAAGGGGTAAGGAGGAAATGTAAAGAGGCCAAACATGATGAGACTTGGCTTATCAGTATGTAATAAGAGCTTCTGGATCAAAACACTCTAGAGCCTTATTTATGAACAGACAGTTACTGTTAAGCGAGGCCTTTTTACGCAGCCTTTTCATCTGAGGATGTTGCAGTCTTCCACTGCCTTTCTATGAGTGAGAGATGGGGTGTGAAATTCGCTAGCCTGGCCAAGATTATCCCATTAAATTATCTACCCTCTTCCAATGCAATTCACTCAGGGGTAACAGTTGGAGCCCAGAGCCCTGTGGAGGTCCAGGCTTGGTGTTCTGGGGGGCGAGGGTGGGAGAGAAGGAAAGGGTTCAGGTGGTGAAACGTCCTAATGACATCATCACAGCAATCCCCATTTCACTGCCTTACCAAAATAAAGTGGATGCCACAATTATCCCATTGCTAAACAAACTGAAAACCCCAGCCGAGCTTGCTGCAACAAAGAGAGAGCCTTTTTACTGCTGTTTATTTTTATTTTGTATTCCTTAGCTTTTTAGATATTCCTGGCATGCAAGTCAGGCTCCGTGTAACAAGCAGCTGCATTTAGTTAAGGATTTTCGAAAGTTTCCCCCACACACACCCTTCCCCCTTCAACTCCAGAGAACTTTCTCAAATTCCTTTTTCTCTGTGTCCCCAGAACAGTCTCTCCTGTCCCCAGTGAATGCATATGGCCAGGCCTACCTACACCTTTGTGTCTGAGGAAGCAAAGAGACCTGGAAGGTGTGTCTCTCCTAGCTAAGACTATATCTGCCAGGATCTGATCTTGACTGGGACCCTGAGCTGGCAATCAACTTTCCTTCTGGAGAGCGCACTAATAAATCAGCCCTCCTAGGCCTATAACCCCTGTTGTGTACTAAGATTCAAATACAAAGGCACTTCATCAAAATATACATCATCACTAGTTGCAAGGGACTGCCAGACAACTGCTTCAACCGCATCAAAGTTGCAGTTCATTACAAAAATTGTAATTCTTCTAGACCCAGAGGCCAAGGCCATCCCAGGCACTTCAGTCTATCTCCTAGTTACAGCACAGACTGCTTCCGGGAAATTCCAGCACTCGCAGAAAAACTGGAATTGATTCTGTCCAATCACTTCTTATATTCTCTAGGTGAAGGTAAAGAAAACTTTTGAGGCTGCTTTGGAAAACTAGTTTCTACATAAAAAGAATAGGAACTGTGAGAATTAAGCAAGAAGGGACTATCTAGGACAGTAGTTAGTTAAGATACAAGAATTAACTGTTAGGGTTTATAAGTCCAGCAAAGCCACTTTTTGGCCATGTGACTTGTTAGAAAGTAACTTAACCTCTCAGTGTCTAAATCTACCCATCCATAAAATGGGTAGGCTATCCCATCTTCCTTATAGGGCTATATCAAGGATTGATCTTGCAATGGCTTTGAACAGTGTAACTAACTCATTGTAAGGATTGTACCACAGTTAGACAAATTGCACAAAAAGGGACAGCTCAGCCTGTTGGACTCAGGGAGATACATTTTACTTACAATCACAAGACCGTGGCCCCATTCATTTTCTATTCCCAGGCCCAAATAACACCCCACTTACCAAGAGAGAAAGTAGGAAATAAGGGGTAGAGGCTCTGAGGAGAAGCCAACCAATCTAGAGTTAGACCACCAGAACCACCACCGATACTCCAGCCCTTTCCAACCTCCCTAGGCAGGTCATTGATCCCTTTCTTTTGAGAACTGCAGTGACTTTGGAAAATCTAACCTAGCTATAAACATGCAACCATAAGAAATTTACATGAAATTGTATATATTGTTCCAGAGCCTTAATTTCAAGTACCTGAGTTGGTTTTATACATTCACCTCTAGGCGGGGTGCTCTTCTTTAGTACTTTAAAGGTACAGATTTACTTAAATCTCAGAAAACTCCTGGGAGGCTCAGTAACTGTCACATGTATCCTATGGAAATGAGAAGATTCAACCCTAGGTCAGTCAAATGCCATAGCCTGTGCTTGAGGCTAGTAAGCTTTACTACCCTTCCTTCCTACCAAAAGATGTGGGAAGAAGGAAACCATGACAGGGCACTCTCACCAACACAGACACTGATTTCCATTCTCCCACCAGAAGTCCAAGGACCTCCTGCTAGGCATGTGCACACAGATGCCCTTTATCCACAGATGCACATTTGCAGTGATACCTGCAGAGTACCTGCTCTGTGAGGCACTTATTTCTCCATAGAACGCTGCATGAAACTTTCAAAATATTTGAAATCATCCAACCCTAGCCAAATCTGATGCAAGTGATACACCATTTAGACATATGTTCAAGGGCTGGGAATGTGGCTTAATGGTAGAGTGCTTGCCTAGCATGTATGAAGCCCTGGGTTCCATTCCTCAGTATCACATAAACAGAAAAAGCAGAAGTGCTGTGGCTCAAGTGGTAAAGTGCCAGCCTTGAGCAAAAGCTCAGGAACGGTGCCCAAGACTTGAGTTCAAGCCCCAGGTCTGGAAAAAAAAAGAGAAGGAAGGAAGGAAGGAAGGAAGGAAGGAAGGAAGGAAGGAAGGAAGGAAGGAAGGAAGGAAGGAAGGAGGGGGGGAGGGAGGGAGGGAGGGAGGGAAGGAAGGAAGGAAAGGAGGGAGGGAAAGAAAAGAAATGTTCAGACTGAGCACCTGTGGCTCACACCTGTAATCCTAGCTACTCAGGAGGCTGAGATCTGAGGATCATCAAAACCTGCCTGGGCAGGAAAGTCAGGAGATAACCACCAGAAAACCAGAAGTGGTGCTGTGGCTCAAAGTGGTAAAGCACTAGGCCTTGAGGGAAAAAGCTCAGGGGCAGTTCCCAGCCTCTGAGTTCAAACCCCACAATAGACAAAAATGTGTGTGTGTGTGTGTGTGTGTGTGTGTGTGTGTGTGTGTGTTCAGAATTTAACTCAGGGACTATAGTCATCAGGTAACAGCAGAGGACATTGCAGATCAAAGCTGAGTCCTTAAAAGTACTCAAGTGTTAGGCAGATCACTCCAAGTATCAGAGGTACAAAGCAGCCAGCCATCAAGTGCAATAAGTCACTACTGGATGTGAAGTATCTCTAAAATCCATCCGGAAGCAGTTAGAGCACACCTTTTATCCATCCTATCCATCCAGCTCCTGTGGGCTCCCCCTAGTCTGGCCTGGGAGTTTTAGGCATCTCTAACAAAGCTGTGATTGGAACTTATGCCTTTAGCGTTTTCACCAGCAAAATTGATAGTCTTACTGCCCTCTGGAGGCTCCTATTCTACAAGTGGAGAAAGTAGTCATCTAGGTGCAGTACATACAAAAGGAAGCCTTACACAAGACCACAAATATAACCAAGGACCACCTCCCTCAGGCTTCAAACAGGTAGAGAAACCACAGGAAACACAGGAGGTTGAAAAGGCTCAGGTAGTCTTCCTGGAGAAGTTCAGCCTTTGGGTAGGCAGATTGTACATGGTACATGAGGAGATGGACAGTGCCCAGGCCAACACAATAAATGTAACAAGTATCTTCTCCTGGACTGTGAAGGAGGAGATGGGAGAAATGTCCTTTTTCTCTCTAAACTTAATAAATGAAACCTATATCCTCTCAATCTCATTCCCAAAGCCAGTGACTCTTGTTGGCTAGTTATTCAAGTCAGAAGAGAGACTTAAACCTGAGTTTCCCAGAAGCCTTGTCCCCAAAGTTAAGAGCAAACCTTCACAGAAATGAAGGGGGAATTGTGAAATGACAAATAAGACAATAATTATTTCAAAGTATGGAATAAGCCAAACCTCTTTTTCACTGTTTAGAAGCCAGTAACCAGTTAACAGAGACAGAATCCAGTGGCTGCTGATAACAACCTGTCTTATATTCAGCAAAATCATGGGCTGGTGGTTTATTTAAAGGCAGATGACCAAAAAAGGTGAAATTTTCCCTCCACTCCTCACCCCAACCCACCCACCCCCCTCAGGAGGCAAGGATGTAGAAACAATCACTGTGGAAAGTTTAAGTACAAAATAAAGGAGTTGGGGAGGGGGGTGACTAAATTAAACAAGGCCCCTAGCCAAGAGTCCTGCATTAGGCAGCAACACCCTGGTTATCTCCACCTCAATTTGTTGGGTGTTTACCGCACCAGGGCGCACCTCCCACTTTTTGTTTTTCACCCAGGTGTGGTGGCACAAAGCCAGGTGTTGAGCATCACCAAGGCATGTGACCAAACTGTTTACATTTCATTAGGATTTTCCAACACTCCTGCGGATGTACATCTCAATCACAATTGGGAGCTGTGTTTACCCAGAGAAGCTTCCAGATTTACCACAACCACCCAGCAGGTTTGGTTTCATAGTCATCCTTGAAGCTGTGAATGCGGCTCACACAGCCCCAAATCATCTCTAAGAAATCAAAGTTCACACACATACTTCCAGAAAGCTTTCTACCAAGAAAATTATCCGCTATTAACAAAACCAATTCTGCAGTCACAGTCTGCAGTAAGATATGGATTCCCCCCCACCCCGACCCCGGCCCGCCCCACTGCTAAGTAAACCGGAGCCTTTTCTCCCGCGCCCGCCCCCGCCCCCCAATCACAGAGCTAACCTAAAACTGAAAGATGCATGATAAAAAGGGCTCTTTAACTCCACAGGTTTGGTTGGGGTTAGGAGTGGGGAGCGGGAAGAATCCAAAGGTTCCAACACCCCCTCAAGGGATGCATGTTAAAAGTGAAGCCCACGACCCCAGAGAGTTTAATCAACTTTCCCCCTCCAACCTCCAAAGAATGAATCAGTTGTCTCCGCAGGGGCAGCCGGGCTCTTCCCTGGCATTGTGTCCCAGCTCAGGCGCAGCAAGGATCCCAGCTTCCCGCAGGGAACTAAGACGCTCCGGCTGGCGGTGGAGTCTTTCTCTAACTGTTACGATTGTCTTTGGAGATTACCAAAATCAAGTATGCATTAGATGCCCCCCTCCCACTGGTTTGTCACACACACACACACACACACACACACACACGCGCGCGCGCGCGCATACACACACGGAGCACTTAGGAGATGCAGGCCGCCTCTGACAGCAGCACACTTTACACAAAGTGGCAGCGACGCACACGTTTCTGCCCCCAGTGGTGACCCCCGAGAGGACCGAGGAGCCAGGGCTGTGGAAACGGGGGGAGGGGGGGGACGAGCCGCGGGAGCCCCAGGAGCACCGGGCTTTTGTTTGCGGCGGGTCGCGGACCTCCGGGACTCGCTCGGGCACCATTGGAAAAGTAAACTCGGTCCGGGACCTCGAGCTGCGCCTCGGGATGGCGCGCTGGGCGTCCAGGGAGAGACGGGGAGACCTCGGGTTCCAAAGTGCTCCGATCACCCCCAGAGTGCTCCAAACCCCTCCACACTTCCTGTCAGCGCTGACAACTGGGCCTGGACGCCCCGGAATAAGCCCCTGAGCGTTCCCGAGCCCAGAGCTGGGTCTCTAGGGCCGTCCCCACCGGCGGTCCGGGGCGCACCGAGGAGTGAGCGCGGCGCCCACCCCGGGGTGCAGCTGGAGTCCCGGGTGGGGAGGGGGAGGCTGGAGAGGACGGGGAGAACTAGGGAGACCAGGGCGAGATGGGGAGGACTGTGAAGGGGAGGGTTGCGAGGGCAAGCGAAGGTTGGGGAAGGGAAGGGAGGGCAGGGGAGGGGAGGGCTGCGAGGGCAAGGGAGGGCAGGGAAGGAAAGGGAGGGCTGGAAGGGCTGGGGTGCTAGGGAGAGTTGGGGAGGGAAGGGAGGGCCGGGCCGGGGCGGGCGGGGAGGGCCGAGCGGCTCGTACCTTGGGCAGCGGCCCCGCGCGCGGCCAACAGCAGCAGCAGCACCAGCAGCGGCGGCGGCGCGGCGGGCAGCGGTGGCGGCGCGGGCGGCGGCGGGCGCGTCCCGCGGCGGCGGGTCCGGTGCATTCCTCCTCGCGGGGCGGCGGCGGCTCTCCGGTGACGCGCGGCACATCCACGGGCTCTCCCCGGGCCCCGCGCCACCTCGTCCCGGGCGCTCGCGCTCGCAGGACGCCCGGGGCGTTCGCACGGCTCTTTGTCCCTCTACCTTGCTCCCTCGCCTGCGCCCGGCCTCCGCGGATCCCCGGGTGCGCGGTCCCTCTTCTGTCCGCGGGCTGCAGCCTCGCCCGCTGCCCACCCGCTCTGGCCCGGGCGGGCGCTGTCCCCCGCGCAGACGGCGAGTCTCCCCCGCTGGAGCCCGAGAAGAGCGTGTCCGGTGCCCGGAGCTGCCGTCCCGGGGCTCCCTCGGCGGCGCCGGCTCCTCCCGCTCTCCGCGCTCTCTCTCTTGCTCAACTTGTCACTTTCCTCCAACTCCGCAGCCCAGCGCCCCAGCCCCGACCAATGGCAGGCGCGGGGCCAGCCCGGCGATCTGGCGCCCTCTGCTGCCGCCTCTGGGGACCTGCACCCTCCGGGCTTCCCTTCCCTAGCCCACAAGCCTCCAACCCTCCACAGGATCAAAACCAGAGACCCTTCCAAACCTTTGACAAAAGGAGAAACTGAGGTTCAGAAGTACTCCGTGGGCTCTGAACCAGTTCGTGGCCGAATCATTTAGGAGAGCCGGATCCTAGCAGTCTAAACTCCGCCCTCGTTAGTTTTGCGGCCCTTAATGGAACGCTTAAGAGTATTCTTACACAAATGATTTGCGTGTTCCCCTATTATTTTTAATTTCTAGTTTCACCTCATGGCATTGACATTAATGGCATATGCCCTGCTTCCTTTGGGAGATTTATTTATCCAGGAGATCTCTAGGTCTGCTTTTGTCAATGTCTCCAGGCTTCCCTTCAGTATATGGGCATGTTATCTGCTATTGATGTGCTCTTCATAGTATTTATTCTGTTACTTAGGTCTTCTGAACCTTTGGATAATTTTCGTTCTAGCTGCTCTACCCTGGGCTAAGGGAGTCATTAGAGACTCCTTTCTCCTGGCTTAGCTTTATGAATTTTGTAATCCCTAAGTGCTCTTGATGGTTTGACTTTGCCTCTGTAGAGTGCACTGGCTCAAACCCAGCACTGAGCTCCTGCTGTGTTCCAGGAAGGATACACCTGGCTGTCTTGCCCAGAGTCTATCCATTATAACATGGCCACTCACTAAACATCTCCTTGTTGCCTGGTTCCTCAACTCTCCATCGGCACTTTAAAAGTCATTGAAAACTGCAGAGAGTACTGCTTTTTGTTTTGACATATATTATCCCTACATTACAAGAAGCTGAGATACAAAAAAAAAAAAAAAAAAAAAAAAAAAAGGCTTGTCCACATTCATTGTGTACCAGGGATGGCAAAGCCAATCCTCAATTCCTTTCCCATGATGGGACTGAAAGTTCCTAACCAGAAGTTGGAATATCATAAGCATGCAATAAGAGCACATGGCTGGAGAATATTGCTGCTGTCAGGAAGGGGTGTGGGGACCTCTGAGAGCAAGCTTTAGGATTTGATAATGAGGGGTCACTTCACTGAGAGCAAGATGTCTAGGTGTCCCAGGTACCCCCAAACAGTACCCGTTTGAAAGATCAAACAATGAACAAAGGTCAGGCCAAATATGTCCCAGCAGGTCACAGACTGGATGTGAAGGCCCGTACCCTCTGGCAGACAAATAACTAACTCATATGAGACAAACAATGTCTTATTCTTTTCTAAGACTTCCATAAAGGAGCTTCTCCTACTGTTGTCATAGCCTTAACCCTTTCTATCACTCTGACCTGAAGTTAAGAAATGATGGTGGGGGGAGGGGGAGAGCCGTGGTTCAATCAGTTCATCACTCAAATCTGTCCTCCAAATTTTTTCTGCCCAAGCGAATTCAGCCCTGTTTCAATTAGCTCTAAGTCACTTGCCTGGGGAACCTACTACACAAAGTTCTCTTGTTGGGAAACTGTCTTTGATGGTTAGCCTTAGTACATTAGTACACCGTGGCCCAGATATCAGAGGAAACTCAGTTACCCTACCCAGAGCTGGCAGTTTTCCCTCCATCCACAGTACAACACACCATTTTAACAGACAAGGAGCCTTTCCTGTGCACTCACTGCCCCCCCCCGCCCTTGTTCCCAACCCCCTACCATAACGACTGGGCCCAGGTATCTTAGGTAACAGATGACTGTCACTGCTGAGTATACAGAACTTAATGGCACTTTTATCAGTACTTAAACCTTCCAGGAACTTAATCACAGAATCATAGACATGAGGAATGTGAGAGCCGGAAAGGGCCTTGTAAATTAGTATACCCCCTCCCCTAGATATTTTATACAGAAGAAACATGGCACTCAGGAAGGTGAAACTTCCTTGTCCAAGGTCACAAAGTTGGCCAGAGCCAAAACTGGCACCTACATCAACCAGTCCAAGGTTGGACTCAAGCCCAAGTCAATCTCACTCTAATCTCCACACTGGCCTCCCATCCCCACCGGACAAGGAACAGACTCTAAGCAATGGAAATGCTCCTCTTGCAGGCCTCCTTTGTCCCTGCTTCTCCTTTACCAGGCCAGTTATTGACACAAGCAGATTAGAGAATGCAGGTGAAGCTGTTCTCTTCAGAGTCCCGGCTCAAGCACCTCAGTCCCACAGAGGCACCTGCTGCATAGCAAGGTGGTCATCACCCCTGGGCTCCTTTGCCAGCACATACATGGCTCTAATGTGCACTCAGAAGACATCACATGGGTCAAGTATAATGTGAAAATGAACAGAAGCAGGAATGACAAATGCAGCAAAGTATCCAAGGAGACATTAAACAGACAAAAAAATATAACCCTACCTTTGATTTCATAAAGTTGCTAGAGGGAATTGGGAGCACTGGTAGATCATGCCTATAATCCAAGCCACTCAGGAGGCTGTGATCAGAGGATCCTAGTTCAAAGCCAGCCCGAGTAGACAAATCCAAGAGACTTTCTCTAATCACCAAGAAGTTAAAAGAGGAGGTATAGCTTAAGTTGTAGATAGAGCACCAGCCTTGATCAAAAAAGCAAAGGGAGAATGTGAAGCCCTGAATTCAAGCCCCAGTACCTGCACATAAATATTTGCATCTGTATATTTTAAAATAGAGATAATAATAGAATCATTTATTTAAAGCCATTGTTAGCCTAAAATAATATACTTTATCTCTTGATCTTAAAGACCTCAAAATAGTATTTAACTTGGTATTTAGTTGATGAATTGTTAGTTGTTTTTTTTTTTTTTCTAAACCCTCCACGACAGAATAGGACAAGGGAATAAATTTGGGGATATACAGCCCAAATTGCTCATCAAATCTCATAATTTAAATATCAAAATATGTCAAAAGAAGAGCAGTTGAGACATAAAAAACAAAGATAACAAGCAACATGGAGGAACTAGACTAGTAAGGGAAAAGAAACAATACACACACACACACACACACACATCAGTGGTACATTCACAGAAATAAGCAAAGATCTTCCTTTTCTGAGACAAGGACAGGATGCAATGAAGGCTGAGATGGAAGGTTCAGGGAACACAAATAATCATGGAAGTTAAAAATACTATGGTGAAATACTAGAAGACGCCTGCAAAAAAAAAATCCTTGGCAGGAAGAACAGTGCTAGAGGAATAACAATACCAAACTTCAAGCTCTGTTATAAAGCCATCATTATAAAAACAGCTTGGCACATGAACAGACCTGAAGACCCAGAAATTAACCCACAGAACTATGTGGCCACCTAATCATTGGTAAGGGAGCCAAAAAACAGGATGGAAGAAAGACAGCCTCTTCAACAAATGGTGCTGTCAGAATTGGCTGTGCACATGTAGAAAATTGAAGTTGGATCCTTATATATCACCCTGAACCAGAATCAATTCCAAATGGATCAAAGACATCAATGTAAAATTAGATACCCTGAAAACATTACAGGAAGGAATAGGGAAACTCTAGGGCTCCTTGGCACAGGTGGGAACCTTCTTAATCAAGACCTAGAAGCACAACAAATCAAAGAAAGATTGGACAAATAGAATTGCATTAAACTGCAGAGCTTCTGCATGGCACAGGATATAGTGAAAGATAAATAGAAAGTCCATAGATTGGGAAAAGAGCCTCACTAGCTATACAACAAACAAGGGCTTCATATCTAAAATGTACTTAGAGCTCAAAAAATTAACCCCCTCCACCTCACTTCAGGATGGCCATTATAAAGGAAACTAATAATAACAGATGCTAGCAGGATAATGGCCAAAAGGGAACACTACTACCCTGTTGGTGGGAATGTAAGCTTTTCAACCACTGTGGAAAGCAGGATGGAGGTTCTTCAAAAGCATAGAGCTCCCTATGTCCCAGAAATCCCACCAAATGACCACAAACAAGGCCACACTAAACCTACCAGCACAACTATGTTCATTGCAGTATTATTTACCATAGCCAAGACACAGAATCAACCCGTGTCCCTTAGTGGAAGAATGGATCAAGAAAATGTGGTATTTGTACACAGTGGAATTCTATGCTTCCATCAGAAAGAATGACATTACCCCATTTGTAAGGAATTGAAAAAAAATCATATTTAGTGGAGTAAGCCAGGCCCAAAGAAGCATAGGCTTTCTGGTTCCCCTCATTTGTAATAATTAGCATATGTCTAGGATAACTCTAGCAGAAGATCACAATAGCTCAATAGTTATATACATATGACCTTATAAAATGATGCTAATCGAAATGAACTACAAGATATGGAAACAAGAGGATTTTAGATTTTTTTTTTGTTCCCTTGTTTTATTCTTAGTGTACTATATGCAGTTACTTCTTTTTTCTTTGTTTTACCTTTGTCTACCCCCTGTTGTCACTGTTTGTTGTTTTTTTCAGTACTCTTTGTATTGTGTATAAGTTTATCTGATTTGGGGATGGGAAGGGGAATCACAGAAATGGTGAGACAAAGGACACAGGACTAAGAGTAAACGTATGTAATAGTAACAGTCACAAGACAAGACACTATGTTGGAAATGAACTTTACAAATCAGAGGGGAAGGAGCCAGGAGAGGAGGGAAAATAGGAGAAAACAAGGAAAGGGGGTAACACTGTTTGAAAAGAAATGTACTCATTATCTGACTTATGTAACTGTAACACCTCTGTACATCACCACCTTTACAATAAATAATAATGGTAATAATAAATACTATGGGCTGAAAGGAAACATTAAGTATAAAGATTAGAAAAAAAAAATAAGGCAAGGATTCAAAAGAATAACAACCATGAAGGAAGGAAGAGAATTTCAGTATCTCTAGAAAAGAAAACTATTTCATTATTAATAGTTCTAGAAAGGAAAGTAATAAATAAAATAAGATGGAAAGAATTCACAACTAATTAAAGAAAACTTGTCTCAACTTAACAACATGAGTTGACATACTAAAAGTTCCTCATGGCCAGGAATGGTGACATATGCACTCAGAAGGCTGAGGTAGGAGAACCCTATATTTGAGGCCAATATGATCCACATATCAAGCAAAGAAAAAATAAAATCCCATAGTCTGTGTTACTTTTCTGTTGCTGTAACAAATATCTGGAAAAACAACTTCAAGGAGATAGGAATTATTGTGGCCCAGTGTTTCAGAGATTTCAATCCATGTTTGTCTGGCTGCATTGCTTTGAATCTGAGGCAAGGTAGAAACATCATAGATGGCAAAGGCTGCTCTCTTCATGACAGCCAGGAAGCTGAGAGATAAAGGAAAGGACCAGGGAGAATACAGCACTCTTCAAAGTCAAAACCCCCCAATAATCCACTTCTCTGACCAAGCCCAACTTCCATAGTCATTCCCAAATTCCATTCAATTGTGAATCTATCAGTAGGTTAATCCACTAACTAGGTAGGTGCCCCAAACACTTCCCAAACTTATCCCACTGATAACCAAGCCTTTAATGCATGAGTTTTGGGTGGAAACACTTCAAATCCAAACCAAGCCCTCATACGGCTTAGTATAATGGCAAAAATAGACTCTTTAAAAATATCATTGCTAAACTATAGACTAATGGACACAAAGAGAAGCTCCTGAAAACATCTGGATTTCTTTTTTTTTTTTTTTTTGCCAGTCCTGGGCCTTGGACTCAGGGCCTGAGCACTGTCCCTGGCTTCTTTTTGCTCAAGGCTAGCACTCTGCCTCTTGAGTCACAGCGCCACTTCTGGCCATTTTCTGTATATGTGGTGCTGGGGAATCGAACCCAGGGCTTCAAGTATACGAGGCAAGCGCTCTTGCCACTAGGCCATATCCCCAGCCCTGGATTTTTTTTTTAATTCAGAAAAAAAGATTAAATACAAACAAGAATAGCATTTGGTCTTCCTAACTATGGTACTGGAAGTAGAGAGGCCTTGGAGAAATGCTTTAAAAATTCTGAAGGAAAATTATTCTCTACTAAGAATTCTATACTTGAATCAACTATCATTTTGAGTGTGATAAAAAAAACAACACACATACAAACATCTTTAGACTTTAAAAGGTTCAAAAAGTCCTTCTCATGCACCCCCTATGAGTATCCCATGGCTGTTTAACAAATTACTAAAATGTTGGTGGTTTAAAACAATATAGATTTATTCCCTTACTAAAACCAATTTGTCGCACTAAAGTCAAGGTGTCAGCCACTCTAACTCTTTCTGGTGAGCATCTGTTCTTTTCCAGCTTCTAGAGCACCATTCTCTGCTTTCCATGTGCATAGTATCTTCCTCTATCTTTAAAGCAAGCAGTAAAACATCTCCCCATCTCTCCCTGCTTCCATTTTCATATTGCCTTCTCCTCTAATGACCCATGTGTTCATATAGTGAACCACTGGGATAAACCAGGATGACATCCTCACCACAAAAGCTTTACTTTAATTACATCTGCAGAATGTCCAAATAGGATGATATATGCACAAGTTCTAGGAATTAGAACACAGAGAACTCAGCCTACCATCCATATACCTTTTGAAGGATGCTCCCAGGGCTACATGTATACGAGGCAAGCACTCTACCACTAGGCCATATTCCCAGCCCCCATATATATTCATCTTACCCACTTACCAAACATACATCAAGATAGACCAAACCAATACATGACTGTAATACTAGAATTTGGGAGACAAGGCAAGAGAGGATTGCATCCCAGGTCAACATAGACTATGTTAGCAAGTACCAAGCAAAACCCAACTACATAGTAAGAGCTTGTTTCAATTTAAAAAAAAAAAAAAAAGAAAGAAAAAGTATGACATAAGCGCCTATGCTAAGATGAAAGAGACATGATAGACCATATGCTGGAAAATAAAGCAAGTCTCACTAAATTTCAAAAGACTGAGATCATACAGAATGTGTTTTCTGACTACAAGTCAACTAAACTAGAAAATTAATAATTAAGAGTTATGTAGAAAGCCCATTTACATGATCTAAGCATTCACATACATTGTGTGCATGTATAGAGGAAGTTATAAAAGGAAGAGTAAAGTCAACTTAAGTAAGCAAAAAAAACTAACAAGCGTAAAGAGGAAAGTCAAATGAAATAGACTAGGGCTGGGGGACAAGGAAAATAAGAGGAAAAAATTCAAGCTACCAACATCAAGAAGGTGAGCCACCTAGCTCAGGCCCACTGTACTCCTTAACAATGTACTTTTCTTCTTTCTATTAAACATTTAACCTCGGGGCTGAGAATGTGGCTTAGCAGTAAAGTGCTTGCCTAGCATGCATGAAGCCCTGGATTTGATTCCTAAGCACCACATAAACAGAAAAAAGCCAGAAGTGGCACTGTGGCTCAAGAGGTAGAGAGCTAGCCTTGAGCAAAAAGAAGCCAGGAACAGTGCTCAGACCCTGAGTCCCAAGCCCCGGGATTGGCAGAAAAACAAACAAACAAACAAAAATTTACCTTGCCAAGACAAAGAAAGAAAGGAGGGAGGGAAGAGGGAGAGAGAGGGAGGGAAACAAACAAACAAATAGAAACAAAGAAAGGAGGGAGGGAGGCAAGGGGGAGGCAGGGGGAGGCAGGGGGGAGGGAGGGAGGAGGGAAGGAAGGAAAGAAGGAAGGAAGGAAGGAAGGAAGGAAGGGCTATAACCGCTACACACCTATAAATCAAAATTGAAGTCATAATTTGAAACTTTTCGACACAGAACCTCCTAGACCAGGTGACATTCTAGGTAAATTTTAGCAAATATTTAAGGAAGAAATAAATCCAGTATTAGAAAACTTGATTTACCACATAGAGGATGGAACACCTTCTAAGTCCTTATATAAGCTACCAGATCCTGATACTTGGTAGCTTTATAAAAGACATTTCAAGAAAAGAAATAGTCAAGTTTCTCTCAAAAGCTATACATAAAACTCTTTGACAAAAGTTTGAAAAATTAAACCCAGCAATATAAAAAGGCTAATATGACCAAGTTGGATTCATCCCAGTAATACAAATGTGCTTTGACATTCTAAAATGAACCAATGTAATTAGGACAGTTAATAGAAGGCATGACTTTGGTCAAAATACATTGTATGCATGCATGCATGGAAATAACACAATAAGTCCCCTTTGCACAATGAATACATTGCCAGTTTTGACATTAATTTATCAATGTCTCAGAATACATGACCAAATTATAAAAGCTCACTGCATATCTATATATTGGCATTGAACAACTGGAAATGAAATTTTAAAATAAATACCATTCATAATAGTATCCAACACACTAAGAACCTATGAATTCATTTAATATAAAAAGTTGTTTGAAGCCTTCACTGAAACACAAAAAAGATATTACTGAACAAAATTAAAGATCTAATGAACAGAAAGCTATATCATGCTCATAAATCAAAAGACTCAATTACTATACATATGGCAGAAAAGCATATAGACATACAAGCATATACAATTTTATTTTTCTAGGTACTAGTGTAATTTAATAAAAAAAAAAACAACCCAAATCTAAAATAGTATATTGGAATAACTTGGGGGGGGGTGAATCTTGATATTATCACACATCATTAATATCTTAAAAATTAATGAGATGAATTAAGACTAATATGTAAAATCTAATATAAAGCAAACAAAATAAAATATAGATGAATATCTTTGTAACTGGTACTAAGGAATGATTTCTTAGGAAAGAAAAAAGCAATAATTGAAAAAGAAGAATTGGTAAATAGAACCATACAAAAGTAAAAACATATGTTAATCATAAATAAAACACCTATAAAAATGAAGACAAGCTACATGCTGGAAGAATATGTCATATGAGTATATATATACATATGACATAACACCTATTTAAATTATATAAAGAACTCCTAATATCAATAACAAAAAGAAGAACTCAAAATTTTAAATGGGTCAATATTTAAAAATACATTTTGAGGGGCTGGGGATATGGCCTAGTGGCAAGAGTGCTTGCCTCGTATACATGAGGCCCTGGGTTCGATTCCCCAGCACCACATATACAGAAAACGGCCAGAAGTGGCACTGTGGCTCAAGTGGCAGAGTGCTAGCCTTGAGCAAAAAGAAGCCAGGGACAGTGCTCAGGCCCTGAGTCCAAGCCCCAGGACTGGCCAAAAAAAAAAAAAAAATACATTTTGAATGGGGCCAATACTGGGGCTCAAATTCACGACCTTATAATCTGGCTTAGTTATTTTGCTCAAGACTAGCCTCTACCACTTGAGCCAAACCTCCATCCCCAGCTTTTTTGTGGGTCACTACTAGAGCTTGAACTCAGGGCCAGGGCACTGTCCCTGTGCTTTTTCTCTCGAAGTTGGCGTTCTAATGTTTGAACCACACTTGACTTCTGGCTTTTTGCTGGCTAATTAGAGATAGTCTCTTGGACTTGTTAATTGGAAATAAAAGTCTCATAGACTTTCCTGCCCAAGCTGGCTTTGAACCACAATCCTTGGATCTCAGTTTCCTGAAGAGCTAGGATTATAGGTGTGAGCCACTGATCCCTGTCCTGTCAATACATTTTTGATGGTAAGCTTGTGGATTATGCCCCCAAAACATACCATGGCAATCCATCCTAGTCTCTTAATCCCTTTTCTTCAGGTAACAATTGACCTTCTTTCTTTCACTACCCATTTGTTTGCATTGCTCAACATCTTACATAAATGGAAGCATAAAGGATGCTCTTTCCTGGCTCCTTCTGCTCAGCTGAACTACTTTGCTGTCTATTCCTAGTGTGGTATGTATGCATTGTTCGTTTCATTTCACTGCTGATTTGTGTTATATGGCCAACATAATGTTGTTGATAACGTGAATGGAACATAGCTCCTCAGCTAGTTTAGAAGAGCTTACACAATGGGAAGCAGAACTAAAAATCAAAAGATCTGGTTTGAATTTCTACTCGATCACCAGTTAGCTCTATGACTTTGAGTAGATTTCTTAATATTAGCAGAATCTCAGTTTCTTCATCTCCACACATGCTAAGAACAGCTACCTCATGAAGCATTCTTGAGGATTCAATAAGGTGTAATATGTCCAAGGAAGTGTTCAAGAAATATTAGTTGGGAGAAATGCATAGGTGGGTTATAGATTACAAACTAATACACTATAACTGACAGAGACATGCAAAAAGGAAAGACCTACTCTCCCAACAGCCAGTCCAGTGTTCTTTTGTCATAAAAAGAAATCTAGGGAGGTTACTGGAGAAACAGGTGGGATAGTTGGGTAGGATATTCCCTTTCCAGAGAGTTAATCCTAAATTCCCAGAAAGACAGCATGGCCATATTTGGTCTTCTGAAATATACAGTCTCCAGTAGAGAGTATTTTAAGAACTTTAAGTCAGTGCTTAAAGTTTGGAAGGTTTCACATACTAGTGCAAAATTCCTGCTTTATTTCGAAACACATGAGCAGATATGGTAACGCTGAGAACGGCAACTGAAGAACTAGAGGTAAGGGGCAGGTGGTCCTTAAGATGAAGCTGGTTCCCCCTCCCCATCCCTCATAACAGACAACAAGCCAGCCTCACTCAAAATATGATCCTGGTCCCTGAAGGGATTCCTATTTGTGATCCCTATTTCTTTTTGTTTCTCCACACCTATGGAGCCATCATTTCCAGGGGACCAACCATGTCTCTGATTTGTCATCTAAAAACACAGATCAGCTGTGTTGACATCTGGCCCACCACTGAACAGAACTGATCCCTGTCTAAGGTGCATTTGTAAGCAGCTTCTCCACATACCCATGGAATCAGAGAGCTAGTAATCTTCCAGCAGAAAGATTGAACAATGCGGATATCCATTCTGGAGATTTGAGACACCAACATGGATATATTTTGGAGGTCTTAGTTCAAATGATCCAACTGATATTCTGCCTTGATTGAATACAAGTGGTTGTGTCTCAGTAGAATTGTGCTCTAATAACAACTTTAAATGACTTCTTTTATAAATATCTTAAGCAGGGGGCTGGTAATCATGCTTGTAATCTAGCTGTTGAGGAGGCTGAAATATGAGGATTGTGATTCAAAGCCAGTCCAGGCAGGAAAAAGTCCACAAGACTCTTATCTCCAATTAACCAACCACTAGAAAACCAGAAGTAAAGCTGTGGTTCAAAGTGGTAGCACGCTAGCCTTGAGCAAAAAAGTTCAAGTACAGCACCAAGGCCATGAGTTCAAGCCCCATGACCAACCCAAAAGATTTAAAGAAAAAAAAAAAACTTAAATTTCCTACAGGTATTTCTGGGTGTAAAACCTGGTGCTGGTCAGGACATTGAGTCAGCATCACTCTAACCTTCACTGAGCATCGGAATAAAAAAAAAAGAGGAGAAAACAACTGAAATAATGCAGAGAAAACTTTGTTTCATATATAAACTACCAAACTGCCTACAATTAGCCAATACAGATCACTTTTTGGCTCTGAGACAGTTCCTCACAACACACAAATGTAAGTTAAAACGTATGCTCAAGACCTTGGAATGCATCTGCTCTTGATCTTCTGTCAATACAAAATATTTTTCCTCTTTCAACTCAAACACTAAATCAGGAAGCCTCCAACGACACTATCCAATCTGAAAACGTTTTTGAAAATCAGAATCTAGAAACAGATCTATCTTCTCATTTCTCTCTCCTTATAACTACAAAATCCAAAGAATAACTTGAAGTGTTAGGTATTCTGATTATACTGGATGTTGACATTATAAAATAGATCAAGATGAGACTAATTGCCCAAGAAAGTTACATAAAGTTAAGAAAGAGTCCCATGGGATACAATCAGCTGACTTGATGTCTACAATCTATTTTGTTTTGCTTTGTTTTTATAAACAATGAAATGCTTGTGATTAATACTTTTATGAATTTCATTTCCCTAGGGGCAATGCATTACATACAATTCATTTCATATTATTATTTTTAACGACCGATTTCAAGATCTTTTGTCTGATGTAATTTGTAAACACTTCCAAGCCAAGATTCGAGCACTCCAAAAAACCCACAATCATTTTCACAGACTATGCTATAGATTTTAAATAAACACAGGTAACACCAGACCCAGGGCAGAAATTGATATCTGGGTACAAAAATGTTTCTGTTTTCCTTTTCTTGTCTTACTCAGAGTCACCATTTACTCCAGACTGCCTTATCTCTCTAATAAATGCCAGGTTTTATTGACACATTTCATCTGCTTCTTGCCATAGACACCCCAAACTCTGGCATGTGGAGTATCCTTTCCAGCCTCCACTACCTACGCACATTTGCAGAGATTGCTATTATAATTCTCCCAGGCTCTTGGCTTTGTTTTCCAAACACAGACCCATTACACACCGGGTACATCTGTTTTTCTCTCTGTGGAGTAGCATTTTGATGACTCTGCCTTCCCCCCCCCCCCAAAGAAATGTAGTACATACAGATGACACAGTCTTTTGATGAACAAGCTTCCAAAGAGATACAGGCTTGCTCTCCACACACAGCAAGGAAGCTGCACTCATCTTAAAAGGGGAGCATAGGAAAGGGGGCCCTTATATTATCATGGGAGGACATTCCTTCAGAAACAGTAGAAAAATGTTTGCAGGATCACCCCCAAGGAATTGCAAAGAAATTGATGTGTAAACATTATTAACAGAAATAACACCATTTTAGTAGAGAGCATCTTGTGATTTTGTTCCCCCTGGCTACACTACCACTTGAGTCACAGCTCTATTTCCAGCTTTTTGGTGGTTAATTGGAGATTAACTGGAATGATTAATTGGAATCTCATGGATTTTTCTGCCAAGGCTGGCTTTAAGCCACAGTTCTCAGATCTCAGCCTCCTGAATTTTAGCTAGGATTACAGGCATGAGCCAGGGGCACCCAACAGCAATATTTTTTATTATCTTTAAGTAGTTGTACAAGGAGTTTCAATTCAATATGCCAGTTGATAAGTATAATGCATCTTTTTTTACACTATTTAAAGTAATTGTACAAAGTGGTTGGATTGTACAGGTTTGATTCTAAGTATAATGCATCTTAATCAATGTGATACCTTGCAACATTCTCCTCTCTCTCCAAACCCCACCCATTCCCTTAACTTATCTCATTCCATTTTCACATATGTGTATTAAATATTATGGTTATATCCACTCACTTCTTCCTCTCTCCATTTGTCTGTCCTTCCTCCCTTTGACCTTACCAACACCCCTCCTGACAACACCTATTCTAGCTACCTGGTACTCATTTTGTTAAACTCTTAAGTTAGTTGTTCAAAGGAGATACACCATTTCAATCCTCACCTGCAATACTATTTTAGTCAATGTGTTTGTGCAATTGCCATATGTCCCCTATATATGTTTACATATTTATTGATAATTTCCACATATGAGAGGAAACATGCACTCTTGAGTTATAGCAATGTCCAGCATATATCATCACTATAAGAATTTGTTTGTTTGTTTGTTTGTCTCTGAAACTGGAAATGAGAAGCAAAGAGTTTCCCACTGAGATACAAAGAGAGTCTGTTTGAGGACTCCATTCTCAGGGTTTCAGGGTTCAAATGCAATGCCCGCCCTCTCCAAGCACTACAACTGGAGAACAGGCAGCCTTCTAAATCTAGATGAAGTGCTGGATTTTGTAATTCATTCTATATAATTCAAGAGAGCAGATGTGCGTGGCAGACACAGCGACAACAGAAAAATGTGATCAGATGGTAGCTATATCCCAAATCGTCTGTACTATACATAATTGGATATGATATGTGAAATATAATCATTCTTTCCTGCACAGACACTAGTTAAACCCTTGGTGCCAGATATATCTAAATCCTTCCATTTTATAGTGTGTTTCATAGCAGCCTGTTCTCACAATCTAAAAAGAAATCATCTGGGTATAATTGAACTATAGACTGCAATCCTCTTAGAAGATGGGACTTTTAGTACAGACCACAAAAGCTTTTTGTTCATTTAAAAAAAATCTATGCTTCTTGGGCATCTAAGTTTATAAGAATTTCCAGTTATGACATGGGAATTTTATTTCATGTGCAGAAAAATCCCATAATGGTGATTTATTCATCCTACTGGACATAATCAAGAGAAATAAGAGAGTTAGTAAGAAAGCCTACTAGTCCTGGTAAGTAATAATAATATCTATAATTTAGTGACCAACTTATATGTATTTTCTGATTTAACTTCTTTAAGTGAACTTTTTTGAGATCAGTATTTTTGCTTCCATTTGCCAAATGGGAAAATTGAAGCTTAGAAGGGACAAGTAACTCATTCACGATTACATTTAGTGCCAGTGTGGGTAGCACGTAGTCTTTTGAAATCGAGGGGGCCTGAGAGTTTGGAAAGCATTTACCAAAAGTAAGGTACCCTAGTGTGATTGGGACAGTGTAGTTCTTTGGGAACACTTCAGTTTTTGAGATAGAATGCTTGGTCTTTGCTTAGTTTTATTTTTACATACACGATTTGATTTCATTCTTACCACCAACCTGTGAGCTAAATATTATATCCCCCCCTTCTTGCAAATGAGATAATGGGGGATAAACAGTCCACTTAATATCACAGGGTAGAGAAAGAATTGCCTGTGAGCTATCTTATTCCAAAGTGCATGCTCTAAACCTCTGTGCTCTACTGAATTCTGCATTTATTCTTTTCCAGCCCCATTTCCAATCCTTTCTTCAGACCACTTACACTGCTGCCAGAATTATTGCCATCCAGTTTCCACAGGTTTACCTCCTCTCTTCTCATCTTCCATGCACGTGTGCCCTGACAGCTAATGACATTTCTTCTCCAACCATGGTTGGCCCTCCTCCACTCATAGCCCTCAGCAGTTTCTCCTGTCCCTTGAACTCCTTCTGGCCACGAAGGCCTCCTCCAATATGACTCCACCAAGACCCACATGAACACTGTGACTCAGCCGCACCAGTCTTTGAACACATTGGAAATCCTTGTCTCTGCTTATGTGGTATAGCCTGTGACATACTGGAATGTTGGTAATCTCTCAAGGCCTACTTCAGGTTCCAGACATCTCCACTAGAAAGCTGCCCTGACCACTCCAACAGGAACATGGCATTCTCCCCAAATTCCTATGATGTGATTTTTTTCACTCATGTATTCTTTCATCAACATTAACAACATATTTATTTGATGTCTACAAGATGCCAGGGACATTTACAGAAACCAAGGATACAAAGATCAAACATACACATCACACCACACACAGTCTAGATCCCAGACTTCATATCATGAAATGTGTCCCATTCTGCCTCTTATCAGAATGCATGTATGTGATTATCATATTCACCTCCTCTAAACTGAGAATGACACCTTGTTCCACATTCTTGTCATTCACAGCAACAGTAGGCTGTTGAAGATGGGGCTCTACAGTCCAAAGGTTTTAGACCTTTCTTATGTTAGTTACAATTCCAGATGCTTGCTGGACATCGGGAAATGGGAAACTTGCTCTATACATCAAATTTGGAAATGGAGACTAGAAGATTAAAGTATGGGAATCACTCAAGTTCAGGGACAACATCACCAAATTAGTTAAAATACTTACAAAAAGGAAACGGATGCTGGGTGCTGGTGGCATATGCCTGTAAT
The DNA here is from genome assembly GCF_023159225.1 of Perognathus longimembris pacificus. NCBI lineage: Eukaryota > Metazoa > Chordata > Mammalia > Rodentia > Heteromyidae > Perognathus > Perognathus longimembris. The sequence goes on along the minus strand of NC_063167.1, from coordinate 44,000,019 downwards.
GCTAGCTACTTGGGAGACTGAGTCTGTGAGACTCTTTATCTCCAATTAATCACCCAAAAGCCCAAAGTGGAGCTGTAGTAGAGTACTAGGCTTGAGCAAAAAAGCTCAGGGACAGAGCTCAGGGCCTGAATTCAAGCCCTGGAATTGGAGCATGCAACACACACACACACACACACACACACACACATGCACACACACACACACACACACACACACACACACTAAAAGGAAAGGAAAAAGGAAACTAATTATTTATAATGCTCAGTGATTTCCTCCCTTACATGGGCAAACATTTTTATATCCTAACTCCTAGAGGTATTTGGAAACCAAATGAAGCATGGATATGAAGGGTATTTCAAAAATGTGAAGAGCCCTCCAAATAGAGGTGCTAGATATGTTTATAGGAAATAATGTGAATAATGCAAATCTCTGTCATTGAGTCTAATGTTTCTATTTAACAAATGAGAAAAAGAAGGGCCAGAGATGGAAAATGACTTGCACAGGAGCAATCAGCCAAAATCTTTCCCATTCAGTTCAGTGCTCATAAATCAGGAACACTGCCTTACTTTGGAGACTCTCAGAATCAGGCTTCGGCTTATCTGGAAGCTTGTTCCAGATATCACTGGTTAAAGAACAGGGATTAAAACAATGAAGCAAGATTCTACCAGCTGGAAGATGAGAAGAAGCGTGGATTGAGTAGTGTTGTGGTTTGGGTCTGTTCACTCTATTCCTCATATGTTTCTATGTTGAGATTTCATTCCTATTGTGATATAGAAACTGGGTGAAAACTTAATCCAATTACTGTGTTTAGAAGTGGATTGGCAGAGTAATGATTAGGATTGTATAAGTTCATCAGAACCTCCATGTTTAAATGCTTGTGGCTTTCTAAGAAACATACATGCATATTACAGATATTCATTCATATTCTCTCTCTGGCCAAAGCCTAATGAACCTTGGTACCATGTATATGGGCAGAGGAGGTAGCAACATACTGACTTAAGTCCCAGAGTCTAATGGCCTGAGAACAAAGTGTGCAAATTCCCAGGTGGAAGAGAATATGGATGGCCTGCTCAGGAAGAAAGAGAATACACTTTTCCTTCACCTTTGTTTAGGCCCTCAATGGACCATCAACACAGTGAGAGAACTGACTTCTAATTATTCAAATACCTTGTGCTCACACACATATACCCAGAATAATCTTGCCACCTGCCTACAAATAAATCATTTAACTCAGTCAGGTTGACAACACCCCCCCCCAACGCACCCCCCAAAGGAAATTGCTCTGAAGATAACCCCATAGCCGTACTGTTCCTTATTGAGTTTATAATATTAAAAACTCAAGGTCATTTTTGTGAGGACTCTTCTTCCTTCCCTGAATTCAGTACAGTTTATTTTTTTAACTTAATTATGAAGTTTCTGCAATAAATGGGATTCAGTTGATTTTACGCAAACAAAACAACAAACAAGCCTAACTGTGGGATTTCTCTGTTGAATTCTAACAGTTTTATGGTGCTTGGAATTGAACCCAGGAGTTGGCACATGCTCAATATTTGCTCTACCACTGGTCCAGACTCCCAGGCCTTGATTTTTTTCTTTAGTATTTCCTCTCTCAACAACATACCAGCCCTCCGAGAAGATAGCACCAGCCTAAAGTATTTCTCTATGCCTTCATTTTCTGTCTGCTCACATCAGCAATGGGGCCACATTCTCCAAAGATGAGCAGCAGTCAGGAAAGACAGACAGCTCGTGCCAGTTTTCTTGTGTTTCAGCGGCCCTGTTAAAAATCTTCCACAAGGAAGAGAATGGAAAATGTGAACCCACAGAGGATGGTACGAGAATGTGTATTTGCTTTATCCAACTCTTCCCAACCTCTAATTCCAGTTACAGAAGTAGCAGTTTAACCAATGAATCTAAGTCATGAGAGGAAAATCATACAATGCAAGCAAGGTCTGGAGAATGTCAGATAACTAGTGCTAAAAAGAAGAAGAAAGGTGGGACTGGATGGTCAAAGACTGGCATTTTAGGGCCTAACCAACTAGCCATGGGCTTGAACTACTTAGTTTTTATTTTTTATGTGTTTTTTTTTACCTAATTAAGATATAGTAAACATTTATGAAATGAAAGGAGTTATGCTAAGAGAAAAAACTTATACATAGGCTAAGTAACAATAGCACTATGCATGTATTTTGTTGTTTCCATCATTTTACAAATAAGGAAATAAACTGGCATGTAACTGCAAGGGATCAAACTTGACCATGAACTTCCCAATCACAAGCACAGGCCTTGTTGCTTCCTACCTCCCAGATCTCAATCCTATGAAGTTTTCCTGGTAACAGGGTTTGTGCTTCATGCAGGTGGCTCCCTATAGAACTGTTACATTGGCCCTGAACTATTCACAGTTAGAGATGAAAAATACAGTGACTAAGAGCCTAAGATTTAAAGTCATTGACAACCTCAGGCAAGTTTACACCTCTGATCCTGGGACTCATGGTCAAACTTTCTCTCTAAGAATTGCAAGAATTGTGGGAGACAGTATATGTGAACATCACAAGTCTAAGGAAACATCATAGGTCTAAGGAATGTTGCCAATATTCTTTTTTAAATTGTTATTATAAAGGTGATGTACAGAGAGGTTACAGTTACGTAAATCAAGTCGTGAGTACATTACTTTTTGAATAGTGTCAGTCCCCTCCCTCATTTTCTCCCAGTTTTTCCCTTCTAAGTCCCCTCCCCACCAAGTTGTATAATTCATTTCCAACATAATATCTAGTGAGTGTCATTGCTGAATTAATTCACCCTTTATCCCACCATTTCTCCATTATCATTATTCTTAGGTATATTGAGCACGCACTGAGAGGGAATAGACATCATAGTTAAAAGTACAGAGGCTGAGGCTGAGGGTGTAGATTATCCGTAGAGCATGCACCAAGCCCTGGGTTTAAATCCCAGCACTACAAAGAACAGGAAATAAGAAAGCATGGACTCCATGGTTCAAACCCCAGCTCTGCCACATGCTACCTGTGTACTCAGGTCAAGTGACCCTTTCTGTACTTTAGTGTTTTTGTCTGTGATGAAGGAGGAAAGTGTGTGTGAGTGTGTGTGTGTGTGATAATAGCACCTATTGTGTAAGAACTAATGCAGTTCTTAATACACAAAAAGCTCTCCTTCACTAGCTATTGAGTTCAGCTCCACAGCTCCATTGATGCCTCCTTTTCTGTCCTTCAGTAAATCCCAGTTCCATAGTTGCATGCCACTCCAAGACCCTTAGGAGCAGATTCTCATTTGGAATTTGTGATCCAGCTACCACAATGGTCTCCTCACTTCTGATTGGGGTGGGGGGTGAGATCCCATGTGTTCTGAGCATGCTGCAATTGTCTCTACAAACTGCATAGATTGGTGGTGAAGCCTGGAACACTTTTTTGGAACAAATAGCCCATTAGTATGGACTTGGACAGCTCTGGACTGGACAGCAAAGATTGCCAAGGTCAGCAGAGTCCACCGAGACTTGTGCTCCAGGGCCCTAGTAAATCAGAGTTTGATTTGGCGTGTTCCCCTCTGTGATAGTAGAAACACCTTGAGGCTCCTCAAGAGACGGGGCTGAGTACATCCGTACCAGATAGCATTGCAGTTCCCAGGCCCTCCACATCTTCTTCAGGCTCTGCAGCTGAGCTCCCTGCACAGTGAGCCCCTGGCTGCACTTGCTCCAGTATTTCTGATGCCTGCTCAGAAAGCATGCTTTCTTTCTGCTCTGCAGACACTCAGTACACCTGGAATGCAAAAGTTCATTCCTTCAGCCTGTCAGACACTAAACATACCTGACAAACATGTGTCTTTCCATTGTCAAGAGCAGAAGAGGGAATGTTTGGGGCATGTGGTTCCAAGGAAGCCTCATCAACCATGCCAATTAAAAAGTCCTATTCTTTTTTTTTTTTTTTCCAGTCTTGGGGCTTGGACTCAGGGCCTGAGCACTGTCCCTAGCTTCTTTGCTCAAGGCTAGCACTCTGTCACTTGAGCCACAGAGCCACTTCTGGCCATTTTCTCTATATGTGGTGCTGGGGAATTGAACTCAGGGCTTCATGTATACGAGGGAAGCACTCTTGCCACTAGGCCATATCCCCAGCCCACTAAAAAGTCCTATTCTTGATGGATGTGGGGGTGGAGTTCTGCAATCCCTGTACTCAGGAAACTGGGGTAGGAGGACCACAAATTTGACACCAGCCTGAGCTATATGGTGAGACCAAGTATCAAAAAAGCAAAACAAAACACATCCCTTCCTTCATGAGGCAAGGGACTGGAGTACAGCTTTTCTTCAAGCAACTGGCTAACAGCCCCAACTTCCATAGGCTTGAAATCGAGATAGGTCAGGTATTCCAAGTCATCTCACCAAGCGTGGAGAAAAACATCTTCCTGAAACATTTACTTTACCTAGCAAAAGTTAAAACAAAACTTCACTTCTATAGTAAGAATATAAAATATATTGAATCTAAGTATGACATAATTAATGAAAGAATTCACAGCATGAAGGAATTGTTTAGGTGAAACACAAGAGTTGGCAGCAAGTTTGCATTAAAAGATATTTTATTTATTCTCCTCCTTCCATAGAATAGTTTCAAAAACTGGGCTAATTAAGCCAGGTACTAGTGACACACCTGGAATCCTACTCAGGAGGCTGAGAACTGAGGACCAAGATTCAAAGCCAATGCAAGCAGGAAGCCCATTAAGACTCCTATGCCCAACAAACCACCAGAAAGCTGGAAGTGGAACTGTGGCTCAAGTAGTAGGACAGCAGTCTTAAACAAAACAGCTAAAGAGCAATGCCTAGGCCATGAGTTCATCCGAGCCCCAGAACTGGCACCCACACACATGTACAATGGGCCTAAGTCACGGTCATGGCCAGAAATACAGCAGCAACATCAGCATAATCCAGGAAGCAGAACATTGAATGTGGGGTCCAGAGAGCCCCATGTAGGCCTAGTCACTGTCACCTACTCACTGTGTGATCTTAGCTCTTGCCTGGTGGGTCTAACAAGGGATTCTGCTTCCCAGGGCTGCTGTGAATCCACTAACAATGCCTGTGAAAAGAGCGTTCAAACTGCAGAGTGTTCCACAAATGTAAGTTATTATGATTCAGCTTGTTGTTTTTGGAAAGCTTGTTTCATTTTTATATATCACATGCATTCTCCGTCCCACCTCCCCCTGAAATCTTCAGATCAAAAGTGTTTGCCTTTCCCTTCAGAGCCAGGAACCTCTGATCTGACAAAAAGCTATGAAGTCACCAGGCTTGCTCTCACCCAGGGTTATGTCTCTGCCTTGGACAAGCATGCTCCCCATGAGGCAAGCAGCCCAGCCTTCGCCACCCCATTCGAGGTGGGGGAAGGGGGAGAGGAGTTAGTCACCACTGTCTGAGTTTCATTATGCAGGTCTCCAGACAAGCATGGGGGAAAAGTGCAGAGGAGAGGGTCAGTGTCTGAAATGTGAGAGGGGCAGCCGTCTCTGAAGTGTATGGGAACCAGAGGAAACCTAAGGCTGCTCCAAAGGGGGAGGGGACATTGCATCATGTGAAAATCTTGCAGGCGGTCAGCAGAGCAAGGGGGCGTGGGGAGGCCAGCGTGTCCACTGACCCACTTGCAACCGCGCTGGGCTCAGTTCTGTTCTACTATAAGCAGGCATCAGAGAATTCTCACATCAGTTTGGGTACTCACGGGGGGGGGGGGGGGTAGAGACTGGATCCAGGACTTAAGGAACCAGAGTCTATGGGAGTAGCAGAAGAATATAGCAGGCAGTTTGAATTTTAGCTCTGCTTTTAAAAGAGAGCCACAGTTTGGAACTGGAGAGAATGGGGCTGGAAAATCCAGCAACTAGCTGTGATTCCTGATCTTTGAACACTTAACACATGCTACAGGTACACTATTCTTCTTTCTCTCTCTCTCTCTCTCTTTCTCTCTCTCTCTCTCTCTCTCTCTCTCTCTCTGTGTGTGTGTGTGTGTGTGTGTGTGTGTGTGTGTTGATACTAGGACTAGCTAGGACTAGAACTCAGGATCTGGGCAGTGTCCCTTAGTAGTTTTTTGTTGTTTTTTCATTCAAGGCAGGTACTCTACCACTTGAGCCTCAGCTCTACTTTCAGTATTTTGGTTTGAACCATGATCCTCAGATCTCAGCCTCCGGAGTAGCTAGAATTCAGAACAGTATTCTTGCACTACTCTAGAGGCATTGTGTATTTCCATTTTATGCACAATGAAACATAGTCATGCCTTAAGTGGCTTTTCCAAGGGCACACAGCTAGCGTGTGGTCAAAGAAGAGTCTGAATCCATATCTGTGCAATTCCAGATTTCTGGATTCTGAACTCTCAGGTACACCCATCTCTACATTGGTGGAGTATAGTTGGGAATGAGTAGAAATCAGATCAAAGTACATGCTTGATGAGAGTAAGAGAGAGATAAAGAGGGGTGACCTGGATTTCTGAAGTGAGGAGAGCTTTTCTTCCTGGTTGGGTGAGTAAATGTGGTTGCCTCTTATATTTATTTAATTTACTCATTTATTTATTTTTTTAGCCAGTCCTGGGCGTTGGACTCAGGGCCTGAGCACTGTCCCTGGCTTTTTTTTGCTCAAGGCTAGCACGCTGCCACTTGAGCCACAGTGCCACTTCTGGCCGTTTTCTGTATATGTGGTGCTGGGGAATTGAACTCAGGGCTTCATGTATATGAGGCAAGCACGCGTGCCACTAGGCCATATTCCCAGCCCCGTCTCTTATATTTACAATGAAAGAGTTGGCTACTTTTCCCAGGTAGGTAATACAGGGCTTGGCCTCTGGTCTTCTGTAGGGTTGTGGCCTCTATGAGAAGTAAATGCAGAAGTAGTCAGCAGGGACATAGGAAAGGCAGCATCAGACAACTGCCAGCCATGGCAGAGATTTGCCATTGGTGCTCTTACCAGTTATCCAGTGCCACAATAAAGCTGCATAAGAAACCACCCCAACACTTACAAGCTTAAACCACAAGCATTTATATCGAATTTCTCAAGAATCTAAGAGTTGGCTTTGCTGCTTCACTGGGATGGGGTTAGATGATGTCACCCATGCTTGCCCTCATATCTGCCAACAGTGGGTGGGTCTTCTGAAGATGGCTGGTCTAGTATGGTCTCAGCTGGGAGAGCTCTGCCCTGCATCACAGAGTGACTCAGCTTTCAGCAGGCCTAGCTCATCATTACCCTACTGTAAAGCTAAAGAGTGGTTCTACAACTTAGAACTGATCTCTTAGACCTGCAACTGGAATACTATTTCTTCTGCAACTCCATAAGGTTAAGTGATTCCACCACTTTGTGGAGTTGCTGGCAAAGTCACATGACAAGATGCTTTAAGAATCGTTTTTTGCAGTCACCCTGACACAGGACTTAATTCTAGTCCCCAGAGTAGATGAAAGGCAGTGAGTGGTGTTACCCAACATTCTGAACTGTGCCCACTTCCCTGACAAAAGACCTTTGTCCATTAAAAGCCATTCCTTTGCCCAATCTCTCTCTCTCTGTCTAGACTGGGGAGGGAGAGATAGAATGGCTCTAGAACTGGCTAGATAAGAGAATGTGTTTGACTTTTTTTTTTTAGAGGTAGTAAAATTCAGACCATTTACCTATTACTTCATCTCTATAGTTTTTTTAATAACCAAGTTTTGCTAGAAAGTATACTTAAACCTTCCCAGTGAGCTGTCCAGCCTCATCATACTTGTATAACAATGTTGCCAAATTCCAGGAAACAGATGTTCATTTAATTAGATGAAATTTTACATTTCTACCCCACCACAATATATGTTTGTGAACTGAATTTAAGGCACTAACCTCCTGCAATTTATTTCCTACAATATGGCTGAGATCATAGACTCTCTAGCACTGTACCTTTGAAATTCCTTACACATGAAATTATTGGCATGGTATTTGACATTTTTATGCCAAGAACTAACTGTTACAATGTATTGGAAAGAGTAGTAGGCTTGGAAAACAAGAAGACTTGGCTATTGAGGAAGTCAATGGCACATGCTCTTGTTTCAGACTGCCGGGATTTGAGTTCTGGCTTCATCATATATGCGTGGTAATGCGTGGTAACACACTACCAGTGATTTTACCTCTCTTGTCCCCAAATGGGGTGTACAGTATCTATCTCAAGAGATGCCATCACTCAAATAAAATGCTGAAAACAACATCTTCATGGCACACTGCACCAGAGTGTTGCCTATCGTTATTGGCTGTAATGCTTGCCGAGTAGATGACTATTCAGACAGCTTGCTGAAGAGTTAAGCAAGTTGCTTAACCCCTTTGATTCTAAGCATCATCATCTGTAGGACAGATGTCCAACCTGTAGGACCCACTAGATCCTTCAACTTCAGAGGTCAGATTGGCTTTCTGTCCTTGAAAGTGCCTTGGAACCATGCCTTGGTTCAGGCTAACCCATTAAAAAAAAAAAACAAGTCACAAAGGAGAGAAAGAGGATCTGGTCATTCTTCAACTGGTGTTCTTTCCCTTTCTTGTCTGCCTTATGGTTTCCATGGGGCTTACTGCTATGTTTATGCCAGATGTGGCATTCAGCTGGACAGCCACGGGGGGACCCCTCACTTCCTGCCCACTCCCTGCCCCATCAGCCACCATCAGGAAAGACAGAATGTCCACGTCAGTTGACCTGCAGCCAGTCTATTCCTGACCCCACAGGAAAAAGTCAGCTTAAACAGGCTTAAACAATTTCCCTATCCATGGAGTTATTACATCCTGCACTACCCTATCTTTGTTCTTGGCTGGGGAAGACTAAAGAGCTCAGTCAAGGGCCAAGAAACAACTTCTCTGTTGACCAGAAAGAAAGTCATGGAGGGAGGATACAGGGGAGGCCAAAAGCACTTTGATCTCAGGCCTGAAAAACAATAATGCACGTTTTTTAAGGATGTGATTACTTTACTTTGTTAATTCTAAAAGGAGATCAAGATATATTAATGGCTGGGCTTCCATATTCAATCAGAATTAGCAATGTACAAAAATAGCAGTTAAAATTTCTTATGTAATACTGGATAATATGCTTGTTAGGCACCATTGCCTACCCTGAAACTTGAATTATTTGACATCTGCCCATATTCTTTGCCATCCTCATGACAACTGCTTTAGTTTGGGCTCATTGTGATCTACCTGGAACATGGAAAGAATTTCCTCCCTGCTCCACCCCTTGTCTCTGATGCCCCAGCAAGTCTGTTAATTACATATTCACTTTTCAATGGTTCCCAAGACTCTATGGATAATGAAAGCCTTGCATTTATGGCCTTTTGAAGTTCAGTGGCAGCCTCTTTCCATCCCCACATCACTTCCCATACCTAAGTCTTTGCTACAACAACATGGAACTTCCCTTCATCCCTCCTTAGCTGTATTCTCAGTCAATTCAGCCTTTGTATAATATCATTTATGCACACATATGCACATATTTCTTCCCTTTTTCCTCTCTTCCCCTCTCCCCTTTTCTCTTGTCTCTTTCTAAATGTAGCTTTTTCTCTTTCTCTTCCTAAGAACATACCAAGTTTCACCTTATCTTCCGTAGCTTATCAAGAGATCCTGGACAAAACTGTCCCTTCTGTAGGAAGTTGTTCATTTTAATTAACCATGGTAATGGTCCTCATTCATCTTTTGATACCTACAACTATCCCTGCACCCATCCCATGCCTTTTCATTCCTTTAGAGTAGAGGCCATGTGTCCACGAGGGCCATCAGCATTTAGAAAACTGAAATGCGAAGCAACTTAGGTGTGATCATGACCGTGGCCCAGGTTCTCTTTCTGCCACTTGTTAGTTGGGGGTATTGGATGGGTTAATTAATCGATTAAAGTCTATTTATTCACTTGTAAAAGCAGCAAAACTATGGCACAATGAGTGAGACATTCAGAGTTTCTTGGTGAAGGGGAAAAAGGGGAGAAGATGGGATGACAAAGAACAGAAGAAGAAGGGGTAGGGAAGAGAGGGGGAGAGGGAGGGATAAGAAGGGGAGGAGAGAAGGTGGGATGGGAAGGAAAGGTGAAAAGGAATGTTATAGGGAAGGGAGGGGGAATAATAGAAACAATTTGAAAATGAATGCTTGCTTACAAGTGTAATAATTCAAAAGACCCCTGGTCATCTTAAACTTAGTAGGAAAAGTTTTTAAACCTGAATTTATTGTCCTATTGTAAAACATAAACTTATCTTCATATCTCAGACTGAAAATGGCATAGAGTCACCACTGAGAAGCAGTTTCATTGTTGGTAGTGGAATATTGCCCACAGAAATGTTGATTAAGCCTCATGTTTGAAATCACTGTTGGTTTTGTACATCTCTGGCAGTGAGACAGTGATCTGTCTCTCCTAATTGGAATCATTGATGCCTCTTTTTGTCCTCAGTTTCATTGCTGTGAAGATGAACACCTGTCTACGTGGGTGTTTCAACAATCCACGTCAGACATCTACCCCAGATGCCTTTTGAAAGTGTGCCTTTCTCAGTCAACTTCCCTAAGAAATCTCATCACACGACTCTTCTTTAGGCCTCAAACAGCTATTCCATTTTACTGACATTTTCTAAGTTCTCTTGAAAATATTCTTCCCAAGCTGGGAATATGGTCTTGCAGTAGAGTGCTTGCCTAACATGCATGAAGCCCTGGGTTTGATTCCTCAGCACCACATAAAAAGCCAGAAGTGACACTGTGGCTCAAGAGGTAGAGTGCTAGCTTTGAGCAAAAAAGAAGCCAGGGACAGTGCTCAGGCCCTAAGAGCCAAACCCTAGGACTGGCAAAAAGTAAAAATAAATAAATAAATAAATAAATAAATAAATAAAAAGAATTGTTCCCATGACTGAATTTATGCCTTTAAGGAGAATTCAGTTCAGTTATATTTCTTATGTATATCCACTGGAGGAAAGACATGGGTTATTTTGAAGAATAATAGGCTCAGAAGGGCTTCCTTACATAGAACTAAACAAAAACTTACAAAAATTAAGTGTTGCCAAGTGCCACTGGCTCATACCTACCTGTCTCTTGAGGCAGAGATTTGGGGATTGAAGTTCAGAGGCCAACCTGGGCACAAATGTTCTCAAGATTCCACCTCAACCCAGACTTGCCTGAGCAGAAGAGTGAGACCTTACCTTGAAAACAACCAATGCACAAAGAGGCTCAAGTTTTAGAGTGTTTGGCTAGCAAGCATGAAGCCCTGAATTCAATCCCTCATGCTGAAAAAAACACAAACAAAAATCCAATGTCTGAGCATTGGGCCTTCAGAATGAAGTGCCATGGTATTCTTTCTGAAAAGAGAAAGAAAATTCCAGAGGCTTCTTTCCACCCCATGCTTCTCAGAATGAAATCTTTATGTCTTGGAGCTTACATTTGAAAGGAGGACCTCCTCAAAGATCCTGTGAACTTGTTGGAAATTCATCTAGCTGCTTTCACATGATGGGCTGCCAAAGAACTGAGAACGAAGTCCTGGTTATATAGCTGATGATGGTGTATTCTGAGGGATGGATGTGTGAGAACGTCAGGCTGATCCAGACACTGAGTAGTGGCAGACAGTAGCTGACCTCAGATATGGCTGCGGTACTTGCTGTTATCTGTTGTGTGAAAGACTCAGGGTGCAAAGCACCCACACCCCATGATCAAGGGTGTAGATGAAGAACAAAAGAGGAAACACATGTCAGTAAAAGTCTGCTAGAAAACACACCAAAACATCCAGAATATTGCATAAGGCTCAGAAATGCCTTCTCTTTCTTCTCTTCCCTAATTTCTCATTTCACTTTTATAAACAAGTTTTATTTGTATATGAAAACAACACAAGGTATTATTACATTTTGATCCTTTTAAGAAATTCTATTTTGTCTGATTTTATGAATCACTTTCCAGAACGCCACAATGCTCTGAGAGAAGTTACATGAGGAAGACTAGGAAAGCTGACAGGGAGCCAACCTATAGCAACAGTGCTCACCATCTTCTCCTCTTCTCTCCTCTCCCTCCCACTTCTTTTCCCCTCCCTTCCTTTCTGCTCCCTTTTCTCCCCTCCCATTCCCTCTCCCTTCGTCTCCAGTTCCCTCTCCTCTCCCCTTCCTTCTCTTCCTCCATTCTCCCTTCCTCTCCCTTTCCCTCCTCCTTTCCTCTTCCCCTCCCTTCCTCTCTCCCTCTCCTATCCCCTCCAGTCTCCTTTCCTTTCCCCTCCTCTCTCACTGCTTCCCCACCCCTTCTCTCCCATTCCTTCCGCTCTTATCTCAACCCCTTCCATCCTCCCTTCTCCCCCTTCTCTCCTTTCCCTCCCCTCCCTTCTCTATTATCTCTCCTTTCTCTCCCTCTTCACTCTTGCTCCTCCCTCCCTTTCCTCCCCTCCTCTCTTCTCTCCCTGTTAAATAAATGGTTTCCAGTTGTGTGAGCTTCCATATTTTCATCTACCAAAAACTCCCATTGCCAAAGCTGCCTGTGCAAAATGAAAACATATAAACATTTAGATGTTTGTTATTATTTTTAAGCAAAACAAAAAATGAATTTATCTTAAAAACAACCAGACTGTGTTGGTCACTTTTTTTGATGTTCCTTTTAACATCAGCTGAATTAGTAGACAGAACCGACCAGAAGTCTCTTTACAGAATCCAAGGCACTGACCTCAGTTAAACTCCTGACTACCCTACTAGTGAACAAAGTAAACAAAAGAAATCCCACAACTAAAGCTTGACTTTATGCCCCAGCTGTATAACAGGATGTGAATATTTTAAAACAAACAACCCAACAACAAAATGCAGCCACCACCACTGACTTCCAGTACCAGGGTGTGGCCAGGGTAGCTCCTTCCAGTGTCCTGCAAGAATTCTTAAGGAATGGGACTCCTGGCCTGAATAAAAAGCTCCTACTCCAGGTGAATGTTCAAGGACTTTGCTCAGGTTGATGACAAGGATGATGTCTGGACTGAGAAGAACATCACTGTGTGACAAACACAGTCCTCTTTTTTGTAGTAAGAAATGAAAGAAAGGGGGCTAATATAATCAAGGACCCACTACAGTCAGCCCTCCTCACTGTATCCCTTATCTGCTGTGGTTCCAACAACAACCCTAGGAGATGAGTATTCTTGTTCCTAATCTCCATGCAAGAAAACTAAGGCTGTAAGGAGCAAAACTATAATGGGTATCATCTATCTTAGCAATGGAATCAGATATTAAATACAGATCAGCCTGGCCGTTACTTGATGAGGAATTTCCCACTGTGAAGGATGAATGTCAGGAATCTCCTCTATTAGGAATTCTCAGCTATGTTCTTTAATCAAAAAATTCAAAGCCAGGTGTGGGTGGTTCACACCTGTAATCCTAGCTACTCAGGAGGCTGAGATCTGAGAAATGAGGGTCAAAGCCAGCCAAGGTAGGAAAGCCCATGAGATTCTTTACTGGATAATTAACCACCAAAAAGCTTGAATTATAGTTGTGGCTCAGGGACAGTGGCTAGGCCTTGAGTTCAACCCCAATAGTGGTACCAAGACAACAACAACAAGAATTCAAGAGGTTCTACTCTGTGATAAAGAGGGTTTGTGGGTGGAATAAGGAAAAGTAGATCTTCTTTTCAAAATGACACTTTTTTGCTGTCCCCACAACAGCAGTGCTTTCCCCTATGCTGGAACTGGGAACCAGGTCTCCAGAGAGGATTCTATCTTGTCTCTGAATCTTGTCACCAGATAGCACAGGAGCCAGGCCTTCTGGTCTAATCCTTAAATGGCCATAGTTCCCTTGGCAGGCTTTATGTTAGTCTAGATCATGTTGAGGTTAGAAGATAATGTATAAATATCTTAGGACTAACTCCTCATAAAAGAATAGGGTAGCTCTCATTCTAAGCTGTTCCTGGTTGGACAACAGTCAGTCCAAGTAAAATGGCTGTTTACTGCCATCTAGTCTTCAATATGGAATTCAAAATCAAGATGTGCCTTTTGGAAAAAAATGAGGATTTTGTTTTTCAGAATTAATAATCCATTGCAAGGCTTTTAGATACTTGTTTATTCTAAAATCTCTTGTTGTAACTGTTATAAAGCCTGGTTTCTCTGGTGTCTTGGCAGAGCTTTACACTGAGCACTAACTAATTGTTAGTTGAGAAGGTGATCAGCATGTGTTCACTTAGAGAGTTCTTTTTGCAAAAACATAGCAGAAGCAAAAATAGATGAGTCAACAGGTCTTGGTTCCCATGGCTGAGTTTCCAATTCTGCAAAACAGGCCTCTGGTTCATATAAGAATGACCCCTTCATTTTTTCTCTAATTTTCATTTGGTTGTAATTATCTATTGTTATAATTATGTTATCACTACAAGCAAAAACTCTAGAGAATAGAGAAAATGCATAAATTACTTCTGATCCTATCACCAACCAATAATAACATTTTAGATGATTTTCTCCCATTCAAGTCTTTTGTCCATTCAACAAATATTTATTGAGGCACTGGAAGAAATTTCCTCAACAAAGGCCCAGAAACACAACAAATCAAAGAAAGGCTGGACAAGTGAGACTGTATCAAACTGCAGAGCTTCTGCAGGGCAAAGGACATAGCTTCCAAGATAAACAGAAAGCCCACAGATTGGGAAAAGATCTTTACCAGCCATACAACGGACAAAGGCCTCATATCTAAAATATATACAGAACACAAAAAGTTAAATTCCTCTAAAACCAATAATCAAAGAACCAACAGCCCTCTCAATAAATGGGCTAAAGACCTAAAAAGAAACTTCTCTGAAGAGGAAAAGAGAATGGCCAAGAGTCACATGAAGAAGTGCTCTACATCACTAGCCATAAAAGAAATGCAAATCAAAACAACATTGAGATTCCACCTCACCCCAGTAAGAATGTCCATTATCAGGAAATCCAATAATAACAAATGCTGGAGAGGATGTGGCCAAAAGAGAACCGTACTACATTGTTGGTGCGAATGCAAACTTGTTCAACCCCTCTGGAAAGCAGTGTAGAGGTTCCTAAGAAAGCTAAACATAGAGCTCCCCTACGACCCAGCAGCCCCACTTTTGGGCATATACCCAAAATATTACAAGCAAGACCACACTGAAACCACCAGCACAACTATATTCATCGCAGCACAATTTGACATTGCTAAAATATGGAACCAACCCAGATGCTCCTCAGTAGATGAATGGATCAAGAAAATGTGGTTCATATACACAATAGAATTCTATGCCTCCATCAGAAGAAATGACACTGCCCCCTTCATAAGGAAATGGAAGGACTTGGAAAAATCATATTAAGTGAAGTGACCCAGACCCAAAGAAACATAAACCCTATGGTGTCCCTCATAGGGAATAGCTAGTACATCATTAGGCTAGTCATGATAAAAGATCAAAATACTCCAGTAGCTACACTCATATGATCACATAAGATGAAGCCAAGTGAAATGAACTCCACATTATGGAAACAAGAGTATACCACTGTTGTAATTATTTTCAACATGCCACGTGAAACCATACCTTTTGTTTTTTTTTATTTTTTCTTGTCTGTTTGTTTGTTTGATTGTTTTGTTTAGTTTTGTTTCTCTTGTGTTCCCTTCCTTTGGTTGTACCTCCGTTACCACTATATCTCATCTGAGTATCCTGAATACAGTTTATACGGGTACTAGAATTGGGGAAGGGAAAGGGAATATCAAAATTGAGAGACAAATGACAAAAAGACAATTCATTCCAAAAGCAATACTTACAAAACCATTTGGTGTAAACCAACTGCACAACTCTTGGGAGGAGAGGGAAAAGGGGAGGGGGGAATGAGGGAGGAGGTCACAAGTTGATCAAGAAATGTACTCACTGCCTTACATATGAATCTGTAACCCCTCTGTACCACACTTCGACAATAAAGAAAAAAGTTTAATAAAACAATTATTGAGCAACTGCTAACATTGAACATGCCTCTTTTCCATTGTGTCAGTCATTGCCATAAACACAATCTCTTCCTTCATTTTCACCGAATAGTATAGACAGCTTATATTAGAAAATATAAAGACTTAAACTTACAGGAGACAAGAAACACTGGTTCCAGCTGATGACAGAGTCTTCTTTATAACACAGAGATGACTGAAAATGAGGACCTTCAGCAAATGTGATGTGCACCTCTTTCCCCATTCATTACTCACCACAGCTGCCACACTGGCCTTGATCCTATAGTAAAAGCAGCAACTGCCAATTTGTTCTAGGTAGGCAGAATTATCAACTCCCCAGATGCTAATAAAAGATTGCACTATTTAGATCTTTTCCTTGGGAATCAAACCAGTTTTTGTGGAACTGCTTTTTTGTTTTGTTTTACAACTTCTCAAAGCACATCATCAAATGAGTGCTTTAATGTATAAATAGGATGCTACAGAAGCCTCTGGTTATGGTGCAGATATGGCCAAGTCTAAAAACCAGATCATGAACAATCAATCCCCAAAATGGCACAGAAATTCATGATGAGACTCGTATCACAAAGATATGAATCTCCTAAGGGGATGGATCCCAAAGTCCTAAGGAGCATTAATTTTATTTACAAGAATAACAAGAATAGCCTGGAGAAGGTGCAGGAAAACAATGCCAATGTCACAAGTGCCAGTGCAGGCTATCAAGGCCCTTGGAAAGGTCTAAGCAGTTAATAAATGCAAGATCCCAATGGAGCCACACACTCACTCCAACAACTTGCCTATATCACTTACTCCAAACTTAGGTAGTATATTGGTATTTACATTGCCAAAGGTCATAGGTTCTGCTGGCCAAAGGCAAAGGACTCAAGTCCAAGCTTCAGTTCCAACTTCTGGTTCTGCTCAAACTCCAGTTCCTATTCCTAGCCAGGCTCCTAAAGGTACCTAGATCCCCATTAAGGCTTCATAGTAAAGGTCTCTGTCTGCCAATTTGGGGACAGATGGACTTGTTTCACCCTTGGCTGCCATCCACAGGATGCTAGTGTTCTATGCTGTTTCTACAAACAAAGCTGAGGCAGGACCTGAGAATAGACAAACAAAAAGTACAAGACCAAATATTATATATTTCACCTTGCATTAAGCCTCAGGTTCTTAATTTATAAAATAGTCGTAAATAAAGCCTTTCCAAAAATGATTTGGAGGACTGGTATTAATTAAGTGAGACAGTACTATAGCAATTGATGTAAAGTACAATATTTGTTCTCAGTGTTCTACAAATGGCTACAGTTGGTTGGAATTAATCATGAGAACCATGCATATATAACACACACTAAGTATTACTGGCTTTACATGCCAGAATCTTTTCTACTTGGCCAAACATTTCTCTGAGGCCATGATAAATGTTCCAGTGATATCATCAAGGTTTCTACTTTAAGGACAAATTGTGTGTTTGTTGGCTTATTTGTTTGTGTTTGGATTAGGAATGGAATCCAGGGCCTCACTCATGCTCAACAAGTGCTCTACCATTCAGCTATAGGCACAAACCTAAAGGATGCAGAGAAATAGAGACAGTCCCTAACTTTCACAAAGGATAAATGTCTTGGCAGCCTTCTAGTTACAACTTTGCTGAAAAAAGTTCAGTCACTTGGCTCATGGTATGTTAAAAGCAGACTTAAAGATAGTTTAATCCAACATCCTTACTCTACAAGGAATGGCATGTCTTTGTTCTGGGCTAACTTGTTGCTTTCAGCACTTTGACTTTTATTGACCATTCATAAAATGAGTTTAATAATACACCAACTCAACTTTACCTGTATGATGGACTTCCTATGCTAAAGAACAAATATACAATTATTCTTGTTTAAAAGCAGTAAGAAAGAGTCCATTCAGGGCAATTGTAATAGATACGGGGGCACTATAATGGGATTGTTCACTGGGACAGAGAGATTGGGCTCAACTCCAAGTACAGCAAGGACAAATGGGAATTTATAGCCAAGGAGCAGGGTAGGGAAGTGATGAGTAGAAAATTACTATGAGGCAACCTCAGGAGTAAAAGGATTCTGCCTAATTAGATCTAACAATTTTTTTTAAAACTGGGGATGCTTAAAGATGTGAAACCTGATCAGATATCAAGAGCAGGGAGGGTGTCTTGCTAAAACTGCACTTTACAAGGATATGTGTAGATAGCCTAGGAGAAGTTTCTGACTAACGTTTAGCCAAATAAGAATCATCGTCACAAAGCACTCCTATCTCTCTTCCTCAATTTTCATGAAACAAGTCACCCTTCTTTGATATTGTTCTCAGGGGAAAAGCAAACTGGCTGAGCCAACATAGAAATCCGATGGATATTTACATTAAAGGAGAAGTATAAAAATTCAGACATTGTGGGAACATTTTGAATCATGAATGGTGGCAATGGCAAATACAACGTTTTTCCCGTCCATCTGCCCCTTGTTATAACCAAGATTTGCCTTCAAGCAGCTCCTAGGACAGTGGGAAGTTGGAGCCCAGCATCAGCTAGCTTGCATTAGAAACCCAGCCTTGTCCTCTACTAGCTCTTGTACTGGTGAGTCAGTTGGCTTCTCTGGATCTCCATTTTCCTTGCTATAAAAAGGGGGAAACAGAATCCAACTACTATGTGATTGTTAAGGCCAAGTGAAACCCTGGGTAGCCACGGGATGCAAGATGTTCTCATGGATGCTAATAATTAAAATCTGTGTTGTCATTGGTAACACTGACAGGAATCTCAGTTTGTGCTTAATTTCTGGTAATGAGTGCTTTCTAGAATGGCATCCAGCTTTGGTCTGTGGTCATGTAGTTCACTGGTAAATACTTGTGTATGGGTGGAAAGTGATGTTCTCAGATGCCTATTTAAGCCAATAGTCACACCAGAGAGGCATTGGCTCAGTGTCTTGACTCCTGTCTAAAAAAATAATTGTTCTTGTTTGTTTGTTCAATGTTTGGTTTTGGCATTCTGAGACAAAGTCTTTCTACACAGCCTAGGCTGACATCAAATAGGCTATCTTCCTGTTATATCTGTGCCAAGATCACAGGTATGAACCACTACATCTAGGTTTTTGTTCTTTGAATCACTTAAAAGCTTTCTTAATTTTTTATTTCAATTTTTATTATCAAGGTAATGTACATAGGGATTACAGTCGCATATGTAAGGTACTAAGTACATTTCTTGTCACACTTGTTACCTCCTCCCTCATTTTCTCCTACTTTCCCTCCTTCTTAATTTCCGCCCCCAACACACACCAAGTTATACAGTTGGCTTACTACCCATTATCTGGTAAGTATTGCTATTGCATTGGTTCACTTTTTACCCTTTGTCTCACCCTTTTGATGTTCCCATTCCTTTCTCTGATTCAGACAAACATATGTATAATACCCAGGGAATCAAAATAAAATACAGTGACAACAGGGGCTAAAGCATAGGGAAGATAAACAAAAGAAAAAAGAAATAATTTCACACAGTGCATTAGAAATAACAATAACAATACTAAACTGCTTGTTTCCATAACTTGGAGTTCATTTTGCTTAGCTTCATCTCATATGATCATATATGTACACAGGTATTGAACTATTGTGATCATCTACTAGACAATCAACCTAGACACCATCCTAGACAATGGAGCAGTTCTTAGAGATAATAGGGAGCTCCATTTTTATTTACTTTAAAATATTTAATCAAATTATAGTTTGCGAGTTACTGATGAAATTTCCCACATGTGATTTTTTAAAAAAACATTACAGTTGTTGAAGCAATTTCACAAATGAAGAAACTGAGGCTTCAAATGATTGAATAAATTGCTCAAAAACCTCCTTAGTAGTTAAGATTGCAGGAATAAGCTACTCGGGAGGCTTAGATCCAAGGATCATGATTCAAAGACAGACCAAGCAGGAAAGATCATGAGAATTTTATCTCCACTTAACCACTTAAGCCAGAAGTGGATTTGTGGCTCCAGTGGCAGAGTTCCAGCCTTGAGCAAAAAGCTAAGGGACAGCACCCAGGCCCTGAGTTCAAGTCCCAGCACTGGCACTTGTATACACGCGGGTGCACGCGCGCACACACACACGTACTCAAAAAACTTATAAAGCCTAGATGTGCAGGTAAAAGCTGCTAAAACCTCATGAACTGTTTTGACACTTCCACTCAGCTCTGTTAAGTTAGCACTACATTCAAAACTGGAAACCAGTCTTTCAACATCCAACAGAAGCCCAACTATAGTTGAGTGTGATTTTTCTAGAAAGACTTACTGCTTTGATTACCCAAATGGGCAATTTGACTACTGAGGTCAGCCCAGAAGCCAAAAGCCACCTGCCTGGTGAACAGAAGGGTCCTCTCACATTTGCAGTTAAGAGAGGACCAACATTGACCTTCCCCACCTTGCAAGCAGGAAAACAAACACAGCCTGAATCTGGGAGATTAGACAGCCATAACTCTGTTCTGTAGCCATATTGTAGCCACTTCAGTATTCAGTCCCTACGAGGCAATCGTGTAATCACTCATCCATGATTCAATAAAACTCATTTGCCCAGCATAGGTTTAATAGGCATTCCTTCATATGTACACACGAGAGACAGCACACACATACAGGAGCTCGCACACAGTTCCTGCCTTCTGTGACTTTATTAGGTAGCTGGGGAAGCTTCAGTTCATTCCCACCACTCCCAACACACACATATATCTAAATAGTATCCAGAAACACAGCCACAGAAGTCAGAGCAAGCTGGTGGGAAAATGGCTGAAAGAATTTTATTTCATCTCACTCAATTAATAATAACTAAATATGTGTTGTGTTTCTCTTACTTCTCAGACATGGTGCTAGGCACTTTGGATGTGAACTACATTTCGCTTTTCTAACGCCCCTCTATAATAGATAGTATAATCTTGATTTTACTGGTAAAAACAAACTGAGGTAACACATAGGAAATTTACTTGCTCAAGAGTATCCCATGAGATAATGTTAATAATTCTAGAACCCAGGTGATCCAGTGTTCTTTTATTTTTATTTGTTCATTTTTTATTTTATTTTTAATTTTTTATCAGTAGTGGGGCTTGAATTCAGGACCTGGGCCCTGTTCCTGAGCTTTTTCACTCAAGGCTAGAGCTCTGCCACTTTAAACCACAGTTCCACTTCTTAATTTTAGGTAGTTAATTAGAAATAAGAGTCTCACCAACTTTCCTTCTCAGACTGGCTTTGAACCACAATTCTCAGATCTCAGCTTCCCCGAGTAGCTAAGATTTCAGGCATGAGCCACTCTCACCCAGTTTCAGTGTTCTTTTAATTCCATCATCCTACAAAGGAAACTACAACATCCTTGAGCAAAGCAAAGTTACAAAATAGAGCAGACAAAGAAAATGTGTGGGGAGGTAATAAAATTCTGTGGGAGGCAGGTATGACAAAGCCAGATAGCTGGGGTCTCCTTCTGGTCCCTTTCCCCTATGTGACTAGCATACCCAGTTCTCCCTGCTGGGAGATCGAATGTGAACAGAAGAAATGTGTGTCACTTCTGAGCCAGAGTG
This sequence comes from Perognathus longimembris pacificus, assembly GCF_023159225.1. Lineage (NCBI taxonomy): Eukaryota > Metazoa > Chordata > Mammalia > Rodentia > Heteromyidae > Perognathus > Perognathus longimembris. The sequence goes on along the minus strand of NC_063167.1, from coordinate 43,978,616 downwards.
GGCCTGTGTTACCTACTTGGCCCTTTCCCCAACAACTGGCTGTCATCAGAGGATACTTAAAACACTGAGCTGCTATACCTCTGCTTGGAGAACAGCAGCTTGCCAAACAGAAACCCACTAGAACTGGATATGAGCATGATATGAACTTCCACTTTGTAGACCCATTATGAAAGGGTTGTTTGGAAGGGTTGTTACAGCATTTAGTGTTACCTTCACTAAATATGGCAGATGAACCCAACAGACTAAGCTCTAGGTTATTGTGGAATGTAATTTATCCACCTCAAGGAGAGTCAAGAAAGCAATTGAGGTGCATAAAGGTTAACCACACTGTCTGGGAATGGGAAAGGCCTGTGGTCCGAGGTGAAGCCTTCACTAGGTGGTAAGCTCCTGCAGGGGTGGCACCATTTCTTTGCCTTCTGCACTGTCTATAGCACAGCACCTGGCTTGCAGTAGACATTTGATTTGTGTTTGAGCAGGAAATTTTCCAGATATAACTTGTCACCAAATACTGTGAATGGCTACAAGGCAGAAACTTTGGACAAATATCTTGTTATCAGTGACCCAGGGATTATTCCTAAAATGTTTAGGGGAGAACTTCAACTAAGCTGTTAGAATTACCTAGCCAGAGACCAGAGGAACACTAACTGCCAATTTTTTTTAACTTAAAATAGCATTATACCTGTGAGAACACAAAAGCTGAAATCTCCTAATAAAGCACTCTTGGGAAGTCCCCACTAGAGAAGGTTTCCTATGTGATGAATTCAAATGTTTGATGCTTCTCCTAATCAGTGACCATTCTTTATATTTCCAAGGGATTTTTCTGGTTAAGGAGTTTTATGAGGAGAGTTTGAAATACCCCCAGGGAAATTCTATGCTAAGTGTTTCAACAGGGTACAGTAGCCAAAATATGACATGTGTAGAAAAATATCCAGATGCTGGTTGAAAAGTTACAAACTGCAATTTTCTGTTTCATTTGGGGAAACGTTTTTCCCTGAGTTCCAGAACTTACAGTGAGCTTGCCCCTGGCAGTCTGATCTGAACCCTTGAAAACAAAGAATCTCTCTCTGTTTTAGGGATAGAGATTTGGATCCCTCCATCTGTGTGTCACTCAGCAACTTGCCTCGGTCATGACATGAATCAAGTTCTTTCAGCTAAGAAGGAAACTTACTGATAAACACTAATAGTGTGACAATTGCTCTGCAGATATTATTCCTGTGCTCTGATTCCTGAAGATAGTTTTCTTCACAACCATTCTGAAAGGCAGGGCTGTTATGATAGATTCACAGAAATTCACAGAATTGAGGCTGGTAGTCATCCATTTGGAAAATGGTGGAATCTGGCTTCAAGTTCAAGTCTAGATGACCAGGAGACCCAACTGCCCTAGTGGTACTGTTCAGACCATAACCTTCTAGACTCCAGGTATCTGTCTGTCTGGGGGGAAAGGGAAGGCATTTTTGTCTTAAATTACACACAGCAATTTGCATCAGGATTTTCCTTTGCAGAGGGATAGGATTAAAATATTTATAATTCAACAGGTCAGGAGATACCATATATATTTGATCTCTCAGGAAACCACTTGGCCCACTGCTTCAGAGCCTGGTAATTCAGCTGCCCCACCATCAAAGGTAATAGCACAGATTGCTTTTATTTTGCCTTTTTCTATTTTTCTTATTATCCTTAAAAATCCAGTCCTAACAGTTCCATAACTTGCTTTTACAATGAGATACCTGAAACATAACCCTTTTTTGCAGTTTAGAGCAGAAAACTCATTTGAGTACATTATGGTCCATGTGGGGATTAAAACTCCATGGAAGCTGGTCAGATGCAGGCACTGGGCTTTGGAGTAGAATTTAGCTAGCAGAGCTGGACACAGAAGGCTGCCTTTACATTCCAACCTGCTATACCTCTAAGCCTAGCTAGACCATTTCCCCAAACCCCAGGCCGTTGAGAGTGCCAAGCTCATTCTGGCTGGAGACCAAGTAACTATTTCCTGAGGTCAGATCAACAATCTCTGTTCCAGAACCCTCACCAGGTCTGTGTCACCTGCTTCCCTTTCTAGGTCCCTCCAAATTCCACTCTCTCTAGGCCATGCTTGGTCTTCTTTACCCAGTCCCTCTCTCAAAAGAATCATCCACTCAACTTAAATTTTTTTTTTGCTTGGTAGTGTAATTGTTTTCAAATTGGCACATGCTGTGCACAATTAAAACTTTCTACTTATAAAGATGACAAAAAAGAATCACCCACAACCCTACCCTTACTCCTCAAGTTGTTTACCTATTGTGTTGACATTGTCCTGCTGCACACAGAGCTTTGGTAATTGCTATATCTTAATGTGGTTGGGATGTCAAATTAGTCTCACCCAGACTCTGGTGAATCTGCCTGGGGCTCTGGCTTCAAAGACCCTCAGTTCAGAAGGTGCTTGGAAGCAATCAGTGATCTAGGCCTGGGATCCTCCCTTGTGGGGAGAAGAAAGTGTGGGCACACAGAGGCATACCAGAGTATGCTAAGGTTAATACTTGCAGTATATAATCTGAAAACATGCAGTACATTATCTGAAAACATGCAGTAGATTATCTGAAAGCATGATATCTCCAGATTCCTCTATTCCTGGACAGAAATTCAGGTCCTTTGCTAGATCATTTTTTTTTCTTTTGGTGATTGGCCTTGAACTCAGAGCAGCTGGGCTCTGTCCCTGAACTCTTTTACTCAAGGCTAGGGCTCTACCACCTTGAACCACAGCTCCATTTCCAGTTTCCTGATTGTTGATTGGAGATAAGAGTCTAACAGATTTTCCTGCCTAGACTGGCTTTGAACCACGATCCTCAGATCTCAACCTCCAGAGTAGCTGGGATTGGAGGTGTAAACTACCAGTGCCCCACCAGCTAAATCTTAACAGCTTTTTTCTTTAGCTTCTTCCAATGGAATGCAGGGGAAATGAGGCTCTGACTTCCAGGCCTTAAGAGGTCTTGCAGGCTTTGTTTACTCTCTTGGGATCCAAATGCTATGTAAAGTAGTCCAGGTTAGATTAGAAGAGTGTTCTGGTGGGGAGAGACAGACGTCTAGTCAGCCCTAGATGTTCCTGCCATCACAGTGAGCCACCAACATTGGAATGAAATCATCCTGGCTGTTTAGCCCATGCCAGACCCCATCTGAATGTATCCATGAGTGACTTAGTCCATACTGCAGGCACTAGAACTATTAGCAGAGCCCACACAAGCCACAGAATCAAAGCAGAAGAAATAAAGGAATGTGGTTTTAAGCCACAGATTGTTTTCCTAATACAACAATAGGGCATATGTATATGTATATTATATAAAACACTTTTCTGCTAGTAGCTGACTTTCCTAATTTCCACTTAAGACCATCAAATCAATTCTTATATAATATGTTCCTTGATCCTTTTCCATCCATATGGAAATTACAACTCTCTCCTTTGTATTCCCTTTGACTCCTTACTTTTCCTTTATTGGGGAGGGGGACCTGGGGAGCAGTACTGGGGTTTGAACTGAGTACTCCCTGCATGCTAGGCAAGTGATTTACCACTTCAGTCAGGCTCCCCTAGTTCATTGATGCTTTTATTTGAGTTTTTAAGCCAGCTGGCCTCAAACTATGATCCTCCAATCTCTGCCTCTTGCATGTCTGGAATTACAGGCATGAGCCACCATTCCCTTACTTTTCATTGTATATATTCGTTTTTAAGTCTATCTCCCCAACTGGGTGGGAAACTGCTGGCAATCACTGTGTGGATTGTATTCATGTTCACATCACTAAGTCTATAAGAGAATGCTGAACAGAGTGGCAAAAGCTTGACAATGAATAAGTAAACAGACCACTGCACTGAGTCTTCTCTTTGCCAATAATACTACCTCCTTTCTCTACCCAGTGTGTTGACATATCTCTCTACTTCCTGGTGTCTCTTATTAGCAAGGATGATATGTTACCCCAAATAATAACTTTCTCTACCCATCTCTACTTTCTTAATCTCTTTGATTTTTCTCTCATTGCAATATGATCTAACCGTTTACACACATCTATTTTTAGTCCTAGTAGAATACAAGTTCATGATGTCGGGGACTGTTTTAAATTCATTACATGCCCTAGTACCTAGAGCTACACTTAGATCCACAAATGTTAAATGCTTGGCACTTAGTAGGTACTCAACAAATACTCTCTGGATTAAAAAAGTTCATGAATGTATGCTTATATTTCAGTTAGACTTCCTTGCATTTCAGCTTGAGCCCTTTGAGTAAGTATGATCAGTTGACACTAGTATCAAGCCATCTCTTTCTGAGCACATAAAAAACAATTCTGCCTAGGAGTCTTGCAGTGGGAGTGGCCATGTGACTGGGTGTGGCCACTACTTCTGGCCACTGGACACTGAGGGGAATTGATAAGAAGCACTTCTTGGCTGAGAATCTGCAGAGAGGGTGTGTGCTTTCCACCAGCTCCTGCATTGCCTTGTGCTGAGATGATAGAGCCACCAAATCAAAGGAATCTGGGATTGATGAGCCACTGTATGGAGAACAGCTGTCCTGGAAAGCTGCCCATAACCACAGGGGACATTGCATGAGTCAGAAATAAACTTTTGTTAAGTTAAGCCACTGAGATTTTAGAGTGGGTTGTTATGAAACACAGCCGAACCCAAACTGATCCAAAAAAAAAAAAAAAGTCTATTAGGTTGAAATTCCTGTGTACTTGAAAAACAGAAGAGGTGAATGCAGAGGAAAGGGAAAGCATGAGGTCTTTCCATCACCCAAATCTCAATTTACTATTTCAAACTACAAAAGTATCTACTCTAGGCCAGGCATGGTGCCAGGACCAGGGCCAGACCCGGAGGGAATAGGAATGAATCTGATTCAATCTCTCCTCACAGAATTCACAGCCCAGCAAGAGAGAGGCGTGCTATTAGGATACGATGGGAGCATTGCATGGTAATAGTTACTCTGTGTACTAAGTGCTGAGACACACAGAATGGGACACTTCGTTCCCAGTGATCTTTCCATCTTAAGGTCACTCCGGGCTCAGCCAAGCTGGGGCATTCCTAGGATACACACAGGATTGAGACTTGGTTAGAATGGACAGGCAAAGAAAGGGAACATAGTTTTCCTTCTTTCCTGGCCACATACATGCTGGCTCCTCTTTCCAACGTGAGAGTCCTCTCTCCCCTGGCTCTGAAGGTCCTCCTTAGGCTTGTCATCTAAAATTAGAGCCTTCAAATTGGGGATATGGTCTTGCCTGCTTTCCCATTGATTCACAGCCAGCTCACTTTTGGAAGCAGAAGGAAGAGGAAAAGAATCCAATACACAAATGCACAACAATGTCAAAAACAATTGCAACTCTCATTAATTCCTTGGCTACTAAGAGCCAGACATGCTATCTCCTACTGAGACATGACTAGCTCAAGAATTAGGGTACTTTCTTGGTCTAATCTTTATAATAACTTTGGAGCCAGGCATCAGGCTTAAGCGATAGAGTATCTGCCTAGCAAGCACGAGGCCCTGGATTCAAATCTCAGTATCTACAAACAAAACAAAATGTTCTATACCATAAGAAGAATTAGTACCATTCAGAGAGGTTAGGTATCTGACTTAAAGTCAAAGTCACACTACAGGTAAGGTATCTTATTTTCTCAAGGCTCTTAAAAGTCTGAACAGAAGGGGATCTTCCAATTTCTACCCATGGCCAAGCTCTGACTTTAGAACCTAAACTGTTCTGTCTATTCTGGATCCTTAGAGTTCCTTCCTATATGTTTGCAAAGTACAACAGCCCAACCACATGCTGTTTAATAAGAAGGATAAGGTCATGGCAGCAAATTCAGGGAAGCAAAACAGTGGATATTAAATGACAAACCCCTGCCACTTCTCTTCTTTAGCCAGCCTCATCTTTCTGCATTTGCAGTCATTAGAAGAACAGATATAATTCTGAAGAACAGCCACCAAAGACAGTTTGTAAGCAGGTGTGCTAATGGCAAGATGTCCTCTGAGTTCACTGCCTTTGGGCCTGGAGACCCCTACTATTTCTTTACCTGGATGATGATTAGTTTGTGGCATTACTCAGGTATGAACTCAGGACCTTATTTTTGCTAAGCAGGTGCTGTATGTATCACTTGAGCCAAACTCCAATCCTTTTCTTGCACTGATTTTATAGTTTCTTTAAGACCAACATACCTTGAAGTAACTTCTTGCTCTTTAATCAATGGTCAGCCCATACTTGTGATCTAATTGCTTCTCCAATCAGGAGAAAGCCAGAAAGGGTTGAGGCCAGCCATCTAGACTGAATTTATGGGTATCCCTGAGGAAGGGTAGAGGGCTGCTGCCATTGTAGCTCTGGTTTGCAAGAGTACAGGGAAAGACTAAGGAATCAAAGCATAGCAACAGCCAAAGAAGAGACATTTAGAAAGTATTTCCAATTCAATCTTTTACTGACACATCACTAGCTCAAGAATTGGGGTACTTTCTTGGTTATCAACATGGCTTTATTAGGATAAAGACAATGTAAGTATGCTGTTTAAGAGTTTCTAAGGGCAGATGGTAGGGATGTGTGTAGATCTTGCCTACAATTACAACAAACCAAGATTTGACTCCAAATAATCCTTACTCCTAAAACTCATGCATCTGCCATTTTGCCTCAATCAGTTATAAGCTATAAAAACACTTACTTTTCCCGCCTTTTATCACAGGCTTCCAGAATTTTCACAGATACTTTTTAGGACAATGTTTTAACTAATTGTCTTAGTCTACTTTTGATAACAAAATGCTTGACTCTAGATAATGGTCCATGGTAGGGATGTCAAACCAGGGTGGCATGAGTGACTGCTGAAGGCCCTCTGCATCAGAACTTCGTGGAAGTACATGTGGGAGAGCTCACAAGGGGAGAGAAACCAGAGCCTGGGAAAGGCCAGGCCTACCCTTTTCTAACAACCTGCTCTTCTTGAAGAAACGAACCTATTCCTGTAAGGCCTAGTACAGGCTCAACACCAGCACTAATTGTTTCCCAAGGACAATCACCTCCCAGCCACCTCTCTCTAGGGTCACTTCTTAAGTTCTCACTCTCTCTCAATACCATTACACTGAAGCCCAAACTTCTAGCACAGAAACCTTTGGGGGTTCACTGTTGCTACAGTGACTCTGGGTGAGTCAGAAATAAACATTTGTTAAGATAAACCATTGAGATTTTAAAGTGAGCTGTTATGAAACACAGTTTAACCCAACCTGCTTTCTGACCCATGGAAGTCAGATTTTTCAATTGTGTTGTTCAAATCTTGACCATTCTTGCCAACAATGTCTTCTATTTGGTATACAATAACCAAGAAAAATGGTATTAAAATAACAAATTAATAACTCTCTGTAGATCTAACTGGTTTTGTTTATATATTTTGGCTTTGGCTATAAACAAACCAAAAACAAATATTCATGTTTCTACCAGGAACTGTAGCTCACTATATCTTAAACATAGAGTTTTCATGTAGTCAAGGATGGTAGGAAGAGGGCAAGTACAGACTGAATGATCCCTTGGGTCATTTGGATATATATGGGAAGATAAACTGCATATGGATGTACACTGTATATGTTCCCTTATCAAGCTAGGAGCAGAAGACAGGTCCGTTTTACTTCTCTTTTTCTTCATAATAACTTCAAGACAAAGGATAAAGGGTGAACCAATGCAACAGTGATACAAGACAATATGTTGGAAATTAACTGTACAACTCAGGGTGGGGTAGGGGGTGAAGGGGGGGAAATGAAGGAGAAAAACCAAGGAGGGGATAACAAGTTTAACAAGAAATGTACTCACTTCCTTATGTATGTAACTGTAACTCCTCTGTACACCACCTTGACAATAAAATTAAATTTTAAAATTTTAAATCATTTCTATTAGTAAGACTTGGTCTACTCTCTCCTTTTCTTTATGCTTTTGCTGAAAAATTAGACTCAGCTTGGAGCTATTTGCATGAGAAGACATAGACTTTGCAAAGGGCCAGAGAGATTTAGGCAGAGCATTGAACCCTATAAACCTCAACTTCCTTATCCTTAAACCCATGTGATTCTATCAGCTTTCAAGATTTGGAGAATCCTTCATGAATCATTAGCAAGTGTTGAGCTTCTGGAATGTCCTCTCATTGCAAGTTACTTCACAAGTGCATTTCCAAGAATTGGCCTGGTTCATATAGCTGTCATTTTTAAGAGTTGTAGAGTATTCCATTGTACTAATGTGTCATAATTTGCTCTACAATTTCCCCAACATTGGGAATTTGGATTACTTCCAGTTTTCCTCTTTTATGAACTGAACTGCCAAGAATATCTTTGAACAGATACATTTTTCCCCTCTAAGTTATTTCCTTGGAGTAAATTCCCACAAGTAAAATTACTAGTAAAAAAAACTGGGAACAGGGGCTGGGGATATGGCCTAGTGGCAAGAGAGCTTGCCTCATATACATGAGGCCCTGGGTTCGATTCCCCAGCACCACATATACAGAAAACGGCCAGAAGTGGCGCTGTGGCTCAAGTGGCAGAGTGCTAGCCTTGAGCAAAAAGGAAGCCAGGGACAGTGCTCAGGCCCTGAGTCCAAGGCCCAGGACTGGCCAAAAAAAAAAAACTGGGAACAGGGGCTGGGAATATGGCTTAGTGGCAAGAGTGCTTGCCTCATATGCATGAAGCCCTGGGTTCGATTCCTCAGCACCACAAATATAGAAAAGGCCAGAAGTGGCGCTGTGGCTCAAGTGGTAGAGTGCTAGCCTTGAGCAAAAAGAAGCCAGGGACAGTGCTCAGGCCCTGAGTTCAAGCTCCAGGACTGGCAAAAATAAATAAATAAATAAAAGAGCAGAATTTAAAAACAAAACAAAACTGGGAACAGTTTTGTGCCCCTGGTTATTTATTACCATATGAAATCTCATTTTCTAAGAAAGCTGGGAGACCTGCATATGTAGTAGATATTATGAACTGTTTCTGCCACAAGCCCAACTGGAAAAACCATCCCAGACTCTTGTCTTGCAGTTAACACTAATTGCAAGAAATCAGCACTAACTAGAGAAGATAGATGTAGACCTTGACTACCTATGGATACAGGGCTAGGAGAGGGAAGACTGATAGAGCTCTGTATTGAGGAATTACACAGTCTGATATAAACAAATGATCTGGGAGAAAACTCTTCAGTAAGTTAATGTATAGTGTCATGCACTGCATTTCCATGGTACCTGAACCTGATCCTCCATCAGACCCCCTTCATAGCAGAAGGAAAGCAAGGAGGATTATGTTTGGCTCTGCCTAAAGACTACTCTTCAGTTAAGATTACCAAAAAGGAGAGATTTTGTGTAAGAAACTGGGGAAGAATAACTGGGTCTGAGCAGAACCCCAAACTAGAAGTAGGTAATAAAACTGCAATATGGAACACAACCAAGAACTTTCCTAAGATAAGCAAAAGAGAGGGGGAGCAGGAAGCATGGGAGTATTAGTAGTAGGGTGAAGGAAAGAACAAGGGATAAGGGAAAACCAAGATAATTTCCTACATTTGTTTTTTATTTGTTTTAATTTTATTTTTTTTGTTGGTCATAGGGCTTGAACTTAGGGCCTGGGCACAGTCCCTGAGTGCTTTTGCTTAAGACTAGCGCCCTACCACTTTGAGCTACAGCACCACTTCTAGTTTTCTGGTGGCTAATTGGAAATAAGAGTCTCATGGACTTTCCTGCCAAAGCTGGCTTTGAACCAAGATCCTCTGATCTCAGACTCCTGAGTAGCTAGGATTATATGCAGAAATCACCAGTGCCCAGCTTTCCTATACATTTTTAATTGTGCTTTCAAATTTTGATCATTTTTGCCAATAATATTTTCTACTAGTTATGCTAATAGCTAAGAAAGCTGCATTAAAATAATAAGGGGTTAGCAATGATTCTTTGTAAATCTAATTGTTTTTCTTTATATAGTGTGAAGCTGTGCTATTAGTTAAATATAGGTTTTCAAATGTTATCTTCTTGACAAAATGAATGGCTTAGTGTTAGGTAGTGAGTCTCTTTATCTTTATAGTGATTTATCCCCAAGATCTATTTTGCTTTGTACTGGTTTAATGATACCTGCTCTTACACTTACTAGTTTCCAGGCATATTTTTTCCTAGCCTCTGAATTTCAAACATTCTGTGTTCTTGGATGGTAACTGAGTGTCTTGGGAAAAACAGCCCATAGCTGGATTTTGTATTTATGACGTCCAAGAATCTTTGTGTTTCAACAGGAGAATACAATCCATTTGCATTAATATTGTTCACTGAGGAATTTAGATTTCTATTCTTCTGTTTCAACTTATCCTTTTGGTTTATACTATGTTGATTGCATTTCTACTCACTCTTCTGTTCAATTATTATTCTACTCCTATATAAACCCCTTGGTTCCTAGACCTACACACCCATCCTACTGGGGACACAACACCATCTCCAGAGCTTTCTGCAGATTTGGCCTTTTGTCTCGTCATTTCCTATATTCATTGCACCTACCTTGCTTCTCTCAGTGAATTACTGAAATATGGCCTCTAATTTTGAGACTTGATCCTTCCTGTTGTGATGGAAGATGACATTGAGATGCCCCCATCTCCTAGCTCTCATCTACAAATGATAGCCAGCACCAAGCTTCTCAGTGATGAGCTTCCTTTGGTCAGAGTGTTTCTTATTGCTTTGCCAAATCGAATATCATCTGAACTCACCTGTGGAACATATCTTCTGGTGATTCACCAACCTGAATAGTTTATGCATTCTAATATGCAGTTCTCTGAGCCACTTGATCTCTTTATCAGCTAAAGTTTCTATGGTGTTTTACCTTCCCTTACCATGTGTAGTAACTGCCAACCTTGGAAGTCATCTGGGAAGTGTGTTAGATTTGTCTGCCAGGGACAGTGCTGCTGTACCTAACATTTCCTCTCATCCAAGTCTGAGATCCGCACCTCCTCTCCCCTTGATGGAATGCTTTCAGAATCAAGCTCCACATACTGTCTCTCCCAGCTTCTGTTAGACATGTTGGCTAGAGCCTTCAGCAACTCTGGGAAGTAAGTTCATTTCTTTCCTTAACACACATTCAACACTTTCATGGCTTTGCTGTGTTTTTACTTAACCTTATTTTTTTGTGGGGAGGTCTGATAGTTAGGGCAAGTTGTGTTATTTTTCAATGCAGAGGCAGTTTGCATTGCCTAAAATCAAAGAGGCACTATTCACCTCTAACAGGACATGGTAAGCTACATCTCTAAGCCTAGAGGACTTGGGAATGTGGAGACTCAAGACCACATCAATCGCAAGTCCTCCCACCACAACCATATTCTGTGCCTTCCTAATCAGGCCCAACACAGATGTGATAGTTCTGCCTGGGTTTAGAAGCTCTGTTACCCTTAGGGTTAATTCTGGGCTTGATCCTCAGCTCTTTCTACTCAGGATCTCATAGATGACAGTCTCTTCCTATGCTGCTGAACATTTACCCTCAGCCTTTCATCTTCTTTCTCTAAAGCTCTCAGCTATATTCATCAATTCTGTTCTCTTTCTAGCTTTGCTTTTCCCCCTATAGTTGACCTACCATAGCACACAGTACCTTGGGTGCCTTTCTAGTCCACTGTGGCAAAACTTGAACAACTGCATTGCTACCTTGTGCAGCCAGGAGCCATCTGTAGTCCATTGGCTCCAGTAATGGTGTTCTTATTGCCAGCTCCAAATCCAGCACATAAATTTCCTTATTAACATCTGCATTCTTAAAGCACTCCAAAAGCCAACTGTTGCAGGTCAAATTTGTGAGCAGAAGGCTCTGGGATGGACATTAGAGTAGAGGAGACTTTCTAGGGAACACTCTCAGAGTAAACACTTTGATGGACACAAAAGAAAAGAACTGGCTGGAAGGAGATGTTGGCATGCCAAAAGCCAAGGTCTCATCAAATCCAAAGTGGCACTCTAGAGCCAGGATGGTCCAGCAGAGCGATCTTGAATGAGGTGAGGAGACTGGCTTCATTCCTAAGCATTCACTACTCAACAGCTGCAGACTGCCCTCAGGGAGAGGGTGTGTTCAACCCCTCAAAAACATTTAAAGTTCAAGAGGAGAGAAATTGAGCCAAAGCCTGAGGGCTTGGTGTGGACAAGAAATTTCTTTAAATAAAAGAGACTTTAGCACTTGATGTGTGTGTACTAGTCTTGTATATAAGGCCTGGGTACTGTCCCTGAGCTTTATTTGCTCAAGGCTAGTCCTCTACTACTTGAGCCACAGCTCTAGTTCTAGCTTTACAGTGATTATTGGGAAATAAAAGCTTCCTGCTAGGACTGGCTTCGAACAGGGATCCTCAAATCTCAACCTCCTGACTAACTGGGATTACAGGGGTGAGCCACCAATGCCCAGTGACTTTAATACTTTTTTTTTGCCTTAAGATTACTTTATTAATGGCATTGTAAATATAACAAATATAGCCTACATAAGAGTATCAAACATTGTTCCAGTAAGAAGTTCAAGAGTACAGTTAGGGCTACCTTAAGAAATGTAAGGACTTTGGCTTCCACTATTACACCAGATTGAAAAAAAAAAAATCAAGGAACAGTTTTCAATTCCTGCTATGATTGAACAAAACCATTTAGAAAAATAACATTATATTAAAAAAATACTCACGTATTTTGAAGGACCTGTTCTCTTTCTACCATACATACTCATATAATTATTAATCTAAGAAGTGGTTCTTCATCTGTATTAGGAATGACTTTAGTACTTTTTAGGTGAAAGAGAAGGAAGTTTTTCAACTGTCTAGATGGTCTGCTGATGGATTTGATGCAGGGAGGTGACAAGAGAAAGGAGCACTGTAGCTCCTGAGCTACAGTGTCCTGTAGCTGCTGAGGACTGCCAACATGATGAGAAATGCAGCCCTACAAGATGGTACAGTGAGGAGAGGTTCCATGGATGAGTGCATAAGTGTGTGTTTCAATGTCTTCATTTCATATTCTTGAGAATAGTGAGATGTGCCTGAACCTCACACAGATGGAGAGATCTTTAGGGGAACCAGGCCCAGGGGAAGAATCTATGCTCTGAGAATATTTGCAATTAAAAGAAAAATCTGGGGCTGGGGATATAGCCTAGTGGCAAGAGTGCCTGCCTCGGATACACGAGGCCCTAGGTTCGATTCCCCAGCACCACATATACAGAAAACGGCCAGAAGCGGCGCTGTGGCTCAAGTGGCAGAGTGCTAGCCTTGAGCGGGAAGAAGCCAGGGACAGTGCTCAGGCCCTGAGTCCAAGGCCCAGGACTGGCCAAAAAAAAAAAAAAGAAAAAAAGAAAAATCTGTTGAATGTATTGAATCCCTGCTTCCCAAACCTACATAACCATGGAATGTTGATCTTTTCTGGATCATCCAATGGCATGCATGCCTCAGAACACGATGAGCAAAGTAATCACTTCAACATGTTCATCCATCACTTAATAACCAATTTATAATCAGGATATTGATCACTGACTCATGATAAAAATCAGGAAACTGAAAAACTAAAATGATTTAAAAAAAAACAAAACACCTTCTTATTCAACAACAGCTCTATGTGGTCATCTCCTATGTGGTCAGGTCTGCTCTAGACTCTAAGGATACGGAGATGACAGTGGCAAAGGTTCTGTCCTCAAGGGAATTGGCAGCCTATGAGGTGACTCAGAAGACTGGTAAGTAACTATTATACTAAGTAGCAGGTTCCTTGAGAGAGAGGCAGATGCAGGGTGCCCAAGCAGGAGCCTGCACTTGTCCAGACATGGCCTGGACCCCTCCCTTCCTAAGACTGGCACTAAGAAAAGAAAAGAAGAAGCCAAGCTTGGGCAATCCAACTGGGAGAGACAGAAGATTGCAAGTAGAGGCCAAGATTTGGACCGAAGATTCACAGGGAAAGATCTGCCAATACCTGTTGGTGTAATCTTAGCCCTGGCTGGTCTCTTCCTCTCTCAGAGCTTCTGTCTCATTTGCAAAATGAAGATAGTAATCATCCACACCTCCTAGGGACTCCGTGAAAATCAAACAGGAAAAAAGGATTGTAAAAAACTTATCCAAACATTAAAGCACTCCACCAAGAGGGATCTTATGACTTACTTATTCCTTTGCAAAGTACATTTCAAAGAAAGCTAAACAAACTTCCCCCAAACTTTCCACTCTCAAGGCTATTTTTATTTTGTGATTTTCCAAGCCTCAAAATGAAATTTAAAAAAAAAAAAAAAGGAAAGAAAACCTTCAGCGGCTTCTTTTTATATGGTAGTTTATAAGAGTCCGGATGAAATAGAAATCATGATAGCACAAGGCCCCAAGTTTACATTCTCAGAGGGAGGCCGAGAGCTGGGAGCTCTGACGACTGTAGGGAGGACAGCTGAAATCACCAATGCCAGCCTGGCTCTCACCAGCCTGTGTAGTTTTAAGTGGTCTAATCAGCCCCGCTTTTCACAAACACAAATAAATAAAAATTGACATGACATCGGGCAACAATGTGGTATGCCCTGTGCAATTAGAACCAGCTGAGTTTATGTAGTCCACAGTTTACAGAGAAGGCAGCCATGCACTGCACTCTGGGGACAGATGTCTCTGTGGCTTCTTAACACACGTTCCAGAGCCGCAGTTCCCAATGGCCTGGGGAGGTGCAGAGTTACTTCTCCAGGGATCCAAGCATTACCATAGGCTGGCTAACCATTGGCTTCCATATAGTGGAAGCATAATTTTCCAGCATGCATATATCAATGGAAGGCCTTGTTTAGGTATTTTCTCAATTAACATACTAAAAGCATAATGAATATGACATTGGGTAAAGTTTTTTACCTTAATAAAGGGCTCTCAGGCTCACAAAGGGTGGGTTGAAGATGACCAAATTGTCATAATTTATTGGAGTCCAGTTGAATGATGCTATGGCTGCACAGATAAACAATAACAAAAAAAGGAACAACAGGGGTTGGAAAACTGATACAAGCCAAAGAATCTTCTAGAAGTTCCAAAGCCCAGACTTGTTCTTGAAATGAAAAGATCTTTCTTTACTATTCTTTCTCTGACTGGATACCAAAGCGTAGGTTTTCCAGATTGGTTTCCCTCCATCAAGGCTTCACAAGCTGAAAAGGGAATGGATGGTTCTAAAATGCAAAGCTAGCAGTGACCCTCCTGGCTCCAGTCATCGCCATCTCCCTGGAAACAAAGCCCAAGTGCTTACAAATGGCTCCTAGGGTTCCTGGCAAGCCCTACCCTGCTCCTGTTTCTTTTTAACCTTACTTCCTACCCGTTTCTTTCCCACTCTAGACTCTAGCCCGGGGTTTACTTCTCTGCCTTCTTTGGCTGTACCTGCTCCCCTTACCCTGGCCTGGCTTTCATACATTCTTTCATCCTCATCCTCTTTCCCTTTCTATCTGTGCTTGAATAACTTCTGCTCTCCCTGTTTCCAGTCTTGTTTTAGATGCTCATTACTTGGAAAAGTTTTCCAGAATGTTCCTCCCCAATATGAGGTGTTAGCTGTCCCTCTTATGTATATAGTTTCCTATAATTGTGCCACAAAGTGTGAATTACACTTGATTCCTTAAACCATCACCAGGACTTAAGCTTCGGAAGAGCTTTGTGCATGAGTGTGTCCCTCCAGAAGGAGTGAAATACACAGTCATGGAGTGGATATGTTCAGTGGATACTGATTTCGTTGAGTGATGTTTTCAAAGAAACCTCTGTGCTCCTCCCATCACCCCACATAGCCAACCACTCATTCCACAGGCCCAGATTGCTCTGGACACAGGTACTAGCTCTCATGAAAGAACAAGGCAAAGGCTCTCAGAAGTTTCTGGTATTAGTCACAATGTGTTGGAAAAGAGATGCTGAAAGGATGGGTAGACAAATGAAGAGAGGAATGGAGCGGGGAGCATGTAGTCATACTGTTGAATTCATATCCTATAAAACTAAGAAAATTGAGGGGAGGAGCAAGAGGGGTAGAATGGGGAAGAATGATGAAAGGACATCAAGCAAGATGCATTATATTAATAAACTATAAGCTTATTTGTTGAGTGGGAACTCTTTTTTTTCCATATGAGTAATGCACTTCATTTTCTTTGTACATATTTGAAATTAGTTAATGAACTCTTTTGCAGTGTTGGCGTCTCAACCCAGGGCCTTACAAATATTAGACAAGCTCTCCAAGGATAAGGCAAATTAGTAAGAAAAAATAATTATTCATTTCTTATCATATGAACATCATAATAATATGATATCTATAAGCTTTTGATTCCTTTACCATAACAGGTAACTCTTCAGCACTTACAATTCCTGGCCAATTTTCTATTTGCTGTCTTCAAATAGTGTTATATACTCTACCTGGCCAATTTTTCATGTATGAATTTACTTGGACATAATATCCTTGAGACTTTAGTCTTAAAATGAGAATACAAAACAACAACAAATTTGTCATCACTCAGAATGGGAACTCTTTTTTGTACAACTTCTTGAAGCATAATTTTTATAAAGAGGTGCTTAATTTGAGGGCAAAAATGAAAACAGTGAAACAGAGGAAGAGATGGCTAAAGTTCCTACAACCTCCTACACCATCCTCTCTCTCATTGGAGTAATTTACAGACCAGAAAATCACAGAAGCTCTCTCTCAAGGCCTATCTTGAATACATAGGATGCTCAGGGAAAAAGGTTCTGGAGAGAGTGGTAAGTTGTACAAATTTGTCCAATAAGTAAGAGGCCGAGCTCAGCTATTTGGTACTCAGCCTCCTCCTTTCAGGATGCCATGGTGTTTGGGCCTGTTCATGTTTTCCTAGAGAGACTAAGCCCGTTCCTAAATGTCACATACTGTGCTTCAGCCAGGGATGGCCTCAATAAATGTGCATTATTTCTTGGTTTTCAAAGCAAATATTTACTCAAACCCTACACTGCATGGTATATAAGTTCCTGGTGGCCCTGGGCAGTTTTCTAACTCACTTATCAATTACTGTTATTTTTTTATAGTACATATGTTTTCTGCACTAGACCTGGAATAAACAAAGTTTGGAGTAGAGGCTAGTTTAGTTGAAAAGTGGTATGTACTCAAGGAAAAAAAAAGAAATATATATATAGTCACTCCTGACTACCTCTAAATTCCAGTTTCTGACAAGAAACTGGAAAATGAGACATAAGTGGTTTGCAGGACATGATCCAGTGCAATTCAGGATAGCTGTGTTGTGGCTGTGACCTCATCTCTAACCAGTTGACAGCCACTTAACCTCTCTGAAATTCAGCTTCTTCATCTGTATAATGTGATTAATAATATCTTCCTACTTGACTCTCTATTATCAACAGACCAAATTAAAAGCCAAGTACAGTATCTATCTACTCTTGACTAAAGGCCTTACCAGCCAGGGGCCTGGCTCTTCTAGAAACTGACCAGTTGGCTGTGGTAACAATGAAATTCTGTTTTCATGGAGTCTGTTTTCCAGTGGAGGCCAGAGAGATGAGAAAAATAAAAGTAATAGGTGCTGGGCACCTGTGGCTCACAGGCCACTAACTCCTGCCAGCCTGGTCAAGAAAGCCAGTGAGATTCTTATCTCCAATTAATCACAGAAAAGGCAGAAGTTGTGCTATGGCTCAAAGTGGTAGAGTGCTAGCTTTGAGCAAAAGAGTTCAAGGACTGTGCCCAGGCCCTGAGTTCAAGCCCCATGACCAGCACCAGGCTGAGTAAATTTGAGATGTCAGTCTTGACCCTGTGTTTCCTCAAGAATGAAACACTGACTTGCTTTACATCTGCCTGCCTCTGCTGCCTATTCACAACAGACCAAATTAAAAGCCAAGTACACTATCTATCTACTCTTTACTAAAGACCTACCAGCCAGGGGCCCTGGCTCTTCTAGAACCCTCATTCATGAAATGTCACCTGCAAATAGGGAATCTCTGCACCAGCCCTATGTTGTTAACAGTCCTGGAGTTGTTTATAAAAATATCCCTGGCATTCTCTCCCAACATGGTTCCGAGTCACACTTCACTTGCAGGCTGGCTTTGCCAACTTGATAAGGAGTCCTTTCTTTGCCCTTTAGGGAGGTTGTAACTCACATCTCCAGATTTCCTTCCCTTTCCAGGACTCATAGTATCCATAAAAAGGAACCATTACATTCTCTCTAGAAAACATTTTAATCTGTTTGGATCAAATTAGTTTGATTAGGAACTATTTAGGTCAACCAGAACACTGATTAATTCAGGCAGTGATTTGCCCATTACTCTTCATACTAGTTAGTTTAGCAAGGGACTAGAGAGCTTAGGGAGGGACAACTAATAAAATCAAGGACTGATTATCTCATATTTGATTTGGAAATTGTAGTAGGTTAATGTACTTGGTGGCCGATTAGCTCAACTTCCTGTAGCCCTGGGCTTTGGAAGAAAGACCCTGATCTTTATCTCACTGAGAGTTAAGTCAGCCTCGCTCTGCCAGGTTCACTAACCACAGACTTCAGGCCTAACCCAGGTAGCAAATGCACAGGTGCAGAGAATAGGATGGAGCCCCAAGGCATATCAGCCTTTGCGGGAAGAACAGCTCTAAGTCTAGGTCTACCTTTCACCTCATCTCTAGTCCTTAGGTCTATATTATGTCTGAATGTCAAGCAGGCTTTGGGTAGAGAGCATAGCAGTCAGGAGCAAACATGATCTTGTTCAAATGTGTATTTGTTTGATGATGTTTACTAAGCATCCATTTCTCCTAGGCATCATGCTAGGCCCTGAGCCACAGTGAACACAGCACTGTACACAGCTTGGTAATAGTACCAAGCACCATGATTTAGCCCCTACACATGTGCAAAGGTGATATATAACACCTCCAAGAGATACCTACACAATCCTCCATCATCTTTCTTTTACTGTTTACCAGTGGACACAAAGGCCTGGGAAGGGAGGAGGGAGCTGTAGTGAATGGATCCTGCGTCCCCAACCACCATATGACACAGAGGCTCTGACCTCTGCTGTCTGGACTTGATGTAAAAAGACAAGCTGTCATAATAACAAGCCACTGAAACGTGGGGATTCTTTTTTGCAGAATTTAACCATCCTAAGTCACTGCCATTTCCCTTTTTCTCACTTTACTTGCAATAGATCTCATCTCTTTCCAACCCAAGAAAGGTAGGCCCTCCAGAGGCTCCTTCAACTTCATTCTGCTGTCCTTGACTTGTCTGTGAACTCCATCTTGCTTTCTCTATTCCCACCTCCACTTGGATCCTTCATCCCCACAATTTGTTTAATATCTGCATTCTATTAACTATCCACTTCCTAAAAATATACATTCAACTCCCTACTCACCTCAGATAAAAGGAGTCAAATCCAGAAGTTAAAGAGTTGTGGCAAGTCATCTTCCTGTCATCCCAGGATTCTGGAGCAATGAGCAAAATCCTCCAAGCAAATTTGGGGTTCAGGAAAAAGTTTTGTTTCCCCTAGAGCTTATTGATCTTGCCCTTTGATATTTTTTTTGCCAGTCCTGGGACTTGAACTCAAGGCCTAGGCACTGTCCCCAAGCTTCTTTTTGCTCAAGGCTAGCACTCTACCACTTGAGCCACAGCGCCACTTCCAGTTTTCTGGTGGTTAATTGGAGATAAGAGGTTCATGGAAACTTTTCTGCCTGGTCTGGCTTCAAACTATGATCCTCAGATCTCAGCCTCCTGAGTAGCTAGGATTATAGTCAGGAGCCACCTGCACTAGGCTTCTCACAACTTTTATAAGGGCACTAATCCCATTCATAACCTAATCAGTCCTCAAAGGCCTAATTTCTCTAAGACTATGATCACTTTAAGGTTTAGGATTTCAAAACATAAATGTGAAAAGACATAAACATTAAGACCATCACTTTGCAATCTAATTTCTGGCAAATAGGCCAGAGTTCTTATTTCTACCTTATCACTCATTGGCTCTTTAAGCCACAGTGATCTGGCTTTCTCTCCAAGTGGTGCCAATCTACTTTTACCCTAATGATTCCCGTCATGTCCAAGGGACTTTTGTAAGGTTTTATCTAGCTTAATCTATCAGTAAGGACTGACAAGGTTTCTATCCTCATTCTTCTCTCCTATGGCTTTTTTTTCTCATTCAAGGTGTGCTTCCATATTCGGCTGTTGGTCAACATTTTTCTCTCTGATTTTTCTAAATAGGATTGTTGAGTAGAAGGCCTAATATTAATGACTACTTTTTAAAAGTTCATGTGGCAGGCAGATCACCTGGCTTGTTCCACCTGCCCCCTCGCAAGAGGCCTAGGAAGTCATATACTGCTGATTTCACTCTACAGCTAGGAAGGCAAGGTCAAAGTCAGGGCTGAGGAACTTGTGTCAGGCCACACAACTGGGAATGAGTGGAACGAGAAAAGGCCATGATTTCCCATAGAGTACTTTTTCCTGTGTTTGAAAACAGGTATCCTATTCCTCTGGACAGATGCAGCCCTGTTACAGAATGCTTGGCTCCATAAAACCGAGGAAGGAGCGTGTATCCCATTAGCCACGCCCCTTTCTACAGGCCACCACAGTGAGGGTGTACAATGTATGCACAGAGCCAGAATTCCAACTGTAGCCTCTCTGACTCCAGACACACTCTCTCAGCAAACCCCAATGCCCCAACCTCATGACATGATGGAAGTATTAAAACTAAACAGATCATAGACGTATAACTCTTGGCTCAGGGTTTGGCACATAACAACTACATAATATAAGGTAGTCAGTATTATTGTCATTATTATTCATAGCACCCTTCTGATCCACTTCCAAATCTGCAACAAACTCATTCATCAAATACTTAATTATCCCACATGTGCCAAACAGAATGCTAGGTGCTCAGGTTACAAAAAGAAGAAATCATGGCTCTCGCCTCACTGCATTGAAAATCTAGTGAGAGAGAAAGCCACACAATGAACTAGAAATGTAACAAATACAGTAACCGCTATGTGGGCACAAAGAAAGGAGCATTGTGTTGGGATGGGGTAAGGATGGGAATTAAGGCTGGTTTGGTAAAAGCTTCAGGGGAAGGGACATTTTGAAAAGTGCCTGAATGATTAATGTCAGTTGGTACTGATCACTAGCAGGTAGAATCTAAAGAGGAAAACTGTATGGTAACAAGCAAGAAGGTAAGTTGGGCACTGGTGGCTCATGCTTTTAATCCTAACTACCCAGGAGGCTGAGATCTGGGATCAGGGTTTGAAGCCAACCCAAGCAGGAAAGTATATGAGACTCTTCTCTCCAATTAACCACCAAAAAGCCAGAAGTGGAGTTGTGGCTCAAGTGGTAGAGTGCTAGGCTTGAGTGGAAAAGGTGAGGGATAGTACTCAAGCCCTTAATTCAAGCCCTAGAACATGCACACAAAAAAAGCAATGAGGTAAGAAGGCACATGGTGTATGTGGCCCAGAGTTTGCACTTGGCAATGGACATCAGTGAAAGCATGTAAATGGAGCTGAGCCTTAGTCAGGTCTGTTTTAGAAAGAGGTCCTGGCATCTACAGAAGTATTTTGTACATAATGGGTACTTAGTAAATGTTTTTAATGGATGAACTGACAGATGGAGGAATGAAAGAATGGATGAATGAATTAGAGGACACTTTGCCTCCTGGCGTCAGCACTGAGACATTCGCATGTGAATTTCAAACGCCTCTGGAGTTGTATAAACATATTTGCTCACATATTTATTTTAATCCATAGTGGGATGAACTTGGACTGAGTTTGAGAATGTTAGCACTTTGTAAAAGTCTCTTGGTAAGAAACGATTCCTGTCCACTCCTACCAACACAGAAGCTGAGGCACAGAGAGGGGAGGGGCTGGGTCTCATGAACCAGCCATAGTTTTGGCTTCTGTGTGTCCATCGTGGAATCTCACAGCCTTTCTGTTTCTGAGTGGAGCAGGTGCTCATTCAACAAACCTATCTTCTCTGGAGCACCCACTTTGTGTCTCCATAACTCATTGCATGTTGGACCCATGCCACAATGCCCCCTCCCCTTCTAGATACTTCCCCAAACATTCCATCCTTCAAGGCTCTTTCCTCTAGGAAGTCTCCCCTGCCAACCCTAGCAGGAAGTGATGTCCTTTTCCACTAGCAGTGGCTGAGTACTCACATGCCAAGAATGGTGCTCAGCAATTTACAATCTTTATTCCTTACACTTAACCCTTAGAGCAGCTCTATGAAATATGGAACATTGTGTTTTCCCTAGGGTGAAGTGCCATCAGCATGACCAGAGCTAGTCATATGGTAGACAGTGGACTAAATACTTTTCAAGGATTACATTGGTTCTCTCTTCAGCACATGCTAATGCTTTTACTTCAGTTTCCATATGGCTGAGAGAAAAACTGAGGTTCAGAGCAGTAAATCTGGCCAAGTCTCCATAGAGATCAGGCACTGGTAACAAACCCAGCCTTCAGTTTCTAGAACTTCACTGACTTCCAGTAAGAGAGAGGACTGGCCTGGGGTCACCCTATGATACAGAAGAGCCAGGGTGTCAGCTCCCATTAAAAAAAACACAACTTGATCCCCCACACTAGACAATCTTCTCTCACTGGGCTGTCCAACCAAACAACATCTCACTTGCATCTTTATGTTTTCCCCAGCTGGTACCCGGGTTTGAACCCTGGTCCTTGAGTTTGCTAGGCAGGCATTCTACTGCTTGAGCCCTTCACCCCGCTCTTTTAATTTTACTTTAGTTATTTTTCAGGAAGGATCATTTTGCCCAGAGCCAGCCTCAGATCATGGGCACCCATAGTGTAAACAACATACCCAGCTTATTTGTTGAGATGGGAATCTCACTTGATTCTTACCTGAGCTGGCCTCAAGCCTCTATCCCCTGGTCTACACCTCCTGAGTAGCTGGGATTATAGATGTGAATCATGGCACTTGACCCCTTTTGTTATTAATGACTTAGCCCCATTTTTTCATGTCTGACTTGTCTAATCAGATTGTAATTTCCTTCTCACAGAAAATATGCCTCTGAGATCCCAATATCCTCAGATCACCAATAAAAAGCCACTAACACATACAGGTACTTATGCACTGTTGATTAATTAATTGATAACTATGGAAATAGTTTTGTGTTTTCTTGAGTGTGGAAATATTTGTGTAAAGCAACAACTACAAACCTTAGAGTAATTATTGTAGGTCTCATTTACTTCTCATATCTTACAAAGTAGATCCCAAAATAAAGAGAGTTAAAGTCATTGTCATGTGCTCAAAGTTTTTTAAAAAGCTTGAAATTGTATTTCTCTAAAATGTGGGTAGCCTTTTTGCCTAGAATACCACCAAGAAGTTGCTCTATAAATATGGCTGAATGATTAGTCCATAAACACACAATGTATCATAACATTGAGGAATATTTTTGTTAGGTTTTTGGTCCCTAGACTCCTGTTCGTTTAGCCTAAATACCACTAGTTTTATATTATATAGATTTCTTCATGTGAATTTCCTCCCTCACAAATTTAAGAGCCCACTCCCTGAGTACAGACTGTAAAGTTTTGAAACAAATTTCTATGAGAGAGAGAGAGAGAGAGAGAGAGAGAGAGAGAGAGAGAGAGAGAGAGAGAGAGAGAGAGAGAGAGAGAGAGAGAGAGAGAGATTTTACTGCCAGACTTTAGTTTTTCAGTTCCTTCCTAGGAGTTTAGATGTTTCCTGCAGGTTTCCTTTTCCCAAGGACCAGCTTTAATCCATCATGCTGTTGCCCCCTACTGGTAAAAATGGAAAAGTGACCTGCTTTCTGAGGTTAGGACTAGATCCTTTACCTTGAAAACTTGGAGGCTTTGCAGCTTAAGAACGCTTTGTTTTTCACAGTACATCTGCCCACCAGTGGTGGGTATGCATTACTCACCTGAAAGAAAATATCTCACTTCTCAGAATCCTCCAAGACTAACTCTACTATAATTCTTATTTTTACCATATAATAATCACATCCTTCAATTTCATTGTATCCAAGTTCCTCCAAGGAATTCTGTCTCTTTATCCTTGTTTCCTATGTACCTAAGCACAGGTCTTGAGACATAGGAGCTACTGGGTTAAAGATTTGAATGCAGATATGTATGAACTAAAGGAAAGGAAGGAAGGGGAGGGGCAGGGGAAAGGGAGGGATAGGGGAAGGAGGAGAAAGGAGAGGGAGGGGAAGAAGGGAGAAGGGGGGAAGGAAGGAGGGAATGGGAAGAGGAAAGGGAAGGGGAATAGGAAATGGAGGGGGAAAGAGAAGGAGAGGGAGAAGGAAGGAGAGAGGGAGAAGGAGAAGGAAGGAGAGAAAACCAGGGAGAGGAACCCAGAGTCCTCTTTTGATTAGCAAATGGGTGCCCAGCACATGCTCAGTGCATGGCAGGTATTCAATAAAATTAGGTAAAAGAGAGTCCTGATCCCATCTCTCCTATCTCAGCTTTAGAGGCCTTTTAGACATTGAAAAAACCAAATCAACTACTCAAAATGTGTGGTCCACACACCAACAGGAGCCACCTGGAAACTTGTAGAAATGCAGACTATCAGCTCCTCTTCAGAGCTGTTAAACCACAAGCTGCACTTTTTTTGTTTTCAAATTTTTATTATCAAACTGATGTACAGAGAGGTTACAATTTCATACGTTAGGCATTGGATACATTTCTTGTACTGTTTGTTACCTTGTCCCTCATTCTCCCCTCCCACCTCCCCCTTTTCCTTTCCCCCCATGAGGTGTTCAGTTCACTTACACCAAACAGTTTTGCAAGTATTGCTTTTGTAGTTGTTTGTCTTTTTTTACCCTGTGTCTCTCAATTTTTGGTATTCCCTTTCAATTTCCTAGTTCTAATACCAGTATACATGGTTTCCAATATACTCAGATAAGATTACAGAGATAGGGGCTGGGAATATGGCCTAGTGGCAAGAGTGCTTGCCTCATATACATGAAGCCCTGGGTTCAATTCCCCAGCACCATGTATATAGAAAACGGCCAGAGGTGGCGCTGTGGCTCAAGTGGCAAAGGGTTAGCCTTGAGCAAAAAGAAGCCAGGGACAGTGCTCAGGCCCTGAGTCCAAGGCCCAGGACTGGCCAAAAAAAAAAAGATTACAGAGATAGTGTAGGTACAACCACAGGAAGGTGATATAAGAACATCATCAATAATAGAAGCTACAGATACAGATGGGACGTTGAAAGTAGTTACAACTGTGATATAACAATTGTTTCCATAACATGGAGTTCATTTCACTTAGCATCATCTTATGTGTTCATAAGGGTATAGCTATTGGGCTCTTGTGATCCTCTACTATGACTTGCCTAAACCTGTACTAATTATTCCCAATAAGGGAGACCATAGAGTCCATGTTTCTTTGGGTCTGGCTCACTTCACTTAGTATAATTTTTTCCAAGTCCTTCCATTTCCTTACAAATGGGGCAATGTCATTCTTTCAGATAGAGGCATAAAATTCCATTGTGTATATGTACCACATTTTCCTGATCCATTCGTCTACTGAGGGGCATCTGGGTTGGTTCCAGATTCTAGCTATGACAAATTGCACTGCAATGAACATTGTTGTGCTGGTGGCATTACTGTGATTTTGTTTGTGGTCTTTTGGATACCCAAAAGTGGGGCTGCTGAGTCATAGGGGAGTTCTACATGTAGCTTTCTGAGGAATCTCCATACTGGCTTGCCAGAGTGGCTGAACCAGTTTACATTCCCACCAACAATGAAGTAGGGTTCCCTTTTGGCCACATTCCCTCCAACAATTGTTATTGCTAGTTTTCTTGATATATGACATTCTTACTGGGGTGAGATGGAATCTCAATGTTGTTTTGATTTGCATTTCTTTTATGGCCAGTGATGTAGAGCACTTTTTCATATGTCTCTTGGCCATTCTCATTTCCTCATCAGAGAAGTCTCTTTGTAAGTCTTTAGCCCACTTGATGAGGGGGCTATTGGTTCTTTGCGGTTTTGTTTTGGAGGAAGGTAATTTTTTTAGTTCTGCATATATTTTAGATATGAGGCCTTTGTCCATTGAATGGCTGGTAAAGATCTTCTCCCAGTCTGTGGGCTTTCTGTTTATCTTGCGAGCTATGTCCTTTGCCCTACAGAAGCTCTGCAGTTTCATGCAGTCCCATTTTTCCAATCTTTCTTTGATTTGTAGCCTTTCTGGGTCTTTGTGGATGTTTCATCAAATTAGAATTGGACATGGGAAGAAGTAAGGAAATCATGGGTTTGCCAGAGGCAAGAGTTTGAGATGGGCCCAGGACAGGTAAGAGTTTGAAGAAAAAGAAGCCAAGACCTATGGACTTCAGGTAAGTTCTAACATCCCATGTTGATGGGAGTTGTGGAAGTTGGGTACAATGGTTAGCAAAGCTTGTCTAGATCCTCAATCTTGTTTTATTGTCTAGTGGATGGTCTTGGACAGCCACTAAACTCTCAGCCTTAGGTCTCTCATTTACTCAGGAAGCGAATTTCCACCTCAACATTTTATGAGAATGAGAATGGAGGTTACGACTTTTCATGTTGTCATGTGTCAAGGAGCCCAAGTGTTTCTCCTACTCCTTCCTTTAGTGT
Organism: Perognathus longimembris pacificus; assembly: GCF_023159225.1. NCBI lineage: Eukaryota > Metazoa > Chordata > Mammalia > Rodentia > Heteromyidae > Perognathus > Perognathus longimembris. The sequence goes on along the minus strand of NC_063167.1, from coordinate 43,952,186 downwards.
TTTCAGGGTGTCTGATTTGATTTCGAGGTCTTTAATCCATTTGGAATTGATTTTGGTGCAGGGTGATATATAAGGATCTAGTTTTAGTTTGTTGCATGTGTTGAGCCAGTTTTGCCAGCACCATTTGTTAAAGAGGCTATCTTTCTTCCAAACTATTGTTTTAACTCCTTTATCAAAGATTAAGTAGGCATAGTTCTGTGGGTTCATTTCTGGGTCTTCAATTCTGTTCCATTGGTCTTCAGGCCTGTTCCGGTGCCAATACCAACCAGTTTTTATTACTATAGCTTTATAATACAGCTTGAAGTTGAGTACTGTAATTCCTCCAGCACTGTTCTTTCTGCTCAGGATTGTTTTTGCTATTCTAGGTCTTTTATTGTTCCATATGAATTTCTGGATTGCTTCCTCTATTTCATTAAAAAATGGTGTTGGGATATTAATGGGTATTGCATTGAATTTGTAGATAGCCTTTGGCAATATTGCCATTTTGATTATATTAATCCTCCCAATCCAGGAGCATGGGAGGTTTTTCCATTCAAGTTGCACTTTTTAACAAGTTCCCCAGTGATTCCTCTGTGCTTTTCAGTTGAGAAACAGGTCTGTGAGGCAGGTCAACTGAGACCTGGGTTGCATGACCTTCTCAAGTCTCACATTTTTCCTCTGTCCAAGAGTAGTTAGAACACATAGGAAATTGTTAACATTTAACCATCATGATCTATAGAAACAGAAATTCCATATTGTACAACCTGACAATTCCTTTTAGAATTAAGTGAAATTCTCCTTAGGAAGTGCTTATCCCAGTGCCAGCCCAATCGTGTGATGAGTAAACTCATCCCTAGCATGCCTTGCAGCAAGATTTGTTCAGGTTCTATACACTCAGGCAATGGAGACAAACTCATGTTTCCTTGGTAGAAATAAAGGGTGAAGGGAATGAGTTGACTGACAGAGAGAGACTACAGATGATTCAACTCAACATCATTATTCTTACAGTTGCTCTGTACTAGCTAACATGCTAGATGCTGAGGATTCTTAGAGTCCACCAGACTGATGCTCCTGGGACAGAATGACCTTGACCATGTACTTGACATAGTTACTAGTGGACAACATGAAAAGTCATAACCTCCATTCTCATTTTCACAAAATGTTGAGGTGGAAATTCGCTTCCTGAGTAAATGAGAGACCTAAGGCTGAGAGTTTAGTGGCTGTCCAAGACCATCCACTAGACAATAAAACAAGATTGAGGATCTAGACAAGCTTTGCTAACCATTGTACCCAACTTCCACAACTCCCATCAACATGGGATGTTAGAACTTTCCTGAAGCCCATAGGTCTTGGCTTCTTTTTCTCAAACTCTTACCTGTCCTGGGCCCATCTCAAACTCTTGCCTCTGGCAAACCCATGATTTCCTTACTTCTTCCCATGTCCAATTCTAATTTGATGAAACATCCACAATTGATGGATCCATTGTGAAATGATGAATGACGTTCCATTCTGGCTGCACACACTGAATCGGTCTGGTAGCATTTCCAAAATGGCTGGAGAAAATATCCTGGACTTTGGTGAGCATCTTGTTGACCCTCTAGCTTCAGCTGGGTTTAGAATGCTCTGTTCCTTTCTTCATCTCAATCACAATGGAGTTGCAAAACCTAAGTCAAGGTTGTGTTGTGGTTGTGTGCAAAAACCTACAGCACAGCCCACACTTGGATGCTGTGCCATGCACGGTGCCACCAGAGGCCTGCGCTGCGGCCCTTTGAAAATGGGAGCAGCTGTGGATTCATGTGTTTCATGGGAAAACCTCGGAGAAGCAAAGACTGCTGCATCCCTCCCTGGGACTTGCCTTAAGACCTTCTTCCCTTGACTTCCCTTCCCTCCTTTCCCTTCCTTTCCCTTCCCTCCCTCCCTTCCTTTCTTCCTTCCTTTCTTTTTTAAGGACAGGAAACTGCTGTGTGTATATAAAGCAGGACAGACAAGTCCTAGAATTAACACCCATACAGCAACCCTCTCTAGCTGATTTGATTCTGCTGGTGTATAAGAATGCCACCTCTTGTTCCTGTAATTCAAGCTACTCAGGAAGCAGAAACAGGAGAATTGCCATTTGAGGACCTATTGGAAAAATAATTATAAAAAAGGGAAACTCCAGCTTTGAAACATGTCAGGTATGGTGGCTCATGCTTGTAATCCAAAGCTACTTGGAAAGTGGAGGTAGGAGAATCACTGTCAGAGGATAGCGCCTGGCCAAAAGACAGACAGACAGACAGACAGACAGAGAGACAGAGAGAGAGACAGAGAGACAGAGGAGAGACTTTACAAAGAAACAAAAGACAAAAAAGGGAGACAGATCTGCTGAAGGCATGACTCAAGTAGAACACTTGCTCTACTGTGAGGCTCTGAATTCTATCTCTAGCACCACAAAAAAAAAAAAAGAAAACAAATAATATTCTAGCTCTCTCACTGATCAAGCAGGTTATCTCTAAGACCAGTACTCCTAGAGTTTGCTCCTGGAGTTTCCCATAACAGCAAAGTGATTCAAACAACATTCTTCATTGACCCCTTTCCATTTCTTATCTCACCTCCCCACCCACTACTTGAGCTGACTTAAGTCTGCTAAGTCAATTATTTGCACAGGAAAGTTAGCTCTGGGTTTGTGTCTGTGTTCCAAGCCCCCACCTCTGCCCTCTCTCTCTCTCTCTCTCTCTCTCTCACACACACACACACAAACACACACACACACACACACACACACACACACACAGAGCAGCTATGTGATGTGCCTCTAGATCACTGTTGTAATTATTCCACAACTATTAAGTGGTACTTGGGAATGAATACTGTGTTCCTATAAACAAACACTGTTTACAGAAGCAACCTAATTACTAGTTCTTATCTATAAGAACTAAAAGCTGAAACATAAAGCAAAATAAATACACAGAAAAAAATCGACCCTTTTTGAAATTCTGATTCTCTCTTCAATTTTCTTTAAGTAGTTGTACAAAGGAGTTTCCATTCAGCAAAGCAGTTTGAGTACAATGCATCTTGATCAGCATCACCCCTCTCCACATTCTCACTCCTTCCTCCCAAGGCACCCTTTCCCTCACTGTTCCTGATGCAGACTTCTCAAAGTAGACTTGAGGAAAGCCAATAAAAGTTTATAAAATTAAATGATAAAAGTCCTAAGTTCCCAGTCAACAACACGAATGATACATTTGCTTTCAGGTTTTCAGAACAGCAAGATTATGGGTCTCACAAACTGTCAGTGTCACAGAAATACCACTGTGATCCGCCTAGGCTAATGGATGGATGGATGGATGGATTGTTAAAGTATAGGTAGATGGATATATGAATAAATAAGTGAATGGTTGATGAAAGATTGGGTATGTGGATCAGTAAATGTAGGAATGGAGAGAGAAAGTACTGAATACATGACATGATAGTCATTTACAAATGGAATACAAAAATGGAAGTGATTTATTACATACCAAGATCAGTTGCCCTGAAATGTAGCTCTGAGGATATAATGGTAGAGCACTTGCCTAGCATTTGTAAGCTTCTGAATGTAGTCACCAACATTGAAAACAAAGTCTGTCTCAGTTTGAAAATATGTTGTACCTCAAATATGTCAGCTATGAAAATCTGTAGATTTGCCACGAGGAGGTTTATCTGCCTTGAAAGGTAAAATTATACCAGAGTGAAGTTCAAAGACTGAGATGAGTCTGTATTTCACCATTTCCTAATGCTGTGATATGGGGAAAGTTTTAAATTTTCCTAGGCCTTAGTTTCTTCATGTGTATAAAACAAATACTATCTTCCAACACATTTCAGAGGAGAAAAGAACATGTAAAATTCAATATCCTGCACACAATAAATGACAAGTAAACTTTAAAAATAAACAAATACCATGGAGCTGACTCATCTGTGGCCAGGAGCCTATTTAACAAGCAGGAGCTATCATTTGTTAAAACCAATTTCAAGGACACAGAAGTAATCTAGATTTAAAGGGTGTTAATTAATGCTTCTGAATAAACATAGGATAGGAAGGAAAACAGATCTAGTTAGACTCTAAAATTCAGAACATAATTCAGCAATGCAAGGACTTTAATTCAGGGACTTTGCAAATAGAGTCTTTCAAACTCTGAATGCCTCATTGTGCTCTCTATCTACACCCATCAGCCACAGTCATTGCACTAGATTGGAACCACTCAGCCAAGCTGGAGCAGAATTTATCCAGGGCACAAGACAGTGCTGGGCACATCCAGGCTTGTGGAACCAGACTCATAAAAACTAGGAAACCTTCATCCAGAAAAACAGAAACCATCCAGTGGTGTCCACCTATCTACAGCTTCTCATTCTTCTTTTCATTTGGCTGAATTTCACTGTGGTCCAAAAATATTAAATGAGACTTTTTCAGAAATAAATAATTCATAGCCTTTTATCTGTGCTCCATTTGTATAGCATGATGAGGTCTCCCACTGTCTGGTTTTGTCCTGCTAGGGTATAAATCAACCCTTTGTCTAGAATATCCAAGCTGCATAAACGGCCTTCCTGTTAGTCAGTTAGAAGCCATCTCAGTTATCACATTGACTGCTGTGGCACTGGTAGTGTTGGCTCAGTACTATCTGCAATGTGAAGTATCCTATGGGGATCTATATTATAATTGCACATTTTGTAAAAGTATATGACCATAGAAGCACATCTTGAACCATGGTGGAAGGCAAGTGAAGGACTTAGACTTCATGAAGTTTAGACTTCACTAGCCCCATAGTGTATCTAGCTGTGGCCAGAGGTAGTATGTCCCTACCTCTAAACAGAACTGTGTTTGCCCTCGGTTGTCAATACAGTCTATGTATCTCGGTTGTCAATACAGTCTATGTATCTCAGTACTGAAATACAATTCAGAAAGTATCTAACCCACTGAGTTTCTTATATGAAGACAATACGAAGTGGAGGGTGCTCCTGGAGGTCACACAGTCTATAATAACTAGAACCTACCTGGCCAATGACTTCCAAGAGATAGAAGGAAACTTGGAAATTTTAAGTATGCAAACCTAAGTTATCCTTTTGCAATAAAATGAGAGCTGGGATTGGGGGAGGGCAGTGGGTACGTGTCCTGCTCCTGGGCTTGAACTCAGGGCCTGGGCACTGTCCCTGAGTTTTTGTGCTCAAGGCTAGTAGTCTACCACTTAAGCCACAGTTCCACTGCTTCCTTGGTGGTTAACTGAGGAGAAGGACCTCATGGATTTTCTTGCCTAAGCTGGCTTTGAACCACCATCCTCAGATCTTAGCTTCCTGAGTTACTAGGACTATAAGCATGAGTCATCAGTGCCTGGCAAGAGTCTATTTTTTTTTTAACAACAACAACAAAAAAAAATCCAGAACACCATTAAAAAAATCTATAGGCTATATAAGCAGCTGAAAGTATCTTTCTTTTATTTTTAAGGGGGGGGCGGGTACTTGAACTTAGGGCCTGGGAGCTGTCCCTGAGCTTTTGTGTGTGAGGCTAGTGCTCTACCACTTGAGCCACAGATCTACTTCCGGCTTTTTGGTGGTCAGTTGGAGATAAGAGCCTCACAAATTTTTATGTCTAGGCTGATTTCAAACCATGATCCTCAGATCTCAACCTCCTGAGTAGCTAGGATTGTAGGCATGAGCCACTAGTGCCTAGCTTGAAAATATCTTAATATGACTGTTCAAACATATGACAGATAACACTTCTTAAATTATTTTGAAATTATCTATCATAAATGAATTATTCATGAATCAAAAACCTATTGCTTTATTGTAGTTTGGGTAGTTCTGAAAGTAGAGCTCAAGACAAGCTCTCTGTGAGCAGATAGCTTATGTGGAAGGTGAGCCACAAAGCAGAACAGGCTACTTCTCTGAGTGACATGGAAGGGATGCAGCAAAAGTGGCAAAGAGAAGCCACTGCTATCACCTGGGTGGCAGACCACAGCACCATGACCTGTGATGGAAGCAGAGAAAAGAGAGTGGAGAATTCAGGGTGCATTTTGGAGGTTGATTTCATAGCACTTTCAGATGTATTGGACAGAACGAATTGAAAGATAACTCCAAGAATTTTGGCTTATACATCTGGATGCCTGGGGGATTATTTATTGAGATGGGGAAAACCAGATGTGTTAGTTTGAGTTCTCTGGAGAAATAGAATACACAGCTTAGATATGTCCTATTACATAAGAGAGAGATTGATTTACCATAAGAAATTGGCTCATGCAATTATAGAAGTTAAGGCATCCAATGTCTTCAGCTGACAGGCTGGAGACTAGGGATAACCAAAGTTATAGTTCCACTCCAAGCCCAAAGGTCTGAGAACCAGGAAAGTCCATGTGGTAAACTCGAAGTTTTAGCCTGAAGTTGGGAGAATATCAATCACTCAGCTCAAAGACAGAAACAAACAAACAACAAAAACTTGTTTCTTACTCAGCTTTTTATTCTATTACTGCCTTCACCAGATTGGATGAAGCCCACTCTCACTTAGAAGGACAATTTGCTTTGCTTACTCTCCACAGATTCAAATGTTATTCTCTCTCAGAAACACACACACACACACACACACACACACACACACACACACACACACAATGTTTAACCAAATATCTGGACATCCCATGAACCCAGTCAGTTGACACTGAAAATTACCACACCAAAGAAAAAATATAAGATGATCAAAATAATGCAGAGAATTAAGACTTCTGTTTAAACTACATTAATCTGAAATGCCTAAAAAGTACTGGAATGATGAATGGACATTGGGATATAGAATCTTCAAGTTCTGGGAAAAGCTCATAACTGGAGGCCTAAATTTGAAATTTATTGATTTAAGAATGGCTATGTTTCTATCAGAAAGAATGACATTGCCTCATTCGTAAGGAAATGGAAAGATGTGGAAAAAAACCATACTAAGTGAAGTGAGCCAGACCCAAAGAAACATAGACTCTATGATTTCCCTCATTGGTAATAATTAGTACATATCTAAGATAATCCTAGAAGATGATCACAATAGCTCAAGAGCTATGTACATATTATCACATAAGATGAAGCTAAGTGAAATGAACTTCAACTTATGGAAACAGGCAGTTTATCATTGTTGTTATTTCTAACACACTAAGTGAAAATATTTCTTTTTTTCTTTTATTTATCTTCCCTATGGTCTAGCCACTGTTGTCACTGTATTTGATTTTGGTACCCTGTGTATTGTATATATGTTTGTTTGAATCAGGGAAGGGAACATCAAAATGGTCAAACAAAGTGTAAAAGGTGAACCAATGCAACAGCAATACTTACAAGACAGTATGTAGTAAAGGAACCATACAACTCTGTGAGGGAGGGGAAATTGGGGAGGAAAGAAAAATGAGGTGGAAGAAAAATGAGGGAGGAGGTAACAAGATTAACAAGAAATGTACTCACTACCTTGTGTATGTAACTGTAACCCCTCTGTACATCACCTTGAGAATAAAAATTTTTTTAAAAAAAGAATGGCTTTGAAACAAAGGAATTGGATGAGGTCATCTAATTAGAAAACAATAGTTTGGTGCCAGTGGCTCACACTTGTATTCCTAGCTACACAGGAGGCTCAGATCAGGAGGATCACAGGTCAAAGCCAACCCAGATAGAAAAGTCTACTATATTCCTTCTCCAATTAACCAGAAAAATGCTGGACTGGAGGCATGGCTCAAGTAGCAGAGTATCAATCACCCATATATAAGAAAGCCAAGTAAGAACATGAAATTCTGAGTTCAAGCTCCACTCTTAAGTGTGTGTGTGTGTGTGTGTGTGTGTGTGTGTGTGTGGTGAGAGAGAACAAGATAGAAGGAGAGAGAGAGAGAGAGAGAGAGAGAGAAAGAGAGAGAGAGAGAGAGAACAATAGGGGCTTAAGACTTGAACCCTCAGGTACTCCAAAGCACTCTCTATATATTTATTTTTAGGGCTTCTAGAACAAAGCATCTAAAAATTGGTGGCTTTGAACCAAATGAATTTATTGCCTTATGGTTCTTGATCGGAGTGTTGAAAAGTTGATTTCTTATGAGAACAAAAATAGTGGTGGAGGGGCTGGGAATGTGGCTTAGTGGTAGAATGTTTTGCCTAGCATGCATGAAGCCCTGGGTTCAATTCCTCAGCACCACATAACCAGTAAAAGCCGGAAGTGGCGCTGTGACTCAAGTGATAGAGTGCTAGCCTTGAATAAAAGGAAGCCAGGGACAATGCTCAAGCCTTGAGTGCAAGCCCCAGGACTGGCAAAAAATATAAATAAATAAATAAATAAATAATCGTGGTGGAGCTGGGCACTGGTGGCTCACGCCTGTAATCCTAGCTACCCGGCAGGCTGAAATCTGAGGATTGCAGTTAGAAGACATCCTGGGCAAGAAAGTCCATGAGACTTTTATTGCCAACTAACCACCAGAAAACCAGAAGTGGAGCTATGGCTCACAGTGGCAGAATGCTAGCCTTGAGCATAAAAGCTCAGGAAAGTGCTAAGACCCTGAGTTCAAGCCCCATGACTGACAAAAACAAACAAACTTGTGGTGGAGGAGCAGAAAAAGGATCCCACATGGAGTCAGATATGAGCTTTCAGACTTACTCTGCCACTTTCTGGAATCCTTGATTTAATCCACTTCCTCTTTTTAAACTGCTCTTGCCTTATTCATAAAATAGAAAGGTCTTTCCAGTCCTGCTCATCTGTAACAAATAAGAGCCTGGAAGCTTCAGCCTCCTTACAGGAAATGGAGATTGGAGCGGGTGACAGAGACATGGGCCTGAGGACTAGTGAGGATAGGACTCCTGACCCCTTCAGGTGTCCATGCAGATGCAATAGATATTCTATATTTTTATACTGGGCTCTGCCCTTATGAATGGACAGATGTTGTTACCATGGGGGTGGGCTACTTCTTGGGGTAATGGTTCTGTATAAAAGTGAGTTGCTTTGTTCTGAGTTCTCTTGTTCCTGCACACCTCTCTCTCTCTTCCCTGTCTCCCTCTCCCTCTCTCTGTCTCTCGCTCTCTCTCTCTCTCTCTCACACACACACACACACACAAACATCTCTTGCCACATTCTGCCCCTCCCCACATCAAAGGTTTTTCATTATATGAATGATTGGGCTTCCTAGCTTTCAGAACTGTGAGAAATGAATTTCTTTTCCTTATAAATAATTCAATCCAGCCAAATGCCATGCCTCACCCCTGTGATCCTAGCTACTCAGGAGGCTGAGATCAAGGAATATCATTCAAAGCCAAATTAGGCAGAAAAGTCTGTGAGAGTCTTATCTCTAACCACCAAAAAGCTGGACATGGAGCTATGGCTCAGGAGATAGCCCAGCGTTGAGAGAAAGGCTCAGGGACAGTACCCAGGTCCTAAATTTAAGCCAAAGTATATATACATATATGCACACACATATATTTGTACATACACATATACACATACATATATGTGCATATATGCGTACATATATACACATATATACATCCATACTAAAATAAAACTACTCAGCCCATATGTCCTTTTATGGCAACACAAAACAGATTAATACAGAGATGGTGTCCTGCTCTGCTCATCAGTGTATCCTGCTGGCCTGTAAATATTGGAGGGAGCAGGGAAGGGAGGGCGGGAGACAAGAAGGGGGACAGAGAGGGAGGCAGGGAGCAAAGGAGAAAATGTTTTCAGTGGTCTTTGAGAAAGAACTGTCTGGAACAGGATATATGCCCTGTCTGGTGACCCATGGGCCTTCCACATGCTCCCTACACAGCTGGGAGCACGCAGTAGCCATTGGGCAACTGCTTCTTCCTTCATCTGCCAGATAAGATCATTAGATCATGCCCAGGTCTCCATGTGAGACTTAAAATTCCCAAAAAAAAAAGACATTTGGCAGATTCTGCCTAGAGCAACTCTGTCGCTTTGATCCTCCCTTTGGCACCAACCACATCAGCTTTTGGAGAAATGAGAATCAAAAGATTTGGCAACCAAGTCCAAACCCTGGAGGAGGGAGCGACCTAGATCCCCTTAACAAGAGTGGCCCGAGGAGCTAAGGGAGGCATCAAGACAAGAAGAGGGGGAGGGGATGTACAAGCAGGGTAGTGGACTGGGCCCATATCTGGGTCTGTTGTTAGCAATGTACTTACTGAGCATACTAGAAGCACGTGAAGGCCAGCCTTCCAGATGACACTGGAGAAGAGGTTCCCTATTCTTCACCTGAGGTTCCTATTCACTGCAGTAGTAGTCTCATCCTCTCCCCACCCAATTCCTGCACCCCTGCTGCAGCCTCATTCTTTTACCATTGGGGTGCTGGGCCTCGTGTTGGTCATTTGTCCACATGCTCCCAGAGCCCCTCCCTCTCCTTCTGCTCTGGCAAGTCTCATGGGCATGCTGGCAATGTTCCTCCGGCTCCTTTCTCCGCAGGATGGGTTTAGCCATCGGGAGATATTTGTGGGAAAGGAAAACAGGAGCTGGGAAAGGGGGGTGGGGGGGAGGCATGGCAGGTGATAGGGTAGCCAGATCTGCTTTAGTAACAAATCTTGCACCAAAACGACAGAACTCAGTTCTGAGACAGCATGTATGAAATTGAGGTGAAAATAATGATTCACAGAACTAAATCTTTGTAATAATGAATTACCGTGCCATGTTTGTTTTGATGAGGCCCCAAAGTAAAAATCAAGTCATCTTTCTAATTTATTTATCAAATGTACAAAATTCCTGTTGATATTTTCAAAAACTGGACAACAGAATTATGTACAGCTACTTAGTAAAAGCAGCCAGTCTTCTGACCTTACTTTCAGGCTACATGAGAGCCTGCAATCACCTGGGAATGAGGCAGGCCTGAGATGAGGCCTATGAGATCCTATGTGTCAACTGTACATAGCATGACCTAGAATACGCCCATTTCACAGGGCTTAGTTCCATGGATGCTTTCAAGTGTACTTTGAGAAATACAACTCAAATATAGTTTGGGGAAACTGAGTACAGCAAAATTCTCTTTTTTTTAACACTAAAATTTTTGAGACTGGGTCTTGCTATGTAACCCAGGCCGGCCTCACACTTATAATCCTCTTGCCACAGCCTCCTGAATGCTGGGATTATAGCTGTAATACTACCCTCTTCTGGCTCTACTTTGAGATCCTCTTGCCCAATATGTCTTTTGGCTCAAAGAAGGAATTAATTATATGTTTTGGTTCCCCAGTTTATTTGGGCCACTGGATCTTTGTTCCTACACATCTCAAGGATTAGGATTTTCAGACTATACCTCCAGGACATGCTTTACTGGGAACCTAATCCTTAACCACTCACTCTCAGCCCATGATTCCAGGGGGAATTTTTTAAGTGATTAAGAGGATGGCCTTGTGTTTTTAGATTCAGAGCTGGACTCTCCCTTCAGGCAAAGACCTTAGTCAGAGAGATTAACCACAAAATAATGTGTTGATTTTTTAGTTCCAGTAATAAAAACACAAGCTTGAACCCTCCTTTCACAGTTTACTAGCTATAAGAGCTTGAGGCAGGTATTCTCTGAACCTCATTTTTCTAATCTGTAAAATGGGGCTAGGAGCAATGCTTATCTTTTAGGGTTGTGGTGAGATAGCAAAGACTGGGATGCATGTAGAGAACTAAGGATGTCGCTAACACACAGTAAATGTACAATGGAAGCCCTTATTATTACAATGATGCAAAAATGTCATAACATTTCAAATGCAGCCCATTTATTACTCCAGTTTCTTCTTTCAGAGAAGGAGGAGATGGGGAGAGAGAAAGAGAAAGTGCAAGGATTCTGGCTTGGGAAATAAGTTAGGCTTTGAAGCTGACATGTATAATTTGTCTTGAGACTGCCAAGCGCTCTGCTTCAGCCTTCATGTTGCAAAGAAGAGACAAGCGAGATTAATCTGGGGCTTTCATTACTTACTCCATCTGGCTGGGCTTGGCACAATCCCTGGCCACCATTAGTCCTTCAAAAGCCTCAGCAGAGGGGTCTCTAATGGGTTCTGACATGGGAGAAATGGGACTCAGGCAGCTTGGAGATAAGAACCTAAGCACCAGGGCCAAAATGCTTCCAGCACTCCAGCCCATGTGCTCTGTCCCAGAAGGAAAAAATGGACCGAAAGAAATGGAGCCAAAGTCTCTGGGTGACGCTCAAGATTCCCAGGAGCACCTGGGCACCCATTATAGGAGCAGCAGGAGGTGGCCTGATGTGGACAAGCCAGTGCTATATAGGTCACTTGCCTGAGACACGTTCCCATGACCAAAGGTGCTTTATAATCTGGCATCATGTCACGCTGGGGATAGGAAGGTGCTTGGGGAAATGAAGGAAGTTGTTTTCAGACATTTGTTCATAACACCCAGCTAAGAAGAGGCTTCATATTCCCCCCCCCCACACACACACACCCCAAGCTGGGAGAAGATGGAAGCTAATGTTTCCTGAGCATCTACTACACTCTAGGCATGAAGCCATACATAGTCTCCACACTCGTGGGTGAATCATTCAGCCTGAGCCTAGGAAATAAGCATTACTGTTATTTTAGGATGACATGGTTAGAGTTTCATCCCAGGTCACACACTAAGTGACAGAGCTGGGATTTAGGCAGAGAATTGTCTATGTGTGGGCAGCTGTGCTAGCTTGAACTCACAACACCACTCTCAGGTTCTCTGAGAGGAATTAGGAGGAGTGAGAATCTGCCATGGCCCCAGGAAGTATCAACTCTTCTCCCTAGGAGATGGTAAAGCCGGAGGACTGGGAAGGCACCTTTGAGACGCTCTGAGAAAGGTTGAGTTACTGAACCAGAGGAAACCAGATAGATCCATCAGGGGCTTGTTTATGTTGGACTTAGGGCTCGCCATCTCTGGAACAAAGGCTTGCCTCTGTTCAAGCTGCTTTGAACACACACAGCTTGTTCAGAGCAGCACTTGGCGGAGGTCTATGGCTCCAGGGGACAAGATCCAGCCCCACAGCTCTCAGGGCCTCCAAGGAGTGTTTAGAAACATTGAGAAGTCAGACACTGTGCAACACTGCCATCTCCTGGGGGCAAGGTCCACTTTAGCCTGTGAAGACAGAAAATCCAGCTCCGAATACCTGGCTGAAGGAAGAGTTAAGCCATTTATATATCTCTAAGGAGCATTCCCTGGTCACATGGTGATTCATGACAGCCAGTGCTTATTAGTCAACAAAATCCATGAAGATCAGAAACGTCCAAGTCAAACAATCATTCTACTTTTTTTCCGTTTGACAAGTATTAATGAGATACCTATTTTTGTGCCATGCACTGTGTTACTATATATATGTGGTGATCAAGATAAATGGCCCCAAATTTCATAAAGCTTACAGGCCAGTGGAGAAGATGGACTGTAATCAAGTAATGCCCTTATTGTAGACAATGGGTTGTTCATCAGCCTGTGATGTGTGCTTGGGAGGAAAGCACAGTGGGTGGGAGGGGGTGGGAGAGCTCTGCCTTGGTCAGGCAGTCTAGGAAGCCTTTCTTAAGGCCATGATCTCTATGCAGATACCTGGAGATGTGGAAACCAGCCAAGCAATGTGATTCGGAGAACAGCAAGTGTGAAGTCTCTGAGACAAGATGGAGCCTGGTACATCTGAAGGACCAAGAGAAGTTTTTGTTGGTGGGTCACTGAAAGTAAAAACAAATAGTGCGAGCCAAGTGCTGGTGGCTCATGCCTGTAATCCTTAGCTACTCAGGAGGCTGAGAGCAGAGGATCATGGTTCAAAGCCAGCCCAGGGAAGGAAAGTCCACGAGACTCTTATCTCCAATTAACCACCAGAAATCCGAAGTGTCGCTGTAGCTCATGTGTAGCTCACCAGTCTTGAGCTGAAGAGCTCTGGAACAGAGCCCAAGCCCAGAGTTTGAGCCTAATGACTGACAAAAAAAAATTGTGTGAGTTGAGAGTATCTATAAGCAAGGACTCAATGACACAGGTCCTCAAAGGGTCATGATAAAGACTCAGCTCCATATTGGTTAAGACTTTTTTGTTACCTGTGACAAAAATTGAATGGCAATTATTTTCTTTTTTTTAAATAAGAAAGAAAATGTATTTGCTTATATATAGGTTAAAGCTTCAGTATGGTTAGATCTGAGAACTTAAAGCCTGTGTATAGCTGGGCACATCTGCAATTGTGAAATAATGGACCTGGATAGGAAGAACTAAACCAGTGCCAAGGGGAACATGAGTGTGTCTTGGCTTAAATTGTGACTAGATAAAAGCCTTTGAGACTTTATAAACACATTTCCACAGCTCTTAACCCAACATTTCCATTGGTCTGGGTTGAAATCCGTACTACTTACATGGCCTTGAAATCCCCAATCTGATAAACTTTAAAAACTGTTCCGGACTAGTCAAATGCCCTGGAGGTCCCTGAAAAAACGAAGCACAACTTCCCTGAGAGACTCTTGACCTTGGATGCCAGATCTCCCCAAGAAACATGGCCTTGAGCCGAAGCTCACAGCTCCATGCCTGTGCCTTCAGCCAGCAAGTCTCCTGTAATGACCCAGTGGACCTTCCGCTGGCCACCAGCCACCTGGGCCTTCCTGAATCCTTTCTGACCGGTGTGTGTGTGTGCTCGGGGCTCCCCCTGGAGCCTGCACTGTGCCCTGGTATTTATGTCATTTTCTGATTTAGGCCTCTGACTCCCCCTCAGCCTCACTCAGAGTCCCCTTTCATTAGGAAACCTCAGGTTGCACCCAGTAACAGCTTTCTTCACCACAGAAGCCCCGCCTGGCCTTGGGGTCCTGCATGATCCCACATGGTGGGTGACTCTTTCATTTTCTTGGCCAGACATGGTGACCCATGATAGAGGGCACAGGAGAATTAGGAAGAAGCTAGCCCTGGATGGATCTTCAGTCCAGCCTGATGCCATGTTGGAGGTGGCATGACCCCTCCAATCTCCACAGACTCCTCACCCACCTGCTGAAAAGACCTGGTATGACAAGCCTGTAGCTGTGGGAGTCTGTCCTGGGCTACTCAAACATGGAGTGCTTCCATGACCAGCTCCAGGAACCCAAAGCCTCCTCACACCTCAGCCTGTGGCAGCTGGGCTGGCAGAGAGTTCTGAGGTAGAAACCAAATAACTATCTGGCTTAGAAAAGCAGATCCAACACAGTAGTCTTTGTGAGAGGAGAAAAGCCCTGGGTGAGCCAGAAACTGCAAAGTAGCCAGGTTGGCAACTGTGCCCTCCTGTAAGCAGGGAGGAGACTTTCCTGAGACAAAGGCACAGCCTTGGCAGCCTTGGCTAGGACAGGACTCTCTTCCTGGCCTTAACAGGCAGGAACATAACCAAGTGAGGCACTTTCCCAGGCAACCCTGAGGATGTGGGCAGGGTGGCTATGAGCTCAAGAACCCATATAGACCGAGGGCCTGGCTAACCATAGCAAGCCCTGGACCACAGGCCCCTCTGATGCCATCATTCTCCAAGCACAGATCTTCCCCATGTGCCTGGCAGTGAGGGCTTTCCATCGTGAGTCTAAGCTTTGCTGATGGCTGGTTTGTGGCCTCAGAGGTCATGCAGGCTGTAGCTGGTTATAGGGACTCAATAAACAGCTGTCAGTGCCTTCAAGAGTTCCACTGGCAAGGGAAGGAGGTTGAAAGTCTCCAAAAGACTTTGCCTTGCAAAGAATTTAGAAGTATAGGGTCATAGGCCACAGAGAGAATTTCAAATCTGGCTTTAGCACCTATTCTCGGGTATTTGCAGAAAATGGTTGACCTCTTATCTCCACAGTTTGCCCTCTGGAGCATGGGTACCCAGTAGTCATCACATGAGGCATAGGAGGAATCACATGATCACCTGTACAAAGCACATAGCATCTTGCAGGGCTCAAAGGAAGCATTCCATAAGCATCAGACTTGGAGCCTAATCTCCACATCCTGATTCACTTCATGATACCTGTGAAGTTGAAGGCAAAGGTAAAGTTGTTAGAGGAGTTCATAGTCTATGTCCTTGGCTGAAATAAGAATTCCAGGTACCAAAAGGCACATATTTTATAATTCCACTTATGTGAAATCCACAGAGCAGGCATATCCATTGAGCCAGGAAGTACATTTGTGGGTGCTGGGAGTTGAAGGGAAGATGGCATGGGTAGTGACTGCTAGTGGGCCCCAGGTTTACTGTGTGTGTGAAGAAGGTGGTCTGGAATTGGATAATGGTGATGGTCTTACAATCTTGTGAATATACTATAGACCAATGAACTGTATACCTTAAGAGGGTGGATTTTATGGGTTGTAGTTATATCTCAATTTTTTTTGGTGCCAGTCCTGGGGCTTGAACTCAGGGCCTGGGTACTGTCCTTGAGGTTTTTTCCCTTTTCTTTTTCTCAAGGGTAATGCTCTACTACTGGAACCACAACTCTACTTCTGGCTTTCTAGTGGTTAATTTGGAGAGAAGAGTCTCATGGACTTTCCTGTTTGGGGTAGCTTTGACCCATGATCCTCAGATCATAGCCTCCTGTTATAACCAGCAATTTTTAACCAAGTACTCTACCATCTGCCTTTTTGCCACTTAGAGACACCTGACCTTGGACAAGATAGATGACATATCTGTGCCTCTGTTTCCGCTTCAGTAAAATGGAGATACAAACCAGATAGTCATCTTTTTTTCAGATAGTCATCTTATGAAGCACTGACACGAATGACTCACTCAGCATGCTGGCTTTGCCACAAAACCATCCCAGAGCACTAAATAGGGTCTGGCTAGAACGAAGTCCATTAAACCTTCTTTTATAAACACAATGCTCAGGTTTTGTCACATTGCACATTACATGATCTACAGAAAAGATCCAGATTAGCTGGAAACAATCCCACTCTTGACTCATGCTCTACATTCCAAAGGAAAGCAAACTAGCACTAGACCCAACTGTCTGGAAAGAAAAAAGGAATTCAGTCACTAAAAAGAAAAATGTTCCTGAACTAAGGCCCACTTGGATTAATATTTCAAAATATATCATTTCCAACCATATTTAATCCATTTTTTCTCACATTTCCTCAGATGACAACTAGCACAAGGCAAGTGCCCAGTATTATAACTGATTACTATAGTACAGGAAGTTCTCTGCTGGATAAAGTAAATATGGATGAAAAAGTGCAGAGGAAACATGACTGCACTGCCTCACTTGCACCATAAACTAACATTACCAATCTTTAGGGTTATGATAAGTATTAAATGCCATAAAGCAATGATGGCCATGGTCCCTGCTACATAGAAGTCATTATTATTATTAGTCATTATTGTTAATGGGCTGGTACTGGGATCTAAAGTGGGAATCTAGTAAATGTTCGTGTCACTAAATGCCATGCCTGCTGCAAATCTATTTCATCACACAGCTGTGAAGCTCGGATGAAGAATGCACATGAATTTGTTTTTGTTTTTTTGTTTGTTTGCTTATCTGTGAAAGTGTTTTCCGAAGTCCTATGTTCTCTCTCTCTCTCTCTCTCTCTCTCTCTCTCTCTCTCTCTCTCTCTCTTTCTCTCTCTCTTCTCTATCTCTATCTCTCTTCCTTTTTTTGTGTCAGTTCTCCCTGAGCATTTTTTGGTCAAGGCTAGAGCTCTACTACTTGAGTCATAACTCCACTTTTGGCTTTTTGGTGGTTAACAGGAGATCAGAGTCTCACGGACTTTCCTGCCCAGCTGATTTTGAACCGCAATCTTCAGATCTCAGACTCCCAAGTAGCTAGTATTACAAATGTGAGCCACTGGCAACTAGCTAGATTCATATTTCTTGTCCAGCTGCTTATACTGGGATTTCTGGAGTCGTATGTGGGCTTTGTACAAATAATGCTGCAATTGATTTTCTATATTTGCCAAAGACATGAAATGAGAGTGCATGACCATATTTAGAGATTCAACAAAAAAGATGCTCTTGGGCCAGGGACTGTGGCTCATGTCTGTGATCCTAGCTACGCTGGAGGCTGAGACATGATGATTATGGTTCAAAGCCAGCCTAGGCAGGAAAGTCTGTGAGACTCTTATCTTCAATGAATCAGCAGAAAACAGAAGTGGCACTGTGGCTTAAAGTGGTAGAGCATTAGCCTTGAGCACAAAAGCTTGGGGTCAGCGCCCAGGCTCTAAGCCCGGGTTCTCTAAACCCGAGAACCTGCAATAAGAAAAAAACAAAAACGATTCTCTTGGTAAAAGTCATTTCAAAGTTATATTCATTCTCATCTCCTCATGACCAGAGAAAGATTTACTAGTGGGGAAAGTACTAATTTGAGAATATGATGGAAATTTTCCAAAGAGGCTACCATATAGCTCCCTTCAAACAAACATATTTTTCTACACTATGTCCTTGCCACTTCCCCAACAATAGAGAGAATACAATCCTCTTCCCCTTGAACTTGGGCTGGCCTCAGGAGGTTGGTGGGAATCAAATGGATACAGCTGAAGGGATGCTGCAGGGCTTCCAAAGGTAGACAGGAAGGGAAGTCCAGCTTTCTCTTGCTCTCTTGGCACTTTTCCTCTTGGGAAGCTCCCTCCTGAGGCCAGAACCATGTTACACCAACAGGTCATATGAAGGCACTGCAACTTAGCAGTCCCAGCTGCACCCAGACTTTGAGATCATGCTGTCTTCAATATTACTAGATTTGGGGTGCTTAGTTGTATAGTCAGATCAGAATCTGTCAGAAAAAAATTTCCAAGCCAACAGTGAGTGAAGATGGTGGGTGGGTCGTGACTGTGGGACTCTGCATGGACTGCATGCATTCTCAAACTGTCCATCGCTTTCTCTGGGATAGGATTAGCCCGCCCTCCTGTCATGGTGTAGAATGAAGACAGAAAACAATAGACAGCTCTTTTTCTGCATCAGCACTTGTGGAAAGCCAGCAGTGCAGACTGCTGCTCCTCTGAAGAGCTTTCCAGCAACTGAAGAACAGCAGGCCACAGCTCACAGGTGTGCTTTCTGGGGAAGTTATAGGCCCACACCCTCGGAGCCAACTTAACTAATCTAGGTGGAGCTTCCACACTGGGTGAAAACCGAAGCCAAACTCTCAGAAATTCCCAAAGGCAGACAGACAGACTGTCAGACAGACAGGAGGCAGACTCAGTAGGCAATGCCAACCTCATGCTTACATGATAACATGACAGCTTGTGGGAATGTCTCTCCTGGCAATGAGCCTCCTGTGAGCCTTTCAGAAGTACCTGCTTTGTGTTCTGAAGAACACAGCCCAGGCCTGGGGTTCTCTTCTGCGAATCTGTTCAATGGGCACTTCAGGGATCAGGCCTGGCTCTGTTGATTCTACTCCTTGAAGAAAAAACAACCACTTTCTGTCTTCAATAGAAATAAGTTATCTCCAATTAATCTCTTTTCTGCAACTAAACCCCCAACTAATTAGTATAGCAATGGTTAATGACATGTCTTTTGATATGGTTTTGTTGTTGTTGCTGTTTTGAGATAGGGACTTGCTATGTTGCCCAGGTTGGCCCTGAACTCCTGGACACAGCAATCCTTCCTCACCTTTCTGTGTAATTACTCAGAGACTACAAGTGTGTGACATGACACCAAGCAAATTAAGTCTTAAAGTGTTCATGATGTGTCTCTCCCACCTGTTGCTAGTATTCCTCTCCTCTGAAACTTTCCGGCCTTCAGCCTCTAAACCTCCTGAGAGAGCTCCTCCTCCTGCTGAGCTGGTATATTACCTGTGAAGGTCCATTGTATTAAGTATCACCTGTAAAATGAAGACACTCCTACCTCTAGCCAAGTACCAGTGGCCTGTGCCTGTAACAGTAGATACTCAGAAGGCTGAGACCAAGAGGATCATGGTTCAAAGCAAGCTTGGAAAGACAAATCCAAGAGACTCTATCTCCAAAATAATGTAAGCAAGCAAGTAGTCCAAAGCACTAGAAAATGCTCCTCAACTAGATAGACACAGAGGCTCAAGAAAAGCTTCTTGGAGGAAAGGATGTTTGTTTAGGTTGAGACCTGGGGAATGAGCAGGAATTCTTCAAGGAATGGTAGAGGGTGAGGTAGAGGGGGAAGAGGCTCAGGCAGAAAAGAGCAAGGAGGAGGCCTAGAGACAAGAGCATGCTACTTATAGGAAAGTATAAGTGTTCCCACAAGGCTGCTCCCAAGATCCTGCATGTAAGGCACAAAGCAGACAGTGAGAGAGGCTGCTGGGGTACACAGCAGGCAAGGGAGCCTTTGGCTTCAGCATTTGAACACTTAGCAGGTGATGTGGAATGGGTCAGTGAGCACAGGAGAGCAGGCCATATAAGAGGCGGCTTGCCAGACTCAGGGAATGCATGAAGACCCCCACATGCTGTCTGTCACACATCCTGCCCTTTCGCTGGGGGGCTCGGGCTTAGCTCTGAAGGCTCTGGCTTCCAGAGGATTCTTCTACAAAAAGGTTAGCTTCTAAGGAGTCAAGAAATGTAAAAGAGGGGCTGGGAATATGGCCTAGTGACAAGAGAGCTTGCCTCGTATACTTGAAGCCCTGGGTTCGATTCCCCAGCACCACATATATAGAAAACGGCCAGAAGTGGCGCTGTGGCTCAAGTGGCAGAGTGCTAGCCTTGAGCAAAGAGAAGCCAGGGACAGAGCTCAGGCCCTGAGTCCAAGGCCCAGGACTGGTAAAAAAAAAAAAAAAAAAAAAAAAAAGAAATGTAACACAAAGCAGCATGGATGAATTCCGGGTAAGAGGAAGAGACCCAGGCACCAGAGCATGGCCTAGAAAGGACAAGGGGATGGCATCCTCAGCACTGGAGAAGGAGGCAGGCCCAGCCTGGGAAGCCAGGCCCTACCTGGGCCGTGGAAACATCCTGAACTTCTTCAATAAGAGCTGAATGTCAAGAGCAAGGGGGAAAGTAAAAGTTGAAATTTGGGATCCAAATAGATCCGATCCAATTTTCTTACTATAAGCCTTACCATACCCCAAAGACAAGTGTGACTCACCCACCACATCAGCCCTGGGAGAGGCGAGGCCTGGTTGCTGCTGCAGCCTCTTCATCTGACCTACACTCCACAGGACTAGGTGTTGGTGTCTCTTTAACAGCCACAGAAAGAGGAAGACTGACCCTTCTCCACACCCGCACCTCCTCCCCATGGCTCTAGCCACCTTCCTATTCATCCACTAACCTTGAAGCTCCCAACCTGTAGACAAATGGAGTGTGGAAAAGTGACTGAATTATGATCAGGGATGAGGTGACATTTTTTGAAGCCACTCCAAGAACCATAAGATGGGGGGTATTTACAGCTGGCTCCACAGAGGAAAAGGAAGACAAGAGTCATGGAAGGTAAAGAAGATTCAAGGTCAAAATTTCAGTCTCACCAAATGGTGCCTGATGATTTGGTACAAATTACTTAAGCTTCTGTTGAGTTTCAGGTGGTTTGACTATACAATAGGAATAATAATATCTTGCCTGAAGGATTACTAGAATGTATCTCTCCCAGCATCTACAAAAAAATAAGTGCTTGGGAAATAATACATTCTATTAGCAAGTACTGCCTACCTGCCTCATGACATTTATCCTACACAATCTTCTATTGGTGCTGGACTTGACTCCCCCAGTCCTCTCATAGGCAGGTGGGGCAGTGACTGTCACACATCCCTCCTTCCCATACCTCTCACATTTAACGTGGGTCGGTATCTATACCTTGGGAGACTGACATATCCACATTTTGAGACTTCTACGGGACAATAGTGCCTAGCTGTCTCTAGCACTCAAGGCACTCAAAATCCTTCCCCCAATGAGTAAAATACAGGGCGATTGCACAACTTTTACTTTTTGCCTTAGAAATAAGCCAGTGAACAGAACAGTTAACAGAGCAGTGGTGAGCTGCACAGGGATGGAGTGACTGTCTAGGGTATCTGCCACTCTTCAGTGTGTGACTTCGTGAATAATCAGAACTCACCTATTCACAGTGCAAGCCTCGTAGTCATTGGGAGCATTTAAAGAGTATATGGAGCCAGGCACTGGTGGCCCACACCTGTAATCCTAGCTACTCAAGAGGCTGAGACCTGAGGATCAAAGTTCAAAGCCAGCCTGGGCAACAAAGGCCCTGAGACTCTTTTCTCCAATTAACCAGAGAACCAGAAGTGTGGCTCAAAGTGGTAGAGTTCTAGCCTTGAGCACAGCTTAGGGACAGAGTCCAGACCATGAGTTCAAGATGTGCAACTGATAAAAAAAATAAACTAATTAACAGGGGGGGAAAAAAAGGATATGTGGGAAATCACTTAGAGTTAATGTTGCATAAGTACTCCTCATCACCATCAGTCATTACTATTACCACCATCAAAATCACTCATTATAATCATCACTAACACCAACATCAGCTACCACTACCATCATTAACACCACCACCACCACCACCACCACCATCATCACCATCATTATCACTAGTACCACCACCATCATTACCAGCAACACCATCACCACCACTACCATTGTCATCAGTCATCAAAGCTCAACTCTGTTGGGCTGGACACTCTTGTTAAATGGCAACACTGAAAATCTCATCCCAGGGAAAAATGTTTCCACCTAACCAGAGTCCACACTGGGTGGCAGAGCAATGCAGGGCTGGGTTGCCTTTCTGGAAAAGCCAGTGTGGCAAAGTCACTTTGTGGAAGTGGCTTGCAAAGCATAAAATGTATTGTAAACATCAGTATTACAGTTTCTGTACTGTAATATCTCAAAATCTAGAAAAAAAAATATGATCAGAGTTGCTGTTTATTTGACACCTTCCCATGGATCAAACTGTGCCCACTGCCTCTCACAGGCCTACTAACCTAATGTTCCTCATGCCCCCAACATGTTAGAATTCTTTTCCTCCCACATTTTAAAGATGTAGGGAATGACACCCACAGATCACTCAAGGTTGTAAATGGAGTTCACACTCGGGTCTGTTTTTATAGCTCTCAAGTTTATGTTTTTAATCTCCTAAGTCACATGTGGGTTGAATAGAAATGTTCTTTCTGGCCGAAATACCAGTGGCTGATCTCTAGCCAGGTGCCAGAAATTCTGCTCTCAGATTCTGAGAGTTGTATCCTTGATCCTTCAATAGGCACCTGCAAGGCACTGCTTTGCTTTGTCAATTTGAAACTCACCTTTCCCTGGTTCCACGTTAACTTCATTGTCTACCTTGGGAGGATCCAGAGCTAAGCGGACACTACTTGCACTGAAAATTTCTGAGATTAAAGATTTTTGCCACCTAGGCCAGAGAACATTTTGTTTTCTAGCTAGGATATCAAAACAAAATATAAGCTCCTCCCACCTGCAAAAAAAACCCCACCCAAATGTTTCCTTTCTAAAATCAAAAGAACATTTTATAGTTAAAAAAAAAAGGCAACAAGCAATAGTAGCTTATTCTGCTTTAATATCCCCAAAGATGTGTGCAAATGGGGCTACATTGCAACTCAAAGCAGAAATCCGCAGACAAGTACGTCTCGCTCAGAGGAAAACTGATTGGAGAGAAGGCACCAGAATTTGCATGTTGTTGACTTATGTGTAAACAGTAAACTGGGGGAGGGAGAGATTCACCAAGGAGAAAGGAACATGGGCCGTCATTTCATGGGTACATCCTAAGGGTGAAAGATGGTCTCAAGGGCTGACAGTCAGCCTCTACCTTCCGCTGTGGTATAAACAGTGCCTGATACTAAGGAGACAAACACCCACACAGCGGCAGTGCAGAAGGGCATGAGGAGGAGTGGACATTAAAAGAGCCCACAGGTCCACTTTTCCCCACCCTCACAGCTCTCAAGGGTATCCCCATTGGCAGTGTCTTATGAATGCACCGTTTGTCAACACCTAGGAAGTGGAAAAGTCAAATCCTACAAAAGCCCGGGCGAATGCATTTTGTTTCTGTCAATGCTCCTCCATCAGATGGCGTGGCTGCGTCGTGGCTGGAGGGACGTACCCCACGGGCTGTCGACTTAGGTGATGACGGTGGGCGCAGTGCGTCCTGTCCTCTCCTGGAGCTGAGAGACCTTTAGAGCAATGGATATAAGGGGGGCCAACATGACCTGAGGAGGACACAAAACAAAGAATGTTTTCTAGCATTTTCTCCAAACAGATGCTTGGCTCCAAACCTAACTTAGCCTCTGATTCCAGAGTCTACTCCAGAGGTCTCTAAATCAGTTAAATCTAGACATGTGACACACACGAATGATTATGGGCATCCAGCGAACCTCAGATCTCAGCTACTGGTATCCTATGTATCTGAGATCCTGTACCCTTTAACCAACATTTCACTACTTCCTTCAGCCCCCAGTCCCTGTTAACTACCCTCTACTTGCTGTTTCTAACTTTGTTTTTAAATGGTACATATGCACGAAATCATGCAAAATTTGTCTGCGCCTGGCCCATTTTACTAAGGACAATGTTCTCCAGGTTCACCCAGGTTGCCACAAATGTAAAGACTTCTATGTCTAAGATGGGATAATTTTTAGTGATGTGATTGTGACCCATCTCTATCCCTCTCATCCACTATGGACACTTTAGGTTGGTTTCATATCTTGCCTATTTGAATAATGCTGCAAGAAACATAGATTGCAGATGGTTTTGAGAGTAATGGCATGAGTTCCTTTGGATATACACTAGAAGAGGGAATGCTGGATCCCATGGTAGTTCTGTTCTCAATTTTGGGTTTTTTTTTGTTTGTTTGTTTTTTGCCAGTCCTGGGGCTTGAACTCAGGGCCTGAGCACTGTCCCTGGCTTCATTTTGCTCAAGGCTAACACTCTACCACTTGAGCCACAGCACCACTTCTGGCTTTTTCTATATATGTGGTGCTGAGGAATCAAACCCAGGGCTTCATGTATGTGAGGCAAGCACTTTACCACTAGGCCATGTTCCCAGCCCCCTTAATTTTTTTTTTTTGTTCTAGTCCTGGGGCTTGAACTTAGGGCCTGGGGGCTGACCTTCAGCTTCTGTGCTCAAGGCTAATGAACCACTACTTGAGCCATAGATCCACTTACGGCTTTTTTGTATTTTATTGGAGATAAGTGTCTCACAGACTTTCCTGCCTAGCTAGCTTTGTACTGTGATCCTCAGATCTCAGCCTCCTCAGTAGTTAGGATAGCAGGCATAAGCCAGTGACCCTGATAATGACATCAAAATGACTGTACCAAGTTATATTTCTATAACAGTGTGCAGTTATGTTCTCTCTTCTCCATTTCTCTACCAACTTTTATCTTTGGCAATAACAATCCTGACAAGTATGGTTATATCTCATCATGGTTCTGATTTGCATTTCTCTAATGATTAATAATGTTGGTCAAATTTTTGCATACATGATGGCCATTTGTATGCAGGTGCCATTTAACAGGCATCTTAGTGCAAGTCCTCTTGGAGCCTTTAAGGTATAGTGTGTGTTGTCAACAGCTAAGAGGAGGGAATGTTCTGTAGCTAAGAAGCTCTGGCTGCAGAACATGTGGCAAGATGGAGGAGCTCGCTTGCAGAAATACTGCTGTGCACCAATCCTCCTGGTTCTCTCACTTTAGTGACTAACCTCCAAGTTCACTGTCTCACTCTAGGTGCATTCCCACTCTGACATACTCCTGGAGATTCTGTAGGTAGGAATGGGAACTCAACCCACCAGGCTGAAAGATGGTAGACTTTTTTTTTTTTTTTTTTTTGGCCAGTCCTGGGCCTTGGACTCAGGGCCTGAGCACTGTCCCTGGCTTCTTCCCGCTCAAGGCTAGCACTCCGCCACTTGAGCCACAGCGCCGCTTCTGGCCGTTTTTCTGTATATGTGGTGCTGGGGAATCGAACCTAGGGCCTCGTGTATCCGAGGCAGGCACTCTTGCCACTAGGCTATCTCCCCAGCCCCGATGGTAGACTTTTTTGAGGACACATAAAACTGCCTCTCCCCGCTGGAGCAGGTAATCCACCAAGCAAAGTAACTGTGACGAGTGACAGGCCAGAACATCAGAGAGAGGCTGATATAAAGATTAGTGGTGCACACCTGTAATCCTTGCTAGTCAAAAGGCTGAGATCTAAGGATTGAAGTTCAATGCCAGCCCAAGCTGGAAAGTCTCCATGAGATTCTTATCTCCAATTAATCAGCAAAAAGACAGAAGTGAATCTGTGATGCAAATGGTAGGGCACCAGCCTTGTGCAAAAAAGTAAAGGGACAGCAGCACAAAGAACCTGAGTTCATAGCTGGGAATATGGCCTAGTGGCAAGAATGCTTGCCTTGTATACGTGAAGCCCTGGGTTCGATTCCCCAGCACCACATATATAGAAAATGACCAGAAGTGGCGCTGTGGCTCAAGTGGCAAAGTGCTAGCCTTGAGCAAAAAATAAGCCAGGGACAGTGCTCAGGCCCTGAGTCCAAGGCCCAGGACTGGCAAAAAAAAAAAAAAGAACCTGAGTTCAAGCCCCAGTAGTGGTGCATATGTGTGCGCACGCACGTACCACCCCCCCCCCCCACGTATATTATCCTACTTTCTAGGCATACAAACCTATTCAGTGTTGTTTAACCTTTCTGTGCCTCAGTTTCCTTAAATGTTAGTTGAGAGAATATCAGAACTTGTATCATTTGAGAATTAAATGAGTACATTTGTGGGATAGGCTTAAAGCAAAAGTTTGGCAAATACTTATTATTGTTGTTGCTGTCTTTATTTGCTATTGTTGCTGTGGACCTAATGAATGAGACATGGAAGAAAGCATGGCTCAGTGCAAGCTCTATTCTTCCCTCTATTAGAAGGAAACAGTCAGGGCGCAGGGACTGGGTGTTACCTGGGGATCCTGGTTGATCTTGGCAGCATCCTTCTCATAGCTATCGATGTACAGCCTTATGGTGGCCCCTGCACTTCCGGTGCCGCTCAGGCGGAAGATGATTCGAGATCCATCTGCAAAAATGAGCCTCAAGCCCTACAAAAGATATGCAGAGGTTTTTGTTTTTTATTTTCCCCCTCTACAACTGGCAGAAAGGGAGACTGAGGACTGGCAAACTAGAAGGGGCCCGCTGAGAGGCCTAATCTCATCCATACTCAACCCATCAGAGGATTAGCTCCTTGATCAACGGCAGCAACTGCGCCTCATGGGTCTGCCTTCTATCAGCCTCGCACTACATCCAGACCATGGGGCTTAGCTAATGCAGGAGGTGCATTTCCCAGGTCAGGTGGGAGACGTGATCTGGGGTGAGGCTGGAGAACATAAGGACTCCCCTCCCCTCTGATTAATGGACTCACCATTCTGGTGTGAAGCTTACTAATCAAGTAAGTAGAACTGAGGGTACAGAAATTTGATTCCCAGTCTGGCTGAAACCAGAGCAGAAGAGTTTCCAGCCAGGTGAGGGAAAGGGCTCTAGAAAACACTGGTGGAGAGCCTCAGAGAGAGCACAGGAGGCCCTGTGTCACAGGCAGTAGAGCAGCCAGGCCCAACCTATCAGACAGGACCCACTGGCTAATCTGCTGGTGTATGATGACTCCAAGTGGGGTTCCAAAGGGGATGAGGAGCCCACCCTTCTTTCCATTGCCCTCTTTTCTCTCTCTGGAAGGACATGAGACTCATTTCAAGGAAAAGTTGGGGACTCTTGGGTAGACATTCCACAGAGAGGAAGACAAGGCCATACCACTGTCTGAGGACCCTCAGGCTTTATGAATCTATCAGTGCATAAAAGGATGAACTGTGTGAATGCAAGTAGAGGCTCTGCTCCTCCCCCACTCCTCTCACCAATCCCCATCTAGTTTTCATCCTGCCATGCATTAAGCAGCCTCGGATAAGACAAATGGAATATTGAGTACACTTTCCAGTTGATCAGCATAAAAATGTGTTGTTTTCCCTCACTTTTTTTTTTTTTGCTTTCCAAAGACATACCAGGTTAGTCTCCTCCCTCCACAGCACCAAAACTCTAAATTTTAAACTCTAAATTCTGATTACTTTGCTAGAAGCTCTACCTACTTGGGAATACTTTCTATCTTAGCTCATATTCCCCACAAATGCTCAAGTTTTCAAATTCTACAAAGCAATGCTGCAGCCTGTTTCTTACTATGAAGCATGAAGATAATGTCTCCACCACCACCATCTCTTCTACTCCTTTCAGCCCTCAGTACCTGGCACACAATGAGAGAAACCTTAACAATTCTGTCACCACCCAGGATGGTCCAGCTGCTCAGCTGTGGTGTCCCGTTCTGTGCTGCCTTGTTGGCTGGGTCACAGACATCAAACCATTAATAGTTCTAAGTCCAGGAATGTTTAATAAGAATTTAGACCATATGAAAGAAACATGTAGACAATGCCACTCTTGCAGTCTTTCAGCTCTTACTCTTTGGGTGGGGAAAGAGAGGAGTTGATATCTAAAGCTTTCCTAAATTCCAGCCTCCTTTCCACACATACACTTGACATCTGTGCATGATTCCAGAAAATGCAAGTCTCTCCGAATGTTCATTCAAAACCCCACAACAAGAGCACAGGAGATTGCACAAAACTGGGGCAACACCCATTGCCCATAGGAGTTCATGCGAGTCCAGGATCTCAGTAGGAAATCAGCTGAGAACAATTACCCCAGAAAAAACACTGGCCAGCCAAGGAAACACAGGCCAGGGGTGTGTTCAATTTTCTTTTTAAGGTTTCAGAGATTCCATCTCTGAAATCTCCTGGTCCTACCTGATTTTTTGAAACACTTCCATCCACCGGATCATTGTATTCAAAGTTATCTGCTTTCTCCACCGTGTAGACCTTGTCATTTGCAGAGAACTGCTTTCCCACAAAGGAGCGGTCCAACATCAGGGCCTCCAGGTCCTTCATCATCTTGTTTGCACCCTCAGCTTCTACCTCCTCGTAATCATACCTGGAAGGAGTCACATTGTTGAATATTCAGGCTGACTTCAGAGCACACTGAGGTATCACAGCCCTGTCTTCAGCATTTGTCTGGCCTGCCTCCAGAGCTCTCTAACTTCATAAAAAGCTTGCAGAAACAGCTTGTCTGCCATTGGGATGTAGCAGGCCAGAACCAATGGAGATTTCATAGAAGAGGCAGGGTCTTCTGAATAAGTAGAAAACTCTTATTTTGGCTTTTATACAGAGTAAATCTTGAAGATGCTTTAAAGGCTCTGGAAAGATAGCAGCTAACATTATACCCTCACCTCCTGAGGAAGAAAAATTAAAGTTCTATCATCTCCAGACAACTCCACATCAACAGGCTCAGGACTCAGGTTCTTCTCTTCCCACCTCTTTGAGTTTCTTTGGGATGAAGGATGGGACTTTTACCAGTCTGTGACCTGCCTCAGGTTGCTGAGTCTGGCTAAGGAGAGTGCCAGTCTCCATGGGAGCTTTCTAGAGCAAAGCCAGGGTTTCAGTGATCAGAGGAAGGAGCCACAAGCTAACCCCTCTCACTTGAAAATTCCTCCCACCCATACTGCTTCAGAGGGATGGATTTAGGCCCAAAATGCTTTGACTTCATCCTGATAGAAGATGCCATGTGAGGAAGCCAAGGGGCCAAGACAAAAGGGTACATCTCAAATGAAATTCTGTGATTATTTTTCCTTTAAAACTTGTTCTTAACTTTGTTCTTTTCAGTTTAAAGACTCATAACAGCTTTTCTTGCCCTAGTTGTTGCACTCCCTCTTGAGAGAGTTATTCTTTAGAGGCTCAAGTAATCAGTCTGTATTTGTTTGCAATAGTAAAACAAGTACCACACAAATATATATAAGATGAAGCCTCTGGGACATGAGAATACTAAGGGATTAAGATCAATGTACTCTGATGCCAGTATTCTATGAGTCAAGAATAATACAGACCACTTAATTCTAAAGTCAGCCCCTTCCCCAGAGTGAAAATGATAAAGAATAAGAAATTACAACCAGGTGTTTATGCTTTATGTCTGTGACCTTTGGGTGTCTGAGGGAATTGTTTGATGAATCCTAGGCACAGAGGAGTAAGAACTTGGGCCTCACAGTCAGGTGGACAGAGCTATGAATCCAGCCTCTGCTGGCTGCTAGCTGTAATGCTGAGCTAGTTGTCTGATCTTCTGGAATCTCAGTTACCTTTTCTTTTTTTTTTTTTTTTGGCCAGTCCTGGGGGGCTTGGACTCAGGGCCTGAGCACTGTCCCTGGCTTCTTTTTGCTCAAGGCTAGCACTCTGCTACTTCAGCCACAGCACCACTTCTGGCCATTTTCTGCATATGTGGTATTGGGGAATCGAACCCAGGGCCTCATGTATACAAGGCAGGCACTCTTGCCACTAGGCCATATCCCCAGCCCCTCAGTTACCTTTTCAATAATTGTTTGGAGGCTGATGTGGCATAACTCATAAAATGTGCCTACTAGTATTATGATTCAAAAAATGGAAATTCTGAGGACTTTATTTATAATATATAGTTAGCAGTTATCATTAGTAACCAACTTAATTAATTTTTCCATTAATGAAAATATGGTAAAACAGTTCTAACTGGAAGTTTATAACTACTTTAAGAGTGACTCGTAGCTGAATGCATTGGCTCATACCTGTAATCCTAGCTACTTGGAAGGATTGCAATTCAAAACTAGCCTGGGCAAAAAAGTGTGTGAAATCCTATCTCAACAAATAAAAAGATGGTTACAGTGGCATGCCCCTGTTAATCCCAAACACATGGGAAGCATAAATAGGAGGATTGTGGCCAAGGCCAGCCTAGGAAAAAAGTGACTCTATCTGAAAAACAACAAAAGCAAAAGGTTTGGGGCATACCCAACTATGACTCAAGTAGTAGTGAACTTGCCTGGCAAGTACAAGGCCTCAAGTTCAAACCCCAGTTATTGTTACTTCCTCCCCTCAAAAAGTGACTCTCTGGGGTTGAGAATATGGCCTAGTGGCAAGGGTGCTTGCCTCCTATACATGAAGCCCTGGGTTTGATTCCTCAGTACCACATATATAGATAAATGGCCAGAAGTGACACTGTGGCTCAAGTGACAGAGTGCTAGCCTTGAGCAAAAAGAGAAGCCAGGGACAGTGCTCAGTCCCTGAGTCCAAGGCCCAGGACTGGCAAAAAAAAAAAAAAAGTGACTCTCTGAATAACTGCTTTTTACCTGATTCCACTCTGGCTGCGGTTCATGCATTAACTCCCTTACTTATCTATCCAAAATATATTTACATAGTGACTTCTGTGACTCCCAGGACACAAGGGGATACAGAAAGCGACCTGGTCTTGATTTTGTAGAATCTGAGCTCTAGAGTACTCTTGACTGCTGCTGTGAACCATCAGGTTTTCTGGCTCCTAGACAGGACTACACATGGTAGTAACTTTTGTCTCAGCTTTCCACAATGGAGTATCTTAACTTAAGTGACTTAACCATTATCCTTAATTAAGAGGATA
The DNA here is from genome assembly GCF_023159225.1 of Perognathus longimembris pacificus. Taxonomy (NCBI): domain Eukaryota; kingdom Metazoa; phylum Chordata; class Mammalia; order Rodentia; family Heteromyidae; genus Perognathus; species Perognathus longimembris. The sequence continues at coordinate 43,920,983 of NC_063167.1, read as the reverse complement.
CGCCTCTTAAGGAGCCCAAGTTTGCCTATACCTGAATTCTGTCTTGACTATCTGAAGATCATGGATATTAAAGCAGAAATATATTTTATCTATCTGAAACCAAACAACTACTAAACATAAAAAAGGTCTAGAATAAACCTATCAGTGGATCACAATAGCTCAACAGCTATGTACATATGATCATATAAGACAAGGACAAGCAAACTCTATTGTTGACATTATATTTAAAGTTCTAGGTGAAGGGCTGGGAATATGGCCTAGTGGCAAGAGTGCTTGCCTCCTATACATGAAGCTCTCTGTTCAGTTCCCCAGCACCACATATATGGAAACCGGCCAGAAGGGGCGCTGTGGCTCAGGTGGCAGAGTGCTAGCCTTGAGCAGGAAGAAGCCAGGGACAGTGCTCAGGCCCTGAGTCCAAGGCCCAGGACTGCCCCCCCACCCCCAAAAAAAAAAGTTCTAGGTGAATTTCCTTTGGCATACACCACGTGGTTACTGTATATGATTTTGGTACACTGGGTATTGTATATATGCCTACCTGATCTAAGGAAGGGAAAGAAAAACAAGGGTGTAAGATATCACAAGATATGTACTCACTGCCCTATTATGTAACTGTACCCCTTTTGCACAACACCTTGTCAACAAAATTTAATTAATAAAAAAAATTACCTAGTTTAACTCACTCACTTAATTTTATTTATTTTAAAAGGGAACTGAGGTCCAGAGAAATTACATCTATCCGTTTCTTACTATACTTCATCTAATATTTTTAACATTTTCTTTTTATACTTACAATACTGAGATAGCGGGGGTGGGAGGGTTCATTAGATTTTTTTTTACAAGTAATGGAGGACAGGCACATTGGAATTGGTAAAAAAAAACTGACAAAGAAAATTTTTCTTTGTGGTATTGTATCTCATGCACACTGAGCATGCTTACACACTCTGTGTAAGTTGTACAGCCTCAGATGAATATGTCTTAACAATAGGAGTATGCATGGTGAAGATAAAAGGTTCTGTTTTGTTCACTGCCGAACCCCTGGCACTTGGCAGAAATCAGGTATACAGTAAATATTTGTTGAATCAATAAATGAAATAGTGACAAGTCCACAGCCTTTGGGGACCTATTTTGATTTGTACTAAGAATAATGCTTCCAGAATCCAACTCATATTTTTTCTGATCCTCTCAGTAGGTGGACTGTGATCTCCATTTCTACAAATGAGAAAACTAAGTACAGAGAGAGGTTAAATGACTTCCTAATTTAAGAAAGGGAAGAAATGACATTCAAATCTATTTTTCTGACTCAAAATCCAATGTTACTCATCATGTTCAGCCAATGGATACATTTTAAAATGCTTAAAAAGTATTTGATTATATTAACTAAATACTTTAAGCTTCTTTTTTTTTTTTTGGTGACAAAAAAAAAGACTTCATCTTGACTGTGAACAATCATTTTAAAAGCCCCCAACTGGTAGAAGCTGGATCAAGTAAAGTTTTCTGATTGCTTCAGACAGGAAAAATGACATTGTATGCATAAGAAATTTCTAGGCCCATGCCCCTCACCATACTTCAAACCCCAGACAGGTGGCCTTTCTCACCTGGTGAAGAAGTTCCGGCCGAACTTCTGCCAGTGATCTTTGAGAATGTCCTCCACACTCTGCTTGCGGGTGGCTAGAATGGAGAGCCAGGCAAGGACAGCCCACAGCCCATCTTTCTCACGAATGTGGTCAGAACCTGGCAGGATGGAGCAAGTTTTATCAAAAAGGTGGCTTTACCAAAATACTTGGGCATAAACTCATCAGTGATCACAACAGACCTAATAAAAATCGTCCTGAAACTTGACTAAAAATTTGAGTAAACAGAGGGAATCACATATTGAATAGAGAAACACAATATTAGCAAGGAGTTGATGCTTCCCCTAGTAATTTAGAAACTTAAGGCAAATGTTAGTAAGTACAGGTAGAATAATTTGGCAGAAATTAATCTACCCATTACAAATAATGAATGGAAAAGGGAAAAAACAAAGCTTAAATAAGCAGGAGAGAAACATGACCAAAATAAAATTGTAACATCATTTAATAAAAGAAAGCACATAAACTGATGTATGCCTTTAAGTCTAGCACTTAGGAGGCTGAGGAAGAGTACTGTGAGTTCTAGGTCAATCTGGAATAGTAACATCCTGTTTCAAAAAATAAAAAGCAAAATCTAGAGAGAGACACAAAGCCACAGAGAGATTTGAATGCATAATAGGTATCATTTCCAGGCAGTGGGGAAAGAATAGATTAATTTTTCTTTCCCTTGGAAATTTTGGCTACTGGGATTTGAACACAGGGCCTTGTGCTTATTGGGCTCTATACCACTTGAGCTATACCATGCCCTTAGCCCTTTTTTGCTTTTCAATTATGGTCATTCATTTATGCACAAGTTGTCCTGGACTGTGAGCCTCCTATTCATACTTCCCGTGTAGCTAGAATGACAGCTGTGAGCCACCATGTCCAGGTGACTGACTGAGCTGGCCTCAAACCATGATCTTCCTGATTTCTATCTCAAAACTGATTAATTTTAAAATAGTGTTTACACAACTGGCTCAAGAGTTTGGGGGAAAAAAAGCTTGTTTTATCCCCCTACAAAACTCAATATCAAAGAGAACTCTAGCTGACATAAAAACTTCAAAGTATAAATTGAAAACCTTTAAATACTAAAAGATACATTCACTTTTTCAAACTTTCAGGAAAGTACATGCAAATTTTCTATTCATGTAGGAAAGCAATTTACTTAAAAGTTTCCATTTCTACATACTAAATTAGTACAGCTAAATTAAAAGGCCACTAGCGTACTCTGAAGAAAAATAATATAATCACAATTATAAAATGTTTAATACACTCAGCTCAAGAAAAATTTATATATTAAAAGAAAAAATGTCAATAGAAAAACAAGCCAAATATATAAGTAGATAATTCACACAAAATGTTGTTCAGGTAATGAATCAACACAACAAAAAAGCTGGTATTTTAAAAGAGAAAAACACAATGTTACTTGCTTAGCACCACAAGTTTTAAAATTAGAGGAGATATAAGGGAAACGAGGTTCTAACAGGATGCAGTGAGAGAATGCATTGATCTCATCCTTTTACAAAACAATTTGGCAAAAAGTTTCAAAGTCTTAAAATTAAGCCTACTGATGGAAAAGCAATTCCCATTCTAGAACATCTTTATTTAAGCAGTAAGGATTAATCAAGGAAACCATGACACATCTTTCTTGTGGTCAGATCCTAGTTAAAATAAAAAATTGGCTCTTTTGGATGTGCTTGTATTTGGGGAAATCCTATTCCAAGAGCCAGATATGGAGCAGAACTTACATTTTTAAAAATATTTAAACTCCTTGGGTCTGGGAATGTGGCCTAGTGGCAAAAGAGCTTGCCTCGTATACTTGAAGCCCTGGGTTCGATTCCCCAGCACCACATATATAGAAAATGGCCAGAAGTGGCACTGTGGCTCAAGTGGCAGAGTGCTAGCCTTGAGCAAGAAGAAGACAGGGACAGTGCTCAGGCCCTGAGTCCAAGCCCCAGGACTGGCCACAAAAAAAAAAAAAAAAATTTAAACTCCTTAATCTAAACAATATAACATACAGGTAACATTGGGCCCTACTTTCTGATTTATGAGTATGACTCAATACAATCCCTCTATAATTAGTTTTTACATAGTGTCATATCTTGTGTCCTTTATGTATCTTCCTGCCCTATTTGACTTCCCACCAGGTTTTTGGATCTTTCAAAGTATCTAGCACAACACTCGCCACTTAGCAAGCAAATGGTAAGTTTCCTTCCTTCCTGATTACATCCTTTTATACCCATACCAAATGTCCTTTTCTTTCAGATTAGCTCCCAGTTTTCTTCAACTGTAACGAGCCCCTTTCTTACCTCCAGATGTCTTAGAGTAACCTGTATAAGACAAGAGGAGCCGTGCCATCATTATTGAGACCCAATCATCTACCTTGTCCACTAACAATGCACCTCTTTGAGGCATATGTTATTTTTCTTTGTAACAAAGTGTGATGACAAGCACAGTACATAGAATGTGGCAGAAAATTAATTGTAAAGAAGGGCATACATGAATGAATCAATCAATCCTACATTCATTAATTCCAACAATATCTCTCTCTCTCTTTGGTTTATAAGAATACACAACCTTTTCCAGAGTTTTCTCTTTGATCAGATATCACTTTTAGAAGTAAGAGTCCTCATGACCAAGAACTGCCAAATTAGGGACAACAGGTAATATTTGTCATGCTTTATACAAAAATTTTGGAGATGTTTTCTCAACTTTGTTTTCTATGGACTTGTATGTGCCTTTGGTACTTTCTTGCTTGTTTGTTTGTTTTTTGGTGCTGGTCCTGGGGCATGAATTCAGGGCCTAGGTGCTGTCTCTGAGCTCTGTCTTTTTACTCAAGACTAGCTCTCTACCACATGAGCCACAGCTCCACTTCTGGCTTTCAGTGGTTCACTGGAGGTAAGAGTCTCACAAACTTTCCTTCCCAGGCTGGCTTTGAACTGATCCTTAGATCTTAGCCTCTTGAGTGGCTAGGATTACAGGTGTGAGCCACCAGCACCCAGCTCACCTTTACTGATTTTTAAGCTCTTTGCCACATACACACAATTTTTGCAAATGATGATTGTGTTTTGGCAACAGTTCTTCATGAAAAGCAGAATTCTGGCAGCTCCCCAATATATAAAGAATTCACAATAGCAGTGCACAGCTTGGGACTATTTGTCCAGGCTCCACTTCCTTTTTGATTAAAAAACATTAACTGTTACATAAAAAATACATTTATTTTTGTAAGAGACAAAACTGAAAGCAGGGAGGTAATGTTTCTCCTCTAAGTGAGAGATTTGTTCTTTGTGCTTTCATGTCGAAATAAAAATCTATAAGTCTTACGCAACTGTAACTTAATTATTTGGGAAAAACTTAATCACACACCTAGTATTATAAATGAAGTATATGCTTGGGTAAAAGAAAACCATTCTATTCCATTTTTCAGGTCTGAATGGATATTTTGAGAAATGTCACTAATCATCCTGGATCTATAAAATCTCTAAGTAATTTGGTTATTACTCAGGAAGGCTGGGTAAGTTCTATTTCCTACAGTATTGCAATGAATAACAAAAGGAATAGTGAAAAAAAACAATGATGCATGTATGTGGTTCAATAGATTTATATTTGAGGAGTAGAAAGGCTGGTCTTTGAGACTGAATTCTGTCATTTCTGAGCTGTTTAAATTTGAGTATATCACAATTTTTCTGAGCTTTCATGTTATCAATTATAAAAACCTCTCTCATTGTTACAAGATATCACTATGATAAAACAACAAGAGATACTTTGTAAACTGTTAAGGACTATACAAATTCCAGATAGCACTATGAAGAAAGACAATTTAAAAAAAAACTTTTAGGGAAAAGTCATGTTTTCCAATGACCTCATTAAGCTTTCAAAAATAATGTCCCCCAATGATACATACTGGAAAAGAAAATGGAAAAAATATAATCCAATATGCTCTGGACAGTGGGAAGCTTTTTTGTTTTTTGTGCGTTTGTTTTTTGGCTTTTTTTTTTTTTTTTTTTTGGTACTGGGGATTGAACCCAGGACATTGCACTTGCTAGGCTGAGCTAGCTCCTAGCCCACAGTGGGAAGTTTCCTTTGTTGTTGTTGCTGTTGTTTTTAGTACTTTCTTCTTTTCTCTGGATGAATACAAATTAGCTTGCATCATGATGGTTTAACTTTTAAAGAGTAAAGGAAGCCATGCTGGCTTTAGTGCCAGGATGGGGAGAGCATTCTGAGCCACAGGCCACTTTCCTAGCCTGCACAGAGGTAATCTGGGTTTTGCTTTGAGTCTCTGCACTCTCACTCCAGCTCAGGGAACGACTGAGCGCCCGGGAATTCCACCCCTTCAGCATCTTCCAACACCTGTCACTGCACTTCGGCCTAATCAGCACCTTGTATGAAGTGCAAACTCAGTCAGGGCATGCTCTGGGTCACAGCCAAGAAAAATGTCAACCCTCCTTGCAGGAGCCAAGAGCAAACAGTTTAGGGATTGGGTTACACTAACCAGAAGTCATCTCAGGAGCTGCCCTGGCTTCTGTCCCTGTCAGGTGACAGCTAGGTGGGGGGGGTAGGTCTGGTGGGGGGGGGACAGGGACAGAACAGCCGACAAGCAACTACCTACAACTACATGGAGTTTTCAAAAGCATCAATGTCTTGTCTGTTTCTTCTTCCTGCTTATTTCTATCTCTCCTCGAGTCTCCTGAATGTGCTATTCTCTGCCTGGAAATTACCACTGCACATGCTCTATTCCTGGCTAAAATCTCCTCCAACTACCTTCAACTCAACTCTCACCCAGGTTGCCATCTTTGTGCCACTCTGTGTCACTATCTTGTCCTATGGTCACCCCTACCCTTGATTATGTGCCCCCAAGCTGCTGCAGGACCCCCAGTTAGTTCCAAAGTGGTCAATCCAGGCTGCCTGGCAAGGAGGCTCTATCAGTACCATCCTTTGCTACCTTTTCTATTCACACAATGGACACTGTCACTTGAGGAGGATGGTGAGCTGGACAGGAGGCCTTTGCCTGGCCACTTGAGAGGAGGCAGCCCCAGGGGCTCCTGCATGCTTCCCTTAGCACCCCTCCTGCACTTATGACCGCCGTGGGACTTTGTTTCCTTTCCATAAGGTGTCTCAACATAAACTTCACTTTATACCCAACAAACATGAAGCAGTGCCTGCATGTTCCAAGTACCAAAATGAGTAAGATATATCCTCTGCTCTTGTAGGTGAGTACAGACATAGAGGTGCAAGATAGTCATGCAGATCCAGGTTAACCAAATTAGTTCCAACTAAGCTCTAAGCCTAGTTCTGTTGGGATAATCTGTGTGGTATATCTCCAGATATGGGTGACAGTAATAATCCCTGAGGTCTCTGCCTAAAGGGAAATGTACTTAAAAGCTATGCAAGGGAGAATGGCCAGAGAACGAGACAAAACATCTAGGCCCCTACACTACAGAACTAGGCTAGGTACCTTGAGTACAATACACAGTAGACAATTGTAATTACCTGGCAAGGGTCAGATTTCCTTTCCCAGATGCAAACACATTTTGAAATCCTAACTCACTATCAGCCTAACCCAGTATCTGGAACACAAAGTTCAACTCATATTTGAAGAATAAATTGGTATAAAGAAGTATAAACATGGACTTTAAAAAAAGAAAAGAAAAGAAATATGTTTCTAGTACTGGTGGTTCATACCTGTAAACCTAGCTACTCAGGGGGCTGAGACCCAGAAGATTACAGTTCAAAGCTAGCCTAGGCAAAAAAAAAAAAAAAAAATCTGTGAGACTCCATTTCTAAAATACAGCAAAAGATGGGCTGGAGGGGCTGGGGATATGGCCTAGTGGCAAGAGTGCTTGCCTCTTATACATGAAGCCCTGGGTTCAATTCCCCAGCACCACATATATAGAAAACGGCCAGAAGTGGCGCTGTGGCTCAAGTGGCAGAGTGCTAGCCTTGAACAAAAGGAAGCCAGGGACAGTGCTCAGGCCCTGAGTCCAAGGCCTAGGACTGGCCAAAAGAAAAAAAAAAAAAAGATGGGCTGGAGGTATGATTCAAGTAGTAGAATACCAGCAAAGCAACTTGAGCAAACATGAAGCTCTTGAGTTCAAACTCTGGTACTGCCAAGGAAAGAAAGAAGGGGGAGGAGAAGGAGAAAGAAAGAGAGAAAGAAAAGAAAGAAAGAAGAAAGGCAGGAAGGAAAGGAAAGAAAAAGGGACAGAGGAAATACACAAAGCATTAACAACATGTCTCCTCAAGTTATCACTTCTGTATGATACTTTATCACTTTTATAGATAAGACAAGGAAAAATATTTCCAATCTCTACACTTAAATAAATAATAACTTACTGGTACTTGCTATCAAGTTCAACTTCAACTAGGCTTCTTGTCCTTTTTCCCCAAGTCCCTCATTTTCCTTAAGGAGCATTTCAAAAATAGCAACCTTCTGTATTATTCAGCAATTTCTCTTTGAAGCCCAACGTAGAACAGGGCTGACACTCCACCCTCTGCCACTATGAATTAACTATTCCAAAACCTGGTGCACTATTTAAAAACTAGACAATATTATAAAACTTCTTAAAAATGCAAGTTACATCAGAAGAAGTGCATGGGGCTATGTATGTAGCTTAGTGGTAGAGTTCTTCCCTGGCATGCACAGGTCTTAGGTTTGAACAAAGAAAAAATTTAAAATACAGTGTCCAATTCTCTAGAAAGGATCATTCCACCTACTCTTCACCTGCCAGGCTAACTTTGGAAATATTGGACTCAGTTCCAGCCATAAATATCCAAAAGGAATACTGATGAAGTCAAAGCGCCTAGAAGCTGGTGCTGGGTCTATGAACAATATGCAATGAAGAAAGACTGGGCGACAGGATAGGTGGTCTGAGAAGACAGGATCTGAGTGCAGTTCCTAGTACTTAGAGCCCTACTGTGTGTGTTAGAACAGCTGCCTTGTCTTCAGGTCTCTTTCCATCTGCTATACACCAGGCTCTTCTGCTTGGCTCTGGAGTTCTTACTTTCCTTGCCCAATGTTTTCCACATGGGTCGAATGGAAAAAGATGTTACTGGGTGTACTACCACAAGGGGAACAAACAGAAAAAGATTTAATAAAGAAAAAAAACATATTGTGAGTAAAACAACATTTGGGTATAACTGCACTAACAGAGTTCCTTGCAGAAGAATGCTCTGGAACCTTCAAATATTTTTATTACCATGATTATCCGTGATAGGCATATTCCAAGACTATCTTCTAAGTTCCCTGAGCATTCATGTCTATCACCCACATTTTGTGAAGTATGACAAGACTAAGCAGTGGTCTGTGTACTCTGATTAAAGATCTAGATCTTTGGGAAATTATTTAGCATCCTCTGTGGCTATTGTACACCCCCCCCCCCCACCACCAACTCATCTATCATTCTCTTTTTGGTTGTGGAGCTTGAACTTGGGGCCCACACGCTGTTCCTGAGCTCTTTTGCTCAAGTTTAACATTCTACCACTTTGAGCCACAGCTCCACTTCCAGTTTTCTGGTGATTAACTGGAGATAAAGAGTCTTATAGACTTTCCTGTCTGGGCTGGCTTTGAATGACGATCCTCAGATCTTAGACTCCTGAGTAGCTAGTATTACAGGCATAAGCCACCAGCACCTGGCCTCATCTTTTTAAATACCTTCTAGTTCTATCATGTCTACTCATTGCCAAAGAGTACTGCTAAGGATATTAAATTGCTTAGAACTTCTTAAATATGGGCCTCAGAACTACCAGTTCATCCCACTCACCTTACATCTGGAAAAGAAAAGGAAAGGAAATCAATATTCATCATAGCAGGAATTCTGACTCAATTGCAAGGTTGAGAGAATGCTTGGCTTTGATTTCCTTTGCTTTGCCAAATGATGACTATAGAATAACAAAGCAAAAGAAGACTGGTTTCTTTACTTCAAAATATTGTGTAGGAGCAACAGAAGAGATGTGATTGCTTAAGTGCCTTGCAACCTGGATGGAGACCAATGTACCTGGATGGAGACCAATCACCTGAGGTGATTTCAGAGCAACAGAGGCTGATTCAGGCTGGATGAGATACTAGAAAAAGTCATGGTGGAGATAGGAGCTCAGATCAGCACTTGGATGGGTAGAGAGGAGGAGGGAAAACACAAAAAGCAGAGTCTGAAAGTTTTGGATCACCCTCAGAGTATACCCCATTGTACTCTTTCAACATGCTACCTATGCATAAATGTTGGGGATTGCCCTTCCCCCAGCCTTGGGACAATGGGAGGGAGCCCCTCCCACCTTCCGGCCTCAACCGGAAAAGCGACCCCCCCCCTTGGGAGGCAAGCATGTGCGAGCCACCATGATGGTTGCCTGGCCCAGAAAGGAGGTTCCAGGATCACTTGAGTGACAGCACAATCAGCCAATCAGTCAGTCACCCCAAGTCCTTCCCCTTCCGCCTTTGTCATCATAATAAATTGATTTGTCCCGCCCTTTGGGGACTGAGACGCATCCCACCATAGCAGCGTGTCCCTGATGCCTTCTTTTCCGCCTCCCTGATGCCTTCTTTTCCGCCCCCGCTCCTGGTAACATGTGAGGGGACTGGGGGGAGGGGAGGCTTCAGCAACCTTTCCTCAACTTAGCGCAAGTCCATGAGAGTACGCCTTTGGCCTTCTGCCGGCGGAAGGCAAGGCTGAGTGCTCTTTCATAGATTTTGGGGTTCAGGCATTCTCCCCGGGAGATCGGGGAGAAAGGGATCATTCAGATCCCGACACATAAGGATATATTTTTAATTTCTTGACCACCTACAAATTTATTTCCCTAAATGATCTCGTTTCATTTAGCCTTGATAAATCATAACTTGTTGCTATAGAAAACTTGGGCTTATGAAAGCAAAAGGTTTAATGCTGTTCTGAAACCTCTTCTTAAATAAAAAGGAAACACTGACTTGTTCTACCATGTATCTTTTTAGAAATGAAAACATTTATTAAGGTTTCCTTGGCCACTGAGGTAAGAAAATGATGTTTATCACTCTGTTTAATCCCTGCAGACTCAAGCCCAGGCTGTCAAGGAGGCCCCCAAACTTCCTGCCTCAGTAGATGTGATCCTCTGAAAGTAAAATTAGCCCTCCTGGCTGAATGCACTTGATGCTTTTCAGACATGTATACTTCATCGTGCTGTTATAAATAAATTGTGCTTTGATTTAGGACACATCAGCTACCATACCATGGCTATTTCAGTGCTATCTTAAGCAGTCTAAGTTTTCACTGGAGGTGGCAGATATGGAGAAGAAAATGCCATCACAGGGGTGCAACTTACCAGTCCCAAAGCTCTCCTCCCCACAGAGGGACAGTTTGCTTGCATCCATCAAATTCCCAAAAAACTTCCAGCCAGTTGGAGTCTCATACAAAGCGATCTTTGTAGCGTTAGCCACCCTTCAAAGGCATGAAATCAAAGTTACATCACAGCAGGACTGTGAGCAGGGCCATGTGAAGGATGGAAAAGAGCAACCATTATTGTAATCAAGGGTCCTATTCAGTACTGCTCACGGGTAGACAGAATTCTAAGATTGGTGGAAAATCATAAGAGAAAACTTGGGCACAATGGATTCTTCTATCTGGACTCAAAGGAAAGTGGAGATGAAGAAGAAAAAAATTCATTCAGATTATAGTTTAATATTTTAGAAGAAAAGAAGAAACTGCAGGAAAATACACAGGGCTATCCTGGGGGAGGGGGGATATTTAAATTCATGTGTCTTGGGTACAGACTGTGTCTACCTCATCTATAAAGAACAAAAGAATGATGTTTTGACAAACTTACAATCACAGAACTGGAAGGTCAGCATTTTACAGAGATGATCCTGGGGTCACACCGGCAGGATGACTGACAGCCCTGCATTCAGCTTTGTAACCAGTACACCTTTCATCTCATCAGAAGGCTCCCACTCAAAGCACCAAGTGGGGTTTCCCATTTACCCCAGCCTCACCCACCCTTTTCTCTTCCAACGCATCTTTTACTCTTCACCAGGTATCTTTAGACTATTTACAACCCTGGAGTGGGGATTGGAGCTCAGTAGTAGAGTATGTGGTTAGCATACAGAAGGGCCTAGATTTGATCCCTAACACACAAATAAGTAAATACATAAATACATAAACTAAATACACAATAAAATGTTTGAGTGGCTTTTTTTTGAAACAACCAATCCTCTTTCCTTTTTAACAAAATGTTACCTGATAAGTTTCATGTGCTGCTTCTGTAAGATTTGCTTTCCAGAAAGCTTGTCTTCTTCCTAACAAAGTTATGTCATATTTAGATCCTAACATTTAAAGACAATCCAATCTATGATTCTGAAAAGTTTTATTTGAGCAATAAGGTGTTTGGGTTACGAATCTATTTGTGTATCTATTATTTCAAAAATTGGAATTATACTGTTCATGGAGGTGTTTCCAGGCCCAGCAGACAAACACAATAGTATGTCCACAAAAATGACACTCAGCCTCACATGTAGGATCTGAGGACAGAAGCACTAGATTTGAATTCCTGCTCCAATTTAGCTGTGAAGTCTTTGACAGACTGCTAACTCTCTACTTTCAGCTTCCCCTTCTTTAAAATAAGGACGACTGCTGTGAGAATCAGCTGAGGTAGAGATATGTAGATATCAGTAACTTCTTGTTGTTGTTAGCTGAAGTGAAGCCAGCACTAATTCTGTAATTTGTTTAACAGGAAAACTATCATATGGGCAAGTGGTTAGGCACTAGGCTCTGGGTCTAGTCCCGACTCAGCCATTTACTAGATGGTTGACCTTTGAACAACTTAATAATTCTTTTGTCCTTTTGTCTTCCACCAGTAAAATGAGGTTATACCCAGCCTTTGCCTGATGGAATTGGTATGAGATTAAATGACTTAAAACATGCAAAGCAGTTAGTATATAAGGGTAATATTAAGGAAAGCTTAGCTATTTATTTAAGAGACTACATTTAAACACTCAACTTTTCTCCCTATTCTTGACCTTTTAATTATCTTCCTCCCCCTCCTCCTTTTTTTTTTTTTTTTTTTGGTGCAGTTCCTGGGGCTTGAACTCAAGCGCAGTGCCTGAGCTTTATTACCAAGGCTAAGGGTCTACCACTTGAGCCAAAGTTTCACTTTTGGCTTTTTGGTGAGTAATTAGAGGTGAGTCTCACAGATATTCATGCCCAAGCTGGCTTACAATTGTGATCCTCAGATCTCAGGCTCCTGTAGCTAGGATTAAAGGTGTAAGCCACTGGTACCCAGTTATTCATTTTTTTAAACTACTCATTTAGTAAAAATGTCCTAGGCATTTGACATTTTCTAATAACATTTTTCTTTTTCTCCATTTGTTATTTATTACTTCCTGCTTTTTAGCTTTTATGTATATGGTCTCAGAAGCCCCCTAAAGCCTTCATATAATAAGGTCATATAAAATGAATAGAAAAATATACCAATAAGCAAATCTGAGAAATCAACTGTTTACTGTCACTGGTCTCTTTTGCACAAAAACTGAATGTAATTAAAAACTTTTTTTTAACCAATTTCATGTTTCTGTTTTAGATTACAAATAAAAAATAATTCTAATTGTGTGTTCATGGACAATCTAGTTGTTTTGAAACTTTACTATTAATTCAAACTTTTCTTTTGCTCAGTCACTGCACACTCCTAAAGGAAACTAACCCTTTAGAATGTCTTGGGCACAGTGGAAGTGCTATCCATTCATTCACTAAAATGCAATCATTCATTTTTAAAATGATGCATACATGCATATCCTACTGGGTCAGGCAAGCTACAGTCAGACAGCTTCTGAGTGGATAGGCTTGTTGGGCAGCCAACCAAGCAAGTGGCCTATGAATATAGTGTGGTAATTGCTGAGATGGAGAGCTCAGAAGGAAATTGTAACCCTAAAAACATTCACCCATCCTCTCATACAGGAAATATGGCTCTGCAGAAGGGGAGGAAGAGCATTCGGGGATCAGTGAAGGGCATGGTGACCACCATGATGATCTGAGAAAGGAGGATGGAGGGGACTGGTAGACCTACCGATCTAGGGCACCACTCGTGGGCATGCTGCGTGCAAAGCCTCGGACCCCAGTCTGCTGGAAATATGGAATGCTGAAGATGTTGGCAGCAATGACGGCTACAGAGTCTGAAGGGTTCACAAAGAAGCCATGCTTGCCCAGAATCATGTTCCGATCCTTGAGAATAAGAGAGAATCAAAGGAAGACCTTTGAGTTTTATAAAACTGAAAACTGACCCATTATCTCATCCTGAGCTTTAAACACGGGATTTTATTATTATTGGATCTGAATAGTACCAATGAGCCAAAGGTACCTCCATGTCCAAGAGTTAAAACTGGTTTCAATTAAACTGTGAGCACTAACTCCATGTGAGCTGAATCCTCTGTTCTCCCTCCAGAGGCTGGCTAACTTTAACCTCCTAGACCTTTTCCAAATTCTGGAACCAATCATGCCTCTCCCAGAGGAGAAGAGAGGATGCACAGAGAGGAAATATTGGCTGTTTATACAGTTTGATAGGTCTACCAGACATCCAGAGAAAAACAAAGGCAGGTTTCTTTAAGAAATGGTTTCTAAATCATAGTCCCTCCATTTGGTATTGGACCCAACAAAATATGCTGCTACTTTCATGGCTTCCAGTATACTCTTTCCTTCAAGTAACTATGAGAAACTCTCAGCCGGTACTGCATCAGAAATACCTATTGGAAAATCATATCAGTTAGGAGTCCATTTAAATTTCTCCAAATTTTGATACAGAAAAAATTATTTTGCAGGAAACAGTAACTCTTCCTATAAAAAACATCAATCCCAACAAAACTCAAAGTCTAATTCACTAAACACACCAAACACCAAACTACCTATGAGATACAAAGGAGATGAACTTGACTATGACTCAGTGGTCATCAGTATAAGCAAAACAATTTATTTATAAATGTTTTAATAAAATGTAATTTTCTCCAGTTCATCTTTACATAGGCAATAAAATTATAGTTTTACCCCTCAACTAATGTGAACAAATGAATAGGTACAAAACCAAAACCTCTTCTAGAAGTTAAAAGGCTTGTCAATTGCTGGTTGACAGGAGAAACTTATCCAGAACTCAATCAGCTTGTGATGTACTTGTCATTATATCATAACCAGCATCTAATAACGCTGCCATTCTTAATAAATGTCTGAAATCAAATGCATGAATTTTATTCCAGAGACTCTCATTTCTGCTGAAGAGGGTCTTTAAATAATGTACTTCCTTCTGAACCAAGTTCAGTGAAGGATCCTGAGCCTGGCAGAAGCAGCCTGATTTTGTTTCGATTAATTTTGTTCTTCCCATCTGCAAGGTGTGGCCCATATAGGAATTCACTTCCATGCACTTGTACCCACCCCATCTCCATCGAAGGCAGCCCCAAAATCATGTTCTCCTGACTTCATGGTCTCCACTAGGTCAGCTGCATAGGTGAGGTTGGGGTCAGGGTGGTGACCCCCGAAGTCCTCCAGGGGAACACAGTTAACAGCCGAGTTTGCAGGAGCTCCGAGTTCTTCACAGAGGATCTTCTTTACATATGGCCCCACGACTATGTAAAGCACGGAGTGAAAGTAAGAAGAATCAGAAACCAAACCTGCCATCTGGGAAGAAGAGCACTACAGCAACAGTGGGGCTGCAAACTAGATTGAGAGGCTGGTGCACTGTGAGTAGATTCCACACAATGGAGAATCCTCACTTCCTAGAGGTTCAAATCTTTTTTTAATCATTGTAAAACAAATTGTTGTATTCTCAGGTGAGCAAATCCCCCAGTTCTGGTTCACAGTCATGGCTGCTGTCTCTACTGGAGTAGTCACACAAGTAACGCACAGACAAAGAAAGGGAGACACACATCCTACTGTTCTCTGAATGGAATCCTCTTGTTCTCTTCTAAGAAAAGGAACAGGGTGGGGGATAGATGGGGTAGTGGCTCTAGCACCACACCTAGAGAAATCACTACTCACCTCAGGAATCCACAGAGGCACCCACTAAGAATGTGAGTGATCTCCAGAGGGACAGACAGCATCCACAATAACAGATGCATGTGACTCAAAGCCTGATGCTTATTGTGGAAACATGACTTTGCACTAGTTTAACACAAGAAGTGCCTCTGCTACACTGGGGGCCTACCATTAGATTTTTGCCTCTGAAATGATTGTGAAATAACTGTTGAAACCACCAAAGCCTTGAGAAGGCTGTGAGGGACCATAATCTCCACAGTAGAAATCAACTGCCTGTTTCTGAGAGGAGTGAACAGAAGAGTGAAAAGTCCATACCTCCGTGCATGGCATCTATGCGGATCTTTAGTCTGTTTGGACCAGAAAGTAGCTCTTTCAGTGCACTGAAATCAAAGATGTTTCTGAGCATCGTGGCATAAGCTTCCACTGAATCCACAATTTCCACTGTGAGAACAAGCAACAATGAAAGAATGAAGGATGAAACATTTAGAAATAGTAAATAGTTTATTAATTATATTGATATAAAATGTAACAGCTGTTTTAAAAGGATAACTACTGAGCAACTCCAACACAAAAAGCTGTTAATGACATCTTACTCAGTATCATCCATTTTCTTTGAAGGTAAATGTTATCAGACCTATTTTATAGATGAAGAAACTAGGGGTAGGATAGGATACACATGGGGTTTTCAATAGCTTCTGTGTAAACTGCTCTGCTGCCACACTGCTTCTTTACGTGTCCCCATGATGGATATATCTCATTGTCATGTGTAATGGAAAAGATAATATCTACATTTATTTACAGGTTCATTATCATCAAGGTTTAATGGTAAAAGGCAAGCATTTTTTTTTCTTTAAAGAATAATTTTAAGCCAAGCACTGGTGGCTCATGGCTATAACACTAGCTACTCAGGAGGCTAAGATCTCTGAGAATTGGGGCTTGAAGCCAGCAGAAAAATCTGAGAGACTTTATCTCCAATGAACCAGCAAAAAGCCAGAACTAGAGACATGGCTCAAACAGTAAAACACAAGATGTGAGTGAAAAAGCTGAGAGAGCATAGCTTTTCAAGACCTAGTACTGGCATTAAAAAAAGAAAGAAAGAAGCAAATAAAGAGTTTTTGCATGTCCTGCTAATGGAATAAAAGAAACATAGCAAGTTATTATCCTAATTACTGGACATTTGGGGTTTCTGAATATCTTCAATATATGAAGAGATGATGAAGCTCTCTACCAGGGTATTATAAGTACCAACAGTATCTCTGAGATACACCAGTGTCACTTTGTTTGTTAGGATGCAATTGCCAACCTTCAACAGGTGGAGTAAATATAAATTGAAGATTACAGGGCAAAGTTAAAACATAGGTTTCACTGCTAACCATGACATCTTCATTTTATTAACACAAATAAATGTATAAACATTTAGTCCATTAATTACTGTGTAGCTTGACATTCAATAAGACGGTAATTTAATCACAGCTACCTTTGTACAGTTTTTCAATGCAGCCCAAACTATCAGTCTGATTTTACTGAGTATTAAGGCAAGAGGAAAACTGAAAGCCCAGGACTGAGAATCATTCACACTGAGTCTGAGTCCTGTTTTTACCATTCACTCACTCTGTGACCTAGAGCCTGTCACTTAACCTCTACTGGCCTTTGTTTCCTCCTCTGTAAATAGTAAACACAGAGTACTCCCTTCCCAAGGAGTAACACATGGGAACGGGGACAGGAAGAGCTCAACCACAGTAGTCTCCTAGTCAAGGCCACTTTGTTTTGGGGGTGTGTGTATGTGTGTGTGTGCAAGTCTTGGGACTTGAACCTGGGTCCTGGGTGCCTATCCCTGAGCTTCTTTTTTTGCTCAGGACTAGTGCTCTACCACTTGAGCCACAGCTCCACTTCTGTCTTTTTGGGTCACTTATTGGAGATAAAAACCTCATGGACTGTCCTGCCTGGGATGACTTCAAACCGTGATCTGCAGATTTCAGCTTCTTTAGTAGCTAGGATTACAGAGATGAGCCATAGTTGCCCAGCAAGGCCGTTCAGTTTACCTGTGTGGAAACGAACCCTTGGAAAGTCTGGGAATGAGTTATCACAAGCTCAGAGAGCTCAGATCTCTAGACTGGTGAAACATAATTCCAGACCTGCTTATTAACTTATGCATGTAAACCACAGTGCCTACAATCTTTCCAAAGTCACAGGTCCACTTTATTAAAGTCATGAAAAGAATACTGCTCAAGTCTGAATAGAGATGAGCAGGAAGAAGAAATAACGTGCCTGTGAAGGGCTTGAACTTGTTTTCCAAGTCAAACTGCTGCTTTCCCAAAACACTGAGGTCTACATTCAGGTCGGGGCAAATTGCATATTCCTCAATTGTCTTGCTGATTTGGAAAATTTTGTCAGTGATTGCTTCTGGAGCAGGACCTGAAAATCAAATAATACACAATGAGCCATTCTATGTGGTTCACCTGAAAATAGAAAAAAATCCAAGGTTTAGGGTTCTTCTTCCCTAACACATTGACCATTACTTCACTCAGCAGCAGAGCAACAGGATTTTTCTTAACAGAAAATATCATATTAGTGATGGTTGTTCCTACTTAGGTACAATGGAAGGAGAAGCATTTCAACTCCACCAAAAAGAAGCAACATTTCCTTGCAAAGGAGGATAGTGAGAACCCTGGCCCTCAAGGCCTTAGGTACTGGTTTATCCAACTCACTATAAAATTGTCTGCTCCCAAGACAACAGTCAACTCACCTCCATTAGAAATATTGAACTTGATTCCAAAATCTCCATTAGGTCCTCCTGGGTTGTGGCTGGCTGTTAGGATGATCCCACCAATGGCTTTGATTTTTCTAATAATGCAAGATACAGCAGGAGTGGAAAGGATCCCATTCTGTCCAATAACCAAGCGACCAATCTAGAAGAAACCCAGAGCACATATTTGAACACCCCATTAATCCAGAGCTACCACAGGGAAATACTAGAGCAGTAAGAAAATGGACAAACCAAATATTGTTTGACCAGAAAAGATTTTCTTTAGTGAACATCAACACCATATTACTGAAATAGAATCAGTGTTGTTGAACAAAGACATTCCTTCAGATAGCTTTTGTAGTTTTAGAACAGTGTGTGGTCTGGGGTTGCTGTAAGACTCTGGCAGGAAAGTATAGCATATTCATAACAGAGTCTTTCCAGATCTAGTTCATAATTTAAATATACTAAAGAACAGTGAGAAGGCCCACATTTTTATTCAACTCAGTCATACTTTCAACCTACAATAGGGAAAATGTTGCAGGTTGTGCTAGTTAATGAGATTTGACCCAAAGAGAAATCATTTGTAATATAAGATTCTTTCAAACTAAAGAGATCAAACATTATATAAATCATAATCTATAATGCATGTTATAAATGTGGTTATCCAATCAACTTTGGATTTTTCATGCAGTTGGACAACAGCTTGGGCTTTTGTTGCATTCCTCACTTCCCTCCATCTCTCACAGATGTTATCAGCCTGCCTGTTCCTTTGCTACAATGACAGTGATTTACATCTGTTTCAACATAACCCAGCTTGCAAGTTTTGTCAATTCTTCTAACTTGGAGAAGATGGGACTGCTATATTAAAAAGGCTAATGCTCTTACTAGAGTTTTGCCTTTTCTACATTCTCCTTTCTGAGAGAAGACAGGGACAGAAACATTTAAATTCTTTCCATTAATTATTTCTTTTGGCCCCCTTTCCCCAAGATAAATATGGTTAAAGAAATGACTTGATGCTGGAAGATGTATTTCTAATGTGGAAAATGCCGCTAGAAAGCCAGGAGGGTGGCACACATCTGTGATCCTAACTACATGCGAGGTGTATGCAGAATCCTGAGTTCCAGCCCTGCCCTGGCAAAGGTCAATGAAACCTTGTCTCAAAGGTTGCATGTTTTCTCGTAGATGTGAAAGTTAAAATTAGTTTATAAATATGTAAGTAAACACACTGGGCAGAAGCCAAGTATAAACAAATATGTAAACTGAAATATGGTAGATTCAGGGAAGAATATAATGTATGTAGTTCCTTAGGAAGGAAGGCAAAATCATACTTCAACAAAATAAACTCCAGGAAATGGGGACTTGAGAAGGGTAAGGCGGGATGAAAGGGAGGGAGAAGACCAATAAAGAGAAGAGGGAAGAATGCAGTCAAAAACTCCAAGGAAATTAAGAAATATGCTACAAAATTGAAAAGAGTGAGGGAAAGGGTAGGTTGGGGAGTGATGGATGAGAATATTGAAAGGGGTGACACTGATCAAGACACATTGTATTCATAATCTACTTAGTTGAATTCCTTTGTATAACTTCTTAAAGATAATAAAAATACAAAAAAAGGAAAGTAAAAAAGAATTTCCAAATTAAAACAAAAACAAAGGGTTGATCAAATTATAGCATGACTGCTAAGCATGCACTAAGTCCTGGATTCAATCTACAATGCACACACAACACACACACACACACACACACACGCGCGCGCGCGTGCACATGCGCGCGTGCGCACTGGCATGAGACATTTGGACATACAATGCCATTAGACATCAGGATTTCCTGAAAAATGTTTTTCTGGTACTGTTAGCTTTGCCGCCACCCCCACCTTCAGTACAGGTCACTGAAAACTTGACATCCTTATAATCTCTCCTTCCCCCACTACCAAGAATCTCCGCAGGAAACAGCTGGTTTATTTCCATCACCTCTGGGCTCCCATTTGTCCATCTCTGAACAATTTTTGTCACAGCTGCCCTAAGACATTTGCTACATCCTGCCTCCCCCAGGAAGAGGTAACCAGCAGGACAGGTGCTACACGGGGTCTCTGTTTTAAGCTAGAGGAAGCAACGCATAATACAGAATCAATGGTGATGGTTAGTACCGAGCTCCCAAGTGCTTTGTATATCTCACAGCACTTTCAGTACATTCTTTTTATTGTTGCTCCCAAGTAGCACCACCAGAGTTGTTATGGTCCTTCCCATTCCTTCACTCTTGTACCCATCCAAACCCAATAGCATGGAAGGGTGCCATGACAGTGTCAGGAGATGATATGACAAGGTCATACAGCAAGTTATCAGAGTGGAAAAGGCACTGAAGTCCTCTGACGCCATACAGTGGGAATAGCAATATCTCACCTTTCCAGGAGATTAAAGCCCTAGAGATTGGCAGTTCCAGAATTCTATAAGAGAGACTTAGAGATAGCCATTTACTCAACCAGAAGAGCTGATGAGTAATCTAGACACTCTTATGTGTGGAAGAAGAGGCTAATGAATACTAAGCTACACTGCTTGACTCACTCCTTTATTCTGCAATTTCTTATCGTGAGATCAGCAGGGAGGGAATTATGCCAGGGAGAAATACAATAAATGAAGCTAAGAGAAGTAACTCCTCTCTGCTGTGCCCAAGAGGAGTTATATTTAGTCAACCTACTTCCTCTTTCAAGGTATCTTTCTACCAATCTCCCTCAATCTAACACAGGGGAGGTTTTACTCCATATCATCCTCCTTCCCTTAAAGATACCTGGACCATTGTAACAGCTCCTCACACAATCTTCCACTTGGCCCTCCCTTGCTTTACCTGGTTGAATCCATCTCACCTCCTCTAGCCTACCCAGTTCAGCTTTCTAAGCATAACTCTGTGTCCCTCTTCTCAAAAATCTTCCCTACAACACATGATACAGAAATGGTACTTTGAGGATGCCCCTAAAGAAATGAAAACCAGATTTCAAGCACTCACTCCCAATGTTCACAGCAGTATTACAACAGCCCAAAGTGGGAACAATCCAAATGTCCTTCATCAGATGAACAGCTAAACAAAATATTGCACAGACACAAAATGTAATTACAAGGGAAGGAAATCAGCTTAGAGGCTGTTACACACAGAGCTGATGAGTGGGAATGTGAAGAAATAGAGATAAAGTAGGTTTTAAAAGAGAAAGGAATCTTGTCACACACTGCAATGTGAAGGAACCATGTGTGTATTATGCTGAGTGAAATCAGCAGGATTCCATTTACATGAAGTATCTAAAACAGTCAAAATAATAGAAACAGAAAGGACAACTATGGTTCCCAGAGACTCAGGGGAGGAAGAAATGGGGAACTGCTATTCAGTGAGCATACAGTTTCAGTTTGACAAGATGAAAAAGTTCTTTAGATCTGCTGCACAATAACATGAGTATAGTTAAAACTGGTGAAGTATATGGGCAGTGGTTAATATGGTAAACTACATTCTTACTACAATTAAATTGACTTATAAATCTGTTACTATATTGAAAGACGGCATTTCTCATCTATATACATGGTTGTGCCTCTAAGGACACATGGGAAATACTCTTTGTGTAACTCAAAAAAGAGAATAAAATTCTCATCCATGGATGAAGCTTGAAGACATTATACTCAGAGAAATAAGCCAGATCCTTAAGGGCAAGTCTTAGATAATACCACATTGAAGAGGGTCCTAGAAAGGCAAATTAAGAGACAAAAAGTAGAAGTGAAGTGGCCATAGACTTGGAGGGAAGAAGAATAGGGAGCCGTTATTTAATGGTACTGATGTTTGTGTTTGGGATGATGAAATATTTCTGGAGCTGGATAGTGAGGATGGCTACCCAACACTGAAATTATCATGAACACCACTAAACTGTAAATGGATGAAAGAATGTGCCTGAAGTTTTAGGTATGCTACCTTTCCTAGCTCCTGAGTTCACCATGATTCCCCCAGCCTCCTCTCCCACCACTTTCTTCCACATGACTCACATGTCACCCCCAGAAATGGGGACCTCACTGTCACCCAAAGTCAAGCAGTCCATAATCAAGCATGGCAAGGAGCAAGGGTTTAAATTTTCCTCCTAATTGAAAATAGGGTGTGATGTTTTCAGGTCTCCTTTTTCTTTTGTTTTGCTGGTCACACACATGGTTCTTCTCTCAGTTTTACATTTCCTTCCAAGTTCAAAGCTCTGGGAACTGAATGAGAACCCAATATTCTAAATGGAGCCCACCAGTGATTTATTGGATGCATTAAAATGTCTGGTGAAAGTACACAGCTCTATGCAAATGAGAACAAAGAGAAATTTCTAATGAAAGCTAATTATATTCTACAGCCAATAAATGCACCAGATAAGAAGTATATTAAGAGGAGAAACTAAAATGCTCTCTATGTAGTTCAGTCTGAAAAGCCCTTGTGCACTGGCCCATGCACAGAGCGGGTGAGGTTAGGGTGAAGAATACCGTCTTTTGCCCAAATCTGTGGCAATAATTATTGTTTTCTTAGATTTCTGCCTTGTAGTGCCCACAACCAAGAGGCTATTCAGACAGAATGTAGGATAGGTTAGAAAAACAAGAAACCAAGAATTCCAAAAGTTTTTTTTTTTAAATCAGGTTAATGTGTCTTATCAATCTACTAAACATTTTAAGTAATTCAGACGGACAGCATGACTGCTTTAAATGCAGTGCAATTATTTAATAGGGACTGTCCTTGAAAAGATGTGAAAAAATCACTTGACTGCCACAGTCTTAACAAATAGGCAGTTACCATACTTAGTCAATTATTATCATGGAAATACATTATTTAGCAAACCTTCAGATAGTAAATCTGAGCAAGCCGATAGGGTCTGCCTGAATTACCTATTCCAACCACCTCATCCATATCCTTCTGCCCCACACAAAAATGAATTGAAGCCAAATATATCATAGCAAAGTGGACAGAATACCAGATCCACTCAACAGTCTAGATATATGCGGAGAATAATGTTCCATTTGTCCCTCTCAAAAGATTAAAAGCATCTTAATACCGTTTCCTGTGCAGCCCTCCTCAAAGATGAAATTTATGGTATGTCACATTTTATCTTAAAAATGTGGTATGCTTCATAATAATTTCATATTTGGGTACTTTATCAGCAATTTTTACATGAGAGGCACTGAGATGCTGAAACCTCAAAGGAAACTTCCTACTATAGACAATGAATCACAAACATTTTTTAAGGTTAACTTGGGTTCTTATAAACACCTGCTTGGCATATTATTGAGATAGACTGAAAATGAATGCCTAACACATTTGGTTGCAATGTTAAATTTTATGTTCTCAGAATCCGAATCTTTTAAAATTTACAGGTAACAAAGGACCATGTGCTGAAAATTCTTGCTAAGCATTATCTAAAACACTAAAAAATCTATCTTTGGTCCCACAGAAGAATCTGCAGAGCAAAGCCAGCCATGTACTGATGCTCTCGCTCCTATAATTCAGCAGGCTGGGCAAATTGTTAGGTTATCAAGATCAATGTGTTCTGGTGCAATATTCCTTGGGATTTGCTTAATAATCCAGCCAGTATGTTGTTTTTTTCATGATGCAGAGTTCTAGTGAGCCTGCTTATGTTCTAGTCTTAGAGGAGTTACTGTCTTGTCCTGCTGCACAAATTCACCATGCACAGGGCTTCTTTGTGCCCAGGGTCATTATAAGCAGATCCTTTTGAAAGGCTCACACCTAACATGTCCCAGTCCCCGCCCCCCCCCCTACAGCATTCCTGCATGACTATGAGGATTCACAAACAACAACATGCTGTGGCTTTTGTTTTCCTATTTGACAAATGACTGAACTTCAACAAGGAATTCATTGAAAGTTCAGCAAATCCTTCTCTTTTCACCACTCAGGACAGCTCTCTTACACAGGACAGGGTGCCCCTGGAAGCCAGTTGGAAAGCAGATACAAAAGCTTAAGGCCAGGAGTGCGCTGGAAATGTCAGAAAAGCAACAGGTACTTTGCAAACAAGAGTAACAGAGCACCACACAAACACAGCAGAACTTACTTTCCCAGGTAATTCTGGAGTATTTTCACAACACTCAATCGCTGAAGTCACAATGAAACCTAAGTGGGTGTTAGTAGAATTGAGCTGTAGACTACATATACATTTTTGGATATGTATATCTTGCTGCAGAATTAAGAGGTTATTTGGAGAGCCAGAGATAAAACAATATTGATTGTATACCAACCCCATTGGCAGCTGCCATCTGCACTATTGTTTCTATTGCTGATTTATTAAAATACCGCCCATCTCCACCGACCACCATTGATGATCCCTGGCGATCTTTTAGGTCTATAGAAAAAAATAGGCTCTGGATGAAATTCTCCAGATAACATGGCTTTGCTTCAAAATAATATGTTTTCTTCTGTAATCCACTTGTTCCTGGTTTCTGGTCATGGTAAGGAGCTGTAGCAAATGTCAACAGAGGGAGAGGACCTTCTTCCATTTTCCTATATTTCCCAGAAATCCATTCTTCAAAATCACTCATCTTTCATTTCCACCACTTGGTTCCAGGATGCAGCTGAGACTCCCCCAGACAGTCTGTCCAACGTGAAGCCGCCACGATACTGTCTGAGTAACTAGCATAGAGGCTTTGCCTACACGATCTCTCTCAGAGAGAAAGCTTGATTAATTCCGCGTGGTTTTTGTCCTATGTGAAAAATGTACGAGCCATATACCCACCTACAGCCATGCACAAAGTAAATCTTCAAAGCTGTTTTGGTGAGGATACTTCTGCCCACACAACCATGCCAGATATTCTTCAATTATTTTTGTCTCATCTCCCCGTTAGGGCAGAGAGAGCTCCAAGGGTATTGCCAGCTCCAGACTTTAGTTACAGTCACCAAAGACTGCCAGACTCCACTCCCAGACAGAGCGGCTACAGCCCCAAGAAGCAGGTTAGTGAGAAAGAGAGCAGGTGCGTCTCTCTCTGCCCCTGCCACCTCTTAAACTGGAGCCTGCTTCTGGGCAGGGAGCACTGAGAAGGCCATCTGCAGCTAAAAGTTGCTCCATGCCACCTAGCAAGCTAAAGGTCAAGCTTAAAATGGAAGTGAGGGATCTCCTTACTGTTGGTTTCCTTATTTCACTCATTTTGATACCCATAGGACTTTTTATTTCCCACATATAATCCCAGGTACTAGTGAAATACAGTCATCCAACAGAATAGATTTATTCAATGGCCACTAAGACTAGGGCTCAATGGTATAGCTCAATGGTGAAGAGATTATTCCAGTCTCTTCACTGGCAAACAACCTAGTATGTACAAGGTCCTGCGGCGGGGGGGAGGGGTGGGGGGGAGGGGGTAGTCAATACTCAGAGCTTAAAAAATTTACCAATAGTAGTCAAGTCCAGAAGAAGAAATACATAAAAATATGTTGAATGACCAATAGCTTGACCATTCTTGTAAATTTACCAAGAAAAAGTGATGCAGATCTAACAAAACTCTGAGAAATATAAGAGCAAAGGTAGAGAGGAGAGTGATGAAAGATATCTGAGTACATAAGGTTATTATTATTTAGAAAAATAATAGGAATATAGATTAATTTTTAATGTAGTTTAAAAAAACTTTCTCAGTTTTAAACATGCCTAACTTTTAAGAAAACAATTTTAGTGAAGTAGCTTGTCTTCTGCAGTTCTGAAAGCAAAACTGTTTAAAAACATTTTACCAAACTAAATGAGATTTTCTTTTTCTTTTTTTTGGCCGGTCTTGGGTCTTGAACTCAGGGCCTGGATGCGATCCCTGAGCTTTTTTGCTCAAGGCTAGTGCTCTACCACTTGGAGCTACAGTACCACTTCCAGTTTTCTGGTGGTTAATTGGAGATAAGAGTCTCAGGGATTTTCCTGACCAGGTTGGCTTTGAACTACTATGCTCATATCTTAAGTCTCCTAAGTACAGACATGAGCCACCAGCAGCCCAGCTGAGAGTTTCTTAATCATCTATTTTTTATATACAGATGTATGCTTTACTTGGTCCAGTTGTCAATTAAGAAGCTCTGTTGGACTGGAGGCAAGGTCCTAAATTCAGTCCCCAGTGCTAAAACGAAAAGAAGAAAAAAAGATAAGAGGAAGCTCCATTGTAGCAAGAGCACCAGTGGCTCACACCTATAATCCTAGTTACTTAGGAGATTGAGATCCAAGGATCAAGGTTCAAAGCCAGCCCAGGCAGAAAAGCCTCCAATTAACTAGCAAAAAAAAAAAAAAAAAAAAAAAAAAAAGCTACACTAGAAATGTGGCTCAAGTGGTAGCACTTCAGCCTTGAGTAAAGAAATAAAGACAATTGACATGAGGCTCTGAGTTCAATCCCAAGTACTAACACAAAACAAAAACGGAAAACAGTAGCTCTGCTGTCAATGTTTTGAACTTTGATAAAGATGCTTAAAAAGTAAACCAGGACTAGTCACACCCCATGTTTGGAGAGTGACATGCACCAAAGAACCAGGGTCCTTATGAAAGGAGTGAGAGCTACCTTAAACCAAAATCTGAATGGTTTTCTCCCAACAAGTCAAGTAAGGTCTGCCAGCGTATGGACTCTGGAAGTGGCTAACTGCATACCTGAAGGAAAAGCACCATGTTTCCTGGGGCTTGCTCTGCATAGGACCAGAAGAACTAACAAGGAGAAAGCAGGATCTTAGCAAGCAAGCCTAAGCCTTGTAAAGGACAGGTGGGACAGTTCCTGTGCAGAGCATACCTCAAGATATAAAAAATACACACCACCATTCAGTTAAAAATAACTACTCAATTAAAAAAATCAGACAAAAAATATACATTTTTATAGCTTATATTGAGGCTCTTAATGAATTTTCAAAAGGAAAATTCCTTAGAAATGCATTTTAAAAGCAAGCTTATGACTACATAGCCACGGTTTTTCAACTTACTACAAATGTATTTTTTAATTTATACTTTTTAAGTTGTGTGCCAAGTTTCCTCTGGCTTTCTACAGGCTTGCCAATGTGGCTGTCATATGTGTCAATAAGAGACTCCGATTTATGAAATATTATTCCAATAATCACTTCATTGAAATAACAAAGCAATCAACCATGTAATTGTTACATTTTCTTAATGAGATCTCAAAATCCCAAGGGAAATTTAAGGACACTTAGGCACAAAAGGGTTCCAACATCCCCCACCAAAGCTTCTCATCACATTCTAGGATGTTCTCTGCTGGTGGTCTACTACTCTTGGGTAAAGCAATTTCTTAAGCTGGATCTATGAGAGCATCATTTTGAACAACTGCATATGTCTGGCCTGGTGTTTGTCAATATGCAAACCAAAACCAGAAGGATGCTCATTCTTACTACAGAAAAGCTTCTCTTCTAAAAATGGCCTGCGTCTTAATTTTATGGACACTATAGACTCAACCCCATATAAAAATATTACCAGAAGCAGCAATGTTAGATGGACTGTGAAGTATGGTAAAAAAGAAAAGGCATTAAAAACATTAAGCTTCCTGAAACATGGGGACTAACTGGGGCTGCTATTAAGAAACTCATTTGTTTCAGCTCTCCAGCAAAGGTTAAACTTCATCTTCAGAAACGTTACTGTCGAGCATAGCAAACCCAATTTGGCCTAATGAATTCGCCTGCTTTGCCAGTACTCCTTCACAATGACACAAATTACATTGAAACCATATGGGGGACTTAAGGATTACTCCCTTCAGACAAGGAACTTTCATACTGGTCTTGGGTCCAATCAATTTCACAATGGCAGAGTTATGAACCTCTTCGTTTCCAGCCTCACGATTTGGCTTCCATTCTTACCAGCAACAATAGTTCCTAGTGAATGCCGCAGGAACTATAGACAATCTATGCTCCTGCATTCCTTCTTCCTGCCTTCCCCCTTTCTCCTTCCCTCCCTCCCTCTTTTCTCTCTTTCTCCTTTCTACCTTCCTTTTCTCTTGTGCATGTGATCCTAGCCACTGAACAAGTGATTTCACTGAACTAAGCCTGTAAAATGGAACTCACACTCATGGAAACAGGTAGCCCACCCTGGGAACCCCCAGTGTGGTGTGCTCAACACAATGTAGATTGTCAGTAAATCTAAGCCCTCGACCTTCACCACTCCATGCCTTTCCAGTATCTTAGTACCTGCCTCACAAGAAGAAGACTCTGATAAAGATTATTACCTCACTGAATGTGTCAAGACCAAGCCTCTGACAGCTAGATGACTCATGATCCCCCAAACATACACACACACACACACACACACACACACACACACACACATTCTGAAGGACAGCAGGGGCAGAAACACAGGTTAAGTAGGGTTTTATTCTCAAGAAGTTCACATGAGAAAGGAGCCATCGTGGTGTGGTGACCTGGGACTGTTCTGAAGTCCATTTACAAAGCGGTGCCTCTAGAGTGGTTGTAGTGACAGGGAAGAGCCTCCAGGGAGGAGTCAGCTGGCACAGACAGTGCAGTCACATGTCCCATGCTAAGGTTGATTTTGTAGGTAGAAGGAAACTATAGAAATGTTGAAGCAGGATGGTCACACATGAGTACCACTTCGGAAGCAGACTGGCTGACGGTGGTGCATTGGATAGCTGGCAAGGGAGACTGGAGAAAAGGTGAATCACAGCTAGTGCACAGCATTCCTTTCTTAGCTGGGCTGGAGTCAGTCTTGGTGAATGTGATTCTGGTGCTCGCCTCCTATATTCATCTTGGAGGTTGTGTCCATTTTGGGTACTCTTTTTTTTCCTCCTTCAACACAGACCCTCTGAAGAGCCTCTATCCTCTGACCTTGTCTTCTGCTCATTGCTCTTCTCTAACAATTGTCCCTCATCCCATCCCACAAAAGTGGAGCCCTTGGGTCATGTTTCTACTAAGGGACCCCAGTTCTGGGCAAGGACCCAAGGACCCAAGAGCAGAGACCTGACCAAAGAAAGCTACTCTTGGGATCTAGTCAGACTTTACTAGTCAGATCCAGTTAGCCCTTGGACCAGAAAGACAAGTAAACTAGGGGTGTTCTGGGGGACAAGAAGAGTCATGCTGGGAGCATGTCCACCGAACTGTTACCGACAGCCAGATGACACACCAGAACACACGAGAGATGAGTGGGATGTGACTTGGGATCATTTATACATCTCTAAGAGTTCTGGCACTGATAAATGGGAAGAATCAGAAGGAATTCAGAAGAGAATCAAGCAGAAAATAAGTTAGATGAAGCTTTCTAAGCTGGTAGAGGTTCAGATTCATCAGACATGAGAATGAGGTGGCATGTTCTGTGAATACAAGTCACTTGAGAATCACTAAGGCACTGGTGTTTGGACCATGGTGGCTCCACACCCAGACCCCTGGTAAAAATGCACCTCATCTAGCTGACAATGTCATCCTGGTTTAGCTGGAAGGGGAAATCCCAATCACTTGAAGTGAGCAAACATATGTTTTCTTTTAAAGTGAACTTTTAAATAGATTCAGAGTGAAGTACAAAGATGAAAAAGATTATCTCCTAGTATAAAGAAATCAAGTTACAGTACAAGTTGAATATAGCAAAAAGGCTCAAGACCAGAAGTGTTTTGGATTCTGGATTTTTCTGGATTCTGGAATATCTGTATATCTATACTTAGATAACATCTTGGGGATGGAACTGAATTCTAGAAGATCAAATTAATTTATGTAGCGCATACATCAATTATTCAAAGCAGGGAGGTAGTTTTATGCAATCTTTTTAGTGTGTTTGTGTTTTTTTTTTGTTTTTGTTTTTTTTTTTTTTTTGGCCAGTCCTGGGCCTTGGACTCAGGGCCTGAGCACTGTCCCTGGCTTCTTCCCGCTCAAGGCTAGCAGCACTCTGCCACTTGAGCCACAGCGCCGCTTCTGGCCGTTTTCTGTATATGTGGTGCTGGGGAATCGAACCTAGGGCCTCGTGTATCCGAGGCAGGCACTCTTGCCACTAGGCTATATCCCCAGCCCCAGTGTGTTTGTGTTTTGACCATGATCTTTCATGAGGTCGGGTGTGGAATTTTCCATGTCAGATAAAAAACAAACAAACAAACAAACAAACTCGGGAGCATTCTGAGCTTCTAGGTAAGGTAGGGAGGATTACAGTTCAAAGCCAGCCCAAATGAAAAGTGAAGTCCCTTCTCAATCAACAGCTTGACACAGTGGTGTGTACCTTCAAGGGGGGCATAAAGAGGGGAGTCATAGTCTAGGTATGCAGTGAGACCTTATCTAAAAAGATAAAACAAACAAAAAACAGTACAAAAAAGGGGCTAGTGGCCTGACTCAGTGGTGTAATACCTGCCTAGCAAGTGAGAGGCCCTGAGTTCAAATCCCAGTACTGCCAAAGAAAGGAACAAAAAAATTGATGATACTACCTTATCTTGTGATTGTAACAATAACAGGTACTTGAGTAACAAATTTAGAATTGTAATTTTAACATCAAGTGAGAGGACTGTACTAAAACCATAAACAACAGAATATTTCAGAACACTTGGAATGTACTGTAAGTTTAACTCATTAGATGCAGACACTACACTGTAGGGTTTTAGGCAATGGACCTTAAAGCCAAACTGACAGGACTCAAACCTCCACTCTACCACTCACCAGCTGTGTGGTTATGGACAAATTATTTAACCATTCTGTGTTTCTACTTCCCTCATCTGTAAAAACAGGGGATGGTAGCCCTTCCCATTTCACTTAATAATGATTGGAAAAGATAATACAGTCATTCCTTGGTACCCACTGGGGGACTGGTTCCAGGATACAAAACCGGCAGATGCTCAAATCTCTTATATAAAATGTATGGATTGTTTCCCTATCACCAATCCACATCATTCCAGATGCTTTAAGTCACCTCTAGATTACTTTAATATCTGATACAATGTCAAACCAATGCTATGCAAGCAGCTGTTACGCTCTATTGTTTTACTAGAAATGACAACAACAAAAAAGAGGCTGCACATATTCAGTACAGAGGCAATTCCTATTTTTCTTTTCTTTTTCTTCTTCCTCTTCTTTTATTATTTTTTTTTTTTACTATTTCCTTCTGGGTTGGCCTGAATGACACAGAGGGCTGGCTGTATATCAAATGCCACAATAATTGGGCTAATACAGTATACCCCACACAAGTATCTGCTGTTGTCACTACAGATAACAGAAGAACCACCTGAACGCATTGTCTTGTTACACAAAGAATTTTTGTGTGCGTTTGTGTTGGTCCTGAGGCTTCAACCCAGGACCTCAGCACTAGCCCTAAGCTTTTGTGCTTAAGGCTAGTGCTCTACCACTAGAGCCACTGCTTTCCTGGCTTTTTGATAGTTAACTGGAGATAAGAGTCTCATAGACTTTCCTGCCTGGACTAGCTTTGAACAGTGGTCCTTCCTATCTCAGCCTCCTGAGTAACTAGGATTACAGATGTGAGCCACCACGGGCAGCTAGCTTTTGAAAGAAAGATTTGCTTTATAAGGTTGAAATACTCCTAAAAGCTTGAATAAGTTGAGTTTATAAATAAAATGACATATACACAAAAACTCAACTAAGGCTGACTAGTAGTGGGTCAGTAGAAGGAGGAACATCAAGCAGATGTGCAGAGATGAACAGATGAGAGATGGCAGCGGCCTGGGCTTTTTTTTTTTGCTAGTCCTGGGCCTTGGACTCAGGGCCTGAGCACTGTCCCTGGCTTCTTCCTGCTCAAGGCTAGCACTCTGCCACTTGAGCCACAACGCCACTTCTCGCCGTTTTCTGTATACGTGGTGCTAGGGAATCGAACCTAGGGCTTCATGTATGGGAGGCAAGCACTCTTGCCACTAGGCCATATTCCCAGCCCCCTGGGCTTCTCTTGTATCAGCCTCTGGGAGCTCTTAAGAGGGTGGCTGCCTGCACAACCTAGCCTCGGCCTCCAGGAGCCCCCAGGCCTCATGGAGCCAGTCCTCTTGGCAGCTGTCCCTTGCAACCACCTACCTCTCCTCACTGTTGATGGAGGCTCTGTAGTGCTGACTCCTGGTTGTCAGGCCTGGGCCAGCTTCCCCCTGATGTCCTAGGCAGGTGGGAAGAAGTAAAGCAATCCCTTCCCCTTCTCCTTTGACTTTTGGTGGAGGAAAAGACAGGAAAGTTAAAACTATATATGTGTATATTTTTTAAGTGCTTGTGTAGGAGCTTGCAAGGGAGTTGTGTTCTCACAAGGGAGAGAAAGTGTGCACATCATTCACCATCTCATTTGCTTTTTTTTTTTTTTGTGAGGGGCAATGAGTGTGCAGTTTGTATCAGTGCTGGGGCTTAAACTGTTGTTTGTTGTTTGTCTTTTGTTCTCAAGGCTAGTGCTCTACCACTTGAGCTATACCTCCACTTTCAGCTTTTTGCTGGTTAACTGGAAATAAAGAATCTCACATGCTCATCTTCCTGGGCTAGCTTTCAATGAGATCCTCAGCAAGGATTATAGGCATGAGCCACCAGCACCTTGCTAACAAACTCATTTCTTAAAGTCATACTGCTAATTAAAACACCCCCCCAACCAACTTGAAGAAGCAAAATGCTCAGGAACTACCTTCCTAAGTACTGTACTTGGGAAGAAAACTCCTCTGTTTTCTTCAGAAAACTACCAATAGCCAACCATCTAGGACTGAGGAAGGCAGAAATTTATATGGCTTGTATTAAATGTTTAATTTCATGTTTTATTTCCTTCTTGAAATATTCTCAAAGCAATTTTCATCTGAACACCTTAAGAATATTCAGCTAGAGCAAACACAAGAATTCTACACCTTTGGCTATTACCAGTAGCTAAGTCATTCAAATCTCTTGGTGAAAAGAAGCTCAAGTTCAAACTTCCCAACATTTAAGGAGAGGAAAATGCTGGGTGCCATGATTTCATAGACACGGGCAACATAATACATGTTACCATATTCATTGTCCCAGAAGTACATAATATTGTTATGAATTAACTTACAAAATAAAAGGAAGCTTGATCAAGTTTCATTGTATTCATATACTTACTACTTTGTTGAATGGCACCTCCTTTGTACAACTACTAAAAGGTGGAAACTAAAATTTAAGAAATAAAAATAAAAGGAAGAAAAAGAGATCTAGTTAAAGGATTAGCTTTATTTTCACAGGACTCATGGTTGTATGCTTCCCTCTTGTGGTGGAAAAGAGAAAAATACGAAGGCAGGATTTACTGCAGCCTCATATGGGGGGCAGGCTAACTGGCTCTGACATTCACTCCCTCCCAGAACTGCAACTGTGCACCACTCCAGGGGGCCCCTTCACCAAGAATGCAATGGAATTGTGTATAGTTATAGATAAATATAGCTTTTGATGATATAGAGAGATATGCATATATATGGACACATATACCTTATGTGTGTATACATATACCTATATGTCTACATACATAGACATATACATACATAGATCTATGTATATATGTATACACATATGTCTATGTATCTATGTATGTATGTCTAGGCATACACACATCATCAGCAGGCTGTATGGCTCCTTTGAATAACCAAGCTAGTTTGAAATCAGAGACAATGAAGAGGAAATAAACCCCAGGTTAACCCCAATGAAATATTACCAAGTACAAAGTATGTATCATTGCCTGTCCTGACCACTGCAGCTGGTTGAAGAGACAGATGTTTTGGCTGAACTTTGTGCCACCATCTTTTACTCCTAACCCCAAGTATCAGCAAATGTGATCCTACTTGGAAATAGAATATTTTTAGATGTAACCAGGTGACTGTTAGGTCATACTGGATTAGGACTGGCATCCATGTAAAGAGATGGAGATTCAAAGACAGATTTATAGAGAAGCACACAAGAAAAAGTGCTATATGGAGACAGAAGCAGAGATTGGAGTTATACTGGACGAGAGCTGGGAGGAGGCAAGAAAGGTTTCTTCCCTATAGCTGCAGAAGCAGCCGGCTTTGGGGAGAGAGAGAGCAAGGGTGGAGTGCTTATCTAGCATATGTGAAGAACCTGGACTCCCTTTCTAGCATAGAAGATAGAAGGAAGGAGAAAAAGAGAAAAGACAGCGTGGTCCTGTTAATACTTAGATTTTGGAATTTTAAGCCTCCGAAACTGGAAAGTATAAATAACTGCTATTTGAAACCACAGAGTGTGGTGCTTTTTATTGCAACTCTACGAGTTCAATTCAATGGGTTAATGGCAAAATTAAATAATAGTAATCATAGTAATAAGAACTGCAAGTCCAGCCCCAGGGACGGCTGATCTTTCAGCAGCGAGGTAGCTGTCTGAAAGAGGCAGTCAGAGTGGATTGCCCCCCATGTCCAGCCCACACACCTTTTGGATGTCCTAGAGTTTGCTTCTTATCATCAGGTAGCACAGTATGGGCCATGGCTCAGCATATACAATGACACTTTCTCCTTAGCTTGGTGGGGTGGGGGGGGGGGGATAGGCACTACATTGTACTCATTTTTAACCTCAGAACCTACAATAGCGTCTGCACATGACAATCAATAAATGCTTGAGTGACTAAACCACTGAAATGACAGCATTAATTTTTTTTCCAGTCCTGGAACTTGAACTCAAGGCCTGATCACTGTCCCTGGCTTCTTTTTGCTCAAGGCTAGCACTCTGCCACTTGAGCTACAGTGGCACTTCTGACCTTTTCTATATATGTGGTGCTGAGGAATCGAAACCAGGGCTTCATGTACACAAGGCAAGCACTCTTGACACAAGGCCATATTCCCAGCCCTGACAGCATTAAATATTCTGCCACTAATGAGATATTTAATAAATACAGGACTTGGTCTAGACAGCAGCCAAGTAAGAAATCTCCTTTCCTGAGACCATCTTCAATGATAAAATTACTCCCTCATCTTCTAGATACTTCCCAGGGTGTCAGCTAAGAGCACTATGCCTGAGAAGTGCATCGTAAGTAGCTTCAGAGCACACACATGTGTGCAACAGCAGCTAGGAAAAGAACTAGGACCCACAGTGGGGAGGAAAGAATGGCTGGTCTGTGTGTGAGAGCTCCCACTACTCCTGGAACAGCCCTGAATAACTGCAGGCAGAGACTGAAGACAGTGTTCTCTCTTCATGGGGCCATGACGGTGAAAGGGTAGCTCTCGCCAGTGAGAGCTGGGTAGAGATGAAAAGCAAAAGATACCCTGGACCCTGTCAGGGAGACCTGTAGGAAAGCCATAACACATCGTATGTATGGCTGAAATTGGTAATTTGGGTGTCATTTGTATTAAATCTATCACTGTGTAATCTGAGTAAAGTGCACATCATGCATTCCAAAGTATCAATTCAGATCAGTGGCTTGCCCTAGTGAAGGTCCAGGTCACAAACAGACATGGGCCATGTCATGTAACCTGCTGGTGAGAAAGAGCTGCAGCAAGCTGGGAATATAGCCTAGTGGCAAGAGTGCTTGCCTCTTATACATGAAGCCCTGGGTTCAATTCCCTAGCACCACATATACAGAAAATGGCCAGAAGTGGCACTGTGGCTCAAGTGGCAGAGTGCTAGCCTTGAGCAAAAAGAAGCCAGGGACAGTGCTCAGGCCCTGAGTCCAAGCCCCAGGACAGGCAAAAAAAAAAAAAAAAAAAAGAAAGAGCTGCAGCAAAGACTGCAGTGTTGATGTGGCACCAGTACTGGGAACCAGTTCCACTTGTAAGTAGTTTTTGAGGTGTGTTAACCTAAGTCTCCAAGACTGTTCTCTGAGAGTCATGACATAATTCTTAGATTGGAGATTAACTTGTATAAAAGATACCCTGAAGGGCTGGGAATGTGGCTTAGTGGTAGAGCACTTGCCTGGCATGCATGAAGCCCTGGGTTCGAAAAAGCCAGAAGTGGCGCTGTGGCTCAAGTGGTAGAGTGCTAGCCTTGAGCAAAAAGAAGCCAGGGACAGTGCTCAGACCCTGAGTTCAAGCCCAGAACTAGCAATAAATAAATAAATAAATAAATAAACCCTGAGAACAACAAATGCTGGTGAGGATGAGGAAAAGGGGAAACTTTTTTTTTTCTTCTGGCTGGTTCCAGCTCTTGAACTCCAGGCCTTGTATTCTCACTCAGCTTTCTTGGTCATGGCGGGC
The DNA here is from genome assembly GCF_023159225.1 of Perognathus longimembris pacificus. Taxonomy (NCBI): domain Eukaryota; kingdom Metazoa; phylum Chordata; class Mammalia; order Rodentia; family Heteromyidae; genus Perognathus; species Perognathus longimembris. The sequence goes on along the minus strand of NC_063167.1, from coordinate 43,884,619 downwards.
TCTATAACCACTTGAGCCACACCTCCTTGTCCGGGCCTCTGAGACCCCTCTCCCCACTTCTCCAGAGGAGATGCCCAAATGTTGGGGTCTCTAGGATCCCTTTCCCCCTATCTCCCAGGGGAATGCCTAAATCTGTGATGGATTACGCTAAATTGAGGAGAAATGCCGAGGCCCCCCTCCCCGGTCCCCTTACGTGTGGAACGGCGGTGGAGAGAGAGAGACATCAGGGAGGCAATTCGATGGTCCATGCATGTGCGGGCAGAAGAATTTATTACGATGACAAAGGCAGAAGGGGAAGGACTTGAGGTGACTGACTGATTGGCTGACTGGGCTGCCCATCAGGTGATGTCATGAAACTTCCTCTGTGGGCGGGGATTACAGCCCCCCAAGAGCTGGGTCTCTGTAGAAGTCCTTGCCATGATGGCATGCATGTGTTCGCCCCCCCAGGGGTGGGGGCTTCTCTTCCTGTTACAGGCGGAAGATGGGAGGGGCTCCTTCCCACACTGCCCAGGGCTGGGGGAAGGGCAGCGTGAGTCCCCAACACCTCCTGATCAGCTTCTTTTCTGGTTATTTTGGATATAGAGTCCCTCGAAATTTTCTGTTGACTTTGAACCTCAATCCTCTGATCCTAGTGCCCTGAATAGCTAGGTTTATAGGTGTGAGCTACCAGCACCACCCAGCAAAAGGGGAGCTCTTTCATAGAGCATAAGAATGTAAATTATCACAAACATCATGGACAACTGTAGGGTGATTCTTCAAAAAACTGAAGACATAATTCAACTATCCCACTACTGGTTCTATATCTTAAACAAATAAAATAAGACCAGTAATCTAATGTTTTATTCAACCACTATTCACATTAGCCATGATATAGAATCAACCAAGGTGGCCATCAGTGTATAAATAGATAAAGAAAACAGGATGTAGGTTCACAATAGAATACTTGGCCATAAAAAGAATGAAACTATGTCATTTGTGGCAACACTGTAGAATTAGAGGACATGAATATTAAGTGAAACAGGCCAGGTAGACATAGCCAGACAAAAGCTATATGTTCTCACTAATATGTAGAAGCTAAAAAACTACATGTAGAGTAGAAAGTGGTCCTCAGAGGCTAGGAGAGAACAGAAATAGATAGCTGTAGGTTGGTAATGGGTCCCAAAATACAGTTATATAGGAGGAATAGTTCTAATGCTCTATACCGCAGTCAATAATGGTAACTTAGAATGACTTATTATACATTTTATAGAGAACTAGAAGAAAGGAGCTAGAAGGTTCCAAATACATGGAAATTATAAATGTTTATGGAGATGGAAGCACTAGTTACCCTGGACATACTATAAATATCTACCAAATTATCACACTGTATCCCACAAATACATACTATTATTACATAGCAAGAAAATTAAAATTAACTTTTAAAGAAAGCCTGGGGAGACTCAAGACTCAGAATGGCAGTAACCCTGTCACTGGCTGCCTGCCTCTTCCTGTCCTGCAGTGTGGGCAAAGGAGAAAAAGATGGAAGGAAGAATGAGGGAGGAAGCCAGGCACCGGTCACTCTCTCCTACAATCTAGCTACTCAGGAGACTGAAAGCTAAGTTTCAAGGTTCAAAGCCAGCCCAGGCAGGAAGGTCCACAGACTCTTATCTCCAATTAACCACTAGAAAACTGGAAATGGCACTGTGGCTAAAGTGATAGAGCGCTAGCCTTGAGCTAAAGAGCTTAGGGACAGCACCCAGGCCCAGAGTTCAAGCCCCATGTCTGACCAAAATAATATTAATAACAATAATGAGGAAGGAGGAAGGGGGAGAAGGAAGGAGAAAGGAATAAAAGGATAGAGGAAGCAGAAAAGACAGATACACACCAATGCCATGTAAAGTCAATGGAGACTTGAGTTACACAGACATACGCCAAGGAGCAGTCCAGAGCTAGGAGAGGCTGAATATGGCAGGGAAGGACGTGCTCCCAAAGCACCTGGACTAACACCTTGAAAAAATAAATTTCTTTATTTTTAGGCCCCCAGCTAGTGGTCAGTAGTTTCATCATCCTAGTGAAGCTATTGAAGCATGGGCACAACATTCTTATAGCTACCTCAAACCTGTCTCCTCCACTAACACGAACATCCAGAGCTAGAAGGGCCTGGGCATGCTCATCTTTGCACTCAGCCAGCACCCAGTGCCAAGCACACAATGTCCAACTATTGGTTGAATGAACAAACCCTTGTGTTGACAGCAATGCCGATATGCACTTCTTACAGCTTCCCATCTACCGCATGACACCGGCCTGGGACAGGAAACTATTTTAGATCCATCTTGAAATATCCACCCCCCAAATAAGATCTAGTTGATAAGTAGACAAATAAATGCATACAGGGTCATACACACATGTACACAAACATATTAACACAACTATGGCATATGCAGGGGAGAATTCAAATAGTATAATTCCTTAGAAAAACTCACAGTCCAATAAAATGAGTATGAGGACACCGGTACCTGAAATGGAAGTGGGGAGATGGAAGATGAATAAGTGGCAGACAAATGAAGAACAGAAGATGAGGGAGAATGCAGGTATAATATTCATATAAATATCCTATGCATATTTATATGCATATCCTATGAAACTAGGAAAATTGAGGAGAGGGGTTGGGTTGGGATAGATGGGAGAATGATGAAAGGGGTGACATTGATCAAGATGCATTTTACTTATAAACCGATATTTTGAATGGTAACCCCTTTGTAAAACTACTCAAAGTCAATGAAAATACAATTAAAAAGAAAGAAATATTTTTAAAGAGAAAGAAAGAGGGAAGGAGGGAGGGAGGGAGAGAAGAAAGGAGGGAAGCAAGCAAGGAAGGAAAGAAGGATAAAGAAAGGTCCATCCTGAGATATCAACTCATGACTCCCATTAAGCAGAGGCTTTAATCAGTGGGTCTGAGGTGGAGCTTCATAGGAAATGGCAAATCCAAGAGATAACTTGTGGACAGAGAAACAGAACTGGATACCCAGAGAGTGGCTGGCAGCAAACATCTCCTCAGTCCATCTCTTAGTCCCTTCCTGTTGCGGTCCATCTCTTAGTCCCTTCCTGTTGCCTTTCAATGGCCTCAGTATTTAGAATAACAACAACAAAAAAATCTCAGAATGATCAGAGTGTGCTATTTACTAAATACAATGTCAGTGGTGGTTCACAAATATGGCTCATCCTCACATGAGTTATTCAAGGCAGATATTATTACCTTCTTTCTATCAAATCTACAAGCTGAGAAACAGATCATGGAGAACTGACACAAAGAGCTGAAGTCAACTGTGTGGCCCTGTCCAGAGAGCAAGTTCAGCTTTCTTGACAGGCACCATTCTTACTCCTGATTTCTCTTTGCTTCACTGAAAATCTTCACTTAAATTATATTTCATGTGGCTCCACAGAATGCATGTTTCTTCCAAAGGCCCATGGAAGTCCTATCACATGACAATTGTATTACTAAATCACAAAGCCACCCAGAAATACCACCCAGCTCCATTTTCTGGCCTCGTTGATGCTACAGGACCCTATTCTCAGACTCAATGTGGGCCTGGGTTTAATGCTTGAGTTCATGGCTCAGAACTGACAGGGCTCTCCTCTTAAGTCAGGATTGGGATGGTATTCAGCCACACTGTTTGTGTTTGAGCAAACTTTCCCACGCTGTACGTCTCCTAACTGTCTAAACACACACTTCAGTATTCACCAGAATGAAAGAGACCATGTTCCCAGCCACCATGGACAGCTGCAGGACACTAGAATGGTAGAGTCCCCTCAATACAGTTGTCCCCTAAGACCGTTCTATAAGGCAGTGCTTGAAGAAAGAGTACAACACATGTAATTCATTTGAGACAGTTATGCCAGCATGCATTTATCATGATCAGCCTATCTCCTCCAAAACCACCACCCGGAGAAGCAGAAAATATATTCAAATAATGCACATGTTACACTAACTCTTTCTAGACAAACAGCTCTCCAAGTCTGTGGCACTTTCTTTGAAAGTCCTCAGTCATGACAAATTTTATCCTTTGAGAATAGATTTGAACTTTGGAAAGAGACGAAAATTGGTTGGAGCCATGTCTAATGAATAAAGTGGGTGATCAAATCTTGTTAGATCGTTTTAGGTGAAAAATGAGGCATGACTATAAAGTAATGTGACTGGCTTTCCTTGGTGACCCATAAACTGGCTGGCTGAAAAATAATTCCCACAGAGGAGTTTCAAATGCTCCAAGTGCTGGACGCATCACTGGAGTAGATGTGCAGTTCCCACAGTGGAGATCTGGCAGGGTACAATACTAATTGAGATCTATAAGTTCAAATATATTTGGAAGAAGAAGAGGAGGAGGAGAAGAAATATGGCTGCTTACACTGATGAAAACAAAGTAGCTATTCTACAGCACAAATTGCCCTCTCTCTTTTTCACAGTCCACCTTGGATAGAGTCTGCTGAGAAACCAGAAAGAACTACACTATCCCCTCCATGCACACTACTACATGCAAGCTACTGTAAACCCAGCCTATAAGCAGCCCCTGCCCTCCTAGCTTCCACCTTCCATCAACAGGAGGCAAGGTTATATAAAAAGTTAGGCAGCTCTTAAAAAGGCTCAGGATCTATTTGCCAATGTCCACCATTAAGTACTTGCTGAGGATAAAGATGACCATCTCTGAAGGTGAAATTAAGGCGCTTTGTGGACCTACCCATTACCAGGAAGGGAGTCGACTGCCAGCAGTAAAATACAAAACCTAGGCTGCTGGCTGCCCTATACATTTGGCCATATATACCTGCACAACACTCTCCTCTCCCTACCATTTATATCCATCTATCCATCCATCCATCCATCCATCCATCCACATACACACAGTTATTAGAGTAGAGGGGACTGATAATTTGCCTTTACATTGATTGGAAGTTGAGTCACAGGAGGTTCGATGAAGAAAACAGGACTGACGAAAGGTAGGACACCTCCCCTGGGGAAGACTGGTATGTTTCATGGATAGGCATGGCTGTCTGTATAGCCAGAGGCCAGATTCAGGGCATGGGTTTTCAGTTTTTCCTCCCTTTCTTAAATAATGCCATTTTAGCTGACCATATGCCTCCCAATGTAAAGTCAACATTTTCCAGCTTTCCTCAGAGATAAACGAATCCTGAATAATAGATCAAACCAGTGAACTGATAACAGGAATGTAGTAAACATTTTCTAGGTGTGTGTGTGTGTGTGTGTGTGTGTGTGCCAGTCTAGGGGATTGAACTCAGGGGCTTAGGTGCTGTCCTGAGCTTTTGTGCTCAAGGTTAGCACTCTACTACTTGAGTTACAGTTCTACTTCCAGTTTTTGGTGGTTAATTGGAGATAAGAATCTCATAGACTTTCCTGCCTGAGCTGGCTTAGCCTCCTGAGTAGCTAAGGTTACAGGTGTGAACCACCAGTGACCAACAAAATTTCCAGATTTTAAAGGACTTAAACGTTTTTCCCCATTAGTATTGCTTGGGTGTCTCCAGAGACCCATGGTTAAAGGGTTGATCACTAGCCCATGGCTACTGGGAAGCAGTAGTTTTGAGAGAAGGCTCAGTGCAAATTTTGAGGTCATTGTAGGCCTGCCCTCTGGTAGAATAACAAGATGCCAGCCCTTTCTTCTTCCTTGCTTTTGCACTCAACTGAGAGGTATGTAGGCCTCTCCCTACCACATGCTGCCATCATGCTGTACTGAGCTACTGCAGGCCCAAAGCAACAAGACCCTTTGATGATCAACTGACATTTCCAAAACTATTTATCAAAATAAACCTTTCCTCTTCTTCTGGTGGCTTTAACTCAGATATTTGTAACAGTAACAGAAAGCTGACCAACACACTCATCTTCCCAGGTCCACTGGCTAAAAAGTAGACATTCAGCAGGAAGCCATCTGTAATCAGGTGCTCAACAACGTTAGATGGCAAAGTCAGGCAAGGCTGGGTTCAAACATCAGATTACCACACCAGTTCTAACCTGTTTATATCAGATTAAGAGGAGAAAAAGATCTGTTTACTCAATCCCATTCAGTCTTTGCTACAACAGTTCAATTTATGTAAGAGTACAAATTATTTGGCTTAAAATATAGGCTTCATGGTATACATCAGATTCGCTTTTGGAGGAACCTCTTAGTGTAAACTTCTGGAGCAGCCAAAACTAAGCTACAAAGGGAAACCCAAGCTTTGATGGGAAAAATCTAGCAGAGATTTCGAATGTAAGCCCAATAGAAAGCCCCAAGGGCATCATGCTCCAGGTCACATGTGTTGAATTGGGATTATAATGCTTCCCATATGTGCATCTCTGAGTGACAGTAGAACTTCCACTTCAGTCCCATCACAAAAGTAATTTCTCTTGCACAAATTTAACCACATATAACTGACAAAGAGATGGTGATGAAAAGAGGGAGGGGGCAGTTAAATAGTACAGGCAATCCTGCTAACCACTTCTCTTAATGACTACACACTCTCACTCAGTCCTGGTCCCTATGTCTCTCAAAGTCTGAGCTGTGCTGTGTTCTTCTGGTCTCTTATAGATGTACATATTGTGTAACACACTTCTCCAATGTGATGCTTGTGCAAGGAATGTGAAGGAAGATTTGGACTCTACTGAAGCACCACCTTCCACTCCAACTCTAGAAACACATCCCATGATAAAACATCACTTCCGCTTCTTCTTCCCAAGGATGATACTGACAAAATTCCCTCAAACCACCCTCAACTCACCACCCTGTGGACACCTACCACATCGCCAACTGGAATGTGTCATGCTCCCAGTTTCTGGGGATCCCAAATGGGCTCAGCCTGGCTATCTTTCATATTGTCATGGAACTACCTGCTATGATTATATTATTGGAATTTCTACTGCATAGTTTTCTATCTATGTTTCCACCAAAGAGGAACTATGGAAAACATCGAATAAAAATACTGAACTGCAAAAAAAACTTAAAAGTCCCTTTCCTATATGAACTGGATGGTAGTTGCTGATTGGTTAACCCGTGATCTCAGAGGAAACACTTGGTCATAGGACTGTCATCTACAAGCTCAGTTTTTGTTTTTGTTTTTTAATAAGGATATCAAAGGGAGAATAGTTGTCCCTCTGTAGGTTTTGTCTCCTCTTTCTCATTGGGAATCCATAACCTAGTGGTAATTTAATCTAGTAGTGAGAAAAATGGCTTCAGCCTAAGGAGCAAGACCTGCACGCAACTTCCCTGCATACAGTGCTCATTTCCTGCTAAAACCTTGAGCCACACCGGCTGCGTTCTCCACCTCTCCTAGTGGAACCTGCCATTTGAAACATGATTCTGTGTGTGGAGGGGTAGGTCTTTACTTTTTACCATAATCATCTCCCAAAGACTAGGACAAGCAGGGAGGAGGGCAATCTCTTTTCCTGACTTTGTGACTTGAGACAACTAAAAAGTTTACTGTGGAGACGAAGTGAAGCAATGCAGAATATGCATTTTTCAAGACACAGAAGCATCTTGCAAAATACAACATGAAGTGTGGCTTTAGAGCTGTTATTTCTTGAGTTTTTTTTTTTTTTTTTTTTTTTGGCCAGTCCTGGGGCTTGGACTCTGGGCCTGAGCACTGTCCCTGGCTTCTTTTTGCTCAAGGCTAGCACTCTGCCACTTGAGCCACAGCGCCACTTCTGGCCATTTTCTGTATATGTGGTGCTGGGGAATCGAACCCAGGGCCTCATGTATATGAGGCAGGCACTCTTGCCACTAGGCCATATCCCCAGCCCCTAGAGCTGTTATTTCTTGTAGAGTATAAAACCCAAATATAAAGTTAGGGGCATGGAAGGGGGAGTATTACCTTATCTCTTCACCACGGCAGTCTCTCTCATGTCTACTTCTGCCTAAAACATGTGAATATGTCGCTCTTCCTTATCTAGTCTTGTTTACCAAAAAAAAAGCTTTTTTTGAACAGGGAGAATGCTTTTCTTTTTAGTTTTTTAAGTCTTTGTGAAAATTAGGTTTGCCTAAGAAAGAAGGAAAAGCTGGATGTAGTGGCTCCTGCCCATAATCCTAGCTACTTGGGAGGAGAGAGAAAGGATCACATTTCAAGGCCAGCTGAGCAGAGTCCAGGAGGCCCCATCTCAGTTATTAAAAGCTAAGTATGATAGTACAAAGTGCTTGTCCTTTTACCTACTCAGGATGCATAAATAGGAGGACTGTAGCCCAGATCAGCTCCATCATAAATATGAGATACTATATCCTGACTTCAAACATCAGTACTACAAAAAAAAATTTTTTGAGAGTATATTAGTGAAAAGGAAGAGGCTCTCAACAATTTGATTGAAAGACTTCGTGAAACAATGGGCTATATATTTATTTTTATATAATTTTATAAATATATAATATATTAATAAATATATTATATATATTTATAAAATACAACAACTTCATAGGACATAAATTTGTTATAACTAAGTGTCTGACACTAAAAAAAACCTGTCCTCTTTACCTCCCCTGGCTGTTCCCTTTCCCTGAAAAATGGCTCTGTCTCTTGTTTATCCACCCAAGACACCATATACTTTCCACATCTTCTTTCCCCAGCCCAGAATGTTCTCTCCCTTTTCTAAAGTCAGCCACTTTTTCTATTTCTGCTCTTTCTATATGAATCTACTTGGATGTTATATCTCCTGAAGAATTGTATACTTCCAGATAGAAAAAGTTTGTTTATTGTTAATACCCTGTTGTTAATACCTTGTTTATTCTGGCTTCCTAATGCTGATGCAAAAACCAGAACATGTCTACAAATGGAAAACAATCATGTAGACACCCACCACAATTAAAGAAGTTGTGTGTGTTTAGGGGAAGGGCATTAACTGGGGTTTTAACTCAGGGATTCATGCTTATTTAGGCAGGTCTCTATTGTTTGAGCCACTCCTACAACCTTTCTGCTGATTCAGTCTGAGAACATCAGACCCTTACTTTCTGGGACATACATGTGAGGCCCATTATGGTGCAAGTAGCAACTGATGCTAAGAGGGGACCATTTATTCAGCACAAGAGCTCTTAACTCAGGATGCTTAGACAGCATCTCATTTCCAAGAGGTCCAAAGGGGGGAAAAAAAACAAAACAACAAATGTTTGATCTCACTAAACTCTATTGAGAATTAACATTACCTTAATTATAAATACAGGAAGTAAGCCAGCCACAAGTATTTCTGTGTATGTATATGCCAGTCATGAAACTTGAAATCAGGGCCTGAATGCTGTCTCTGAGCTTCTGCACTCAAAGCTGGTGCTCTACCACCTGAGCCACAACTCCACTTCTGACTTTTCTGGTGAGTGATTAGAGATAAGATTCCCACTGACTTTCCTGCTTGGGCTGGCTTCAAACCAAGATCCTCAAATCTCAGCCTCCTGAGTAACTAGGATTACAGGTGTGAAACACTATGTTGGCTAGAACTATTATTCCTACTGTTACTTCTACTTGCACCTTTATCATCAATAGAAACAATAAATATTTTCAAAAGTATCATTTCAAAACATCATGAAAATACATTACTGTTATGAAGCAGGGTTGTACTAAACCCTCCAGTGGGGGAGAGGGGTGGATGCGGTTCTTGTAATTGAATACGGCAAGAAAGGAGTATACACACACACTCATACACATATATCTTACTTACACTACAAGTTTGGTTTCTTAGTCTTTTAGTAAGTGCATTTCAATACAATTTCTTTCTTTTACAATCCTTTGTGCTTTATATTCACTTAAAATTATTCTGGAGAGCAAAGGAAGGGGTGACATTGTCCCAAATGAAATGTATTCTTTGCCTGGCTTACATAACAGTAATCTCTCTGTACATCATCTTTATAATAATTTTTTAATTTTAAAAGAAAAATATAAATTTATTGTGAATTATTGTACCCAAACAATCGTGAGAAGAGGAGGGGGACCAACAAGAAGAAGGACAAGAGAAAGAAGGTAATGGGGAATGAATATGCTCACAGACGTTATACACACTCATGATACCCATTATTTTGTGTAATTAATATACACCAAAATAAAAATGAATGGGAAAAACTATAAACTGATTACATTCTTTCTTGGGAGAGTGATGATTATCTTCGAAATATCCACACATTTATTTATTTATGAACATAATGTCTCTTCAGTTTCTACTATTGGTCACCCACATAATCACTGAGCCAGAAGTGGTTGAGAGCAGGGAAAGACTAAACGGAGGCATTTGTTCAGCATCACTTGCCCTTAGACTAACCTGGGTTTGAACCCCATGGTTATGACTGACACAGAGTCCCTGTAGATTAGGTGGATTGTTGAAAGCTAGAAGAAAGTGGGTGACAATGCTGTAATCTATGGGGAGGGGGGCAATAGTATCTGCACACAGCTGGATTAACTGTGTGCTAATATCAGCAGAACACTCACATAAGTGTCATTCTAACAGTTTCCAGATGAAAAGCAGCTGCCACGTATTCTTTTTTTTAATTCAGCAAATCAATTTCAAGGAAAATACATCTTGATCAATATCAACCCTTCCATTTTTCTCCCCCTACTTCCCCAACCCCATCTGTACCTTCAAATTCTGTGGCTCCGTTTTCACATAATGTACATTGGCTATATGCCAATCCTCTCTCCATTCATCTAGTCCCCTCCCCTAAAGCCCCAACCCCTTACAAAATATGTTTTAGCTTCCTGTGAGGTGTGTGTGTGTGTGTGTGTGCTCAAAGCTAGTGCTCTACCACTTGAGACACAGCTCTACTTCTGGCTTTTTTGATGGTCAACTGGAGATAATAGTCTCACTGACCTTCCTGCCTGGGCTGGCTTCAAACTGCAATCCTCAGATTTCAGCCTCCAGAGCAGTCAGGACTACAGGATTACTGGTGTGAGCCAACAGCACTTGGGTTTTTTTTTTGTTTTGATTGATTTTTCCTGCCAGGCATTCTTAAATGTATGGTGTTTTGTTTTGTTTTTCTGCTGCTGTTGTTATTGCTCTTTTTGTTTATGTTTTGTAGGGCTTGGACTCAGGGACTTGATGCTCTCACTTGGCTTTTTTGCACAAGGTTGGCACTCTACCACTTGAGCCACCCCTCCATTTCTGGCATCACACTGGTTAATTGGAGATAAGAATCTCTTCCATTTGTCTGCTCAGACTGACATCAAATGGGGATCCTCAGATCTTAGCCTTCTGAGTACCTAGGATTACATGTGTGAGCCGTAAGCAACTGGCTCAAATGTGTTCTGTCTAATTTTCACAATAAATTCTCTGAATAGGTATGTACATTCCCAACTTTTATCAATGAAGCTGGAGATGGAGTTCCGTAGAATGACTGTCTACCCTATTGCAGTCCTAGGTTCAATTCTTAGCCCAGGAAATACAAAGATCAGGAAGAAAATAACTTGTTCAAGAGAAGAGTCTCATGCTCTTTCTGCCCATCATTCCTCCTGCAGCATATCCAACTCCAATTCCTCTTTTAAGATTCAACTCAGCGCGCTCTCTCTCTCTCTCTCTCATACAAAGCAAGCACACAGAAAGTATTTAATGAGAAAAAAATCTATTGGCCACCAACCATTTACTAGCTTCAAGTTGAATGTCGGAATATATAGGTGACTAGCGAATCAGGCCACCTTGCCCCAGGTACTGTACATACAGCCTGCTCCTTATATTCATGGGTTCTACATCCATGGATTCAACCAATCACAGACTAATAATATTTGGAAAAAATAGAAACATTAAACTATAATAAAATAAAAATGTACGGCCAGGCACTGGTGGCTCACACCCATAATCCTACTCAAGAGACTGACATTTGAAGATCGTGGTTTGAAGCCAGCCCAGGCAAGAAACTCCATGAAACTCTTACTTCCAATTAATCACATTGCCCAGGCCCTGAGTACAAGCCCTAGGACCAGCACACACACAAAAAAAGTAGAATAGAAAAAATAAAAAATTCAGTTTACTACTATAACATTTACATTTTATTAGTTACTATAAGTAACTTATAGACATTTAAAAATATGGAAGGATATGATGAGTTACATGCATTCATCACGCTAGTGAAACAGAAGAACTTGAGCATGGTCTATACGAGGCCCTGGACCAACTCTCTGAGGATACCAAGGCCAAACACAGATCCTCCCTTAAGGAAATTTTCACTCAACTGCAGGACTATCACATGTAAATAGATCATTTCATATGAGGCAACTTTAAAAATGCTTCTGCTGGGTCCTATGAATTAATGAAAAGCCCTTGACTTTGAATCAGTGACCTATGACCTGAGCTATTCTCTGCTGCAGTCACCTTACAATCACCATGGACTCCAAGAAAGACCAGATTCACAGAGAAGCATCTTGTATGGAAAGCAAAAGGCCCCTCAAACAAGCAAAGAGCCAAAAATTCAGGAGACTATCTTGTTCCTGTTCTGTTCCAGTAACAAAGTAATAACTTCTCCAGAACTCCTCCAAGGACAAAGAGCAAGCCAGTGGTCAACCAGGTTACATACCTGCGATCTGGGACTGTTTTAACTATTTATATCTTTTTCCTGTCCCCAATATTCCCTCTTTAACCTGAAGCCAATATCCATACCCGTACCTCGAAGTCAGCTAAAGGTGTACTGAGGTGCTGTCTTCCCATGGCTGCCATGTAGTAAATCTCCTTTCTCTGTCCTTCATCATGTCTCTTTTTTTTTTTTTTTTGGTCAGTCGTGGGCCTTGGACTCAGGGCCTGAGCACTGTCCCTGGCTTCTTCCCCCTCAAGGCTAGCACTCTGCCACTTGAGCCACAGCGCCGCTTCTGGCCGTTTTCTGTATATATGGTGCTGGGGAATCGAACCTAGGGCCTCGTGTATCCGAGGCAGGCACTCTTGCCACTAGGCTATATCCCCAGCCCCTCATCATGTCTCTTTATTTGTCATATGGGAATGAGTGGTCAGACCTAATGTGGGCTTCTTGGACTCTGGGCCTATGGTGTGAAAACCTGATTTCAATTTCATTAATCCATACTAGCGGTGTCTATGGCAAAGGAGCAGTGAGGCAAAAGGGAACAGCAAGGAAAGGTGCTAAGTGAGGAAAGGCTTTGTGAAGATACTGTGTGACCCAAATCACACTGGAAGAGGAATAGTATATTTAAATTCCTGGTGAGAAGAAGTAAAGAGGGAGAGAGAACGGGAAGAGGGAGGAAGGGATGGAGGGAAAGAGAGAGAGAGAGAAAAGTCAGAGAGCAGAAAGCTGAGAAAAGAAACTTAGGTAACAGTCCATGGAAGACATTGCAAAATGTGAGATGTGGAGAGAGACCTAGGCCGGGAAGTAAAATTGTTAGGAGTGTTAAGTCAGCCATGCCAAATGCAGGAGAAAGGTCAGATGAGAACTCTGTTCTCTGGATTTAGCAACCACTGGTAACTTCAGCAAGAGCATTTCAGTAAAGATGGAGGAAGTGGATGCCAGAAGGCAGGTAGGGGGTGAGTAGATGGGAAGAGACAATCAGATGGTGAGTACAGAGAACTTTTACAAAGTTTGGCTAAAAGAGGACAGAGAATAGAGCAGTAGCTAAAGAGTGACCAAGTTCCAAGACCTCCTTGCTTTTGTCTTAACACACTATTCTCAAGATGATAAGATATCCATTTGGACTCTAAAGCTTCCACTATGTTCAAGCTGCTTAAAGACAAGACCTGGGCCTGAGTTATCCTTTTTGTCCATGTACTTCTCTGTACCTGCTATGAAGCCAACTGAATGAATGAATGAGGTAACAGGGAACTCAAGGATGTGCTAGAATACATCTACTGATTGCTCTTCTCCATGAAAATTTGTGTCTGAAAAAGAAGCCCAGAGTAAACAAATCCCAACTTCCCTCAATGATCCAGAGGACCAGGTGTAGATAGAGCCCAGTGTAGATTATAAAGTCTGGAAAATTGATCATTAGATTCAAAGGTTCCTTCATTCACAGAAGCTGTTCCGGGTCTTGGAATTGGTAAGTCTGTCTTGGGTTTTTAGAGCTGCCATTATATAGTTCCTGCAAGTGACTGAGCCTGCCTAGGCTTCAATTCTCTCAAGGATGACATGCATGTACCATGGTGGCAACTACCTTAGAGGGAGCTGCTGGATGATGGATGGCATGCAAGTAAAGAGCTTATCCTGGTACTTGGCAAAACAGCTTGCCAGTAAATAAGCCACAGTATTACTAAGATGAATAAAGATAGTGCTAATGGGAATGAAGTCCGGAAGAGTTGTTGTGTCTAGGTCAAACCTTACTTTAAATATTGAAAGAAAATTTGCTCCTTAGAACTCTTTAGAGAATGTAAAGGATGGAATAACCAACCCCCTACTGACCCATTTTACAAATCCATGTTTTCATTCATCAGGATTTACCCAAACACACACACACACACACACACACACACACACACACACACACACAGTTTTCAAGTTTCAGCTCTCCTAGTGAATTCGCCCAATGAAGACAGTGTTCCTGTACAGGGCGATGGAACCAAGGTGTTGCATTAATTTCCTGGCCAGTCCAAACTGCTTGAGTAAGGGTGCCCGTGGGCATGTTTCGGTTTGAATGAAAATTCAGCTCCCGGCCCACTGGGTGGAACCCATCCAGGGTACCCCTCGGCAGAGACTAGACTTTTCAAAAGCTTGTGTGTGCTCTGCGGAAAGTAGGCCGAGCAAGGGCAGAAGCTCTGCCCCCTCAAAGCAAACTCCAGGGAGGAGAGAAAGAGGCTTGGCAGCTGCCCGCAGTGATCCGGGCCCGGCGCCCCAGAAGGGAGGAGGGGTGCCCAGGCCACCCTGGCCCCGAAGCACCCGCCTCCGAGCCAGGCCCATCCCAGAATAGCAGGCGCGAGGCGGGGGGTTCGGAGCAAGGCGGCGACAGTCTCACCTTTCGGGGTGACGGCTGTAACCGTATCTGGAGAGCCAGCAAAGGTGAATGTAAATGTCAGAGGCGCGAGGAGCCACGGGCAGCCAGTACCGCGGAGCAGGAAGGATCAGGAGGCGGAGAGAGGGGTCGGGCCTCTCAAGGTCAAGGCTGCCCACGCCTCCCGGCCCCCGGGAGGTCAGGGGCCAGCTCGGGTGCCCCGGAGGCCCACGTCAGCGCCTCCATCCCCACCCTGCCCCGGGCAGCCTGGAGAGCGAGCGCCCCGGAGCGTAGCGGGGGGGCGGAGGCCGGGCGCGGCGCGCGGAAGTGGCGGGGCCGCAGCGGGCCGGGCCGGGGCCGCACGTCGCACACGCGGCGGCCCGCAAGGCGGAGGTGGCCGCGTCCCTCCCCGCGTCGGGAGGCTCCCCTTACCCCGTTGGCGGCGGCGATACGGACGATGAGCTGGACCGCGTCCTTCATATAGAAGCGGCCGTCCCCACCCACCACCAGCACGGCGTCGGGCCGCAGCGCCGGCTCCACGGTGGAGATGATACTCTGGATGAAATTCTCCGCGTAGTTAGCGCTGCTCTGGAACACCTTCACCCGCTTCCGCAGCCCGCTCGTACCGGGCTTCTGGTCCGGGTACGCCTGGGTCTTCACGTTCACGATCTTCATGGTGGCGACTGGCTGCCGGGCGCCCGGGGCAGACGAGGCTCTCCGAGGGGCGGCTGCGGCGGGGGCTGCAGCTGCTCTGGGGTGCGGACGCTGGCGGGGGCTGCGACGGCTCTGCGGGCCGCGCTCGGCCCTCCTCCTTAAAGGGACAGGGCGCCGGGGCCGGGGCAGAGGCCGGGCCCTCCCTCTGCGGTCAGCCCACCTCCCCGCACGTCCAGCCCGGAGAGCTCAATCCCGAGACTTCGGTGGAGGGGGCGGAGCCTCCCTGATTTACCCTCCTCCCTAGACCAAAGCTCTGTGTAGAGAAACTTCCACCCCTCCTCCCAGGGCGGGGTCGTAGGGACCTGGTCAAAGGGCAAGGGGTGGGTGGGAGGGAAGTGCCTTGTTCAATATAATGATTTTCTGTAGTTTGCTTAGGGTATCTGGTGTAAGTAACTTTCTGGAAACCTGCTCAGAAGGACAGAAATAGCAACCTCGGCTAGGTTTACTGACTGCTTATTTTCTATGATCTCCCTAAATGTAAGGGCATTTGAGTTGGGAAAGAAATCAGCTCCAAAGGTCTAATTCCACTCACTGCTTTCCCTGTGTTTGCCATACGCTGCACTCTACTTAGGTTGGTCAAGACGTGTATTGGTTCACCGGATGTAATGGTTTTAAAAGCACCAGTTCTGGCTGGGAGCTGATGGCCCATGCCTGTAATCCTAGTTAGTCAGAAAGTTGAGATCTGAGGTTCAAGGTTCTAATCAGCAGAAAGCCAGAAGTGGATTTGTGGCTCAAGTGGTAGAGTGCTAACCTTGGGACAAGAAAGCTAAGGGACTGAGCACTGGCCTTGGGACAAGAAAGCTAAGGACTGTGCTAAGAGACAGAGTCTCACAGACTTTCCGGCCTGGCTGGCTTCAAACGATGATGCTCAGATCTCAGCCTCCTTAGTAGTTAGGATTACAGGCAAAGAGCCACTGGCATATGGCTCAAAACTAAATTTGGAAAGAATAAAATGTTTCATCAGGATTTCCATTGTATACAGCAGTCCAATCCAAATGTGTTTACCCCCCAAAGTGCCGTTCTATAATAATCTACCTTCCAGTCATCAGGTTTGAAGACTAGGACATGTACTTCATGGCCTTGATCAACACAAGCACAGGGGCTGGGGATGTGGCCTAGTGGAAAGAGTGCTTGCCTCTTATACATGAGGCCCTGGGTTCAATTCCTCAGCACCACATATACAGAAAATGGCCAGAAGTGGTGCTGTGGCTCAAGTGGCAGAGTGCTAGCCTTGAGCGGGAAGAAGCCAGGGACAGTGCTCAGGCCTTGAGTCCAAGCCTCAGGACTGGCCAAAAAACAAACAAACAAAAAAAAAACACAAGCACAAATATAAGCTGACATGGAGTCCTCTCTGTTATGTGTCCTTTTGGTGAAGTGGTAATGAAAACCTTATTTTTACAGGATGTGTGACCTTGGGGAAGTTTGCTAAGCACTAACACGAACAGTCTCAAAGGATTTCTGAAAGAATCAATGGGGTCCTACATATTAGTAATCTTCAGTCAGGGAGACACAGTAGAATTGTCTGGGGATGCTTTTGAAACTACCCTGGTGCTCTAGCCCAGGTGACTTCCTCATAATCAACTGGTATAAGTAAGACAGCCATCTAGCAGGACACAAAAACCCTAGAAATAATAGCTCACCTTCCCTAATTGCCTGTTAACCTGTGAATTAGCTTCTGATCATGCTTCTTTTAGTGGTTAACTGGAAATCAGGCAAGGAAGCTGATAGGCTCATGTGAGTTATGTCTCTCAGAAACCAAGTGTTGATATGCATATTGATATAGTTAGTATGTGTTGTATACATGTGTAGTGTGTTGATGTCACCAATGTGAGCTGTGAAAACTGAATTTTGAACTACTGCTCTCCATAATTTCTAATATTTACACAGAAATTCAGTTAGTAGCTAATCTTGTGAATTAAGTAGAGCAACCAAGAAAATAAGAAAGGATTAATGAATGTAATCAAAATTACCTAAGTCAAAGTAAAAATATAGCATAGGATATATACAGTTTTAGGAATATCTGTTTGCTAAATGGAGCTCCTACCACAGTATTTATAAGTAACTACACATGAGGTATAGTAGCACATACCTGTAATCCCAACACTTAGGAAATGCAGGCAGAAGGATTATGAGTTTGAGGCCAGCCTAGATTACATAATGACGTCCAAGCCAGCCTGCCACACACATACATACACACAATTTGGTACTTCCTAAGTAGTTGGCTCAAATTTAGATCCCATGTTCCTTCTATTCACTATCTTTGGAAGTATGGAGGACATTTTGGTTCAGAGGACTGGCTTTGCGCTCCCTCACTTATTCTCCACTACTTCATCTACATCTTAGTGGCTTAAAACAACCACTGTTTATTTTGCTCCTATGCCGGGGGTTAACTGGGCCATTCTCCCAGCTTTGGCAGGACTCCAGTGACAAAACTCAAAGTAGTCTGCATGATTCTTGCCTCCTGGTAATTATGCTTCTATATTATAATCCCCTTTATATTAGTTTCTAACACTATGCATCAAAATTCCACAAATGTAGTGGTTGAAAACATCTAATTATTAATCAGATTAATTAATCAAAATCTGGGCAGATTTTTTTTGGTTCACATTAAAGATCTGTAACAGACTAAAATCAGAGTGTTGACCAGGCAGGGCTCTTATCCAGAGACTCTGGAAAGAACTTGCTTCCAAATGTTAATGATATGTAGAAGTAGAGGCCACAGTTTCAGTTTTGAAAGCTCATTTGAATGTCTATAGCCATGTAGCTATAACTTAATTCATCCCACTGTTAGCTTAGTCATAAACAAAATACAAAATATCCTCATCATGGTGATGTAATAAAATGAGTAACCAGTTAGACAAATCAACTTAAATAACTCTGCTTGCCATTAAGGAAATTTTAATGGTTAACAGCTAATTATGAAGAGGGTCAAAATACTTCCAGCTTTATAAGTGCACTGTAGCTGCTCTAGTCTGAATTTTTCACTTTTGATTAGAATACTTCCTGTTTGTGAGCTCTTCTTTGTATGCACTTTAAATTAGTTTTTAATGTTTGATCTGCTTTTATTTTTCTACAGTTTATTCATGTCATTGGCAGGATTGATTTCTTTGCAGTCATAGGATTAGATCTATTAGATCCCCATTTATTTGCTGTCTTATCAGCTAGAACCTGGCATGTATTGGAGACCTTCTCATGATTGAAAGCCCCCTCTTCTGGCATCAGCCAGAGAAACTTTTTAAAAGAGATGTGGGTTGCCTGATGCTGGTGGCTTATACCTGTTATCATAGCTACTTAGGAAGCTGAGTTCTGAAATAATGGTTCATAGGTAGCACAGACAGAAAAGGCCATGAGACTCATCTCCAATTAACCACCAAAAAGCCCAAAGTGGAGTTGTGGCTCAAGTGGTATAGCACTATCCTTGAACAAAAAAGCAAAGTGACAGCATACAGGCCATGAGTTCAAACCCCAAGACCAGCACACATACCCACACACTCACACACACTCCTGTGTGATTAGATTTTACCTGAACAGTCTCCTCTTTGCCACGTAGAGTACCATTTTCATGAAAGTGCTGATCCCATCCTATCCACAGGTCCTATTCATACTCTAAAACTACCTCAAAGAGATGTTCAAGTTCCAGTTTCAAGGAAAAAGGCAACAGAATGCAGAATGGTGACTGTTTTCCCATGTGGCACTGAAGTTAGGAAAGAAGTCATTGGACCTGAAAATCCCATGCAGGCAGATGTGAGAGAGTTTCTTGGCAGTGTAAACCATTTACTAAGAACAAAGCAGGATGGCTCTATGGTCTCATCAATATGGCATATCAAAAACAAAATGTTCATTTTTAATGTTTTGGTACTACATAAGGTAACTATTTAATCATAGCCTAAGATGGGCTATCTGAGCCAAATAGTTATCAAGATGATTTTTTTTTTAGCCAGCGCTGGGGCTTGAACTCAGGGCCTGAGCACTGTCCCTGGCTTCTTTTTGCTCAAGGCTAGCACTCTACCACTTGAGCCATAGCATCACTTCTAGCTTTTTCTGTATATGTGGTGCTGAGGAATCGAACCCAGGGCTTCATGCATGCTAGGCAAGCACTCTACCACTAGGCCACATTCCCAAGCCCAAGATGAATTATTTTTACAAAAATGATATTCTCCCTTATTATATTGCTACTTTGTCAGTTACATAATATGTGATATATTAGAAACGGTTCTTATAAAAACAGGTAAGAGTCACGTAAGCAAGTTTGAAAACAAAAAAGCATAATATCATCTGGATAAGCATAATAATAAACACTCTATACATAATAAAGATGAATTCTACCTTCTCTATGAATTTGACCATTCTACTCTGAGTGAAATCATACTACATTTGTCCTTTTGTGTCTGATTTTCAGTTAGCATAATATCTTGGCTGGTCATCCTTGTAATGTGATGAAAAGATAGAAAACCGAGAAGTGGTTGTTCCAGCATTTTTAAGAGTACCTTTAGTAGAAGAAAGATGGCGCCGATGGAATAGGGAGGCACCCCGACTCGCTCCAACGGCATAGTGAGCTGGGAACCCCAACACCCAACACCCCATCAAGAACCCAGCAAAACCAGCAGCCAGAAGCAGTGGAGAAACGCAGGAAAACAAAAAGGAGCAAAAAAGAAGAACCGAAAACCTACACGGAGCCGGAGATTCACCGGGGCACCCTCCCCCCTCCAGCCGACCCTGGCCCAAACAGGGTCAGGCTGGGAAAGGGGAACCCGGCGATCGGCAGACAGGCTGCCAGGAGCGCAGAATTCATATAGGGGGAGACCCCACGGACACAAGGCAGGGTGCGGACCAAGACACACCGGCAGCGACGAGAAGTTCGGGTCCACACCGGGTTTGGACAAGGGAACCCAGCGCGGCAGAAATCGGGAACCAGGGAAGCCACCACGACACTTAGCCAACCCCTGGACGGCCAACGGCGGCGCGGGACACACACACAAAGCAGCAAAAGTGAGTGCCCTCCCTCCCCCCTCCCCCACCCCTGAGGGAACAAAGAACCCACAAATCAGGCGGGGAAACCCCCATCAGGCGCTGGGAAGTCAGTTTAGCAGGGGAAGGGCTCAGCAGCACCAACACCCCACAGGTTCCTGAACTGGCAGAACCGGCCCTGCCCCCTTCCCAACAGGGGCCGGGAGACAGCCGGTTGTGCAAACCCCACCTGAGGCGCCTGGACCGCGCAGACTCTTACAACTAAAACCACAGGCGCTGGTGGGCAATACCAGCCCAGCAGGGTCACTTGAGCCTGATCACGACCCCCCTCCTCACAGCGGAGGTGAGGTCTGAAGGTGCCAAGCCACACCCGGACAGTCGATCCCACTGGGCCCCACACGTACCCCCCCCCCCCCCACAACGGACTCGTGAGAGGGCGCAAGCACAACCCAACAACCCAGGACTTGCTCTGGGAGGCATATCCCGCCGAAGTGCCTGTTGCACTGAACGCACAGCGCACAGGAGGGCGGGGCCCCCAGCGACAGCGCCCGCTCTGGTAGGCGTACCCTGCACTGGTGGGCGGGGACACAGCGACAGCACCTGCTGCCCGTAGACACGTCTACACAGGAGGGAGGGAGGAGCTACAAACCAAACCTGAGAAGCCATCCAGATCTCCAGATGCGCAAATCACAAAGAAACATAACTCAGTTCATCAAAGGGCAAGCCAACTCGCCAGCTCCAAAAAGCAGCACGACTGAAGAGGAGATGGAGACTAAAAAAGCAAATGAGGCCATGTTAACAGGAATGATCGAAAGCGTCAGAAATGAAATCAGAAAACAATTCCAGGAATTTAGAGCGGAAATCTGGAAGGACACCCAGGAAGCCAAGAAAGAAATGGAAGCAAAACTGGATACAATGCAAACCTGCTTTAAAGAAATGGAAGCAAAAATGGATACAATGCAAGCTGCCTTTAAAGAAAATCTCCACATCCTAAGAATTGAAATGCATGAAAAAATAGATTTAAAATACAACTCTTTAAAGGAAGAAATCTCCACGATCAGAGCTGATATGACAACCATAAATAGCTCTCTGACATCCATAAACTCCGCAATTGAAACCATGACACAAAGAGTAGACCATATAGAATCCAGAATCTCTCGCCTGGACGATGAAGCAGCTGACAACAACCAGAAAATGACCACACTCCAAGAAAAGGTGAAGCTTCAGGGAAGACTAATCCAGGAACTAATGGACAAAGACAAGAGATATAATCTGCGCATAATTGGAATAGAAGAAGGAGCCGAATACCAGAGCAGAGGGCTTAATCATGTTCTCAATAAAGTTATTGCAGAAAACTTCCCCAATCTCACAGGGGACCCCATCCAGGTAACCGAAGCCTATAGGACACCTGGCAGGCCAGACCCCAGGAAAGCCACCCCAAGGCACATAATATTCAAGACTTCAGACCTCAAGATTAAAGAGCAAATTCTGAATTCAGCCAAAGCGAAGAAGGAAACTTTTTTCAATGGGAAGAGGATTCGAATAACATCCGACTTATCCACACAAACCTACCAAGCTCGAAGTGAGTGGAAGAACACCATCCAAGTACTCCAGAATAACAATTTACAACCTCGGATCAAATATCCAGCGAAATTGGAGTTCACATTCGAAGGGAGAACCAGATCTTTCCACACCAAAGAGGAGCTAAAGGAGTATGTGAATAAAAAACCAGCCCTACAGCGAATATTAAGAGGGGAACCCCACCCAACAGAGATCGTAAAAGACACACAGACAGATTCAGAAAGAAACTTCAATAGCCAAAGCCCAGCAGAAACACAAGCTCACTAAAGACAAGAAGAAAAAAAAAAAAAGAAGAAAAAACAGCCCACCAAGAAAATGGAAGGAGAAAAAACACCCTTATCCTTGATCTCTTTAAATATAAATGGTTTAAACTCCCCGATAAAGAGGAGCAGACTGGCAGAATGGATTCGCAAACAAAAAGTTGACATCTGCTGTCTACAAGAGACCCACCTTACAGCAAGGGACAAAAACAGGCTTCGAGTGAAAGGATGGAGCAAGATCTACCAAGCAAATGCATCCACCAAAACGGCAGGTGTAGCCATCCTGATCTCAGACAAGCTTGACTTCTCTTTAAAGTCCACTCAAAAAGACAAAGAAGGACACTACATATTAATACAAGGAAAAATCCAGAATCAAGAAATCACGGTGATAAATGTATACTCACCAAACAAAAGAGGCCCGACATATGTCAAGCAAATTCTCAAAGAATTACAGAGCAAGATAGACGCAAACACAATCATAGTGGGTGACTTTAATACTCCTCTCTCTCCAAGAGACAGATCCAACACTCAGAGGATTAGTAAGGGAGCTGAGGACCTAAATAACACCATTTCCCAAATGGATCTAACAGACCTATATAGAACCTTTCACCCCACAGAGACCCAATACACCTTCTTTTCAGCAGCCCATGGATCATATTCCAAAATAGACCACGTCATAGCCCACACAAAGAACCTCAGCAAATACAAAAGTATTGACGTCATCCCATGTATTATATCTGACCACAGTGGATTAAAGGTAACCCTCAACAACAAAGGATACCACAGAGCCTATACACACTCTTGGAGGCTAAACCCCACGCTGCTATCCAACACTTGGGCCACAGATCAAATTAAAGATGAAATCAACGAATTCATAAGCCACAATGACAAAGAAAACACATCACAAAGAAACCTATGGGACACAGCTAAGGCAGTTCTGAGGGGCAAGATCATTGCACTCAGCACCCACATTAAAAGAATGGAAGCAGAGCAGGTGAATACCCTCACGATGAAACTAAAACAACTGGAGAAACAAGAAATGACAGAATCTAAAACGACTAGGAGAGGAGAGATCACAAAGATTAAAGAAGAGATAAATCTGATTGAAAATAGAAAGACCATTCAACAAATAAATAAGACTAAAAGCTGGTTCTTTGAGAAAATAAACAAAATTGACAGACCCCTTGCAAGACTTACAAAAAAAAGAAGAGAAGAGACTCATATTCGTAAAATCAGGGACTCCACAGGAAAAATTACAACAAGTACACACGATATTCAAACAATCATAAGGAGCTATTTCCAAAACCTCTACTCAGCAAAAAACAATAATTCTACAGAAATGGATCAATTCTTAGAGAAGTACAAACTGCCCAAACTGAACCAAGAAGAAATAAATCAGCTAAATAAACCAATAACTTACGGTGAGATACAGGAGGTAATCAAGAACCTCCCTACTAAGAAAAGCCCAGGCCCAGATGGATTCACCAACGAATTCTACAAAACCTTTAGTGAGGAGCTAATTCCAATACTCCTCAAACTCTTCCGCGAAATAGAAATGGAGGGAGAAATTCCAAACTCATTCTACGAAGCTAATATCATACTAATTCCCAAACCAGGCAAAGACCCAACAAAAAAAGAGAACTACAGACCAATATCACTAATGAACACAGATGCAAAGCTCCTCAATAAAATATTAGCTAATAGGATCCAGAAAGTGATCGAGAATATCATACATCATGACCAAGTAGGCTTCATCCCTCAGTCACAAGGATGGTTCAACATCCGTAAATCAATCAACGTAATTCACCACATAAACAGAGCTAAAATCAAGAATCACATTGTTATCTCAGTCGATGCCCAAAAAGCCTTTGACAAAATACAACATCCATACCTATTAAAAGCTTTGGAGAGAACAGGAATAGATGGAACATTCCTCAAAACAATAAAAGCCATATACAACAGACCAACTGCTAATATCATATTAAATGGAGAGAAACTTAAGTCATTCCCCCTAAAATCAGGAACAAGACAAGGATGCCCACTCTCCCCACTTCTGTTCAACATAGTGCTGGAATCCCTAGCCATAGCAATAAGGCAAGAGGAGGACATCAAAGGGATCCACATCGGCAAGGAAGAAATCAAGTTATCCCTATTCGCAGACGACATGATCTTGTATCTGAAGGACCCAAAAACCTCAGTACCCAAACTCCTACACCTAATAAACCAATTTGGCAAAGTAGCAGGATATAAAATCAACCCACAAAAGTCAGCAGCTTTTCTGTACACCAGCAATAGACAAACAGAAAAGGAAATTATGGAAACAATTCCATTTACAGTAGCCAAAAAAAGAATAAAGTACCTAGGGATCAACTTAACCAAGGACATGACGGACCTATTCAATGAAAACTACAAAAATCTAATAAGGGAAATCAAAGAAGACACAAGGAGATGGAAAGACCTCCCATGCTCATGGGTAGGCAGAATCAATATAGTGAAAATGGCCATATTGCCCAAATTGTTATACAAATTCAATGCAATCCCTATCAAAATCCCAGTCACATTCTTCACTGAAATAGAGAAAGCAATCCATAAATTCATATGGAACAGCAAAAAACCTAGAATAGCCAAAGCAATTCTAGGCAAAAAAAGCAATGCAGGAGGTATCACAATACCTGACTTCAAGATCTACTACAAGGCCATCATAACAAAAACAGCATGGTATTGGTATAAAAACAGATCGGAAGACCAATGGATTAGAACTGAAGACCCAGAAATAAAACCGCACTCTTACAGCCAACTGATATTCGACAAAGGAGCTAAAGATATACAATGGAATAAACATAGCCTCTTCAACTACTGGTGCTGGGAGAACTGGGCAGCCATATGCAGAAAACTCAAAGTAGACCCAAGCCTATCGCCATGCACCAAGATCAACTCAAAATGGATCAAGGACCTCAACATCAGACCTGAATCCTTGAAACTACTGAAGGACAGAGTAGGAAAGACACTAGAACTTATAGGCACAGGAAGGAACTTCCTGAATAGAGTCCCAGGGGCACAACAAATAGGAGAAAGACTCGACAAATGGGACTACTACAAATTAAAAAGTTTCTGCACAGCTAAGGACATAGCCACCAAAATAGAAAGACAGCCAACGATATGGGAAAGGATATTTACCAGCACAGCAACAGACAAAGGCCTGATATCGGTCATCTACAGAGAACTCAAAAAACTAAGCCCCTCCAAGCCCAATAAACCTATTAGGAAATGGGCAAAAGAGCTAAAGAGAGACTTCACAAGAGAAGATATAAAAATGGCAAAGAAACATATGAGGAAATGCTCAACATCCCTGCTAGTAAAGGAAATGCAAATAAAAACAACCCTGAGATACCACCTCACCCCAGTTAGAATGGCCTATACTCTGAACTCAGGAAACAACAAATGCTGGAGGGGCTGTGGGGAAAGAGGAACCCTTCTCCATTGTTGGTGGGAGTGCAAATTAGTACAACCACTTTGGAGAACAGTATGGAGGTTTCTCAAAAAGCTCAATATAGACCTACCCTATGACCCAGCCATACCACTCCTAGGCATCTATCCTAAACAGCAAAATCCAAGATATCAAAAAGGCATTTGTACTACCATGTTTATCGCGGCACAATTCACAATAGCTAAAATATGGAAACAACCCAGATGCCCCTCCACAGACGAATGGATCCAAAAAATATGGTACTTATACACAATGGAATACTACATAGCGATTAGGAATGGTGAAATATTGTTATTTGCAGGGAAATGGTCGGAACTCGAACAAATAATGTTGAGTGAGACAAGCCTAGAACACAGAAAACAAAGGGGCATGATCTCCCTGATATATGACTGTTAACAAAGGGAGACGGAGAGACAGTAGAGACCAAGTCTGTGAATACTGTATATGTTCTTGATACATTGTATATTGCATATATGTCAACCTGACCTAGACAAGGGATAGAAAAACAGGTTGTAAGATATCATAAGAAATGTACACACTGCCCTACTATGTAACTGCACCCTCTTTGCACAACACCTTGTAAAAAAATTTATGTCCAATTAATAAAAAAAAAAAATTAAAAAAAAAAAAAAGAGTACCTTTAGACTTCTTTGTGGATTGATAAGAAGAAAAAGTAGAAGAAATGAACACTGATAAGATTTTGCTAAATCAAATTACAAAATTCTTAAGAGAAAAACCAATAAAGATATATACGTCTTCAATCAAATTTAAATTCTGGAAATCAAAAGCTTAATAAATATAATTTAAGAACAAAAAACTCAGCTCCTGGGGACAAAACAAATGAATTAGAACATTGAGATAAAAAACATTTTTTAAAGTAGGAGAATAGAAGTGGAAAAGGCAAGACCTCTCACGACACCTTTAAAAGACCAAAGCTGCACATCATGGGCATAGTAAAAAACGGGTGAGCCAAAGGCATAGAAAACATATTCAATAAAATAATAGCAAATTTTAAGAGATGGTCATCTAAATACAGGTGACTTCTAGGGCATTAAACAGAAAAGAATCTAAGACCTATTATAGTTAAAACACAAAACAAGGAAAGAATATTGAAAACTTGAGGAAAGAAGAACCTAATTACATATAATGGAAAAATCATCAAAATGACATCAAGAAGAAAATCTAAAAGCAAAGAGGGTATAAAACAATGTATTGAAAACTCTGAAAGAAAATAACTCCCAAGACTTGGAAAAATTATATTAAGTAAGTCAGGCTCAGAGAGACAAAGGGTCCCTGTATTTCCCCTTATATGTGGAGGTTAGAGTTGGCTTATGTAAGTGTATACAAATGTATTAAATATGGTAAATTCAAGGGAGAACTCCAATAAGTAACTCCTTAGAAAACCAAAATCAAAGTTCAGCAAAATAAAATACTAGGAGTGGGTAATCAAAAGAGGTGGAATGGCTCAAGGGGAAAGAAGTAGACAACTGAAGAGGAAAAGAGAAGGAAATACAGACAAAATCTAATGTATAGCCTACAAAAAGAAGAAGTGGTGGGGAGGAGAGAGATGGGTGAGAATGTTGAAAGGAGTGACATTGATCTAGATATGCTGAATTCATGAATGGCTTTGGTAAATGGCAACTCCTTTGTACAACAAAAGACAATAATTTAAAAAATTTAAAGAAAATAATTGCCAACAGAGATTACTGTTCCCAGACAAAGCCATCCTTCAATATGTGAAGGCAAAATAGAAAAGAAACTTCCATGATTCTGGCATTGGTGGCTCATACCTGTAATCCTAGCTACTCAGGAGGCTGAGATCTGAGCGTTGCAGTTCAAAGCCAGCCCAGGCAGAAAAGCCCATGAGACTTTTATTTCCAATAAACCACCAAAAAAGCCAGAAGTGCAGCTATGGCTCAAGTGGTACAGTACTAGCTTTGAGCAAAAAGGCTGAGTTCAAGCCCCAGGTCCAGCATAGAAAAAACAAACAAAAGAAAACATCGACATGATAAAATCTGAAGAAATTCATGACCACTAAAGCCAGTACTGCAGAAGATACTTAAAAGAATCATACCTAAGAGGGACCTAAATGCTTTCATGAAAATACTGGGTGAAAAAAATCACATCATATGCATAGATAGGCAAATGGGAATGAGTGAAGAATCAAACACTGCCAAAACAACAGATGATAGAAATTATAACATAACTTCCAATAATAACTGTAAATGGTAATGTTCCCAATTACCAAAGATGCTGACTGATAGATTGAATTGAAAAAAACAAGACCCAACCATTTGTTGTCTGCTAGAAATGCAGTTCACATGCCTAAGATCAAAGGATGGAAAAAGATTTTTCAAACAAATGGAATCAGAAAACAAGCAAGAGTAGCTTGTTTGTAGTTACTACTATCTAACAAAGAAGTCTACAAACAAAACTTAGGAGAGACAAAAAGGGCCACTTCATATACTGATAAAAAGAGCATATAACAATTGTAATCATACGAACTGAACATTGGTCCATCCACTTTTACAAAACAAACACTACTGAAAATAAAAATATAGCTAGATCCCAATACAGTAACAATGAGTGGCTTTAATACCCTACTCTCATCAATACACAGGTCACTGAGTCAAAAACAAAATCATTGTAAAGGGCTGGAAATGTAGCTTAGTGGTGAAGTGCTTGCCTAGCATGTATGAAGCCCTGGGTTCGATTCCTCAGTACTATATAAACAGAAAAAGCCAGAGGCGGTGCTCTGACTCAAGTGGTAGAGTTCTAGCCTTGAGCAGAAGCTCAGGGACAGTGCGCAGGCCCTGAGTTCAAGCAAACAAAAACAAACAAACAGTGAAGAAACTTCAAATGAAATGACTATCAAATGAGTGGATTTAACAGACAGCTACATCAAACAGCACAGAGAATGCTTCTTCTCTCCAGCCCATGGAACTTCCTCCAAAAGAGAACACATTTTAGGACATACAACAAGTCTTAAGAAATTCAAGAAAATTAAATAACTTTCTGTCTTTTATTAGGCTACTGTGGAATAAACTAGAAGTGGAGAGCAAAAGAAATCACAGAAAATATTAAAATATATGAACACTGAACAAAGCACTTGAATAATCAGTGAGTCATTAAAGAATTCTGGTGACCATAACAAAATTCCTAGAATCAAATGAAAATGAAACAATTTACCAAAATCTTGTGCACACAGAAAACACAGTGTTAAAAGGAAAGCATAAATAGCTATGTGTGCTTATAGTAAAAAAAAAAAAATCACATGAGAAAGGATGAAAAAGTATATAACCACAATTACTGATGAAATTCAGATGATCATTAGAGAATATTGTAAAAATGTATAATGAATAGGAAAATCTAGAAGGAATGTATAAAATTCAACACACATAGGGCTTACCAAAATTGATCCAAGAGGATATAAATTACTTGGATATAACAATGAGCAATGAAATTGAAACCGTAATAGTCTCCCCGGGGCTGGGGATATGGCCTAGTGGCAAGAGTGCTTGCCTCGTGTACATGAGGTCCTGGGTTCAATTCCCCAGCACCACATATACAGAAAACGGCCAGAAGTGGTGCTGTGGCTCAAGTGGCAGAGTGCTAGCCTTGAGCAAAAAAGAAGCCAGGGACAGTGCTCAGGCCCTGAGTACAAGCCCCGGGACTGGCAAAAAAAAAAAGAGTCTCCCCACAAAGAAAAGCTGAGGACCAGATGAACTCATTGCTAAATTCCTCCAGAACTCCCAAGAACTAACCCCAATGGGAAAGTAGGGAAGAGAGAGAGGACCTCTGTAACCAGAAGCTCACTACAGGGTCAATAGGATTAAAGAACATTATATGTATGAAATCTACTGAAACTGTAAAAGCAAAACATGGAGAGGGATATAAAAAGTAATAGAGGTGATTTTAAAGTATGTTTTATGCAATTATGGACATAACTCCCTTTGTGCAATTAACATATACTAATAAAATAAATATTTAAAAATAGTGACATGAATTGTGAAGAGATAAATGGAAGATCAGCAATGAAAAAAGTTTTCAATAATTTATAGCTGGCCAATAATTGGTGACTTTATACTAAACCCAAATTACTGCTGAAATATTGTCCATTTGTTAGATCTAAATTATTTGCTTTTTCTCAATTACTTCTGATTTATTTGAGATTTGCTAAAATGACTAATTCATATGGAACTACTGACATTCAGTGTCAAGTTGACATTGTAATTGATGCTAATAAGGTATTCACATATGTAAAACCTTTGCATAAGACTCAGTACATATTTGGAGGCTATGATTCTGAAATTAAGTTTGTTCCCATGCTAAAATAGTAAGTTTCTGAACTCATATTTCAATGTCATTTATTCATGAGGCTATATGTGAAAAGCACTGATATATGATAAATTGGGCTTTTTCCTTAGAATTCATTTTTGGAATCTTCTATAAAGGATATCACTCTGAATTAATATATATGAATATTTTATATGAAAATATTAATATTTAAAATGAGAAAAGATAAGATTTTTAAAAATACAGATTGTAAAAGATATTTTTCAAGAGATAATGAATATCCTCATTATCCCATTTCATCAATGTTCTCAATTCCTGTTAGGTGGTATGGTAGGTTAAATAATGCCTCTCAAAAATATCTCCATGTGCTACCTACCCCTCAAACCTTGATGATGTGAGTTTCCATGGCTAAAATGATTTAGCATATATGTTTAAGGATTTAGGGATGGGAAGATCACCCAAACTCTCCTTTCCTAAAAGGGATTAGGAGGTGGGCTCTAAAATAATGTCCTTTGAAGACAGATGTCCTGGGGGGTGGTATGACTACATAAAAGGAGAAGGTAATATGGCCCTGCAGGCAGAAATTAAAGTGATGAGGTCAGGTTGCCAGCCACAAAATCTGGATGAGGCAAGAATGCAGTGTTCTCTAGAACTTCCAAAGGGAGCACAGCCCTGTTGTCCTCTAGAGATTTTCCCAAGGTTTTGATTTCTGCCTCCTGAACAGCGAGAAAACCAATTTCAACTTATTTTTATATCACAGCATTTGTGATAATTGGTTACTGTCGGGCTCGGGTCGCCTCCCCTGGCGTGAGGATCAAGGCTCAGCTACGCTTCTCACAACTCCCTTTCTCACCCTCTCCCCTGGTCACCCGGCCCGCAGGTAAGGCCAGGATGGGGCAGGGGAGCCAGCCCTGACCTCACGTGCACACGGCCTAAGGAGAACACTTCGCCTACCTCCTTACCAGTAAAGAAAGCCAGGCATACGCAGGTCTCAGAGAAGCTTCAAGAGCAATCTGATTACAATAGCCAAAGAAAACTAATCAAGATGCTTTAGTTTTGCACAATAGGAGACAGGAAACATAAGGCCTCATTCTCTAGAGACCTGAAGTGTGACTTCATGTGGCCAGCTAGTGACAGAACTCAGTGATCCTTAGCTGCAATAGGAGTTAAAAGTGCAACAGGATTCTTTGAAGATATAATCAAGCTATTTCTAAACTGTATGTGGCATGGGAAAGAAACTAGTTTAAAAAAGAACCAAAAGTATGAAGCAATCACATTTCTTGATTATAAGATGTACTGTTATCAGGACAGTGTAGTATTAGTGAAGGGAAGGTACCTAAATCATAGAATACAATAGAATCCATCAAAGAAAGCCAGGCACTGGTGGCTCATGCCTGTAATCCTAGCTACTTAGGACCTTGAGATCTGAGGATTGTGGTTCAAAGCCAGCCCACACAGGAAAGTCTGTGAGACTCTTATCTCCAAGTAACCACCATAAAACCAGAAGTGGCACTGTGGCTCTAGTGGTAGAGTGCTAGCCTTGAGCTGAAGAGCTCAGGAACAGCATGCAGGCCCAGAGTTCAGGCCCAATGACTGACAAAAACAATAAAAAATCACAGAAATATATGGGTCTATATGACCAGTTGACTTTTCAACCAAGATATAGATGCTAAAAATAAAACCAGACTACTTTTTGAAGAAGCAGGACAATGAGGTTACCAAGTATGCTAAACCTAATAGCAAAATATAATTCCTCAGAGGATAAACAAACTGAACTTCGTCAAAACTAAAAATGTTCACTTTTCATATGATCCAGTGAAGAGAATGAAAGAGAAGCTAAAGACTATGAGTAAATATTTTCATATCATATATGCTTCAAAAGACATCAGAATTTAAAAAGAATCCAGAATTTAATGGTAAGAAAATAATTCATCTATAAAATGAGTAAAAGACTTCAAGGAACATCTCAACAACAACAACAACATATATTAATGGCAAAGAAGCACAGGAAAAGTTGTTTAACATCATTAGCTATTCAAGGAATATACACTATAGTATCTAAACAAAAAAGTCAAGGACAACATCAAGTGCTGACAAGGATATGGAACTGTAATTTTCATATGATGCAACTCTTAAAGGGCAAAATAGTACAGCCAGTCTGGAAAACATTTCATCAATCTTAAAAAAGATAAGCATTTTCAGTATGACTCAGAAAAATGTTGTCTGGATATCTATGAGAGAAATAAAAACTATGTTTACATAAAAATCTGTATATGAATGTTTATTTCACCTGTTAGTAACTGTTAAAAACTGGAAGCAACCAGTAGATGAATGAATGAGCAAACTGATTCAACCATATAATAAAACGCTACTGAGCAATAAAGAGAATAAAGTACTAACACATGAAACTTGTATAATTCTTAAAGGCATTATGCTGAGTGAAAAACAATCAGTCTCAAAAGGTTACATACTGCACGATCCTTTTTATATGAAACATTTAAAAACCCAAATAACTATAGTACTGAAGAACAGCAGCCAGGGATAAGAGTGTGTTTGTGTGTGATAGGAATATATATGTATGGGATTGCATGAGAGTGTTTTTTGATTATAGAACTGTTCTGTAAAAAATTAAGGCCTCAAATCTAAAAAAGTACCAGGACTCTAAATATTCACACAGTGAAGCCAAAGGAAGATATTCTTAGGAGAGGATGACAAGGGCTCAATAGCTACCAGAAAATGATCATATAAAATGTATATCGAAATGAACTCCAAGAAGTGGAAACAAGACATTTTCTTTATTTTACTCTTTGAAGTTCCTCCTTCTCTCCAACTCCTCCTCCTCCTCCTCCTCCTCCTCCTCCTCCTCCTCCTCCTCCTCCTCCTCCTCCTCCTCCTCCTCCTCCTCCTCCTCCTCCTCCTCCTCCTCCTCCTCCTCCTCCTCCTCCTCCTCCTCCTCCTCCTCCTCCTCCTCCTCCTCCTCCTCCTCCTCCTCCTCCATTTCTTTCCTTTTTGCCACCATATTTGATTTCTGTACCTTTTGTCTTGTATGTAAGTGTATCTGATTTGGGGAAGGGAAGAGGAAGCACAGAATTGGTGGGACAAATGATGAGCCAATTCAGCAGTGATACTCACTAGACACTATGGAAATGAACTATACAACTTGGTGGGGAGGGAGGCTGAGTGGGAAAAAAAACTGGAAGAAAATGAGGGAAGGGATGACACTGTTCAAAAGAAATATACTCAATATCTGATTTATATAACTGTAATCCCTGTATGTATCACCTTTACAATAAAAAGAACTGTTCTGTATCCTGATTGTAATGGTGGTTATATGAATCTTTATGTGTGTTAATAGAACTGTGTAGCTCTCTCAGAAGGATGAAATTTACTAAATAATTTGTTTTACACCTGAAACAAAAACTTCACAAGAAAAAAGGAACTCATTTCAGAATAGAAGCTCAAGATGTAGAACTGTTTCTTCTGGCTTAAGGAAAAGATTAAAGGCTTCATAAAGAATGATGCACTTAAAAATGTATGTTAGAGGTACAGCCTGTAATACTCATGATTTATCTTCTCTGATAGACTAATGAGGGCAGGAATACTGTCTGGCTTGTTCGCTTCTGCATAATGAGGATCTAAAGTAGTGTTCTGCACATATTAGGCACCCAAGAAGTACATGCTTAATTGACCTACTGCCTATAATATTAATAGGCAGAAATACAACAGCAGGGCATTCTAGGGAAAATGAGAAGTGGGAGACAATATCTGAGCTTTCTATCCCCCTTTCTATGTTCCTGCCATCTTCTCTTCAAGGTCAGCTGACAATCTAGCTCAGCCCCTGCCGAGCTGTTCCAGCCCATACACATCTTCCCAGTTTGTTGTTTGCTCGAGCAAATGAGACTAACAGGTTAGTGTAGTGGCTCTCAGTATTTTAAAATCTGATTTGTTTCCTATGATAGCCATTAAGATGTGTCCCTTATATATTATTTAATGCTTAAATTAGTCACAACAAAAATTAAAACACTAGTTTGAAGTTATACTTTCTCTACACCTTCAATACTGCAAGACTCTCATCTCCTCCTACCACTCCCCTGCTAGTTTTTTTTTGTTGTTGTTGTTGTTATAGAGGTGATGTACTGAGGGATTACAGTTACATAAGTCAGGTAATGAATATATTTGTTTTGTGACAATGTCACCCCTTCCCTTGCTCTTTCCTAGTTCCCTGCTAGTTTTTAATACATGATTGGTGTTTACTAATTCAGATATATTATTCCCTAATAGGCCAAGTGACTCATTTCCTTGGTCTTCCTCTTCCTGAGGACAGAGAGCGTGCCTCTTCTTCACTACTGTAACTAATGTAATGGGTAACTGATACTTGAGAGTTGGATGACCTTGCGTACATCCTCCAAAGTAATCTATGCCTAGTATCTTTACTGTGCTAATAAGAAGTTTTTTTTTAAGCTAAATACAATTCCGTGATAGATTCCTAGGAAAGACACAGAAAAATGTACCTTTTAGTAGTGTTGCTTATTCCTATGAGAAGTGGTCAGAAATGAATATTATCACAATGACAGAATTTTCTAACTGGCACTATTACATTTCTATGATGACTATTAGCCTCAACTATAAGACTGAATTTCAACTTGGTTGATCTATATTCATTTGTAAAGGAAAATAAAATTATAAATGTGTATAAAATGCTAGATGTTTATGCTGTATCTGAAAGACATGAAAAAGTATTTAATTTCCAGGAATGAGATCATACCCTAACCCTCTCATCCTATGTGTACCTTCTTTTTGTTTCTAGTGCTGGGGATTGAATTAAGGACCTGTGAATTCTAAACAAGTGCTCCATCACTGAGCTACATTCTTAGTCTGTGAAGGCTTTTTTAAAATATCCATCATTTATTTTCATAAACATGTAAAAAATAGCAGAGTGACTACTTTTCATTTTATTGTAAGCATTGGGGAATCAAACTCAAGGCCACATACAAAGTAGCAAAGATATTATGCCATGCAAAGCTAACAGCACCAATTCTATATTCCCTAGGAAATATGAAGAAATTAAAGTCAGTGTTTTTGAAGAAGAGAAAATTTAGGACCCATTTTATAAGTTATAAATCAATTTTTCAATAATTAAAAAAGGGGTATATGTGCCTGGATAATGCATACAGGAATCATGTCCAATACAGTTCACCAAAGCAGTTTTACAAGTTATAAAGGACCACTGTACTGAGAAATCTCTCACCCTCTGGTGGCCAAAATCAGAAATACACATCCATTTTCCTGGATTAAATCCAAAACATGATTGGTGTGGTATATTAAGTTTCAGCTTCATATTTAACCTAAACCAAAAATAGATACAAGGGAAGGCTATTAACTTAAAAAATACCCTAGTCTCCAATAGCTAATAAAAAGTCCACACAATGATTAAATATAGTAATTTAGGATTTGCCTTTATGTGATACTTAACACTTAAACTAGTTTTAAGTATCAAAACTATAGAACTTTAAAGTTAAAAGGAGTTACAGTGATCATGTAGTCTGTTATCTTATCTAAAATTGCTTGTTAGATTATCACTGAAAAAAACTGTTGCCATTGTTTCTTCATCTTAATAAAATGAAATACTAATTCAGGACTCATGAAACTAAATAGCAATGAGGCTTTGTATTCATAAATAGCTTTATTTTTAAAAGTCTTGCTACATTTAAGTTGTAATTTCCTACCCAGGTTTTTCACATACCCATAATAGCTTTTAAGGCTAATTAATGCTGGGGTTCTAAGTGTCTCAGATTTCAAAAAGTACAGATACATAAATAGCAAACCAAATGTAGTACAATGAATGCTACAACAGACAGTGACCACCAAGTGTTAGGGACAACAAAGCAGTCTTTAATTAGCGGGGTATGGTGGCCCCTGCCTGTAATTCTCAACAATTTGGTAGGCAGAGGCAGGAGGATCACCAGTTCAACACCAGCACAGCAAGGAATAGGAAAAAAAAAAAATCTTGACCAAGGCAACAGTCACAAAAGAAGTCTTGGAAGAAATTATATGGCTGCCAAAACCTATATTAACAAGAGTGAAAAGGGAAGGAAGAATTATTCTATAGACAATGAGGAAAGATTCTGTAGGGCCTGTGGTTGGGAAGGATGTTAAAATTGTGAGAAGCTCCAGAAGTGTAGGTGAAAGGAAACTTTGAAAAGCAATGATCAGAGGTGAGAAGAAAATCTGAAAAATGTTATCTTTCTGAAGATCGAGTATCCAACAGTATAGACTTTAAAATATACGTTGGATCTGATAACAAGGAAGTTACTGGTGTCTTGCGAGAGAACAACTGTTATTTGAAATTCAAATGTGGATAATTCTTTTAAGTCTTTTCACAGGGAAGCAGAGGTTAGAAATAAGATGGAAGCTTAGATTCTAGATCATGTCATATGTAAACAATGTTTCCAGAGAGAACTCTCATATGATACTGAAGAGAAAGGCAGAAATGGAATTCAAAGCACAGGAGAGGCTAGAGGCATCTGAATGTCTTCTTAGTAAGCTGGATCACTCTGCTATTTATTTCTTTATTACTGTTATTTTGTGGCGCTGAGGCCTTGTGCATGGCCTGTAGAAGCTCTACCACTCCAGACCATGATATGTTTTTCAAATTAAACTACATTCAAAGTAACCTTTGAAAATAGCAATGTAAAACTATCTCCAAAAGGAAAAAGTTCCAGCCAGATACCAGTGACTCATCCCTGTAGTACTAGCTATTCAGGAGACTGAGACCTGGAGTACAGAAGTTAGAAGCCAGCTCAGGCAGAAAAATCTATGACCGCCATCTCCAACATAACTAGCAAAATGCAAAAGTGGAAGTATGGCTCAAGTGGTAGAGAGCAAGAACAAAAGTAAAAGCTCAAGCCCTGGAGTTCAAGCCCGGACACACACACACAGACATACATACCCACGGACACACGCACACATACACGCACGTGTACATGAGAAACATCCCTCAAATTTAAGGGAAACAGTCACCTATGCTAATCAACTACATTAGTTTTGATTAAAAAATCACTAAAACTTTATGAATCAAATATCTTAGGACTTGAATTGAGCTTTTTAGATATTTGAGAATCACAATATTTAAGTAATCCTTAAAAAATAATTTATCATTCTGGGGGTATGGCTCAAGTGGTAGAGGTCCTGCTTAGCAAGTGCAAGACCCTGAATTTAAAACCCTAGTACTACCAGAACCAAAATAAAACAGTAATTTATCGTTAGGTCCAAAAATGTAACTTAATTTATATTCATTGTGTATCATTTCCCTTAGGTTTCTATTTTTGTTCTAAGAATGTTTAACTTAAAAATATATTTGTTTTATCTACTAGTTGAAATCAGACTGTTAAATGCTTGCAGTTTTTCTCCTATTCTAATAAGTAATAAGAAAGGCTTGGTATTTCTAAATTGTGCTGAGCCCAAGTGCCTGATATTCTTGGAGTCCTCACTTCCCTTTTATGTAACCTATCATCTATTATAAAAACCCCTTTATGGAGGG
Organism: Perognathus longimembris pacificus; assembly: GCF_023159225.1. NCBI lineage: Eukaryota > Metazoa > Chordata > Mammalia > Rodentia > Heteromyidae > Perognathus > Perognathus longimembris. The sequence goes on along the minus strand of NC_063167.1, from coordinate 43,846,938 downwards.
TACCCTTAGGGGAAGAACCCAAAGGAATAACTCCTCTGGACATTTAAAAGGCTAGAAAATACACTTATTACCTGACTAATGAAATGGTAACCCCTCTGTATAATACCCTAATAATAACACTAAAATTATATTTTGAAAAACCCTTCACAACTTGGGGCATGAATAACAACGTTGTTATAGGTTTTTTTAACATCACAAACAATTTCTTGTAACTCAATACTGGGAGAAATAGGATATATGGCTACACTTCTTTGGATTTGTAAAGCATTTGGCAATTAATAAAACATATTCCTGTGTCACTGCTTTTGTGACACATCATCTGAAGATTTCAAACTGCTATGTAATGATAACCTACTTTATAGATATCTAAAACAAGGGCAAAACAACCAATGATATTTGAATTATGTGCTAATATGCACTAGGTACAAACATAGTACCTGCCATATGGCATTCATATTTCAAACACTGACATTTACTAGCCACACATTCTGTCACTGACATTGCCATACAGTTCTTAATTGCTTAGGATCATTTTTCATACTACGTACTATTCCACTAACAGCACTATTTCATTCCTATTATTTCAGGGTGCACCTAACAAACAGAAACTTCGCTGTTAGAGCAAACTATTACTACCATTATTTATTTATTTATTTGTTTGTTTGTTTATTTTGCCAGTCCTGGGCCTTGGACTCAGGGCCTGAGCAGTCCCTGGCTTCTTTTTGCTCAAGGCTAGCAGTCTGTCACTTGAGCCACAGCGCCACTCCTGGCCGTTTTCTGTATATTTGGTGCTGGGGAATCGAATCCAGGGCTTCATGTATAGGAAGCAAGCACTCTTGCCACTAGGCCATATTTCCAGCCCTCCTACCATTATTTAACATAAAAAATTCTCTAAGTTTCTCACTATTTTATGGTTGGAAAATTAAATGTCTTATTTATATTCTTTCATTTTGTAATGAGTAAGAAAAACCAAAAGTATGTATAGAATTTTGAGGAATTTAATGAACTTTATTTTTAAAAGCTTATCTTTAACTTTTTACTTACTATTCCTAAGCATGAACTTAGGTTTACTGCTAAATTAACAAGAAGGACACATATTTAAAGCATTATTTATATTTTAATAATAAAGTATATAACATGGACATAAAATATAAGTGTACATATTTAAATTACTACTAATTAGGTACATCCATTAAATTGAATTGCATTTAGGTCAGCCATAAACAACAAAATAAATCTAAAATTATTCTTTATTTGATGGATCCAAGTAGAATTATTTAAGATATAAGGGAGTACACACAATAATGTATCCATTCCTGTTGTTCGTTCAAGGGCATTACATGTTGACAAACCTGCATATAAAAACAAACAATTATGACTTCTTTTTAATCAACTGGATAATTTTCAATAGGATAATATTTCTAGACTTTGTTTGAGAAATATCTCTGTGATGCTGGGTGCACTGGCATGTACCTACAGCCCCAGTTACTGGGGTGTCTGAAGCAGGAGACTATCTCCAGAGACCATGATTATCTTGGGCAACATAGTAGAGCTTGTCTCAAAAAAAGAAAGAAGTGAGGAAGGGAGGGAAGGAGAGAGGGAGGAAAGGAAGGAAGGAAGGAAGAAGGAAGGAAGGAAGGAAGGAAGGAAGGAAGGAAGGAAGGGAGGGAGGAAGGAAGGAAGGGAGGAAGGAGAAAAAAAAAAGAAAGAAAGGAGGGTTAGGAATATGACCTAGTGGTAGAGTGCTTGCCTCCTCGTATACATAAAGCCCTGGGTTCGATTCCTCAGCACCACATATATAGAAAAAGCCAGAAGTGGTGTTGTGGCTCAAGTGGTACAGTGCTAGCCTTGAGCAGAAAGAAGCCAGGGACAGTGCTCAGGCCCTGAGTTCAAGCCCTATTACTGGGGGGGGGGGGGAAAGAAAGAAAGAAAAAAGAAAGAGAGTGAGGGAGGAGCAAAATCAGGCTGGCTATGGTGGCACACTCCTATAATCCCAACACTTAAGAAACAGAGATAAGGTATGCACTGCCTTATGTATGAAACTGTAACACCTCTCTACATCACTTTGTCTGTTTTGGGGTTTGAACTCAGTGGGCACTGTCCCTGAGTTTTCTGCTCAAGGCTAGCATTCTACCACTTTGACTCACAGCTCTACTTCCAATTTTCTGGTGGTTAACTGCAGATAAGAATTTCATGAACTTTCCTGCCCAAGCTGGCTTCAAACTACTACCCTCAGATTTCAGCCTCCTGAGTAACTAAGATTACAGGAATGAACCACCAATACCAAGCCAATTTATTATTTATTACCATACATAAGTTGTCAAGGAGGTATAATTTTAATTTTTATCTTTACATTTGCCTTGTGTACTACCTAACTAAACTAGTTTTACTATCCTAATTTTACCTTTAAAAAAAGTGAGCAGACATTTAAGTGAATTTCCCATTATCAACAAAATAGTGACAGACTGGCTTAAGCCTCTGTGTCAGGGTATACAATGACATGGATATGAATATCACACTTAAAATAATTTTCCACTTCATTTCATATCTACATATTTATTCATAGCACAGATTTCTTTTCAAAGAGATAAGACAAAAGAGTAAAATTAGAAAATCAAGCATTACCATCGTAGATTTTGGCGCCACTTCTACTGCAAAAATGCTGAGTCCTCTGTTGTTCACGCAGTTTTTGCTTAGCTCATTGTTGATATGAATAATCACTTTGTCATCTGACTACAAAAAAATTCCATAAGTTACTAGCTCTTTCTTTAATAAGTACAGTGACAAATATAAAACCTAAAATAAGTCTTGAAATTGTTTTAATATAGATCATACACCTCTCATCTCCTGTCAACTTTGTTCCATGACCTTTTCTCCATTCCACTTGGTGTTGACCCTCTGGGTACGATTTTCTACTCCTACTGTCAATTGCCTTGTGTTTCAGTTTCTTGTGTGTGAAACAGAGATAGAACTTACTTTACAGAGTATTATGAAAAGCAAATGTGCCAATATAGGCAAATGCCTGGTTCATGTTGTAGCCTCTCAACCATTATTAATACTTCCATATTTTGATGGAAGAAACACATTTTTCCTAAGGCAAAAGGAGGTAGAGTTGTGAAATGATAGGTAATAGCAGAGCAGATGGCTGGGATAAGGTAGTGATTCTCTTCTACTAGCTTCCTGCTTCTGTAAATCAGTTACTCTTTCTTACCTCCATATTTCATACTGTTCCTTTCCCATGTTTCTCCTTTCACTGTCTGCTTTGTTTCTAAGGCTGCCTCTCTGAGTATCTGAATCCTAGACATTCACCAATGCTAAAATGCTATACCACATTCATCTCAACAAATCTTACTCAACTTCTATGCTCCAAACTAATAACAACTACAAGAGACAGTAATAGAATAAAACCATTGCATGTATGAACACTACCATGTAATTTAACATTAACTTTTTCTTTGATCTCTTTTGAGAGTATTCATTTTGTCTTTCCAACAAGCTCATAAATGTCTTGAAAGCAGAAATATGTCTTACACTTTCTGGTAGCCCCTGTTGTATAACAAATTAAGCAGTCTGCACAAAGATTATCTTTATTGATCCCCAAATAGTTAATTTGCATATTTTAAAATAAAAACAGGCTGGGAATATGGCTTAGTGGTAGAGCACTTGCCTGGAATGCATGAAGCCTTGGGTACAATTCCTTAGTACCACACAACAGGAAAAGGTGGACATGGTGCTGTTGCTCAAGTGGTAGAGTACTGGCCTTAAGCAAAAGAAGCTCAGGGACAGTGCTCAGGCCAAGTTCAAGCCCCAAGACTGACAAAAATTTTTTTTTAATGTCAAGCCTTTAAAAATCATATATGAATTATTATGCACTGATTGATTTACAAACTAGCAAATGAGATAATTGTCCATGATAAGCATTATTAATATAATCAGAAATTTAATTACTATTTGAAAAGTATAAGGAAGAAGGTAACATATTAATGAACATTTTAGAAAAAATAGGAAAAATAACTCAATTCATACCTTCTTTTCTTTTTTTCTTTCAAATTTTTATTATCAAACTGATGTACAGAGAGGTTACAGTTTCATACGTTAGGCATTGGATACATTTCTTTTTTTTTTTTTTTTTGGCCAGTCCTGGGCCTTGGACTCAGGGCCTGAGCACTGTCCCTGGCTTCCTTTTGCTCAAGGCTAGCACTCTGCCACTTGAGCCACAGCGCCACTTCTGGCCGTTTTCTGTATATGTGGTGCTGGGGAATCGAACCCAGGGCCTCATGTATATGAGGCAAACTCTCTTGCCACTAGGCCATATCCCCAGCCCTGGATACATTTCTTGTACTGTTTGTTACCTCATCCCTCATTCCCCTCTCCTCCCTTCATACCTTATTTTCAATAACCGATGTTATCCAGGTATCACAATTGTAAGTATGCACAATTATATTTTCATAGTCATCCATTACTTTAGCATCACTCCTGCTAAGCACAGATTTACAAATGGCCTTCTCAAGTTGCCCACTGCATGCTTCCATATGGGCAGCTTTAATTCTTGGCTTGCATTTTTCTGCACAGATATCAATAACAAATGGACATGCCTAACATGGAAGAAAAAAACTTAGTTTTAGCCTCTGGTAATATTTAAATAAATTATTTCATTTATTACTAATATGTTTATCATATGATTTAAGATGTACTAAACATTCTTATTTGTCTTTCAGATACAACCTTACATTTTTAAACTTTTAGTAATATGACTTGAGAAATAAAAATGTATGAGATTCTCGGGGCTGGGGATATAGCCTAGCGGCAAGAGTGCCTGCCTCGGATACACGAGGCCCTAGGTTCGATTCCCCAGCACCACATATACAGAAAACGGCCAGAAGCAGCGCTGTGGCTGAAGTGGCAGAGTGCTAGCCTTGAGCAAAAGGAAGCCAGGGACAGTGCTCAGGCCCTGAGTCCAAGGCCCAGGACTGGCAAAAAAAAAAAAAAAAATGTATGAGATTCTGATTTTTGAGTCATATATTAACTGATGTTCACAGAAAAATTAAAGTATATAGCAAATTGTGGAAAGCGTAAAATTTAAAAAAAAATCAACTTATGAAGACCTTCTCAAATAAAGAGATTTAGAATCCTAGATTATCTCTCACACCTATTACTGATTAATTTATTTTTTGTGATATAATACCTTGCTTTTTTTGTTTTTGTTTTAATTTTTTTGTGCTGGTCCTCGGGCTTGAATTCTGGGCCTAGACATTATCCCTGAGTTTTCTTCCTCAAAACTGGTGCTCTACTACTTGAGCCACAGCTTCACTTCTGAATTTTGTACTTAGAGGTAAGTGTCTCATGAACTTTCCTGCTTGAGCTGGCTTCAATCTTTGGTCCTCAGATCTCAGCCTCCTCAACAGCTAGGATTATAGGTTTAAGCTACCGATGCCCAGCATCACATCCCAATTTAAAAGAATCTACATCCTGACAATATTCTGACAATTCCTACACATGATCAAATTATTGCTCATGTAGACATTAGTTTAATTATGTATATATGATTCAAGAAATCACCATAGAAATAGCTATTCTAAATCTGTATGGGCACAAGACTGCACAGAACATACAGACTAAGTGGAACAGAATTTAAGATTATACATATATTCTTCCTATACTAAATTTTCCTTTATTAAAAAGCATGGCGAGAGCTGGGAATGTGGCTTAGTGGTAGAGTGCTTGCCTAGCATACATGAAACCCTGGAGTCAATTCCTCAGTATCACATAAACAGAAAACAGTGGAAGTGGTGCTGTGGCTCAAGTGGTAGAGTGCTACTGCTGAGCAAAAGAAACTCAAGGATAGAGCCTGGGCCCTGAATTCAAGCCCCAGGACTTGGGGGAAAATTTTTATACACACACACACACACACACACACACACACACGGCCAGGTGCTGGTGGCTCACCAGCTGTAATCCTAAGTATAATCCTAGCTACTCAGGAGGCTGAGATCTGAGGATTACGGTTCAAAGCCAGCCTGGAGTGAGACTCGTATCTCCAATAAACTGCTCAGAAAAAGATGGAGGTAGTTCTGTGGCTCAAGCGGTAGAGCGCTAGCCTTAAACACAAAGAGGTTTATGAATAGCACCCAGGCCCCAAGTTCAAGCTGCAGGACTGGCAAAAAAAAAAAAAAAAAGCTTGAAAATGTTAAGACTATTTCTGTGTATAATAACTGAGTAGCATGGCACCCATATAATACAGACCTTAATTTCATATTTAATAGCTCAAGTAGATTCCTCATTTCAGTAAAAGTACCAACAAAATCAATTAAAATATCTTCAGATCTTATTCAAATCCCTCAAATCTAATGATGCTACATATAAGCTCTCTTATCATTAGTGAAAACCAGCACTGTTTTTTGTTCTAATTTTGGTTCTCTGGGTTGAGTTGAGGGCCTTGTACATGCTAATATGTGATCTACAGATTCCAGTCACTAATATCTAAAAGTATAATAATTTTTTTCTTGAAACAAAGTTTTACGGTGTAGAATTTTCTGCTTGTGGCATCATAGCAGCATTTTTTTTTAAAAAGTTCCAGATCTTGGAGCATTTTCTAATTCAAGTCATTCAAGTTGTGTACTAGAATGAAAGTTATGTGAATGTAGTTTCTTATTGGTCTACATCTCTCTTTTTGTGATGAAGTGGGAAGATAGAGTATTTACTTGGTGAGATGAAGTGTGGTGAATTATGCAGGCAGTTTCACATAGCATTAGTCTGCTGTATAAGGGTAATGGGAAAACAGCACAGTTGCATACTGTCATATGACAGTCCATCTTTTACTGAGATGTCTCCTAAGTAATGGTTACTGAGTATGTAATGAGAAGGTACAATATTCAGCACAGACGAATATTCTGGTCAAAGGGCTAATTCATATCCTACCCAGGAAACAGAAGGACTTTGTGAGATTTCATCATGCTACGCAGAATGGCACCTACAAATTACTTATTTCTGGAATTTTCCATTTGGTAGTTTTGGATTGCAGTTAACCGAAGATAACTGAGTAAGGGAGGAATCTACTATACACTCTTTTGGAAAAAGACTCCTGAAGATAGTGATCCATTCATAGGAGTTATACCACTCTAAGTTCTCATTGAGAAAACTACCCTTATATTGACTGATATAGTAATTAGTGTAGCCTAATATCAGTAGATACAATAAGTCATTTTAAATTCTTAAATCTAAACAATTTAATTAAGATTTGGATTTCCTTTGGAGCAACTAGGGATTTTCTTTTGAGCAACAAAGCTAACACTTCAGGTTGTACCTGGCTTAATACTACAAGCAAGTTAATCTACAAGAATTAAAATTATTCTAAAAGGTTATACAAGGTAAATTCAAAGTGGAATTTGTTTCCTTGGTGACAACTGAAAATCCAGGGTCATGATTTGGGGTTGCCCTTCAGACACTTCTAGTACTTCTATTTTTCTTAATGTCTCAGAAGTTCTTATTTTGTTGTTGCTGTTGCTTAGATAGGATCTTGTTGAATAGCTCAGGCTGGCCTTGAGTTTACTATATAGCTCAGGAAAACAGTTCTCTTGCCTCAACCTTTTGAGTGCTGGAATTACAGGCATTGTCACCATGCCTAGCTTTCTGAGGGTTTTTGTTTTTACTATTGTGGAGAGTTTTAGGTTGGTTCTCCATGAAATCATAAATCAATGCACAAACTGAAATCAAATCTCTACCAAAAAAAACAAGAGAATCAACAATAGCAATTGGGTGAATTTGTGATGTATCTTACAATTAGATATAAATTAGAAGGTGAAACTAAGAATTAAAAAAAAGTTTTCATCATCCAGTTCAATAAATCTTAGCTAAGTAAAAAAAAAAAGTTTTCACAAACTTTGGCAAAATGGATTATTCTGCTGTCATGTTAACAGTAGCCATAGAACTGTTGTTAAAACCTGTTCACTTAATCAGAAAGAACTCCAACTCAGTGAGCACACTGTAAGGCAACTAGTACCTGTCCCTTACTTTTGAAACTCAGGCAATCAGAGATGGATTCACACTAGTAAATCTACCCTTAAGTATAAACCAATCAACAGTTTTACCTGAACAACCATATTTCCTCAGATGATGTCAACTCATTTATGTCTCCAGGAGATAACCAATCCCTGAACTTTATGCCTTTCCCAAGCCCTAAAATAAAATGAGCATTCTGTTCTATGTGGATCAACTGTGCCTGACCAGTACTGATATCCCTTACAAGTGATAAATATGGGTTGCTCTTTTTACTTCAGTTATTGAATGGTTTGATGAATGTTTGACAAAACTGTATGTATTTTTTCCTTTGAAATGTTAAATGATCTTAATATGTTATTTGCTCAATATGTAAATAAAACTTAAGTAAAAATTTATCTCACCAGGCACAGATGGCCCAGGCACAGATGGCCCATGCCTATAATCCCAGCTACCCAGGAGGCTGACACCTGAGGATCATGGTTTGAAACCAGCCCAGGCAAGAAAGTCCGTGAGACTCTTATCTCCAATTAATCACCAGAAGACCAGAAGCAGAGCTGTGGCTCAAGTGGAAGAGCAATATCCTTGAGCACAAAAGCTCAGGTACAGTGCCCAAGCTCCACAACCAACATACATACACACAAAGTATTAATTTGCGTCTTAACTAATTTGTCTAAGTAAAAGCATATGTAACAGAATCAATATTGTTCTAAGATTAGATGATGTTTTCATACCTTGATTAAAATGTGGTATTCACTGAATACTGGAATAAAGTAGGAAATAAAAAGGTACTGTAACTATTCATCTGTTATTACTAAAAAGGGCACGTATATAATATATTATATATAGAGAGAGAGAGAAAAAAAAAGAGAGAGGAGAGAGAACAAAGTAGAAAGGAGACTTAGGAGGGATTGCTGAGGTAGCTCATGAGGGTTTAATTCATAGTTATGAACCTTTCCATATGCAAGTAAAAATGTAAAGTTGTTAATGCTAGGGTTGCCCTCTTAAGTTGCTTTATGTATGGAAAACGACAATAATTTTTTTATTGTAAAGGTGATGTGCAGAGTGATTACAGTTACTTAAGTAAGGTAATGAATATATTTCTTTTCAAACAGTGTTAACAATAATATTTTAAGAGCAAATATATTGTTACCTACTTGAAACTGTTCAATTCTGTATTTTAAATCTGACAGGAATTTAAGAAGATATACTTTTAATTACCTCTCTGGCAATAAAAATTATTCAATTTTTATATTACCATGTTAATAATGATAGTTGATACAAAATATACATAGTTCTTTGTATGAGCCAGCCAGTGCACCTTGCACTTGATCAGCTTTCTTACTCATGTCTGGCGCTCTAACACTTGAGTCATGTCTCCAGCTCTGCTCTTTGCTAGTTATTTTGAACACGGAGCCTAGAGGACCTTTCTGCCTAAGCTGGCTTTGAACTATGATCTTCTAGATCCCCACTTTCTGAGTAGCTAGTATTACATCCAAGATTGTGGGCATGAGCCAGTGATTTATAGAATGTTCTCTTTATTCTGAGAGCCTTTGTTCTGTTAGGACAGAGTTTTCGTTCATAAATGAGACTAACAACTCAAATATCTATCTTCAATTAGAGAATATGTATTTTTTTTTGCCAGTCCTGGGGCTTAAACTCAGGGCCTGGGCACTGACCCTGAGCTTCTTTTGCTCAAGGTTAGCACTCTACCACTTAAGCCACAGTGCCACTTCTGGCTTTTTCTATATATGTGGTACTGAGGAATCAAACCCAGGGCTTCATGTATACGAGGTGAGCACTTTATCACTAGGCCATATTCCCAACCCCGAGAATATGTATTTTTAAATTATCATTTTTCCTGTATATCATATGCCCTAACTCTTTCTCTCTGAATTACTTAAATAGTTGGCATTAACTAAATTTCAGGTAAGAATAGAAATTTCAGTAAACAAGTAGAAACATGCCAGTGTACCTAGGATTCATTAATCTATTACTGAAAGTCAAAGAACTGAGTGCCCAATTTGAAAATCATGTGTCAGGAAAATGTTCAAGGGGGTAAAATAGTATGACTATTAAGCCCATTGGGAAAACTAAGAGTGCTTTACCTCTGTCAATTCCAGGGCTTTGTTGTAGCCCATCGAATGCAGAGTCACCCAAAGGTCAGTAGGATCTCCTTCTCGATCATTAGCTTCCATTAGATTTAAGTCCATAAATCCTTGTCTTGTTAACTCATTCTTTTTTGTATCAAAATTCTCTGTTAAGAAAAAAGTTGCTTCCATATAGAATTTTAAAACTCATATTTAATAAAATGTCTTTACTGTTGATAAACATTTATGTTAGCAAAGCCTTACAAATCTTACAGCAGCAGTCTATAAGTGAAATGAGACTGTCTCAATATATGATTGAGATCTATATTTCTAATTCCCATGATTCAACAAATCTTGTAGTTTCAAATAGTACAAACTTATTCTAAAATTAGAGGAAATTATGATCTTTCTAGGTGAATTCCAAACTGATAAATTCTGATTAAATTAATTTAGAGTTTAGGCTGACACTTCAAAACAAAATAAAATGCTTCATATGTATTTTCTCCTAAATCTGGCAGAACCTGGATGCATATGACATAAAACCTAAGTACCCCTAAATGACTAGAATTTTAAGAAAAGAAGATATGGGTGGTGCTGGGTTTGAGACTGTTACTTGCCTATTCCTCTGATTTTAACTGAATTTTCCCTTGGTCTTTGAAAGACAATTAGATAATGGGAAACTATACTTTCCCAAGCAAGACTAAGTACACCCATTTTAACAGTATTTTTAAGCAATATTAAAGTCACCCGAATGTATCCAGAAATACGTAATTTCTGAGTTTGTCTATAATGTGGCTATTTGCCTATGTCATATTTGTCCTGACAAGACACAGAGAAAATGCTTGAAAAATACGCATCTATAAAAGGATTTATATTCAAAATATATAAAGAATTTTTAGAATTTACCAATAAGAAAACAAAGATTTCAATTTTAAAATGTACAAAAAATACAAGCAACATCTCATCAAATATTATACATAAATGGAAGAAAAATAAACACAAAATTGCTGTCTATACAATGCAATATTATTCAACAAATAAAGGCAATTGGTATGGCCTCAAGCCTGTAATCCTAGCTACTTGGTAGTATTATCAGGAGACATGGTTTGAGGGCCACCTGTGCATTAAAGTTCATGAGACTCCACCTCACCCAATGGCTGGGCAAGGTAGCATGCACCTGTTATTCAGCTACAGAGGAAGCACAATCACTGGACACAGTAGCACATGACTGTCAGATGAGGGGAAGTACAAGTAAGTGGGTCACAGACAGATCAAGCTGGTCCAGACATAAAGTGAGACCCTACCTTGAGGATAGTCAATGCAAAAAGGAACTCAAGTGGTAGAGCACCTGCCTAAGGAATGTGAGGGACTGAGTTCAATCTCTTGAACGAAGGGAGGGAGAGATGCACAAAGGGAGGGAAGGGGGGAGGGAGAGAAAGAGAATAGATAGATGTGAATAGATGTGGAAAAACCTTAAAAAATATATGAATACAGTTCTATGCCCTCATGAAAACAGCAGACCTATAGCGAGTTAAAAAGTTGAATAGCTGCTCCAGGTCTGAGGGAACAAATAGGTATATGTGAATAGACAGATCACAAGGAATTTTTAGGTCAGGATACTGCATGTGACTGCAATGGAAAATATGTACCATTATATATTTGTCAAAACATACAGAACTATATAACACAAGGGTGAATCCTAATGAAAATTGTGGACTTAATTAGTAATAATGTATCAGTACTGACACATTAATTGTAGCAAATGTACCATAGTAAATGAATATGTTAATAAGAGGGGAACTTGAGGTGATAGAAGGAAGGAGCCAGTTATACAGAAGACTTGGGATTTTTCTACTCAGTTTTCCTATAAATCTAAAATTTCTCTAGAAGTGAAGTCTATTAATAGGCAAAATAAAGTAAAAGCACCTCTGAAGTGACAAGAGACTCATTCTCAATGAGGTTCTCCAACCATCCTAACACTCTGAGATTTAGTATCTCCATCTCCATTTAACTCAAATACAAAAATATTACAGGTGTGTGTGTGTGTGAGTGTGCGAGCACACATGCGCTGATCCTAAGGCTTGAGCTCAGGACCTGGGTGTTGTCCCTGAGCTTTTGTGCACAAGGTTAGTGCGCTACCACTAGAACCACAACTCTACTTCTGGCCTTTTTGGTGGTTAATTGATGAGTCTTACAGACTTTCTAGTACCGGCTTGCTTTGAACTGTGATCTTCAGATCTCAACCTTCTGAGTAACCAGGATTACAGATGTCAGCCACTGATGCCTGACTAAAGAATTCTTACCATGTATAAACAACTTTTTGGAAACTACTTAATTTTTCAGTAAAACTAGGTTGTTAACTCTTCACTGTCTTCTCTTGAATACAACGTGTAGCCCAGCGATACCAAGAGCTAGGACAAGGTTTCTTTTTGTTTGTTTAGTTGTTGGTTTTAAACTTTTTTTTTTAAGCTGACAAGACTATATATACTGAAAGCTGAAATCATGACTAAGTAATTGGATTTTTTTTTTTTTTTTGCCAGTCCTGGGGCTTGCACTCAAGGCTTGGGCACTGTCCCTGGCTTCCTTTTGCTCAACATTAGTGCTCTACCACTTGAGCCACAATGCTACTTCTGGCTTTTTCTGTTTATGTGGTACTGAGGAATCAAACCCAGGGCTTCATTCATGCTAGGCAAGCATTCTACTGCTAAGCCACATTCACAGCCTAGTAATTCACTTTTTTAAATGTTAGTAACACATTATTGATTTAAGGAAAATAAAATGTTTAGGATTTTTAGATCTACAAACAAAGGTATAACTTTTTTTTTCTTTTTTGTGTCAGTATTGTGGCTTGAGCTCAGAGCCTAATGCACTCACTTGGCTTGGTTGGTGCTCTACCACTTGAACAAGGCTCTAGCCCAGCTTTTTGCTGGCTCCTTGGGTAGAGATTCTCTTGGACTTTTCTGCCTGGGCTGGTTTCAAACTTTAATCCTCTAGGTCTCAGTCTCCTGAGTAGCTAGGATTACAAGTGTGAGTTACCAGCACCTAGCACCAAAGTGTCCTAAACGCTATAAAAATATTGCATGGAGGAGAAGTTTGGCTTCTTACTTCTTTGGAATAAAAGGATGTCACATATGTTCCCACATATCTCTCTAGAGGACAAAACCTGCTCACCTCTGCAGATAGCCCATGCATCTTCATCACATTTCTCACCACTTGTTCTCAGTTCAAAAAAATTGTATTCCTCGAGGCTAAGAAGACCATTTCCATCCAAATCAATTACTTCGAATATATCTGATAAAGTTGATCTAAAGTAATAAAAGCAGAAAATTAGTTATTGTCATTAAGACAGCTAGGGTAAACACAGTTCTAAGGCCAGCGTTCAAAAGAAGTAATACAGAATTAATCACTTTCTGTCCCAGAACTAAGGATTATGGTTCAAAGTCAGCTTGGGCAGGCGAGTCCATAAGACACTTCCAGTTAACTACAGAAATAAAAAAAAAGTCACAAGTGGAACTGTGGCTCAAGTGGTAGAGCACTAGCCTTGAACAAAAAAGCTAAAGGACAATACCCAGGCCCTAAGTTCAAACCCCATTATCAATACACAAAGAAAGAAAAAGAACAAACAGTTTCTGTGAACTATTCTAATACATTTTTAATCACCCTAGTATTGAGATAAACTTAAAGCAACCAGAGTAGAAACTCAATGCTAGTACTAGTTTCTTTTTTTTTTTTTTTCTTTCCTTTGCACTGTTTCTGGGCTTGAATTCAGAGCCTGGATACTGTTCCTCAGCATTTGTCATCAAGACTAGCCATTCTACCAGTTGACCAGTTGAGCCACGGCGCCACTCCCAGCTTTTTTGGTAGTTAATTGGAGATAAGAGTCTCAAGGACTTTCCGGCTCAAACTTAAAACTGAAATCCTCAGATCTCAGCCTCCTGTGCAGCCAAGATTACAGGTATAAGCCACCAGTGCCAGGAACTAGTTCCTTTCTTTTTTCTCTCTTTCTCTACTTTACTGTCTTTTTTTCTGCCTATGGCCAAATCTCATAGTATATATCTAGTACATAAAACAATGCCCTAGAGTTGAGAATGTGGCTTAGTGGTAGAGTGGTTTGTCTTGCATGCACAAAGCCCTGGGTTCAATTCCTCAGCACCACATAAACAGAAAAAGCCAGAAGTGGCATTGTGGCTCAAGTGGTAGAATGCTAGCCTTGAGCAAAAAGAAGCCAGGGACAGTGCTCAGGCCCTGAGTCCAAGCCCCAGGACTGGAAACAAAACAAAAAACAATGCCCTAAGTTTTGTATTTTATATTCTGACAGTTATCAAAATCAAGAATGTAGGTTCTATTTTAAAGTTTGTATTTTTGGAGGAGAAATTGGTAAAGTTGACTTTCACAAAGTATGTAGAACCCAGAAATCAATTACTATCCCTGACTACTAAATAAAAGGTCACTTTCAGATGCTTAGTGAATAAGTTATATATTCATAAATATATATGTATATAATACAACCTGTTATTTAATGTATGTACACATTGTAAAATGATTAATTCAAGCTAAATAATATATCCATTGTCTCACATAATAATCTTTGTGGTAAGAACACTTAAAATCGATTAGCATTTTTCAAGTTTACAATACATAGCCATTAACTACAGACACCATATCATACAACAGATGGCCTGACCGTTTTCCTGCTGCCTAACTAAAGACTTGTATCCTTTAAACATGTCATCAATTTTCTTTTTTCTTATTTTGGGGGGGGGCAGTCCTGGGGTTTGAACTCAGGGCCTGAGCACTTCCGTGGCTTCTCTTTGCTCAAGGCTAGCATTCTACCACTTGAGCTACAGCACCACTTCTGGCTTTTTCTATATATGTGGTGCTGTGGAACTGAACCCAGGGCTTCACATATATGAGGCAAGCACTCTACCACTAGGCCATATTCCCAGCCCTCATCAGTTTTCTTATACCTCCAGCTCCTGGTAACCACTATTCTAGTCTCTGCTCATATAAGTCTGTCCTTTTTAGATTCCATCTCTATTTGATCTGTAGTTATTTGTATTTGTAAAACTGGTTTATTTATTATTTTTAGGGTTACAACCTCCAGGTTCATCCATGTTGTCACAAAAGTTGAGGTGCTGAATTAAAATATGAACATGAGGGTGAGAGCTATATATATATATATATATATATATATATACACACATATACATATATATCCATATGTTCTAACTACAATTTAACAAATACTTACTTAAATTCCTTTGTAAGAAATAATTCCCCTGTTTCATTTCGATATACAAGTTGGGCTTCTTCTGTTACTGGTTTTATTTCTTTTCTCAGCCGACAGCCAGTTGTGGAAGGAATCAACCAGTAAGTTCCAGGTCCTAGTTCACCAGTCCATCCAAACATCTGTTCTCAAGACAATTAAACAAAACCAGGATGCATCCTAATGATTTTTAACCATTCTTTAGAAGGAAAAGCATTAAAAATGATTTTGAAATAGTCATCAGTTCTATCAATGTTTTATAGGTATCAAATCTTTTTCTTAACTGTAACCGCAATACAAGACTTTAAGATCTAAAAAAAATCTAAAAAATGGACAAAACATTACATATTTTCTAATTTGTCTCCACAATCTTCAAAAATGTTTGGGATGTAAATCTCTCTCTCTCTCTCTCTCTCTCTTTTTTTTTGCTAGTCTTGGGGTTGAACTCATGGCCTGAGCACCGTCCCTGAACTTCTTTTTGCTCAAAGCTACCACTTTACTACTTGAGCCACAGCACCACTTCCGGCTTTTTCTGCTTATGTGGTGCTAAGGAATGGAACCCAGGGCTTCTGCTAGGCAAGCACTCTACCGCTAGGCCACATTCCCAGCCCTGTAAAATATCTTTAAAATAAAGCAAAGAGATTAATTTTAGGATGTATTTTCAGTAAACACTGAGGTTCTTAAAGAAAAGTAATAATATTCTATGTTATGTTTCTTACTATAATTAAAATATGTAATTTGTAAATCAATGGTACAAAATAAAATTTAAATACTATTTTAAAAATTTATTATTTGTACTAATTAAACCTCTGTAAAAGCTCAGTTTTGTGGAAATTTTACTAATCTTGATATAATATGGACTATGAAACAAAATGCAGAATTCTAAGTAAACCTGTCTTATATTAAATTCTGTTTCTTATCAAATGTTGGCTATTTATGATATCAGGTCATTCATATGGGAAAATATTTTATTCTATTGTATTCTATATAGCTTCTCGCTAGATAACTTACCTTCTAGGTAACTTCCTAGGAGCATTCTAGAGTCCCCAAATTATATATCTGGAGGGTAAATAGACATATAAACCAGGGTTTTGTTTGCTTGTTTTTGTCAAAAGTGGGGCTTGAACTCAGGGTCTGGGCTGATTCTTTTGCTCTAGGCTAGCACTCTACCACTTGAATCACAGCTTCACTTCAGGTTTTCTGGTGATTAATTGAAGAGTCTCTCTCATGGACTTTTCTGCCAGGCTGGCTTTAAACCAGGATCCTCAGGTCTCAGCCTCCAGAGTAGCTAGGATTACAGGCATGAACCTCTGACACCCAGCCTAGAGGTCTTCTTTCAAATGATTAAATCTACATATTTTTCTAGTTGTGTAAAATGACTGAGTAAGTTACTTGCCCTTCACTGTAGATTAGCACAAGAGAATTCAGTCAAGTATTGCATACAAATATCCCTTCTAAAACCCAGGTATATAGAGATTCATACATGAAACAAGGCTGCTCCTCTGAACTCCAGATTCAGTACTATTTCTGCCCAACTGATCAGAGGATTCATAATCATCTTAAGGTCACCAAGCCCTATTTTGATAGAAAAAGCAATCTAATGTAACCAAGGGTCACTTTGAAGAATAATCTACACAGTCATGCTTAGAAACCGTAAACTTTTAGATTTGTCAGATATAGATTGATAGCTAGGAATTTTTTTTAAGGCACACAGATCTTATTGCTTCCTAATATGTGCAAATATGTTATCCTAGGAAGCTCCATTAGTCTTCACATATAACTGTGGATAGCAAATGGGTTACTTCTTCAGGGGCAAAAAAATTTTTCTTAAAGTAATTGTCAAACCAAAAATACAAATAAAAAAACTTTTGTAAATACAACATATTGCAGAAAAACAAAAGCCTATATAGTAAAGAGGAAAATAGAAACTCATTCAAACTTTATTATAGTCTTGCTATGAACTAACTTTTCTTACACATGCAATCTCACAAGAAAGCAATTTCACCCAAAACCAAGTGGGAAAAGCTATTGTTTTAGATAATGTTTTATCTTGAATTTAACTTTGTAGTCAATTCTGAAGACAAGTTTAGTCAAAACATTAACTTATGCCACCTTATAAGTTTCTTACCTGTAACTATCGTTGTCTGTTAGGAAGCCTACAATAAAGACTTGTATATAACATTCCATCAGGGAAATGTTGGAACTATATAAAGATTAAATACGATATTGCAGTAAACCTTGAATAGTATTATTTCTGTTGTGTAGCAGATGTATTTTGTAGTCCTCATAAAATGAATAGCCACATTTATGTATCTGCTTCACATATTTGGCCTCTTGAGTAAATACATAATTAGAAAAGATCAGAACAGCCTCAAGGGCAACATCTAAAAACGTTTAAAAGCATTTCTTCATATCAGTCTATTTTGAAATCTATAATATGAATTAAGTTTGAGGACAGTAATCTTGAAGTTTTTCTATTCTGCAGTAAGAATAGTTTAAGACAAACATCTAGAACAACTTTTCCAAAGTCTGAAATTGCTTATACAGGGGGTGGGGTGGGTGAAGTGGGAATATCTACTGGCATCAATCTTTGTTACTGAGTATAACAGAAAATGTTCACATGTGAGGCACGAGGGCTTTTAGAAAAGAAGAAAGTAAAGCGCAATGTGAACAACAATTGGCAAGCCAGAGCTGTCTATCAATCCTCAGTCCATAATAAATCTCAGCAAGGAAAAAGTTCTTTACAATTAATAAAACATACATACTATCTATGGTGTTTAAGTATCGCATAGATCTTAACTAGGAGACTAAATGTTTAAAGAATAAAATGAAACAAATATGGGAAATTCCCCAAACTTGAAATCACACTATATTTTTAAATAAACAGAAAATAAATTTGTATACTTCTCTGTTTCGTAGTTCAGTAAAACATATTAGCTGTAGATTTGCTCGACTCTCATTTTCCTTAAGAATATATAAGGTAGTATCAACAGATAGCCAAGAAGATAGTTTCCCTATATAAAAAAAAATCCAACAGCAGTCACTTTCATTTTTGAGAAAGAAGTTAGTAGTTTATTTACCTCTTAGCAATTTTTTTAAAGAAATACACATGAAAACATGTGTGAATACACATGGAAACATTTTAATATTTGCAATAGACCATATATTATATACAACATTATAAGGAACATTCACTTTCTAAAAATCCTAACTATACTTGAACTCTTCATCAAAACCTAAGTTCCAAGAGGTGGGGGTTTGATGTAGTGGGTAGGGGGCTTGCATAGCAGATATGAGACCCTAGAGCTCAGAGCCAGGACCAAACAACAAAAACAAAACAAACAACAATAAAAAAGAGTTGCAGGATACAACTGAGTAGCTTGAAATTCAAGAGAAAACACACCCTTTAAGAAACATGAGGAAAATCACCTATGTGATTATAAACCTAGCAATTACATCCTCATCTAGGACCTTTCTCTGACTGTTAGTCTCACATAACCACCTGTCTATTTGACATTTCCAATTACATTTCTTTTTATTTATTTATTTTCTATTTATTGTCAAAGTGATATACAGAGACGTTAAAAAATCCACTTACAATTTCTATTTCCAAAAAATAGGACTACTAATCTTCCCCAATCTCTTAAGAAAAACCAACCATCTCTACTCTTCTCTGTTTAACTTCTTGGCTCCAAAATCGTGGAATCATCTTTTAACTTGTACATATCAAAATTAAACCTTAGAAAATCCTATTGTTATACTTTTAAAATATAACCCAAATCTCTATTATCCCCTTTCAGTCTACACTTTGAAAATGACTAGTTTAGACAGTTAGGGAAGGAACTGGTAGCAAGGAAATGTTTCTATAAAAATACTACAAAAGAAAAATAAATAGTGATTTAGAACAATTAACAGTAAAGTAATATGTTGGAGAAACACCCCTATAAACATCTATTACTGATTAAAAAGGACATAATAAACATTTTGGAGAGTAGGAAACTCATTTTTATATAGATAAAAGATGACCATTACTGTAATTATTAGTACTATAATATTATTGTTGTTGTTATTATTGGTCATGGAGCTTGAACTCAGGGTCTGGATGCTGTCCCTGAGCTCTTTCACTCAAGGCTAGTGTTCTACCACTTTGAGCCACAGCAGCACTTCTGATGTTATGGTGGTTAATTGGAGATAAGAGTCTCAGATTTTCCTGCCCATGCTGGCTTTGAATGGTGTTCCTCAGATCTCAGCCTCCTGATTATAGGATTATAGGCATGAGCCCTCAGCTCATAATTTATTAATATAATTTATTAATACTACTTCAATTGTCAACTTTTAAGGTGTTGAAAATGCTTATAGATTCACATCTAGAACTATGCTTCTATAAAAATTTTCCCAGAAAATTTAATTTAAAAACTGATAAATGGAGAAAGCTAAGATTAATTGGAAAATAAAAAGTTACTTGGATTCATAGAATCAGATTCATAGAATCCAGGTAACACTTTGCTTATGTTTTTAATAAAAATGCTTTAAATGTATATAGAGAGCAATTCTTTTGTTTTGTATAACACAGACAATATATGAAATAATTCTTCCTTATACATTTCTTAGGTTATTTTTTTCACTAATAGAAATGTTAATACAGGGGCTGGGGATATAGCCTAGTGGCAAGAGTGCCTGCCTCGGATACACGAGGCCCTAGGTTCGATTCCCCAGAACCACATATAGAGAAAACGGCCAGAAGCAGCGCTGTGGCTCAAGTGGCTGAGTGCTAGCCTTGAGCGGGAAGAAGCCAGGGACAGTGCTCAGGCCCTGAGTCCAAGGCCCGGGACTGGCCAAAAAAAAAAAAAAAAAAAGAAAAGAAATGTTAATACAGAGTTGTTTCCAAGGAGGACAGATTTGATATTTTTAAAATAAACAGAAAATTTAAACTTGCCTTCAACTTGACTCAAGTTTAATGGCTTAATTGTTAGATAAACCATGGACTTTTGAGTTATTTGCATCTTGTATTGATGACTAATAATTTCACCATCCTCTTCTAGAAAGAAGCAGCCTTTTGATTGTACACACTGCCAGTCCTGAAATAAAGGTAGACATTTTTTTTTCAAATTGTATTTGTTAAATGTTTCCAACATGCATTAGTACGAGAAAAAAAAACAAGGATATAAAAGATGTCATATATAGTCATTGCTCTCCAGAAATGTTCAGCATAAGAGACAAAGAATATATGTCTCAGAAATTGGTCACAAATGGTGCTTTCAACATATATTGAAGGATTGACACTCTCCCATCCTATACCTTCAGGCCCATACAGACACCAGGCAGGAACATCAATGTGTGAACCTGCTTTGATATGCAGGCACCAGGCAAAACCTCTATGGAAACCTGCTTTGATATGCAGGCAGGACATCTCACCTAGGCCCAGGTGTAAACAACTCTTTGTGGGCCAAATGGAAAAGCCCCAACTTCCTAGACCTAGTGGCGCTTATTCAATAACCTGCCTCCTTGCTCAGACCCCATATAAGCCTGGTCCCAAATTCACCCCCTTGCACAACCTCCCATCCCGCTGGAAGGTCTGTGCCCCTCACTGTTCTTCAATAAACAGTCCTCGCCTGTTGATGATTGAGTCCGGCCTATTCCTTTTCTGTTCTCCTCCACTTTCCCAACATAGATAATGCCAAAATGAATATTACTTTCTCTAAATGTTTTCCTTTTGAAGAATAATTTCTCTGAGAACAATTTTTCTGCAAAGATTTTTAGGAAAAAGTTATGTGCATTTTTAAGGCTACAGACATGTATTCCCTATATCAATATTTCATTTCCTTCCTTCCTTCCTTTTTTATTTATTTGCTTGTCCTGGGGCTTGAACTCAGGGCCTAGGTGCTGTCCCTGAGATTTTGTGCTCCAGGTAGCACTCTATCACTTGAGCCATGGCTTTTTGGTGATCAAATGCATATAAGAGTCTCACTAACTTTGTTGCTTGAGCTAGCTTTGAACCATGATCCTCAGCTCTCAGCCTGTTACGAAGCTCAGATTACAGGAGCAAGTCACTGGCTCATATATTTATTTTTTGTATCCCGTTCTATTCAGCTGCTAGTCACACAGCTATATTGCAGACTTGGCAGTTTTCTTGCATATTTTAATAAATTCTTTTGCCTATTTTAGATATAAACTACATGTTATAAACTTTGCAGCATGTATTTTTTTCTCTTGTTTTACTTTTGGTTATTTCTCAACTTGTATAAGCTTTCCATTTTTTATTTTTACTTTTTCTTTTGATTTTTTTCTTGACTTCTAAAATTTTATCATTACTATTGAACTATTACTCAAGTTTCCAATTACTCATTAATATGCATTGTTACAAAGATATGTGGGTATCAAAGATATGTATATTTTTAATTCTGAGAAATTATGATGTAGATTTAGTTTGGAATTGCTTTCCTAAACCTCAAGTATATTGCCAATGACAGAAACAAGCCATTACATATGAGACTTTAACAATATCCCAACTAGGGAAGGGAAATGGAGTATCAAATGCGAGAGACAAAGGATAAAAAGACAAACCATTCCAAAAGCAATACTTACAAAACCATTTGGTGTAAACCAACTGTACAGCTCATGGGGGGAGAGGGGAGGGGAGAAGGGGGCGATGAGGAAGGAGGTAACAAGTTGAACAAGAAATGTACTCACTGCCTTACATATGAATCTGTAACCCCTCTGTACTACATTTTGACAATAAAGAAAAAAAATATCCCTATGAGGCAGTGTGTGTGTGTGTGTGTGTGTGTGTGTGTGTGTGTGTGTGTTGGTCCCGGGGCTTGAACTCAGGGCCTGGCTATATCCTGAGCTATTTTTACTCCAGGCTAGTGCTCTACCACTTGAGCCACAATTCTACTTCTGACTTTTCTGGTGGCTAATTGGAGATAAGAGTCTTACTGACTCTCCTGCCCAGGCTGTCTTTGAACCATGATCCTGAGATCTTAGCCTCCTGAGTAGCTAGGATTACATGCATGAGCCACCAGAGCCTGGCAATAAACCTAGTCATTTCAATAAACAAAGAAATTGAGATACCCAGTAGTTTTATGGGCTCAGTTTCACAAGGAGTTCATATAAACAACAATCCTAAGAATCCATAATTTTGAACTAGTATTTTTACCATTAGATTGAATCTCTCAGACTTTTCTGCCTGGGCTGTCCTAGCACCATGATCCTCCCAATCTCAGCCTCCAATGTAGATTTGGATGTCAGGCACTCCAGCTAAAGGGTGTCACAAACTTTCACGTCCACCATGATCTCAACCCTTGTTCATCATTCTTAGCCTCCTAAGTAGGGAGGCTTGCAGATGAGACACCAGCACCAGACATGAGTTTTTTTTTTTTAAGACAGTTTCTTGGTAGGTAGCTCAAATTGGCCTAAAATTCACAATTCTGTCTTAGTTGCCTACATGTTGAGATTATAAGCATGTGCTCACACCTGGATTCTGCTATGATTGTGTGTGTGTGTGTGTGTGCGTGCGTGCTGGTCCTGAGGCTTGAACAGAGGGCCTGGGCACTGTTTGAGCTTGTGCTGGAGCCACTGGCGCCACAGCCTTACAGCCTCACTTTCGGCTTGTTTGGGTTAGTTGATTGAAGAGTCCCATGGATTTTCCTACCTGAGCTGGCTTCAAACCATGATCTTTAGATCTCAGCATCCTGAGTAGTTAGGATTACAGAAATGAGCCACCAACTCACCAACTTTGCTGTGACTATGTTTAAAGCCAGTGTTCATATTATATTTATATTATTATGTTTATATATTTCATTATTATCTTTTATGTTTATTATGTTTATAGTACTAATAAAGCATAATGAAGCATTATCATTAAACAAGCATTAAGTAAATGTAATTATTAGGTTTCTTACTAAAAAGAATGTCGATTTCAGTACAGTATTTCTTATATTTGTGACTATGAATGTAGCAACTCCCCACTGTTTAAGTAAAATAGTAAAAAGTAATTCACTTTGCATATTGGCATGCATATTGACAGTGAACATAATTTGCGCCATTTAGGAAACTCAAAAATAAAAGAATTTTTCCATAACTAAAGGTTTCTTCTGGGGATAATTCTATGGGTTAACAGGAGATAGCTTTATAAAATCTAGCAAGGGAGAACTTAAACATTTTTATTAGAGATATTTCCTAAGTTCCAATTCAAAAATAATGCTACAAAGATGAGAATTTGAGTTTCTATGTAAAGAATGCCAGCCAAACTATCACCCCACTATACACAAGTGAAAAGGGCTGGAGATGTAGAATAACATCTAATCCACAAGTAAGACAATGCACATCACTGACACCAACCAAACCTGCAGTATGACAATCATATTATTCTTAATAGGAAATTGAACCTCCACTGTTTAAAAAGAAGAATTTCTTAAGATCTGTCAGTTATTAAACATGATGTTTATTAAACTTAAATTTTCTTTTAAAATAAATATGCTTTCAATCACACAAAGCTTTTTCTCTCAGATCTAAACTAACATGCTGTGAATTAAAAGGAAAAAATACTGACAAATCAGTGAGTTTGATGAAATAAATCAACTTGAAAGGATTATAGAATAATTTGGAAGTTTGAATATTATGAGAAAAATGGAAGGAAGATGAAAAATTTTATGATAGAGTAAGAAATGCTATGTATAATATAACTTTGACAATATAAAAGCAGAAATAGAATAATAGCTTGTAATTCTTATATAGGACATGAGGTGGTGCTATATTCTACCAATTTAAGTAAACTCATACAAACATGAAATTGTTACATTTATTGATCATATGCAAATTTAACTTGTTCTCATTCCTAATGTATAAGGAAATGTTTAGAGCTAAAACTACAAATAGCAAGGCAGAAAATAGCTGTCAAAACAAACACATCAGTAATGTTACATTTTTTTCTTGGGCTACTATAATGAATATTTGATATGTAAAGTATGTGTTATTATAACTACAATTAGAAGTAGATCTAGCATAGATGTAGTCAGAGGATGTACTTATATTATCATCATCATTTTGTATATCCATAATATAATGCTATTTGCTGTCAGTATGTTAAGAGAAATACATGCAGTTACTAAGTTTATCATTATTAACAATACACAAAATAAAAGGCTGAATAGATGACTTATGAAGGGAAAAACTGACACGGTTGTCTCCTAATTGACAGACTGAGTTGATTAACTTTTTTTTTTTTTTTGCCAGTCCTGGGCCTTGGACTCAGGGCCTGAGCACTGTCCCTGGCTTCTTCCCGCTCAAGGCTAGCACTCTGCCACTTGAGCCACAGCGCCGCTTCTGGCCGTTTTCTGTATATGTGGTGCTGGGGAATCGAACCTAGGGCCTCGTGTATCTGAGGCAGGCACTCTTGCCACTAGGCTATATCCCCAGCCCGATTAACATTTTTATAGAAGAAATTGTGTCACAAAATTATTTGGAACTTTCATAAAAATTAAGACAAGGGCTGGGGATATGGCCTAGTGGCAAGAGCGCTTGCCTTGTATACTTGAAGCCCTGGGTTCGATTCCCCAGCACCACATATACAGAAAATGGCCAGAAGCGGCGCTGTGACTCAAGTGGCAGAGTGCTAGCCTTGAGCAAAGAGAAGCCAGGGACAGTGCTCAGGCCCTGAGTCCAAGGCCCAGGACTGGCAAAAAAAAAAAAAAATTAAGACAAGAACATTTTGAGTTTGAAATTTTTATATATTTGTACTGTCATAGAAAGACATAGAAAACATCTACATGGTATGCAAAATACGTATATGTATGCAGACATACATCTAAGATGGCATAGAATATACACTAGGAATGTATGTGTGTGATATATAAGCAACAGAACAATTATATGTGCTTTGTGGATATAATATACAATATGCATGTATAAAATATATTTAGGTAGTTTCTAATTAGAAGACAATATAGGAAGTATTATATCTCTGCATTTACCCTGATGGTTTGTGGCCTACTCTAATTTTAGTCATGACTGGCTTTATCATGGAATCGGAAGCTATTCCCCTCTCAAAGGAAAATACCTGACATTCCTTGAACATTACAGAACCTAAGCAAATGGACAGAGCTCAGGATTAAAAAATAGAGTAGTAATCTAATACCTAAATATAGGAAGGAGAATGTGATATATGCATAGTCACTGTAACATTCTTACTTTTCCCTGTAATTAATTCAAGTCTTTTATCAAGTGTAGGTGACTATGCTCTAAAGTCTGGCTGGGGGCATGGTGGTAAATGCCTTTAGTCCCAACTACTCGCAGCAAAATATTTACCAGAGTAGCTTTAAAATCTCAGAAATGTAAAAATTTATTAAAGTTGTTTCAAAGTAAAATGAAAACGAAGAACCTAAACCAACTAAATAACAATAGAGTCACAGCTTTTAAAAAAATAGTTCAGGGCTGGGGATATAGCCTAGTGGCAAGAGTGCCTGCCTCGGATACACGAGGCCCTAGGTTCGATTCCCCAGCACCACATATACAGAAAACGGCCAGAAGCGGCGCTGTGGCTCAAGTGGCAGAGTGCTAGCCTTGAGCGGGAAGAAGCCAGGGACAGTGCTCAGGCCCTGAGTCCAAGGCCCACGACTGGCAAAAAAAAAAAAAAAAAAAAAAAAATAGTCCAGTTCATTCAATAAATAACAGATAGTAAACAATCTGAAAGATAAAGATCAGAAACAGGATATAAAGAGGTAAGAAACACAAGTATTTCCTAAAGATTTTTAAGTTTTATATGAAGTCAAAGAATTAAAAGGGTGGCATATGACAACTTCTTATAATCATTAACTTCTAAGTAGCTTCATATATTCCCAGTTGTCATCACCACCATTCCTGTTTATGATTTCTGAGATGCAAAACCTAAGTGGACTCATGTTACACAACTGCTGTGGCCTACAAGATAATTCTGACATTCTTTTGTCAACACACAGTAGTACTTTAGACCAAGCTATCTTCACTTCATATCTGGTTGGCCGTCAGTCTCTCAGCCAGTCTTTTAAAAAATTAATTCATTTATTGTCAAAATGATGTACAGAGGGGGTTACAGTTTCATACATAAGGCCAGTGTGTACATTTCTTATCCAACTTGTTACCTCCTCCCTCATTTTCCCCTCACCTGCTCCTCTTCCCAATTTCCCTGCCCCCCTCAGCCAGTCTTTCTAATTTGAAGTCTCCATATATAATACTAGATAACATAAGCTGCATTTTTATCAGGTCATCCCCTTATAAAGCCCTACAATTATTTCTTAGCTTATAATAGTTTTAGCACTATTTTTCATTTAACTGAATATATATGTATATATACATACATAGATACACACATACATACATACACACATATATACACACATACATATATACATGTGTGTGTTCTTGGTCCTAAATGCTTCACAGCTTTACATATGTTCAATGACTTAAGTCTTTTAAACACATTAAGGTAACATTATTCCTAATATATAGATACAGAAACTGAATCTCAGAAGGGAGACTAATAAAGTGATTAAGGCCAAAAGCTAGGGTTCAAACTCAAGTCTGTGTTTATCCACAGCTCTCATCAATACTTAAAACACTGCCTTGAACAGAGTAGTCAATCAATGAGTATTAGTTGATAATACCTCCTTAGTATTAGCCATCAAAGGAAAATGTCTACTTTTTTAGTTCAAGGTCCCTATTTAACACTAAACAGAACAGCTGGCATAGAGATCATTGCTAGAGATCATTTGTTGAATTATGTGTGAACTAAACGTAAAGACACTTATTGGTAGAAGCTCAATTAAGGCCATAGAGAAGAGGACTTATTATGAATCAATATAGTCTATATTAATATTTAGATATATATCTTTATACTGGCTAACACTAGGTTATTTATACTTCTGAATAATTTTAGGTTGCCTATAACTATTTAACTAAGGTAATTGTTTAGCATTTAATTTAGCTGTAAAATACAGAAAGGTTCCATCAGTGAAAAATAATATTGTTGGAACAGTAAATATGGCCTGAACGTGCTGGACACACACACCAAATTGCTTAGGGTGTATAGATTCCTAAGCAGTCTGAACAAAATTCCTTGGAGATAATGTTTTAAATTTTAATATAGAACAAATGTCACTGTCTAGCAATTTAAAGATATAAGGGACTTCAGAGTTCAATAACAAATACAGAGTTGTTATTTGAAACAAAAATGTAGCTCTTGAGAACAATCAGTTCAGTTTTCTAACAGCAGTTATAGGATGTGGTCATAACCATTTTTCCCCCTTTAACAGAGGTCTCCAGGTACACATTTTTAATGTATCCTAGCAGTTTCCAGTTAATGTTTTATATTTCTGTAGCTATTATTTTCTATAGTAAGAAAACTAGTAAAGGTTGAGGCTAGAAAGGGAAAACAAAGGAAGAAGATCAATATTAACACTCTATAAATATTGACTTAGCAAAGTAACTTTGTTGTCTTTTTCTCACAGGAACTGATGGAATGGATGACTAATTTATACGAAATGCTTATGCATTTATCAAACAACAAAAAATTTGCTTCCCAAAATATATAATTAGACAATCAAGTTAAAACTTAAGTCATCATTTTCAAACTAAAGGCCTTATATTATACTTATTTTTTTATGAATTAGACAATCTATTCATCAAGTTAAAATTTTAAATCATCATTTTCAAGCTAACGGCCTTATAATTTTTCTATGTTAAGAACATGATAACTGGCTTGTAAGTAGATATATGCATTCCACAGGAAAAACCAAAGGATTACTTCACAAACTATTGTTGTGAAGTACTCATACTAAATATTTATTAATAAATTTAATGTCAAATATTTTCAGAAAAAGTTAATTAAAAATACTATACCTTTAAATTAGGCTCAGTTAACTTCGAATTTTGGTTGCTACTGGCTTCCATGGTAATTGTGAAGGAAACAGATGTTTTGAACATTCTAGATGTTGAAAGTAAAGAACTCCTTATGTCACCTGTAACAGGCAATAGTTATTTGCTCTCATAATCTGAAAAGCTGTAAACAGGCATTTGTTTCTAAACACAGCAACTCTGCTGTGTAAAAGATGTGTTGTGTTCATTTCATTCTCTTTATTCCTCCTACTGAATAAAGCCATTACTTTTATTTATTGGACTTTCAGAGTCTGTATTTTATGTGGTACTTGTAAGTTTCCTTGTTTCAATATGGTCCCTTTTAGTCTGAATTTTTAGTTTTAATAGAACATAATGGGTATAGCCAAATCAAGTTCCATAATAAAATCCTACAGCAGAGTTTACAGCTAAGAGTCTAGAAATGGTATCTGACAAAAGTTAGGTTTTAAATTTATCACCGAGATGAAAGAAAAATTCTACTTGAATTATACTACTTTACTTCTGATCAAAAAAGTCTTGGCATTAAAAGTAAATACCTGGGGGCTGGGAATATAGCTTAGTAGTAGAGTGCTTGCCTTGTATCCATGAATTCCTGGGTTTGATTCCTCAGCACCACATACACAGAAAAAAGCCAGAAGTGGTGCTGTGGCTCAAGTGGTAGAGTGCTAGCCTTGTGCAAAAACAAGCCAAGAATAGTGCTCAGGCCCTGAGTCTAAGCCCCAGGACTGGCAAAAAAGAAAGAAATGAAAGCAAATACCTTTATTTGAGAATATTTCCTGGTCACTTTTTCCTATGATTCTAGGTGATGGCTTTGTTACTGGTGGTGGGTCTCTTTCAGGGGACCCTTCATTGTGGCTTCCAAACTGCTGACGCCTCTGTTTACTGTCAACCTCCAGTTTTTCTAGTGTATTCTTGAGACATTGCTCACTGGTTGTCATATACAATTTACAAAACTATAGGAAATAAAAAAGTAGTCCACTGGGTAAAACATTCAGGCATACGTTTGGGAGGAAAAGGCAAATGCACATTAGTAAGCAAGGGACAGACTGATAGATGGAATATATTTCTTATTGAACTTGGTTACTTGTTTTATTTTCTTGAATCAGATTGACCAGCCTCAAGTGACCTAGTGAAATGCAGCCATGATTCAATGAGGAGGTCATACTCTGAGTGAAAATAAAATGCTACACAAGGAGAGGTGATTTATTTATTTTTTACAGGACATGTAGAGTTGAGTTGTTCTAAATAATTTATATGATTCTTCAACACAGGAAAGGTACATTACTGGGGAGTGTCTATATTTGTTTACAAAGCTGTGTGTAAGACATATGTATTTTAACTTATACATGTTGAATAGCCTTTATCTGAAATGTTAAGACTAAAAGTGTTGGGGACCTTTTATTCAAATTTGGAGTGTTTGCAGATATGTAGTAAGATATATTGGCCAGACATAGGTGCAAAATTCATATACACTTTCTACACAAGTCCTGAAGGTGTTTCATGCAATATTTTTAATATTCCTGTGTTTTGACTGCACCAGTCACATGAGGTCAATGTGGAATATTTTACTTGTATGGCATGTCCACCTCAAAACGTTTCACTATTTGAAGTACTTTGGATTTTGAAGAATTCTGATAGACTTTCAGATTAGAGGATGCTCATCTTGTATCATTTCTAATGTAGTCAAATCATCACAATTATGGGACTGAGTGTTCATTTAAAGATAATGAGTGCAGGCTGGGAATATGGCCTAGTGGTAGAGCGCTTGCCTAGTATACATGAAGCCCTGGGTTTGATTCCTCAGCACCACATATATAGAAAAGGCCAGAAGTGGTGCTGTGGCACAAGAGGTAGGGTGCTAGCCTTGAGCAAAAAGAAGCCAGGGACTAGGGACAGTGCTCAGGCCCCGAGTACAAGCCCCAGGACTGGTAAGAAATAATAATAATAATTACAAAAATAAAGATATTGAGTGCAGAGTACACACTATGTCCTTGTCAATTTAAAGAAGAGCCCATTTAAAAAATAAGGACTGGAAGTGTAGCTCAGTGGTAGAGCATGTGATTTGCATGGGAATTCGATCCCCAATATCTAAAACAAAACTAAGCCTTTTTTCTCATGTTAATTAGCTTGATTTAATTATTCCACAACTTATATGCATATCAAAACATTACATCTACATTTAAACATATGGCTTTTCTTGATTATACCTTAATGAACCTGGAAAAAATAAAAATTTAAAAATTCCCATATAGTATGTAAATTTATATCATAAGAGCTTATGTACCTTAATGTAGTCAAATCTGCCATCAGCATTTACATCAGCCAAATTTATTATGGCATTTACTTCTTCTTGAGTCATCTTCTCGCCTCTCTATAATTTCAAAAAGATTTATTTTAAAACAACACGATTACCACTTCATTATTTATGGGGACAGTAGATATACACTTAAATCTCTTCTCCAGGTAAGTTTGAATATATGGTGTTGTCATAAACCAAAGTGAGAAATATGACAAGCAACAATGATACTCTTGTTACATTTTAAGAAAAATGCGCTGAATTTCAATTACTAAAATTTAACAATTGCTTATCATGGAACAGTAATAACTGCTACTGAATTTATAGTAATGGTATTTTCTAACACTGAGCCAAAAAGGAAGATGGATTTCTAATCCCATTTACACTTTCCTTTTCCTTATCAGCTAAGGACCTATCACTAATTTCCAAAAAGTCCCGAGAAAGATAGAATGGCATAAGGGGATTTAAAATGCAGACTCAAGTTTTATACTTCCATTTACAAAGCATGCTTAATCCATAAGAACATTTAAGTACTTTAGAAATAAAATTTAGATGATTTGTTTAATCCGTTAATGAAATACTTATTTTTATGTGACTTTTGTTAGCCAAAGCTAGATTCCAAGTTGTTTCACAAATATGCACAGATCTTACCTTTGTTAGAAATTTATAAAGGTCAGTGTGTAAAATAGAGCCATCATCATTTACATCTAATTGCTTAAATGATTTTAGCAGTTCTGCTTTTGAAGTAGGTTTCTCCTTCCTTAAAATTACACAAAAATCATCAAAATTCAGTTTAGCAGTTTGAGGAGTCCAATATTTATTAATGGTCTTTTGGGATGGATTTCTTCCCGCATGCTGAAGAGCTGCCCATAAAACAAGGGTTTGTTATTATAATGTTTAGAATTAGCATGTAAGCATACTCTTTCAAATCATTATCTACTACTGTATTAAGTGAAACCCATAGATTTGGTGCTTTGGTGCTGACTATCTGGTTATATCAATATATACACACATATTGATATTGACACATCAGCTACCTCTAGCCCTTTACAAGAACAGTACTCTAATCCCTGAGCTATAGGGCCAGACACCTCTAGCCCTTTAAAAGTTTGGAATACACGTAGAACCTACAAGAAGTTATAGTTTGAAGGTAAAAAATCCACATTAATATAACGTTTTCTGTTGTGTTGGGAAAACAGGTGTGCAGCAGATCAGAGTACACTTGTCGCTGAAAACATTGCTTTCTAAAATGTATTATAAATATGAAAATATAATTATGTCAAAATATGTATTCAGTAAGTAGACATCTCTATATCTAAAATATTAATATGATCTAGTTATTACTAATCTTAAGCTTTAAGATGAGTTGAAGTTTGTTAAATTTAATGATATTGAAAACATTACATAAGTGTAGATGGTTTCAAGGTTGGCACAAAGATACTGATCTTTTGCCAGGGTTTACTTTAAACTTTGACATGTATCTACAATATTTGTATTATTTATCGTCAATAATAACAAAAAAGACATTCTAAAGCTCTGATAATGATGTTGCTTTGATTTTAAAATGGAAATGTCAGAGCCTATGTTAGGTGCCTAAGGAAAGAAGTTTACAAATGACAGTAGTAAAAAAGAGACACCATTGTTTTACATGATTCTTTTTAAAAACATGTAGATAATGTAGATTCTTTTTAAAAACTACATTATCTGAAACCGAAGTCTTACATAAAATATTCCACCATAAAATCAAAGGTGTATACAGCACTGGAAGACAAACACTGAATTAGTATCTTCCCAGATAATTTTATTAGACTGACAAACTGTTTGGGGGTTTTATTAGGTTGGTCATGGGGCTTGAATTCAGGGCCTAGGTACTGTCCCTGAGCTCTTTTGCTCAAGGCTAGTGCTCTACCACTTTGAGTCACAGAAGCACTTTCATTTTTTTCTGGTGATTAGGAGATAAGAATCTCGTGGACTTTCCTGCCTGGGCTGGTTTTGAACTGCGATCTTTAGGTCTTATTCTTCTGAGTAGATAGGAATACAGGCGTGAGCCACCTACACCTTGCTTTAGACTGATAGACCCTTATTAGTACATATTGATTGATTTACAAACGAAGTGCCATAGCAGTGGAAGGCCATTTAAACTTTTAAACTTAGCAGATTTGTAATCTCAGCCCATTTTCAAAAGAATACACTTGGATATTTTAGGAATCATAGCAAAATGAAATTTTAATTGGATTTTTGCCTACACCATGTAAAGCACATCAACATATACATTAAAATTTTGAGACATATGAACCTAAGTTGTATAGACTGAAAATTACATTTGAAAGTTCCCAGAATAGAAAACTGTAAAAAAGTGGTATGCCATACTGTAATTTCATCGTTCAAGTTTCACTATGAAATAGTGATGAAGAATGTACGTCTAATTCCCATTTTTCTGATCTATTCACTTTGGACAAATAAGGTAAACTATTCACAGTTTATGAAATTTACCTAGGTAAAGTTGATCTTTTGAAACAATATTTTCTAAGCTGCTTTTGAACACAGTTAAGTAGGCGGCCCTACAATTCGTATAAAATATCTCTTCTTCAGTTAGTGGAGACTTCTTGGATCGAAAACTCTCTGAAAGTACTGGTTTCTGACTGGCAAAAGATGCATCTCCTCCTGGACTGATGGCCATTCTATTAGAAAACAGTTTAAATATTGTTTTAGATGTTAATCATCTAAAATGCAATGGTCATTGTGCTTTTCTAATGGGTGCAGATTTTCAAATGAGACCAAGATAATAATGTTCCTATATGTAAAAAAAAAAAGATGAATGTTATGTTATCTATATAGATTTATTAGCATATGTTAAGTTGATTAAACTTTTGGCTACTGAATTCTAATTATACATAACACACACAAAAAACACACATACATATCATTTTTCTTCAAATGTGTAATAACAGCCAAAAGAATAAAGATGTAACATTACAAAATAAGAATCAGACAAAGAGAAAGTCTGCATCTACTCTCCCAAAATAACAGGACAATCAAATGAGGCTCTTCATAGAGTTAAGAGAATTAAACCAGTTAATATACGTGAAGCATGTAGAACACTGGCAGACACCTAACAGGTTCTAAATAAGCTACAGTGTGACATTCCAAGAATTTTTGTGTAAATCAATTGCAGGTGGCACCCTTCTTCTACAGCAGGATCAACTAAATCATTTCATGAATATCTTGATAATGTAATGTCTCATTTCAAATAATTAAAATCTTAAAAGTCCCATTTACAAAACTGTCATGAGGCTTTACTATGTTCCTTTAATGATAATAAAACTTGAGGTTCATATAACATCCATTAACACTCATAAGACCTTAATGAACTGCCATCCATCTTGTGGTCAGGTACTTTTATCCCAGTGGTCAGGTACTTTTTGTCCACTTTACAGATGAAGAAATTGAGGGACTAAGATATTACCTAGCTAGTAGTAATTGGTGAGAGGCAGAAAATTTCAGTTCAGTTTCTTGTTAATGCACATGAAGGAGTACTGAACAATGGTTACTATGAGGTACTAAACTGTGCTAGTGGTCTCATGGCTTCCAACATTATTTTATTCTGCTCTGACTTGACAAAACACATTCCAACCTAAGAAATTGAATGTTTCAAGTTCAACAATAAGATGACATAGGTAGAGTCCCCTTCAGGACTCATTGGATTCTTACTCAAGAGGCCTAAATCACTGGCACCTTCTTGAATTATATAAGTCTTTTACACTTGGGAAAGAAAGATAATAATCGCTTATCATGGATGAAGTACCCTATTTATAATACACAGACCGCCTGGCTGACACTTTCATATTACACCAGATTTAGAAGGCCCCCACAGGGATGTAGTGTCACAGTCTGGTTACTACAAATTGGTGTCACTATAATTAAGCAACCGTTTTAAACACATATGCGTGCAAGTAATTTCCCAAATGTGAAAGGCAACTGTTCCAATACGGAAGAATAAAATCCACGTTATAGTGAGTAATTTTTAAAAGTAAACGTTTTTGGTTTTGTTTTTATTTTAAAGCTTCTTCAAATACTTCTTCCCAAATCAGCTGACTCTTAATAAGAAATCCCCAGGACAGAAATGTTCCAGAATTCTGTTCTTTCCCTTTTCTATGAAGAGAGACTAAACTCAAGCTTAAATAAATATATTATTGCATCCCCTCCGGCTCAGAAAACCTCCTTTGTTTTAAAACTCCAGCCCGAGACCCAGACAAGGTGCCTAGAGAGTCCACTGAAGCAAACGGCTCCATAAATAACCGAGCCCACAATAGCAGGAAAAATAAACTGTTAACAAGCGCCTAAGGCTGCCAACGAGCCAAGCGAAAACAGTCCAGGAGCCTGGGCCGCCGCGCGTCCCTAGCGCGTCCGGGGCGCCCCTTCCCGCCCCTCCCCCCCGGCCCCCACCCCCGTGCGCTCCTGTGGCCGTGAACCCGGTGCTTCCTGGTCCTAAAGTAAAGAGACGTGCGTGGGCCACGGGTTAGTAGGCCGGAAGAAGTTAAAGCAGCAAGTGGGAGGAAGGTGCACGTGGAGGGGCCCCCGTGGGGGAACGGAACGAGACGCCAAGCCGTCCGCTACCTAATTCCAGCTCACAAACCACGGCGCAAAACCGTTTCTCCGCGGCGACTCCGCGAGGCTCTCACCGCAGCTGGACTCGCTCAGGCCGTTATCTCGTTACCCTGGAAACGGCGCTCCTCTCCCTCCCCCCCCCGTCACCGGAAGTAAGAGCCAGCGCACTACCCCTACGCGGTCCGGGTAGAAATGTAGGGAGCCTTGATCCAGAGCGTATGCACTGACCGCCTTGTAGTCCGACGTCTAAGTCGGGAGGCTGTTGGGAATTGAGTCAGGAGCGAGAGAAGGTCGGATATATCAATCAGCAAGCAAGGACTCGTGTGATTCTGGGCCTAGAGTCCTTCCCTACACCTCTCCCCTCACACATACTTCGTTCCTTCCTCGTGCGGATGTAGTTTCCGAGGGGACAGTGTTAGGTGTGACATCCAGAGTGAATTCGCCCGCGCTTTTTCAGGCTTTGGTGTTTTCCTTTGGCGCATTCTCCGGTCTCTGAAGAGGTTGTTGACTCATTCGTTTTATCCAGCTGTGGTGGTGGTGTGTGTCTGAGCCCCGAAATGAGGTAGGTATCCCCTCTACAGGTACTTTTG
This sequence comes from Perognathus longimembris pacificus, assembly GCF_023159225.1. Lineage (NCBI taxonomy): Eukaryota > Metazoa > Chordata > Mammalia > Rodentia > Heteromyidae > Perognathus > Perognathus longimembris. Next base: position 43,811,205 of record NC_063167.1, on the reverse strand, counting down.
TTGGGGAGGGGCGAGTTAAGTGGCTTGGAGCAAAAGTGCATAGTGATGCGATCCTATAGCCTTTTTGGTTTACCTGTTTTTTGGTTTAGGGTTTTTTTTTTTTTCCCCTAGAAACTTATCTCTGTTGACAGTTCTCAGGGATTGGTACCCTCAACCCACTTCTCTACCCTCTTTCAGGTCTTGTTCACGTTAATTATGTTTCTCCACACCTTCCGACATCTTATAGGCTGCTGACTAGGTTAGTGCCCAACTTGAAATAATTCAAATAAGGCTAATATACCGAGGATGGGACTAGAGGATATTAAAATATGCCCCATATAATTTGTAATACCTTTTAAAACCTAGACTAGTGCAGTGAGTTTGAGGCAGGACAGATTAGGAAAACGAAGCATGATGAACAGCAGCCAGAAAGTCAGAAAAAAACAGTGTATTTAAAAACATAAGAGCGTTATCCTCTTTGTTTTCACCCTTGTACTCCTTCATAAGTTGCAGTATTAGCACAAGGAAAAAGAAAAGAACAAGAAAAACTTTCTCTATCTGACCTTGCCTGGTGGCTCCCAAAAAATTAGTGCTCTAAAAACTGATGAAGGATATTATTTTAAAAATGACATATGATCACCTAAGATGATGCTGAGTGAAATGACCTCCAAGATATGGAAACAAGCGGTTTATCATTGTTATTTTTAATATATTATGTGAAATTTTGTTCATCTTCCCTATGGTTTAGCCCCTGTTGTACTTGACTTTGTTGTGTGTGTGTGTGTGTTTTTTTTTTTTTTTGGCCAGTCCTGGGGCTTGGACTCAGGGCCTGAGCACTGTCCCTGGCTTCTTTTTGCTCAAGGATAGCACTCTGCCACTTGAGCACAGCGCCACTTCTGGCCGTTTTCTGTATATGTGGTGCTGGGGAATTGAACCCAGGGCCTCATGTATATGAGACAAGCACTCTTGCCACTAGGCCATACCCCCAGCCTCTGTACTTGACTTTGGTACCCTGGAGATTATATATATAGACAAAGGGTAAAAGGCACAACAATGCAACAGCAATCCTTATAAGACAATATGTTGTAAACTAACATGCAAGGGGGGGGGGCAGTGGAATTGGGGAGGAGGGAAGGTGGGAGACAAATGAGGGAGAAAGTAACAAGACTGACAAGAAATGTACTCACTACCTTATGTAACTTTAACCCTCTGTACATCACCTTGACAATAAAAGTTAAAAAAAGAAAAAGACATGAGCTGGGCAATGGTGGCTCATACATATAATCCTAACTACTGAGGAGGCTGAGATTTAGGAATCTCCATTCCAAGCTAGCAGGGCAGAAAAGTCCCTGTGAGACTCTTATCTCCAATTAAATCCCCAAAGCCAGAAGTGTTACTGTGGCTCAAGTGGTAGAGCGCTAGCCTTCAGCTAAAGGAGGCTCAGGGACAGTGCCCAGTCCCTGAGTTCAAGCCTCACAACTGACTAAAAAGAGGAGGTGGAGGAGGAGGAAGAAGAAGATGACATGTATCCTGGAAAAGCAAATACTTGGGGGAATGGCTTCTCCTGATACAAAGTACCTATCTCAAAGGATAAACATTTGTGGTAGGATTCATTATCTCAAGGGTAAACATCAATTTTAAAAGATGTGGCAGGATATATTCTTTATCTCAAAGATAAACATATTTTATGGCAGAGTACATTCTGTCTTGAAGGGGATGTCCAAATATAATGGTCCTAAATTTAAAGTACAGGTCAATCAGGGAAACTCTGAGCCCATACTGCTGATGTCAAAAAGCTCTGCTACTCCCTTGGAGCACCCACACTCTTAAGAGTGTGCTTCTTCCTTTTTGCTTGTCTTCTGGTTTGCTTACTCAATAAAGCTCTGCCAAGTTTTCATACCATCATGACTAGTCTAGAAATCCTTTTTTGTTGTTGTTGTTGGCTTGAGGCTTGAACTCAAGGCCTGGGCACTGTCCCTGAGCTTTTTCTGCTAAGGCTAGTGCTCTACCACTTTGAGTTACAGGGCCACTTCTGGATTTAATTGGAGATGATAATCTCACCGACTTTCCTGCCTGGGCTGGCTTTGTACCTCGATTCTCAAAACTCAGCCTCCTTAGTAGTAACTAGGATTACAGGTGTGAGCCACCAGCGCCTGGCTGAAAATTCTTATCTGCAAGTGAAGTCAAAAACTCTAAGTGAGGAGTCCCTGCTTCTAGAGGGAAACTTCACAAACCCTCACCTGTACCCACTGACAAGTTCACATAAACTTGTGACAGATTTTGTGGACTAGGTTACCTAGGTTGCACATGGAACTCACTTGTCAAGTACTTAGCAACTCAGTTTTCTTATAAAAAATGTTTGTACTGGATCATCTTTAAATTCCCATCCAACCCCAATAATCTGATTACTGTAAATAACCAGTTGCTAGAAGTAGATAAGTATTGTGCTAGATACTGTTCATTTTTTTATTCCTACCCTTCATCCATCATATATTCAGAGAGAGAGAAAGAGAAATAAAAAGTCTGCATTAGGCACCCTCTAGAAACTTAAAAAACCTTAAGAACTTAGAACTGAAGATGGCCAACATGTGAATCTCCTCCCTGGCTACCTTTTGTCCCCAGGCTGACATGGGTACTGCTTCTAAAGTAGCATATTCCTTCAGTATTTTTAGGGTTGAGTAAAATGTGAAGTAATCAGCAGGGATAATATTTGAATTAGATAAGAATTGGCATAGAAGTAAAAAGGATAGCAGTGAAGAAATGATAGACTATGTCTATTGAATCCTTGTCATCTGGTTCCTCTACATAGCAATTTATCAACATTTTCTCATTTAATCTTAGAAAAAGGACTTCAGAATGTAGGAACTGCTACTATACTTACTTTATAATTAAGAAAACTAGGGGCTGGGGATATAGCCTAGTGGCAAGAGTGCCTGCCTCGGATACACGAGGCCCTAGGTTCGATTCCCCAGCACCACATATACAGAAAACGGCCAGAAGCGGTGCTGTGGCTCAAGTGGCAGAGTGCTAGCCTTGAGCGGGAAGAAGCCAGGGACAGTGCTTAGGCCCTGAGTCCAAGGCCCAGGACTGGCCAAAAAAAAAAAAAAAAAAAAAAAAAAAAAAAAAAGAAAACTATTCACTTGAGGTGGTATCTTATCTACAGGTATCAATAAACATAACAACTTTTAAAAGTTGTTACTTTTTATTACTTATTTATTGTCAAAGTGATATACAGAGGGGTTACAGTTTCATATGTAAGGCAGTGGGTGCATTTCTTGTACAATTTGTTACCTCCTCCCTCAAGTTGTTAGGTTTTGAGTGAGTTTTAATCCCCCAGAATTTAAAAAGACTGTCTGGTTGCATTATCACAAATACAAAGCTAGGGGCTGAGAGTGTGGCTTAGTGGTAGAGTGCCTGCCTAGCATGAATGAAGCCTTGAGTTTGATTCCTCAGTACCACATAAACAGAAAAGGCCAGGGTGCTGTGGCTCAAGTGATAGAGTGCTAGCCTTGAGCAAAAGAAGCTCAGGGACAGTGCCCAGGCCCTGAGTTCAAGCCCCAGGACTGGCAAAAACAAAAACATATACAAAACTACGAAAATAATGTTAACAGAAAAAGTAGGAACACAGAAACTAAGTGGGAACACAGTAAAAACAAACTGGTGTGTATTTGCTTAACAAATGCCTGAATTATATTCTTTTAGACAAGTTGAGAAACAAAAAACTGTTGAAAGTGGAACTTTCAGGCAACTCATTTCTTAACATATCAGTAGATGTATGTTGTATTAGGGGAGTTTAAGGCAAATTTTCCAACAATGGAAACAGTTGAAGTGGACATCACATATATAGCTTTGTTAAATTAATAATTTTAGCAAAGTGATTTAAGAACAGTTTGATACTGCATGAAGCATAATGGCCACTTTAATAGCAGATCTCCATTATTGATTATAAGGTGTTTAAAAATGTGGTAAATAGTGAGATCATAAGTGGAGTAACAAAAATTGTCATCTTGACAAGTTATATGTGAATTTGGGGTCATTTTTAGGTGATATTGAGATAAAATTCCAAGGCTAAATATGTAATTTAACTTATGAAAAAGTGTGACCTAGATCCTTTCTAATTTGCTTGAAACTTGGCAGGAAAATGCTAAAAGTAATGGAGAAATATGTGTCGCCTACATGAATCTAAATGGGAAAGAGTAAATATCTAATTACAGTAGACAAGTGAATGGAAGAACCAATCTGTGGAAGACTACATATGATGTATTGACCTTATAAATCTTACAGCCAAGCAAACAATCTGTTACATGGGGTTAAGTATGTATATATTTCCTATAATCATTATGGAAAAAAAGGCAGGTAGTAACAATTAGAAAATTCAATGTAAAGGTTGGCTTTTGGGAGAAGTACAGGGAAGTAGTTGTACCCAATCATATAGGCAATAATCTAGTTATTGAATTATGTGGTGTTGTGAGGTGCTAATGTTTTTATGTTTTATAATGTACACTGCTTCTATTTATTTGTAGTGTGAATCACATACTACTTTAAATTTTTTTGAAAGGACCTAGAGATTATGTTAAGGTCTTAAGTATTCTCACCTTCCCTTTGGTCCTTTGGATATGTGTTGGAACTGGAAAAAGAGGTTAATTAAATAATTGCTTCTCATAATTTAGGGTAATATCAAAAATTATTCTTTCTCTACTCATTGTAAAACTAAAGGCAATCTATAATTGCTCTAGCTAGGCTGATAACTTGACAGACTTTAAAGTGGAAAAAATCATAGACTTTGTAATAAGGTTTGAATCTTAGTTCTGTTAGCCAGCCATATGAGCTAATCTTAGGTTAACAATGATCTCATCAATTAAGTAATTGCTAATTAAATATTAATTGAAAGGTAAAGTTGCTTCTTGGAGTATGTTTCACACCATTATGTTTGTATATATCATTACAGTCAAATATGATCATTTTCGCTATAAATATCTCATTCTAATGCTTTTTTCTCCATTCCTGTCTTTTCCTTTTTAAAGCTTCCCAGTACTGTTTGCTTAGTCTTTCCAACAATTATTAGTCTATCATTTTAGTAATAATTAGTGTGCATTATGCTAATTCAGCCACTGAGTAATCCATCAATTTCCATGAGTTAACATTATTCTGTTCCAAGCTATAACTGAACTAGAAAACTAGAACAGAATTTGTGTTGGAGACAGTTATAACATCCTTTTTCAGAATAGGGCCCATTCTGAGAGAAATTTAAAATTGCTATTTTTGTATGATGAAATAAAATGTACAAGCCATTAGTACAATCTTTGCCTGCCTTATTATTTTATTACATTCACTTGGCCTTAGTTATGCTAGTGCTAATGTCAAGTGTAATGATTTTTTGTGTGGACCGATTACTTATAGAACAGGAAGGCAAGGCTGGAAATGTGCCCTAGTGGTACAGTGCATGCATAAAGACCAGGTTCGATTCCTTAGTACCACATAAACAGAAAAAGCCAGAAGTGGTGCTGTGGCTCAAGTGGTAGAGTGCTAGCCTTGAGTAAAAGAAGCTCAGGGACAGTGCCCAGGCCCTGAGTTCAAGCCTCAGGACTGGCAAAACAAAACAAAACAAAAAATAAAAGTGAATTCTTTAATAAACATCCTTTGAATCATAATAGATATTCAAAGTTAATGTAATGCCTTGCAGGATATTTTTATCCTACAACTTTAAGGTTGACAAAATGGGTAGTACTTAACGTAAGTTTTTTTTTTTTTAATAGGAAGTTTTTTGTGTGGGTGGCCAGTGGCTCACACCTATAATTTTATTTAGTCAGGAGGCTAAGATATGGATGACCAAGATTTGAAGCTAGCCCAGGAAGAAAAGTCCATGAGATTCCTCCTTCAAAATAACCAGCAAAGAACAGGACTTGAGACATGACTCAAGTGATAGAATATCAGCAGAGTAAGCAAACCGAACAAGACCAAGGTCAGAGTCCTGAGTTCAAGCCTCAGTACGATTACCAGAAAGAAAAGGAAGTTGCTTGTTTGCAAGAGTCAGTAAGATTTCATACAAGAAATTATTTTAAATTATCGTTATTAGTACATATTAATTACTCAAAGGGTTTTGTTGTGATATTTTCCATATACCCCCTTGATTCTGTTCACTCCCTCTGTTACTTTTTTACTACCCCCCAAATGCCTCTTTTTCTTATTATCTTCAAGTAGGTGTGCAAGGTGGTTTCAATTTAACGTACCCATTTATGTGTACAATGCATCTTGACTAGTCACCCTTTCCATCATTCTACATTCTCTACTCCAACTCCACCAATCACCTTGTTTATTTTCACATATGTACTATACATTGTATTATGTCTGTATTTGCCTACTTTTCATTCCTCTTTCCATTCTTCCACTCCTGTCCTTTTACCCCGCCCCTCCTCCAGTCAAGACATGTTTTAGTTTCTTGCCATTTATTTTGTTAAATTATTAATTGTTCTCAACATCTTTGCTTTTTTAAGCTTTCTTGTAGATTTTTAACATTTCATTATGACTTTTTCATACTTGCATAAATGTACTTCATCTCCTCCTACCCTCTTTTCATCTTTCTACCTAGTAGTAGTTCCACTTTTATGTTCATGTCAGTTTGTTGGCCCTTTCTTGCTTAGAGTTTTCACATAGGTCTTCTGGTTTCTTATAGTTTTCACATAGGTCTTCTGACTGGGGCAAGCCTCAGATAGCTTCCTTTTTATGAATAGCCTCCCACTCAAGATCACAAGCATAAACTACTATGCTCAGTTTATTGCGATGAAGTGTTATGACGTGGGCTTTGGGCTGGTCTGAACCTTGATACTCTGAGTCTTTACCTTCTGGGTAGCTGGGATTACAAGCATAAGCCACCAAGACCCACCTGGATAAAGGAATTTCAAATACTCTATTTTCATTTGATATTAGAGATGTCGATATGAAATCATAATACGTGTTTTTAAAATAGACATTAAAGATAGAAACGTGTATGTATACATATATGTGTTGTTTATATTCTAGAATTAACTACCAAGAGGGCATGTAAGCAATGGCATAAACTGCAATGGGCTTCCTAAGCTTCTAATATCTGAATGCTATTGCTCACTAAAAATACCATTGTATAACTGGGAAAGGAGGGGAATAAGTGATTCCATGGGTATTCAGAGAAGTGTTTTTGTTGTTCTGTAAAATAAGAAAATGCTGAAAGACTTATGGTTACATAGGTAAGCAGAAGCAAGGGTAAAGTTAGATGGTTCTGTTGCCAAATCTGGAATAGATAACACATAAGAATATTGGCTTAAAATCTATTGGTAAAAAATCAAAATCCATCACACTAAAGTGATGTAAATGAGTAAAGAGAAAAGGAAAACATTTAGTAGGATACTAACCAGTAAGTATATAAGGAATGATAGGGTTAGAATATTATTAGTAACCTTTTACATATATGACTTCTTATTTATTACACTGGAGAAAATTAGAGAATAATATCTTGTTCAAAATTCATACTACTACAGTATAGTACATTAACAATGTGTACTCAAAAGGATACAAAAATCGTGTTGGTGGTGATATATGTCAATGAAGGATCTGATTTTGAGGAAATAGTGCATAAACCCAAATTGAGCATATTCTACAAAAATTAAAATGATCTGTACCCTATAGGAAAATATCAAAGATATGAAGAGAAAGGTTAAAGAATTATTCCAGATTAAAGGAGACTAAACAGATGGAATATGTAAGTGTAATGAGTGATCCATGATTAGCTACTAGACATGAAAAGAAATTGGCTGCAAAGGATATTATTAAAACGTGGTATTTGACTATAGACTTTTTCTTTTTTTCTTTTTCTTTTTTTGGCCAGTCCTGGGGCTTGGACTCAGGGCCTGAGCACTGTCCCTGGCTTCTTTTTGCTCAAGGCTAGCACTCTGCCACGTCTGGCCATTTTCTGTATATGTGGTGCTGGGGAATTAAACCCAAGGCCTCATGTATACGAGGCAAGCACTCTTGCCACTAGGGAATATCCCCAGCCCAACAAATAACTTTTTTGCCAGTCCTGGCTCTTGGACTCAGGGCCTGAGCACTGTCCCTGGCTTCTTTTTGTTCAAGGCTAGCACTCTGCCACTTGAGCTACAGTGCCACTTCTGGCTGTTTTCTATATATGTGGTACTAGGAAATCGAACCCTGGGCTTCATGTATACAAGTCAAGCACTCTTGCCACTAGGCCATGTTCCCAGCCCGACTATAGACTATTAATATATCAATGATAAAATTTTAAAGGTTGGTTATTTCGCTTATGTAAGATACTGTTTAGTGTTTATAAAAAAAAATACATGGAAGCCAGGTGCCGGTGGCTTATGCCCTTAATCTTAACTACCTGGGGGGCTGAGATCTGAGGATTGTGGTTCAAAGCCATCCCAGGCAGGAAAGTCTGTGGAACTCTTATCTCCAATTAACCACTACAAAACTGGAAGTAGTGCAGTAGCTCAAAGTGGTACAGCACTAGCCTTGAGCAAAAAGAGCTCAGGGACAGTGCCTAGGCCCCGAAGGTTCATGCCCCACAACTGACTGACACACACACACACACACACACACACGCACGCACACACACACACAAAGAATAACAGGACCACTTATTTTTGGTACTTAAACACCATGAGCATATTTCTACTTTTCTAGGTGGTGTTCCCACTCCCTCACACTGATGTCATCTGTGTGAGATTTTAACACATGGGAGCATAGGCCTGAATGGAGAGAATGCTGAAAGGAAACAGGAGATGCCTGTCCCTTTGGTCACACAGAGAATGGAAAAGAAATCATTTCAAGTATCTTAACTTACACTAAAGAAATCACATGGGTTGTGAATTTGACCATTGCCTTTCATCAAAGGCTTTCTAAGCATCTCACGAGCGTACTCACTAATCCTCTAAACACTCTAGTGAAGATGGTAGCTGGCAATAGCATGGGGTCCATTTTAGTGTGGAGTAAAAGGAAGCACTGAAATACTAAGTGATATTTTTATCTTCCACTCAGAAATGTCTTACTACTTTACAGGCCAGTATTATTATCAATTTTATGGAGCTTAGTGAGATTATGTGATTTGCCCAACCTTAGGGAAGAATTTGGCATAGCATCAAAGCTCTCTGAGTCTTATCTGCTTTACTAAGTTTATTCTTCACCCTCTACTCCCATCCTCAGCCCTGCCATTTAATCTAATGTTTTAAAAGTCTTGTAAAAAAAGAACTTCAAATCATATAATTTTGTGAGCTTCTGAGGTGCCACTCTGATTCTTGGTTAGGAATCAAATGGTACCTTTGTTATTTTACAATAATTTCTTTGATATTGCAAGTGGTGTTAGTAACACTGTGTAGTAATATTTGCCCAGTTATTATGACAATCAGAATATTTAGCTAAGTAAAACAGATTGGGGATATCTTAGATAATAACAGATAATTTAGCAAACAATTTATCGCTTTGTATCAAGTATTGTCTTTTTTAAATTCCACCAGCAGCGATTCTAGTAGTGACTAGAATTTTGATCCCAGCTGTGTTAATTTTTTTATAACTCACCTAACCAAACACTTGAGTGAAACAATGTAAAGTAGGAAAGATTTATTTTGGCTCACTTTCAAAAGTTCCAAGTCTTTGGAACACAAAGGGTGTGGTGGAGTAGAGCAGCTCACATCTTGGCAGCCAAGAAGCAGAGAGAATGCCTACATTGTGGACTTTGTCATTTTCCCCTTTATTCCCCTCCTGACCAACAGCCTATGGTATGTGCTGCCCATAATAAGGGCAGGTTTTCTTCCTTTATTCTTCTGGAAACATGCCCCCAGACACACTCAGAAATGTGCTTTACTCATCTAAAATCCTCAGCCCAATCCAACTAATAACCAAGAGTATCCTGTAAACCTAGCTAATTGGGAGGCTGAGAATGAGAAGAGTGCAGTCAGAGACTGGCCCAGGCAGAAATATCTGTGAGACCCCTTTGTAACTGATACCTGGGCCAGGTGGTGTGTGTGTCTTATCATAAGCTATATGAAAAGCTAAGATTGGGAAGTTCTAGACTAGCCTGGTCAGAAAAGCCCATAAGATTCCATGTCAGTGGATAAATGCTGGTTGTGATTGTGTGCTCCTAAAATAGGTAGATCATGGTCCAGGCACATACTGGGGCAGAAAGTTACACTATTTCAAAAATAACCAGGACAGAAAAGGGCTAGAGGAGTTAATCATTAGATCACCTGCTTGATAAGTGCAAGGCTCTGAGTTCAAATCCCAGTACTGAAAAACAAAAAGTAACTATCTCATCATTGAAAATAAACATAATACACCTAAAGATATAACATAATATGGGCATATGTGGAAATATGGGCAAATCAGAAGTGAGAAGTTGCTCACAGAAGTTATATGATTACCCACAAGAGGGAGATATATTCACACTGTTGTGCAACCATCACCACCATCCATCTCTAGAATTTTTTTTATCTTGTTAAACTGAAACTACCATAATTTCCCATTCTCTCCATCTAGCCTCTGGAGACCACCATCTTATTTCCTCTTCTCTATGAATCTGATTATTTTTATGTGAGTAAAATCCTAAAAGTTTATCCTTTTGGGATTGGCTTGTTTTACTTAGTATATACTAATTCTTCAGGGTTCATCTGTGTTTAGCATGTCAACTTTGCTTCCTTTTTTAGGGTAAATAATATTCCATTGTATGTGTATCACATTTTGTTTTATCTGTTTATCTGTCAGTGGATAAACTGAAAGTGGATGTTTGGGTTGCTTATTTGTTTTCACTGTTATGAACAGTGCTGCTGTGAATCTTGTCATACAAGTATTCATAAACATTTCTGCTCTTTTAAATTGAGATGTGGAATTGCTAGATCTTATTGGTAATTCTAGTTTTAGTTACTTGAGGAATTGCCATATTTTATATAGCTAGTACATCATTTTCCAACCCCAGTCAGCTGTGCACGGGGTTCTGATTGTTTTACATCCTTACTAACACTTGTTATTTTTTTCCAATTTTCTGTAGTAGCCATCATAATGGATGTGACCTGGTATCTCATTGTGGTTTTAATTTGCATTTCCCTAGTGATTAGGGATGTTGGACATCTTTTTGTATGCTTAATTGTCTTTGGAGAAATGTGTGTCCAAGTCTTTTGCCCATTTTATGTGCCTATTTTTTCTTAACCATGCTAATAGCCATGGAATCCTCTTATAACTTTATGCAACTCCCAGAAGGATATCACCTTTGGTAAGCAATATTGGTAGTATTGTAGTAAATGATATGTTAGAAAAAGTATCTGTCTCATTACTGAGTCTTGCCTGATCTCCCTCTATGGTTTTGTCCATCCCTTCTCTATCCTGTTGACAGCATCCTGATCCACTTAGCATCATCTCATTTTTGTATTACAGTTGTCTGTGGGTAGAGAAATGCCTTGTGTATAGTAGATGCTTAACTGTTGATAAGTAACTCAACAGTGTCCCATTGTAATAAAATGGTAAGAAGTGACTGTAAACTCTTCTAGTAAGTTTGTTCATCTTTACCTTTTCTAATTCCCTCCTCGCTCAATTCAACTAAGATTTATTAGGAACATGATCTGAAATCTGAGTTTCCCTTCTGTAATGTATGATAGTAAGTAAGCCACACAAACTCTTTTTCTCTATAGGCTGAGCTAAGTGGTTTCTTAGGTGTCTTCTACTGTTACAATTAAATCTTTATTAAGATACTTATAAATATGTCCATCTTTCTTTATTACTATATTACCCTTAATAAATCATGTTTTTAGGTTCTGGCCATACATAAATTGGAAAGTAATAGCCTATTTTAACTGAACTTTGTTCTTTCTTAGTTTTTCATATTTCTTTGTTATTCTTAGATCTGCCTCTAGGACCTGATCTGGAAACCTTTTAATTCCAAACATTGAGTGACTTTTGAAGAATTAGCCATGATAATGAAGCAGTAACATTTTGAACAGTTAAAATCAGAGTGAGTTTGTTCCCCACTAAAAGATTGCGTTGCATTCTTAACAGCATTGAGTACAAAAAAAGAGATGCTATACTGTGTAACTTTGCTTTCGTTTCTACTTTTGAACTCTTTTAAAAACAAGAACGTCTCAGATACCTAAATAAGGCAATATGTAAATAAGTATACTTTTAAGAATTATTTGCCACTTTTATTCATTCATACCTCTGTTCTCTCCTTGCTACCATGAGAATTTATTTTAATTTGATTTTCAATTGACTTCTGAAAGACACAAGTAGTTATTTAAACCAATTTAATCTCAAAGACTAATATTGTGAATGGCTAGAAAGGAATGGCAAAATTAAGTAAACCCTTTGAGTGACTAACTTTTGAATATTAATTACTAATTTCAAAGATTGATCATCTTTCTATTTTTTCTTGTTTCTTTTGTTTATAAATCAATAATTTTTATGAATGATAGTTTCCTATAACCTATACAATTTTTCAGGGGGTTTCTAATGCAACCTTTATAATGCAATCTTTTGAAAAATGTTCTAATTCTCTAAGACTTTTAAATTTTAATATCTGTTTCCTAGGGACCAAGGAGGTACTTTTTAATGCTTCATTTGTCAGTGGAAGAACTAGTTTTAATTTATATTGACCTTTTCTCCTTTGAGCATTTAGTCTGCATTCAATAAAATGTTGATGACTGCTCTTTAGAAGACAGCTGTACGAAATAAAGTATTATAAATATTCAGCTTTCCTTTCTAAGCATTGTCACCAACAGCTGGGCATCCAGTTTAGCAGAACAGATTTTGCACAGGGAGAGCCTGGCATGTTCCTGATTCAGTTTAGTGAAGGAAACAAAAAATAGTTTCTTATGGATTGGGGACTTATAAAGACATAGAGCATCTGTTCCTCTGTTAAGTCATAGGCTGGTTGCACTGAATCATGTTTAATGCTACAATAATGTGCAAAACTTTTTTCACCTTGTGAATACCTTTAACACCTATTACTCTAGTTCTGCAAATAATATACTTTTAATGTCTCCATTGATGGTATGTGTAGTATTATGTTCTAATCTAAAAATTTGTATAGGTGTCTTTTTTTTTCCAGAAAAACAGTCCATATTTATAAAACTGCATATATAAAAAGTGATTTAGATATTTTATTATGATCATAAGTTAAAGCATGCTATTAAAATACATGATCAAATAAACAAAAAGATCATAAATAGTTGTTTAATAAAAGTTAGCTTACAACCTTTGCATATCTTATACTTCAACATTTGCCTACTTAAAACATTAAAATCTAAAATTCTTTAAATATTTTATTTGCAGTGTTAGAAGGGCACTGAAACTGGATGATCCATTAGAAGAAAATGTAAGTATTTGCTTCAGATTGGGGAGGCGGTGTTTGTTTTGTGCAATTACTGGATCTCACACTCTTGCTCAGCTTTTTACAATCAAATCTGATTCTCTATCTCTTAAACCACACATTCCATGCTGATTAGTTGGAGATAAGTGACTCTTGGATTTATCTGCCCAGGCTGGCTTTGAACTAGGATTCTCAAATCTCAGCTTTGTGAATAGTTAGGATTATAGGTAGGAGCTACCCGCATCCAGCAATTGTGGTTTTGGGCTTTGTTGTTGTTTTTTTGGTGGGTCTTGATCTCAGGGTCTGGGCACTGTACCTGAGCTTTTGTGCCCAAGGCTAGGACTCTCCCACTTGAGCTACATACAGTTGCACTTCCAGCTTTTTGGTAGTTAATTGGAGGTACTTTCCTGCTTGGTCTGACTTCAAACCACAATCCTCATATCTCAGCCTCTTGAACATTTATGGTCACAGGCATGAGCCCCCAGTGCATGGCCCAATTGTATTCACTCTCAATTACTGATTTACCTTGATAGATATAAAATGATTTTTAAAAAGCAAGTGATGTAATTGTAATTTCTTTCTTGCATATAAAGTATTTTTTATAAACTATGTGTGGAAGTTTCTGGCCAGTTTGAGGTATTCCCTTAAGAAGCAAACTACTTAGAACCTTAATTTAGTGGTAATTTGTTGGTAGGAAAAAATAGAATGCTTTTTAAATGTGTAAGAAACAAACAGCATATTGGCCATACTTAAATCTGCGCATTATAATCTACTTAATTAAAGTCAAAACATTAGTAATATTTTCATATAAAAATGGTATTGTTTCCCTGTGGTCCTTCTATTTTTATGCTGCCATGGATTCAACAACAAAGTACTAACATAGTCATAAATTTCACCATAGTTATCACAATAAAAATTAAATTGTACTGCTGCTGTTACTTTTGTAAATCTAGTCATAGCACATTCCTAGTGCCAGCATGTCATGACATATGTTAGTTTATTATCTTTTCATACCAAATGTGGATTTAGATACAAACGCTAATACTGAAATAGTTATGATTTTGGTAATCTCAAATCCAAATAAACTGGTAAGAAAGTAAATAAAAATACTTAACCAAAATGATGCATTTCCACAAACTCTCATGAAAATGCCATTTTAAGAAATGGGTTTTATATGGAGTTTCTCTTTGGAAGATTTACTGATATTTAACAAAACCGCAACATTCACCATTTTAAAAACTTTCTAAATGCTTTTTAAAAAGATTGTACACCAAGGTGGCAAAATACTGCAATGACACTAAAACAAAAATCATTAACAGTGTAATTAGCAATTTAGAGTACCATTATCCAACTTGTTCTGTGCAGAATGCAGCTGTGACTGTAATTCTGCATCTGTTTCTTTGGTCAGAATGGTATTTTGGTAGATGAGTAGTCCAGCTTGAAATGAAATACTGTTCTTTTTTGCCCCAAAGCTCTTCCTTGGGAGATGGAAATATTATTTAAATGGGGAAGAATGACCATTTCAGAATCCATTCTCTTCATGAAACACAATTGTCATCACAATAGGCTTTCTGTTTTTTTTTTTTTTCTTACAGGCATCTAGCAAAGAGGCCAGTGCTGCAAATAGCCTGTATTAAAAAACATAATATTTGAGCCAGTTTATACTTTTTTTTTTGGCCAGTCCTGGGCCTTGGACTCAGGGCCTGAGCACTGTCCCTGGCTTCTTCCCGCTCAAGGCTAGCACTCTGCCACTTGAGCCACAGCGCCGCTTCTGGCCGTTTTCTGTATATGTGGTGCTGGGGAATCGAACCTAGGGCCTCGTGTATCCGAGGCAGGCACTCTTGCCACTAGGTTATATCCCCAGCCGCCAGTTTATACTTTTTAATCAGTTACCTTGAATGTTAACTCAGCTCTTACTTGCTACTCATCTATTCATATTTTCTACTTTTCATACTTCAATCTTGACAGGTTGAATGCTTCTAAGAATTTGTCCATTTTACTCAGATGATTTAATTTGTTAGCACAGAATGATAAGTAGTGTCTCTTTATGATCTCTTCTACAAGGTCACTACAAGTTAAATGTCATTAATCTGAAAATCAGAAATGCTGTTCAATTCAATAATATCTAACAGTAAATAGGGAGTTACATTTGTTCCCCTCCTATTAGTAAATCTATGACCATTTCAACTTAAGATTTTTGTATCTGTATAAAAGTTCCTGAGTGACTTAGATACATTCCTCTCTCTTAATCTCCCATCTGGGATGAGATACACACAATCAAGTATGTTCCACTGCACTTACCCTGTAGCCCAGTGATATATGTTCATAGTGGTCTTATAACGTGTAAACAAAACCTTCTCTTTAACCACTATGACATCACAATAGCTACTGTAGCAGAGCAGAATACTGGCTCCAGACACTGCAAAAAAAAAAACACACAGATCTTTCTCTAAGACAAAAGCCCACAGTTTTGAAAGGCTAATTTTAGCCTGTTTCATACATTCATTCTTAAGCAGCACAGATGGGTGTTTGAAGGACCCTGTCATTGAGGTGGGTTTGTCAGGTGATTTTCTATAGTGAATTCTTTCTGTACCTCCCACTATCATTCCAAAAACCTATATTTACCAACTTCAACTTTTACACACACACATCATTGTGCATGGTAGGCCTAACAATCTCATTGAAGGTTGACTCAAGTATAAAGCAAACCCCATGCCCTCAGATTAGAGGTTTAAAATAAGCATGCTTGTTATAAATGGAGACGCCTCATCTGATCTCTGCTTCTCCTGGTCCTTGCTAATTTGCTGCACCACTTTTTTGTTGGTCAGAGGGCTTGAACCCAGGCACTGTCCCTGAGCTTTTTTGCTCTTCCACTTTGAGACACAGTGTCACTTCCAGTTTTCTGGTGGTTAACTGGAGAAGAGTCTGACAGACTTTTACTACTTAGGCTGGCTTTGTACTGCAATCCTCATATCTCAGCCTCCTGAGTAGCTAGGAGTACAGGTGTAAGCCACCGGCTCCCAGCATTGCACCATTTTTTCTATTGGTATTCATTTCTAGTTTTCTAGTAGGTCAAGTCCTGGGGCCAAACAACCAAAACTAAGTCTACTATGAAATATTATCAAGTGAGAATAATTTCAAAAAGCACAGTGGTAGAAAAGCCAACTCTTACTGGCAATAGTCAATATATGTACTCCAAGCCATTCTCTTTGTGGTGATAAAATAACAAAAAGCACTCCTGCTGTGCAGACCCAAAGCTGCAGCCAAGTCCTCTCTCACATTGCTTGTGTCCCTGAGTACACTGCGTAGGAAAGAAGACCACTAATTGAAATATACTATGATACAAAACTGAAATATTTACAATAAGAAGTGAAAGTACAACATGAGTACATTTGGCCTCCAGAAGTTATCCAAGACCACCTCTTGGATAACTACCAAGGTGAAGTTATTCAAAGGAACAAAGTCCTAGCAGCACAGAACAGAGTGAAAGTCAAGTTAGAGGTTACAAATTGGCAGCTATTCCAACTACTCCTTTGTGTTATCACATCTGTTCTTGGGACAATTCTCCACCCTGGTCCCAAGAATGGGTTATGATGGACACATGGAAACACCCTGTAATCTACCTGAGAGATCCCATCCCACAGAGTATAGTGCTTCAGCATTGGGTACATCAGTTTGGCTTCATGTTTACCATTTTCATTCTGGCTTAGAAAATATTACGGCATAAAGGAAAGCAACATCCCTAGAATTTTCAAAAATCTGAAGTTTGTAGAAGTGAAGGCCCACGTAACTCATTGAGGTTCAAGGTAGATTTTCCACAGAAGCCTTCATTTCTGTTTGAATAGCAGGGTCCCAGACTAGAAACAACCTGCATAAATGGGATATTTTAAGAAAGGAATTCTGCTCAACAACAACAACAAAGAAACGACATACTACTAACACAATTCTCAAAATAAGTTAAGCAGCCAGGCACCAGTGGTTCACACCAGAAATTCTAGCTACTCAGGAGGCTGAGATCTGAGGATCACAATTCGAAAAACAGCAAAGTCCATGAGAATCCTATTCCCAATAAACTACCCCCAAAAAGCTGGGAGTAGAGCTGTGGCTCAAGTGGTAGAGCATTATCTGTGAGCAACAAAAGCTCAGAGATGGCATCCAGGCCCCGAGTTCAAAGCCCAGGACCAACCAACATGCACACACACACACACACACACAAACAAAACAAGGATGTTAAGCAAAAAAAGCCAAACACCTAATTTATGTCTTCCATTTATATGAAGTTCAAGAATAGGCAAAATTATGTGTGGTTATTGGAAATAGAAATGGTTGCACCTGAGACTGTAAGAGGATCTGGAGAGTAAAATGTATATATCTCAGCTGGTGGTTTCATCAGAAGTCACTCAGAAGTACTCAGAAGTACTCAGAAGTCACAGAAGTCTGCAAGTTCTACTAGATCTGTGTATTTTATTGCAGTAAACCACTGTTCATGAAATAAAAACCTATCTAGGTTGAGATAAACTTAGTTTCTGAAAAATAAAAGAATGTATGAAACTATGGGAAATAGCCACAAAAATGCTTCACAGGAAAGTATGTATCTTGAGGATTACAAGATGAGTACAATAATATATCCTTTTTTGCCAGTATAACTTTCTTACATTAAAGTTATTATAGTATCATAAAATTATGGAGCTATAATGAGCACAAATAGAAAAACTAGTATATCAACCTTTTCAGATGAAGTTTTATTTTTCCTGTTAAAACATTTTAAGATTAAATTGACAAATCATTAAACTCACAGATCTTGAGTATACATTTCAATGAATTTTAACGAATACATAAACCTGTGAATCAAATACCCAATCAAGAAGTAGTACATTTCCATTACTGCAGATCTGATCTCTTGGTCCTATTCTTTTTCTACTATCTAGTAGGATCACTAGATATGTGTACATCTTTTTGTCTTTTACATTTAATTAAAAACAACAACGAAACCCTAGTGTCTGTAAACCATTAAGTCTGGCAATTGTGCCAGCTGATATTAGTTGATACCTGTTACTTTTCTAGGAACCCAAGGCCCAAAATGTGAAAAGTTCCTAATACTGTTAGATTTTTGAATTCTCTAATATATATTTTATAACTACTATTAGAAGTGCATAATAATTATATTTTAGATGGTACATTACACTAACCTAATTAATCAGTGGAAAGTTATCAAAAATTACCTCTGCTAGATGCTAGTGACTCAAATTTGTAATCCTAACTATGTGGGAGGCTGAGTACTGGTAGTTCATGGTTCAGGGTCAGCTTGGGCCAAAAAGTTTATGAGACTTATCCACTCTTCTACATTGTCATCTCAAACTACATGGATGCTGAGATTTGGAAGATCATAGTGCAGACTAGCTTGGGCAGAAAAATCCATGAGACTGCACCTCCACTGAGGGAACCTGGATGAGGCATGATGTGCCTATAATTGCGGCTACAACAGGAAGCCTAGATTAGGCATATAAAAGCCCCAGCATGTACCTGGGCTGGAAGCAAGACCCTATCCTGAAATAACCAGTGAAAAAAGGGCTGTATAAATGGCCCAGTAGTATCATGCCAGCCTAACAAGTGCAAGGCCCAGGGAGTTTTCAAACTCCTGGTACTTCCAAGGAAAGATTATCTTGTTGGGCTTGGTGTTATGTGGCCTGTATTTCCCCCTCTTAGGAAACTGAAGCAGGAAGGTTGTAAGTTTGAAGCCAGTCTGGGCTAAATAGTGATTTCCAGGCTTATAACACAGAAAGGTCTGTCTCAAAATAAAGATAAATAAATAAATAAAAACCTTTACCTGACTTTTTATTTTTGGTTAGCCAAATACCTATAGTACCCATGTTTTAAATATTTCAGTGACAACATAGACTAGTAGTTCATAATAATAATTTATATTCCATATTTCATTAAAAATAACCCTTAGTTAGTACTTTGTAGACTATACATAATGGGTAAAAAAAAATCAATAACATGCAAGCATCTTTTTTGGTAGAACACTTTAAACAAGGTGATGAAGCAAGCTACAATTCATAAAGGATATTGAAGGAAAATGTCATATCTCTGAAATTATAGAGATCATTGATCACTTCCTACAAATAAAAATCAATCCCTGGATTTTAGTTTTGCTACTATACAAGATTTGACCTCTTTAAAAAAAAAATGTTCAGCATTTGGGCTGATCATAAACCAAATCTTCAAACATGGCCTTTTTGTTTAGTTGTTCTGTGATAAATTTGTGCTAAATATCTATCTACTCAGTAACTATTTGAAGCAGTTATATAAATTATTATGGAGATGGTTGTGACATCTATTTCCTTGCATGGTTGTTTTTTTTTCCCTTTTCTAGCCAAACCTTACTGCGTTTTGGAAGGGTCTGGTAAGATCACTCTTGAGGACCTTCAAAGAATAAAAGTTAGAAAACTTTGGTAAAGGGGCTGGGGATTTAGCTCAGTGGAAGAGCGCCTGCCTGGCAAGCGCAAGGCCCCAAGTTCGATCCTCAGCTCTGGGGAAAAAAAAAAAAAAAAAAAAACAACACCAAAAAACTATCAAAGAAAACTTTGGTAAAATCTTGAAGGAAAGAAAACTTAAGGATGTAAGATTTTATTTTTGTGTACACAGGAGGGCAAATATATTAAAAGAAATTATTGGCCCAGGCAGTGCCCATGCCTATAGTCCTAGCTACTCAGGAAGCTGAGATCTGATGATCACAATTCAAAGCCAGTCCAGGCAGGAAAGTCCATGGGAATCTTTTCTTCCTTAACCCCCAGAAAACTGGAAATGGCACTCTGACTCAAAATGGTAGAACAGTAGCCTTGAGCAAAAGAGCTCAGGGACAGAGCCCAGCCCCTGAGATCAAGCCCTCATGACTGATTCAGGGCAGTGGGGTTGGGGAGGGGGGATTGTTTACTGAAGAATATTTAGTGGGAGGATAGGGAAAAGTAGAACGTCATTCTCCTCTCAATCTAGAGTGGTTAACTGTATGTTTTTCCTTTTAGCCAACACAAATAACGAAAAAAAAGAAAAGGAAAAAAAAGGAAGACTCAATGTTTTTAAAGCGAGGCAAACCATGTGCACACACGCATGCACATGCACACATAAAAGTTTTCTGAAAGCTAGAGAATTGTTTTCAAGAAATATATTATCTACAGTAGCAATGTTTAGACATCTGGCAATTGGATAAAATAATTTTGGGTGAAAATAGGAAAACAGATTGACAAAAACGTACATTAGAGCAGTGACTTTCATTTCTTGTACACACACAGTGAAATAGTTCTAGGCAATAAATTCTTGGAAAAGCAGAGTAGGGATTGGATAAATGTCATAGTTTATGACTGAATATATATAAACAGGTGAAAACTCAAGATGAAGGGGTAGTAGTAACTCTTGATAAAGACTCTTGATAAACTTAAGACCCTTCCACCCTACTAAAAGGATTGCTCCAGTTATAACTTGATATTATGGTTTGATTTTTTAAAAAAGATATTGGTTACATTTTTAGCTACCATAGATACATAAAATAAATGCCTTTTGTTCTCCCAAACAGTAATATTTATCATTTAAAATCTTAACTATAAAATTTTTGATACTATATATATATATTGTTGGAATGAATACCAAGATTTTTGAAAAAGGTGACAAAGCCACTATTTCTGTCCTGGGTGTCTTAAAAATAAAGGATAGTTGACCATAGAGAATTTAGCTACTAACCTAAAGTTTAGTTCTATAGCGTTAACTACATGAGTCTTGAGACTTTTTGTTTATCCCCAAATTCACCCTGTGCTATCTGTTATGCCCTAGACTTCTGGTTTTCCATGCTTTTAAAATTCACTTGTCTAAGCCTCAGCCGTCCCTCTCACAGCTATCCTTCTGAAGCAGATTAGTTTACCCACTTTGGTTTTCCCACCTCTCTGACTGTTAAAATTTTTTTTTATTATCCTTAAGTAGTTGTACAAAGGAGTTTATGTATTTAACAAAGCAGTTTATGAATGCGGTGCATCTTGATCAGTGTCACCCCTTCAACGTTCCCATCCCCTTTGACCCACCTCTTCTCTTTTCTATGTTTTGGTGTATTCATTTTATATACCTCTCTGAATTTCTAGCGTATATACTCAGTTTAAGCCTTATCTCTGGTTTGGCTAATGTTTAAGACACTCCTTGAGGCCAGGACAATTATTATGTTTCTCTATATATACTAGTTAGCATTGCTAGGTGACCAGTAAGCATAATGGAAAGCAAAATTTAGGAGAATTGAAGAGAGCAAATAATTAGTAATGAGGTAATGGACGTGTGGAGAAAGGATGTCATGAACTGGAGACCTAAATGAAAAAAAAGGAAAAAAATCATTCCAAGATGAGATCACAGAATAATCTGAAATTCCAGGTGTCAGTGAATAGTGGATGAATGACCTAATGGACTAATGAGTATATTCTGAGTAGAATGATGTAACCAAATTTGCTGGTTTGTTACTTTTAAGTTATTCATACTTTATATACTTTTGAGTTCTTGAGTACAAAGAAATGAAATATTTTCAGGAACAACTTCTAATGTGGTAGACAAGCCATTAAGAAAATTATTACCTACAATAGGAGATAGACAAATAGAAATAAAAGAACCCTACCAAAAGAAGTTGTGGTTAGACCAAATTTTCAGTTGTTTAGATATTATTTTCATTTGGACATTATCTAATCTTCAGATTATGACACTTT
The DNA here is from genome assembly GCF_023159225.1 of Perognathus longimembris pacificus. Classification (NCBI taxonomy): domain Eukaryota; kingdom Metazoa; phylum Chordata; class Mammalia; order Rodentia; family Heteromyidae; genus Perognathus; species Perognathus longimembris. The sequence continues at coordinate 43,789,149 of NC_063167.1, read as the reverse complement.
CAGAGAACTGTGAAGTATTTCAGAATAACTGTATAAGAGAGCACTGATCCTTCCTAGGATTTCCTTGCCCCTCTTAGGAACAAGCAACTCTGAGAGTTCAAATTCAGTGAAACGAAAAGTGAGGATGTTTCTGCAAGCCTATTGGGAGCTATCAACTCACAAGTTAGTAAAATTGCAATATCAAAGTTACATAAATATCAAATTGAAATGCCCTAATTAGTGTAGAGATCTGAACTAGCTCCCTAAGTAGAGTAGTGTTAGCTTTGAATGTGGTAAATAAGTATATTTAAAATCTGAAAAGACTGTGAACACCAGTATTCATTGAATATTGCTGAATTGTTAAGTCATTTTCAAAGATCTACAGCTAAACACAAATCTTTGTGTTCTAAATTATTATTTATTTCCAGTCATTTGCTTCTTCAAAAGTTACAAGGAAGAAAGGCATTGCAACTTATTCTCCAACAACTGGAACACGTCCAATGACCCCATTTTCTTCTCCCAGAAGATCTGAAAAACGAAAGCACAGCAATACACCATCAAGTGGTTAGTTGAACTTTCTTTTCCATTTATGGTGAGATTTCTTTTTGGTATTGGTTAAATCAAGATTTTGATTTTAATAATAAATAGATCTTGCTGTAGCTGATTTTTCTCAAAAAACAACATAGAAGAGACTAAAAAGTAGATACTACTTTGAACATAAATGCAAACTTTCTAGCCACTTGTTTTAAAATGCTGCTGCAGATTTTGTTCCTGTACTATCCCATCCATTAAATAGAAATTATGGTCTGATGGCCCTCAGCTACTATTAATTGTAGTGGTTTCAGATAGACCCCTGAACAAGCGATCCATCGTTTGCATAAATTAAAGACACAGAACTCAGATACTACTGTATTACAGGTTACCAGTAAGATTCCTAAACATTAGTTTTAGCCTTGGTTTCCATTATTTTTACCCACATTTGCTGTATTTTATATAGTTTGCCATTATCATATTTCATTTCCTTCTTTCTTAGTTATTTGAAATGCCTTTGTAAATAGTTGAATTTTCCATAGGAAAAAAACATTTTAATGCAAAATCTTTATTTAAATTTTTTAAATTTACTCATGAACATAAATAATTGTTGGGCTGTTAGTCTATTGCTAAAATATTTATTTAAAAGCATGAATTTCAACTTTGTAGGTTTAATTTTTTTTAGTATTGAGCAAGGTCATGAATCAGTGACATGTCATTTCTTTATACAGAATTTTTCATAGGCTGAAATTTTTTTTTTTTTTTTTTTGGCCAGTCCTGGGCCTTGGACTCAGGGCCTGAGCACTGTCCCTGGCTTCTTCCCGCTCAAGGCTAGCACTCTGCCACTTGAGCCACAGCGCCGCTTCTGGCCGTTTTCTGTATATGTGGTGCTGGGGAATCGAACCTAGGGCCTCGTGTATCTGAGGCAGGCACTCTTGCCACTAGGCTATATCCCCAGCCCTCATAGGCTGAAATTTAACAAAATGTGTTTTAGATATGCTGTGATTAGCCTAATTCATATTTTATTATTATTATTATTTTGCCAGTCCTGGGCCTTGAACTCAGGGCCAAAGCTCTGTCCCTGGCTTTTTGCTCAAGGCTAGCACTCTGCCACTTGAGCCACAGCGCCACTTCTGGCCGTTTTCTATATATGTGGTGCTGGGGAATCGAACCCTGGGCTTCATGTATGCGAGGCAAGCATTCTTGCTACTAGGCCAGATTCCCAGCCTTCATATTTTATTATTTAACATTTTATTTTATTGTGTACTAAGTAAGCATATGCTAGAATCTATACAGTAAACAAAGAAGTCTTCTCATTTTACCTAATTTGTTATAATAAGATTTTTTTTTTTTCTATTCTTGGTGCTTGAACTCAAGACTAGCACTCTACCACTTGAGCCACAGCACCACTTCTGGCCTTTTCTGTTTATGTGGTGCTGAGGAATTGAACCCAAGGCTTCATGCATGCTAGTCAGGCCCTCTATCACTAAGCCACATTCCTAACCCATTAATAAAATCTTTAACTAAAATGTCTTTGGTTTTTCAAATTCTATAGTTCTGTTTTAAACCATTTAATGTTTATCTTTTTAAATAAAAATTAATAACTTAATTGTATATCTCTACACTAAAAATTGCAAAGAGGGATGATTATATGTTTTTCCAGAAAACAATAAGTATGTAAAGGATAATCATGGTTTATACTTTATATATTTGTTAAATAAGCAAATAATAGGTACCTTTTCCCTAACGTCAATTTTTTTTACTGTGCTATCACTAAGACACTATTTTCTAAATATTAGTATCATTAATCCCTTGATGTTAACTTTAAGAAAAAAAATAGGAGTAAAGGAATGCAAACTCTAAAAGCCTTAGTATAATATCTTTGATTAAAATATCTGATGAGCCTGATGCTGGTGGCTCCCACCTATAATCCTAGCTACTTAGAAGGCAGAGATATAAGCATAGCGGGAAAAGTCTGCCCAACTCTCTCTAGTCAGCTAGCAAAAAAAACTGAGCTAAAGGTGTGGCTCAAGTGGTAGAGTACCAGATGTGAACAGGAAAGCCAAGTGAGGTCCTGGTACTGACGCACGTGTGCTTAAAGTATCCATTATCTCAATTTTATTCATCCTTCCAGAAGAATACAATGCCAGTTGCAAAGAAATGGATGGACCTGCAAAAAGTTATGTTGTTAGACTCAGAGTATACATTTTCTCTTATATGTGGACGTTAGATCTTAAGATATAAACATATATGAAAACACAGAGCCATGTGCATATATATATGCACATATTAACTAAAGTGTGATATACATAGGGGAGAATTGCAGTGGGGTAACTTCTTTGAACAACTAATTTATAGCTTAACAAATTTATAGTTTATAGGAAGCTGCAACATGTTTAAAGTGAGAAGATGAAGGAGAGAGAAGTCAGGTGAATAGAGAAAAAAGGGTAGGCAAATGCAGTCATAATATTCAATGTACATATGTGAAAATGGAAGTAGATAACTTGAGGGTATGGGTCAAGTTGAGAGATGTGGGAAAATGATGGAAGGGGTAACACTGATCAAGATGTACCGTTCTCATAAAGTGACACGTTGAATTGAAAACCCTTTGTACAATTTCTTAAAGATAATTTAAAATTAAAAATGCATCCATTATCTAGCAACCTTTACCATTATATATTATATATAGTGTTACATAATGTATATAGTGGGAGGGGGACATGTGTATGTGCCATTCCTAGGGCTTGAACTCAGGGTCTGGGCACTGTCCCTGGGCTGCTTCTGTTCAAGGCTATCATCCTACCACTTGAGACACAGCTCCACTTCTGGCTTTTTTTTTTGTAATTTATTGTGGATAAAATAGTTTCATGGACTATCCTGCCCAGGCTGGCTTTGAATCGAGAGCCTCCTGAATAGCTAGTATTATAGGAATGAACTACTGGTCCTTTGCTTGCTATTTTACTTTAGCCTAATTATATTATCAAATTAGATTTCCCTAGTTTTTACTTAAATACTCCAAACATCAACAAAAATTTTATTCAAAAGATAATTCTTTTCTTTTTTTATTTTTGGTGGTACTGAGGTTTGAACTCATAGCCTTACATTTGCTAGGCAGGTACCCTACCACTTAAGCCATGTCTGGATCTTTAAAATTTTGTTTTTTCCATATAATTTAAAATTTTTTTAATGAAAAAAAACTTCCTCATTTTTTCATCCTTTTCTTTTTTTAAATTAAATTTTATTGACAAGGTGTTGTGCAAAGCGGGTATAGTTACATAATAAGACAGTGAAAACATTTCTTGTGATATCTTACACCCTCATTTTTCTTCCCTAGATCAGGTAGGCATATATACAATATCCAGTGTACCAAAATCATATACAGTAACCACATAGGGTATGCTACAGGAAATTCACCTAGAACTTTAAAGATAACGTCAGGGGCTGGGAATATGGCCTAGTGGCAAGAGCGCTTGCCTCTTACACATGAAGCTCTCTGTTCGATTCCCCAGCACCACATATATGGAAAACGGCCAGAAGGGGCGCTGTGGCTCAGGTGGTAGAGTGCTAACCTTGAGCGGGAAGAAGCCAGGGACAGTGCTCAGGCCCTGAGTCCAAGGCCCAGGACTGGCCAAAAAACCAAAAAACTGCAAAGTCCATAAAGATAACGTCAACAGTAGAATCCTCCTGTGTCCTTCTCTTGGAGTTGTTTTTGCTTATCCTCGTCTTATATGATCATGTATACACAGCTGTTGAGCTATTGTGATCCACTGATTGGTTTATTCTAGACCTTTTTATGTTTAGTAGTTTGGTTTTAGATATATAATGTAAAGTCGCTGACCCAAACATATGGAAATACCATTTGAAAAGAAGTTTGTTGTTTTGCAGACCTGGTCTCTACTGTCTTCCTCCCTCTCTAACAGTCATATATCAAGGAAACCATGCCCCTGTGTTCTCTGTGTTCTAGGCTTGTCTCACTCAACATTATTTGTTCAAGTTCTGACCATTTCCCTGCAAATGCCAGTATTTTATCATTTCTAGTCGCTATGTAGTATTCCATTGTGTATAGGTACCACATTTTTTGAATCTGTTACAGGGCATCTGGGTTGTTTCCATATATTGGCTATTCTGAATTGTGCAGTGATAAACATGGATGTGCAAATGTCTTTATGATATCTTGAGACCTGTTGTTCAGGATAGATGCCTAGAAGTGGTATGGCTGGGTCATAGGGTATGTCTATGCTGAGCTTTTTGAGGAACCTCCATGCTGTTCTCCAAAGTGGTTGTACTAATTCACACAGAAGTGGAGCTGTGGCTCAAGTGGTATAGTGCTAGCCTTGGGCAAAAGAAGCTCAAGAATAGTGCCCAGGCCTTGAGTTCCAGCTGCAGGTCAGGCACAAATAAATAAGTAAATAAACTCACTTAAAATTTAGCAATCTTTTTTTTTTTTTTTCATTTTTGACAGTACAGGGCTTTGAACTCAGTGCCTTGCACTTACTTACTTGGCTAGTGCTCTTCCACTTAAGCCACACCTTCAGCCCTTCTTTTGGCTGGTTATTTTGGGAGATAGCATCTTGTGGAATTTTCTGGCAGTCTAGCTTTGAACTAACTCTGTATCTCAGACTCCTGAGTAAATAGGATTATGGGCATGAGCCTGACACCCAGTTCTTTCTCTGTTTCCATTGGATTTTGGTATTTATTTCTATGAGACAGGGTTTTGCTTTGGATCATAGGTTGACCTTTAAGTCAATATCCATCTGCCACTGCCTCAGGTAGTAGGATTCTAGGCATGTACCACCACACCTGGCTAAAACTAGCAATCTGAATTCTATTTAAATTTGACAAATTGTCTCAACTATATGTTTCTTTGCTTTATTTCACATATAGGAGGGAGAAAAATAGTGACACACTTCAGTTTGACTAAAAGAAAGGAATCGACAGAAGAAGACAATGATGAGTAAGTTTATTGTTTTTTAAATCCCACATACATATTTTGCAACAAAGGTTTCATAGTTGTTAACATGACAATTTAACTATTTGTAGAAACATTTTATAGCTCATCTGAGGTATTCTTTCTTAAAGATGTGTTGTACTTCATCGACAAAGTTCCTAGAAGAACTTCATTGATACAATTATCAATTAGTGACCCAATATTAGTATTTTCTAGAGTATCCTCTTGTCAAAGTCAGATTAGTTCGGATAAATAAAACTACTAAGAACGATCAGTAATCAAATTATTAGTCAGGGAGTATGATGTTTTCAAGAACATTTTCAATTAGCTGAGTTAACTGTAGGATATTCCTTTTCTACATTCTCTAAATTCCTGCCTAACTAACTGCCCCTTCCATAAATGATAGTACTGTCACTTGCTGGGGAAATTGGATCTGGACCCTTGCCTCACACTATATAGAAAAGTCAATTCTAGATAGATTATAATGTGAAGAGTAAAAGTAAAAATTTAAGAGGAAAATGTAGGACAGCTTTTTATGACCTTGAAGTAGGCAAAGTACCAACCACAAAAGAATTGATAAATTGGCCTATTTTAAAACTTACTTGCATTAAAAAAAAACTTAACTTTTTGAGAGGTCCCAAATAGAATAAGCCTAACATATTTGACTTTCTAAACTCCTTCTTGTACCCCTTTTCACAGAATTATTTCTTTCATTTTTATTTCCATAGAATACAGTATATAGGAAAAATTGGATTAAGTACTGTAATGCCATCAACAAAACACATGTAAATTAATCTCTTTCTTTCTCTCTTCCTCTGACTCAAAAAGATGTTTGTACACCCGTATACACTCTAGTATTCTTCACAATACCCAATAGGTACAAACAACCCAAATATCTCTCTCCACAGATGAATGGATAGGCAAAATGTGATACAGACATGCAACTGAATATTATTTGTCATAAAGGGGAAGTTTTGATACATGCTGTACATTGGATGAACCTTGAAAACAGGACTCAGTGAAATAAGCCAGACAGATAAGGACAAATATTTTAAGGTTGCAATTATATGTAGTATCTAGAAGAGATGAATTTAAAGAGACAAAAAAACATATTATAGGTTCTCAGACACTAGTTGGGCTGAGGTACAAGGAGTAAAGCAATCTTAATGGTTACAATTTCTGTTTGGAGTAATAGATTGTGGTGGTGGTTGCACACATTGTTAGTCTACTGAGTCATGCATCTACTATGTTTGAACTGACAAATTTTATTGTATCTTAATCACAGAATGTTTTAAATTGAAAAACTAAAGGATACCCAAGAAACTTACCCAAAGAAGTCCATAAAAATATAATAAATAGACCCAAAAACACTGGGGACATGTTTTTGACAAGGAATATTTTTATATAATCTGTAGGGTTTTTTTTTAAATGGCCAGTCTTCAGAAAAAAATGCTTCTGATATATGCGAAAGTCACCAGAAAGGTATACTTCTCGTCCTTTTCTAGACACATTATTGATATTATAGTTTTTTTCTTGGATATAGCCTAAGAACTGGTATTTTTCTGTACTCAATATGGATGCCATTCTTAAGTTAACTACACTTTTGAAAATATTGTATAATGGTTTAAAAACATGTTAGAAATACCTAGGTTCACATGCTGATTGTTATAAGTCCTGGATAATGAAATAATTTTTTTGTCTTCAGTTTCCATTCTGTAAAAGAGAAATGACCACAAAGTTGTCTTTAAAATTAAAACTGTAAAGTAACAAGTATAGTACCTTTAGTTGAGAATACACTTAAAAATACTAGCAGTGTATTATCATTGTCAGTTTAGTTTTTTTAATTTTGGATATTCTGTGACTTTTTTTTGTCAGTCGTGGGCTTGAACTCAGCACCTATGTATTGTCCCTGAGCTCTTTTGCTCAAGGCTAGTGTTCTACCATGTTGAGCCACAGTGCCACTTCTGGTTTTTGAGTAGATTATTGAAGATAAGAACCTCATGGGGATTTTTTTCTGCTTGGGCTGGCTTTGAACCATAATCCTCAGATTTCAGCCTCCTGACTAGCTAGGATTACAGGCATGAGCCACCAGCACCCAGCTTCTATGACTTATTTTTTAACAAAGTATTATGTAGGATATATTATGTATCATCAATATTATGAGAACAAAAAATGTTGATGTACATGTAATCTCAGGCTAATTGTTAAGTATAGTTTCTTAGCAATAGTAACTTTCAGATAACACTTTAGTAATAGAATCAAGAATGTATTAGTATCCTTGGAAAGCAAGTATTGTTTTAATAGAGTACAGCAGACACATGAGTATGAGTTTCAGTTTTTAGTATGAATGAAGTAGAGATTGGGTTAGAACATTATTTTGCTCAATAACTTGTGAAAGAAAGAATATTTTAATAATTGACATTCTTACAAAGTAGAGTTAAATTGCATTGAGACCCAGCAAAATCATATACTATACCTCTAACATTGACATCAGTTCTGCTATAAGACATTTTTGGAACCTTATGCTAGGCAAGCACTTTACTATTGAGATATAACCCATACCTAAGTTTTATTTTTCTTATAGCACTTACAGCTTAGACCAGGAACACAAAAAACAAGTAGGTAGAAAATCCAAAAGTAGGGCTGGGAATATGGCCTAGTGGCAAAAGTGCTTGCCTCGTATACATGAAGCCCTGGGTTCAATTCCCCAGCACCACATATATGGAAAATGGCCAGAAGTCGCGCTGTGGCTCAAGTGCCAGAGTGCTAGCCTTGAGCAAAAAGAAGCCAAGGACAGTGGCTCAAGCCCTGAGTCCGAAGCCCAGGACTGGCAAAAAAAAAAAAAAAAAAAATCCAAAAGTAAATCTAAGGAATGTCAAGATATACTAAACACTGGGGGCTCTTGAACAAACAATAATGTCATCCTTCAACAAATTGAACCACACATTGGAAATGAAGGAGAAAATTATTGAGAAGCAATGAAAATTTTGTTTCTAGAACAAGTGGCATTAAATATGCTTATAAAGAATTACCTTTATTTCTCTAAAATTTTGCTCAGCAAGCAGTTGATCTGCAAAATATATGAAGATTTCTCTGCTGAGTGAGAAGATGTGGCAAAGAATATACTTCATGATTTTTGTAAGGAATTATAAAACCACTCCCTCAAGTGGTTGTCATTGATGTAAGAGAAGATATTGATTTCCTCTAGAAAGAAAAGAGGAGAGGAGGAAAGGAAATTAAAATTAAATGATGAGACCCATGCAGTGTCCACTAGTCTACTAAAGTAGAGAAAATTGTCGCTGGATAAGCAGCTTTCACATGTGGAAAGTGTCTTCAAAACTATTTCCCCAGATAATTGCTACTCCGTTAATACCTCTTTCAAAGTTGTCAAAAGTTTGCTTAGCATGGCTTCTCAGTCCATCTTAACTTGGAAGAGTTAATATGAGGTCCTTTGAAAGTGCTTCCCTGCACAATCCCTGAGGACGCCATTCCCATCTTACTAGGCCCATCAACAGAGCACCCTAGGGTCATTCAAGATGGCAGATCTGCAGACTTTAATCCTCCCCTCACTGTCCTCTAAAATTCAACAATAAGTTGTATCACCTCTTTAATAAGATAATGGGAATACAATGTGGAAAGGTTCTGTCACTCCAGATTTTCCAGGAATAGGATACAAGATAAAGAGCCCCCAGGATTCCTTCTTACAAGAAAGTAGTTTACCTGCCTCTGCTTTGAACTTCTGGGGCCTTTGATTAGTTGGCTTTCATGGTATGTAGGAGTCACTTAAGTCCTCCTGCTTCTTAGGCCTCTGTATGGGACAGGATCCATGCTTTTGGTATCATCTCTCAAACTGTGGCTCAAGGTTTAAGCAATTAGAACCTCAAACAGATGCCTCAAATTGAAACGCATAATAATACAGAAAAAACTAAAGAAAATAATCACCCATAATTCTATCTTCTTAGAGTGTTCCCCCTTTTGTATGTGTGCTGTGCCTCTGTTCTGTTTGCCTACTTAGAAATTTAGTCTACTTAGTTCAAACATACAGCACTACAGTTATGTTTGAAATTTTTAATCCATCACTTTTGCCTTTTACAGCACAAAATGTAATGCTCAATATCATATGATCTTGAATTTCTGGTTTCTCATAAAATCAATAATGTAGATTTGTGCTGTCTGAAATAGTCACTAGCGTCATGTGGCTAATAAGCATTGAATTGCGGCTAGTCTGCAATGAGATGTGTGGTGAGTGTAAAATATACACTGGACTTGAAAAACATCTCAGTAATTTGTATATTGATTAAATATTGAAGTGATAACATTTAGGCTATATTGTGTTAAAGAAAATTTTATTAAAAATAAGTATGCCTCTTTTTTCTCCTTTTAAAATTCTAAATTACATATGTGACTTATTCTTTTTTGCTGTGTAAAATAATTACTGTGTAATCTAGATACAGATTGTTCTATATAATATGGAATCTTAAAATTGGAAAAGAGACTAAAATAATAATAAGGAAAAGGTTATGTTATCTTTCCATGTTTACTAAAGAGAAAATTGTACAGCCCTTAAAATTACAGACATTTTTGCCAAAACAGTAATGTTGTGATGTCATATTAATTAAGGAAACATGATTTAAACTTAGAAAAATATCTTTTTTTTTTTTTTTTGGCCAGTCTTGGGCCTTGGACTCAGGGCCTGAGCACTGCCCCTGGCTTCTTCCTGCTCAAGGCTAGCACTCTGCCACTTGAGCCACAGCGCCGCTTCTGGCCGTTTTCTGTATATGTGGTGCTGGGGAATCGAACCTAGGGCCTCGTGTATCCGAGGCAGGCACTCTTGCCACTAGGCTATATCCCCAGCCCCGAAAAATATCTTAAACCTAAGAAAAATTTCCAAAACATTAACTAGCAATATGGTCAGGAAGTAGAACTACAAGTTTTTGTTTTTCCTTTTCTTCATTTTCAAATATAAAGGACTACTCTTACATCTTTTTTGCACTAAAATGTATAAGCCATACAACTTGTTTTTCATTTTTAATTAATTAATTTGCCAGTCCTGGGGCTTGAACTCACTGCCTCTGGCTTCTTTTTGCTCAAGGCTAGCACTCTACCACTTGAGCCACAGCACCACTTCTGGCTTTTTCTATATATGTGGTGCTGAGGAATTGAACCCAGAGCTTCATGTGTGCGAGGCAAACACTCTACCACTAGGCCATATCCTAGCCCTTTTAGTTTTTAAAAAGTCTCTGCATAACACTGCCTCATAGTCTCAAGTGAAGATAAGTAAGTAAGCAGTGGTGTGGCTATAGAGAAGTGACAAGCCAATGATGTCTTCTTTCCCATTCAGTGGGAATGAAAGAAGTGAGACTCCAGGAGATGCTTGGTCATATATGTTGTTTGTAAAATAATGAATAATGTTGAGAGGAGTGGAAAACAGTATAATTAAAGCTCTGAAAGTGACTTGCCATATTTATTATATTTACTCTTACTGAATATTATTTTTCCCTTCATTCCTAGATTCATGATGTTGCTATCAAAAGCTGAAAAATCATCAGAAGGGATCTTGAAGATAATGCAGAATTTACATAGTATACAGGTTTGCCTTTTTATATGTAGGTTTTCATATATCCTACTTCATTTGAAAAGAGTAATAGATTGGAATAAGTCCCAAATTGGAGATTGAATCCAATAGAGTTTACAAGTGATATGTTTAGTTTACTTTTAATGAGAATGTCTTTGCTTGTGTGAATATTACTGAACCATAATATATTAGTAGTAGCTGGCCTTTTCACATTTGTAGATATGCTTAATCTTTTTAATAACACATTGGTTTTGCCTCTGGGCAACTCAGGGCCTTGCACTTGTTAGGCATGCACTCTACCATTTGATCCTAAGCCACAGCCACAACCCTTTTTGCTTTTATTTATTTTTGTATTTATGTATGGGTGTTGTTTTTTCTTTCGGATAGGGCCTCACATGTTTCTTGGGGCTGGCATCATACTCTGATCCTCCTCTGTATGGTGTGCAATACCACACTTGTACTTGAGATTGTGGTCTTGCTGACTCTTCGCCCTGGCTGGTCTGGAATCATGATTCTCCCATTTTCCACCTCCCGAATAGCTAGGATTAATCATAATAATGCATTGTGTTTAGTCAGGCATTAGGAAGCTTCCAATAACCAATCTATTGAAAAAGTTAAATTCCCTAACATAAAATTTTCTCTCGCCAGTAATGTTATAGAAAACTTACTTAACTCATTTAAGATGGATTTCTTCTAGGCTCTGGAGAGAAACAGAGAGCTTGAAAATCTCATTGGCACCTTCTCTGCACCGTGTAACTTAAAAAGAGAAATGAAGAAAACCAAAGAACTAAGTAAGAAAAATTAATGTTTTCAACATTAGTAAATTTAAAGAAATCTCTTCATTTTTCTCAAGTTTAAATTTGATTAGACTATATACCGTTACTGGACATGTGAGAGATCTATTTTTTTCTTCTTCAAATCAAAAGCCATGTCTCTTTTATTCGGGTACCTCTTTATTTATTTATTTTTATTTATTTTATTTTTTGCCAGTCCTGAGCTTGGACTCAGGGCCTGAGCACTGTCCCTGGCTTCTTTTTGCTCAAGGTTAACACTCTACCACTTGAGCCACAGCACCAGTTCTGACCTTTTCTGTTTATGTGGTGCTGAAGAATCAAATCCAGGGCTTCATGCATGCAAGGCAAGCACTCTACCGCTAAACCACATTCCCAGCCCAAGGGTACCTCTTTAATGGTAAGGCAAAGATTATACCTTGTAAATTTCTAGTAGGCTTCTTTTACATAGAGATCATTTTAAAATATGAAATTGCATATTATAATATATATAATATATGCAGTAAGGCATTATACTTTGTATTTGATAGCTATGGCATGTATTACCCTTTAAATCATGCCTCCATATTATGTTGTTTCTTCTACATAATGGAAAATTATTCATATTCCAGATGAATTCATTGTTTGTGTTTTCCTATGTAACCCAGGCTGGTCTGGAACTCACTTTGTAGCCCAGAGTGGCCTCAAATTTGCCATCCTCCTACCTCAGCTTCCCAAGAGCTGGGATTACAGGTGTGCACAACCATGCATAGCTTTTCCATGTTAATTCTTTTTTTTTTTTTTTTTTTTTTTGGTCAGTCCTGGGGCTTGGACTCAGGGCCTGAGCACTGTCCCTCGCTTCTTCCCGCTCAAGGCTAGCACTCTGCCACTTGAGCCACAGCGCCACTTCTGGCCATTTTCTGTATATGTGGTGCTGGGGAATCGAACCCAGGGCCTCATGTATATGAGGCAGGCACTCTTGCCACTAGGCCATATCCCCAGCCCCTCCATGATAATTCTTAACATAGGATTTCTTTTTTCTTTTAGTGATAAAAGTAACAAGACAGAAATTATTTGAGAAGAATATAGTACTTCCTCACAAAGGTAGAGTTATGTTTTACTTTATTGCATAAGATACTTTCATCCCATTTGACCAAATCAAACCAATCATCATGAATGTATTATTTTTATAAAGCAGTAATCTCATTTGCATTTAGCAGAAGACCATGTATAATGAAATCAGTTTCCCTAATAATTGTTTTAAATGTCTTTTGAAATACAATTTAAAATTTTGTCTATTAAATTTCTTCAGAGAACTAAGACCAACTGTGTATAATTTTAGTGGTAGGTTAAATGAATATACAAATATTATAACCAGCACCCTGGAAACTTCCTAGTCATTAATGAACTTGGATGCTTGATCTGCTGTGAACTCATGCCTCTTGACTTTTTTTTTGCCAGTCCTGGGCCTTGGACTTGGGGCTTGAGCACTGTCCTTGGCTTCTTTTTGCTTAAGGCTAGCACTCTGGCACTTGAGCCACAGCACTACTTCTGGCCGTTTTCTATATACGTGGTGCTGGGGAATTGAACCCAGGGCTTCATGTATACGAGGCAAGCACTCTTGCCACTAGGCCATATTCCCAGCCCCACCTCTGACTTTTTACACTGTGGGAAACTACCTCAGCAGTTTTTAAGTGTTTATAACAAATATACATCTATAACTTCTAAATGGAAGAAGGCTTAGCTCTATATATTCTGTGATAATAGTATGAAATAGAAATCTGTAGTGTCTTTGAGCTAATTAGAACTAAGTCCTAGTTAGTTGGCATTTATCAGTATTTGAAAAATTTGGAAGAAAAAATTCTCAATAAAGCGAATATAAAGAAATTATACCAAAATTATTACTGTATCATTAAAAACTTTCCCTCCTTAGGATACATTTGTTATCTCCTTTCTGTTACTCATTTTACTTCAGTTCTTTCTGTTTATGCAAAAATCAGTCTTACAGCTAATTTCTTTTATATGAGATAAAATGACTTGCCCATTATCAAGTTTTCCCATACAACTCAGTTTTGCATATTCACAGAGAAAATTGTATCACTATTCATGTTTTACATTTCTAATACATTAGTTACTTGTGTCTTAAAAGCTCAGAAAATCCAGTACCTTTATATATTAAATACCTTTACATATTATATATTAATATGCCTAAACGGGACACCGGTAGCTACCACTTTTGATTGTAGCTACTCTGGAGTCTTAAGTTCTGAGGAACACAGTTTGAAACTAGCCCAAGAATACAAATCCTTGAAATTCTAATTTACAATTAAGCATGAAAAAGCCAAGAGATGTGGCTCAAATGGTAGAGAACTATCCTTGAGCAAGAAAGCAGAGCAAGAAAATGGACCTAGAGTCTGAGGCCTCTGGAGAGCCACTCCTAGCATGCATGTGTGCGCGTACACACATATTAGTGCTTATTTTCTCTACAATTTGTGTTTGAGCTATATAGTTTTCCTGAGTGCTTTTTCACCTCTTGCTCTGGTTCCTACTATGTATATTTTTAATTTGGGGATTTTTGTTGTTAAAGATGATGTAAACAGTGGGTGGGAATGTGGCTTACTGGTAGAGTGCTTGCCTAGCATGCATGAAGACCTGGGTTCAATTCCTCAGTACTACATAAACAGAAAAAACGAGAAGTAGCACTATGGCTCAAATGGTAGAGTACTAGCCTTGAGCAAAAGAAGCTGAGGGATAGTGCCCAGGCCCTGAAAACAACCCCAGGACTGGCCAAAAAAAAAAGATGATGTGTACACTAGCACATCACACACACTTTTTTTTTTTTGTTTTTTTTTTGCCAGTCCTGGGCCTTGGACTCAGGGCCTGAGCACTGTCCCTGGCTTCTTTTTTTCTGCTCAAGGCTAGCACTCTGCCACTTGAGTCACAGCGCCACTTCTGGCCATTTTCTGTATATGTGGTGCTGGGGAATCGAACCCAGGGCTTCATGTATACGAGGCAAGCGCTCTTGCCGCTAGGCTATATCCCCAGCCCCACACACACTTTTCTTACTAAGGTAAAAACCTTCACCTGTTTTTGTTTATACAATCCTGTTAAAAGTACTTTGGCAGTTTTTTGTTTGTTTTTTTTTCTTTTTTGTTGACATCTCAAACTAACTTACTTTGTGTCTTATTTGAAATTAGGCTTTCAGCTTTTAGTAGAAATTTCTCCATTGCTTTTTTACTACACACTCAGAATTTTTTATAATTTAAAATGGGTTTGCACCTGTAAACCTAGCTACTCAGAAGCCTGAGAACTGAGGGTTGTAGTTCTAAGCCAGCCCAGGCAGGAAAGTCTATAAGACTCTTATTTTCAATTAACTACCAAAAACGTCAGAAAGAGAAGTATGGCTCAAGTGATAGAGCACTAGTCTTGAATGAAAAGCTAAGAGATAGTGTTCAGGCTCTGAGTTTAAGTCTCAGTACTGGCACAAAAAAAAGTATAAAATTTAGAATGTTTTATGAAAGCCAGTTGTCCCTTTTGAGTACTGCTTCATGCTCTTCCTCTTTTTCTTTCAGATGCCCTTAGGTTTTTTTCCTAGAAGGATTAAAATAGACCTTTGGAGGAAAGTTTTATCCCTTGTGCTGTCAGCATTCCTTCAACTTGATCTTTTAGCATCTTTGTTTCATTTCAATGCTAGTTCTCTTTATTTAGTACCACTTATAGTCATTATTACACTTAGAGTATTACTGTAAAAACAACACTGGATCCTGGGCCCTGTCCTTGAGGTGTTTTGTTTTGCTTTACCACTTGAGCCACAGCTCCACTTCCTGCTTTTTTGGTGGTTAATTGGAGATAAGAGCCTCACAGACTTTTCCTGCTGGGGCTGGCTTTGAACCTCAGTTTTCTGATCTTAGCCTCCTGAGTAGTTAGGATTATAGGAATGAGCCACCAGTGCTTGGCTAACACTAGTGTTTTATGTAGACATCTGGCACTTGTTTGTAAGGCTCCTACAGACATTCTTCACATGTGTAACAAGAGAAGCTGCACTAAAAGTTTCAGAGTTTTGAGAAGAACTGAACCTTAGAAATCAGCGAGTTCCAGGGCTGGGAATATGGCATAGTGGTAGAATGCTTGCCTCGTATATATGAAGCCCAGGGTTCGATTCCTCAGCAGCACATATATATAGAAAGAGCCAGAGGTGGTGCTGTGGCTCAAGTGGTATAGTGCTAGTCTTGAGCAAAAAGAAGCCAGGGACAGTTCTCAGGCTCTTGAGTTCAAGCCCCAGGACTGGCAAAAAAGAAAAGAAAAAGAAATCAGAGTTCCTTTATATAGTAAGAGAGGATCTCATCTGCTAAATACAAGTTTCTTAAACAAAGGAAGGCATCTTACTTTCAGTTACTTAGTAAGTAATTCTAGCTTCAGCTTCCTTAATAATATTGGCTTTATGACTATTAGGAAAAGAATCAAATGAAAAGTTTGTTTCTGTTAGATATGAATGTGAATTTTCATAATTATTTTAAATTTGTTATGCTGACGACTTTAAATAGATGACCATTCAGTGGGCTGACACAGATGGAATGTCACATTATCATCACATGGCAAGGCATGAAATTTATTTGCTTTACATAACCAACCTCTACTTAAAAGAGATATTCCTTCATCAATAGATGGCATTTTGTAGTATTTGGTATTATCATTTTTTTATGGAGATTCTAAAAAATGCCACCATTGTTTGTCTATGACTAGTACTTCCAGTAAACAAAATGTTTTTGAAAAGAATGTAAGCAAAATGTAGAGCAGTTGCCAAGATATGAAATGTAGACACTTAGCTTCAGTCCAAAACATAGTTTATCTGTTTCGAGAATAATTGTGTAGGTTGCAGTATGCATATTTTAAATGAACCACAGCCATCTGAACTTTATATTGTTCAAAGAGGTTGATTGTTTCAGCTGTTAGTAATAGAAAACCTTTTAGAATTTCTGGCTCTGGTGTTTAAAGAAAAGCTCGTTCTTTAGTTAATTTACATTATAAAATTCTTTAGTTAATTTACATTATAAAATTCATCGAGGTTACAGGATTTTAAAGTTATCAAGTTCTTAACTGTACAGAACAAATTTTCAACCCCTCTGTTTGTTCTAAGAGTATAAATAGCTTACATGGCCTTTTCTCTAACTAAATACTGAAGTATTTTTTAAACCTGAAAATATGTTGTCCCTTTCCCCTCTTGGTCTTGAAAAAGTATTCATCATATCAACTAAATAATTTTACTCTCCGAGGACTACTATCCTTTTTCTACCTACATATCATAGCATTAAACAATATCTTTTTCAAGCAGATACTTCTGTTTTACAAGCACCAAGATTTGAAGTTTAGTTGCGATGAGGTTTAAAATTTCCCCCTTCAAAACAAAAAATCCCTCTTAGCTTTTACATTCTGGGGTTATGGGCAGATTTAAAAAGAAATGTAGCTATGACTTTTGGTAGCACAAATACACATTGGTGTACACTATAGTCCTCAGCTCTAACAAGGAATCAGTTCTCATGTAAGCTGTCTATGGGTCATACCTGACCTATTAATAAGGTTAACGCACCACCCATCACTGTTTGGGGAATACATTTCAACAGCTAAAAATGCTTCTTGGGCTATGTCTAGGGCTTATGGGGCGGGGGCAGGTTTATTACTTTTCATAGCTTTTTTAGTCATTTTCTTCCATGATTTAAATTTTTTATACTTTTAGAAGAAGTACGATAATTTTTCTTTTGAGCAAAATCAGTAAAATAATGTTGAAACTATATATCTAGACTCACTTAGTAGCAATTATGTTTTTAGGAGGTGTAAATAACTTGCTAGCAGCAGACATTACAAATATCCAGGTGCTCTGTATGTGCTGATGACAACAAAATTGAAAAGAAAGACTGTAATAATTCTGACTGGTTTTCTCTGCAGAAGATATTGATTATTTGTGTGTGGTGAGAGATTTGGAAAATTCAATTAAAGGAGTTGTGCAAAGGTTTCATAAATTTTCCTTCTACAGCGTGTACACAGACATTGTTGCGTATTAAATCAATGCAGCACTTCACAATATATTTTCTTTGAAACATAAAAATAAATAACATTTAAACAGTTCTGCTTACTACAGAAACAAATTTTATTTTCTGTGAAGCATTTAGTCATGTGCTATCACTGACTCATACACATTTGCCAGCTGTAACAAATTTTATAGACATTTTCCCCTGAGACATAGCTCACATACTATGAATTTTTAAATGAGCAAATGGTGAAGAGGGGATGTCAGCAATATAAAAATTGATCAGTTAAAAGATAAAAGCATAAGTAAAGAGATTTGTATGGTAGTCTTAATAGGTTTTATTAAATAAAAATACTATAAAAAGACTGTAATGATAGACTGAATGAATGAATGAACTGTTCTTGAGGTAGAGAAAAATTATTCTGGCACATTTATAGAAATTGGTTTTCTGTCACCTGACAGTTGGATTTTTTCTCCCTTTTTTAACTCTTAGACAAGTCATAAAAGCCCTCCCCCAAGTCAAATAAATTCTTTTAAGTGGTTTACATATATTAAATACATGTATAGCAAAGCAGATATTAGTAGTGTTATTATAGCTAGTTATATTTTTAAGAACCTGATTTGTATAATAAGTAAATCATGGGTGATTAACCCTCCCTCTCAGACCTCAGAAAGGAGGAAGTTGATCATTTTATTCACACTTCACATAATACACTTCAGCCCAGTAAAATCTTTTCATCTGGGCTTCCCTGCTGGTCCTCTCTACTGGACTGTTCTTCCTCCTTATCTAGCAAATCCCTTGTCGATCCTGGAAAATCAGTGTCAGGTGTGCCATCCCCAGGGGAACTCTTCCCAAATCCTGCTATGTAATAGAAAAAATCACTTCATCTCCTAGACTCTCCACTTGTCTGAGTATTTATAAACGTATCATGATGTAATACAGTATAATGCTCTATTTCCTTCTGGATTCCTTGAGACTAGAGCCTATATAGAACCCATGTCAGAAGGTCCTCAAAGCAGGACAATGAATGTGTGAATGAATGGCTATTCTAAGCATTTTTAAAAAGAATTACCTGAGGATTTTCAAATACTTATAAATTTCTCTCTTTATCCACTTCATTAATTTATTGTTTGTTGAATGGCTATTATAAACTAGGCACTGTTCTAGCCTTGGAGATATGGTGGCAAACAGGACAGCCCTGCCCTGAGGAGTTTGAAACCCAGTGTAAATACAAGTAATGACAATGAAGCACCCAGTGTAATGGCAGTGGTGTTCTACAGTGGAGTTACCGTCAGTACACTCCTCACATTCCTTAGTACAACAGTATAAGAGTACATTATAATAAATGTTCTTGGCTGTTTTAAATGTACATTCTAAAATAAAACTAAGCAGAAGTCTAGAGACTTCTGTTTACCATGTAAAATAAATTTATTTTAATTTCATCTTGAACCAATCTTTCTGCATCATATAGTGTGTTACTTCTGTTTTCTGACAAAAATTCTTTTTTTACACAGAATTATGTCATCTTGACAGTTATGAATTCCTTAAAGCCATTTTAAACTGAGGTACTGTATTCAGTTTTCTAATTTAGTTTAACCTCTTTAAATTTCACTGTTTTGTTAAGGTAGAAACCATTCATTTGCATTATGAGATTGGGTATTTCTCTAAGAAAATAGGTACATGAGCTTTGGAGCTTTGTTGAAATGATGTTCAATCCATTCTTGTAAGCAGTGAGGGAAGATTAAGAAGATTCATTAGTAAAAGGGCCTTAAGAGTCTTTAGTTAAAAAAAGGTAAAAAGTAGATTCGTTTCTATAATACAAGTTTGAACAAGACTTAAGTCGGTTAAATTTGGAAATGTATTAAATTGAGTAAATAATTATATATTAGTTATATCTTTTCCTCAAAATAATTCCTTGTAACTAGAACAAATCATATTAAGAGAGGAAAGTCAAGCTTAGAAAGACAAAATGGTGCATGTTCTATATGCAGAAATTAGAGCTAAAAGATACTGGGATATGATAAATTATACGGAATTTTAGATATTCACACACAGGGAGACCAAAAGAGGGTACTCTTGGGAGAGAAACACAAAGGTGTAATGCCCAAGTGACTCTTCATATTTATATAAAATAATACACATATCAAAACAAGCTTGAAGATATGGAAACAAGAGACTTCTTTTTTTCTTAATTTATTTTTAGTTTTTAATGATTCTGTCTTCTTTTTCTTACATGTAGTGTATTCAAGTGTATGTCTTAGGAAGGGTTGGGGGGAGGGTACAGAATTCGAGGGGCAAAGGATGAATAAGTGCAGCAGTGGAGCTCACTAGACGTGGATGAAAGTGAACAAACTAGCCGTTAAAATATTTGAAATGCATCTTATGTAGGATATTGTGTACATTCATTCATTGACCTATCCATTCTATTTATACAATAAATAATTTATAATAACAGTTAAGACCTACAGAGCATATTTTATGTAAGTGCTGTCTACATAGCCATTCATTCTTCACAACAACATATGAGGTAGTTACAGTTATTATCTTTACTTGGTGAGGAAACAGAAGTGGAGCCCACAGTGATCTTGAATTCTCTGATTTCAAACCTGAGTCTTGAAGCAGACTCTTAAGTCAATAAGCATATAAATTCGTGAAGATCTCAGGCCTGCCTTACCTGCATGTTTGCACGGCAGCATGAGAGAATGAGGTAGCCATCTCATCACATGAATTAGGAAGTACAAGGGCCCATTGGACTTGAGATAGGGAAACTGTGCAGGGGGGAAGAATGGTCTACAATATTGACCTATGGTATTAGTAAAATGTGGAGTGAATGTTTTGAACTCTGACAAGTCAAATTTGTCACACTTTCACTGGCTGCAGAGAAACAAAGAGTTAACAGAAGTTCCTTCCTTCTACCATGAGTACCCAATGCAGAATAAGGCTTGTTACAGAACTCACAACAGACATAGATCACCTTTAGGTGAGGTAGCTTAATAACTTATTAAATGTTAATGATTTTAAAACTAGTTTTAGCTGAGTGTGGTCATACTTGGGAGGCTGAGGTAGGATGGTCTCAAGCTCAGGGCTGGCTTGGGCTACACACCAAAACACTATTTCAAAGATAATTATAATAATGCCAACAGTCCTAGTTATTCTCCTCTACCTTATCTCTGAGCACCATCAAGACTCTCATAATGAAAAGTTTGTACTTTACTAAACAAAAGTGGGGTCGCTTTCTATTTTGTTCAGTTTTAGAGGTTAGCTTTAGCTAACCTCCTCCTGCTTCAGTTTCTCAAATGTTAGAGTTATGTCATCATGCACGGCCCCAAAAAGCAGTACTGTTAATGAACTTTGTAAACAAGGTAGGCAGAGAGAATATTAGTAAAAAGTACAGGAAAGCAGAATGATGGATAGCGAGATCAAGGCCACATCACTGACAATTACAATTAACTAAGCTAATGCATTCAAATTTAATTCATTAAGCAGAAATAGGCCAGTAAAGATTACCATGTAAGTAACAACATGACAGGGCTGTAAAAGAGTAATGTAGTTGCTATGAAGGATGAACACTGCTACTGTGTGCTATAGCATACATCACATTGATCCGAGTATTTCTTTTTGCTGGATCTTACATTTGTCTTAGAATCTTTTTCAACACAGCTGTCCCAGCAGTCAAAATCAGTTGATGAAAACTTCTATGGAGGATCTGACATTATAAAAAAGACTGTGATTTGGATTAGATGTCCAACACCAGCTCTACCTACTTCGTTACATGGCCTTAAACTAGGTACCGGGTTCCCCTAAGGCTTGATTATAAGTAGTACTAAACAACTTCTTTTCCTTTATTGTTCTATCATCTGCTATGACAACTGTATGAATAACCTTTGAGGAAATTAAGTGAAAGTTGTTTAATCTTGCAGGCCAGACTGAGCATAGCTTTGGAGAGTTGACAACTTACCTTGAGGGGGAATACATGTGAAGGCCTGTTAAGAATAGGGAAGTGTACGGACCCATCATGTAACTCCTTCCTTATAACTGTTACAAGGAAGGAGCGAAAGGTCCATACACCCCATGGGACACATATGCCACTGACTGCCACCAACTGATTCCTTGCAAGGCTTCTCTTTCACACAGTTCCTAATGTCAAAATAAGACAAGAACCTCTATCACCACTAGGAGTCCCCAGAGGGACACTGTGTGGCTAAGAGTCTGTCATTGTAAACAGCCTCTTAGGGGGCAGCTGTTGGAGGAAACACCTGCTTGAAAGACCCTTAAAGCTTTCAGACGAAAGCATGTCAATGTAGTGTTTTCAGTAGGTCATGTCAGAGTATTAAAATTCTCTGAAAACTATCTCATGTATTTTCCCATAAGATGAAGAGCCAGTAAGTGCTATGTCAGAGTAATCATTCAATTTTTTATAAAGTGAATCCTACTTAAAACTCAAAACTAAGCAAATGAGGATAGGGATCATGGCTCAAGTTAAACAACCTGTCTAGCAAGCCCAGGGCCCTCAGTTCAAATAGCACCACCAAAAACAAAAGGCAAATGAGAGGTATCTAATTAAAAAGGTAACAGGATTAAATGGGTGATTAGTGATTGAATCATTTTATACATAATGTATGAAAAATGTTAATTTGGGAACTGATTCGTGATGATGTAATAATCACCTTTTATATTTTACAGACACCTAGAAGAAATGTATTCTATGAGCAAAACTTCTGCATCTGCTTGATCATATTTAAAGGAACAGAAGAAATGTTTGTAATTAATCTGCCCGGTAAATACCAGCTCGTAGCACTAGGCAGGTGCAAGACAAGATAAAATTTCTTGCAGCTAATTTAAACTTTCTACACGCACCAGTAGATAATCTCAATGTAAATAATACATTTCTTCTTGACCCTTTAATGTAAGCCAACGTGTAGAAGAAGACCTTACATTCTGTGTCATGTTTCTATATATTTGAAACACTTGTGGATAGAATTACTAAAGTATGTATGACAGTGGTTCTTTGACAAAGCTTTATTTTTTCTGGAACAATGAATAAACCTAATGTGAGTGAAATTGGGTATCGGTTTTTCCACGTAAAAATACTAGCTCCATATTAATTTACAGATTCCTTTTTTTTAATGTGTTGAGAAGTATATCCTTTAGCCATTATCTTAGGAATGTATCTTTATTATTTATATGCTAGTCTTTTTTCTGTGCTCATAGAAAAAAATACTTTGAAAGTTTTTTAAGGTTTACACCTCATATGAAATACTGCAATACATTTTCCAGCATAGACATTTAAATGTGAAGTTATTTTTTAGCTAAACTATATACTCCAATGAATTTTACAGAAAAGACCCTGGGATAGCATGCAATCCCTTCCGAATTATTTTGAAGCATTAAATTCAATTTCTTTTTCTCTGGGTGTAGTTTATGTTATCTTATTTGTGCTATCATTCACAAAGTAGAGGGGAAGGAGGAGTCACAGAGTGCCCTTCCCTGTTTTTAACACCATTGCAGGGCCATATGTAGGGAAGATACTTCCTTGTGGTGCTTGCCGAGAGTTTGACAGAATCAGTCTAAGATGTCTTTCAGTTCAGCAGACCATGAAAATAAAACACTATGAAAATCCGAAAAAAATCTAATAAATTAAGATTGAAAGCAACTCATTTCCCCCTTAATATTAAGAATACTCTGGGTTGGGAATATGACCTAGTGGTAGAATGCTTGCCTCGTATACATGAAGCCCTGGGTTTATTTCCTCAGCACCACTTATGTAGAAAAAGCCAGAAGTAGGTCTGTGGTAGAGTGCTAGCCTTGAGCATAAAGAAGCCAGGGACAGTGCTCAGGCCCTGAGTTCAAGCCCCAGGACTGGCAAAAGAAACAAAAAAAGAATACTCTGTGGTACAATCCTTCTGATCAGTTGTTACCAAAAACTAACTTTAGGCTATAAGCCAAAACATTTCATAAAGTAACCCATATTAGTTAGGAAGCAAAGGGTTAAGTAGTAGATTGGTTTCATATGTAATCCAAGTTATGTAGGCATGTGCTTAATGCTATTAAACCAGTTACTGTGTGTTTGACCTCTTGCTATACTAAGCTTTTGCCTTTCACAACAGCTGGGTCTGCTAAGAATCATTTCCCAGTTCTCTTCATTGTAGATCAGATGACTCTCGCTTTATCACCCCTGGAGGCCACATGAAGGACAAAGCAGAAAGATACACACACAAAACTAATGTTTATGTGGGGGGAGGGGAGTAGGGGACATACTTGGTCCCGATTTTCCAACGAATGTAACAAAAGAGAGACCAGTTAAGACTTGAAACCACTGTGTTATTCTAACCATTATTTAGTTATAACCTATCCACTTCCTGTTCCCTTCCTATTGAACAGTCTCCTTTGGCTGCTCTGGCTTTTGTAAATATTTCACTCACTTAGTTGTGGTTTATCATTTGGACAGAATGCTACATCGGGGTTTCTTCTCCCCTCCTTAAGGCCTCAAGGGAAAATGATTTCTATATACTTCATACATGATATATAAACATACACTCTGTTCTCTTCATTTCTTCAAGAAGCAAAGCCAAGTGTATCAGCAATGAAAAAAATCTTTATTTCTCAAAAATGTTTCTGCCCTCTAAAATGTACTTCAGAGTAACATTAGTAGGGCTCACTTTTGGCAGATATGTTAGCAAAGGAAGATATTTCTCTCTCTTTTGTATAACCTAGATACCTATGAAAGTATCCTTATGTTCCTGAATTTAACTATAAGAAATGCTTTGGAATTGTCTACTCCTGTGGTCCTAATTTATCCTTGAGTATTTTGGTATTTCAGAACCTAGCTGCTCCAAGTTCAAAGTACATTCTTAAACTGGCTTCAAATAGATATTTATAGTATTTATATTATTACACATTTCCTTAAAAACTACAGCATAATTCAGTATTAAGAGTCAATCCATTTGAAAAACTGATTCTTATAAAATTTACTTATAAGATACCTTGAATGCAAAAGTTTCTCTATTCCAATTACTTAGAAATTAACTTAAAACTTCATTGTCACTAATTTAAGTTAACATTCTGTGTTAAATTCCAGTATTCTACTAAATTTAAAATAGTATTAATAAGGTTATACCAGCCAGCCAAGATGCTGACATTTGGGTACAGTGATTACAAATGTCGACCATGGACAGCGCTGCTGATTCGGCAGTGGCTCAAGGCTGCTATGCTGTGCTGACCTGCCCTTTGAGTCTTTATGCACATTTGCTTTGAGAAAGAAATACTTCTCAATTTTTGCTTTGTCTAAACTCGCTTTCCTTTATCACACTGGGAAACACATAACTTCTTAAAGCAGCCTTTAGCTGACCATGTCCAAAATGTACATGGATATGTGTGTGTGTGTGTGTGTGTGGTTTGAATTGGCATTTGGCACCCTTCTAAGTTTTAAAACCATTTAGTATACGTAAGTGGCTACTTTATGAAGGGAATACATTCAATACATAATAGTTAATGGTGAAAATGACCTTATTTGTAACAAAGACTAAGAGAATATTGTAATATGAGACACTACAAAATGATATACATGAAGACTGAAATAAAGACTTGATTTTGCTAACAAGAAGTGATACTGTAGTAACAAAACAAACATAATCTGAAACATGATTTGAATTACTGTCTATGCTGCTGGTATTCTTGATAACAGAAAGGATGAAATCTTTTTGGGTTTTTTTTTTTTGTCATTGAGAGGGCTTGAACTTGGAGCCTGGATGCTGTCCCTGAGCTCTTTTGCTCAAGGCTAGTGTTCTACCATTTTTTTGTCACAGCACCACTTCTGATTTTCTGGTGATTAGTTGGAGATGAGAGTCTTATAGATCTTTCCTGCTCATGCAGGCTTCAAATCACGATCCTCCAACCCTCCAATCTCAGCCTTCTGAGCAGCTAGGATTATAGGTGTGAGCCACCAGCAGCCAGTGGTTGAAATCTTTTTTTTTTTTTAATTTTTGAAAGGAATATGTTTATTGACTATATGAAATTGTCCCAAACAGGTTACAGTTCTTTAATAGTATGGTTTATTTTAGAGTCCTCTGCAATTTATACACACACACACACACACACACACACACACACACACACACATGGTTAGGCAGGATTAGGGACAGCCAACAGGATAGTTAAGAGCTCGTGTTGTGTCTACCTCGTCACTCCCTATTGCACTCTGTAAATTCTCTTCCTGAGAGTAAACTTCGTATTTCACAAAGAATTTGGAGCTGGGGACAGATGGAAGTGGTCCTCTTCAACTTCATTGTTGCCCTGAGTGAGTGGAAGAGTATCATCAAGCATCTTCCTAGAAAAAGCTGTTTTGAATACCAGGAAGTGGAGTGACCAACCTTCATCAGCTCAGAGTTGAAATCATATTTTCCTCAATTCTAAAGCGACATGACTTCTAATTTCCCCCTGCAGCTGCCTGGCCCCACACATGGATTCTTGAATATCTGGGGTAGAGGGTTCTGGGGATTTGGGTGCTATGATTCTTTCATCACCAGCCTTGTTTTTTCCTCAGTACCTCATAGCCCCTGCTACCCTCATGGGGCGTTCTCTCTGATGAGAAACATCTCCCCTTCTTTTAGCTAAGACCAAAGGCCACCCTGGGGTCATGAAGTAGCTAGCCACAGGTGTTCTGGACCCATTATCCTCTCTATTCCCAAGAATCACAGGCCTTTTCACTTCGAGGGCATAGCCAAGTGAAGTCAGGAGATCATGCTGGCAAGGTTGCGGTGAGGGTCTGTGGCTCATGAAAGGGGAATACAAGCCAAAGGTACATTCAAGATTGAGAAGAGGTGCACACCGGGGCTCTCACTCTGTCCAAACTGCCGAAGTCCAGCAGGGCAAAGAACCACAGACCAGCCCCAGGTCCTCCAGGCAGGGTCCCCCTCTAAGTTTTGCCTTCTGCGCTTCCATGTCTGCCCAGGAGGAGCATCCTGGAGCTCATCTCTAGGAAAACCAGTCACTGTTCATCCCGGGGCTCTGCACAATCCACGCAGCAGGATGGCTCACCATTAGGTGCTCTCCAAGGCCCAGGAGCCACTCACCCAACTCCCGCAGCACTCCCAGCAGACACGAGCAATGCAGTACAGCTAAGTCTGGTTTCCTGCCTGAAGTACTGGGTTCTCAGATCAGGGGATCCTGCCAGTCACTGTGACAGTGTCATGCATACTGTTACCACAACTCCTTCCAAAATTCACACTAAGTGGAAGTGGATGAAATCTTAATACACCAGTTTAAATAGAACAATTCTAGAAGGATAAAACTAGTAATTATGATTAATAAAAAAGAACTTTAGCTGGGCTCTTGCTGGCTTACACATATAATCCTAGCTATTCAGGAAGCTGAGCTCTGAGGATTGTAATTCAAAAAAATATCTTTAGACCACTTAGGTTTAAATTCAGAAAAAAAAATGATTTTCTTAATGGATTTGGGTATACCCATATTAGAATAAAACAAGAACCCATTTAATCTACTTTGCTTGTTTGAAACATTTAAGTTTACATGTCTAATAAATTATGGTCAAACTTTTAAGAAGCTTAATTTACCCTCTCAGTAATTAAAAAGATAATCCTAAATTTGCCAGGCACTGGCAGACTGCCACCTGTAATCTAAGCCACTCAGGAAGCTGGTATCTGAGGATCACAGTTTGAAGCCAGTCCAGGCAGGAAAGACTATAAGACTCTTAGGTCCAATTAACCACCAGAGAAACAGAAGTGGAGTGCTACTCTAGAGTAAGAAAACTCAAGGACAGTGCATAGGCTCTGAATTCAAGCCCCAGGGCTGGCACAAAAAACAGAGACCAAATTGAATTTCCTGAGACACTTTCTATACAGTGAAGTATACATTACTTGCATAGTAAAATGCAAAGGAAACAAATACTAAGATTGGTGATTTTATTTTTAAAAAGAACTGCAATTGTAAATTTTAAGATATGTAGTGTTCATTTTCCAAGTAAATACTGGGAATAAGAACATCATCCTCGCATTTTACCACCTAAATAGCTATGAATATTAATCAAAGTACACCAAGCAATACTTAGAAGTTAAAAGCCTCGGTTGATTTTTGGTCCCATTATGCATTTATTTTGTGCACACACACACACAGAAAAAGGCTTTTCACCCTTTTCTATAATTCCATGATTCTTAAAATGATCATTTCATGTATATGTATATATATATATATCAAAAAGTTCACATTTGTTTGGGAATACAGATTAGTTGATTTTCTTCTGACTTCTTCCATGTTTAGAATCCCACATGATTATAATGTTAAAGTATACTAAGAAGAACAGGAAGTTCATGCAGGATATAAAACACACCAATACAGAAAATAAATCTGGCAATTTCCGAGGAGGATCCAGTGTGACAGTCATCAGCGTCAGAAGGAGCATAGTGGTTACTGAAGTAAGAAACTAGGAAAGAAAAAAAATAGTTTAGAAGGTAAAACTGGAAGGTACTGCTAACATTGACTTGTATTTATTAAAAAGGTTTGATGAGAAATGATAGTCCAGTCTCATCAGCAGGTGGACTCAACTTTCACTTCATGTTAGGATCACCTGAGAATTAAAAATACCTCCACGATGGAAGTGGAGATGTGGCTCAAATGGAAGAACACCAGCCCTTAGCAGAAAAACCAAGGTAGATCGTTGTGATTAGGGACAAAGCTTTCCAAGTAGTTTCCCTGTGTTAACAGCTAGGTCTGAGAGCCTGTCTAATACCTAAAACTGCCAAGGCATTGAAGAGAAGTATTTGGGATACTGCATTTCAGTAAGCTTGGGCTACACGGCTAGACCCTGTCTCAAAAATAAAAAAGTTGTGGCCAGTGGTTCATGCCTCTAGTCCTAGCTACTCAGGAGGCTGAGACATGGAAGCTGGTGTTTGAAGCCAGCCAGGGCAGAAAAGTCAGCAAGACTACATCCCCTACTAACCAGTCTGGAAGCTTGCCTCAAGTGGAAGAGTAAGAGTGCCAGTCAGGCAAGCAAACTTAGCACAAGGCCCTAATTTCAATCCCTATATCAGAAAAGAAGAAACAAAAAAGAAGCCAGGACATCTTTTCACAGTTTGGGATTCAGTTAGTTTCTTTGAGTCTCTTCATAAGTTTGATCCTCATGAATGGCAAGATCTGGCAAAAGGTGTAACTTGTCACATCTTCTACCTCTGCTTGCAGCACAGTGATGCTGGCCCTCAATATTTGCCAGTAAGCTTGGATTTGAGGCTGCTGGGCAGAAAGCATCTCTCAGGTGGATGTTTCATGTTATTCTGATGTTTCTACACCCCTTTTCCACGTTCCATCCACTTGTTAGCAGTGTGAAGCCAGCTTCTGCCCAACACCACTGTTCCCGGGGCACAGGCAGCAAGATAAGTCAGCCATACCCAGCACCATACTCTGCTGAGCAGCCAACACCACAGAAGAATGCAACAGCTGGAAAAGGGAGTCAAGATGGCAGGAGAGCAATGGAAAAATCACTCTACCTCTCTTTAATCAAACAGACTAAGGGTCCTAACACGCACTTCTCCCCAAGAGACGGACAAGAAAGGTATACAGAACTCAAGAACACAAGAACAATGAACTTACACTTAACATACACAAGGATGGAAAATTGTGAAGTTCCTTCCCCCATCCCACACCTGCAGCTCAGCTAAGCTGCAAGAGCAGCCCTGCAGCTGCCCTGGACCCAACCAGCACACATATATCAGCCACTCGACACCACAGCATCCAGATGTAGAAAACTTTCACAGCACTGCCAGGAAGTGTAAGTACTCTGCTGGAGACCCCTCCCATGGAGGCCAGCACAGGTGGTGACTCAAGAGTGCTAGGCCCAGATCCCTCCCTCCCACCCAAGAAAGGACATCACACTTGAAAAAGGCCAAGAAGCCAGAGCCCTTCCTCATCCCCCCTACACATCACTTCCAGTATTCGTCCCCTTAGACTAATACTGGTTGGGCACTAGGACCCTGCATCCTCGGCAGCCCTAGTTGCCTGAACCCAAAAAAAAAACAAAACATCTGGCTAAAAGAGGGGTTAGTATCTCCCACATCCGGTGGGAGCTTGCCCCTTCCCAAGCTCATGTCCACCCCACAGGCCTGAATGTAGCCCTCCCAACCCCGACCCCAGACCAGAATGAGTGCACACCAGCTGGAGGAGAGCTTTCCAGCTAGGGCAAGAGCCTGTCATGTGCCGGATATGAGCCAGCTCAGCACTAGGACCCTGCATCCTCTGCAGCCCTGGCTGCTGGCAGAAAAGGCTGATCTGCTAAAAGACATTGGGAACAATCTCCCCACAACTGTTGGGAGCTCACCCCTTACACCTACCCTGGAGGTCTGAATACAGGCCCTCCATCCCCCACCCCAGACTAGACTGAGCACCTGCCAGTCCACTGAAAGCTTGCCTGCCCAGGAGCTGAGTGTGGGCTAGTTGTTCACCCAGTGTGGGCCTGGGGGCCACGCATGTGCCACCTACTGGCTGCAAGCAAGCCAGACTGGGGCCACAGCCCCTCCATGGGAAGTAGACGCCAGCCTGGGCCTGAGAAGGTGCCAGCCTGGGATTCCAGTGGGGACAATTTCCCACATTTCCCTGTGGGAGCCCACCCCTTCCCAGGCCCATACTTGTCCAATTCAGGACTCAGGTGGGACAACCTCCCATTAAAGCATAGTTGATCAAGAAATACTGATTTTTCATTAAAATTAGTATGAAGAGACAAGGAAGGTCATTACATGTTAATAAAGAAAATAATCCCAGAAGAGGAAATCACAGTGCTCAATATTTATGCACCAAACAATGTAGTGCCTAAATACATTAAACACTTTTGGACTTGAAGAACATGATCGACCCCAACACAATAATAGTGGGAGATTTTAATACTCTGCTCTTAGCAAAGGACAGGCCAATCAAAGACCAATACTCCTCAAGCTTTTCTGTGAAATAGAAACAGCGAGCAAATGAAGCCAATATCACACTCATCCCAAAACCAGGTAAGGATCCAACCAAAATCCAGACCAATTTCTCTGATGAGCACAAATGCAAAGCTTGTTTACAAAATACTTGTCAACAGAATCCAGAAACAAGTTTTTAAAAATCATACATTATGACCAAATAGGCTTCATCCCACAGATGCAAGGCTGGTTTAACATATGCAAATAAATAAGTGTAATTCATCATGTCAACAAAGACAAGAACCACATGATCAAGCCTTTGACAAAATACAGTATTTATTCATGTTAAAAGCTTTGGAGAAACTAGGAATAGAAGGAACATTCCTTAAAACAATAAAGGCTATATATGACAGACCAACAGCCAACATCATACTGAATGGGGAAAAACTAAAACCATTTCCCCTAATATCAGGAACAAAGCAAGTATGTACACTTTCTGCACTCATCTTCAATACAGTTCTTGAATTCCTAGCCAGAGCAATAAGGCAAGAAAAGGACATAAAAGGAATTCACATAGCTTAAGAAGAAATCAAACTATCCCTATTTGCAAATGACATGATTTTATATCTAAAGGACCCAATTTTCATCCCTAAGATCCTAGAGCTGACCAATACTTTGCCAAAGTAGCAGGATATAAAATTAACCCACAAAAATCAGTAGCCTTTCTGTATGCCAACAATGTACAAGCAGAAAGGGAAATCATAAAAAAACAAAACTTCATTACAAGAGTCTAAAAAAAATCCTAAGAATTAACCTAACCAAAGGTATAAAAGATCTTTATAACAAAAACTATAAATATCTGAAGAAAAAAATCAGAGAGGACAACAGGAAATGAAAAGCCCTTTGATGTTCATGGATAGGTAGAATTCATATTGTAAAAATGGCCCTACTGCCAAAAATGATACACAAATTCAATGCAATCCCAATTAAAATCACAATGACATTCTTTACCAATCTAAAAATTCATAAAACAACAAAAGACTTAGAATGCCTTTGGCATTCTATAAAACAAAAACCAATGTGAGTGGTATCACAATACCAGACCTCAAACTCCATTACAGAGCCATAATAACAAAAACAACTTGGTACTGGCACAAAAAGAGATCCGAAGATTGGTGTGATTAGAGACCCAGGAAAAAACCATACAAATTTCTGATATTTGATAAGGGACCCAAACATACAGCAGAAAAAAAAATAGCCTCTTTATAATAATTGGTGTTGGGAAAACTGGGTATCTATGTGCAGAGAACTAAAGTGGATCAATGTTTGTCACCATGTACTAATATCAATTCAAAGTGGATCAAAGACCTCAACATCTAAGAGAATCATTAGAACTTATAGGTACAGGTAGAAATTTCTTGAATAGTGTTCCCAGAGACACAACAGATAGGAGAGAGACTTGACAAGTAGAAGGACATCAAAACAAAAAGTTTCTTCACAGCTAAGGACATACTTACTAAACTATACACAGCCAACCAATTGGGAAAAGATCTTTACCAGCAATATATGAGACAAAGACCTAATATCCAATATACAAGGACTCAAGAAACTAATCCCTCCCAAACCTAATAAACCAATCACTAATGGGCAAGGGAGCTAAAGAGAGACTTCTCAGAAGAGATAAGAATACCAAAGAAACACAAGAAGAAATGCTCATCATCGCTGGCCTTAGGGAAATGCAAATCGGAACAACTGTGAGATTCCATCTTACCCAACTAAGACTGGCCAACACCGTGAATTCTAACAACAACTGCTGGCAGGGATGCAAGGAAAAAGGAACCCTACTGCACTGTTAGTGGGGATTTAAACAAGTATAACCACTCCGGACAGTAGTCTGGAGGTTCCTCAAAAAACTAAACATAGACCTTCCCTATGACCCAGCCATACCACTCCTGGGCATCTACCATAAGCCAGGATGTTCAATGCTGCATTATTCACAATAGCCAAGATATGGATGCCCTACAATAGATGAGTGGAATCAAAAAGAATTTTAGATAGCTTTTAGAACAAAATAAGGCCATGAGAAATGGATAGAACTAAAATGAATCATGTTAAGTGATATGTAAAATTTAGATCCATAATGTACTGAGATATGACAAATTATACAGATTTCTAGAGAATCACACACAGTGAGACCAAAAGAGGATACTCTTAGGAGAGAAACACAAAGCAATGCATAAGTGCCTCTTCATATTTATATAAAATAATACACATAACTGAAACCAACTCCAAGACCTGAAAACAAGACAAACTCCAAGATATGCAAACAAGAGACTTCTTTTTTTCAGTTTGTAGTTTTTGATGATTCTGTCTTCTTTACCTTATATATGATGTATTCACATGTATATCTTCAGAAGAGTTGGGGGAAGGGTACAGAACTCAAGGGAAAAAAGGGTGAAAAAATGCAGTAGTGGAGCTCATTAAACATTGATAAGAGTGAACTATACAACTCATGGGTGGAGATGGGAGGGAGGGACTGGGAGAGAATGAGGGAACAGAAGACACTGTATGAAAGGAAATGTACTCATTATCGGACTCATATAATTTTAGTTCCTCTGTACATCACCTCTATAATAACAATAAAGTAAAGATTTTTTTTTCCAGTCCTGGGCTTGGACTCAGGGCCTGAGCACTGTCCCTGGCTTCTTTTTCCTCAAGGATAGTACTCTGCTACTTGAGCCCCTGCTCCACTTCTGGCTATCTTATATAGATATAGATGGTGCTGGGGAATCGAACCCAGGGCTTCGTGTATATGAGGCAAGCATTCTTGCTACTAGGCCATATTCCCAGCCCAAGTAATTTTCTTTTTTTTAATGCAAAGCCTGCTGCCCATTCACTAGCCCCTCAGACAACCACAGGTCTCTGGCTGTGAGATGTAGCAAGCAGCCTGCCCAGAAATTTCTGAAAATGCTAAATGTATAATTATTCTAAGACCCAGCAATTCTACTATGAGCTCAATACTTTGAACATAGATGTTCTTAACAGTATTATTTATAATAGCCAAAACAGGTAATGTCCATTAATTGAGAAACAAAATATGGGGCTTTTGTATAATCTGGCCAAAAAAAAAAAAAAAGGAATTTATGTACTGATAAATACTGTGACATGGATGAATTCCAAAAACACACTAAGTGAAAGAAATCATTCATAAAAGGCCTCTTTTTGTATGTTTATTAAGAACTAAGCTTTGTACTATGTCTTACCCCTAAATTCAAAAGTTGAAACCCCAACACCCTGTGTGATTATCTCTGGACTTAGGGCTTTTAGAAAGTCAATTATGGTGAAATTGAGATAACTGAGGCCCTTAACCAATGGCATTGTTATCCAAAAGGAAGATACTAGAAGTCCCCATGTGAACACAAAAAGTATCAACACAAAAAGTAAATTAGTACTACCAAGGTTGGGGGTTATAGGACAAAAAGTGTGAGAGATGACTGCTAATGGGGACAGGGGTTCCTTTTTGTAGTACTGAAAGTAAGATTATGGTAACAGTTATACAAATCTATGTCCGTACCAAAAGTCACTAATATACACACATTAAATGGGTGGATCACATGAATAGTATCTCCAAAAGCTATAGAAGACATCAGTAATTTTTTAAAAATATGCATGCTAGAAAATGTATCATTCCTTAAAACAACTTACCAAATATTGTATTAGTTTGGGAAGAAATGTAAAACACGGAAGATACCTCCTTACAGAAATGCAGAAAGATTTCAACTTCAGTTCTTCTTCTGAAGTCTTTCCAAATACCGGAAAGAAAGTTGTACAGGCTACAAAAAATGCCATCATTGTGACAACTGAGGGCATTAGGAGTTCATCCTTTAGTAAAAGAGGTAGCATACTGTAAAGGAAAACCATCAAAACAAAATCACCAATTCAAATCACCACTTTGTAAAATGTTTTACATGTTTATGAAGACTCATAAAGAAAATGTTACATGGGAAATGATATATGGTTTGACTCACCTAAAGGTTGACACAAGTAAAAACCAAGTCGCCATAAAAGGAATTTCATTTAAAACTAAGCACACTGGTCTAAAATGATAAAGAAAAAAGTTTCAATATTACAGAATATAATTTCAACCTCGACTTGTGAAAAATATAAATATATTTTATTTATCAGATTCTTAAGGTTAGCTTAAAAGGAAAAAGCCATTTGTCCACATAACATCTGATTCATCTTTTTACAGCAGTCCAATTTGTGGCTAGAAAGAAGGTATCAACAGAACTTGACAACTGCTACTATCATGCCATTAGAATATTTTTTTTATTTTCTGTCATACAAACAGTACCTTAAGGAAAAGATCAGATAAGCCCTATCTGAACATTCAGAGAAAGAAAGCTTTTTCATATTTTTCTTTTCTTGTATGACAGGGTCTCACTATGTACCCCAGGATGGCCTTGAATTTGTGATCTTGTGCCATCAGCCTCCCAAGCTTTGGAACTGCAGGTGCAGGCCGCCACACTCAGCCCATGTATTTCATCCTACTTGGAAAATGTAAGATGAATCCCCATGATAGTTTTTTTTCAAGTTTCAGTTTTTATGTTCCTCAGTTTTACATATTAGGTGAATTACAGAGATCATCATGCCAGTATGAAGAAGGAAAAGAAAGGGAAAGAAATGCTAATGGGAGACTAACAAGAAAACTGAGTCATAAGAAACTACATGAAAAGAGCTCTCATTTAGGAACAGAAAGCACAATGCCAATCAAGTGGGTTCATTGGCTTATCAAACAGCCATCTGGAATCATAGCTCCAAATTTGCTGACCTCCTTACCCTTGTTCCAATACCTTCTGGATGCAAATGTGTCAGTACTCACAGAGAAGGGGGCTAGTCAGAAGCCCTGAGTGCTAATTCTATTTCTGCCACTTACTGTGTGACCGCAAAACAATAATTAAACTGTTTTCTCACATGTATACTGCATCATACTAATAGCTGGTATTGTTAGGTAGTAGAAAAAAGTCTGAGAGTATCATCTAGTATTTATTTTTTATCAATAAAAAATATTTCTAATGATAACTGTGAATAATTGTTGCTTATATTATTATTTTGGCTTCCCTCACTTTTAAACCTCCTCTTAAAAAGTTTGAGCATTATTCCCTTTTCTTAGAAGGAATTCTTCTCTCCATGTCACCTAGCAGATGAGATTAAATCTTGGGATTAGAAAGTGATTGAAAGCACCTATACTAAAAATAATACTATGGCACTTTCCATTTCATTGCTTGAATATATTCTAAATCAGAATGAATTCACTAGTAACAACATAGTAGGTGCTCAATATATATGATTTTCCTAGGTCTTAATTCTTTCCCATTTATTTGTTAGATATAGTTTTAAAAAAAACCTGAAGCATTGATCAAAAATTTATTATACATAGCTACTGCTCTGAAAAGAATATACAGAGATGACTAGAACTCAGCCCTTTACCTCAAGCTACTTTATTCATAGCAATAAACTCAAGCAATAAAAATTTCCCACATCCTCAATCTCTTCTCTCATCTCCTTCACCTTGTTTTTTATTCCTTCAGAATAAAATCCAAAGTTTCTAATATCACCTACAAGGTCTTATACAACTTGGACCCATTACCTTGTTAAGAAGTAAGATCTAACTTAAGAGAAAGACATGTCCTCCAACTTCTAGTTGTGTTCAGAGCAAGGATATCATCCACATAGGTCAGCCCAGCTGCTTTCAGACCAGAGCGCCACACATTAAAAACAAGACTGTGTTCTATTTGTTATGACTCATTCTGAACATCTATCTTCCACAGAAACCTTACAAACACAAAGTTAAGTATAATTTTTGTTGTTTTCATTTGTGAGTGGAATGAAGTAAATAGTAGTACCCAGCTGGGATTGACCAAGGAGTGGATGCAAGTATTCCAGAGTGTTCTGTCAAATACTATTCAAATAATATCAGGAAAACATACCCCAATTATTATCCAACTCTTTCTATGAAGATTGGGAAAAATATAATCATCTTATAGTAGTCTGGTTAAGGACTACCAACATGATTTTTAAAAATCTTCATGTAAAGATTGTAAAGACAAGGGGAAACAGAACAAAAACAAAAACAACAAAAGTAAGAAAAAACCCTGAAGAGGTAAATGTAGAGAATAAATCTATCAAATAAATGAAAAAGTGAATGGAATGAAAAAGGCAAAGAAAAGGAACAGGCTCCAGTTTAACGAAAGCCTCTTTGGAGAACATTTTTTCATTAGCATTAAGAAAATAACAAAGCTAGGTGCTGGTGGCTCACACTTGTAATCGTAGCTACTCAGGAGGCTGAGATCTGAGGATCACAGTTCAAAGCTAGCTTAGGCAGGAAAATATGTGAGACACTTACCTCCAATTAACAACAACATTGGGCTGAAAATACGGCCTAGTGGCAAGAGCGCTTGCCTCTTATACACGAAGCCCTGGGTTCAATTCCCAGCACCACATATATAGAAAAGGCCAGAAGTGGCGCTGTGGCTCAAGTGGTAGAGTGCTACCCTTGAGCAAAAGAAGCCAGGGACAGTGCGCAGGCCCTGAGTCCAAGGCCCAGGACTGGCAAAAAAACAACAACAAAAACCCCAATTAACAACAACAACAACAAAAGCCAGAAGTGGAGCTTGGCTCAAGTGGTAGAGCACTAGCCTTGAACAAAAAGCTCAGGGATAGCACCTAGACCCTAAGGTCAAGCCCCGGGACCAACAAAAAAGAAAAAGAATTAGAAAGAAATAGAAAGGAGAAGCATATCAATAATAATTCTATTACTTTGGCCTATAATACATTTTATAAGTAAAACTATAGACATCATCATTGTAGAAAAAAATGACTGAAATCACTATATATAAAAATATTTATGCCAGGTGCCAGTGGCTCATGCCTGTAATCCTTGCTACTCAGACAGCTGAGATCTGAGGATTGTGGTTCAAAGCCAAGCAGGAAAAGTCTGTGAGACTCTTTATCTCCAATTAACCACACACAAAAAAATCAGAAGTAGCACTCTGGCTCAAGTGGCAAGAGTACTACTAGCCTTGAGCTGAAGAGCTCGGGGACAGCACCTGGGCCCAGAGTTCAAGCTCTATGACCACCACCACCACCACCACCACCACCAACAACAACAACAACATTAGCCTGGCTATCAAATACATATTTTTATATATAGTGACATATTTATATATATACATATATATGCATATATATATATATGTGTGTGTGATAAAGTGCTAGCTAAGGGACAGCACTCAGGCCCTGAGTTCAAGCCCCAGGACTAGCACACACACAGAAAATTTGTTTAGCTTTAACATTTAACCAACACCTATACGTAAATTACAAATTTATGTATATAATAAAAATAATAAATGCAAACTTCAAAGCTTTCTACTTACAATGATACCAATAGAATGGACTTTTCATGTACTTGGAAAGAAAATAAAAAGAATGACAGTGCACAGCTAACCTTTAAAAAAAAGGATCAGAGGGAATAAGATGTTACAACATGTAAAATATACCAGCTGAATTATGAATAAATCAAAATCAGTTCAAGTGAATTTTTAATACTGATTACAGTTACTATCTAGAGATCAAACAGAAATAGCACTAACATGCATAAAAATTTACGTATTTTTCAGAAAACATACAGCTATAACTATCTAAAATGAGTTCACTGAGGTTCAATACTTAATAAACAAAATTACTTAGAACATCATATAAAACAACCATATTTTTATCTTCCCTTGCTATTTGACTAAAAAACATATGAAGTACAAAAGGGTAAAAAATCTAAAACTGGTCAAATCCACTACAGTTTTTTAAATGTGTGCATCAACAAAATATACTGAATGTTTTAAAAATTCATCTATTTGGGGTTTTAAGTGAATTACTTAGATCTGTTTTCAGAAGGTTATATTTTACATATTAGATATGACTGTACATACATCCAATCTATCCCCAAATCCTAATACATCTCCTAAATATGTCCTTCAACTTCTCCCCATTCCCCTCTGAAGATGGTGGCAGAGTATCTCAAGCTATACTTGTCTTTCTCCTGAAGTAACCAGTAATACTTCTCCTCACTGGTAACACAGTTGCCCCCTTATACTCTACTTTCCCAAAAGCTACCATGTCAGATCATGAGATTTCCCTTTTTTAATCCTCCCTTAGCTTCTCTTTATACTTTGAATGAAATCCAAACCCCTAGAGGTCTGGCTCCTGTCTTTGCCTTCTAATTCATTCATTCATTTCACATCAGCCACTTCATTCTTGTCCCTTTATGACTGGAACAAGCCAAATTTGTTCTTCTTTTAGGTGATTTTTTACTGAGAAAATGTTTTTTGAATTATTTTTCTTATATCCCTAAAAGGTATTTACATTCTAAAATTCTATTCCAATATTTTGAAATATACATTTTTAGCATGCTATTTCCTAGAAAAGTCAGATACTCTCTCACAAATTGAAAAACAATTAGTTAAGTCTTTTGAAAACACAAAGTATTACTAATCATGTCAAACCTATCTAAATATTAACAATAGATAACATGCTCATTCGTAGCTCATTCGTAGTTCATTCTGAGAATGAAACTTTTAAAAACCATCAATAAAAAGATAATTAAAATGAAACTAGGCATGACATCACACACCCATAATCTCAGTACTTGGAAGAATGAGGCAGAAAGAAAGATAAAAAGTCTATGCCAAGCCAGGTGCCAGGGCCTCACACCTGTAATCCTAGCTACTCAGGAGGCTAAGATCTGAGGATCACAGTTTGAAGACAGCCCCAACAGTAAACTCTAAGAGGACTCTTATCTCCAATAAACTACTCAGAAAAACCCCAAGTGGCACTGTGGCTCAAGTGTTGGAACACTAGCCTATGACCGGCCAAAAAAGAAAGAAAGGAGGAAAGGAGGGAGGGAGGGAGGGAAAGAGGGAGGGAGGGAGGAAGGAAGAAAGGTCTATGCCATCCTGAGCTACATAGAGACTTTGTATCATACAAAAACAAAAACAAAAAACCACCTTGGGCACAACAGAGCTATAGTAACATACATCTCTCATCCTAAACTATGTAAGAGGACATGATTGGAAAGACAGAAGTTCCAGGCCACCCTAGACAGGAAAGTCCTTATGACTCCATCTCAAGGAAGGAAAGTAGATGCAGTGGCATATGCCTGGTATTCCAGAAACTACAAGAGGTCTAAAATACTCAGATCAAGATGCAAGCACACCCAACAGGAAGTAAGGTTCTATACTGAAAAAGTAACAAAAGTAACAAAAACCAGAGCTGGAGGTGGGCTTAACAGTAAAGCACCTATCTAGCCAGCATGAGGCCCTGATTTCAAACCCTTATTGCCCCCACAAAAGAAAGAAATATACCAGGAAGAATTTATAAACCCACTCAGAAAAACCCTAAACTATAGGAAACATACCATCTTTAAACTGACATGTCACCTTCATAAAACAGATCTACCCCTTCCCCACCCTCAATTTTTTCATTCCTCTTGTATATAGATTAAACTCCTAACCATTCAACAAGACATTCAAAATTATCTGTAATCTGGTCTACTGTTTTTGACCTTTACCTCTCTTTCCTGCTCTGAACACACGTGTACACACACACACACACACACACACACACACACACACACACACACACCACAAATTTTATTGCTTAAAAGATTTGTCAAAACATTTCCTTTCCTACTTTGATCTCTTCTGGTTGTGAATTTCTCTTCTGCTATAATTTTCCTATTCCAAATCTTGGCTCAAATCCCATTTGCTGTAAGCAGCTGTCTAAAATCTTTCTCCAATGTCTCCCTTTCCCATACCATCATAGGACTTGATTTGTACCTGACAGACTTAACACCATATGCTTGATACCATAATTATTTAAGTATGTTTATCACCACTATTTCTTATTTCCTCTCATTAATCAATACAAAATAGAAATTGAACAATTGTTTAAATAAACTGGAATGTCCTGACTGCTTAGCCTTGTGCCCAACATAGCATCTTAATATGGGAAACTCAGTAATTGCCTATAAATGAATGTCTTATTTCCCAAACCAGTAATTTTTATTCAAAGCAAGAAAATGACTATCAATTCTTTTAAAAGATCAGTTAGAGCGGAATTCATTATCTAAAGTAATGAAACTTACCAAAGTAAATTTGAATCCTTTGGGTGAGGGCTGAAGTGTTAACTTTATGCATGCAGGAAGCAAACTCAAAAATGTAAAACAAAAGCTAAACAATAAAAATAAATTATGTGGGTTTTTGTAGTCATATAAATTAGCTAAAACAAACATTTTCTAAAATATAAAGATCACATTTTTATCAATTTAAGTTTATTTTAAACTAAAGCTTATTCTATTTATTAAATTTAAAACCAAGTAACATTTAAACAAAATCTACACATTGGATTATGTGTAGACTATACATGGCTATATGACACTATAGTATCTAATACCATGTACAGAAATATACAAAGCTATATAGTTGGAGGCCAATTGTCGAACATTTACTATAAGAAAAGCAGGTGTAAAGACACAATACGTTTTTAACACAAATATACATAAACTTGCTCCCAAAAGAACGCCTCTAACTCTCATTTCACAAAAGCTAACAATCTGGTTTTCAAGCCCATCACAGATCAGAAAGAGCAAATTATTTGAGAGAAAGCCGGAAGCTAGTGGAGCTTCCCTTAGGGCTGGCCAAAGGGAGGAAACACTAGGAAACAGACATGTATTCAGCAAACAGCTGAGCTGGAGCCACTTAATACCAAGGACTATAGTCCTGAAGGCCCTGAAAAAAGTATATAAACTAATACAGCAACATGTTCCCAGTTCCAGTGATTGTGTGATTTAGCTAGGCTAAGCTAAAGCCCCCCAGATTCCCTGCCAGCATGCTTCCTGTTTGGGTGGACTATGAGGGGTATTCTCAGTAATCTCCCAATTCTTCTATTTCTCTGGTTAACTTTGGCTGATATAATTCTGAAGAACATAACTCTTCAAGATGATGTCAAATCATGCTTAATATTTTTTCTGTTCAAGTAGGAAGTTAAAATACATAAAAACTTTCCTATCAGTTTTATTAGACTGGTAGTGTATCTCAATGTTGAAGTGCTTGCCTAGCACATACAAGACCCTGGGTCCGATCCCCAGCACCACTTAAAAAAACAAACAAAAAGAAATCAACAACAAAAAAACAACCAACATGTATTGTATGCATTGTATAGAGGCAGAGGTTTAAGTGAAAAAAAATCACTAATAAATATTTCATTCCCTAATATTGCCAGATTAATGACATTACTTAATTTTGGAATAACTTATATAACATCATTTATAAACTATGTCTCTTACCTTATTATTATCTGGATATGACGTGGCAAAATGTCCTTAATCTTCAGGAAAATATTGAAACTGCACCAGACATTGGCAACTTTATCCTTAAGAGAGATTTGTTAGATTTACATTTGGCATAATTGGAAAGTTATTAAAGTACAACCCTTAAATACTAAAAAATAAGTAAAATTAAAACATATAAAACCTATTCACATTTATGACAAAGATTAAATTCTTCATCAATAAACATACACCTACACTCTAAACATATTTCTTTAGTCGTTTTGCAACTGGAACTAATATAAACCATTAACTATACTGTAGATGTTTCAAAGAAATACTTAATATTTTTTCAAAGAGCAGTATGCTATCCTAAATATATTCCTAAAGTTATTCCTTTAGAAATTGTACTCAGGGGGCTGGGAATAT
This sequence comes from Perognathus longimembris pacificus, assembly GCF_023159225.1. Lineage (NCBI taxonomy): Eukaryota > Metazoa > Chordata > Mammalia > Rodentia > Heteromyidae > Perognathus > Perognathus longimembris. The sequence goes on along the minus strand of NC_063167.1, from coordinate 43,746,612 downwards.
GGCCTAGTGGCAAGAGTGCTTGCCTCCTATACATGAGGCCCTGGGTTTGATTCCTCAGCACCACATATACAGAAAATGGCCAGAAGTGGCGCTGTGGCTCAAGTGGCAAAGTGCTAGCCTTGAGCAAAAAAGAAGCCAGGGACAGTGCTCAAGCCCTGAGTTCACAGCCTAGGACTGACCAAAAAAAAAAAAAAATTGTACTCAGGAATCTTTTCTTGCTGATAAAACACATTACACTTAGCTAACTAAATCACACATCTGAATTTATTTAGAGCAATCCACTAGATACTAGCAATAACAAGAGCTAATAGCTAATAAATCAAAATGTTTAAAAAAAGAAAAAAGAAAAACTAGTAGCTGCTCAAGAATCACTTTCAAAATTAAATCTGTAATTGAAGGCTCTCCTGGTCATAAAACCCATCCTGCTACTGTATCATCCTATGTTCCCCCACCAGATCAAACAAAATATCTTCAGAATTGGAGGGGCAACACTGAATGGAAAAATGGAAGAGAGCGGCAACACTATCAAAAATGCCTGATACCCAGCTTTATAATTACCACGATAAATACCATTTCCTTTTGTTTTTAACCAGTACTGTAATTTGAACTCAGCCTCATGCTTGTTTGCTTGTTTGGTATCCTATCATTTGACCCACACCTCCAACTCAGCTTTTTGTTTGTTCTTTTGGAGACAGTCTAAAGGACTTTTCTGCCCAGGCTGGCTTTAAACTGTAATCCTCTATCCCTCAGGCTCCTGAGTAGCTATTATTACATAATCTACTGGTGCCTGGATGATAAATATCATTTCTAAAATGGTAAGTACAGCAAATAACTAGGTAGCTTTCACTGGGAGATAATTTTTTTCTTTATATAGGTATTAGAGATTATTAAAGAGTTAGGAACACAGTTGTCAAAAGTTCAAATCTCAGCCCTACCACACAGTAGTTGTATGTATCTCTGATCTGTTTTCTTATCTGTAAGGTGATAATGACACCTATTCCCACTTAAAGACAGAATAATGATCAAATAAAATCACAAAGAAGGATCTGGTATCTAGTAAGGAATAGTAACAATGATGATTAATGCTCATCATCTATATCAGCACCACCATCATCCCTGTGTACATAGTCACATATACCAATTCCTTCACTATAATTCCGTTCTTAGTTTCTTGCCAAACACTGCTTCCATCCTCCTATAAACATACTGAAAGATAAATACACTGAACGATGAGATTTATAAATTCCAATATTAAAAAGATATATATGCACTAATTCTTTCTTAAAGAAATGTTTTTCAAAAGCAAATTATCTATAAATATGTTGTCTCTAACCTTATTAAAAGGTCTTGTTTCAGAAAAATGGTTTGTTTAATTTAATTACTAAATCTAAATGATCAAATTATTCATGTAATAAAAGTTTAACAAGAGTGATTAAACTAGCATTAAATGAAATGAAAGATCCCATTAAAAATTACTATGGATGAAGGTTACATATCTCATAAGGAATTATGAGTCCTTTCAGAAGCAAACATGATTATCAGTTTAACAAATAATTTCCTCAGACTAAAAACCAAAAAATTGCAGAGCTCTTAACTTTTTATCTACAACTTCTCATGTTATCTTTCATCATGACCCAATTTCACTGGAAAAATGCACAACTGAATTATGAATCTAATGGTGGCTAAAAAGAAAGAAAGAAAGAAAGAAAAAACACCACCAATTCATGCAATGTCCTAGAAAACACCCACTGTGTTCAAGGTTCCATACTGGTTTAAGTAGCTGGCAGGGAATGGTTGTATGAGAAAAGCAGCTGAGGTTCCTATTCCTGTTCTTCTACATGAACTCCCCAAAGGCTACAGTTACAGTAACAGACAGGAATGACAGTACTAAGTTTTGAAACATGCCTCAAATAACCCACGATCAACTGGAAAAAGTCTTCTTAGAACCTGCAGCGTTTGTTCCCATTCTGTAAAGAATGGAAGCCAACAGAGAGTGAAGGAAGCCACAACGATACAAACCAGCTTCATTAGCAGCACACACCTAGAAAAAAACCAGAGGGGAGCAGTAAGATAGGGAAAGATAAACCGGTCTGCAAAATTAATGTGAATCTCATGGAATACAATGAGTGCAAATGTCTATTTAGTGGCTATGCTACCAATACAGATTTACGATGGGGCTTGTAAGAGGAGAGTCTGCTCACAACAGACTTGAAAATTTCACAACTGTTAAAATGTGCACCACTCCAACAAAAAGCTGTTAGTGCCAATCTAATTAATATTTAACTTGGATGACATTTCTATGGGGGAAAAAGGGATGTAGCCATAAAGAAAAATGTCAAATGGGGACATATTTCTAGTAAGTATATAATGTAATAAGCTCTAATATAATGAAATCTACAGCAATGCACTTAACAAACTCCATATTTCTTCACCTTCAGAAAAGATACAATGAGGAAAGTATTTCTCTAGAATACAGAACATAACTCAGTCACTTTCTTCCCATCCATCTACAGCCAGTGCATTTGTAAGAAATCAACATAAAGCAAAATCAAAGACTACCTTCCTCCAAGTAAGTATGCCAAACTAGTTCTCTGAAGAAAAAGTCTGAATTCTATCCAAAGATTAAAAGTCACTCACCCCTTTCCTTTAAGGCCTTTTTTAAAACATTTGCCAAGTAAAAAGCAAAAAAATGGCAAAGAGTGGTAAAGTTCCATCTGTTTATAATTTATAGCTAAGCAAAATGCCAGTGACCCAAGCAGGTCCCAGTCACAAGACACTCCAAGAACACCCCATAGAGCAAAGCCAAGACTCACAGAATTATATATGTTCCAATGTTAAGGAAATTATCTCAATAATTAAAATAAGGTCTTACATTTATCAAGTATATTTCCTATATAGTTTAAAAATAATATATGTACTATGAAAGCCCTATCTAAGTAGGAAATGAAAGCCACATCTCAGTAGAAATGGAAACTTATTGGTCAAACTTGGTTACACATATCCATAATCCTTGTACTTAGGAAGTTGAGGCAGGAGGACTGTGACTTGGAGGCCAGCCTGGGCACATGAGTTCTACACCAGTCTGACCCATACAGAAAGACTCTGTCTCAAAACTTTTTTTAAAAAAGGCAACCAGGCTCCAGTGGATCACATCTGAAATCCTACCTACTCAGGAGGCTGATATCTGAGGATCGCGGTTTGAAGCCAGCCTGGGCAGGAAAGACCATGAGGCTCTTAGATCCACTTACCACTTACCCAACCAGAAAACCAGAAGTGGCACTGTGGCTCAAGTAGTAGAGCACTAGCTTTGAGCACAAAGAGGCTTAGGGACAATCCCTAAGCCCTGAGTTAAAAAAAAAAAAAAAAGTTTAATTCCAATCACAAGGAAGATACAAATTTACCAGAATGTCTAAAATGAAAATGAGGATCAGAAAAATAGAGAATATCCGGAGCTCTTCCAGTATTCAGTTATTAATTGCAGTTGCTTGATTTTCTGGTGTTTGGCAAAGAACTGTTAGGCAAACCTCTACTATTTAGCCATGCCTCCAGGCCTTTTTTGTACTGGTTATTTGCAGACAGGGTTTCACTTTTTCTTGGGCACACACCTAGATGTAAGCCACTTACCTACCTTACATTTCCTGTCCTGATACCCAACTTTCTCTCATGAATATTTCTCCCTAGGCTGGAGTCAGAAGCTCAATCCTAATCTCAGCCTCCCACATAGCTTGGATGATAGGTGTGCACCATCACACCCAGCTATTATTGGTGGAGAAGGGGGTCTCGTGTTTGCCCAGAGCTGGCCTCAAATCCCAGCCCTCTGATCTTAGCCTCCCAAATAGCTAGGATTACAGGTGTGGGACAATGGTGCCAAGCCTATTATACCATTGCTAGTCAGAATGTTAACTGGTATTCTACACTTAAAAATAATTTGAGATTGGGCTGGGGATATGGCCTAGTGGCAAGAGCACTTGCCTCGTATACAAGAAGCCCTTGGTTCGATTCCCCAGCACCACATATACAGAAAATGGCCAGAAGTGGCGCTGCGGCTCAAGTGGCAGAGTGCTAGCCTTGAGCACAAAGAACCCAGGGACAGTGCTCAGGCCCTGAGTCCAAGGCCCAGGACTGGCAAAAAAAAAAAATTTGAGATTATCTAAAATTGGACATAAACCTTGTAACTCAACAACTGCACCCATGAAAACATTTATATGTGCACAGAGAAATACAAGAATGTTTGTAACAGCAGTATTTATCATAGTTCAAATCTAGAACAAATCAAATGTCTATCAGTAACAGAACTATCTCTGTTCATGCAGTGGAATACTGAAAAGCAATGTAACAACTATAGCTATACACACAAATACATGCACAAGTCACACAAACAAAATGTTGAGCCCAAACACCAAACACAAAGGAATATCTAATGGCAGAACTAAACTATAGTAGTACTAGCAGTACACCTTTGGGGGAAAAAAAAGCAAGTAATTGGGAGTATATATACAAAAGCAATGTTCTATTTCTTGATATGAATATACTTTGCCAATTCAATGGGATGCCTATTTGTTTTGAATAGTTTTCTAAATGAAGTATCATATTTTAAAATAATAATTTTAAAATCTGGTAAATAATTTTTTTTTAAAACAAGGTCTCATGAGCTTCATGATCCTCATGCTGCACAGGAAGCACAGGGCCAAGGACAAGTTAGCTATCCTTCCAGGGCACAATCCCCAGTTATGGACTTCCTCTAGCTAGTCCCCAATTCCTACTTTCTACTATTTCCCAATAATGCCATGAAATTAAAAATCCATCAATTGATTCACCCATTCATTAGGTTAGAGCTCTCATGATCCAGTCACTTCATAAAAGCCCCACCTCTGAGCAGTGCATCAAGGACCAGGCCTTATACACTGAGTGTTGGGGGGACATTTCATATCCAAACTATAACACTCATCTCTTGTCATTGCATAAATAGTTCCTATTAGCACCTTAGCATGTACAACATTATTGGATGACATTAAATGAATTAAATCTAGATTTCAAATTATGTGACTGATTTTATTTCTAAATTAGTAAAGGATACTGAAAATGTCCATAATCAATAAGAATAAGACCTGGATACAGCAATATGCACAATGCATTAGCAACCTGTGAAGAAAAACATTGTGAAATAAGTAATTTCAGTACTCAAACAGGGTAAAGGTGTAGCCTTTATTTATATAATAGCAAATGTTCCGTTTTCCTAAGGTGTTTTTTATTAAAATATTCCATTTGCATAGTTTTACACACTGGTGTTTTTAAGGAAGTGACTTAAGACCCTTCATTCAAAAGGAAAAATCACTAAAGGTTATTTGTCAAAGAAAGTATTTTTAGATATATAAATCAGAGGTTAATCTGATGATTAACCTATCTAATCATTAAATGTAAAATGGTCATAAAAGAAGTGTCTAACTGCGACTGAGAAGATTACAGCAACTATTCAAAATGCCTGTTCAGTTCCATCAGTCACTCCAGCTCAAAATTTGTATTTATCAGTTAAGCAATAAATTCACTATGTACATAGTAGAACGAACTTCAGTATTGTCATCATTACTATAGTAGGACATTAAATAATTATGATACTGTTTTCTCAATGAAAATTAATTGATAGACAATATAGTGCTCTCAGCCTCATTATCCTTTTTTTGGGGTGGGGGGATGAACAGTAAATCCCTTTTTGGGGGGTGAGCGGTATGGAAAATATTGGGGGTTGAACCAGAGCCTCACACTTGCGAGGCAGGCACTCTACTATCTAATCCACTGCACCAATCCCTTTTTTGCATCAGTTATTTTTGAAGTAGGAATGCTTTTATGCCCAGACTAGCCTGAGCTGTGATCCTACTTGCACTTTCTCATGTCACTGGGGATGATAGTCACATACCACTGTGCTCAGCAATTGGTTGAGATGGAGTCCTGTGAACTTTTATGCCCAGGCTGCCTTGAACCACAATCCTCCGATCTTTGCTGCCCAAATATCAAACATTATAAGTTTGAGCCATATCACCCAGGCAGTATAAGGTAATAAAAATAAATCTCAAGCCAGGTGATGGAGGCTCACACCTATAATACTAGTTAACTACTCAGGAAGGTAAGATCTGAGGATCATGGTTTGAAGCCAGCCTGGGCAGGAAAGTATGTGAGACTCTTATCTCCAGTTAACCACCAGAAAACCAGAAGTGGCACTGTGGCTCAAAGTGGTAGAGTGCTAGCCTTGAGTGAAAAAGCTCAGGGACAACACCCAGGCCCAGAGGTCAAGCCCCAAGACCAGCAAAGAATAAAAATAAATTTCAGAGATAAAATGCAACTGCTTTAAAATTTACCTTTTTCTTAGTTCAACTGATTAATTAATTTCAGAGCCAGGTACCAGAGGCTCCTGCCTATAATCTTAGCTACTCAGGAAACTGAGATCTGAGGACTGTGGTTCAAACCCAGCTAGGGAAGAAAAGTCCATGAGATTAACTCCAATTAACCACAAAAGGCTGGAGTGGAGCTGTGGCTCAAGGACAGCACCCAGTCCCAGAGTTCAACCCCAGACCTGGCAAAAAATAAATATAAATACATAAATTTCTGATTGTTTTAAAACTTACCTTTTTCTTAATTGAAATTTCTTTTAAACAACAACAGTACAAAACCACTGCAGGTATGTAAATCAGCAAATCAGCAATCAAAACTGAAACACAAGCAAATAATTTCAAGCATGATGACTACATGGGGATCTCTAACAATCTATTAACTGACTTTCTTTCTCAACTCTGATTGAGATTAGGCACATACCCACTATTGGTAAGTTCCTGACACAATTAACCCCTTCTGTTTGCTTCACTTGTGCCTAATTTCAAATGCTATATTACAAAACAGTTTCTTCATTTTCCCTAACAACTCATGCATTCCATAAGTTAGCTTAAAAATGAAGAATGCTCAAAGCAAGAAAAGGTATCATTTTCCTAAGTATCTGTATACTCTGAATTTTCTGATGAGAACAATTCAAATGTGATTTGTAAGAGAATGTGTATGTCTGTGTTTGTTTAGTGTGTGTGTATGTGTGTGTGTGTATGTGTGTGTGCAAACTAGTACTGGTGTCTGAACTCAGAGCCTCACTCTCAGCTTTGTCACTCAAAGCTGGTAAACTACTACTTGAGCCATGCCACCAATTTGGCATTTTGATGGTTAACTGAAGATGGTCTCAAGACTTTTTTGCCTTGTTGGCTTTGAAATGCTCAACTCTCAACCTTCTGATTGGCTGGATTACAAACATGACCTACTAGTTCTAGGCCCATAGGAGAATCATTTTTAAATATTAATATTTTATAGAGATGGAGGTATAGCAAACTCAAGAGGCAAAGTACCTTCCTAGCAAGCCTGAGGTCCAAGTTCAACTACTGGTACCACAAACCAGGTAGGTAGGTAGGCAGGCAGGTAGGTAGGTGGGTAAGTAAGTGTGTAGGTAGAAGGGTAAGAGAAAGAGGAAAGGGAGGGAGAGGAAAGAAAGGAATGGAAAAAGGGAGATGAGGGGAAAGGGAAGGAAAAGTAAATTTTAGCTAATTAATGCACATAAAGAGCTTGAGGGAGGGGCTGGGGATATAGCCTAGTGGCAAGAGTGCCTGCCTCGGATACACGAGGCCCTAGGTTCGATTCCCCAGCACCACATATACAGAAAACGGCCAGAAGCGGCGCTGTGGCTCAAGTGGCAGAGTGCTAGCCTTGAGTGGGAAGAAGCCAGGGACAGTGCTCAGGCCCTGAGTCCAAGGCCCAGGACTGGCCAAAAATAAAAAAAAAAAAAGAGCTTGAGGGAGTTGGGTACATTGGCTCATGGCCTTAATTCCAACATATAAAGAAAATCAAGAGTTCGGTAACCAGCCTGTGGTATTTTCCTTCTGGTAGACAGATAAATATCTGTGTGTGTGTGTGTGTGTGTGTTCAAAATAAGCAGTTCTTTTAGAAGAACTAATAGGGAAATGTATTCTCCAATAGGACAACCTAGCAATCCAAAGACATTTTCTTGTATCTTACTAAATGTAATACATAGAAAAAGGTTAAATGATAGTAAACTGTCAGTGTTACTGTGTACAAACTACATTCATCTACAAATGATACATTTAAGATGATACCGTGGATGTAGCTCAGTAGTAAAGCAACTGCCTAGCATGATCAATTCTAGCACCAAAAAATAAATAAATAAAAATTTAAAAGCCCAGTATGGTATAATCCCAACACCTCAGAAGACTGAGGCAGGAGGATTTCAAATGAGGCTAGCCTGGGCTATAGAACAAGACCTTGCTCTCAAAAAGAAAAAAAAAAAGACAGACAAACAGAAACACTCCCACACTGGTTATCTAAGGAATAGTTAAAGAATATTCAACCTGGAGGAATGATTTCAAATTATCATAGATCATTAGGTATATAAAGAAATAAAATAACAAATATGTTCTCTATAACCTAAGAAAACTGAACCTAGAACGACAAGGAAGTTATAATGTAAAAAGAAAAATTTGGGGCTGGGAATGTGGGTTACTGGTAGGGTGCTTGCCTAGCATGCACGAAGCCCTGGGTTCGATTCCTCAGTACCACATAAACAGAAACGTCCAGAAGTGGCACTATGGCTTAAGAGGTAGAGTGCTAGCCTTGAGCAAAAAGAAGCCAGGGACAGTGCTCAGGCACTGAGTTTAAGCTCCAGAACTGACAAAAAAAAAAGAAAGGAAATTTTTTTTTTTTTTTTTTTTTTTTTTTTTGGCCAGTCCTGGGCCTTGGACTCAGGGCCTGAGCACTGTCCCTGGCTTCTTCCCGCTCAAGGCTAGCACTCTGCCACTTGAGCCACAGCGCCGCTTCTGGCCGTTTTCTGTATATGTGGTGCTGGGGAATCGAACCTAGGGCCTCGTGTATCCGAGGCAGGCACTCTTGCCACTAGGCTATATCCCCAGCCCAAGAAAGGAAAATTTTAATGACCAGGATTCTCTGAAAATAGAAGAAGGCATTCTAAAGACTGGGTTTCCTAAAAATACAGATAATGGTTCAGATAGTGAGAACATAGTTGGCAAAGGAATAAAGCACTGGAGGAGAAGGAAAAAGATCTGATAAAGAGAAAGACAGACAAGATAAGTAATCTCCTGAGCCTGAAGATTCTATAAAACCAGACTGACAAAAAGATTTCACTGAGTAAATTTAAGACTAATTAATGAGAAGGCCCAGCTAAGCATTAAAATCTTGATAGAAAGCTTATAAAGAAAGCTAAACTTGTTACTTCCAAACTCCTAGAACAGCACACACAGGTACTCAAGTTAAAAATGACCCTGTGGGTGCAGATCAGTGGTAGGGCACTTGCATGGACATGCCCCTGGATTTAATCCCCAGGACCACAATGTTGAAATGAAAAGTGTGAAAGATTATTAAATTTAGCAACAATGCCCAACTACAGATGTATGAGATACAACTTGAGGTTGACTTTAAGAAAAAGGTGAAAAGAACCTAAATCTAGGACATGGAAGCAGCTATCTAACCAACAAAAACTGCAAATACACAGCTATGCAACCTCAGAGAAGTTATGTACCTCACCTCTCTGTACCTAAACAGCATCCTCAGCTTAAAATAAGATTAGAAGCCAGGCACCAGTAGCTCATGCCTAGCTACTCAGGCTCATAATCCTAGCTACTCAGGCTGAGATCTGAGGTTCAAAGACAGCCTAGGCAGGAAAGTCCATGAAACTTTTATCTCCAAATAATGAGAGTGGGGAAAAAGGAGAGCGAGAGAGAGGGCCAGAAGTGGAGCTATGGCTCAAGCACTAGCCTTGAGCAAAAAAGCTCAGGATAGTGCACAGGCCCTGAGTTCAAGCCCTAGGACGGACACACACATACCCATTTGGTGATTCAATTAGAGATAATAAAATATACAGAATGATTCCTTTCTATTTCTTTGGTTTTTAGCTTGCATATGCTTTTAGCCTAATATCCTCAGAGAGAGAGAGAGAGAGAGAGAGAGAGAGTGTGTGTGTGTGTGTGTGTGTGTATGGTATAGATTTAAAATCATTAGGTACTTTTTATTAATTGATCCAAAACTGTCAAAAACTCAAATTTGATACTCAATTCCTATCATTACCTGTGGTACGCATGAAGAGCTTATGCTCCTGACTCTCATATCCACGTGATACATGGAGAGCAATCCAGTCTGGATTGATAAATTTTGCCCTGCAAATCAAAACACATACACATGTACTTTATTCCTCACCTCTTTTAGCAATAAGGACATTAGAGGACACAGGAGTTATTTGGAAACTAGCCATTGCTCTTAATAGTAAATGATGAAGCTTTACTCCTTTTATTTAACCAGGTGAAATCACTTAAGCTATAAAACTCAGGTCTTACCGTTCATAATCTTTTAGTTATCATAAGTATTAACTATAATAAGCTGCTATTAATCATAAATCATGGTATAAAACAATTAGTATTAAAAGTACATGAAGTTTTCAATCATATTGTAATAACATGAATGCCACAAAGTACAACTAGTTGTTATGATGTTTAGGTGTTTATTTTCAATCTATAGTTTATTTTTTCAAAATATGAAAAAGTTAAATGTTAGAATAACAGAACATGGAAAATGAGCTCAAGAAATACTATGAAAATGTTCCTTAAATTTTTGTTGACAAACTTAAGTCTGAGATGAAATACTAGTACAAGGTAGAACTAGGAGGCTCCACTAAAACAAGTCTCATTTCCCATAAGCTATTCCATTTCTCCAAAGGAAGAACTCCAATCCCAAATTTTAAGTCAAAGTGAAATATTACAGTAATTCCAGTTTCTAACTTGACATTTAGTCAGAAAACCATTTGCACTTATATTTTCCACTTACTTGGGTCATTGGATGGGACCAATATTATAAGTATCTCTCAGCAATCAGTGTATAATTGGTAATGTTTCCACTTCAAAACAAAGCTAAGTTTTTGTATTTTGATCTAGCATGTATTCCAACAAAATTAGAGAAATGTTCAAATTCTGGTACTTTCTTAAAATCCATTTGTAATACATAGTAAAACAGGACTATAGGGTATCTCTCCTCTCTTCAATAAAGTCAGATCAGACTTTCTTATATCTACTGAGGACATAAAAATTCAGTTACATCAAGGAAAAAAAACTTACACATAGGCACATAAAAAACTATGGTAAGCTGTGAGAGGTGGGTAGTCCAGTCCCCAATACTGTAAATTGTTATCACTGCTGTTAAAATACCTGGAAAAACATCAGAAAAGAAAAAGAAAATTAAAAAGCACCATTCTATTATCAATATTCAAGATTTATTTAACATGTATCATCTAACTGAATTTCATCTTAAAACTTTAACTATTAGAATACTAAGCTATGAAAAGACATAAAGCAGATATTCCAGGCAAATTAGGACTGACCATTTTTCCATTAATTGACTTAATCAATGACTAATACTCCTATAACAAAAAATATACAAACAAAAGAGACAATTTGCATCTCATAGTCTTGACACACTAAAGAAAGTATTTCTTTAATTCACAATTTTAAAAGATGAAAAGTCAACTTCAAATAACACATGAAGATCTAGCTTACTGAAAAAGAAATACCATCAGGCAGGCGTTGTTGTCTTGAGGTACTATGGACAGAACCCAGCTAAGCAAGTACTCTACCACTGAGTTATATTCCCAGTCCTAGGAAGGCTTGGAATTAAGATTATGTTTGAAGTGGGTGCTGGTGGCTCACATTTGTAATCCTGGCTACTCAGAAGGCTGAGATCTGAGATCTCAGTTCAATGCCAACCCAGGCAAGGAAATCCACAAGACCCCTATCTCTGATTATTACCTAACCAACAAAAAGCAGGAAGTGGAGGAGTGGCTCAATGATAGAGCACTGGCCTTGAGCAAAAAAATTCAGAAACATCATCCAGGCTCCGAGTTCCACCAAAAAAAAAAAAAATTGTAAAAAAAAAAAAAAAAAAAAATTGTATTACAATTAGGGAAATGAAAGGGAATATCAAAATTGAGAGACAAAGGATAAAAAGACAAACAACTCCAAAAGCAATACTTGCAAAACCATTTGGTGTAAAGCAACTGAACAACTCATGGGGGGAGAGGGAAAGGAGGAGGGGGGAGGGGGGGAATGAGGGAGGAGGTAACAAACAGTACAAGAAATGTACCCAAGGCCTAACATATGAAACTGTAACCTCTCTGTACATCAATTTGACAATAAAATTTTTTAAAAGGTTATATTTGATGGAACTGGAAATGTGGCTTAGTGATAGAGTGCTTGCCTCGCATGTATGAAGCCTTGGGTTTGATTACTCAGTGCCACATACACAAAAAAAAAGCTGGAAGTGGTACTGTGGCTCAAGTGGTAAGTGGACTAGCCTTGAGCAAAAGAAGCTCAGAGACAGTGCTCTGGCCCTGAGTTAAAGCCCCAGGACTGGCAAAAACAAATAAAGAAAGAATGTAAAGGTTATGTTTGAGGACTGGGAATGTGGCTGCATGCCTACCATGCATGAGCCCTGAGTTCAATTCCTCAGTACCATATAAACAGAAAAGGCCGAAAGTGGCGCTGTGGCTCAAGGACAATGCCAGGCTCCAAGATTGGCAAAAAAAAAAAAAAAATATATATATATATATATATATATATATATGTGTGTGTGTTTGAAAAAGTCTTATTATAAGTGCTATGCCTCAAGAAATAAAAGTTACACTTCCATAGACATTCTTAGTCATATCCTTTGTAACTAAGCAGCTTCTTCCATCCAGTTTATTTTGTCATAGCTTATAATATTATGTATCAAACTACATAACCTACAAGGCCACTGTTCATAAGCCTATTTGTAATGGGTCACAGTTACAAGGCATAGTCTCGTACTTTAGGATTAAAGTTTTCCAGCTGGTATTCAACATGAACCCCATTAAATAATCTATTACCCCTATTCAGTAGTACCAGTTGGCCATTAGCCAGACCACTGCTGGGAGAGATATGGCCATAAGAAATCAAGTAATTAAAAAAGTTAAGTAATTCATTTTGACCAATACAACTTTGTTTTCAGTTTCTTATAAAGCAAAAACTAGTTTTCACTCACTTTTACCTGGAGATTCACTGGAAATAAATAAACAGGAATGGTGCTAAAATGATAGTAAGCTATAAGCATGCAATATCTTCAAATAAAGTATGTTACAATAAAAATAAAATTCAGCCAAAATTGTCTATACCATTGTTTGATTGGTAAATTATAAGTGACTTCTTGCCAGTGCCTCTGAGCTTCATAATCCCCAAACATGGGAGGTTTTCCAGCACCTACAATGAAAAATAAAAACAGCGAAACAGCAATGGACTTTAGTATACCAGTGATTTTAAATTTCTTTATAAAAATTTTCTAAGGCTTGGGATATACCTGCCTAGCATGTTGGAGGCACTCTGTTCAATCTCTAGCACCCAAAAATTAATTGATTAACTTATTAATTAATTAAAGGAAGGGAAGGAGGAAGGAAAAGAGGAAGGGAGGGAGGGAGGGAGGAAGGGATGGAGGAGGGAGGGAAGGAGGGAGAGGGAGGGAGGAACGGAGGAAATGTAGAGACAATGCTGGCAAGAACATAACAGTTACCAAAAGAATCAGGGAGATGAGGTAGAATCCTGGCACTGCTAAAGAACTGAGCAACTATGTGATAAGCAAATTACTTATCCTCCCTTATCCTTCCTATCTTTCCTTTAGCAAATTATAAACAGGATCAATATAACTTATCTAGAACACTACTAGAATAATAGGTATAAAATATCCAGAATAGTATCTAGTAACCATGCAATAAACAGAAACTACTATTTACATTACCAAGTTATAAGATACACTTCATGAGGATAAAGCCAGGTGCAGCGGTGCACACTTGTAATCCCAGCACTTGGGAGGCAAAGACAGAGGACTGAATTAAAACCAGCCTGGGCTACATGCTGAAAAAAAAAATAGTCAACTACACTATCTTAGAAGTATCATAATTATAAATGCCTTTTACAAAGAGCTTTTACAAAAAAATATAAATAACCTAAGTAGAGCACAAACTACAAAAAGACTATTACATAGCCACTAGTTAGGTCAGGCTTTGATATCAAATTAGCTATATAGATAGAGAATATTTTATGTTTGTTGTTTGCATTTTGCTTCCTATGAAGCATTTTTGAATATTCCTATGAAATGTTTTTATCTTGTGTCCCTTTTTAAAAATGTTAGTATTGGGGTCCAAACTCAGGACCTCATGCTTGCTAGAAACTGGACCACTTGAGCCACACCCTCAACTCTTCTTTGCTTTAGTTATTTTCAAGTGAGGCCTCATGTTTTTGCCACGAGTTTGCCTAAGGTCACAAACTTCCTATCTAAAGCCTTCTGACAGGCATGGACCACCAGGCCTGGCTTATTTTAGATGGAATCTCACTAACTTTTTATCTGTCTGACCTCAAACTGCAGCCCACCCAATCTTCACCTCCAGAATAGCTAAAATTACAAGTATAAGATACCATTCCCAGCTCTCACTATTTAACTAGTGGTTGATCACAAAAGTATTGACAAGTACAAAATGGTAGACATCAGTTTCTAAGTCAGCATATAAAGTGAAAATCACAAGAGTCAAATATACTGATTAGTCTGATAGGAAGATGTTCAACATATTAATGTGCACTAAAATCTAACTTAGATTTCTCCAACTTTAGAGCAATAAAATAAATTGTTTGCATTTACAAAAGGCTCTATTCTACCAATGCTCCTTAAATATTAAATTTCTGTTCAAGAAGATATTCCTACCATGGGGTAATTATAGGAAAAGCAGATTCACAGCTCTGCAACATAACACACTAAGTAGCTTAAAAAATTATCCAGGAGGGCTGGGAATATGGCCTAGTGGCAAGAGAGCTTGCCTTATATACATGAAGCCCTGGGTTTGATTCCCCAGCACCACATATATAGAAAAAGGCCAGAAGTGGCGCTGTGGCTCCAGTGGTAGAGTGCTTGACCTGAGCAAAAAGAAGCCAGATAACAGAAGCAGCAAGATAAACTTAGAAATCAGACTACTCAGTAAATTTTTAATTTGTCATTGAAATCAGTTATTTTAGAATATGTCTCTTTCAAAAGTGTTACATTTGATTTTAGATATTCAATCTCTTGTTTAATGTGTACTTAAAATAAAGGTAATCTTAATGGCAAAAAAAATGATAAAATAATGGCATTCACAGGGAAATGGTCAGATCTTGAATGAATAATATTGAGCGAGGCAAGCCTAAAGCACAGAGGACAAAGGCGCATGGTCTCCCTGATATGTGGTTGTTGGAGGGGGAGGGGAGAACAGTAGAGATCATGTCTGTAAAGCAACAAACTTCTTTTCAAATGGTATTTCTACATATTTTGGTCAGCGACTTTAGATAGATCATCTCTCTAAAACCAAACAATTACTAAATAAACATAAAAAGGTCTCAACAGCTACATACATATGATTATATGAGGCTAAGCAAAATGAACTCCAAGAGATGGAAACAGGAGGATTTTACTGTTGTCAATGTTTAATGTACTAGGTGAATTTCCTTTGAAGTACCCCCCGTGGTCACTGTATATGATTCTGGTATACTGGATATTGTATATATGCTTATCTGAACTGGGGAAGGGAAAGAAAAATGAAGGAGGGAGTAACAAATATGACAAGAAATGTACTCACTACCTTATTATGTAACTATACCCTCTCTGCACATCATCTTATCAATAAAATTTAATTAAAAAAAAAAGAAGAAGCCAGAGACAGCGCTCAGGCCCTGAGTTCAGTGCCCAGGACTGGCAAAAAAAAAAAAAATTATCCAGGGCTGGGAATATGAGTTAGCAGTAGAGTGCTTGCCTACCATGCCTAACATGCATGAAGCCCTGGGTGTGATTCCTCAGTACCACATAAACAGAAAAAGCCAGAAGTGGTGCTGTGGCTCAAGTAGTAGAGTGTTAGTCTTGAGCTAAAGAATCTCAGGGACAGTGCCCATGTCCTGAGTTCAAGCCTCCCCAGGACTGGCAAATAATTTTTTTTAATTACACAGTATACACATATTCATGCACACACACACACACACACACACACACACACACACACACACACACTACACCAGCCTCTCAGAAAGAACCATGTCTTATTTATTTTGGTATCTGCAGCTAGAAGACTCTTCATAACATCTGATAAATTCTCATGGAATATGTTGACATAGCATAAATAGGTATTATCTGTGTGACATCAAAGATTTTTAAGTTCAAAGAGCATGTGAGTCCCTGCATTCCCATTTACTGAATGTGCAACATTAATTTAGGATGGCAGACCAATTATGCCAAGACTGGTTGAATGCAATGTCCAAATACTTGTTCTTGCCCCAAATGTCCTGTGACTTTGGAAAAAAAAAATTTCTTTTGTTTTTGAGACAGGGTCTGGCTACATAGCTCAGGCTATTCTAAAACTTGGAAGCCTCTTGCCCAAGCTTCTGAGTGCTAGGATATGATTGGAGCAGAGAGAGTGCTTGAAATTATAAGCCTCTCTATTCATGCTACCCACCCCCTATTCCACTCATTTCTTCTACCAACTCATATGCAATCTTCAAGAATCACCTCAAGTTCTCCATTAACCTTCTCTTATAAACTAAAAACATATTGACCAGCTAGGCATCAGTGGCTCACGGCTGAGAT
This sequence comes from Perognathus longimembris pacificus, assembly GCF_023159225.1. Taxonomy (NCBI): domain Eukaryota; kingdom Metazoa; phylum Chordata; class Mammalia; order Rodentia; family Heteromyidae; genus Perognathus; species Perognathus longimembris. Next base: position 43,729,902 of record NC_063167.1, on the reverse strand, counting down.
CTAAGGACTATAGTTCAAAGCCAGCCACACTCTTATCTTCAGTTAACACCAAAAAGTCAGAAGCACATCTGTGGCACAAGTGATAGAGTACTAGCCTTAAGCAGAAAAGCCCTGAGTTCAAGCCCTTGTATCAGCTGGAAAAAAAATGACCTTTAGTTATTGACTTCTCATATTACACTTTCAGTATCATGTTTTATCACATAACTATACAATTTCCTAATTGTTTCCAAATAATAGTCCTAGTTCTTAAAGACAGAAAAAAAATATATTCCAGAGTTCAAAGGAAACATTGACAAGCATATATAATACATTCAAAACATAGTTAAGGGGCTGGGGATATGGCCTAGTGGCAAAAGTGCCTGCCTCGTATACATGAGGCCCTGGGTTCAATTCCCCAGCACCACATATACAGAAAACGGCCAGAAGTGGCGCTGTCGCTCAAGTGGCAGAGTGCTAGCCTTGAGCACAAAGAAGCCAGGGACAGTGCTCAGGCCCTGAGTCCAAGCCCCAGGACTGGCCAAAAAAAAAACAAAAAACAAAAAAACATAGTTAAGCTGGGCTAAAGTGGCTTACACCTGTAATCCTAGCTACTCAGAAGGCTGACATCTGATGACTGCAGTTAGAAGCCACACTGGGGAGAAAAGTCCCAGTGAGAATCTTATCTCTAATTAACCACTCCAAAACCGGAAGTGGTGCTGTGGCTCAGGTGGTAGAGTGCTAGTCTTAAGCACAAAGAGGCTAAGGGACAGCATCCAGGCCCTTAGTTCAAGCCCTACAACTGACAAAAAAAATAAAAAAAATTAAGCTGGGTGTGGTAGCTCAAGCCTGTAATCCTAGTCACTTGGGAGGTGGAGATCAGTTCAAAGCCAGACCAGGCATAAAAAGTTCCAAGATACTACATCTCAATCAATGTCACCCCAGTGACAATGGAAAGCTTAAGAAAATGGCCGGGGCATAATGAAAGACCCTATTTTGAAAATAACCATACAAAAATGGGATTGATAGAGTAGTTCAAGTGGTAGAATGCCAGGTTTAGCAAGCACAAGTTTGAACCCTAGTAGCACCAAAAAGTAATTATAATAATAACCAACGTGCTTAAGCTGGAGAAAACCTACAATATTTTAGATGAAAATAATGCCCCAATAAATTGCTCTCATTTTTACATGTGTATTTTATAGGTGTGTGTATGTTTTTTTCTATTTCAATGAACATAATCATTGAACGTGAATTCATTTAGAAGAAAATAATGGATTTTTATTTCTTGTTTGTTTTTGGACCACTGAAATGATAAAAGCCAGAGAAGATGTTAAGTAATATCTTATACCCAAAGAATTCAACTGTCTAGATTTTTTTCTACAATAACTCTAGATTTGTGGTCAGTGTGGAAGAATTTATTATCATTCTCTAACAAATAGAAGAATAGATAATGACTCTCTTTAGGGTTGGGAAACAAGTTTTTATCCAGAGTCTGACCTACTTCAATAAATTCAGCTGACACTGGCTATGAAATTAGTACTTAAAATTTAAAACTGCTAAAGTGCCCTTAAAGCAACCAGAAGGACAACCCAACTGTACCTGTGGGAGCGCCACTTAGGAAGGGCAAGGAGGATTCCTTCCACGGGGTGATTAATTCTACAAATTCGTTTACATGAGATTCAGAATTACACAAAGAAAACACACTAATTTATATTTATACAGTTAGTTCTGTCTCATCCTTAGGAAAATGGCCAGTACTTAAATGTTCATTTTATTAATTACTGAACTCATCAGAATTATGCTTGAATTTAAAGAACAAGTAGCGTGTGTTAACAAGATACTTTATATTACCTTTTACAATTTTTTTTTACTTTTTGCTGAATCTGGGAATAGAACTCAGGGCCTGGGGGCTAAGCTTTTTTGATCAAGGCTAACATCTACCACTTGAGCCATACATGCTCAACTTTTGACCTTTGTTTTTTAGTGGTAGTTAATTGGAGGTAAGAGTCTCTTGGACTTTCCTGCCTGGGCTGGCTTTGAACCACAACCTTCAGATCTCAGCCTTCTGAGTAGCTGGGATTACAGGAATGAGCCATGCACCTCTAAGCTTGCTTACAATGCAATTTAAAATATTCTAAAAGAAAAGATTGGCTTAAAATATTTCATATAAAATTTTCCTTTGTTTCTGGCTAACGAACTTGTAATTTCTTACTAGTTATCTTAAAAAGAATCTAACCAGGGCTGGGGATATAGCCTAGTGGCAAGAGTGCCTGCCTCGGATACACGAGGCCCTAGGTTCGATTCCCCAGCACCACATATACAGAAAACGGCCAGAAGCGGTGCTGTGGCTCAAGTGGCAGAGTGCTAGCCTTGAGCGGGAAGAAGCCAGGGACGGTGCTCAGGCCCTGAGTCCAAGGCCCAGGACTGGCCCAAAAAAAAAAAAAAAAAAAAAAGAATCTAACCAACTAAATAGAATGTAGTCCTATTTTAATAATGAAATGTTGTAAAAGCTCATTTTGTATGTCATTTTCCTTCAAAAAATTGGTAGGAAAAGATTTTTATAGTAAAATAACTTTTCTCTGTTCAAGTGCTGTTATTTTGTCTAAAACATTACTATACTTTGGATCAAGTGTACTTGAAGGTAATTCTCTACAAGAAATGATAAACAACCAGCATTAAAGAAACTGTCTATTCCCCATAAATGATTTAAAAGCAAAAAGCAGTATTTATTTAGTATTTTTAGGTCTATGAAAATTAATTTACATAGCGTCCTAAAAAGTTAAGGAGTATAAATTTTGGAAATAGATGCAATTACAGTAACATTTAAGTAGTTTACTTAAATAATGGATAATTTCCAAAGGAAGACTAATACAATAATAAAGCAAGCTAACTTAAATTTTTATGCTTTTCTGTGACAGGGAATCTGGACCTGCTACCTAAAATATAGCTCCTTGTCACACTACGTAGTGTGAGCTGAAGGGAATTTGAGAAACACAGGTGCAGCAAGCAGAAAACTAGGCCCTTGTTAGCAGAGCTTTCTCCCTATACCAAGCGAATGGAGCACCCTTGTCTCCAAAACGAACTGGCTTTGCAAGTTTCTCCTAGTTTACTACTCTTAGTTTATCCCTGGGTCCCCTTATATTTTTCACAACTTTCTTCTCTCCAGCAAGCCTAGCACAGAGGCACTCAGGTTTAATTGTTTCCTTAGCTCTTCATTTTCGTCTGCAATGTCATACGGAATTTTTTTGAATAAATTTATATGGTTTGCACTTGTCTGTCTTCTTATATAAGTCCTTGCAGAGAAACTGGGAGAGAAGAAAAAGGTGCATTCCTCCTCCTATAAGTTCTTCCCAAGTACAACTGTCAGGTGGGAGAATGTATTTTGTCACAATGATGAAGACTGGCTAACACAGACCATTAGAAAACAATTCTCACCCTGTATTTACAGCACCTAATACAATGCCTGAGACATAATAAGTGTTAAATAAACACTTGCAATGCTATACTTGATTGTATCCCTTGTCTTCAGAGCCACACTCTTACCAACTCTTCCTCCCTCATTCAGTCAGTTTTGTTCCCATTGATCTCCTCTTCTCAATCTAGCAATGTACTTTCCCAACCATAAACAACAACAAACTATGACTTTAGTATCTAAGACATAATTCTTTCATAATTTGCCATATTTGCCATTAGTTTTCTCATAACACAAAGCACATTTAGCTCTTACGTATTTCCTTTACAATTACTTGTTTAAATGTTGTTTTTGTTTTTTTGTGCTACCAGGCCTCATACTTGACTGAAATACATCAAACCCTTAAATGTTATTTTCATGACCACACCAATAAAGCCCCAATTTTTCCTGTTTCAATCAGAAAACTGTAAACTGTTACAAAAAGAATAAAATCAATAAAAACCCGCTCAGGAACTCAAGGTGTGGACCAGTGGTTGAGTATTTTATTAGAATCATGAGGACCTGGGTTCCCTCCCCAGCACTGAAGAGGTAGGGGGAGCCCACTCAAAGGAAATATTTACCTACATTTTAAAAAGTTTTAAAAACAATGCACTACCTGAATAAGAATTAAGGGAAACGGCCCACCGCACTGTTAGTCCCATTAAGACCACTACTATCATCCAATACCACTTCTCCATAGTTCTTCAAATTCAGAGAAGAAAACAGGACCAGGATCAGAGTACTTTTATCATAGAATCGGTCACTTATTTCCTTGATTAGAGAAATGTTATCACTTCTTTGGAATTAGGCATTTGGAGGATCTTAAATGATGTTGTGTTTCCAAGCAGTCAAAAACTGTATCCATGAAGAAGCCTAGGATGGAAAAAAGGTATCAAGAATTAGTGTGCACAGTACCTTAACAATGACGTCTCTATACAAGTAGAAAGATACAAAAGGAGGGGAAGAGGGAAGGATAGACACTGAGGGAAAGGAGATTTTGTTAAATTTCTTATTCCCTATTCTCATAATTGGGAAATGTACCTCAAAAGGCAGCTCTACCTGTAAAATGTGACCTGAAATATAACGAGAGTATTTCTGAGAAGAAAAAAGAAGATAGGGGCTGGGAATATGGCCTAGTGGTAAAGTGCTCGTCTTGTATACATGAAGCCCTGGGTTCAATTCCTCAGCACCACATATATAGAAAAAAGCTGGAGGTGATGCTGTGGCTCAAGTGGTAGAGTGCCAGCCTTGAGCAAAAACAAGCCAGGGACAGTGTTCATGCCCTGAGTTCAAGCCTCAGGACTGGCAAAAAACAAAACAAAACAAAAAGAACATACACAGCTAGTGGCACAGTCAGTTCTATCCAGAGTCCCATAAATCATTCTCTAATTGAATTCTGGGCCTGATACAGGCTACAGCCACTGTAAACTAATCCTGTAAACAAATCCTTTTTTAGTTCATTACTATAATTGCCTTTTATCAACACCCTGTACAATATATTCCAGAACTGCAGTACAATGATCTACTCCTAAGACATATTTAAAATTCAATATTTAAATAATCCCTAAATTAAAAAAATATCATTGAGGGGCTGGGAATATAGCCTAGTGGCAAGAGTGCTTGACTCGTATACATGAAGCCCTGGGTTCGATTCCCCAGCACCACATATATAGAAAATGGCCAGAAGTGGCGCTGTGGCTCAAGTGGCAGAGTGCTAGCCTTGAGCAAAAAGAAGCCAGGGTCAGTGCTCAGGCCCTAGTCCAAGGCCCAGGACTGGCAAAAAAAATATCATTGAGCTAACAATCCACTAGGAAATTCAAATCACTGCAGAGGATGGTGGTATATACCGGAACCGTTACTAAGAGGCTGAGGCAAGAGGCTTGGATGTAGTTTAGTGGTAGAGAGCTTGCCTATCATCCCAGTAATACAGAAAAATAAAAATAAATAAAAAATGAGTTTACAATCAGGTTATCTACCTGCACATACATAGTTCCAGAGATCAAGTTGATTAGGTTTTTTAAGAGCATAATGATGGGATAGCTGATGAAAAAATCAAAGCCAAGAGCCTGTGAACGTGGCTTAGTGGTAGAGTGCTGGCCTAGTGTACATGAAGCCCTGGGTTCAATTCCTCAGTACCACATAAACAGAAAAGGCCAGAAGTGGCGTTGTGGTTCAGTGGTAGAGTGCTAGCCTTGTGTACAAGGAGGCTCAGGGACAGTGCCCAGGCTCCATGTTCAAGCCCCAGGACTGGCAAAAAAAAAAAAAAAAAAAAAAAAGAGAGAGAGAGAGAATCAAATCAAAAAATATTTGAACAGCACCTATGGTTGGACTAAATCTAACTCCAGAAATAACAGAGATAATTTCAAATAAGTGCAAAGTCCTACACATATACGGAGTGTAATTACTGTATAGAAGGCAATAAGTAAGCACTAATTATCAGTTCAGTGTAGACCTAGAACTGAAGCCCATATTACATACGTTCTGATTCAATATTAAAAAGCATGGTTAGTTTGTTATTTGGTAGTGGAGCATATGGTTGGTAGTTGCTGGGTTCAAGCACAGCACCAAAATATAAATAAACAAATATCAAAGAAAGTTTTCTAATAATTAGAGCTGCCTAAAAATGAAATGAGCCTCTTCTGGAGGAAGTTCCTCTTTAATAACTTCAGGAGTATTTTTTAAAGAGTTAAAACAAATGGCTAATTTTAAAGTGTCCTTTAAATCTGATTTTGAAAACAAATTTTATCTGCATCGCTACTAGAAATTTTGCCACTTATGCCGGGCATTCTCCTTTTTAGGGGGTGGGGAGCTAGGGAGAAGATGGCTAGTACTGGAGCTTGAATTTGGGGCCTAGGTGCTTCTCCCTTAGCTTTTTCACTCAAGGCTGGTACTCTACAGCCCCACTTCCAGCTTTTTTGGTATTTTATTGGAGTCTCACAGATTTTCCTGCCCTGGCAATCTTTGAACCACGATCATCAAATCTCATCCTCCAGAGTAGCTAGCAGGGATTACAGGATGAGCCTGGCTACCAGGCATTTCTGATAAGCAAAAGAATAGACCTTTAGGTCTTATACAAGTAGATCATGCTAAAAGTTGAAGGACATCAAGATCATTTCTTCCTCACATCTTCTACAGTTAAAATGAGTACTCTACTCATACATAAGCATATCTATGACCTGGCCTTTGCCAGCCTCTACAACTTTCTTGCTTGCTAGATCCTCGCAATTTCACTCAAGCTCAGCCATCTTTTGCTTCTGTCACTCTGTTTGGCCAGCTCTTAGCTCATTGGCTAATTAATCTTTTGTCATTCATGCTATATCCCATGAGGCTATATTATCACCACACCCTAATCAAATACCCCTTACTGTTTATAAGGTTACCATCTTTAACTGTCTTCCTAATTTCTTCATCATCAGAAACTATATTTTCACACAACAAAGAACATTCTCACACAAAATTGTGAGTAAAATAAACTACACACCAAACACTATTTCACCTGCAAAAGGTTCATAAAGAAGCAGAGGTTAGCAGAGAGACTGCCTACAGGGAGGAAAAGGGGTGGTGATTGGAAGGGGATCCAGGTGATTAAAGATGTGTTGGACTGGAGGTGTGATCAAGCTGTAGAGCCTCTCCCTAAAAAGCTTGAGCTTTGAGTTTAGGATCCAGTACTCTTAGAAAAACAAACAACAACAACAAAAACACACCTTACTTTCTTATAAGTCAACAATATAAATGATTCCTAGTATTACAAGATAACAGTTTTCAGTGATATTTTCACAACTGTATACAGTATACTTCTAATATACTTACCCCAGCATCCTCTCTTGTCTTTCTTCCCACTGGTCCCCCAATTAGTCCTCTTGTACCTCGTTAGAGTTACTTCTTTTCTTTAAGAAAGGATTTTCTATATACAAATTTTACAAATAAATTGTACGGGGGTGGGGGGCTGGTCTTTGTGACATTTCCATACATATGAACAATGCAGTGTGATCAAACTCACCCCCTTCTTTCCCTAACCCCTTCAAAAGTAATCTCAACAGGTTTCAATTTTCTATTCTCATTTATACAAATAAACTATCGGATAACAAAACAAATAATAAAATAAAGGGAAATGACATTTGCTTGTCAGCTAAAATAAAAGCCTATGTAAGTAGGGTGCTCCTTTTTGTTTAGTTCTTAGTGTGTTGGCAAAGAGGCAGGAACCCAGTCTGCTGAATGGAGCAGAGTGAGCTAGAGAGAAAGAGACAGAGACACCGAGAGGCAGAGACACAGAGACAAACCGAAATACACAGGAGCGAGGGGGGTGGGGGGGGCAACACTAACTTTACTGAGTCCCGAGTGGTTAAAGATGCTCAGTGAGACTCTTAGCCGTTCCCTTCCCCTTAAAAAACAATGTTTCTTCACAACTTCCCCACCGTCCAGACGTCGGGTAACTTTCTAACCCAGGCGCCCGCCGCCCAGTGGCCCGGCAGGGCCGAGTGGCGCCGGCGTGCGCGGAAGAGCAGCCACGGGGTTCCCTGGGTCAGTGGACCCTGGAGTCCTGAAGGTTCCCGCCCCGGGGCCCGCGCGACCGCCCCGGTGGGTGCACAGGACCCACTCCACCCCCGCTTTCCCGCAGGCCGTCGCGCAGGACCGCGGGGGCCAGGGGCACCCCACGACAGACCCGGGCCTCGCGGCGCGTCCGCAGGAACGGAACGGGGCTGGGAGTCGCTTCCCTAACTCCGCGACCGCTCCTGGAGCGTCTCGAGCCCTTCACCTCCCCACCATGACCGGGGATCGGGAACCGAGGATCTTACCCTCTGGCGGCTTCCAGCTGCAGGAATTCGCGCCCACAGCTTGTTCCGGAAAAGCGCCTGCGCAGTCCACCCGACACAGCCCCACGAGCTCGCGCGCGAGAAAGAGAGCGAGCCCGCAGGACGTGATGGGCGGGGCCTAAAGGGAAGCGGGGCCTTGAGGTTTAGGGGGCGTGGACTCAGGGGAGGCGGGGCTGAGGGGCGGGGCTCAGGAACCCGAGTGGTGCCACCACCCGGGTTAGGCCCAGGGCAAACGGAAAGCCCCTCTGTCTTCTTTCACGGGATGGCGGCCAAGGCCACAGCCGCTGCTTAGCCCACGGATTCCTGTCAGGGGCGGGCCCTGGCCTGCTTTGCAGAATGGACAGTCTTGGCTGGTCCCCATCACGGGGCAGCAGATCTTCCTGTGGACCGGGAGGTCCAGGAGCCACAAGGCCAGCCTACCGCACTTTCTCCCAGCCACGTGCCTGCAATGAAGCGCGTTGCATAGTCACCCTGGTGTATAGTCAATCGTCGGGAAACTCACTTCAGATGAGAAACATGGGTTGTGCCTAAGAACAGCGCTGTCGCCGCGTGGAGGTGCAACACCTGGGCCCCAGCACCAGGAACGTTGACTCTCAGGAGGCTGGAGAGTTGGAAGCCAGACAGGGCAAGATCCTGTCTCAGAAAGGAAAAACAAACTTTTCCCCCTACTAGTAGTGGTTAGGCGAGCTCCATAAGGTAGCTTACATCGCCCATTTCCACATTTGCCAAAAATAGCAGCATTCCCCTTCCTTCAGAAAATACTCCAGCCCCTTCAGAATCTTGCCATTCTTACAAGGCAAGCACTTTTGCCACTAGGCTATATTCCCAGCCTAGAATCCTGCCATTCTTTACAAGCCAACCCCTCTAATTTACAAGTAACAGCAAGACCTCCATGTCTTCATCTGTGAATCAGCAAGTCCAGGTGAATTTCCAGATCTAAAATGTTATTATTATTTACAAGACTGTCAGACTAGGAAGTGGTGTTGTGGTTCACGTGGAAGCCAGCTATGGGTGAAAAAGCTACAAGACAGCTCCCAGGCCCTGAATCCACAAGCCCCAGTATTGGTGCATGTGTGGGCACACGCACAGACATCTCGTCAGCCTGGAAATATGGCCAAGTCTCTGCCCAATTTGGGAAGATACTTTCACACATAAAAGGATAAAAAGCAACATATAAGGGGCATGAGGGACAAGGTAACAAACAGTACAAGAAATGTATCCAATGCCTAACGTATGAAACTGTAACCTCTCTGTACATCAATTTGATAATAAAAATTTGAAAAAAATAATAAAATAAAATAAAATAAAAGCATGTACTCAGTGTCACATTATTGGTATACACAGTAAACACTAGGAGTTGAGCCGGGCTCACTGTAAAGGATTAACTACCCAAAAATGTCTTTCCTAAAGCAATCAGCTGAGCTTTGAAGGAAAAGCTAGGTACAGCAAGCCAAGAGAAGAGGAGTCCTAATCTTAAGAGATGATTGAAGCAAGAATTCTTGCAGCTTAAAAGTGCAGAATGTTTTCTCTAGTTTGGAAGGTTGGTGATGAAAGAGGAGAGATTGTGGAGAACCTTATCTTTATTTATTTATTTTTTTTACAATTTTAATTTCCAGGCTGAGAATATGGTTTAGCAGTAGGGTGTTTGCCTAGCATGCATGAAGCCCGGGGTTCAATTCCTCAGCACAACATAAAAAAGAAAAAGCCAGAAGTGGTGCTGTGGCTCAAGAGGTAGAGTGCTAGCCTTGAACAAAAAGAAGCCAGAAACAGTGCTCAGACCCTGAGTCCGAAGCCCTAGGACTGGCAAAACAAAACAAAACAAAACCCAACAATTTTAGTTTACATACATGCACATAACATATTTTGGTCATATTCAACCCCTATCTCCTTTCAACCCCTATATCCTTTCACCGCCTTCCCCTGGCTTCCTTTCTGTACAATCCCCTTTTTATATTTATGTCATCTTTTTATGTTTAGACTCCACATATGAGAGAAAACATATGATGTTTACCTTTCTAAGTCTGCCTTATTTTGCTTAATATCACCTCCAGTTTCATCCAGTTTCCTGAAAATAATATAATTTCTTTTCTATGGCTGAATAGTATTCCATTTTGCATACATACACATTTTCCTTTTGGATAGTACTGCAGTTTAAACTCAGTATCTTGCACTTGTTAGGTAGGTGGTCTACAACTTGAGCCACCTCCCACCCACCCTCAATCTCTTTTTAGTCTAGTTTTTTTTTTGTCTTTTTTTTGTTTTTTTTTTTTTTGCCAGTCCTGGGCCTTGGACTCAGGGCCTGAGCACTGTCCCTTGCTTCTTTTTGCTCAAGGCTAGCACTCTGCCACTTGAGTCACAGCGCCACTTCTGGCCATTTTCTGTATATGTGGTGCTGGGGAATCGAACCCAGGGCTTCATGTGTACGAGGCAAGCGTTCTTGCCACTAGGCTATATCCCCAGCCCCTAGTCTAGTTATTTTTTAAATAGGGTCTCATATGTATGCTTGGTTGGGTCTTGCCTATGAAACTCCTATTTCTGTCTCCCCAGTATATGAGATGACAGCTGTGCACCATCACTTCCAGCTCTTTTTATTAGTTGAGTGCTTATTACATGAGTGTCTCCTGAACTCTTTGCTCAAGATGGCCTACAACCATAATTCTCCAAATCTCTGCCTCTTGAGTAGCTAAGATTACAGGTATGAGCCATCACACACGGCTTATACCATAATTTCTTTATCCATCATTTCATAGACAGCTTATTCCACAGCTTCACTATAGTGAATAGTTCTGAAACAAACACAGGTTTGCAAGTAACTGTTGGGCACCACTTTACATTTCTTCAAATATGTGCCCAAAAGTAGTATAGCAAGTTCATATGGTAGTTCTATATTTTAGGTTTTCTAAGGAACTTCCATACTGACTTTTATAGTGCCTAATACACACACACACACACACACACACACACACACACACACACACTGCCAGTATGTGTTTCTATTTGTTTTCTTGATTATAGTCATTGTGACAGGGATGAGATAGAATCTTAGTATCATCTTGATTGAGTTTCCTTTATAGCTAAGAATGTTGAACATTTCTTTATGTATTTAATTTGCCATTTGTTCTTCTCTTGAAAATGATTTTTCTGTTTTATTTGACCATTTATTAATTGGGTTCTTTGTTTTGTGTTTAACTTTTTGAGCTTTACACACACACAAACACACACACATATTCTAGACATTAATTCTTTACTGATAAAGAGCTGGAAAATATTTTTCCCACTAGAGCCCACTGGCTCCTGCCTATAATTCTAGCTACTTGGGAGTCTGAGAGTGTGAGGATTAGTGTTTGAGGACATCCTGGACAGAAAAGTTCTTAAGATATGCCTACCCCCTCAACATACTACTGGATGAGGTGGTATGTACCTGGCATATTAGCTGAATTTAGGAAGATAGCAACAAAAAAATCTGAGCATAGTTGCATTGCAGCTCCTAGAGGAAGCCCAAAACAATCATATTACAGTCCTTACATATGACTGGGCAGAAAGCTAGATCCTATCTCAAAGAACACCAAAGCAATGCTAAGTGAGATGAACTCCAAGTTTGGAAACAAGATGTTTATCATTGTTGTTGTTAATGTCAACACACCATATGAAATTATGCCGGGTTTTTTTGGTCTTTCTTCCCCATGGTTTTACCCCTGATGTCACTGTAACTGACACTGTACCCTGGTTACTGTATGTACATTTATTGGAACTAGGGAAGGGAAGGGGAACATCAAAATGGAGAGACAAAGGATTAAAGATGAACCAATACAACAGCAATACTTATAAAACTATATGCTATAAACCAACTGTACAACTCATGGGAAGGGCCATAGAGGGGGGGTAGGTGGGAGAAAAATGAGGGAGGAAGTAACAAGTTGGATAAGAAATGTACTCACTGCCTTATGTATGACTTTGACAATAAAGAAATTTTTTAAAATGGGGCTGGGAATATGGCCTGGTGGTAAAGTGCTTGCCTTGCATACATGAAGCCCTGGGTTCAATTTGCTCAGCATCACACTATAGAAAAAGCCAGAAGTGGCACTGTGACTCAAGAGGTAGAGTGCTAGCCTTGAGCAAAAAGAAGCCAGGCACAGTGTTCAGGCCCTCAGTTCAAATCCCAGGACTAGCAAAAAAAAAAGGTTAGAGTGCCTGCCTAGCAAATGTGTGAGACCATGAGTTCAAACTCCAGTACTGCTCCCCCTGCAAAAAAATATTGTCCATTTTCTGTAGGTTGTCTCTACATTCTAGTAATTTTTCTTCTTCTTTTCTTTTGATTAAACCCATGGCATTGCACTTGCTAGTCAACTGCTTTACTATCAAGACTTATTCTAGCCCCTGACAATTATTTTCAGTAATGTGCAGAAGCCTTTTTAATTTGGTGTAAACTCATTTGTCAGTTTTTGCTCTTACTTCCAGAGCTATTGGAATCCTATTCAAAAAGTCATGACTATAAACTATGACTATATCTTCAATTTTTTTCTTTCTTGTAGTAGTTTCAAAGTTTAAGAAATTATATGAAGATCTTTGGTCTTTTTGAATTGATTTTTGCACAGAGTGAGAGATAAAGATGTCGTTTTAGCCTTCTATATGTGAGTTTCCAGTTTTTCAGACATCACTTATAGAAATGGATGTTTTTCTCCCATATACGTTTTAGGGACCTTTGTAGAAAATCAGGTAGCATGATCTATTGATGAAGCTCAGTGGTAGAGTACTTGCCTAGCATGCACAAGGCCATAGATTCCATACCTAGCTCCAAGAAAAGGAAGGGGAAAGGGAAAAGGAAAAGAAAGGAAAGGAAACTAGGCGCCAGTGGCTCATGCCTGTGATTCTAGTTACTCAGAAGGCTGAGATCTGAAGATTGAAATTTGAAACCAGAAGTGGGTTTAAGCACAAAAGCTTAGGGGCAGTGCCTAGGCCCTACATTAATGTTCTAGGACTGCAAAAAGAGAGGGTGGGAGGGAGGAAGGGAGGGAAGGGAAGGGAAGGAAAGAGAAGGGAAGGAAAGGGAAGAGAAAGGAAGGGAAGGGAAGGGGGAAGGGGGAAGGGGGAAGGGGAAGGGGAAGGAAGGAAGGAAGGAAGGAAGGAAGGAAGGAAGGAAGGAAGGAAGGAAGGAAGAAAGAAAGGAGAGAAAGGAAGGAGGAAGAGAAGGAAGAAGGCAGGAAAGAGAGAGGGAAGAAGGAAGAGAGAAAGGAAAAGGAAGGGTAGGGAAGGAAAAAGAAGAGAAAGGAGAAAGAAATAAAAGAGAATAGTCAGATGACTGAAACTGTGTGGGCTTATTTCTGGGTCTTCTATTCCATTGAACTACATAATCTACTTCTGTTACTATGCTTCTGAAGTGTAATTTGAAGTTAGATACTGTAATACCTCAAGCATTCTCTTTTTGCTCACTTCATCTATTTGAGATCTTCCATATAGACTTTGGACTGATTTTTCTATCATGGAAATTTTTATGTCAATTGCATTGGATCTATAAATAGTTTTTAGTGTCATAGCCATTTTTACAATATTACTTCTACCAATATATGAACATGGGCAGTCTTTTTATCTTCTAGTGTCTTCTTCCATTTCTTTCATTAGTGTTTCATAGTTTTCAGTATGGAGATCTTCCATATCTCTAGTTAGCTTTATTCCTGGATATTTTTTGCAGTTATTATGAGTTAGTTCAGTTTTCTATTTTCTCTCTAAACCCAATGTTATTGGTATTTCTTCTTCTCCCAGTTGAATATCTTGCAATTTGATTTATTGAACTTTTTATTTCCAAAATTTTATTTTGATTTTTAAATATTTTTTCATATTAGTTTTTTCATATCTTGTTTTACTTTCTCTTATATATCCTTCATTATCTTCTTTGTTTCATTCAGCTGTTTGAGTTCCCTTGAAATTTATTACAAACATTTATCCATGTGTTCTTTAACTTCATTGATCATTCACACAATCATTCTTTTAAATTCTTTGAGATTTCATCCACTTCAGTATCATCAGAATCTGTTATTGTGAAGTTGTTACTTTTGGAAAATTCATGTCAACTTAGTGTTTCATATTTTTTGTTTTTCTGCATTGGAATTTGCACATTGAGGCCAAGTTATTAACTGAAATATTGTCCCTGTTCAGGCAGCATTGAATAGTTTCTCATCACTGAGTAGCCAAAGATTTACCTGGAAGCTCAGGGCCCCAGATCTGGTCCTTAGCACCACTCAAAGCGCAGAAAGCTAGCTGGGGTCTCCCAGTGTACATGTTGGTGCTCTAGATAGGCTGAGGGAGGGGCCAGCCAAAAGTTAATTGTCCTCATCAGGATTTCTTTAGGTGTGTACCTTCTTGGTAAACACCAAGAAGCCAGCCACTGCTGGCCACAATGAACTTTGCAGCCTAGAGGGAGGAGGGTAGCCAAGCAGGTTCCAATTTCTCTACAGTTACTTTGCCAAGCCTAGCATAGGGCTATCTTCCAAATGTGCCAGAGAGTGTGGGAGAGGGGAGCAAACAGAGCACTGAGTTCAGTACCAGAGAAGCAAAACTGAGCAATTCATGCTCTCTGAGTATTGGTCTCAGAATTTTCAGACCCTGCTCAGCCGTGAACCTACTGTGAGAGGGAGGAGGTTTAGGAAATCGTGCAGTATGTGGAATCTGGGTATTGGGCTCTCAGTCCCAGCCAAGAACCTCATCATTCATGCAGCTAGAAAGCAGAAACAAGCACTCTGTCAGCCACAGGCTTGGTAGTGTTTCTGTAGTGACCCTCCAGTACTGAGGCTTGCTTCTCTCCACAGAATGTGGGGCAGCCATCACAGTGCCTGTCTCTGCCCGGTTCCCTGTTGTTTTTAAACTTCTCAGTGGGTCCATATCAGATTTCCCCCTCTCCATGACCACCCCCCTCCACTGTCATCTCACACCAGACAGGGTGACAAGGTGTCTCCACATTCTCTGAGCCATAATTGTTCCTTGTTTTCAGGTCCCCAGTACAGCTTAGTTTCAAACAATAAGCCCTGTTTCAAGATGGCACCTGGCTATAGCACTTTAAGATGTGCAGCGCGACACTTGTCTACCATGTAAGAGTCACTACCATAGCAAATCACCACACTGGCTAGAATTATGACTTATGCCCTGAGTAAAGGGATGCCAGAATGTGGTCATTGAAGGCCATCAGTCCTGTCACTTTGGGAGTCTACAGTAGTGATTAAGTGATTAAGCGATTAATCGATTAAGCACAGTCAGATACAAAAAGTGGAAACAGGGGATGCCAAGCTCTTCTCCTGCTTTTAGCTAATTTATGGTTCAACTAAGGAGTCAACTAAGGAAATGGCTTTTTCCGCATAAGCAGCTCAGATAGCTGTCACAAGGTGAGCCTGAGTTACATAGCAAGACCCCGCCCAAAAAGAAAAAGGTTAATTAAGATCTTTAAATCTGGGCTGGGAATATGGCTTAGTGGTACAGTATTTGCCTAGCATGCATGGAGCCATAGGTTCAATTCTTCAGTATCACATAAACAGAAAAATACAAAAGTGATGCTGTGGCTCAAGTGGTAGAGTGCTAGCCTTGAGCAAAAGAAGCTCAGGGACAGTGCCTAGGTCCTGAGTTCAAGCCCCAGGACTGGCAAAAAAAAAAAAAAATCTTTAAATGTATTGTGATTGTGCCTATGACAAAGGTTACAGAGCATCACTCCTAGGTACTGATCCAGCCCTCATCAAGCAAAGGAGAAATCAACTCCTCTTCTTAGTGGAAAGAAGGGAAAAGAGTCTGCAGCCATTTCTAATCTACCACAGAAAGTTTGAGATGAAAGTGAAAATAGAGAAGAACCCAATCACTGTTTCAATCACTTTTACTTGTCACTAACCAGGAAATAATAGTTAAACCCTCTTAATTTCTTGTCTTTCTAGCACATCCTTCACAAAACAGCAGCCTCTAGTTACTACTACATGTATAAAAATTTTATGGTACAAATTGTATACGCTTAGTTTTGAGGCCGAATTATTATCTCCTCAAATTCCTTTTTGAAGAAAAGGTTAATTAAGTTCTTTAAATCTGGGCTGGGAATATGGCCCCTACTATATTAGATATGGCTATACTTGAAGACAGGAATCTTAAGCAATGAAATCTAAATGAGGTCATTAGTAGGGTGGTTCCTAATCCAATATGACTGGTATGCTAATCAGATTTCTGTCATTGCAGCAAAGTACTTGAGGTAATCAACTTAAAAGAAGAAAGGTTTGGGCTGGAAATATGGCCTAGTGGAAAGAGTGCTTGACTCCCATACATGAAGCCCTGGGTTCAATTCCCCAACACCACATATATAGAAAAGGCCAGAAGTGGTGCTGTGGCTCAAGTGGCAGAGTGCTAGCCTTGAGCACTTAGGCTCTGAGTCCAAGCCCCTGGACTGTCAGAAAAAAAAAGAAAGAAAGAAAAAAGAAAGAAAGAAAGGTTTGCTTGGCTATTTCAGAGGCTGCAGACATGGCTTTTGGACTCAATGCTTTTCGACCTATGGCAAGTTACAGTGCATCAATGCAGAAGCACACAGCAGAGAAGGCTGCTCACTTCAGGGTAGTCAACAAGTAAAAGAGAGGGAAGAGGGGACAGGGTCCAAACCTTCTTTTAAAGGCACATTCCAGTGACCTAACTTCCTTCACTAGGTCCTACCTCTCAAAGGTTTTGCTCTCTCTTGGGAGCACTGTTATGCCATGTCGCAAAACGACCACCAAGAAGGCCACCGAGACTCAGACGTTCCAAAATGCAAAAGCAAAGCAAGGCTTTATTCAGGCGAGCTGCAACTCTGGCCCATCCTACCCACCGACACAGCGGAGGTTAGGAGGAAGCCCCAAGCTGTGATTACACAGGGCTTATAAAGGCAAAGAACAAAGTTACAGCCATCAGGTGTTCAAGCAAGACAAAAAACAAAGTTACAGCCATCTGGTGTTCAAGCAAGACAAAAAACAAAGTTACAGTAATCAGGTGTTCAAGCAAGCAAGATTAGGACACGGGTACAAATCTGTTTGGCTCAGGGCTCAAGGCACAGGGCTCTAGATTCTGGGGCAGTTAGAGTTAAGCATTCCCAGCGGTTAGAGTTCTTGACCGGCTGGGCCCTAATAAGCTTGTCCTGGGTTTGGTTTGCTCACAGGGCCTGCTTATCTCATGTTCACGTGGTAAAGTGGGGTTCGCGTGGTAAAGTGGGGCCTGACTTCAAAGTCTGGCTCTTTAGCACCACAGGCTGGGAATTAAACCTTTCCACCCCCTATTTTTTGGTCAGTTGTGGGGCTTGAATTCAGGGCCTGGGTGCTGTCCCTGAGCTTTTTTTGCTCAAAGCCAGAATTCTACCACTTTGAGCCACAGAGCCACTTCCATTTTTTCTGGTGATTAATTAGAGATAAGAGTCTCAGGAACTTCCCTGCCCAGGCTAGCTTTGAACCGTGATCCTCAGCTCTTTGCCTTCTGAGTAACTAGACTGCAGTCATGAGCCACCAACATCCTGCCTGGAACAAAACCTTTAATTCATGAACTTTGAGAACATTTCAAATCATTAGCATACATGTACACACAAGAAAGATCATATAAAGACTGAAAAAGAAGGTCATCTATAAACCCACCTGTGGAAACTTTGATTTGAGAGTCCCAGGACTCTCAGGAAATACATTTCTGTTGTTTACACACCATGGCCTGTTGTATTAGGTTACAGAAACACTAAGAAACCAATGCATGTCTCATGAAAACTGTTTTCTTTTGCTCTTTTATTTATTTATTTGGCTGGGAATATGGCCTAGTGGCAAGAGTGCTTGCCTTGTATTTATTTATTTATTTATTCCAGTCCTGGGCCTTGGACTCAGCTGAGCACTGTCCCTGGCTTCTTTTTGCTCAAGGCTAGCACTCTGCCACCTGAGTCACAGTGCCACTTCTGGCCATTTTCTACATATGTGGCGCTGGAGAATTGAACCCAGGGCTTCATGTATGGGAGGCAAGCACTCTAGGTACTAGGCCATATCCCCAGCCCCTTCTTTTGTTCTTTTAATTTAGTATTATTTTTTTTCAGTCTTGTGGTTTGAGCTCAGGGAGTTGCACTTGCACTTGCTAGGCTGGCATTATAGTATGTCAACCATAGGACCAGCACCTTTTTGCCCTTCATCATTTTTCAAATAGACTCTCACAGTTCTCTTGGCCAGTCTGGATTGCAGACTTTTGATTTACACTTCTCAGATATTTGGGATAACAGGCATATGTTGTCACACTTTTTAAAATTGTTGTTATTGTTGTTTTTGTTGATTGAGATTAGGTTTTTCAAACTTCTTGCCCATGCTGGCCTTGAACCACCATACTCCCATGTACCATCTTACCTGGCTAAATCTTACCAGTGTCAAGGGAACATGCCCAATAAAACATTTAAAGGGGGTATTTTTTTTCATACTTTTTCTTTAATAGGTTAATCAATAAACCTAGGTAAGTGAGAACAGCTCAATAAACGCTTTAATGCCTGTACTTCTCTCTAAGTACTGAATAAAAAATTATGAACACCAGAATTATGAAAATGAAAGCTGGAAAGGTAGAACAGAGCACTGAACTTGCCTAGTATGGGAGAAGTCCTGGGTTAGAACTCCAACACTGTAAAAAGGAAGGAAGGAAGGAAGGAAGGAAGGAAGGAAGGAAGGAAGGAAGGAAGGAAGGAAGGAAGGAAGGAAGGAAGGAAGAAGGAAAGAAGGAAAGAAGGAAAGAGGAGAAAGAAAGAGGAGAAAGAAAGAAGGAAAGGAAAGAAAAGAAAAGAAAAGAAAAGAAAATATCTCTGTATCTTATCTGAGTATATTGGAAACCGGGTATACTGGTATTAGAACTAGGAAATTGGAAGGGAATGCCAAAATCAAGAGACACAAGGTAAAAAAAGACAAACAACTACAAAAGCAATACTTACAAACTGTTTGGTGAAAATGAACAACTGAACAACTCATGGGGGGGATGAGGGACAAGGTAACAAACAGTACAAAAAATGTATCCAATGCCTAATGTATGAAACTGTAACCTCTCTGTAATTCAGTCCGATAATAAAATATATATATATATATATAAAAAAAGAAAAAGACAGGAGCCAATTTGCAAAAATTCCCCCCAGCAATACACTACAAGCACAATAGCTACAATGGATTGAGAAACATCAAATATGTGTCTTACCTTCAAATGTGGATATCAAATTTGGATATCACAGGGTTTTTTTTTTTCTCTTTTCCCTTCCTTCCTTCTTTCCTTACTTCCTCTCTTTCTTCCCTCCCTCCCCTCCCCCCCCTCCCCCCCCTCTTTCTTTTTCTCCTGTGCTAGTTCTGGGGCTTGAACTCAGGGCCTGTGTTCTGTCTCTGAGCTTTTTTGCTCAAGGCTAGCACTCTACCACTTGAGCCACAGCTTCACTTCTAGCCTTTTGTGGTTAATTGGAGATAAGTGTCATAGACTTTCCTCATCAGCTGACTTCGAACAGCAATCCACAGATCTCAGCCTCCTGAATAGCTAGGATTACAGTCATGAGCTACTGGCACTGGGCTTGCATATTACCTTCTCTATGAAAATTTTCTTTGGAAAAAAAAAGTCACCAATGGAAGCATCTAGTAAACTCAAGTTTTTCAAGCTGGGTAAATACAGCAAAAGAACAAAGCAGTTATTCTGTTCTTCTTATATAAATGATTACAGTGGATTGCCAAATCGTTGTGTCAATCCAGATTAAAATTAGTGAGAGCCAGAGACCAGTGGCTCACAGCTGTAATCCTAGATACTCAGAAGGTTAACATCTGAGAATTGAAGTTCATGGCCAGACCAGGTAGACAAATGCATGAGACTCTTAGCTCCAATTTACAAGCAAAACGCTGGAACTGGATGCATGGCTCAAGTGGTAGATCACCAGCTGTGAGTGAAAAAGGTGAGTGAAAGCTAAAAGCCTGGAATTTAAGCCTCAGTGCTGGCATGCACACACGCACGCACACATACACACACACACACATCAGTGAGAGAAGATTCTCTAAAAATGAAGGCTACTTATTTTGAAGCCCAGCATAGTGATATATGTCTGTAATCCCAGTACTAGGAAGAGTAAAGCAGGATGATCAAGACTTCAGACCACCCTGAGCACATCAGCAGACTCTACTTTTTTTTTTTTTTTTTTTTTTTTTGGCCAGTCCTGGGCTTTGGACTCAGGGCCTGAGCACTGTCCCTGGCTTCTTCCCGCTCAAGGCTAGCACTCTGCCCTTGAGCCACAGCGCCGCTTCTGGCCGTTTTCTGTATATGTGGTGCTGGGGAATCGAACCTAGGGCCTCGTGTATCCGAGGCAGGCACTCTTGCCACTAGGCTATATCCCCAGCCCTCTACTTTTTTAAAAAAAAAAGATATTTATTTGTATTAGTAATGTCATAAGGAACTATGACTATTCAAAAAGATTGAAGAGTGAGGAAGAGTGAATCTGATCAGGGTACATTGTGAGCAAATATAGATATGTCAAAATGGAATCCCTTTCTACAACAATAAATGCTAATTTTAAAAAAATTGAGAGATTGAGGCAAGGGGGCCTTCTTAAATCTAAAAAGGAAGACGATTCATAAATATGTTGGCCATGACAATTAATAACAAACATGGTAGGGGGAGGGGGGAATGAGGGACGAAGTAACAAACAGTACAAGAAATGTATCCAATGCCTAACGTATGAAACTGTAACCTCTCTGTACATCAGTTTGAAAATAAAAAAAAATAGAAATGAGTAACTTTTTCAAAATCAACCTGAAAAAAATGCTTGCATATATTATGGATGTTTATACAGATATTTGGCATTTTTCTCATATATTGTTTTGTAATGCATATTGTAATATATACAATAAAGCTACATAGCATACACATCCTCAAAAACAGTTGTATAAAGAATTTGTTGTAAATATTAAAAGACAAACTACTACTAAGAAAAAAAAATAACAAACGTGGTATGGTCTGGAGCTAGACAGTTGTCCTTGTAAAAAAAAATGCTTTTTGTGTAAAGTTATGATGACCTTTGTGCAAATTTGTGGTTCTTTTGTGAATGTCACTATTAGGTAGTCTTATAGTTGTAGGAGTGTGCTTGCATGCCATTCTATATTTTTAACAGTGTCAAAAAACTCACAGAAACAGGGTACTGGTGTCTCATACCTAGAATCCTAACTACTCAGGAGGCTGAGATCTGAAGCCATCCTGGCAGGAAAGTCCATGAGACTCTTATCTACAATTAACCAACAAAAACACCAGAAGTGAAACTGTGACTCATGGGGTAGAGCACTAGCCTTGAGTGAAAAAGATAAGGGACAGCACCAGGCCCTGAGTACCAGCTGTATGCATGTACCACCAGTACCAGCTGTATGCATGTACCTTCCTTCATGTACGTGTGTGTGCACACACACAATTGTCGGGACCTGAAGGATCTCTTTTCCCCTATCTCCTGGGGAAATGCCTGAACCCCAGAAACTATGAGAGAGCACTCGGCCTTATCTTCCACCAGCAGAAGGCAAAGGTGTACCCTCATGGGTTACACTAAGTTGAGGAAAGGTTGCTGATGCCTCCCCTCCCCCGTCCCCTCACATTTCAGGAGTGGCAGGAGTGGCAGCGGAAGAAGACATCAGGGAGATGCCTGAATGTTTGAATGGGTCTCAAAGGATTTAATTAGGAGGGGGTTATATAGCGGTAATGGCAGGAAAGGAGGGGGACTGGCCAAAGGGCCACTCATAGGCTAAAGACCGTGTCCATCAGGTGATGTCATGAAACTTCCTTTGTGGGCTGGACAACCCCTATCATGGTGGCATGCACGTGTTTGCCCCCCCCAGGGGTGGGGTCTTCTCTTCCGGTTGAGGCCGGAAGGTGGGAGTGTCTAGCTTTATCACTGTCCCAGGGCTGGGGTATGGGCAGCATCTCGGGAGCTCTTGTCGCCCTTCCCCCAGGATCTGCTTATATCTTTACAGCTAAAGTGTTCTTTAATGTGGCAGTATAAGGTATTCATTGGTTCATGGACCTCAAATCTCCAAGGAGTGAAACAAATGTACATCTTTCTCAGCCTAGGATTTTGAATTTAAATTTAAGTATGTAATATATAACTTATCCCAACATGTTTCTGAGAACTGCAAGCATCTATAATTCCAATAATAAGCAACACTGTGGGGTCAGTGTTGGAGATTTGTAAAGTCAATGTGATATCACAAATGCTACTTTATTACTTTATCTCCAGTGTCTTTCACAACTGAGTGAATTGTCACACTCTATTATGTGGCACACAGATCCATTGGCTTATAGCTGTCATGATACTTGTCTAAAATAGTCTTTGAAAATGAAAATTTGGGCTACATATAAAGAAGGTAACCTCCCAGTAAGAACTATTCAAACCAAAAGTCTTCCCAAGGGAAATGTTGAGAATTCCATTTTAAAATCATATAAATCAAGATGGTAGGAGGTTCCATTCTGTAATGTTTCCAGGAAGTACATCAAAATTTAAAGTAATATTTATTATTATTCTCTAAATAGTCGTACAAAGAAGTTTGAATTCAATGTTAATTAAAGTCAAATTTTTAAATAAACCTTCACTACCATAATTAATCAAAGTTCATACCAAAGAAGCAGAGTAAGACACAAAATAAAACCACTGCTTCCTGCTTGACTTTATTTTTTTGTCTGTTTTAGGTTTGAATTCAGGGCCTGGATGCTGTCCCTGAGCCTCTTTGTGCTCAAGGATAGTGCTCTACCCCCTGAGCCACAGCACCACTTCTGGCTTTTGAGTGGTTAATTGGAGATACGCATTTCATGGACTTTCCTGCCCAGGCTGGCTTCAAACTATGATCCTCAGATCTGAGCCTCCGAAGTAGCTAGGGTTACCGGTATTAGCCACTGGCACCTGGCTATTGGCTTTATTTTCTATTTCATCACCAATTTGTGTGTGTGTGTGTGTGTGTGTGTGTGTGTGTGTGTGTGTGTACATGCTGGTATTAGGACCTGAACTCCTGGCTCCGTTTCACTCGTCTGCCATTCTACCACTTGAGCTATATTTTCCACTTCTTGAGTTTTGGTAGATTAATTGGAGATAAGTCTCATGGATTTGTCTGCTTGTGCTGACTTTGAAACACAGTTCTCAGATCTCAGCCTACTGAGTAAGTAGCTAAGATTATATCACATAAGGCTAGCTTTGGCCACCTAGCTTTGGCCACTGAGTTTTTCTTCAAAATGTTCACTAAAACGGAGTGTTAAGAGAGGGACAGGGCACAAATGATATAGGAGGTCTACCTCTAGAAATATGGATTTTAAAATCTACATGAGATGCCATATGTGCTAGATACCAGACATGTAGCAACAAGTCACCTGAACAGCTCTTATAAAGTGAAGGAAAGACTAGGTGCTTTGTTGATGTAAAAGAAAATAATTCTTGTGAAGATAGGCTTGGAAAATCTTATGTATAAGATTTTTGGAATTACTTTTCTGGAATAGAAGCTGAACTGAAAAAAAGGAAATTCTTATTGAATCCATAGTGTTTAAGCAAGGGAAGTAACCTACTGATGTCCTTTCTGTGATTTCTTTTCCTTGTACCACTACTGGGACTTGAACTCAGGGCTTCTTGCTCAAGACTGGCACTTTGCTATTTGAGCCACACCTCCACTTCCAGCTTTTTGCTGGCTAATTGGAGATGAGAATCTCCCTGATTTATCTGTCCAGATTTGCTTCAAACTTTGATTCTCAGAACTCAGCCTCCTGAGTAGCTACAATTTACAGGCATGAGCCACAGGTGCTGGGCTCTCTCTGATTTCTTCCAGGATTCCTCCTGGATTCAAAGATGTCAATGAAGAAGAAAGCATTATCTCCCTTCAGCTATAGCACATACATCTTCCAAGAGTGTGTTTGATGTGGAGAAATCTGTTTTAAAAATTTCAAAACTCAGCCGGTGCCAGTGGCTCACACTTGGAATCCCAGCTACTCAGGAGGCTGAGATCTGAGGATTATGGTTCAAAGCCAGTCTAGGCAGGAAATCTGTGAGAGTCTTATCTCTAATTAGCTACCAAAAAGCTGGAAGTGAAGCTGTGGCTCAAGTAGTAGAGCACTAGCTTTGAGCACAAAAACTCATGGACAGCTCCCAGGCCCAGAATTCAAGACCCAAGACTGATAAATTAAATTAAATTAAAAATTTTTTAAATAATTCAAAACTCTCTCAAAGTTGTTGTAGAATATTGTTGTGTTTTTTTTTTTCAGTATTTGAGTTCTTGCTTTTCACAGTTGTTTTGAGGAAAGTTGGAATTAGTACTTTACACTTGGTATACATTTCAGCTGATTGGCAGGGTGGGGCTACAGAGTACTAACTCCATTTAAATAAAGGAGGAAGACTAGAAAAGAAAAGCAGAAACAGTCATTCTCCAAAATAGACCCCAGTGAAATGCCCTTATGATTCATCAGATTCATGCACTCCTCTCAAAAGAATTCCAAAGAACATTGTGACTTAAATGAAATGTAACAAAGCAGGCAGCAAGTTACATTAATTCTAATTTGACTTCTTAGTTTTTCCTTTGCTGGAAGCTTTCGGGCAGTGTACACTTCTCTTCCCAAATGGATTTTTCCTATGGGTATTAGAGCTGTGGGAAACTTTTCTCCAGAGATTCCCGTTCTATTTTTTTTTTCTTTTTGTAAAATACTCAAGGCCTTTAAGCCATTTCACAGAGTAAGATTTAATTACATTCTAGATTGCTTTTTTTTCCCTGGTCCTTCTTTGCTATTACTGATTTGATAGAATCCCCTAAATAGAGATTTTTTTTTTATTGAGTTCTGAAATCTAAGACATCCAGATCAAATTTTGGGAAACCTTAATAAAGTTCTCTACTTTCTCAGCACGTTTATCTTACAATGAATTAATAAAGTTTTGGTAGTTGTTTAAATAGATTAAATGTCACACTTTAAATAGAAAGAGAAGGCTCTACCTAACTGACCTATTTTTCATCTGTGATTTAGAAAAAAAAGGCAAGATTAGCATGGATATTGCATTTTCAAGGACCTCACCACTATTAAATAGACTGTTAAGTGCATTTTATGGCTGAAGAGTCTGTTCCCAGTTCAGTCTACAGGACGTGTGAAGTTCATCTCTACCTGCTACATTGAACATTCACTGACTAAAATACTTTCTGTGGAGGTAATACCTATGCTCTGTATCTTTTAAGTACATAACTCTAAATATTTTAGGATAAGTAAAATGTAACTCCATAAAAGCCCTAAGTCTATGTGTTGTCCCTTAAGAACAATATAGTGTTCATATTTACTGATGATATACATCCTTTGCTCCATTAGCACTTGCAAATCATAAGGTGACCAAGTGTTTGAAAAATAACACAGGAGTTCATAAAATGAGATTACAAGTCTTATTTAAAGGCAAGAAAGAAACAATAGCTGGTTGAAACTGTCTCTTTACATCAACATAACTTGTTCTCAGCTTTTCAAGGCTATGAGAGGAGTGGTTTGTGTGCTAATGTTCTAAATTGAACACAATCAATATGTTACTTTTCATCCTCACTAAAATGTGGGCTCACTTAAGATGTTAAAAAAAAAAACTTAGGCCAGAGACTGGGAGTTCATACCTTTAATCCTAGCTACTCAGGAATATGAGATCTGAGGATCTTAGTTCAAAGTCAGCCGTGTACAGGTAAGTCCATGAGACCCCTATCTCTAATTATATACCCAAAAAGCATGAAGTAGAGCTGTGCCTCAAGCAGTAGAGGGCTAGCCTTGAGCAAAAAAGTCTTAAGACAGTGCACAGACCCTTAGTGTAAGCTACAGGATGCACACACACACACACACACACACACACACACACTTAGTCGTGTCTTTTTAAAAATCTAGGTGGCTTAAACACAAGCTAAACTGTCAATAAATAAACACAAGTTAAAAATGAAAGATACTTACACAAACTAAGCAATTATCTTTCTGTATTCCTTTGCTTCCTTTACAGCATATCATCTATTGTATTAGTGTAAACAAATCCAGAAAGAAATAAGACTGGTTATAGATTCAGTTAAAAAGGACTACTTGCCTGCTCTAACTCATTCAGCATGTCAGAATTTTGATTTTTAATTGTTTGGCAAAGTCTCCTTCTAATCCATATACCCATGCATTAGTAGTAACTAAAGGAATTCTTCAATTCAGAAATTTATGAGCCAAAAAATCTTCTTGATGATCGGGGATGACTATCTGTTCTGAGGACTCCCAATAGCCCATGCATCATTCTAAGCATTTAAATCATTTTAAGTCCCCCACTTCAACTTTCTGGGAGGAAAATTCTACTGGTTATTCTCATTTTAAAAGAATCTCTTCAGCTTCTTCCTTTCTCCTGCAAATAATAAAACCAGCAGGCATGGTAGCACACACCTGTAGTCCTAGGTAGAAGAGGCAAGAGGACTGCTTGGGCAGAAGTCTTTAGTATTAACTTGGACCATACAGTAAAACCCTGTCAGAATAACTGACTGACTGAGTGGCTGAATAGAAAGATAGGTCATGTATGTGAGGCTCTAGATTCAATCTTTAGTAACACACACACACACACACACACACACACACACACAGAGGCTAAATACTAGATAATCTCCAAAGTCCTATCTAATTCTCAAAAGTTATGGTTGTTAAATATGGCATGGTTATTTAACAAAGTGGTACTTTTACTAAGAAAAGTAATGTGTTCAAGTAATGGCTTTTAAATGGCCCCAAATTCTCTGCATCTCCTCTTAGTAAGAAGTGGAGTCTTGGACCTAAGCTAGATTTGGACGGTATTTTAAGTGACAGACTGTGGGAGTTTGGGGTGAAATCCTCTGGGATCTAAATTTAAAGGGGCCTCACAGTAATTGTTCTTACTTTCTACTGGTATCTTATGAAAAACAAAACAAAACAAAACAACAACAAACCAAAGCCATAGTTTCTTGAGATAGATAGCTCAGATGACAGCCAGCATCAACATCTAAACATTTAAACGAGGCCATTTTAGACCATCCACTCTTGTCTAGTCATGAAATGACTGCAGCCACATTAGTGGCTCCAAACAAGGACACGAGAAATGACTTGCTGAGCCAAGCCTTAAATGCTTTGAGTCTTGTTTGTTTATTGCTTTCTCTGAGACAGAGCCTTTCTATGTAGCCCAAACTGGTCTTGAAGTTGTGATCCTCTTGTCTCACCCTTCTGAGTGCCAGTATTACAGGCATGCACCATCACATCTGGTTTGATCACAGAATCTTAATAATGCTAGAGAATCATGGTCCCAGCTCTGAAGAGTCCACTTCTAAATAATTAAATACCTTCATTGTTTAAATCAGCATTAGTCAGATTACCATTCACTTGTAGCTGGACACATTCTGAGCTATTGCTGTCATTGTTTAAGATTTTACAGAATTGGATGAAGCATGTGGGGGTGGAGGGGGGAAATATGTATATTTTGCTCAGATTGTGTTCCTGAAAGGACCATAGTGTTTTGGATGAAGCCATTATTCTTCCTTCCTATATTCTTTTTTCTTTCTACTCTCTCACATATACTGGACTCCATGTACCTCCAATCACCTAGCTAGCTCATATTGATCATTTCCATATCTTTTCTGCCTGCCAGAAGTCCACCTCTGCTCACTACAGTTCTGGTTCTATGTTTTGTATCCATATATGGTATATTTGTGGCACCTGACCCTCCTGAATGTGTCACAGTCCACCTATCTGTGAGCACCTTGAAGCCAGAGATTTTTTTTTTCTTATTTTGGGCTGAATCCAGATATCAAAGGATATCAGGAATTGGTTTCCCTCCATTCCTCGGGTCTCCTTTTCTGTCTCTTGGCTTTATCCTGGGCAGATTCTTCCCTCATGGAACCAGATGGCCACCAGAAGCTTCAGGCTCACCTTTTACCAACTTGGCAACCCTGATGGAAAGAGAGTATCTCTCTTACATTAGGTCCAGAAAAAGACCTGGCCTGACTTTCACTGGCCCAGGTCTGCCTGGGCCCCACAGACACTTCTCAAGCAGAAATATGGGGTCAGCTCCACCAGAATCACAAGCACTGAAACAGTGAGGAAGGGGAAGGTTTACAAAGGAAATTGAAATTGACTAGAAAACAGACAGTAAAGTAATTGATAACCACTAGAGAAGGGAATATATATACACACACATATATATATACACATATATGTTTGTGTGTGTGTGTATACACACACACCCAGCCCTCTTTTCTTGAGCACTTACTATACTCATAAGACATCAGACTAATATGTTTTTGTTCGTTCAAAAATATAGTTACTGGGGCTGGGGATATGGCCTAGTGGCAAGAGTGCTTGCCTCATATACATGAGGCCCTGGGTTCAATTCCCCAGCACCACATATACAGAAAACGGCCAGAAGTGGCGCTGTGGCTCAAGTGGTAGAGTGCTAGCCTTGAGCAAAAAAAAAGCCAGGGACAGTGCTCAGGCCCTGAGTCCAAGCCACAGGACTGGCAAAAAAAAAAAAAAATATATATATATATATATATATATATATATATATATATATATATAGTTACTGGAAAGGTTGACCAACAAATAATGAAGTGTAGTTAAGTAGGAGCAAGAAATTTTGGTGTGCTATTAAACAGTAGGATGGCTACTGAAAATACTATGCTGTTTATTTCAACAAGCTAGAAGAAATAACTTTTATTTTTCTTTCTTTCTTTTCCCCTTTTTGTAATTGGGACTTGAACTCAGGACCTCATAGTCTCACTTGGCTTTTCACTCAAAGCTGACACTCAACCACTTCAGCTACATCATCACTTCTGGCTTTTTGCTGGTTAACTGGAAATAATAGTCTCTCAGATTTGTGTGCCTGGGATGGTTTCAAACAGAGATCTTCAGATCTCAGCCTTCTGAATAATTATGATTACAGATGTATGCTACCAATATCCAGCATTTTTGAATGTTTTTACCATCGAGAAATTATATATGTTTCAGGAGATAAGTATATCTAGCTTGATTTAAACATTACACAAATTTACATATATATTAAGACCTTATGTGGACTATTTTGTATCTATGTATTAGATAAAATATATTAAATCAGCCAGGTACTGGTGGCTGACACTTGTAATCCTAGCTTCTCAGAAGGCTGAAATCTAAGGATCACAGTTCAAAGCCAGCCTGGGCAGGAAAGTCCATGAGACTCTTATCTCCAATTAACCACCAAAAAGTTGGAAGAGTGAAGCTGTTTTTCAAGTGATAGAGTAATGGATGATGGCCTTGAGCACAAAAGCTCAAGGGCAATGTCTAGGCCTCAGGACCTGCATGCATGCGCAGGCGTGCACACACACGTTTATTATCTGTTCATTTCTTGCATTTGAATATTCTTTGATGACCTCCTTGGCCTGAGACTCTGCCATGGTCCTTAGCTACTATACAATGGCAACCAACCACTTTATGAGGTTTTCCCTCTGGATCAATTTTGCAGAGACCTCCCACTCCCCTAGTGTTTTACTTGTCATGGACCCTCATAAGGTTGATTTAATGCTGGCACAAAGGGCCTCCACCAACTTGATGTACGTGGACTCATTTCAATTGTATGCAAGCACACACTGATGTGCTTGGCACTTGTCTAAGGCTGATTCCACAAGCTAGGCGATCATGGATGGGTGCAGTCTTCAGCGCCTCTTGTAAAGTAGTATTGGTGTCCATCACACCTCTAGCAGCAATGCCTTTCTCGGCCATGGTGGTAGATTACCCATGAAACCAAATCTTGCTCACACCCAGGTCTCCTCATGGCTTGGTGGCATCTTGTTTTTGTTTTGTGTTTGTAGGCCGTGGGGCCTGAACTCTGGGCCTGGGAGCTGTCCCTGAGCTCTTCAGCTCAAGGCTAGCACTCTACTACTTGAACCATAGCACCACTTCCGGTTTTCTGGTGGTTAATTGGAGATAAGAATCTCATGGACTTTCCTGCCAGGGATGGCTTTGACTTCCATCCTCAGATCTCAGCCTGTGAGTAGCTAGGATTACAGGCATGAGCCACCAGCAACTTTTTTGTTTTGGAGACAGTATTTCTCTATACTGTAGCCCAGCCCAGACTGGGGCTCACTAAATAGCCCAGGCTACGTAATGAAAAAAGATCAGGTTTGTATCATAATGTACTCAGACTGTTTTTTTTGTTTGTTTGTTTTTGGCCAGTCCTGGGGCTTGGACTCTGGGCCTGAGCACTGTCCCTGGCTTGTTTTTGCTCAAGGCTAGCACTCTGCCACTTGAGCCACAGCGCCACTTCTGGACATTTTCTGTATATGTGGTGCTGGGGAATTGAACCCAGGACCTCATGTATATGAGGCAGGCACTCTTGCCACTAGGCCATATCCCCAGCCCCGACTGTTTTGTTTTTTGAGATAGGATCTCAGTATGTAGTCCTGGTTACCCAATTCTCTTGCCTCAGCCTCCTCACAAATAAGAATGCTCAATCTTTAGAGCTAGAGATCTTTAGATTTCTTCCTAATCCAGAAGGCCACCAAGTCTCCTTGTTCTGAAGGCCTTCTGAGGTTGATTGCAGTTCCCATTTCACCTCTGGTGGAAAAGTCCAATACCCTACCCAGCATTTCTGAATAGATGCAGAGACTTATTCTCAGAACATTTGGTTCTGACTCCAATCACTTCGTCGTCTACATTCCTGGGGTTTTTTTTTTGTACAATTGCTCCTTCTTCCTGTCTCATTACTGATTCAAAAATGTAACTCAACCATATTATACAAGGATAAATGTATTCATCTCAGATGCCTCTTAGGCATGTGCTAGTTAGAAGACTTGCCCCAAATGACCTAGGTGAAAAGGGACAAGACTGGGCCAAAAAGTCAGGTTTCTTTTCTCCATCATTATGTCCCATCCTCAAGGGCAGGATGCCCTTGAGTAGGGCAGGTGATAAGGAAACCACTTGTTTCATGTGCCCATTCACTGGCACAGAAATGCAACTTGAAGAGGTTTCAAGTCTTAATTAACAAGTCTATTTCTTATTAATTAGCAATCTGTTCTTGTCTGCTAAACTATAACAAATACTAGAGATTGCATAGCTTAAGCATCAGAATTTTTTTGTAATGGTAGATGATAAAGTCCCAGATCAAGATTCAGCAGGATTGGATCTTGGTGAGACTCACTCTCTCTGCTTATAATCCCAGCGCTTGAGAGGTTAAGGCAAGAAAATCATGAGTTTAAGGCCAGTTTGGGCTACATAGAGAAGCTTTCTTAAAAAACAAAAACAATTAAAAATGTATCTCCAATACATTGGGAACTAGAGCTTCAACATATGAATTAGTGGTAGGAGTAGGGGGCATAATTCAGTCCATAGCATAGTCTATTATATGTGTGTGTGTGTGTGTGTGTGTGTGTGTATATTTTTTTTAATTTAATTTAATTTTTTTTTTTTGCCAGTCCTGGGCCTTGGACTCTGGGCCTGAGCACTGTCCCTGGCTTCTTTTTGCTCAAGGCTAACACTCTGCCACTTGAGCCACAGCGCCACTTCTGACCATTTTCTGTATATGTGGTGCTGGGGAATTGAACCCAGGGCTTCATGTATATGAGGCAAGCACTCTTGACACTAGGTCATATCCCCAGCCCATGTCTATTAAATATTAAGAGAACAACTGTGTCAACTTAGAAAACCTCCCCTACCTTGCCAACTCTTAGTTAAAGCTTCATAATGAAAGTAGTATATTATAATATGGATGCTAGTAGTTCATAATCCTAACCACCTAAGAGCCTAAGACATGGAAGACTGTGATTCAAGGCAAGCTTAAGCAGAAAAGTCCACTGGACTCATCTCCAAAATAAGTAGAAAAATCTATACTGGTGGAGTGCCTCAAGTGGTAGAGCATTAGCTATAAGCAAGACAATGAGAGATCCCTGAGTTCAAGCCCTAATAGCAATGGCAAAAAAAAAAAGAGAGAGAGAGAGAGAGAGAAAGAGAAAGAAAAAGAGAGAGGGGGGGTAAAGGAAGGAAGGGAGGGAGGAAGGAGGGAAGGAAAGGAAGGAGGCGGGAGGGAGGGAGGAAGGGAGAGGAAGGGAGGGGAGGAGAGAATGAAAAAGAAAGTAAATTAAGTTTCATCAGTAAGGAGATGGGCACTGGTGGCTCATGCCTGCAATCCTAGCTATTCAGAAGGCTAAAATCTGAAGACTGAGATTCAAAGTCAGCCTAGACAGAAAAGTCCATGAGACTCTTATCTCCAGTTAACCAGCAAGCCAGAAGTAGAGCCATGATTCAAGTGGAAATGCATTAGCCATGAGTGAAAAAGTCAAGTGAGCAGTATGAGGCCTTGAGTTCAAACCCCAGCACCAACACACACACACACACACACACACACACACACACACACAAACACACAGAGTTTCATTAATAAGGCAAACGAACTTGCATATCATCTAAAAGTTCTTGAGTGCCTACTATGCACCAGTTACAAGCACATTACTATTACAAGCACATTCCACATATTAACTATTTTCATCCTCACAACTGTTAGGTAGATACCACTTCCTCACTTGCAACTGATATAAAATTGGTTGTATTTTTATAATACTGGCACTACTTCATGAGTTTGAGTGATAATCAAATAAATTAATATAAAATGTCATGCAAGTTGGTACTGAATACATGCTGCCAGTCTTTTATAGGAACTACTTCATTTATCCCCCCAACTAGGCTCTCTGCTTGTTACAGACAAGGACAAGAGATCACGATAAGGTTAACTAGGTAGCATGGGGAGTAGGTAGTAGAGCCAAGGTGGTGATACTGATGGTCCTGTCCATTCTTGTCATTCTGCTCCGGCCTTCTAAGAGGAATGGAGAGATCATAGGAAATTCCAAGAAAAGAAGCAAAGCTTAGCTACAGAAGTAGCTCATTGATAGACCATATGCTCAGCATATGAGAAGCTCAGGGCTTGATCACTCCCCCTTCCCCGCCCACATGTTAGCTTTTGGGAATATTACTGCAGCACTCTCTCTGTAATACTTCAGAAAAGGAAGATACTAGGATGTTGTAATAGGTGGATGAAATGATGGCTGGGTGATCAATTATGTGATTAAGTAAGAATATTCAAATATTGATTGCAGATTGGTGTGTATACAGGTCTTTGATATAAAATTCTTTATTTTCTGTGTCCACAAATTTTCACAGTAAATTATATGTCCCTAAATATTATTACAGCATATTTGCACCTTAAGAGCAACTCAGTGACTTTCTTCATCCAGCCTCCCCCTTCATATGATAGCATATATTTAACAACCACAATACATAGGTGAGGCAAGGCACCAGGGGTCTCTGTATAGGAGTAATCACAGTATACTACCTAGAGTCCATAAGGAGTGTCATTATGAATCCCATTACTGCAAACTGGCAAGTGGAGAAAAAGAGAGGAAAAAGACTACATTATAGCTCTGTGCTGGTGGCTCATGTTCATAATACTAGCTACTCAGGAGGCTGAGATCTGAGGATCACAATACAAAACCAGCCTGGACAGGAAAGCCTGTGAGATTCTTCTCTTCTTCTTTTTAATTACCAAAAAGCTGAAAGAGCAGCTGCAGCTCAAGTGGCAAAGTGCCCTCCTTAAGCAAAAATGCTGAGTCAGCACCCAGCTCCTGAGTTCAAGCCCCAGTATTGGCACTAAAAAAAAAAAAGGAGGGGGGCACTAAACTATGGTTAGCACAAAGAAGGCCTATATACTAATAATAATTGAATCAAAACTTTAATAAATGTGTCTTATATTAGTAGTTTGCAGCGCTACATTCAAATACCATAGGCTAGATAAGTCACTAATCATAGAAATTTATTTCTCAGGTTTTTTTTTTTGTCTTTGTTTTTTTTTTTTTTTTTTTGGTGCCAGTCCTGGGTCTTGGACTCAGGGCCTGAGCACTGTCCCTGGCTTCTTTTTGCTCAAGGATAGCACTCTACCACTTGAGCCACAGCGCCACTTCTGGCCATTTTCTGTATATGTGGTGCTGGGGAATTGAACCCAGGGCCTCATGTATACGAGGCAAGCACTCTTGCCACTAGGCCATATTCCTAGCCCTATTTCTCAGTTTTGATGCCTAGAAACTAGGAACCACAACACTAGCTGTCAAGGATAAAAAGCATTGGCTTTATTTCTAGTGAAAGCCAAAATGAAGGATAGACAACCAAGAGGACTTAAGTAGCCACTGGTCTACCCAGTCACAGGCAGCACTAAACAGGTGCAGACCTTACTCAAAAGTAAGAGCAGGGTCTGGGAATATGGCCTAGTTCTAGAGTGCTTGCCTAATATACATGAAGGCCTGGGTTGGACTCCTCAGCACCACATAAACAAACAAACAAGCCAGAAGTGGCTGTGTGGCTCAAGTGATAGAGTGCTAGCCTTGAGCAAAAAGAAGCCAGGGACAGTGCTCAGGCCCTGAGTTCAAGCCCCAAGACTAACAACAACAAAAAAGCAAGAACATGAGGCCAGGCATTGGTGGCTCATGCCTGTAATTCTAGCTCCTTAGTAGGCTGAGATCTGATGATCATGGTTGGAATCCAGCTAGGTCAGGAAAGTCTGTGAGACTCTAATCTCCAATTAATCACCACAAAGCCTGAAATGGAGCTGTGGCTCAAGTGGTAGAGCTATGAGCAGAAAAGCTCAGAGACAGTTCTGAGATCCTTAGTTCAAGCTCCAGGACCTACCAAAAAAAGAAAAAAAAAAAAAAAGTAAGAGCATGTTCTGTCAAGATTGGCAGACTGAAAACCATCATGTATCCTCTCTGAGCTCAAGAAACATCTTGTTCCTACTTCAAAATTTACTGATCAGGTAAATTACTGAGCAGTTAGAGCCCACCAGGAACAAGGGAAAATCTGAAATGTTCCTCTAATGAAAGTTCTCTATGAAAACAAGTTCCTCCCAACAAAACAAGGGTTTCCTCAACCAGCACTTTAGTTCATCTCTGTAAGAACCGAAAAAGAAAACTACATACACAGGTAACATGGAGACTTCCAAGAACAGATATCTAATATTTAAAACTGGGGTAACTCTAGAAGGTCATTGAGGATAAAAAACAAACAAACAATAAGATAGCTGGGCACTGCTGGCTCATGCCTGTAATCCTGCCTACTCAGGAAGCTGAGATATGAGGATCGAGGTTCCAAGGCAAGGGAGGAAAGTCTACGAGACTTTTACCTCCAATTAACTACCACAAAACCAGAAGTGGAGCTATGGCTCAAAGTAGTAGAGAGCTAGCCTTGAGCAGAAGAGCTCAGGGTCAGTGCCCAGGCTCCAAGTTCAAGCCCAATGACTGGCCCCCTGACAAAGCAGTATTTTATTTAAAACAATCCATTTAAAGTACTAAGCATATTACCAATAGGGAAAAGATGCTGATAGAAATGAGTAACAGTGTACACTAAAGGCCATCTACTGTGCTCATTTTATTTATGATGATCAAACCCTAGATCTCTGGTAAGCATGCTACCGTGAAATCACATCCCTCAACTCTGCAATTATTGTATTTATACTGTTTGAAGTCAGAACTATTTGCAAGAGCAACTCATTAGAATAAACAGAATCTTAAGACAACTCTCCACACTCAAGACTCAGATCTATGGATCTGCCTATGACTAACAGGGCTTAAGGACTCATGCTGACTACAAAGATGGCTTGACAGTGAGCCTCCTTCCCTGGGGAAGTAGCAAGTCCAGAATGGCAGAAGTGTAGATCTGAAGGCTGAAGCTCTGCTTCCAAGACATATAGAGTAGGTGCTCAAGGATTGGCAGTAATGGCCACTTGTAAACCCGGGGTGTGAGGGAGCTGAAACTGTGGATGAGAATCTTTGAATGCCTGGCAGGAATGGGTGTACAACTTAGCAGAGACAAGAAACACGAAGTGATGGTGTCCAGAAAGAGAGGGACTGGCAGCCATTGGAATGCATGGTTCGTGATGGCGTCTGGAGTCATGGCCACCCTGGCTTGGTGAAGGGTGAGTCCCAGGGGCCAGGGTGGGGCTCAAGGGAGTCAAGGCAGGGCAGAAGGAGGAAGTGCCCGGGGCTTCAGAGTGCACAGGTCTCCTCCATAGCACAGATGCAGGAGATGCAGAGCAGACCTGAAAAGGTCAAAAATCAAGGTCCAGAAGCCAGGAGGGGATTTTTGAATTGGTTTTATTGGAGCATTAACTTGGGAGCGATCCTTTCATTAGGAGGCATTCCTTATGTCCAGGCAAATGCAAGGTTTTTCTCTGGTTATCTGATCCCCATGGTCTGCGTGGCCATAGCTTTCGTGGTTCTCCTGTGGCCAGAGCATCTTTATTACCAAGCCCCCCAGTTGCAGTGCCTACACCTGCTGCTCTCAAAGGCACTGTGTGGGGCATCCAGGCAGTTGACCACGCTTCCTCAGTTGTGCCCTCAAAAATATCCTCCCCAACACCCAACAAAAGCAGCACATCGCATGTAATGTGGATCGGAAGGCAGTTCGCAGAGGACAAAGTGGAACACATGAAAGCCCTGGTCAAGATCATGCCTGTGTTTTTGGCTTTGATTCCTTCCTGGACAGTGTATGTACCTCCAAATGCAGACCACATACTTTTTTTTTTTCTCAAATTTTTATTATCAAACTGACGTACAGAAAGGTTACAGTATCATACATTGGGCATTGGATACATTTCTTGTACTGTTTGTTGCCTTGTCCCTCATGCCCCCCTCCCTCCCCAGACCACATACTTTTGCAAAGTCTTCATGTGAAGATTCCAGAAATCTCAAATAGTACCATCACCACTCCCCCATTCCAGGCAGCCTGGCTGGCTTACCATGTTTGATGCTCTGCTCATCCTGCTGCTCAGCCCACTCAAGGACAAGCTTGTGGGCCCTGTGCTGACAAGAAATAGCCTGCTGCCATCCTCCCTCAAGAAGATTGCTGTGAGCATATTCTTCATGTTGTCCTCCACCTTTGCTGCAGGAATCCTGGAGAGTCAAAGCCTGGACCTCCTTAAAGAGAAAACCAATCAAACTACAGGCCACATGGTTTACTACATGGCCCATCTGGTGGCAGGTTCCCCAGTGCCTACTGACCAGCATCAACGAGGTATTTGCCAGTATAACAGGACTGGAGTTCACAGAGTCAGTGCCTCCAAGTCCGTACAGAGTGCCATCATAGGCCTCTTCTTTTTTTTTTTTTTTTCCTTTTTAATTTTTTATTGTAAAGGTGAGGTAAAGAAGGGTTACAATTACATGAGACTGATAATGAGTGCATTTCCTTTTGAACGATGCCACTCCCTCCCTCATTTTCTCCCAGTTTTTCCCCTCCTGGCCCCTTGGCTCCCCCTCCCAAGCTGTATAGTTCATTTCCAACATAGTGTCTAGTATCACTGTTGAATTGGTTCACCACGTGTCCCACTGTTTGTGCTTCCCCTTCCTCTCCCCAAATCATATAAACTTACATATAAGACAAAGGGTACAGAAACAAACTACAGTGCCAAAAGGGAATAAATCAAAGGGAGGGGGGTGGGAAGAACTACAAACAGTTCAAAAAAAAAACAAAAAACAAAAAAAACCTTGTGTCCATTTCTTGGAGTTCATTTTGAGAAGCATCATTTTATATGACCATATTCATATAACTATTGGGCCCCTGTGATTCTTTTCTAAGAATATCCTCCTTTGGTCTCACTGTGTGGATGTTTATAGAGTCCTGCTTAATTAATCATGTCCAAGTGTAATTTTTTGTCTTTTACTATCTATTAGGTTTATTTGTAGATTTATGGCCTCTTCTTTGGTGTAGGCTCCTTTGTGGGCCCCAGTCTGTTGGCTCTGGTGTTTGTCAAACCCATTGGGTAGATGAGAAACCACAAGGACTTCAGTAACATCAGCAGCTGCCATCTGAGCTACTACTTCTTCCTCTGGCTGCTACTCAGTCACTCTCCTGCTTTTCCTCATTGTTTCTGTGAAGTGTGACAGCTAGCAATCAAGAGCGGATGGAGGGCCGGCCAGCAGAAGAGTGGAAGGAGACTCCTCCAGAGGAAGAGCCTGACAGCAGAGGGGCCTGATGCCCTTATATGTATCAGACTGAGGAGCATAGTGTCCTTGTGTGCACCAGGCTGAGGAGCCCTGATGCCTTTGTGCTCACCAGACAGGTGTCTAGGCTGTTGGCCAGGTGCTCTGAGGAGAGCCCTGCCATCTCCTGGCCTCCCAGACTTGCATGGCACATGAACTGTTTTCTCCTCCCTCTGCCCAGAACTAGGTTAGTGCCTTACTGTGTGATCTGTCTCCTGGTGAAGTGCCAGACATGTGAACCCCATTTTAGAATTAAACCCTGAGCCAATCAGATTTGTACCTGTGTCCTAATCTTGCTTGCACACCTGATTGTTGTAACCTTGTTCTTTGCCTTTATAAGCCCTGTGTAATCACAGCTCGGGGCTTCCTCCTAACCTCCGCTGTGTCGGTGGGTAGGACGAGGCCCGAGTTGCAGCTCGCTTAAATAAAGCCTTGCCTTGCTTTTGCATTTTGGAAATGTCTGAGTCTCGGTGGTCTTCTTGGTGGTGGTCTTGCTACTTGGCCCAACACTGGCAGCCTGACCCTCCTTGGTGGAGAAATGCAGATTTCTAGGGTGTAAAGTCTTGGGAAAGTACAGATGTATTGGTTGTTTCCTGAAACACATATTGTCACTTTCCACACACCATACAATCTCCTTTTTTAAATTAGCAAGCATTGGAAGGGCAGGGTTCTTGGAGAAGACATTGTGTCTGAATGTTGAGAATGGTCCCCATGTTCATAGCCACAAGTCTTGCCTTGCTAGGTTTCTTGGGTGCAGGATGGTGGTACAAATGTCTCATCTTCCTCAGGGCACTTCTTCCTTAAACTACTGACCATACTTTCTGGAGGAGACAGCTTCACACTTAAATGTGCCCACCCCCCTGCTTGTGCTGGTCCTGGGACTTGAACTCAAGGCCTGCATGCTATCCCTGAGCTATTGTGCTCAAGGCTAGTGCTCTACCACTTTGTGCCACAGCACCATTTTCAGCTTTTTTTTTTTTTTTTTGCCAGTCCGGGGGCTTGAACTCAGGGCCTGAGCACTGTCCCTGGCTTCTTTTTGCTTAAGGCTCCACTTGAACCACAGCGCCATTTCTGGCCTTTGTTCTATATGTGGTGTTGAGGAATTGAACCTTGGGCTTCATGTATACGAGGCAAGCACTCTTGCCACTAGGCCATATTCCCAGCCCCATTTCCAGTTTTTTTAGTTAATTGGAGATGAGAGTCTCATAGGCTTTTCTACCTAGGCAGGCTTTGAACAGATTCTCAGATCTGTCTCCTGAGTAGATAGGATTACAGGTGTGAACCACTAATGCCTGGCTTTCTATCTTTTCAAATATTTGGTTCAAGCCCCACAACCAACAAAAGAAAAAACAAAACTTAAATGGATTACTAGTCAAATCTTCCTCAGAGAATAGAAAGATTTTATACTTCACAGTGTCCAGAACCCTGTCAAGCCCTTAAAACATATATTGTTTCATTTAATTCCCAGAATACCACTGACAGAAAAGATGTAAAGGTGGCATCTCTACATTGTTGTAGTCTAAAGTAAAACATATGGTAAAAAAAACAAAAAACAAAAAAAACTTCCCCAATAAGTTAGCCATAGAGATTCCAGCCTTTTAGTAGTTATGAAAAAGGACAAAGACTCTCTCTGGCTGCTTCCTGCTGGCAAGGGGTGTCGTCATTAGGGGTAAAAGGCAGAAATGCGGCCCCTCCTGGAGAAGGCGAGCAGCAGGTCCCTTGGTGGTAGATGCCAGTCCTCGAATGAAGCCTGGAAGAAGTCTCGTGAGGCAGGGGCTCGACAAAAAAAAATATTAAGGCAAAAGGAAGGGTTTAGGGCACAAAATTAAAAATTGGATGACTTGGACAGTTAAAATAAAAAAAAATAAGTTAGCCATAGAATCCCTTAGATTTGTCCTTGCATTAAACTAACATATCACTTCTCCCTTGGCCTATTAGCTCTTTCTCTGGTTGAGTTCTACATGTAATAACTGACTTGTATTTAGAAACTAAAGGCAGTGCATATCAACATGAAGTCACTACCTTTGGAAGGAAGATTTGTATGCAGTAAAGTCATAATGGGAACTGAGACTAAGTATGGAACAGCAGCCTGGCAATACTCTTTATTTACTTGTCCATTTGATATCCATGTCCATCATGGAATCCAGAACAGCTTCACACTTAAATGTCCATCCGCCGCCCTCCTCACCCCCCCCCCCCAGTGCTGGTCCTGGGACTTGAACTCTGGAACTCAAGGCCTGCCTGCTGTCCCTGAGCTATTGTGCTCAAGGCTAGTGCTCTACCACTTTCTGCCATGGCACCATTTTCAGCTTTTTTTTTTTTTTTTTTTTTTGCCAGTCTGGGTGCTTGAACTCAGGGCCTGAGCACTGTCCCTGGCTTCTTTTTGCTTAAGGCCAGCACTCTACCACCTGAGCCACAGCACCACTTCTGGCCTTTTCTATATATGTAGTGCTGAGGAATTGAACCTAGGGCTTCATGTATACGAGGCAAGCACTCTTGCTACTAGGCCATATTCCCAGCCCCATTTCCAGCTTTTTTTTAGTTAATTGGAGATGAGAGTCTCACAGACTTTTCTGCCCAGGCTGGCTTTGAACAGATCCTCATATCTGTCTCCTGAGTAGATAGGATTACAGGTGTGAGCC
Organism: Perognathus longimembris pacificus; assembly: GCF_023159225.1. Lineage (NCBI taxonomy): Eukaryota > Metazoa > Chordata > Mammalia > Rodentia > Heteromyidae > Perognathus > Perognathus longimembris. Next base: position 43,689,011 of record NC_063167.1, on the reverse strand, counting down.
ACTAATGCCTGGCTTTCTCTCTATCTTTTAAAATATTTGGTTTAATTTGATGAACTAAACAATTACAGAATATGTTTCCACCAGATTATTATAACCAGTAGCTTGGAGTTTCAATTGACTTAATAAAGACACCAGCCAGCCTGCAAATCCAAATCAGCTTCTATCTCATCTTCTTTTTAACAATACAACATACTTTTGCATTGGTTAGATAGAATGACTGAGGTTGACTTTACAAGCTCAGAATCAGGTATTTGCCTGGTCAGACCCAGGCAAGGCAGAGACTGTCTTCCTCTAGTGATGTTTTAGTGCAGATCTGGGAAAATGTTAAAATTAGTGTACTCAGACCAAAGCTCAGCAAAGAATGTAGGCATATGTCCTTGTTCTTGTGAAAGTGCTACCATATCTTTAATGACTATTGTCAGGACCTCTCATCCACAAGACTGAAAAATATCCTGAAAGTGAAAAAGTGATTTACCAGGCAGTACTACTGAGTAAATTGTTTCACATTTGTTAAGTTGTAAGAACACAAAAATGAAACTTAACTGGAACAGATAGACGAGATAATGGTCTCAGCAACTTTATTTTTAAATGTCAAAGGTGACAACTATTGGACATATGATATCAGAGGAAAAACACAGGTAGCCTTATGAAAATATGACCATTATACAATCAGCAAAAATTGTACAGTAATAAGTCAGCATGTGGGGCCCACCAAATATATCATAATAAATCTTGATATTTTGATCCCCACTGTACAGATATGAAAGCCCAGATTCAGGAAAAGCTAAATAACTGTTCAACAGTACATACTTGCAGGCAACAGTGATTCATTCCTATAATCAGGAGACTGAGATCTGATGATTGTGGTTCAAATTTGACCAGGGCAGAAAAGACCATGAGACTCTTATCTGCAATCAACCACCAAAAAGCTAGAAGCAGAGCTGTAGCTCATGTGGTAGACCACTAGCCTTGAGCACAAGGGACATTGCCCAGGCTCTGAGTTCAAGCTCCAGGGCCAGCATGTGCATGCATGTGCACTCGTGATGCACATAGACACACACACACACATACACACACACACACACACACACAAATATATGCTAAGGAAATGAAGAACCGTAGGGTGTTCAAATCCAAAGACAATAATTTTCCAAGAATATCATTATGCCTCAGATAATATACCCTCTTTGACAAGGAAAATAATTTGAAAAATACAGTGTAGCTATCTGTCACAAGGTGTTTGGCTCTTATAAATAATAAAATGATTTCTCAAACTTTATCTCAATGTAAGAACACTTTAAAGCAGCAGAGAAAAGAATGCAATTCATTGTTTGTATATTAAATAAATTATTCTAGAATAAGGCTTCCCAAAGCGGAATGAAGTTTTTCTCAATTTCCCATGGGGCTTCTTCAAGTTATTCTTGGGGTCTCCTGGATAGTGGTAGATCAAGAGAGCCCTGTGTAATACAAAGAATCGATATCAGAGAAATGAAGTCTTCCACTGCTGGAGGACTGATTGGCAGATGTCTTAGAATGACAGCTATCTTAAATCAAGACAAAAGTGAAATCATGTTTTTTAAAAATCTTTAAATTTTTTAACAGTTAAATCAAAAAGTTAAAAATTTGAATTGAGGGGCTGGGGATATGGCCTAGTGGCAAGAGTGCTTGCCTCATATACTTGAAACCCTGGGTTCGATTCCCCAGCACCACATATACAGAAAATGGCCAGAAGTGGCGCTGTGACTCAAGTGGCAGAGTGCTAGCCTTGAGCAAAAAGAAGCCAGGGACAGTGCTCAGGCCCTGAGTCCAAGACCCAGGACTGGCCAAAAAAAAAAAAAAAAAAAATTGAATTGATGGTTACTACACTATAATTTCTCTTTCGGCTCAATTTTCAATAGTGGTCTTTCTATAGACAAATACAGAGTCTATCAGATACTTCCAAGTTCAATGTCAAGACTAGAGCTAGGAATTAGTCATCTTTTAATGTAGTGTATTAATTTTTACATTCAATTTCTTCTAGCAACAAGAGCAACTTCATCATAAAGCAATAATGCATGATGTATGTGGATAAGTATTGCTGTCAAAGTACCTTACCTTGCTGTTGTAATCAATGTTTATATTTGCAAGATGGTAGAATCTGAGAAATAGTTTACTGGTATAATCTGTAACAGAGCAACGAAAGAAGCTTAACTGGGCTCTAGAAAGACTAATGATTAAATTAAAGACCATCCACACTGGTATGTAAATTTTCAAATAATAATAATAATGAATGCTTAACACAAAAGAGTGTATTATGTTGATTCCAATTAGAAGGTAATGGCCAAATAATCTGGAATTTCCTTTCTTTTCCACATTAAATAGAAATTTCTACATGAATATTTCACAAAAGACTTCTAAGCTACTAATGTTCTATTTTAAATGGCTTGGATGACTGCTAGGTAAGAGATAACTTATGCCAAGGGATTCAATAATGAAAAGGAAATTAAATGACATTTCATTTAAAAAAATACTAATTTGGGCTTGGTGCCAGTGGCTCATGCCTAGCTACTCAGGAGGCTGAGATCTGAGAATCATGGCTTGAAGCCAGCCCAGGCAGAAAAATTCATGAGATTCTTATCTCCAGTTAAACACCAAAAAAGCCAGAAGTGAAACTGTGGCTCAAGTGGTAGAACAGTAGCCTCGAGTACAGAGACAGCATTCAAGTCTGAGTTCAAGCCCAGGACCAGGCAAAAAACAAGACAAAACAACAACAAACTAATTTGATTGGGAACACACACACACACACACACACACACACACACACACACACACACACACACACCATTAGTGTAGTCTAAATGCAAGTGTAAGTGAAGTAGTAAACAACTAAAATCTGCCCATGTGAGTCTTAGCACCAGGTCTATGAATTACCTTGGAACAATTCTCCCTGCCTCCCCATCCCCGCAAAAAAAAAAAAAAAAAAAAAAAAAAAAAAAAGGAACTGATAGTTTTAATGAAGAAGCAAATTCACAGAGAATTCTTTGTATGTATTAATAAAGAACCCCAACAAAATGTGGCCATCTTTAATATGAAGACCTAAGCAAATGATTCTCAAACACGTAATTTTTCCCCTAAGGAAAAAGAGCTCTATGATAGAAGATACATTAACAGGTAAAGACTCCCTAAGTACAGTGGGAACACTGAAACAGAGGCTGATTGAAAGTTATGCTAGTGGGGTCCGAAGAAGAGAGAAAGTGGAACTAGCTCATGGTATTTCAGACAGGGAGAAGTTTTCAACTCATTTCACAATGGCAGAGAAAACATGCCAGGGAATCTAATTACATTACAAAGAGTTTACAGGCCTGCTTTTTCTAGATCTCTAATAAATGCTTTTTAAATTCTTTCATTAAAAAATTTAACAGGGTGTTTATAAAAGCATTTGGTATAAAGGAGAAAACTGAGGAAAATAAATGGGAACCCCACCCCCAAGACAGTCCCTCAAACACTTGAGCTCAATCTTGATCAATTAACAGTTTTCCAGATTCCCCCAGACCATGGTCCGAGGTTGTCATTTTTTTAGGCAAATGATTTGGATCTCCTCTGTGCTCAGCAATGTTTGATGGTAAAGAACCCATCAGGAAATGACAAGACATTGATCATTTCAATGGTTCCTTAGTTAGCAAGGTGTGCTGGACGTAGTGAGTTCCAAGGTGCAGGTGTAGCCTCCCAAGTAGAGGTGGAGAGCAAAGAGAAAATTTGATTTTGGAGGTTGCTCGGCGTTGATTGCATAGCTTCCTGAGAACCCAAACACGCGACATGCGTCCTCTGCGGAAAACGGTAACAAAGGCAAACTGAATTGGAGAAAACTGAATCTTGCTTACCAGTCACCGATAGAAGAGTGGGAGAGGAGCAATCAGGGGAGGGAGAAAAAGAATCAAGCTTTCCTCACCAGTAAGACCTGCCCTGCATCTCCAGTCCCGGGACCCCATTCCAAAACCTTCAGAGGCTAGAGCGACTCGGACGAGGTGGGAAGAGAGGAAAAAACAACAACATTCCCACTGGTCTGGGCTAGGGGCACTCATACCTACCTGCCGGCCTAGTCAGTTGAGCAGGGGTCCTTTTGCCATGTCTGCGCGTGGACTACAGCAGTAAACTTGAGGTCTCAGGCTGGGGCATCGGGGCGCTCAGATTAACTGGGAGCGAGTGATTTCCCATCAGGAGCCTCCAGCCTGGGCGCCGCAGGACAGGGCTTTCCCCGCCCCCTCTCCCCCCAACACACACACACACAAGCCCAGCTCCGCAGCGCTGTGGGTGCTTCTTCAACGCTGGGTTTCCACCTCGTTTTCTTCCACCACCCCACCTCCAGGCAGGGGGGGAGCTGGGGTCCTGCAGGCCGAGGCCTCCAGCCTGGCCTGCGAAAGGGGATGGGAACGTAGCTGGGCACTGCTCCAGACACTGCGGCCCCGGGGCTGAGCTGCACCAACCCGGTGAAGGGAGTTGTGGGCCTGACACTCTTCTTTCTTCTCTCCCAGATCTGGAGAAAGGATAAGGAAACCAGGGTTGTGGATCCCCGCTGATCTGCCCAGCGTGATGTTATCGGCCTGGGTACCCAGGTGGGGGGAAGGCCCTTGGCGCTAGGTCTACCACACTCTGGGAACCCCGCGCTTCCGGGAGCCTTTTCTTCTTCTCTGCAGTCTCCCCAACCTTCTTTGTCCTTTGTGTTGCCTGTTTTTCCCCCACAAGCAGTGGCATCCTTCCTGGGCAAACACTTGTCCCTCTCAAGACAATTTCCGTAGCTTACACTTGGTCCTGCTGAGTGACCTTGGTCAAGTCACCCGAACCGTTCTTCTGGGCCTGGGTGAATAGGGTGGGGTGGGGGGGCTCCTAGGCCACTTCTAGGGAGGATATTCCAGGACCGTTTTTCTAAAGATGGGCCCAGAACCTCATCATCCCATGACCCAGACACAAGGGAATGACTGCCCCCCACTTCCACCATAACCAACAGGATGGAGCAGTGGGTGTAGAGGTTTTATAATAAAATAGGGAGGTGCGACTAATTTAATTCTTGAGGAAAATTTTAATTCTTTAGAAAAATTCTGATGTAAGACATCATCTAGGGAAATGAAAATGGGATGATTATGCTCTCTGGCTGATTTTTGCAACATTTCTTTTCAAATGTTGTTCCATGCACCGCCCTACTTGGCTGGGTTTGCCTCGGGGAGCAAATCATGGCGTGCACATTCCTAAGAGGGCACGGGGAGGGGGCAGCGGGAGAAGTTGGCTCTGGGTGTAACTCTGCCAACTGCTGGAGGGCAGCGAAGGGAGGGTGGTCTTTTAGGCGAGTCTGGGATCTGGTTACCTTGCCTCCCAGGCCACGTTTTTGCACTAATAGGCGTCTGTCAGCGGAGGGCTCAGGTTTCCCCACTTGCCTCGCTTCGTGGGAAGCAAAATGGGCAAACTGTAAAGCAGATCATCAGGCCCGAAAGCCATGTGCCAGCCTCTGGAGCAAGGGTGCCTGTTAGAGCCTTAGGTGGACACGGTGACCCTTCAGGCCTGTCCTTGGGCCCAGGGTGAGATCGGAGGACCAGCTAGCAAGTTCCCTCGTATTTGCCCCAACCTTCCAGCTAAGGGCTGGGATAGGTTCTGTGCTCCTCTTAGAAACCTCAGGGATTTTCCCCACAAGCTAAAATCCAGTCTTTCAAATGCAAAAAGCTTAGTTAGAATCACTTCTTGAGGACAGAGTAGTTTCTCTGACCAGAAGCCATTAAGACAAAACAAACAGCTCTTTATAAGCTTTTACAATTTATAAAACATTTTGTCACTGATGCCAACTCACCTAATTCTACAAGTCTATGAGGAAGGTAAGCACATTCTCATGTAGTCAAGGAAATAGAAACATTAACACACACACACACACACACACACACACACACACACACACACACCAAGTAGGTTTTCTAAAGTAATAGGAAGTACTTAATCTCTATTGTGACATAGTGGGTAAGGCCTGGCTCATCCTGTGGCTTCCTGTCACCCCTCCCATGAAATACAGTACACACACTGCCCTACACATACAGCACTTTGCACCAGCAAAAGTCCACTCAGGTGGACTTGGACAAGACGCACGTTTAGAAACTGGTTATCTTTCGGATACTATCCTCCTCAGGACAGTTTCTCAAGGGGAACCCAGTCTTAGAACCCAACCCTGCCTTTCATGTTCTTCTCGCTACTAAGACTCTCCATATAAACCACATAAAACAAATAACCTCAAATGCAACTCTTGATTGTTTTCAAGCCAATGTTTCCTCATCACTAAACTTTATTGCTTCCCAATATTTAGGACAAACTCCCCTGGGTTCCCTGTCCCTTCCAGGAGACCCATGGAGGAAGACAACTTCTTTGAGATTCAGCCTTGCAGTCCACTATTCGAGGATGAGCCAGGGTGACCCGGGGGTGGGAGGGTGACAATGCTTAGGAGAGAAGATGAGGCCTCGGGGATTGGGGACTGAACCCTCCGAAAGAATCGAAGTTTTCTATCTTTTCGTCGCCCCCTACAGGCCACATCCGCCATCGCAGCGAGAGCTGTTCTCTACTCTTGGTTCCCATTTTTCCAGATTTGCAGAACCAACCTCTGTTACTTCAAGGGACTGGGTGGGGCGGCGGGGGGGGGGGGGGGGGGGGGTGGTGGTGTTGTCTATTCAAGAACCCCACCCTGAGGGCATTCTAGGGGCCACAGAACTCAGGAGTGTGTTGGCTTTCTAGAAATCGATATCAGCAGGAGTGGGGAAATGTTTAAATTTGTGTATAGTCGAAAGCTAGAATTCTCCGCATAAAATGCAACCTACTTTTTAACTCCAGTGATCCAGCCTTTCCTTTAACTTCTCTTTGTAAATAGAATAAAAGGCGGACATCAGTCTCAGTGCCTTTAAATCGCAACGTGAGAGCAGTGTTCAGTGTTCAGTGGGTGTCTGCAGTTCAGAAACAGTAAACATGCGTCTCACGCTTCTGCCACCCGCCCTGCCGCTAAGTGCTGGCAATCTTTTTTTTTCTCTCCTTTTTCCTGGCAATCTTATCTACGATATATGCCTTTCTCTTTCTGCTCTAAACCATCGCAGTTTAAAAAGCTGAAACCCAGGCGAGGTTTTCAGAATTTACACCTAGGCCTATCTTCTTAACATCTGCCAGGACTTTAAACAACCGCTGGCCGCTGAGGGTTCTGAGTATGGGGGTCTTTTTCCTTTCTACACTCCAAGATAAAGGGGGAAGGGCCCTTCTCCAGGCTATAGTTCAAAAGTGAGAGGGGCTGGAAGCAGAGTCGCCGGCGGATCTCGGCTCCTCTTAATGCGTCCTTGGAAAAAGCCCTGCGGATCTCAAGCGGCGGCTTGTAGCCGAGTGTCACGCTGCGGGGCTTAGGCTCGGCCGGTATTGCTGCTATGCGCGGAAATATGAGCGAGTAATTTTATAAGTAACAAAGGATCAGGGATGGAATGAGGCCCCTGTTATCCAATGTCATTTAGAAGCCTTGGATCAGCAGCTTCTTGAGGCTAAAAGTGAATTCAAGAAGCCCTGCCTTTCCCTTTTCCCAGGGGTGTCAGCTAAATTTAGAAATAACCTCTGTGTGTTTGCACAAATCATGTACCATTTGCTGTTTGTGTAAAAACCGATTAGCCAGACACAACTGTGAAACAACTTGTTACTTTTATAGCTGCAACACACAAACAAATTTAGATCCGTTTAGTTTTCCTTGTAAAAGGAGATTAGAAGGGACCCGCCCTTAGACCGGTCTGCCCATAATATCTCCTGCGGGAAGGTTTCAGTGGCTGTGGTTGATTATCAGGTACTTGTTTATCGAGTTAAACTCTCACCCTCGGCCCCAGCAGCCGGTTTTATTTTAAAACCCTGATCCAGAAGGAATGTTTACTCGGGACTCAATAATGTTTACCGTTTACCAGGAAAACAGATTCGGTATTTGGGAGGAAGTGTATTTCAAAGGAACCCCCCAAGCTCCCGCTGGCCGCGGATTAAAAAAAAAAAAAAAAAAAAAAAAAAGGCTGGACCGAGGCATCTTCACCACCCGGGAGAGGTGAAGCTAATAGCGGCGACCCTCGTCCCTCCGCCCGGGTTTTACCGTCCCGGCTCGGGCAGGCTGAGCAAACAGTGCTGCTGCCCGCTCCAGTTTGAAAAAGCGATTCACATAAGTAACTGTAACAGCTAAATTAATTACAATATAATTAGAATTGATGCCGTTTGAAGATGCTGCTGCAAGTGGCGGGAAGCGGCCTCCCCAGCCAAGACGTTTTACTTCTTAGTATTAAAAAAAAAAAAAAGGTTCAACTAGTTGAAATGCACATTACATATTATCTAAGAGGGCATTCTCCATTTTTGTCCTACGATCTGGCATTTCACACTAACTAGCATAAGGTGGAAAAAAGGGGGCGTGGTGCTATGTGCACCTGTTTTTAAAAGGGTGTTGATGGAGATTCCTTGTCCTTTGCAAGGCTTCCGTGGGAGGGAGGAAAGCGTCTAAGGGAATCCTGTGGAAATCCAATTATGATGTGGGCAGATTGTTGCTGCGGAAAGAGGCACCTTCTCAAAACATTATGAAAACAGTTAAGCAATACATTATCAGGTTAATAATATACATAGTTCCATTCCACTCCAAAATTTAAAATGTCATCGCATAAATAAAAAAATCAATTCGATTTATTTAGCACTTCCATTTAAGGAATTTCAAAAATCTTAAGATTTAAATGCTAAAATGAGGAATGTTTCTAATTACTTACTTTTGAAGGGATAAACTAAAATGACCAACAACTCTAGGGAAGTTTGCATTGTGGAAGACACCAATCTGATCTTTAAAAATGCAGAAGACTGCTGTTGTTTAGAATAGACTTGGTAATGACTTTTAAAAAACTTTTTCAAAGTGCCTAGTCATTTAGATTTAATGGGATGATATAATCTGGATCTTCACCTGCACCCTGATTTTACTTGAAAACAAAAGGAAAAATGTTAATATGATCCAACCTAGATATATATGTTCTCCAATTAAAATGTACTTATATTCAAATTAATTTTGTGCAAAGTTGAAAAAGTCATTACTTGAAACTCTTGATTTTTTTAAATTAAATAAAATGCAAATTCCATTTTAAAATCTTGCCATTTACTTCAGATACCCTAAATAAAACAGTAGGCTGAACATTTTAAAAATTTATTTACAAATTTGTGTACAACACGATGGAATAACATTTAGAATACCATATATTCATTCATATATAAACAGACCTTTATAATAGTATGACACTTCGCTCTTTTGAAAAAAATTTGTTTTTGTATTTAAAATCTCCCAACGTCTCTATACATTCTTTTCTCAGATAAAACTGCGGAGAGTGAACCTTCCAAAAAAATGAAAGTTCAGACCTCTAAATCTACTGAATTTGTTTTTTTTCCTTAAAAAAATAAAAACCCCAAAAGGAAAGTCAATAATTTTTATACAAATATGTACAAAGAATTTTTCTTCTACCCTCCCCCCACCCCCTTCACGGCAAGTGATAGCAAGCGCCGTCGGGGTGGGTTTTTTTTTGTTTTTGTTTTTTTTTTTTTGAAATTCGGTTGTGGGTTTTACCTGAACGGAAAGCTATTCCCGGGCCAGGCGCGCGTTGAGTTGGCTGGGCCAGCGTGGTGTAAGCGAGGGGATGGAGGTCACGGAAGGTCGGTGTTGGGTGGGGTGGGGAGGGGGGAGTGAGGGATTCGCAGAGTCCAGGATTGGGCAGGGTCACCGGGACCCGGGCGGAGCGCTCAGGGTGTAGAGGTTCAGCCGCAGCCCGGGGCCGCCCGCCGGCCTGGCGTCCCAGCCGCGGGCCGGCGCGCCCCTATTGCGCGGGCCACTTGGCTTGCGCGGCGGCGGCGGCGGCGGCGGCAGCGGAGGCGGCGGGCTGCAGGAACTGTCCCGAAAGCGGCACGCTCAGGATGGGCGCGATGGTGGCCGTCGTCCGGCTCAGCGACAGTGGCTGGTGCGTGGCCATGAGGGCTGCGGATTGCACCGTCCCGGGCGGCCGCAGGAAGGACTGCGCCGTGCCGCTCCCGCCGCTCCCGGCTCCCCCGGTGCCGCCGGTGCCCCCAGCGCTCCCGGCCGAACCCCCGGACGCCGCGGGGCCCCCGCCGATGATATTCTCGATGCTGAACGACGGCCGAGCGCTGGGTTCCGACTTGATGAGCGACGTGGTGCCCGCGGTGCCCGCGGCGGCCGCGGCGGCGCCCAGGCTGTTGAGCTGGAGCTGCAGGCCGGGGCCGAGCTGCGAGCCGAAGGCGGCGGCTTTGCGGCCCAGCTCCCCCGAGGGCAGCAGGGGCACGGCGGGCGGCAGGACGGGCGCCACCGGCGGCAGCGCGTACGGGTACTGGAGCGCCGCGGCCGCGGCTGCAGCGGCGGCGGCCGCCGGGTGCGAGTAGGCACCGGCCGCGGCCGCGGGGTGCAGGCCGTAGGGGCGGCCGTAGGGTCCCGCGGCGCCGGCCGCTGCCGCCAGGCTGTAGGCGCCGAAGCTCTGCATCATGAGCGCCGTCTGCTCGCGCAGGTGCTCCTGCTGGTGGCGCTTGAAGCGCTTCCGGCGCCGCAGGAAGCTGCCGTTGTCGAACATGTCCTCGGACTGCGGGTCCAGGGTCCAGTAGTTGCCTTTGCCCGGGTTGCCCGGCTCGCGGGGGATCTTGACGAAGCAGTCATTGAGCGAGAGGTTGTGGCGGATGCTGTTCTGCCAGGCGGGGAACTTCTCCCGGTAGTAGGGGAAGCGGTTGCTGATGAACTCGCAGATGCCGCTCAGGGTCAGTTTCTTCTGCGGGCTCTGCAGGATGGCCATGGTGATGAGCGCGATGTATGAGTAGGGCGGCTTCACCAGGCTGTTCTTGGGCTTGCTGGGGGTCAGGCCGCCCGCCGCACCGCTGCCGGCGCCCGGCCCGCCGCCGCTCCCGGCGCCCTCCTCCCCGCCCTTACAGCCGTCCGCCTCCGGCGTTCCCGCCTCGCTCCCCGGGCCGCTCCCGGCGCCCGCAGCCTCCTTGGGCAATGCCAGGGCTGGCTGGTGGGGCGGCTGAGGCTGCCCGTGATGGGGCGCCGCCGGCGGCCCCTCGTCCGCCTCGTCCAGGCGCAGCTCAGGCGGCCCCGCGGGGCTATCGCAGCCCGCGTCGCTGTCCTTCTCCTCCAGCCCGTCGTCGCCCTCGCCCACCACATCGATGTCCACGTCCTCGGCCGTCAGCACCGTCTGGCCGGACATGTCGCTGGCGCTGCCGCCGCCGGACAGGGTCATCCCTCCTCCGGTTTGGTGGCGGCGGCGAGGAGGGAGCAGACGGAGGGCGATGGGGGCTGTAAGGGGCTGCCGCGGAGCTCAGGTGAAATGGGGCGCCTCTCCACCCCCCCCAAAGAAAACAACAACACCGGGGGCAGGGAAGAGGGGAGGGGGCGCAGGTGGCACGGGGCCCGCCCCGCTCGGCTCACACGCGGAGGCCCGACATCGCGCGGCACGGGCGCCGCCGTCCGCCCCCACCGCCGCGCTCCGCCAACTCCTGCGGTCCCCGGTGCGCCTTCCTGGGGTGCTAGCGAGCGCTCGAGGCCCGGGAGGGTTCTCCGCGCCGCGCCCCCTCACTTCGCCTGCCTTCTTCGGCCTCGGGCCGGGGCGTGGGGCACAGGAGCGGTCCAGAAGAGTGCGGGCCGCCGGGCGCCAGGCAGCTCGGGAGGGCGCAGGCTGGGGCAGCCGCGGGGGAGCGGGAAGGGGGGGGGGGTGTCAGGGACGCCGAAGCCCCGGTAGTCGAAAGTCCCGTTTTAAGGACTGGCCTGATAGATTACTTTCTACTTAAAGATCCAGCGGGAGGCGGGGCCACGTGACCACGCGTGACGTCAGGCCCGCGGCGGAGCTGGCCAAACTCAAGTTGGTTTCAGGGAATTGTCAACAAAGGGACCAGAGACGCGCAACTCCGCAGCGCACCGCGAGCCAGCATCCCGAGGGCCCCGAGGGCGCTTCAGCCCATCCGGAGACCCCTTGGCTAGACTGGAGCCCGGCGCGGGGTCCAGGGAGGGTGTGTGTGTGTGTGTGTGTGTGTGTGTGTGTGTGTGTGTGTGTGTGTGTGTGTGTGTGTGTGTGTGTGTGTGTGTGTGTGTGTCGTGGGCCTTAGAGCGTCCGCGGGACCCGGCGGCTCCTGCTGCCCGGCCTTCTCTGCCCACCTTGCTAAAATTCCTTTGACTCAGACTGGCAATGTAAAACAAGGTTGCCCACTCATTTTTAAGGAAGGAAAAACTTGTGAGTCGCTTTGGGGTTTTGGTTTGGTTGTCTTACCTCTTAAAGAGTAAGAATAGCGCGCTCCCTTTTGCTAGACTTCAGTGTCCAGTCCCCCCCCCCCCGCCCCCCAAATCTCCGGCCTCAGTGCTCTTGGGGGCTGGGAAGGGAGACACCTGCTGAGGTGTCTCTACCTTCTCCCACACCTAACGACTCAAGTCTTACCTTCGCGTTCCTGGCTTGGCGCAGGCATTATATGTATATAATTTTTTTTCTCTTTCACAACAGTATCAGCTGGGGTTCCCGAAGGTCAGAAAATAGCTATCGATTAATCTATTAGAATAGTTGCCCAGAGAAATAAAAACGACACGTAAAATGACCGGGAACCTATAAATAAAGAAAGCCCGAACTAGCCACACGAGTTGTTAAACGACTTAGCATATGAAAAAGTCGGAACGGAGGAGCTGGGGAAGGAAGCGGTATTGGCTGCGGCCTGGGTAAGTGGGGAGGGGTGGGGACGACGGGCCCACAGGTGAGACACCTCTCCCAGGTCCGGAGAGCTGACAAAGTATGGGGAGCTGGCGGCCGGCACGGTCTCCAGGGATCTGCAGTGGTCTCGGACAGATGGGCGGATTGGATCTCTTTTTGCTGCTAACTAACGTGGATTCTCTTTTAAAGCTAGACAAACCGTCCAAGATTTAACTGCCTGGGAATGCAGCGACAGAGCAGGTGGAGGAAGACGCCAAGATGTGGCCAGTGCACGAGGAATTTCTGTGGCCAGGAGTCAGTGATGGTAGGAAAGACGGTGGCGATTCCGACGGGAATGGGGGGTGGGGACTGCAGACGGCCCTGGGTGCGTGGCGTTATCGAGGTGCTTGGACCTCACACCTCCGAATAGAATCAGTGCCTCTGTTCAGGTAAATTGCGACGCGCCTTTCTGCCCGCATTTAGGTCGCTTCTTTGCAAAGCGCAAGAGCCTGCCAGGGTGGCGGGCTTTTGGAATCCTCGACTAGCCGGCCCGTTGCTGAAGGCCTGGGCGGGGAGGGCGGCCTCACTCAAGTTGGGGCGCGCTGGGAGGAGGTCAGAGAGGAAAGAAGTACTAAAATATTTACTAAAGAAGTATTGAAATATTTACATATTGGAAAATGTGTTTAATTCCGGGCGGACACTGGCGCTCCTGATACTCTTAGTCTTTCTATCCATTTACGCTCTTTGCTTTAACGCCAAATAAATATTAAAATAAAATTTACGTCTGTAAACTTGCTTCATTACAGGCATCGCGGCGCACAGATTGACTTTTACCCACTAGACAATTCCCCTAGATGTAACATTAGCTCTTGGATCCCGAATTCGCCGCGTTTTCCTGTTTGGCTTGTGGGGACGGGTTGGGTGGGGGTGGTGAGTCCATTTCTAAGACACCTGGCACCTCTGCTGCGTTTTTTATTTCCAAGCGATCCTGGGGTGATGGTTAACTCTAAAACGCATCTCTGAGTTGATTTCTGCAGCTGCCATTGCTTTGTGACCTGCAGTCTCTTGAACCGTAGTTTGTGCGGTCTAGACAGCCTCCGGCGAAACGGACCAGAGCTTGGAGCGGGCTGCCCTTCATCCCAGGCTACAGAGGTCGCAGTTGCAATTGCAGGAGCAACTCAGAGAAAAGAAAAAGAAGATGAAAGTTGCCAAATTAGGAGCTCTTTTTGGCTAACTCGCGCTGACCAGAGAGGCAGACGCAGGGTGCAGAGCGGGGCCCCACTTCGGCCTTGGTGACTGGGCCTCAGCGGCGTGCGCGCGTTTGTGTCTGCGTGCGTGCGCACCACCGATCAGCAGCTCCGGGGATGTCCTAACCAGTCATTTTGAAATCTCCAAATGAACCTAATTTCGATCTCACCTCCAGCCAGATTTGGCTCTCGGGACTCCCTCCACGCCACTAGTGGTTGACTCTCACCCGCCCTCTTCCGAGGCTGAGTTGAGTCGTCCATTCCCGTGTGTCTCCTTGTAACCTCCCTGGGGAAGGGGGTGGTGAACAACTCCCAGCTGCCAGTTCCATTTGTTGCGCTTTTTTCTTTCTCCACAATAAAAGTCAAATTAATTGATTCATACCATTAATTACGGCGCGTAGCGTGAAAAGCAACGCTTCCCCTTGGTTAGAGATCTATTGTGCTAATCTCTTGTTCAATCAGTGTTACCATCTGATGCTGGGTCCGGCCCTTACAGAAACTTTTCGACTCGATTAACTAAATGATGAGACGTGCAGGACCCTCTGGCTCCAGCCCGGACAGCCCGTGCCAACACCGGCCTAATCGCTTAATATCGATTAACAGCCGAGGCCGAGGATTTTTCCGCCACTGTTCTCAGCTAGGGGACCGGCTGCGGGTGTGTTTCCTCCTTCCCAACAGACTTTTGTGATTAGGACACGATGGTACAAGTCAGAAAGAGTCCCGTAGCCTTCGCCACGGGAGGGCATGGATGGCCTAGAGGGGGTCCGACCCAGACCCCTCGCTCGCTTTGGTCCCTAGCAGCTAGATTCTGAGATAGTTTGCTGCGAGCTTGAAGTTTGAAGCCCCCCAATCTACAAATCATTAGTGACCTCCAAACTTTAGCATACAGACGGAGAAACAAGGTAGTCCAAAAAGGAAGTGAGACACATGGGGGGGGGGGCGATGGAGGGAACGGAAATAGGTAAACCTTCTCTGAGTCTCCAAGGGTTATTGGGAGAGGGCTGGGAGAAGAGAACACATGTACACAATTATGAGTGGGAGTAATGACTTGGGTCACAGCAAGCAAACCTCTCCGGAGGAGACTTCAGAGGAAGATGGTAGCCAGTGCTCTCACCTGTTCAACTATTAGAAAGGATTTAGCAAACGACAGTGGAATGGCAACTCCTGTTTGTCCTGATGCTGACAGAGGAAGGAGTACCCCGCTGTGGAAGCCACTGGGACAAATTCAGGGAAAAGGGGACCTAGGCTGTCACAACTAGAGGCCAGAGGAATGGTGTCAGGATCGATAGGAAGGAAATTGAGACATCTCTTGGGGAGGGGAGATTTAGTATGTGCTTCTTGGCGAGTGGGGGTGGGTGTGGATGGAACAATTTATGACAGAGAAAGGGAAAATTAATTACAGCTCAATTTGAGTTCTTAAACGGACAACACTGGGGGGAGGGGAATGGTCAGAACGTACAAGAGTTGGAATGGTCCACTTAAACCTGACCAGGCCCAAAGGACCGCCAATGTGCTCTTTATCTTCGGTTAAGTCAGAGACTCATACCAACGGCTTGACTAAATCATTGATGTTTTCTGAGATAGAATCATTTTTTCTTTAGCAGATTCAATTTTCTTACCACCGGGGTTAGGTGGGACCAGGTTGTGAGGGGTGAGGGGCATGCTCCCATCCAGGGTAGCTACCTGCTTCCCAGCAGAGAAAACAAAATAAATGTGGAGCCATTTGAAAGACAGCTCCCCTTTCCTCCTCATAATCACCCCGGAACAGAAGTCTGCACGGTGGTGACAATCTTCATAGATTGTCTGTCTGGATGGCTGCCACAAAGGAAGGTGGGAAGGACAGAAATACCTGGAGCCCCATCCCATTCCCATTATTTACACTTCCCCCAGTGGCTGAGATTTTTCAATGCGCTTTCTCACCACTGCCCCTTGTACACCTCTCTAGATCTCCTTTGGCAGGAGAAAAAGGAGGGGGAGCTAATTTAATGTTCATGTTTGGATTTGCATCTCAAAACTTCATTTATTTTCAGTGTCTCCCTCTAAGATAGAATCCATGCCAAGGTGTGCTTGTAAATGGTGAGACCACAAGCAAAGAAAGAGAGAGAGAGAGAGAGAAAGAGAGAGAGAATGGTTTCGAATTTATTTATATTGGAAATGTATAAACATCCATTCTGTAAAAGGCAACACGTTTAATTAACGATGAGAGAGCAGTTAGGGGCAGAAAGCTAGTAAAATTGTGTGATAAATTTATGGCATTGTTAGCGTGCTTTTAATTATGGCTATTATGTTAATTATTTCACATTAGCATGGAGTTATCAGCAGCATGTCAGATTTAATCAAAACGAGCCTTTCTCTCGAAAATTGTTCTTTTCATCCGCGAGGAACAGGGTCCTGGGCAGTATCAGGGCTTAAAAATGACTTGGCATTGAATGCTCCAGGCTTCCCGACACTGTTTGGTGCGAGGCGGTGGGGGCACGGCTGTCCGCTGGGTCCCTCCAGGCTATCGGCAGCTCCTGGAGGAGCTGAGGGCTGGGTTTTTAGGAATTCACCATTTTCACCCCCTTCGGAGGCGACACTTCATCACGCGGGATCATTCTGTCAAACAATATGATGCTGCTCATTTTTATCTGTCCCGCTTTACAAAATCCCCATTCAGCGGGGCCGAGGCGCAACAAAAGCCTGGGAGCCGCGCAGCGGCTGCGGGCGGCCCCGGCTTCCACCGGGTGGAATCAAGAAAGGCGAGAGAGGCTCAGGGACGCGGGCGGCGGACAAGTGCCCCTCGCCGCCCAAGCCAACTGGACCATCCTGGGCCCGAGCGCCCAGGTGTGCAGGGCCCCGGTGTGGCCTGAACAGCTTGAGCCTCTCTCGCTTCCAGGATGTGCACCGGCCCTGCTCCTCCCGGCGGGTGCCCGGGGGAAACGCCCTTCCCTTTCCGCGGGAGACTCGCCCACTCAGGCCACATCGATTGCTTAATCACCGCGGATCGATTTATTGGGTGCAAATAAATAGCCCGTTTGCGAACGTTTCAATTGTTGGCTTGATGGTTGGGGCGCACTCTGGAAAGGGCTAGTGGCAGGGGCACAGAGGCAAAGCCAATCCGCCCGGAGCCTCGAATGCGCCCGCTGCAGGGTCCCCTGCCACGTGGATCACGGGTGACCTCCGAGGCCCACGAGGGTCCGCTTCTTTTCCTCTCCCCCTTAGCTCCCTCTGGTGACGGGGTGCGCAGGACTTCAGCGCTCCTCCGCGTCCTTACATACAGGCAAGTGGGCCCTGTTTTCGAGGTCTTTCGGAAAGCCCCTCAGCCCAGAAGCCAGTCCCAGGGATTTTCCTGGAGAAGGGCCTTCTAGGTTGTGGATAGTTGGCCTGTCCAGTGAATGGTCTTTGGGCCCAGCCTGAAGATACATGGCCTCCTGTTTTGATGAGGAGCGACCTTTCAGCACAAGACCCCTCAGGCCTCCGCCCTTCCCGGGACAGGGCTGTGGACCCGCCAGCTGTTGCCTTATTTTTAGCGCCATTCCATTCGCGCGGTTATATTTAACTCGATCCACTCCTCCGAGGACGTAGCTCGCACATCGAATTCTCCGCATCGCAGCCTGGTCCCGCCCGCCTAGCTTCTGGGGCAATTCATCTAGGGGCAAATTGGAAAACCCCGGCTTAAGAATCTTTAACATCTCTAAAGCTTTGGACAGGAGAGAGAGCAAGCCAGGGCGGCCTGGTGGTAGTAGAAGCAGTCGCCACAGCGCCTGTAAAATGCAGAGCGCCCGGATTCTTCCCTGTGGGGGAGAGGAAGTGGGAGGAGGATTACTGTCCTAGGAAAGGATTCTCAGTGGGGAGTATTGAGACCATTTCTTACTTGTGCAAGACCATGGGCGCCTGGGCGACGCGGAAGGTGTCTTAGAGCTCTGCCCTTCAAAAGTTTGTGATTTTGCATTCGTGCAAGAAGTTCCCTCTCCTTCCCACTCCCCAATACACTCAACAAGAACCTTGGTTTCGAATAGTTATGTTAAGGGGTCGGTTCCAAGCCAGTCCAGTCTTCCTTATTCACCGCTCCCCCTCCCCCCTCCCAAGGACCTACCAGGACTAAGCATAGAAACACCACGGCAATACAAACTTTATTCTCAAAGCTGGTCACATAATTCACACAATGCAAAAGCCACGTACTAAGGATGCATATACAGGTGTGACGTGGTCAAGAATATCAAAACACACTTTTTAAACCTAAATTTGCTTCACACTAAAAAAAAAATGGCTGATTTTTTAAAAATTGGAGCTCGAAGCCTCTATTTCCCGCTGCTTCTTTTTGTTTTGACAGGTCTCCCTAGATTCTAGAAACTTGTTCAATGGAGGTCACAGAAGCTGAATTCAGGAGAATATATTAGATGTGTATGTAATTCTTTTATTGATACTTTACTGACCTGTTGTGGATTCTGGAAAGTGCTAAGGATGAAAAGAATTAAAGCCAAGGTCCCTCAAGGAAGAATCTATCTATCCCCTACAGGTTCCACAGCGCTGGGAAAGAGTCCTGAGAAGGGTCTTTCTCACTGAATAGGACACGAGAACTGTAAGCCTTCCAATTCAGCAGGTAAAGTCAGCTGGTAAGGTAGCTTATCATTGAGCAGGCAAGGAGACCAAAGGACTAAGTTTGAGGCCAGCCTCAGTTTATGTAGTGGGATCCTGTCTCAAAAAAAACAAACAAAATAAAAGAATAGGTAACATTGTCCAGCTACTTCTCAATTCAGGGGCATGCAGGAAAAATTAGGGAGATAGTCTGGGAAAAGCAAATCACTATCAGTATTTCTGGACAGCCAGAGAGTACTTGGTCTCAAGGGAAATAAGGAGCCGAAATGTGACAAGAAAACCAAAGAGGGATGGAAGATGAGAGAAAACAGTGTGAAAATGGAACTTTGCTTAGAAGTTCTGTATAGGTCCAATTTGACTCCGTTTTAGACTACATGGAAGGACTTTAACTAAACACATGGAAGTAATTAATGAGAACGCAAGTAGGGGGAAAAGAGATTAGAGGGAAGAGAATGACAGAGACTATTGAAAGGCTATTTGGTGGGCTGGGGGTGTAGCTCAGTGGTAGAGTGCTGTGTACTTGCCTATCTTGAATGAGATGCCCCATCCTCAACACTGCAAGGAGACAAAAAAACAACAAAAAGGAGAAAAGAAGAGAAGAAGAAAAGAAAAAGGCTAATTGGTAGAACCAGGATCTCTTTGTTCATGGTTGCATCTCTAAACTCTCACCAAGGTAGGGGAGTGTGGGGCTCAAACAATGACTAAAGGACCAGACCAGTAAAATATAGCCCCTCCTCTGATGGGGTTCTTATTCAAAAAAAACCTATAGTTAAAATATAGTGTGATGAACCATTACTATATGTCATAGAATGGTACTAGAGTGCAGGATAGACATAACAAACTGCTTGGAATAGAGAAGAGGTGTATGGGAAGCTCTCTCCCTGGAAGTAATAATCCCAGAGCTGTCTTGAGTGATGAGTAGCAGTTAGGTAGATGAAGAGAGGAACAGGGTTCTAGGCAGAGTACAGAGCATGAGCCATGATGTGTAGGGATGCCAGGAGGGAGGAGCAGTGTGTAGTTTAGTATGACTGACAGAAGATGAGAGAGTGGTTAGTGACAAGAGTAAAATTATAAAGGTCTGTAGATACTGAGCTAAAAGAGCCCAGCCCAGTGTTGGTTTTTCTTTCTTTCTTTCTTTCTTTTTTTTAAAGCCACTAAAGGATTTTAAGCTTATGATTGACAAGTTTAGAAAAAAAATGGGCCAATTCTTTAAGGGCACATGAAGGATAAATTGGAGGGCGCGAAAGACAAGAGCTAGTAAAGGCATTACCTTTTAGCTTTACTCTCTATTACCGTAGGACTATACTTCATTCCCAAAACTCACTAAGACCTCCATCCTCTACTAGTTGTGTGAGCTTGAGCCATGTTCCTCAGATTCATATGATTCGTATCTTCGTCTGTGAAATGGGGATAATAATACCTTCCTTATGGGGTTGTTGTAAAGATCATGTATACCCAGAACATTCCAAATCAGAGTTTAACCTCTACCACACACACACACACACACACACACACACACACACACACACACACACACACAGTGGAGTGTGTCTTTGCAATGCCTTTTGTTATTTTCTGATTGAAAATCCTTGAGGCGTCTTCAGTTGTGCAGATTGAGAGAAGGAGACATTGTAAGCCCTTGAAGGTAGACATCAAGAAGCTTAGATTGTTATTTTTTTTTATCCCCAAAGTGACTATTGTAGAATTTTGAATAGGGAAGGAATGTGACCGGATGTACTCTAGCCATTCTTTCATCCATATGGAGAATGAACTGAAAGGGACCAATGATGAAATAAGTTTTGTGCATACTGAATTTGAAGTGATGGTGGAATTTCTGAGTACTGATGATACAAAGATAAAAGTCTAGAGTAATGCTGACTTTTGGAAATATAATATGAGACACAAATATGAGTCATGAATGTACTTAGCTATATATCTTCTACCTATCTCCATCTACCTAAATTATTATTTTTATTATCATTATTATTTTATTATGAGACACAGTTTCACCATGTAGCCTACACTGGTATCAAACTCAAAATTCTCCCACTTTAGCCTCTCAGTGCTAGAGATGTGTGCCACCACATTCAGCCTAAAAGCCACATTTTAAAAAGAGAAACACATAAAAAGATTTTAATGATATATTTTATTTAACTCAGTGCTCCCCAAATTGTGGCTTCAGTGTATAATCAGTGAAAGATTTATTGAGATATTTTCCATTCATTTGTTTCCTACTAAGTCTTTGAAATAGGGAGTATAATTTAACCTTGCATTCATCTCAGTTTGAGCTAACCAAATTTCAAGTACCCTGTAGCCACATGTAGGAAATGACTAGCTTGTTGGACAGTTCAGATAAAGAGCTTTAGGGAGCTGTTAGGGATTGGTATCATTGCTCAAGTGCCTGTTAGGGCAGAATTTTTTGCATCCTCCCAAGGTTTCCTGAAGGTAAAAACTGAATCTGAAAATTCCTGTGATCCCTAAAGCATCTATATATCCATAGATATATAGATGGATAATAAAATTGATTTGTTATTCACATGAATTTATGATTTTTTAGAAACATCTGTGCCATTCACATGTATTTGTGAATTTTTAGAAACATCTTCAAAGCAGGATCCATAATTATTTCCATTTTACAAATGAAGACAGATGACCAGTCAGGATTTGAACTCATGCTGTTTGGCTTTAGAGCTCATCTTCTTCATCACTGTATCACACTGCCCTTTGATATTTTACTTTTCACCTGCCTCTTCCTCTCTTCCTCATTCCTAAATAGCTTCCTCACTGACTCCCATAGCTGAATTAAACCTTTCAGTGTGACACATTGATGAAATGTTTCTGTAATTTTACTTGAATTACAAAAAAATGGTGCATAAAGAAGTTTTATTGTCTAGTTATTACTTCACAGTTTGATATTTTTGTTTTGTGATATGATATATGTATCAACCATATTTTTTAAAAAGGTAATATTAGAAAATGGGCACCAGTGACTCACACCTGTAATCCTAGGTATGCAAGAAGCCGAAATCTGATGATCAGGGTTCAAAGCCAGCCTGCCTGTTTGGGCATAAAAGTTCATGAGACATTTATCTCCAGTAAACTACCAAGAAGGCTGGAAGTGGTACTGTGGCTCAAGTGGTAGAGAACTAGCTTTGGGCAAAAGAAACTCAAGGACAGTGCCCAGGCCCTGAGATCAAGCCCCAGGACCAACACATAAACACACACACACACACACACACACACACACACACACACACACACACACACACGGTACCATAGGTCCGTCCTTCCTTCCTTCCTTCCTTCCTTCCTTCCTTCCTTCCTTCCTTCCTTCCTTCCTTCCTTCCTTCCTCTCTCTCCTTCCCCTGCCCCCCTCTGTTTCCTTCTTTCTTGCCAGTCCTGGGCTGGAACTCATGGCCTGGGAACTGTCTCTGTGCTTTTGTGCTCAAGGCTAGTGCTGTACTACTTGAACCACATTTTCAGTCCTGCCTTTTTGGTAGCTAATAAAAGAGTCTCATGGATTTTCCTGCCTGGGCTACTTTGAACTGTTATCCTCAAATCTCAATCTTCTAAGTAGCTAAGATCACCACTATAAGCCACCAGCACCCAGGCTTTATCCTTTCTTTCTTGTAGAAGAGAACAGCTGAGTGCAGTAGGTATTTTTAACATAGTAGGTATTTTCCATGACTTGCTGTTTGTAGAAGTTTAGGGATGGGGAGTCCGAAGACCTCTTTATTTTGTACTGTCTTTATTTCAGTCAACGCTAATAGTGTTCTACTAATACAATTCTCTCCTGGTAATAGAATTCTCCAGGTATCTCCTGTCTTCCCCATGGCCATGTATATTGATGGAAATGAACCTCATTCCAGTTCCAGAGGGTGAAACTTGTTTGATTTAATCCAGATATGATGGTTTCATTGACCTTGCCTGAGACTAAGTAAGACATATTCAAGTGATGCCATTGTGGCTGCTGTGATGGAAGGGAAAGATTATTTAGGGGTTTCTGTGAAAAGTTTTCTTTGCTGATCTTTGAGGTGTGTGTGTGTGTGTATGTGTGTGTGTGTGTTGGTGTGAGATCACCAGGGGAAGAAAAAGTCCCTTTTCTACTAAGCAATGGCATGTCTATATATCATACTTAAGAGTTTTTCATCTTGTGGCCCTGAGGCTGACTGAGGAAAAACAGAATAAAAGTAGAAGGTACTTAGATTCTTTGTCATGTAATTGAGGAACTGAATCAAAAAACAAACTTTATATTAAAACCAGTGACTAGCTAGAAGTGAGGGTGGTTCACATCTATAATCCTAGCTACTCTGGAGGCTGAGGTTTGAGAATTGCAATTCAAAGGGGCCAGAAAAGTGTGCAAGACTCTCCAAGTAAGCACAAATAGTTTATTGGAGATGTACCTCAAGTGGTAGAGCAAGTGAGAATGCACCAGACTCTAAGCCGCAGCACCAGCACAAGTAAATAAAACTGGTAGCTATTTGTGGTTATGAACTTAAAATGAAGCCCAGTTAGTATATCTCTGTGCCTTCCCCTCTCCCCCAAGGGTATGTGTTTGTGTTGGGCTGGGGTGGAGGGATGTCAAATGCTCAGGTGAAAGCTAGAGAAGTAAGTAATTCAATATAAGAATGTAATGTGATTATGAGTTCACCAAGTAGAGTTGACGGGGTTTTTGTTTTTGTTTTTCTACAAAGAATAAAAATTTAAGTGTTTTATTTTCCTCTGAAACAAAGGAGCTACGCTCATAAAAGTTTAAAAATAAAAAATCAAGATCCTAATTTCTAACGGTTTTTACTCTAATTGGCTAGTTCTCTAGAGATCTGATTACTTAGCTACAGATTAGGTGGCCAGATGACAGTAAAATTTGGTCCCAGATCTTTTCTCCCACCTATAATAACCTTCCAACAGGGTGACAGTCACCTCTGATATTTATCCTATTTGTTTATTTATTTATTTAGTGGGTGTGGGGCTTAAACTCAGGACCTGGGTGCTGTCCCTGAGCCTCCGGGTTTTTGAGTGCTCAATTGGAGATAAGAGTCGCATGGTAACTTTTTTGTCTAGGTTGGCTTCGAACCATGATCTTCATATCTCAGCCTCCTAAGTAGCTAGTATTACAGGCTTGAGTCAAGGAGCGCAAGCTCCTTTTTATTTTGTAGTAGGCTGTTTTCCTTAAGCCATGGCCAAGAGACCTAAGGGAATGAATCTTTGTATATTGGCTTAGATGACTTTCTGTTTGAGTATATTGTTGTTGTTGTTTTTAAAGAAGTCATAGTCTTTGATTGTTTCTTTTCTTTTCTTTTTTGGCCAGTCCTGGGCCTTGAACTCAGGGCCTGAGCACTGTCCCTGGCTTCTTTTTGCTCAAGGCTAGCACTTTGCCACTTAAGCCACAGCACCACTTCTGGCTGTTTCCTGTATTTGTGGTGCTGAGGAATTGAACTTAGGGCTTCATGTATATGAGGCAAGCACTCTTGCCACTAGGCCATATTCCCAGCCCCTCTTCTCTTTTCTTTTCTTTTTCTTTTAGAATAGGGAATTAAACACCCAAGGGCCTTGGTCTTGTTAGGCAAGTATTCTATCATTCTATCACTTGAGCAAAGTCCCATATCAAGTTTTGATTTATATGATCTCAAAAATAAGCATCTCTGGTGGTCTTTCAGTCTTTACTTCATTGAGAAGTCTTAGGAATTCAATTTTTTAAAATACTATGGCTTAGAGAGGAAAACTTTTTCTTTGTACCAAGTAGAATGTTTAACAAGAGAAAGTGGTAATTCCTTTGGAGGAAAGTTATAAGGAATCTTCTCTTAAAGCATGGAGGAGCCAGAGCATTTAGAGTTTTTGAATATTCATCCTAATTTATTTAAAAGAGGTAGAGGAAGACAGAGTACTTGCTCTTTTATTATGTTAATGTAATTTACTTATCACTGGAATTGTTTGTATAGTCGTTTTTGACTGTGGTATTGTTTGCCTAAGGAAGAAAACTTGGTAGCACTCTTGTCTTACAATATTTACAATCTATGCGCAGTATATGTTTAAGGAGTCTTGCTAACATATTATATGACAAAAATTTCAATAGGCATGTTTAAATTAATTCTAAGAAACCAGACAGAAAGGAAATATGCCTCTCTTGTACTGAAACATTTATCAACCTGAGTGGAAAAGGGTAGGGGTAAACCTTTGAATAATAGATAGTCCAAAAGAAAAATCCACATTAATCTGTGGTTTAATGTGCTCCCTAAATGTCTTAATTGCTTTTAAAGCCATGTAAATAAATAACACAAAGGATTTGAATTAATAACCAACCAAAATGACTTTCCTGATAAAAGGGCTCTTATTCCAAATACTATTTATAAGGTACTACAGATAGGTTTCAGCCCAGAATTAAGACACCTGCGCAGTTTGGAAATCTGAGTTTACCAACTGCGAACTTAGGGACATTTTTTTCTTTTTGGTTTAATTTTGTGCTTCCCTGCATATTCACATGTTATTTTACAAAGGAAGGATAGTTCTACTCTTTCATAAAAGTGACAGGATTTCATGGCTCACTTATGAGTTGCAACCACCAATTTGACAAAATAAGAGAATTGAACATGAATATTCCTGATGATTTCCAGGCATTCTCACTCCTTCCCTTCCCTTTTCCTTCACATTCTTACCTAAGTATTTCTTTCCTCTCTATATAATATTTAGACCTGAGGGTTTATAGGTTAAAAACAGACAATTGTTAGAAAGATTGTACTTTAAAAAAAAATAGTTGTTTTACAGAGATATTCTATATAATTCCTGCCCTTCAGGAAAAATCAGTAAGGCTCTTATCACCAATTAATCATTTTTTAAAAAGCAGCCCAAAGTGGAGGTGGAGGTATGATTCAAGTGGTAGAATGCGTTGACCACAAAAGCTCAAGGACTGCTCCTTAGTTCAAGCTCCATGTTTGACATAGATATATATTTTTTTAATTCACAAGTCCTTTTATATCGTAGCAACTATCAACTCTAGCATACATCCCTTATTCCTGAATCCCTAGTCTCTGCAACTAAACAAAGTCTTTCTTACAGATTTCCCAAACTGGGATACACCCGCATTCATATAGATGTGAAAGGTTACATAATGTTGTATAGAAAAAAACAGAGTCCAGATCACATTTTTAAAACTTCATTAACTTAAACTTGTTGTTTTTGGTGAAGTAATTGATGCCTGGAAGGAAAGAACAACCAACCAGTGAGAGACTAAAGGAATTCTAATGTGAATAATAATACCAACACTCCATTGAGTTCTTTTTAGCTCAGTGTGTGTGGGGGTGGGGAAGGGAACTGCCATTTCTTTGTTTTGTTTTTTGTTTTTTGGCCAGTCCTGGGGCTTGGACTCAGGCCCTGAGCACTGTCCCTGGCTTCTTTTTGCTCAAGGCTAGCACTCTGCCACTTGAGCCACAGTGCCACTTCTGGCCATTTTCTGTATATGTGGTGCTGGGGAATCGAACCCAGGGCCTCATGTATATGAGGCAGGCACTCTTGCCACTAGGCCATATCCCCAGCCCCATGGGAACTGCCATTTCTTAAACTAAGGGAAATACTGTTGTTAGCCCCTGTTTGAAGAAGTTGAAATCTAGAGGGCTTAAGTAAAGCTCAAGGTTACATTGGTTTTTGTTTTTTTTTTGGCCAGTCCTGGGCCATGAACTCAGGGACTGATGAGCACTGTCCCTGGCTTCTTTTTTGCTCAAGGCTAGCACTCTGCCACTTGAGCCACAGCGCCACTTCTGGCCATTTTCTGTATATGTGGTGCTGAGGAATTGAACCCAGGGCCTCATGTATACGAGGCAAGCACTCTTGCCACTAGGCCATATTCCCAGCCCCTCAAGGTTACATTGTAAGCAAGGGATTAAACTGAAATTTGTTTCAACCATTACTCTACTTGAACTTAAAGCTTATTATGACACTGAAGTGAGTACATACACTAAACCTGAAATCCATGCATGTGGCATTTTTCACTCATTCCTTTAAATCAACAAACTGAGAATCTGCTATTTTTCAGGAATTGAGGTGGTCCCTGCTGTCACCATCATAGGGTCTAATAGAGCAGATAGTAAGTAGATGATTTAAAAAAAAATACAGGATGTGGGGCTGGGACTATGGCCTAGTGGTAGAATGCTTGCCTCGAATACAAGAAGCCCTGGATTCGATTCCTTAGCACCCCATATATGTGTGTGTGTGTGTGTGTGTATACACACACATGTATATACATATATATACATATACATATATACACATATGTGTGTATATATGTTTATATGTATGTATGTGTATATATATATATATATATATATATAAATATAAAAGCCAGAAGTGGTGCTGTAGCTCAATGGTAGAATGCTAGCCTTGAACAAAAAGAAGCAAGGGACAGTGCTCAGGCCCTGAGTTCAAGCCCCAGGACTGGCAAAAAAAATTAATAATAATACAGGATGAGATCAGGTAAGAGTGTTATGATAGAAGGTAATAGCTGAAGAAGCCTAAGGTAACATATTTTAAGGTACAGTTGCCTTTGGGGCCATCTGAGATCAGAAGAAGAGGAGCAAGCTTTTCTAAGGTCTTAGGAAAGTTGATTGTGGGAGAGCTGGGGGAGGGCCTGAGGAAGGGAAGAGGTGAGAAATCCTGTTCCTGGTGGCGGAATGGATGATACAAAAGCTCTGGGATGTCAGGTGTGGTGGTGCATGGCAGTAGTAATCCCTGCCCTTGGGAGGCTAAGATAAGAAAATCATGAACTTGAGGCCAGCCTGGGGTATATAATAAGTTTGGTGCCAACCTCAGCTACAGAGTGAGACTCTGTCTCAAAAAACTAAAGTAAAGCAATGCAAAACAAAGGAAAGCAAATCAATAACAACAAAAGCCAGGAGCTATAATAAACTTGGCTAGCCAGACAGGAGTTTTGTTTCTGAAGAGCAGCGGGACAGGGGATTTGGCTAGAGAGGTTGATGCGGCCAGATACTTTTATAGGCTGTAGAAAGAAGTTTGGGTTTTGTCACAAATGCAAAGGATTAGTCATTCTTAGATAGAGTGTTCCAGTGACATTTCAGTCTTTCACTAACAGTAAGAGACTCTTAATGAGAATAGTTGATAAACACTGCGTGAAATGATGTGTCAATGCCTTATTCATTAGCATATGTTAATTACTGTTTTCCTATTACTGTTATCCAGCATTCTACCACTTTCAAGAATGTATTGTTTTCTTTGGTAGTTTTCCATTTGAAAATACCTCCCTGGTCACAACTGGAAAAAAAAAGAAAGGAAAAGAAAAAAAAATAGACTTAACTATGTGAAATGTATGCTTGGCTGTAATAATAACTTACGTGTATGTATAACCATTATATTCTATACCTTATATGTATTGGTGAACTTTAGAAAGCATTTATTGGGGGCTGGGAATGTGGCTTAGTGGTAGAGTGCTTGCCTAGCATGCATGAAGCCCTGGGTTCAATTCTCAGCACCACATAAACAGAAAAAGCCAGAAGTGGCGCTGTGGTTCAAGTGGTAGAGTGCTAGCCCTGAGCAAAAGAAAGCCAGGAACAGTGCCCAGGCTCTGAGTTCAAGACCCAGGACTGGCAAAAACCAAATCAAAACAAAGAAAGCATTATTGAAGTTTTGCTAGGTGGGTCGGTGGTGGATTTTAACCTAATTCACTTGCAGAATAAAAGCAGAGTTCAGGGGCTGGGGATATGGCCTAGTGGCAAGAGTGCTTGCCTCCCATACATGAAGCCCTGCATTCAGTTCCCCAGCACCACATATGCAGAAAACGGCCAAAAGTGGCGCTGTGGCTCAAGTGGCAGAGTGCTAGCCTTGAGCAAAAAGAAGCCAGGGACAGTGCTCAGGCCTTGAGGCCAAGCCCCAGGACTGGCAAAAAAAAAAAAAAGCAGAGTTCAGATGCATAAAATGATATATTATCAATCAATCAACTAATCTTTCAAGCGATACTCAATAGAGACTCAATGACTCAAGGGATTGAACCCAGAGCCTTGTATATTCTAGGTAAGTATCCTACCTCGAGTGCGATATATATCCCCAGCCCTAAAATATTATATTGTAAGGTTGAATTTGTTATGTGGCATAAGAAATACCAATACATTACTCCTGGGAGGAAATAACAATTCTTTCAACCATGCAGGATTGGAGGAAAGGATTAAAAGAGACTGACACTTAAGCTAAGTCTCTTCATTTTAACATTAAAATCTGGAAGTGACCAGTAAGAACTAACACCAAATTAAATGACCGCATTTCCAGTAACTTCAGGATGTACTGAATGTATACTATAGTCAAATAAAAAATTTAGAGTAAGGTTGAAGGTTCTCAAAGGAAGTTTCTTCTAACCTGGGTTACAAATCAAGTCTCAAAATAAAAAAATCTTAGAAAAGTAAAGTGCAATATTGATATGTTATCCTAATTGCCACCAATGTATGATATATCTTGACAAAAATACTGAAGAATGATTACTGAAGAATGATTTGTGATACTTTCTATCAGCTCCAAACCCCCAGTTTTATGTACTGATATATTTAAACACTTTTAATTACTACCCAAAGGAGTAGTATCTTAATTGGAAGCAATTCTGACCTTTTTTTTTTTTTTTTGACAGGGCTTCCCTATGTAGCTGAGGCTGACCTGGAAGTTGTGATCCTCCTGCTTAGGCCTCTGAAGTGTTGTGATTACAAGTGTGTGCTACTACATCTGTAGACATTAAATTTTAACATTTCCAGTATCAAACAATGTTGAGAACAGACTGATTTTCTGAGAATTGGATTTGAGATGTGTTACTCAGAAAGTTTTATGCTGGGTACCAGGCTCATGCCTGTAATTCTAGCCATGCAGGAGGCTGAGATCTGAGGACTGTGGTTCAAAGTGAGCCTGGACAGGAAAGGCCCTGAGACTCATCTCTAATCACCAGAAAACCAGAAGTGGCATTGTGGCTCAAAGCGGTAGAGTGCTAGCTTTGAGCAAAAGAAGCTCAGAGACAGTGCCCAGGCCCTGAGTTCAAGCCCCACGATGGACAAAAACCAACCAAACAACAACAAAACCCCAAGTCTTATATATAGCAAAATACAAATAAGTGTTAGAGTTATTAAAATAGGTAGCTGATAAAGGAGAACACCACGTGGTATACAGGCAGGAGAGAAAGTATTACAGAACTGCTGGCCTGTGGCCCAGATGATGCATGGCCAGAGAGAAGGGGTACCACTCCCCTTCCTCCCCCCCTTCCTGCCTTATATAGGGCAGGGGGCAAGGGTGTGTGGCCAGGTGGATTAGGATGTGACCTCAGGGAAGGGGGAAGTAACTGCCTTCAGGTATGCTGGTTACCCAGGTAACTGGGTGGAGACTTAACCAGGTGGGGGGCATCTTCGTGGAGCCCTCCTGGGGTGGACCTTACAAAGAGTATATATAGCCAGTTATAAGATAGAACAATCAGATCAATGGTGCTAATTTTAAAAAATGTTTTTTTTTATAACTTTAAATATATTTCTGTAAGAGCTATGATAAATTTTCCCCTTATACTAGGATTTAAATTCAGGGCTTTGCACTTGCTAGGCAGGCACTGTACCATCTGAGCAATGCCTCTAGCCTGATAATGCTTTTTGATGTTTGTAAATAATACATCTTATACTTTAAATGCTTTGGATTTTTTTCTTGTGTCCTCACTTTTGGGCATATGGAGGGATCCTCACACTTAAGAGACAGGTATGCTACTCCTAGGCTGAAATCTGAAAATCACAGTTCGAAACCAGACTGAGCAAGAAAGCCCACAAGATTCCTATCTTCATTAAAGTAACTACTCTAAAAAAGCTGGAAGTAACTCTGTGGCTCAAGTGATTTTCAGATTTCAGCCTAGGAGTAGCCTAGAGTACCTAGGATTACAGGATTGCTAGCTTCTATCTCTGTATCTGAAATGTATTCCATATAAACATAATGTGTGTTGCAGGAGTGTGTGTGTGTGTGTGTGTGTGTGTGTGTGTGTGTGTGTGTGTGTGTATGGGTACACTAGTACTGTGCTTGAGCTTAGAGGCTTAGGCTCTTTGTGGTCTTTTTCTGCTCAAGGCTGGCATTCCACCACTTGAGCCACCACTTCTGGTTTTTGCTTTTTAATTGAAGATACGAAGCTCTTAGATTTGCCTGCCTAGATTGAATTTCAAGCAAGATCCTCAGATCTCAGCTTCCCGAACAATGCTGCAATGTGAGCATCCAGTCTGGTCTCCTTCCTTCTGCTCAGGCGCATCCTTGTTCTCTGAGCTGCTGTATATTCTTGTTGTCTAAACCTGCAGGCCATCTCATCCTGGGAGCTCTTTATGCTGTCCTTGAGTTGTGTGTTTTACAGGAACAATACTAGGGTCTCTCTACCATACATCCTGTGTGTTAGCAAACCCCAAATGACTGACAAAAGACGTATATGAATAGTATTTTTTTTACAAAGGATAAAGGAAGGATATCACACTGGATATTAAGATGCATGTTTTTTTGTTTGTTGGTTTGTTTTGCTGTGTTATGGAAGCACCCACTGAGTTGCACCACAAATGCATTTTTAAAGCAGCTTACGACGTGTCCCAGGGAGGAGTAAAGTCAGGACAGCCGGGAGGCCTTTAAGGATTGGGGAAGTCCTTTGACCTTAGGAAAGGCAGGATACACTTGGAAGTCTGCAGGATAATTGAAGAAAATGCTACCTGAGGAAGTAGCCAGGCAGACTGTTAGCAGTAGTGACTACACGGAATTTGAAGGAGGCAATTGTTGACTTACAAAGCGTCTCCACGGGAGCTATGCTAAGATAACTGTGGGTAGACTGAATTCATTTGCACATCGACCTCAGGAATGCAACGAGTCTCCCTACCAGGACTAAACAGGATGTTCATGCTGGATACCTTAGCTCTATCAGGAAAAACTGGTAGCAAGTGTGATGTGGAGGGGGCTCGGCTTAGCTTTGCTATTTTATTCAACATCACAGACAAGTATTTATTTAGCTTGTGCTTTCAATTGGGTTGGCTGGTTAAAACGGTAGGTTCGTAAATAGAAGTAGATGTGACTAGGGCAGAAGCAGCCTCTGAGACAAGAGTGGGAATTCACGCTACAGAGTGACGTCAGGATTCTTTATTCTCTTGCTCACTTCCTTCTCTCAATTACATTGACTGAGCACTTCTTGGGTTAAATGAGCTTATGAAGAAATTTATCAGTTAGCATATACCACACAAAAAAACAAAACACAACACAACACAAACTGTGCACACTGAGCTTGAGAAGATTCCTGCAAAGAAACTTTGAAGATAGTACTAAGAGAGTACTTTCTTCCTTCCTAAAAAGATTCTTCTTCCTCCGTGACTTTTCAAGATAAAAATGATTATCTAACCAATGCCCTTCCACTTATAAATAAAAACAACGCAGTGGCGGTCTAATTACATCGGACAAGAAACTGGCTCCAACCCTCAAAATTATCAAGAGAATTTTCATTTGATTTGTGTTGATTTAAGGGTTTGAATGTAGATCCTGTTGCTTTCTACCATTTGAGCCATGCTTCTGCCCAGGCTTCATTTTTTTTTTTTTTTTTAAATTTTGGCAGGAATTTCATTACAGCTTTATTCTCAGTAGCCCACAAAAGAGGAACCATCCTAAGGCCATTAACATGACAATGGGATAAACTCACTGTTTTCGTGATAGGGTGGAAAGAAGGCTATTAAAAAGGTATTGACTATTGTTGAAGTGGTAAGGAGAGTTTTATGCTGAGCTAAAGCAGCTGGTCGTGAGAGCCCTTAGGGGGAGATTTTACATTATTTGAATGTGTAGGAAAGGATGAAGGTAACAGAATCATGGCTTCCTGGATAGGAGTGGGAAAGTGACTGAAAAAGGAAAGGCAGGAAGTAGAAATGTTTTGGATCTTCAATAAATGGAAATATCTATTTGCCAAAATTGGGGAGTTAAGCTGTGTGCACCTAAATGTACACATATCAGTTCTACAATGTGCAATATAAATTTTACCTCTAGGTTAAAAAAAAAAAAAAGCTGGCCATAGACCTTCACATCTGCAATTCTAGCATCTAGGAGACTGAGGTGAGAAGATCATGATTTCCAGACCAACCTGGGCTATATATATAACAAGTATAAAAGGGTCTACACCATCCTGGGCTATCTGCTGAGAGGCTTTCCCAATAAAACAAAATAATAACATAAAGTAAAACAAAAGAAACTAGAAGCTAGTGTTGGAGCTGAGTATAGTATGTGCAAAGCTCTGGGTTTAATTCTGAGCACTAGAGGAGGAGGAAAAGGAGGAGGAGAAGGAAGGAAAGGAAAAGGAGGAGAAGAAAGAAGAGAAGGAGGAAGAAAAAGGAAGATGAAGTAGGGGAGGGAGAAAGAGGAAAAGGGGAACAAAGAGTAGGAGGAAGAGGAGAGGAGGAGGAGGAGGAGAAAGATGAGGAAGAGGAGGAGGAAGAAGAAGAAGCATAATGTTGTAAACTGTATGTTTATGTCCCCCTAAATTCATATGCTGAAAGTCTAACTCTTAATAGAATGCTATTAGAACATGAGATCTTTGGAAGAAATTAGGGTGAGGGTAGAGCCTCATTATGAGATTCATATCTTCATGAAATATTCAGGAGTACTTGCTCCCTGTCCTTCTGTTCTCTGCTTTCTGAAGGCATCAGCTAATAGCCATCTAGAAACCTTTTTCTTTTCTCCCTCCTCTCTCTTCCCTCCTCCTTTCCCCTCCCCTCTCCCACTCCATCCTCCTCCTCCAGTATTGGTACTGTATGGGTGGCTTGAACTCAGGCCCTTGTCACTGTTCCCTTAGTCTTTTTGCTCAAGGCTGATGCTCAATCACTTGAGCCACTTCTGGGTTTTTGTTGGGTAATTGGAGAAAAAGAGTCTGATAAACTTTTCTCTCTGGGCTGGTTTTGAACTGTGATCTTCAGAGCTTAGCTTCCATAGTAGCTAGGATGACAGGTAGGAGCCATGATTTCTACAAGACTTGAAGCAGGTCCTCTTCAGTGAATCTCCTCCTGATTAGCCTCACCTCTTCTTGCTCTTCATCTCATTTGTGCTTACTGAGTTATCTAGGCTTTCCTTCATCTCTTCTCCTTGCCTTGATCTTTTCCTACTTTTTTTCTTTTCTTTTCTTTTCTTTTTTTGCCGGTCCTTGGGCTTGAACTCAGTGCCTGAGCACTGTCCCTGGCTTCTTTTTGTTCAAGGCTAGCACTCTACCAATTGAGCCACAGCGCCACTTCTGGCTGCTGAGGAACTGAACCCAGGGCTTCATGTATATGAGGCAAGCACTACCAGTAGGCCATATTCCTAGCCCTTTTCCCACATTCTCTTCATTGTTTGCTGTATGAATTTTTTCTTTCCTTCTCTGTTGCTGTGTTCATTATTTTTCATTGAAAAATGATGCATATTTATGGTATACATCGTGATGCTTTGAAAAATACACACACTGTGGAATGGCTAAATCAAGCAAATTACTGTTTATATCTCCTCACATACTTATCATTTATTTGCGTATACAGTACATTGCTATGAACTATAGTCATTATGTAGAACAATGTATCTCCTAAAATTACTTCTTCTGTCTAACTGAAGCTTTTTTAATGCTTTAAATGATATTTCTCTCCAATTGTAATCCCCCTCACAACTCAACCACCTCATGCCCTTGGCAGCCATTATTCTACCCTACCCTAGTTTGGCATCCTTTCCAGCCCCTCCCTCGCAAAGTCCTGGGGCTTGGGTGCTGTCCCTGATCTTCTGAGCTTTTCTTCTCAAGGCTCCCACTTTACCTCCTTGAGCCACAGCTCCACTTTTGGTTTTCAAGGGGTTAATTGGATATAGGAGTCTCATGACCTTTTCTGCTAGGTTGCCTTTGAACTGGATCCTCAGATTTCAGCCTCCTGAGTAGCCAGTAATACAGGTGTGAGCCACTGGCACCTGGCTGGTTTGACCTTCTTTTCTTCTACATATAAATGATATTATGTAGCTTGTCTTTTTATGCTTCGTTTATTTCACACAACACACTGCAATCTAGACCCATTATCTATGTTGTAACAAATGACAAGGTTTCCTCCTCCTCTTCTTCCTCCTCCTCTTCCTCCCCTTCCTCCTCTTCTTCCTCCCCTTTCTCCTCCTCCTCCTCCTCCTCCTCCTCCTCCTCCTCCTCCTCCTCCTCCTCCTCCTCCTCCTCCTCCTCCTCCTCCTCCTCCTCCTCCTCCTTCTCCTCTTTTTTTGTTTCTTCTTCTTCTTTTTGCCAGTCCTGACTTGAACTCAGGGCCTGGGCATTATCCCTGAGCCTCTTTGCGCTCAAGGCTGGCATTCTACCACTTGAGCCATAGTACCACCTCCCAATTTTTCTGTGATTAATTGGAGAGAAGTGTCTCACAGACTTGGCTGCCTGCTCGGACTTCAAACCATGATCCTCAGATCTCAGCCTCCTGAGTATTATAAGCAAGAGCCACCAGCACGCAGCTGAAGTTTCCTTCTTTTTAAAAGATTGAATAGTATTCCATTGTGTATGTATGTATGTATAAATGCACACATATTTATAAATACATACATATAACATGTGCATACATACAATATATATACAAATATCTGGATATATAAAACAGGTATAGAAATATATACATACAACATCTATATGCATACACACAAATATACATATATACATACCTGTGTGTGCATATATGTACCCACACACATAAATGTATATATATATATATATATATATATATATATATGTTTTTTTGTATCCTAGTACCAGGGCTTGAACTCACAACCTTACCTCTCACTTGGCTTTCTTCTTCATGGTGGTGCTTTACCACTTGAGTCACACCTCTTATCTATCTTGTTGCTGATTAATTGGAGATAGAGTCTTGGCAACTTTTCTGTCTGAGCTGGCTTCCAACAATGAATATCTAGCTTTCAACCTCCTGAATATCTAGGATTATAGGTGTAAGCCATCATCAGCAACTGGCTATTTTGTCTGCTTTAAGTATATCTACACCTCCTCTGTTGTGGTTGCCATTTGTATGTACTATCTTTTTCTACCCCTTTACTTTTAGTCTATGTGAGCCATAAAGGTGAACTGAGTCTCTTGTTTTAATTTTAATCCATTTAGTCACTTTATTTCTTTGATTGCAGCAAAGGTACTTTTTGATAGATAGGAATCACTACTGCCATTTCATATGAGTTGGTATGTTATAATTGATGGTTATGATTCATTCAATGTGTACCTTTGAATTTCTCTGCTCAATTTGACAAGAAGTTCAATTTTACCAATGTTAATGAAGAATATTCTCTCTCTCCGTCCTAGGGCTTGAACTTAAGGCCTTGGTGTGATCCCTGAGTGATTTTGCTCATGACTAGCACTCTTCTACTTCAGCTACAGTTCCACTTACAGTTTTTATTGCCCAGGCTGGCTTTGAGCTATGATCTTCAGATCTTAGTCTCCTATGAGTAGTTAGGAATAGACATGTGAGTCATTGGCACTTGGCTAGATCAGTCTTTAAGTTTCCTTGATTTTCTTTTTGTGGGTTGTGGAGCTTGGACTCAGGGCCTGGGTGCTGTCTGTCCCTGAGATTCTTTGTGCTCAAGGATAGCACTCTACAACTTAACTTGAGCCACAATGCCAAGTCTGGTTTTGAGTTGTTAATTGAAGGTAAGAGTCTAATAGGGACTTTTCTGCCTGGGCTGGCTTTGAACTGTGAAATCTCAGCCTCCTGAGTAGCTAGGATTACAGGCATGAACCATTCCCACCTGCCTTTGATTTTCTTTATTTTGGCTCAGATAGTTACTATTTTCTTTTTGTTTATTGTGGATTAATTTTTTTTCAGCACAGGAGGTCAAATTCAGGACTTTAGGCATGCTAGGAAAGCATTGTACCACTGAACTTGGCTTTCTGAGATAGGGTCTTGCTGTGTAGTTTAAGCTGCACTTGAACTTGCTTTGTAGCATAGAGTGTCC
The DNA here is from genome assembly GCF_023159225.1 of Perognathus longimembris pacificus. Taxonomy (NCBI): domain Eukaryota; kingdom Metazoa; phylum Chordata; class Mammalia; order Rodentia; family Heteromyidae; genus Perognathus; species Perognathus longimembris. The sequence goes on along the minus strand of NC_063167.1, from coordinate 43,652,524 downwards.
TTAAACTCACCGTTTTCTGCCTCTGCCTCCAAGTTCTGGGATTATAGGCATGTACCACCATGCCTGACTTATTCTATCAATTTTAATAGAAAATATGAAAAACTCTGACGATAATTGTGGTCTTATCTACTTATAGTTCAATCAGGTTTTCCTTCATCTGTATTGAAATTTAAGTTACTAGGTTCATAAATGTTTAGGAGTTTTATATCATCTTGGTGAATTGGCCACTTTATTTTTATGAAATGCCCTTCTTTATCCCGGGAAATAGTCTTTGGCATTGTATTTTCAAATATTTTTAAGTTTGAGATATAATTCATATACCATAAAATTTATCCTTTCAGAAAGTATACAACTCTGGTTGTATACTAACATTTATTGAAGAAATGGAAAGAATTAACTAGTGTTGATAATCTCTAGATAAGAACTTAATTTGCATAAACAAAATGCCAAACTAAAATTTTAAATTAGGGGCTGGGGATATAGCCTAGTGGCAAGAGTGCCTGCCTCGGATACATGAGGCCCTAGGTTCGATTCCCCAGCACCACATATACAGAAAACGGCCAGAAGCGGCGCTGTGGCTCAAGTGGCAGAGTGCTAGCCTTGAGCGGGAAGAAGCCAGGGACAGTGCTCAGGCCCTGAGTCCAAGGCCCAGGACTGGCCAAAAAAAAAAAAAAAAAAAAAAAAAAAAAAATTTTAAATTAATCACTGGCCCTCTTTTAGAATGTAATGTTAGCTACTTTAAAAGTTAGCCTTAACCTAGTGGACAGGGCTTAAGTGGCAAGAGTTATTATCCCTCCCCCAAAAAAAGAAAGAAAGAAAGAAAAGCAAACAAAGATAATTTGATGTTCATTTTATTTAGAAAAAAATTAATGTGTCAATCTTGTTTCTAAAATATTGAGTTACTTCATCAACAAGAGAACTGTGGAAAATATTCCATGGATTATTAACATATACTCCAATAAATAGAATTAATTTAAAAGGAGACATATCTGATTAAAATGCAGGTGGAAGTTATACTTTTCATGTTCTTGAAAGAAAAATGCTGTAGGAAAAAAGGATAGTATTTTAATCAGAGTCCTGAGGAAGTATTAAAATGGGGGCTCTTCTTTCTGTTTCCTCTCTCCAGCAGATATTGTGTTGAGAAGGTTGTCTGTGTCTGTCTAGTCCCACTTTTGTGAATGTGTCTTCATTTCTAGGTGAATTGAAAGCCTACCTGGGACCATGGTCATTCCTGTGTCAAAGTTGCAACAACTGTGGTCACTGAACAATTACTATGGCAATTGGACTGGTCCTAAAGGGATAGTTGTATTAGACCAAGATCTAAAATAACCTGTGGAGGGGGAATGAACTGAGCTTTCAAACTGTAATGCAGTTTGATCTTGTGTCAACATTTAACCAAAAGAATGAAATTTGCAAGGACCTTCTTCTACAGAGCCATACAAACTGCAGAAGACATTCCAGTGCTGTTTTTATTTCTAACTCAGTTTTTTTTTCCTTGACAATTTTATTTTATTTTATTTGCTAGCCCTGGGGCTTGAACTCAGGGCCTGAGCACTGTCCCTGGCCTCTTTTTGCTCAAGGCCAGGATTCTACTGCTTGAGCCACAGCACCACTTCTGGATTTTTCTGTGTATTTGGTACTGAAGAATCGAAACCAGGGCTTCATGCATGCTAGGCAAGCACTCTACCATTATGCCACGTTCCCAGCCCTGACAGTTTTATTTTTATAATGAAATATTGGTGGAGTTTATAAAATGACAGGTAGACAAGGTAGATTTTTTTTTTTTTTAGCCATCAAATTCTTTTGAACTGGAATTAACTGGGGTGTTTCCTTTGTGTTGAGCCTGTGACTCTAAAATATTGAAGAGGGACTTACCAGATTATTAATATTATTCTTACTTTTTGGCACTGGAGAATTAACCCAGGATCTCCTACTACATTAAGCACATGTTCTGTCATTGAACTATATCCCAAATGCCTAGAGTATTAAAAGAAAAGAGAAAATAAGCAAGTAACAAGGTACTTAGCAGCATAACACCTGTCTTCTTTTTTTGCTGAGATGTCACAGATTCTGACTGACCCATCTACTTTCTCTTACATTCATCTTTCAGTCATGAAGAAGTTTTGTTAGGAGTTAGTGCATAGCTAGAAGCAAAAGAATATACTGCCTCCCGCCCCCAACTGTTGTTTGTTTCTTTGTCTCTATTCTTTCATTAATTCAACTTGTCTTGAACACCTATTCTGTACCAGGCACTGTGGTAGTGATAGTTGAGCAAGACACCTAAGGTCCTCTTGATGAGTTTCTAGACTTGTATAATTCCCCCCTCCCTTTTTTTTTCTTCTCAGGGCTGGCACTTTATCACTTAAGCCACAGCTCCACTTGTGCCTTTTGATAGTTCATTGGAGACAAGAGTTTTACAGTGTTTCTTGTCTAGACTGATTTCAAATCTCAATCTTCAGATCTCAGCCTACAGAGAAGTTAGGATTATAGGCATGAGCCACCTGGCTGCTCTTTTCTTTCTTTCTTTTTTTTTTTTAACTGTATTTTTTTGTCTTTTCTTTTTTGGTACTGGGGATCGAACCCAGGACGTTGCACTTGCTAGGCAAGCGCTTTGCCACTGAGCTACATCCCAGCCCTGCTCTTTTCTTTTATTGATATATTTTCCTGCCATTTGCTTTTTCTAACCTCTTGTTGCTGCTGTCATCATTCTGTTTTTCTTTGAGACAGGGTTTTAGTTAGTAAGCCAGACTGGCTTTGAACTTAAAAATCCTCCTGCCTCAGTCTCCTGAGTTCCGGGATTATAGATGTGTGCCACCAGGCCTGCTACCATGCCTGCACCTTTCTCTTCTTTTTCTTTTCTTTTCCTTGTTAGGAGATTGCTAGAAGACTTCCCTTTCTTCTTCAAGTCAGTCTAGGCACAGCAGATGAGACTTTTTTTGTAATACATTATTTTCCTGTTTGAATTCAAGTCCATTCATAATTTTTGGCCTGAGTTGGCTGTGTCCATACCCCTCTGAGGAAAACTGGTTGCCAGTTGATGAAAGTATTATTTCCTCTACTGTCATGGAACCACACTCCTCTGCCTTTTATCATGCTGCCAGACTTTGTAGAGTGAATCCTTTGGGGGAAAGACATCTTCCTGTCTACATCTATAAGCAATCATTTTTTGTTAAAACCATTTTTTTTATAAATTGGTTTTTATATTCATGAGCCTGAATTTATCTTCAATTTGGTTCCATTGATCACCTCACTGGCTGAGTATTTTTATGTGTGCTAAGCTTTCTATAGTGAATATTACAGAGTATTTTCTAGCACTGTTTGGGGAGGTAGGAAAGGAGAGGGGGGATAGCCTAAAATAGTGCAGATCCAGCCATTGTCTTCCCTTCCTTCCTTCCTTCCTTCCTTCCTTCCTTCCTTCCTTCCTTCCTTCCTTCCTTCCTTCCTTCCTTCCTTCCTTCCTTCCTTCCTTCCTTCCTTCCTTCCTTCCTTCCTTCCTTCCTTCCTTCCTTCTTCCTCTGTCTCTCTGTCTCTGTCTCTCTCTCTCTGAACTCAAGGCCTGGGTGCTGTCCCTTAGCTTTTTCACTCAAGGCTATCTCTCTACCTCTTGAGCTACAGTTCTACTTCCAGTTTTTTGGTGGTGAACTGGAGATAAGAGTCTCATGTTCTTTCCTACCCAGGCTGGCTTAGAACCATGATACTGTTGTCTCAGTTTCCTGAGATCACAGAAGTTAGCATTGATGCCAAGCTTGTACTGTTGTTTTAAAAAATGTAAAGAAAGAAGTGATGCATGGTTAGGAATATGTTTCAGTGGTAGAGCATTGTCTATCATGTGCCAGGCCGTGGGTTGGCTCCTCAGCATGGACAAACTAAAAAAAAAAAAAAAAATCAGTGCAATGACGAGCCACAGAAATTAAGGTTTTGAAAAGAACTGGTATAATAAAATGAAGTGTTTGTTATTAAATGTCTGTGTTGTGATCATTTGTACGTCTAAGTGTAGTTCTAGAAAAAAAAACATGATTGTTCTGTAATCTTAAATGCTAGTTCTAGGTAAAGTTGGCAAAGGTATTTGTTTTTGGTGAATTCAGGGGATAAGCAATAAGATAAAAAACACAGGGTAGAGGAGCTTGAGATTCAATTAGGGGTCAGGACTTCATGTTCATCCACTTATTTAAACAATTAATTTTTATTTAAGATGGTTCAGTAGAGAGTTTAATCTGTACTAAAAAAAAATACAAGGAAAGACTAAGTCCAAAATGACACCAGCAATTTCAAGAGTTATGGTTTGAGCAAACTTTGAAGAGTGTTCTGAGAACTACTGTTTTAGTATTAAATCACTCCACTTTATCTGAGTCATTTTTATGCCTACATAAATTAACTTTCATTTTCTTCTCTTCTTCCCTTCCTCTTTCCCTCCTTTTCTTTCTTCTATTCTAGGGACTGAACCTGGTCCTCATACATGCTAAAAACATGCTCCTCCATTGAAGGGTACCCCATCTCCCCAACACTTTCAGTTAACAAATGTGTAGGGTGTTAACTTAGACCTAGATATGAAGTCTTTTGATTCAGCAAATATTTGTCAAGATAACCACTCTTATCTGGGGAATACAAATATACTAAAATAGTAACGCCTCTACCATTGAATAGTATAGGCTAGTGATGGGCCAGATAATTTCAATAATGTGAAAATAATTCTGATGTAGGTATTCAAAGTGTACAGGTAGGGCTGGGAATGTGGCTTAGTGGTAGAATGCTTTCCTAGCATGCATGAAGCCCTGAGTTTGACTACTCAGTACCACATACACAGAAAAAGGCAGATGTGGCACTGTGGCTCAAGTAGTAGAGTGCTAACCTTGAGCAAAAGAAGCTCAGGACAGTGCCCAGGCCCTGAGTTCAAGCCCAGGACTGGCAAAAAAAAAAAAAAAAGGAAAAAGGAAAAAGAAAAAGAAACAAAGTGTACAGGTAAAGGATGGAGGAGGCCCCACTCAAGCCAGGAGTTCAGGGAAGACAAATAACTTTCAAAGTGTCACACTTCGTGGCATTTGTAACTTACTTGTCTTGTCTGTTTTCTGTTACTCCCTGGGAATGGTGGTAGCAGGGCTGTATGCCTATTTTCTAATACATCTTACTAAGGGACTCTCTATATTTTTCCATATGCCCCATTTTATTACCATTATTCATTGAAACATTATTCCAGCTTAAAAAAAAGCCTTCCTTTTTCTTTCAATTTGGACAAATAGAATGCAACACAGAAACTAAGAAACAGAAACATTAAAGTACAAAACAAAACCCTGGAAGTAATGAAGTGTTAAAAATAGAAATTAGAAGATCAAAATAGTGTCAAACTGTAATACTAAAAACAGTTGGGAAGCCATGTGCCAGTGGTTCAAGCCTGTAATCCTAGCTACTCAGGAGGCTGAACCAGCCTGAGTTCATGAGACTCTTAGCTCCAAAAAACCACCAGAAAATCAGAAGTAGCACTGTGCCTTAAAGTGGTAGAAGACTGTCCTTGAGCAAAAAGCTCAGGAAAAGTGCCCAGGCCCAGAGTTCAAGCCCCATAACAATAACAAAATAAAACATTTTGGGTGTAGGATTCTCTCCCCGCCCCCCAAGTCCTGGGGCTTGGACTCCCGGCCTGAGCACTGTCTCTGGTTTCGTTTTGCTCAAGGCTAGCAGTCTGCCACTTGAGCAACAGTGCCACATCTGACTTTTTCTATATATGTGGTGGTGAGGACTTGAACTCAGGGGTTCATGTATGTGAGACAAGCACTCTACTACTACATTCCCCAGCCCCTAGCATTCTTTTTTTTTTTTTTTTTTTTTTTTAGTTTGTGTGCTAGTCCTGGGGCTTGAAGTCAGGGCCTGGTCCTGAGGGTCCAGAGGGTCCCTGAGCCTCTTTGTGCTCAAGGCTAGTGCTCTACCACTTGGGCCACAGCACCACTTCCAGCTTTTTCTGTTTATGTGGTACTAAGGAGTCAAACTCAAGAGCTTCATGTATGCTAGGCAAGCACTCTACCACTAAGCCACATTTCCAACCATGGTTTTTTTTTTTTTTTCTTTAAAATTATTCAACAACTTTTAGTGATTTGATGCACAGAATTCTATTAGTAAGAAATTTGTGGCAACATGCTGATTTGTTGTTGTTATTTTGGTATGTGGGGTGTGTGTGTGTGTGTGTATGCTAGTACTGGGCCTGAAGGCTGTGTTGTCCATTGAGGGACTTTTTCATCAAGGCTAACCCTCTAGGACTTTTGCCAGCTCTTTGCTGGTTAGTTGTAAGTCAGAGTCTGCCTGGGCTGGCTTTGAACGTAGATCCTCAGATCTTAGCCTACTGAGGAGCTAAGATTACAGGCATGAGTCACTGACTGCTTCCTGGGCTGATTTGGTTTTAAGGAAAGATGAATCTGTGGATAAGTTTTGTAGAATGTAGAGCTTAATTCTCTTTGAACAAGCAAATGTCAGATATTATATAGCACAGTATGAAGCAGTATGAATAAATAGGATATTTGTAACTTCATTTTAAACTTTTCCCACTACCCAAAAGTCATCAGATTTTTCAGCCCAGAAAGGGGCTACAGAATGTTTGGAAATACTGCTGATGCCAGTGACAGGTTCTGTGGCATAGACAGGAGAGGAAAGATAAAGGGGCATGGACGAAAGGCAAAAGAGGGGCCTGGAAGAAGACAAGATGGGGAGAAAGGGAGGGGAAGGAAAAGGAAGAACAAATTTCCTTTTTGTTGTTGTTTGTTTGTGTCGGTTGTGGGGCTTGGAAGAACTGCTTTCTTTGTTGAGCATTGGCAGTCACCATGCCAAGAACCTGGCAAACTTGATCTCAGTCCTCACCATAGCTCAGTGAGGTAGATAGTACTGTTTAATGAATCAGGATCCTGAAGCTAAATAGAGTAATTAGCTACAGAAGCTATGGTTAGAACCAGGTCCTTCTGGCTTCAGAGGGAGCCCTTAACAATAATTCCACAAAGGACTTACATTTCCGTGCTGGGGTGTGAGAGATAACTGCCACCCATCAGCATCTGGGCTGTTCCTAGGCTAGCCCTTGTAACATTTGTAGACAAATCTTTAACCTGATGAAGACTCCCTAATTGGATTTGCCTGTTATCCAATACTGCACCTCACCCAATCCCACATGCCATGCTGTGCCCGAATTCCCTACATGAATCAGTTAAAACCTTCCCAGTTAGTCTAATGAACCCTAATTTCAGACAAAGGTAACTGTCACCTTTTGTTTCATCCCGCGCTTTTATTTTTCAAATACCAGAGTCAACCTTTGAACTCAATCTGCACTTGCCTATTGATGCATAAATATCTATAATATCACAGTAAATTAAATTCTCTTTTAAAGGGTTTCTATTTAACAATCTGTCAGAACTTTCACAGCATTTGATTTCTGGTCTCCTCTGTCCAGTGACAGGTTTATCTCAATATGGCTTGATTAATGAAACCTTTTATTTGGGATAAGCTCACCTATGATTACTATAATCTCTTAATGCTTGCTTAGGCAACATTGAGGTCTGGCAGCAGGGCCTCTCAAAACTTGTAGCATCTTCAGTATCACCAGAGCATTGGGTGAGATGAATGGGCTGGGAGACCCATGCGGAGTTAATGAGGAAGAAGCATGGTAATGTTAGTGTCTGCTGAATGATGCCGCAGTATGTCTCAGAGGTTTAACCTCTGTTTCTCACCTCATGCCAACAAATCCACATTTCTGCTGCAGAGCTACCTGTCCTTGCATGTCAGTTACTGGGTGGATGGGGGGGGGGGCAGCATGCATGGCTGCCATCTTCCCCTGGAGCCACAGTGCCCCATGTAGCAAAGACAAGGGAGACAATCTAAAATAAAAGAATATATTGAAATTGAAAGTCTTAATGAAGCCATGGGGGCAAGCACTTATAGCTCTCTTAAGAAACAGAAATGGCCTTGAGGTGGATATTCTACAAACAATGTTTTCAGAAAAGAAGAGTGCAATCGAATTGCATTTTGTGCCTGCCAATATTTACCTGGGAGAGAAGCTGACTTTATGGTGGGTTATCTTTTCAGTCCCACATGCTTTTGAATCACTGGAAAAGAGTGTCTTAGATTTTACATAGACTTAATGTGGTAATTCTTTTTCACTTTGCTAGTAAAAAAATAACATTGAAAGTGAGACATTGGAAATGAACTCTGAAACTTATTTGTGCTACAGAAATTGTCTTCTCAGCAGTTTTTCCAACTAGAATTTTCTTTTTTTTTTTTAAAGAATAACATTATTTTATTTCATAAATAATGGTATTTTATTTAATAATTTTTAATGTAGCCTCTGACACATTTTAGGGCTGTGTCCACTAGAGGAGGTATTCCCTCCAGGAAATTTTTCACTACAAGAGATAATTTACTACAAGGTATGTTCTCTCTCCATACATTCTGAACTTCCTTTGTGTTTCTCTAATCCACTCCTTTCAGATCCTGTCACCCCATAAGCCTAAAGACCTACACACCAGTCCTGCCTTCTCTTCAACTCCTAGCTCAGGACCACGCTCTCTGCAAGGTAGGAGCCTCCAAAATGGCCAGCTCATTCCCAAATCATACTCTTCTTCTGTGAAGTCATGAGTGCAGGATGTAGTAGAGCAAAGAAAGACTATTATATTTGTGCTGGTTCCTAAGGACACACTACCAGCAATTATAAAACATACAAATGATTTTCCCAACTAGAATTTTCTGTATTGGTGAAATGATAGGTGCTTGACATATGCTTTTCTCTTATTTGCTACCCTGTCGCCTGCTAATGCTTAGAGTGTTCCATGCTTCTTTTTAAAAATTCTTCCTTCATAAGTTTGTAGTACTGGTGGTTTTTAAATGTATTAAAATCACCTGGAGAGTTTGGATGTTGTTTTTAGCTTCTGCAAGTAGAGAAGAGAGCAAAGTAATGTTAATAAATATACATTGGATTTGTAGTAAATAATAAATAATTTTTGATAGATAATGACTCTAATATAAAAAATCATTATGACAGTTAACATTCTTTGTTAAGAATATTCAAATATTGAATATTCAAAAGAAAAATGACTCATAAAATATTTTTAAAATGTTTAGTAACTTCACTATGATTAATCTATTAGTTGGGTTTATAATTCTTATTAACCATACATGTTTATATAGATTTTAAAACACAAATGTTTTAATAATGAAAAGGGAAATATTATAGAAAGTACTTCTTTTCAAGGGGTAGAATCAGAATTTTAAACTATTAGTACTAATTGTATTCATTATAATCATCTGAAAAAATTAAGAATGGTTTAGCTTTCAAAATTATATGTAGCTCTAAAAGATTTCTTAAAATGAGGAAATGAAGAACATGGTTTAATTTAAAATGATATAGTGAAAGCCAATCAAAAACTTCTAGTAACACTATTAACTAATATTAAAGGTCTTCTGTTATGTTGAGAAAATATATCCCATTATTCTTAATTAAAGATACCTTTTGCAAGAAAATATAGAAACTTCATAATGAAATTCTGAGTGGAGGATTATTAAAATTCTCGCACATGGATCATAGTTTTTAGTTTATTACACATCATGCTTTTTAACCTTTGACAACAAATATTGTTGTACCATGAAGATGGTGAATCCAAACAATTACATATGCAGTCCAAAGGCATACACACAAAAAAAATCAATATTTGACATCTTTGCAACTCCCTCTTTGCTGTGGTGCTCAATAGCTCTTATTCATTATACCCTTATATCTCTTTCAGATTCGCCTTTGTCACTAGAAACCCATTTTTTTCCTTTCCTTGACTTCCACATAACTTCTTTGCCCTGTACTTTTACAGATGCCTTCTGGCTATAAATACTAATGAAATCTCTTTGCTTAATTCAATTTTGCTGGTACACTTACAGTTATGACCTAACTTTCCCACGAGAGAGACTGATTGAACATTCCTCTACCTTATGGATAAGAGCAAACATTCTTACAGAACTGGACTGACAATTTCCATAATTATAGAATTCACAGCCTAATGACCTTAAAAAACAATAAAAAGATCTCTTGTTAATTCCATGTCTGTTACTGACATTCAAGATATTTCATTTTTCATGGGACAACAAATTTACTCTTTTATTTTCCAAAGAGCAGTCTCTCCTTTCCCCCAGATAAAATTTTTTTCTGAATATTGAAGTATTCCATTGAATATTTAGCATTTCTTTGTCTTCTAAAAGTTAGAATATTTATGATCCTTAGAATGAGTTTGACTGATTTATAGCAATCAATTATAAGAGTACATTCTCAAATAGCCCTTTTAAAAATGAAGAATAGAATAATTAAAAAGATCACAAGTCCTCCCTTGCATATAATTATTTCATTATTTCATTACAGTGCAGAAATTATTTTTGCTGACTGTGAGTAATTTTAATTGCGCGAGATTGGTGTTAATATACAGTATCTAGCAGGTCTTCCTAAGAAATAAGATCACTAATTGCCTAAATTTTTATTCAGTACAGTGAGTCTTAAGAGTCACATTGCAATATAAACTTAATCACTAGCTAGAGTAGGCACAATACCTTTTCTGTAGTATAGATATCCTTAAAGCATAACCTGCCTGCTAATTTATTCCTTCAACAGGTTTATTGCCTTGTTAAGCATTTGTTTTGTAAAAAAAATTCTTAATCCATCCAAATTATACCAGAAGACCTATCATAATGACACATGACAATTCACACTTGAAATTTCCTATAGCTAGCCAGAATAAATGAGGTTAAAACACAGCATCTTCCTAAAAACCAAAATGCTACAGCATCATACAGTATGTGTTCTACAAGCTTTTCATTTACAAAGAAAGATTATCCATATTTTTACTCCCCTCTCCCCACCACGACTACTTGAGCCATGATTTTCAGTTTCCTAGAAACTGTTCTTGAGCTATGGAAATCTTAAGCACAGCAAGATAGCTTGTTATTAAGTGAAGTTAAGTTAAATGTTAATAATAGCCATTTTCTTGCAAAAATCTTACATTCATCATCAATCGTATAGTATCCTTGGCATATCTAAATATTTTATACATATCTAAGGTATTTTCTTCTCAAGAAATATTTCACATCATTTTTTTTTCTTCTTGCTATGGAGAGGATATGTATATTGTAATAAAATTCATCTGACTCATTCTCTTAAAGACAGACTGTTTTGATGAAATCAGAGTAAACCTTTAGAAAAACATGTTTGTTTTTATGTATAGTTTGGCATTAAATATACCGTTGCTGGTCTACTTAGATTTTATGTGAAAGGTGCAGTGTTCAAATGTATTCTCTGTGTGTGTATGTGTGTGTGCGCGTGTGATTGTGTGTGTGTGTGTGTGTGTGCTAGTCCTGAGTCTCGATTTAGGGCCTCGTTGCTGTCCCTAAGCTTTCTTGCTCAAATGTACCTCTCTATCACTTGAGCCATAACTCCATTTGTAGGTGTGTGTGTGTGTGTGTGTGTGTGTGTGTGTGTGTGTGTGTGTAGATAAGAAGCTCATGAACTTTCCTTGCCTGGGCTGCCTTCAAACTCAATGCTCAGATCTCAGCCTCTTGAGTAGCTAGGATTGCAGGCATGAGCCATCAGTGCCCAGCCAGGTGTATTCTTAAATACAACTTTAACTTGTAGAAGCAGAAAAACATCATTATCACTGATATTTAAGTGGTGAGTTCATTTATTCATTTAAAAACTATATAATGGGTACACGTTCTGCGTGAAATATGACTTCAACATGCTGCTACTTCCTTCAAGGTGCTGCTAGACCCTTCCCAAGGAATTGCTAATGTGTTTTGCCTACTTTGCCTGCATTTAGTTCTGCTCACTTGCTGCTATAAGGAGAAGCTGACCAGAGTGATACCTAATTGATCAATGTAGAAGTTATAGAGTTGTTTGCAATTCAATATTTAATAAATGTCTTATAAATTGGTAAGAAATGATTTACCATTTTACTTTATTTTATTTTATTTTTGTGCCATCTCTGGGGCTTGACCTCAAGGTCCAGGCACTGTCCCTGAGCTTTTTTTGCTCAAGGCTAGCTCTCTACCACTTAAGACACAGCTCCACTTTGGGCTTTTTGGTGATTACTTAGAGATAAAGAGTCTCTATAGATTTTTCTGCCTGGGCTGGCTTCAAACCATGATTATCAGATCTCAGTCTACTGAGTAACTATATTACAGGTATGAGCCATCAGTCACCATTTTGAACAGAACAATTAAAAAAAAAATGGAGGTAGGTGCCAGTGGCTCACATTGGTAATCCTAGCTACTCAGGAGGCGGAGATCTGAGGGTCCTGATTTAAAGCCAGCTTAGGTAGGAAAGTCTGTGAGGCTTTTATCTCCAATTAGATACCAAAACAAACAAACAAACAAAAAACAACCCCCCAAAACCCCCAACAACTGGAAGTAGAGAACAAGTGGTAAAGTGGAGATTCTTGAGCAAAAAAAAATTCAAGGACAGCACAGACCTTGGGTTCAAGTACCAGTACTGTCACACAAATTTTTTTCCCCTGATGTTCGAGAGTTATGTGTTTTATGGAGGCTAAAACAAATTGTTTGCTGTAAGAATCTTTGTTATAGTGGAGAGATTCTAGAGAAATCCAAGTGGGAGGGTGATGTGATCTAGCAGAAGAAGTTGACAGTCCAGAATCTTGGGGTCTGCTGTTCTGATTGACTGGTTTTAAGACAGGGCAAGTTTTGAAGCCTCTCTGAAACTTAGTTTCCAGATTTGGAAAATGTGGCTAATTGTTCATGTTCTGTCTTTTCTTAGGAATGCTCTTATAATAAATAGTAGCTTCTTCATTATACATGACGAATTTTTAAATTAGTGCAGTTAAGTATAAGTGGTCTATGAATTCCCTTAAAAAATTCAATCCCCTTGAGTCAATAAATGCAGAATTTTATGCATTCATTCCTCTGTATATAATTCGTAGTTTTAGTCAGGATCTTTTTTTTTTCTTTTTCTGGTACTGGTGATTGAACTTACAGCCCTGTGCTTGCTACGCAAGCATGTGCCCCTTGAGTCAGACTTCCCCCTTCTTTTTGCTTTAGTTATTTCCAAAGTAGAGTCTTGGGTTATGCTCTGGTGAACTTAAGCTATGAGCCACCTTCTTGTGCTTCAAGAATCATTGGGGGTGACAAGTACATACCACCACCACCCCTAGCCATTTAGAGGAGAAACAAAAGAACCAGTGAGAAGATATGCTGGCTAATGATTGTCTGCCATGGATCAACAAGGCATGTGGGCTGGGAAGGATTACTGAAAAACAGAGAGAGAACAACAAAGAGAGGGGAGAGAGAGGAGGGAGGGAGCGAGGGATTGAGAGGAGAAATCTTAAAAGACAAAAATCTAGCCAGGCACTGCTAACTCACTCCTGTAATCCTAGCTACTCAGGAGGCTGAGATCTGAGCATGGTGGTTCAAAGCCAGCTCAGGGAAGGAAAGTCCGTGAGACTCTTATCTCCAATAAACCACCAGAAAACAAGATGTGGTGCTGTGGCTCAAAGTGGTAGAGTGCTAACCTTGAGCTGAAGAGTTCAGGGATAGTGCCCAAGCCCAGAATTCAAGCCTCATGAAGTACAAAAAAACAAACAAACAAAAAAAAAAAATCTGACTAGTACCTATAGTGAAGGTCACAAAAACACCAAAAGTAGAGTGCCAGTCATAAATACAAGCCCAGTAATCTCTGTGGGGTCCAGACTGAATCTGTTGGTTTCTGTGGAGCTGAGATTCATATTTATTATAACTATGAAGTTGAAATCATTTCAAAGTCCCTAACAGCAAGGACAGGTTTATAATTACAATGCAGCAAAATCAAATTTAAGGAGAATCATTGATTTCCATGGGGCGTTGCCTTTTATTTCCAACAACTATATTTCTCTCTGGTTTAAAAAATATCCTTTTATGGGGCAATTTAATTTTGTGGCTTTTTTTTTCTGCTTCAAAACTTAGTAAGAAGCCAGGTGTTGGTGGCACATTCCTGTAATCCAAGCTATTCAGGAGGCTGAGATAGGGGTATCACAGCTTCAAGCCAGCCTAGGAAGGATAGTTCATGAGATTCTTATTTCCAATTAACCCGGGGGTGGGGGTGGGTAGGGGAGGCTGGGAATGTGGCTTAGTGGTAGAGTGCTTGCCTAGCATGCATGAAGGCCTGGGTTGGATTCCTCATTACCACATTAAGAGAAAAAGCCAGAAGTGGGACTGTGGCTTAAGTGCTGAGTATTAGCCTAACATAAATGAAGCTTAGGGACAGCTCCCAGGCCTTGAGTTCAAGGCCCATGATAGACCAAAAAAAAAAAAAAAAAAAAAAAAAAGCCAAAAGTGGAGCTGTGACTCAAGTTGTTCAACATTAGCCTTGAGCAAAAGTGCTCAGGAATAGCACTCTGGCTCTGTGTTGAAGAACTAGGGCCAGTGCACGCATGTGTGTGTACACTCATGAACACAGTCACTTAAGAGACCTAATAAAGGAGTTTCATCATTTATTGCACATTTATATATTCACTAAGAATTATGAAAAATTGTTGATTGCTAAGTTTCTAAGTATCTAAGATAGAGAGGGGGGTGGGGGGGGAGAGAGAGAGAGAGAGAGAGAGGAACCACAACAGAAGAGTGGGTGGGGAATCTGGGCTTGTTGCCCGGATTTTTCTTTGCTATTTGGATCACTGTGTTTGTTAGAATATTTAATTAATCCCACTCTTGGAGTAATGCTTACTGCTGATGGCCATTGCTGAACTGAAATATTAAACCATATGTAATATATCTTCAATAAAATTTAGAATTAAAAGTCTCTAAATGATGTATGTGTTTGACAGTCCTTAATGAAAACTGATTAAAGGAATTTCAGAGAATGGATAGGCTTAATAACAACAATCCTTTTCATTCGTATGAATGGAATTTCAGTATTATAAAATGAAACATAAGGAATTAGCATAACATTTGGAGTAAGACTGTACCATTTTTAGATATGTAAGTTTTGGGTTTTGTTTTATTAAATACTTGGTATCCTACCATGTAACTGGTAAAGGTCTTTCCTGACGTCCTTCAAGACAATTCTCTTTTGGAGCATGGTTAAGCCATATTAGATCATCAGAAGACTGATAATTCTCTTTTGAGTAATTCAGTACATGGTATGATTTTCTCTTACTATTGAACCAATGTCTCAGCAAAGGGTTAGAGGGATTCTGCTGTTTGTAGTGAAAATATTGTGCCAAGAGTATTAACCTTAAGGTTCTATTCTCTTTGCAGGTCAGATAATTACTATAGTTATCCTATTTACTTATTTGAAAATGTGACAAGGAAAGCCTCCTAAAACTGTACTGATAAATGTGAATGGGGTGAAAATCCGTTTCTTTTCCCCTTTTTCTCTTTGAAAGGACAGATGAAAAATTGTAATGTTGGAACGAACTCTTAAGATTCAGTTCAAATGTCTCCTGAATAGGTTGGAGTAGACAAATGGGCTGATGTTTTGTAGTGTGCCCTAGCAGTCAGGAGGAGTAGAGTATTTGAAATGAGACTCCCTAAGAATTTGATGAAATTGACTGGCATTCAAGCTTTGTAAAGCCTTAAGTTACTTTATACAAACACAATCTCATATACTCAATACGTAAGATATATTTTAAGGTAGTTCGCATCCTTGAAATCAAAGACATGGCATCTGTTCATGAAATTTTTTTTTGCATCATTTAAAAACCATTCATTAAAGCAACATTTCCTCTCTCTCTCTCTGTCTCTGTCTCTCTCTCTTTCTCCGTTTCTTTTCTTTTGTGCCAATTGTGGGGCTTGAAATCAGGGCCTGAGCTTTTTTTCTTCTCCTTTCTCAAGGCTACTCTGCCACTTGAGCCACAGCTCTACGTGCAGCTTTTTGGTGGTTATTTGGAGATAAGAGTCTCAAAGACTTTTCTTCCCCAGCTGGCTTTGAACTGTGATCCTGAAATCTCAGCCTCCTGGTAGTTAGGATTACAGATGTGAGCCACTTGCTTCAGACTTCAACCTTTTCATTTGACATGTATGAACATTCATTCTCAAGAGGAGTAAATAGATTTGTTCCATATTGTACTCACTAAACATGCCAGGGCTGACTCTCAGCCAAGTGTTTGCCTCTAGTAACATACTTTCTAGTTGACACTCTGCTTCTTGCTTGAAAGTCTTGTTTTATTGGGGGGGGGGGGGCTTGAACTCAGGGCCTGAGCACTGTCCCTGGCTACTTTTTGCTCAAGGCTAGCACTCTACCACTTGAGCCACAGCACCACTTGCTTGAAAGTCTTGAAGGAGAGTAACAAACTCTTTCTACTAGAATTCTGGGAGGCAGATATGTGGCCCTGGGCTGCCAAGACAAGCGGGGATATGGGGCACAAATACTATTTTCTCAACCTCATTCACTTCCTTCATTTTATCACAGAGGAAGAAATAATGTTTTTACTATTTTTTCTCCTTAAAATAGAAATGAAATGATAACTAAGAAAATGCAAATCATACACTTGCAATAGTAATTTGGAGCAGGGGCTCTGAAATTAGATTCCACTGCTTTCCTTTTTTTTTCCTTTTCTTGAGTCTACCCAACACTGATGGCAACACAGGTCACCAGCACTGATAATGATGGGGTGATGGGACCTCAGGCACCGTTTGTTTACTTGGGGCTCTGCCAGCCCTCGGAAAGGGGGCGTTCCTTCAGAGCCACCTCATCCAGATAAGTTGCAGACCTTTCTCCAGCGTCATTGGCATGTGTTTCAGCCGTGCTTCCTGGACCTTACACGGAGGAATCCTCATGGTCAGCTCACAGTACTGTGGTGATCGATTTTCCGATGGTGGAATCCGAGCACTTTTTTTTTTTTTTTTTGGCATGGCATTCCAGAATCCCCTCGTGTCCCTACTTGGTCCCCTCCTGCACCTGGCTAGATGGACACTCATATAATTAGTCTGCAGCCACAATCGTGGGGCTGGGGGAGGGGGGAGAAGTGGAGAGTGGGAGTCAGCTACACCCAGTCTGGGAAATCCGGAAGTGGGAGGTCAGCCAGCTCTTCCGGGAACTGATGGCCGTCTTCCTGGGGATCTGCAACCTCTCAGGCTCCATCCAGCTCAGTCCCTTTGACAGCGCCCACGAAAGGATTAGCCCTACTTGGGCCTGTTGGCTGCAAGCTATATGGGAACCAATGAGCATCTCCACCTTTCTCACCCCCTTCCCCCACCAGTAGTTTCTGCCTGAACAGCGAGAGTTCCAAATGATTAGTTTTGAAGACTGGTTCTGACATTTACCTTGGGCACGTTACTACTCAATGCTTTAGATTTCATCTGTAAAGCAAAATAAATAAATAAATAAATAAAAATATATATATGATGCCGGTATATATATATATACCGGCATCATAGACTTGTTGTGAAGATTAAATGATATATGTATTCATATATTACATAAATGAATATTATATCTTTTCTATGAATGCATTCATATACAATTTCAGAGCAGTTAAATCTTAGGTATTAAGCTATTATTATCATATCTTATGATGTAACTCACAGTGACAATCCAAGGGTTTTCTTTAACCCAGTTGTTTGGCTTCTTATGTACATTGCTCATGTACGTGAAATCATAATCTACTAAAGCATTGTCAATTT
The DNA here is from genome assembly GCF_023159225.1 of Perognathus longimembris pacificus. Lineage (NCBI taxonomy): Eukaryota > Metazoa > Chordata > Mammalia > Rodentia > Heteromyidae > Perognathus > Perognathus longimembris. The sequence continues at coordinate 43,634,917 of NC_063167.1, read as the reverse complement.
GGTGATCTTTATTTTTTAATTTATCAAGTCATATATTGGATTTCTATACAGACTACATTATATCCAGTTTGACATTCTTTACTTATGACTCCTAAAGAGTCTGGGCCGACACCAAAGATGCACATTATGTGTGCGTGGGGGTGTTGAAGGGTGGAATGGGCTTGAACTCAGGGCCTGGACACTATCCTTTAGCTTTTCCACTCAAGACTGGCACTCTACCACTTGAGCCACAGCTCCACTTCTGGCTTTTTGTTGGTTAATTGGAGGTATGAGTCTCACAGACTTTCTGCTCAAACCACACTCTTCACATCTCAGCCACCTGAGTAGCTAGGATTGTAGGTATAAGCCACCACATCTGGAATGTTATCTCATCATTCTAGAGTTTGGCTGTGTGTTATTCATAGAAGACAATCAACAGATGTTTGCAATATATTATGAGTTCTATTGTCAGTGAACATGTCTCCTCAATTCTAGCTTTTCTGTTCTAATTCTAAACTGTCAGCCTAATTATAATATTTCCTGTACCAATTTTTCTTTGTTCCACTGGATCTAAAGTTCATAAATTTGTTGAACCATGAATAAAAGCAAAGAGCTAGCACAGGTAGGTATGCACCATATGCATTGGTTTAATGAATAGTCATTGTGACATATGGAGGAGGACTGCCCGATTAATTATTGGGTTGATGGAGTTGTTGCCTGCCTGCATGAGTTAGTCCAGGGGCCAATTTATGGTGGCAGAATCCTGTGATGGGCTGGTCAGACCGATAAACAAAGTAAATAAATGAACCAAGTTGATTCAGTAGCTCAAATAATTTGCTAGATTAGCATAAACTGGCATACTGCTTCTTGACAAGAGGCTTACACACTTTTTGGAAATTTGTGGAGTTTCATAGTGAAATGCCATTTACATGTCTTTGTAAATTTTTTTTTTTAGTAATTTAATACTTTCCTCAGCACATGGGTAATGCAGCAGTTCTGTTCTTTGAGAGCTAGTAATGTGACCTGTGGGTCTTGTTAACAGACAATGAAATGAATAGGTGTTAATTAGATTAAGTTTTTAAAGTAATGTATCTTCTTGCTATACTCTTAACCAGTAGTATCTCACCAGTAATGGATAGTGTTAAACACTTTTTAAAGTATCCTTTCAGATTTAAAAATATTAATACAAATAGGGCTATACTTACCTATATTTTTGTAACTCCCCCCTTAATAATATATTAGAAATTTCTTTCCATATTAGAACATAAAAATCTAAATCATTAAAAGTGGACAGTCAAGTCTATGTGCCAGTGGCTCATGCCTGAATCCTAGCTACTCAGGAGGCTTAGATCTGAGGATAACAGTTCAAAGCCATCAGGGCCAGGAAAGTCTGTGACACTTTTATCTCCTAGTAATCACAGAGTAAGACAAGTGGATCTGTGGCTCAAGTGGTAGAGTGCTCATCTTTAGCAAAAGGAACTCAAGGACAGTGCCCAGACGTAGAGTTCAAGCTCCATGACCAAACAAGCAAACAAAAAATAGTCTATATTCTTCTTATGCATATACAATAATTTAAAACCTTATTTCAGTGTTTTACTATTACAAACACATATTCTGCAATTGTGCAATTGTCCTTTAAATAACAAACTGCACACTGGTGTTGTACATAAAATTTCCCAAAGTGTAACTAGAAGAAAAGAGTATGTATTTGCCAATTGTGGTGATTCACACCTGCAATCTCAGCACTCAAAAGGCTGAGGCAGTAGGATTGTGAGCTTGAGGCCAGCCTGAGCTATATATACATAGTGAGACCCTGTCTCAAAAGAGAAAGGAAGAAGGGGGAAGGAAGGAAGGAAGGAAGGAAGGAAGGAAGGAAGGAAGGAAGGAAGGAAGGAAGAAAAAGGGCATTTGAATTATTGGTATTTCCACCACTGCCCACTCAAAATAATATGTGAGAATGCCTGTTTCTCTAGTTGGTGTGTTGCTAATAGTTTGTTTAAAGAGAAATTTACATTCTGGTTGATATTTGCTTTTTCTGTTCCTTGTTATTTTGAGGAGCTACTGAAATGTTCTTTGGAAAACAGTATCTTCTCCATGTAGTTGGGGTTCCAGAAGAAATAGACCATATGATTGAAGCCAACACAGAACTTGCTGCTGTGTTTTTTTTTTTTCTTCAATGATAAATAAAATACTTACAGAAAAAAAAAAAAAAAGAAATAGACCATATGACCTAGTCCTGGACAATGAGAGTATTGAATTCTAATGACTTCGTTGACTTGGGGTGAGCCCATAAATTCAGCTGTTTCAAAGCCTAGAACCACTGAAAACATTCCTCTTTCTTCTCCCTCTCCTCCATGAGCTGTGAATGGGACATTGCCTCTCTGTGATATACCAGTGTGTAGGAGAGGAATGCCCAGAAGTATAGATGGTGACCTAGATCAAGTTGAAATGAAAGCAAGAAAATCTACCTCTGAAAATTTCAGTTGTGTGAGCTAGTGAATTTCACTTTTTAGTCAATCTGATTAAAGTTACCTCTTTGTCACTTGTAACCTGAGAGTTCCATTGACCTGTTTCCTTGTGCTCTGATGTTCCAGAAATGTTTAGTAATATTTAAATTCTCTTTTATGTGTCAGGTGTGGAGCTGCACCTCAATCTGCACAACATGGAAAAGCATTATTATCCTTGCTTTATGGAAAAGGTTTAAAAAAAAACCAATTTCTGGAGGACTCAAGGTTAGACTGCTGATAAGCAGCACAGTCAAGAGCCACATTTAGTGCCATGCGTTCTTATTTCTGAATGCTATATAGCATTCCACCTGTACAAAGTTTTATGTTTTTCAGATCATTTTAACACTTAACTATCTTTAGAGGTCTAAAATCTGTTGGTTTTTTTCAAACCACTGTTTTGACAGTAAATTGGGAGGTTTGGTGGGTGTGGTGGGAACAAATGTCATCTGGTTTCTAGGCTAAATAAATACTAAGAATTTGTACATGGAGCTGGGTATAGGTCAATAGAAAAGAGCTGGCCCAAAGTATGTATGGTGTTAGCTTTGATACTCAGCACTACAAAAAGAAAAAGGAAACACAGTAATTCATGTGATCTGGCCAAGAATAATTTTTCTTAAGAAAAACTTAATAATGTAGAATTATAGCTACATTGAACACTAGTCACATTTAATGTATACTCCTGATAATTACTCCTTTAGCAAAAATAGTATTTAGAACATGATTTTTTTTTCTTTTCTTTTTTTCTTGTACCTGACCTTTCGTTTGAACTCAGGGCCTGAGCATTGTTCCGGAGCTTCTTTTGGACTCTTCGGCCACAGCTCTACTTCAGGCTTTTTTTGTAATTTATTGGAGATAAGAATCTCACGGATTTTCATGGTCAGGCTGGATTCAATCCTCAGATCTCAGCTTCCTGAGTAGCTAGGATTATAGGCATGAGCCATGGCCATGGGTGTCTGACCTTTTTTTTTTTTTTTAAGATAGAATTTTGCTACGTAACACTACCTAGCCTAGAACTTGCTATATACCCCAGGCTGGCTTGAACTTGCCATCCTTCTGCCTTAGCTTCACAAGTTCAAGTGGTAGAATTCTAGCTGATCAAGGAAAAGGCTCTGAATTCAATTCCCAGTACTGCCAAAAAAACAAAAAAAAACCCTCAAAAAACCAACAAACCAAAAAATAACTAAATAAGCCTCATGAGTACTTGTAACATCCAAGTTGCTGCCTGCTTATTTAGCTTAGCACAGTGCCTTTTCTGCTCCTCAGCTCTCAAGGCTAGTTGTTTATCTCCAGATTTTTTTTTTTTTTTTTTTTTTTGCCAGTCCTGGGCCTTGGACTCAGGGCCTGAGCACTGTCCCTGGCTTCTTCCCGCTCAAGGCTAGCACTCTGCCACTTGAGCCACAGCGCCGCTTCTGGCCATTTTCTGTATATGTGGTGCTGGGGAATCGAACCTAGGGCCTCATGTATCCGAGGCAGGCACTCTTGCCACTAGGCCATATCCCCAGCCCTCCAGATTATTATTATTTTTTCTAGTCCTGAGTACTAGCTTCCAGAATTTACCTGGTCTTGGTAGCACTTGCAGTTAATTGTTTCTGCTTTCCTGAGCTTCCCAGTTCATTCTCTGCAGGTAAATCACTTCAATTCCACTTCCTCTTCTGGCAAAAGAAGATGCATTAAAAGGCACCTCACAGCTTTTGTTAGTGCTAAAGGACTTTCACATGTAATACAATGCTTTTTCAGTCTCATAACTTCTGACTCTAGTTCAGAAAGGATAGGTTCTTAATACTATGGATTCTTTATGCAGTGTCCTTTACAATAGCTAATATAGATAATACCCATTAGCAGATATAAGAACAACTGTGAGAGTCACAGAAGTTGAAATGACTTCCTTAAAAATCACATAGTAAGGCTGGAAGTGTAGCTCCTACTGGCATGCACTAGGCCCTAAGCTCTGTATGCCCAATATAATATGACTATTGATTTATAGCAGTCTGTGCTCTAACCTGGGTTCATATTAACTCTTTCTTTTCTGGATATGAGTACTTCCAAGTCCACCCAAAACAGAAAAGTGTTTTGTAACCAATAAGAAGGCTCCTGCTGGGTGCTGGTGGCTCATACCTGTAATTCCATCTACTCAGAAGACTGAGATATTTTTTAAAATTTAATTTTACTGTCATGGTGATGTACAGAGGGGTTACAGTTACATATGTAAGGTACTCAGTACATTTCTTGTCAAACTTGTTACCACCTCCGTTGTTTTTCTCCCACATTCTCTCCACCCCAATCCCCCTGCAAGTTGTACAGTTAGTTTCCAACATATGGTTTGTTGCATTGATATTGCATCAGTATTGCACTGTATCACTGTTGCATTGGTTTGCCCTTTGTCCTTTGTCTCACTATTTTGATGTTCCCCTTCCCTTCCCTAATTCAGATAAGTGTATATACAATACCCAGGGTAATGAAATCAAATATAGTGACAACAAGGCATAAAATATAGGAAAAACAAACAAAAGAAATAATTTCACATAGTACATTAAAAATAACAACAACAATGAAAAACCTCTTGTTTTCATATCTTGCAGTTCATTTCACTTAGCATCATCTTATGTGATTATATGTTAGCTATTGAACTATTGTGATCCTCTGCTAGGATTACAAGGAGGGAAACCATGGAATCTGTTTCTGTGGGTCTGGCTCACTTCACTTAATATGATTTTTTTCCAAGTCTTTCCATTTCCTTAAGAATGGGTGATGTCATTCTTTCTGATGGAAGCATAGAATTCCATTGTGTATATATACCACATTTTCTTGGTCCATTCATCTACTGAGGGGATCTTGGTTGATCCCATATTTTAGCTATGACAAATACTGCTGCAGTGAATATGGTTGTGCTGGTAGCTTTAGTATGGCCTTGTTTGTGATCATTTGGATAAACACCCAGAAGTGGTACTGCTGGGTCATATTTGAAGACAGTGTAGGCAGGAAAGTCTGTGAGATTCTTATCTCCATTAACCACTAGAAAAACTGGAAGTGGAGCTGTGGCTCAAAGTGGTAGAGGACTAGCCTTGACCAAAAGAAGAGAGCTCAGGGATAGAACCTAGGCCATGAGTTGAAGCACCACAACCATCAACACCAAAAAGGAAGGTTCCTCTGTTCCCCAAGAAATGGCTAAACTCAGCGTTGCATCTGAGTTTGCTGTGATTTCAGAGTGTGTGTGTGTGTGTGCTGGTCCCGGAGCTTGAACTCAGGGCTTGGGTACTGTCCTTGAGCTTCTTTTGCTCAAGGCTACCTCTCTACCACTTGAGCTACAGCTTCACTCTGGATCTTTGCTGGTTAATTGGAGATACGAGTCTCACAGATTTTTATCCTCTGGGTTGGCTTCAAACTATGATCCTCAGATCTCAGCCTCCTGAGTACCTAGGATTAGAGATTTGAGTAACATGTGCCTGGCTGAACTTCAATTTCTTTGCTTGTAAAACAATGATAATCCCAGTTCCAGTGGCTTGTGCTCAAAATCCTAGCTTCACAGGAGGATGATACCTGGTTTGAACCCAGTTTGGGAAGAAAATTTTATGTTTCTAATTAACCATCAAAATACCAGGCTGAGGGCATGGATGAAGTAGTAGAGCAATGGCCATTGAGCTTTGAGGAAGCCAAGCAAGTCAGAAACCTAGAGTTTAAGCTCTGATACTAGAAAAAAGAAAGAAAATGAATAGCAGTTAAAATACCAATCTCAGAGCTTTTGATGCTCAACTGAGTTAGCACATATAACATATGGCAATGCTTTTTAAAATCTTTGTTTTTCATAGCACAGGTTACAACTGTCTCAGTATTTGTTGAGTGTGTCATTATACTAATTACTATACTTGCAGCATTTAATGCTGTCATCATCTCATAGGAACTAAAAAAAAATATCATTTGTTGGATTGAATGGGTCTTTAAATTAAGATCATTCTATATAGCCCAGACTGGCTCAAACTTTTTTTTTTTTTGCCAGTCCTGGGGCTTGGACTAAGGGCCTGGGCACTGTCCCTGGCTTCTCTTTGCTCAAGGCTAGCACTTTGCCACTTGAGCCACAGCGCCACTTCTGGCCATTTTCTGTATATGTAGTGCTGAGGAATTGAACCCAGGGCTTCATGTAAACGAGTCAAGTACTTTTGCCACTAGGCTATATCCCCAGCCCTGGCTCAAACTTTTAATCTTCCTACTTCAGCACTGTAAGTTCCCAGATTCCAGAAGGGTGCCTCTACACCTTGCTTGTGCTCTTCCCTTTCAATCTCTTCTAGATCTCTTGGAAGTAGAGATCAGGCACGACCTCTCATGTGTGCTCATGGTTCACATGCAGACCTTCCAGGGCCTGAGTACCCCATACTGGACCCACCAAGTAAGGCCCCTTCTCTGTGCATGGCAGGGCATGGCAATGTACATGGGCACAGAGAAGAATCTGTTGCACAGAACCATAGCAGATTGATGGACATATGACAGTTCTGTGATAGGCTGGTGGTGGTTTCTGAGATCAGCAATCATCAGAAGTACTCTCAGAAGGCAGTCTTGATATGGTTAGGAAAGGCACTGGAAGTGAGATGCTTAGTAGTGATGTAGGTCAGAGGTATAGTGACTGTTTAGCATGGATAGGCCCCAAGTTTCTTCCCCAGCCCTGGAAAAACCAAAAACAAAAATGAGACAAGACAAGACAAACAAAACAGAGAGTGGCTTCGGTGGCAGTAGCTGCATGCTCTCCGTGTCTGTGTTTCTGTCTTTCTGTCACTCTTTCTCTCTCTCTCTCTGGAAATCAAACTATAACAATGGTAGAGCCTCCAGCAGGTCCTCTTCAGATTTATGATACAAATGTCATCACTTTCCTTTTGTGATGTTCCACTTGGAAGTTGAGGTTGGTGCCACCTCTGTGAGTTACAGCTGCAAAGAATGTGAGACACCCTTCTCCTTTGTCTGCAGGACATCAGGGCTCTAAATATCATGGAAGGTTCCCTCAGGTTACCAGGGGGAACCAAGGCCAATGCCCTGTGGCCCCTTACATGGAAAGACACATGCAAAGTTGGTGTGCTGGTGTGTCAAGTCTTCTATGCCTGATGAGCTTTGCTTTTGTTTTTGTTGGTTGTGTGTGTGTGTGTGTGTGTGTGTGTATGTATGTGTGTTTTAAGACAAGCTCTCACTATGTAGCTCAGATGACCTCAAACTCAACACACTTTTGCTTCACTCTTTTTTTTTTTTTTGGCCAGTCCTGGGTCTTGGACTCAGGGCCTGAGCACTTCCCTGGCTTCTTCCCGCTCAAGGCTAGCACTCTGCCACTTGAGCCACAGCGCCGCTTCTGGCCGTTTTCTGTATATGTGGTGCTGGGGAATCGAACCTAGGGCCTCGTGTATCTGAGGCAGGCACTCTTGCCACTAGGCTATATCCCCAGCCCTGCTTCACTCTTTTGAATACTGAGATTTTAGGTGTATGGTACAATACCCAGCTCTTGTGCTTTGTGATCATGATGAATAAATATAAAAGGGTTTTTATGTTGAGTGAAACACCCCAGCCTAGGAACTAGTGTGCCTAAGACCTCGAATTTCTTTCTGGCTCTCGGTATGAGAGTCAGGATTGTTTCCCTTGCGTCATCCTCTGCGCATGGCTTTCCATCTTCCATTCTGGCTTTGCTCCAGGAGATGACACACTGCACATGCCAGGGACCTAGTGAAAGGTCACTCCCAGAATGACTGGGCTGGGTGGAGCTCGCTTAACTAGGGGTCCTTCACTGCATTCCTTAGTGCTCCATCTCTGTGGTAAAAGCAGAGTGCAGAATGGGACCTAAACTTGAAATTTTGGCCATGATAATATAACTAGACTTTTTGCTCTGAATTGCTGAAACTAGGAGTGAGTAAGTTTTTGCCACTTCTTCACTGAATAAGACATGGGATTTATGATCAGTGGTTGTTAAATAGAGTGATCTGGACTTTTTCTTTCCAGCCTAGCAAGACCTGTCCAACCTTTTATAGACAGTTTCTTTAAATACAGTGTAAGAAAGCCCAGGATCCTCTGGAAGTTTTTTAAAGTAGATGCCAGCCCAGTCTTCATCAGACTGAATTTATACACATCTAATTGCTTATGTTGGCATTCAGCAAAATAAATTAAGGATTCTCATCTAGTCTACAAGTGGCTCTTTGGTGGTGTTTTGTTTTAAAATTATTATCTGGATTGTGTTATTGTTGTTTCAATATCATGTTTTTTATGTTGTCTTTGAAGGCCTTGAAGGTTCTATATATTTTCCAGTCTGTTTCTTTTAAACCTACATAGATTATGTCTACAGATTTACCTTAATCTAATCGAAAGTACTGTCTCAAGAGTTGATTGTAGTGGTGTACACCTGTAATGCCAGCACTCAGGCCAATCAGGCAGGAGGATGGAGAGTTTTGAGATCAGCCTGGGCTACAGAGCAAGGACCTGTTTCAAAAATAAAGGTGGCCCAAAATGGAAAACCCAAACCGAATCAAAAAACAAAGGCAAGGGACTGTAGCAAATATTTCCTGGACACTGGGTCCACAGAAAGCACACTGCGGATGTTTGCCAAAGCTTCAACATAGCAACTTTATAGACACACTGTCCCGCTAGTACTTACTTATGGGCTACTTAAATTTAAATAAAATTTAAAAAAAAATTTCACTTCCTCGGTTTTGCTATGAAGATTTCAAATGTTTAGAAGCCGTATGTGGCTAGTGACCACTGTACTGAGCAGTGGTAGAAAGGTCTCCATCACCGTAGAAGTTGTACTGGACAGAGCTGGCACAGGTCAGTTTTTCAGACCTATAGCTTACCACTTGTTCTTCATTTGTAAGTAGATTACTTGTTACTTTTATTGCTTTTTATTTTATTATCATTTTAAATTCTATCTATCTATCTATTTATTTATTTATTTATTTATTTATTTATTTATTTATTGTTGGTCACGGGCTTCAACTCAAAGCCTGGATGCTATCCCTGAGCTTTTCATTCAAGGCTAGTACTCTACCACTTTGAGCCATCATGCCACTTGCAGCTTCTTGGCAAGCTAGACAACATAATCCTTTTTTTTTTTTTCTGGGTAGCTATATTTCCAGCTAAAAATGTCATTATTAGTAGAAGGGGAAAAAGGATTTTGGAAGAAACTTGATGGTCTTTGCTACAGAGTCACATTCCAGAGGTATTTAATGCAGTCCAAGGAGCTTGAACTTCATTGCTTGGACTCTTGACATGGACATTGTGGGGATTTAATATCATTAGAGGTATTCCTGGCAATAGACCCTGCCATGATCCTTCAAACCCATGATGCCTCGGGAACAGGCAGGTTCTTACAAGACCAGTTACTTTCAATTTTTAAAAAAGTTTTTTGCCTAATATTCTTTTTCTCAGTGCTTCCTTGTCTTTCAGGAAGAGGAAAGTTAACCTCAAAGGAAGTAACTGGGAGAAGCAGCCTTTTTTTCATCCTCCCTTCCTCCCTCCCTTTCTTCCTTTCCTTTTTTTTGGCCAGTCCTGAGGCTTGAACTCTTGGCCTGGGCATTGCCCTTGAGCTCCTTTTGCTCAAGGCTAGTGCTCTACCATTTGAGTCACAGCTCCACTTGTGGCTTTTTCTGTGATTAATTGAAGATAAGAGTTTCATGAACTTTCCTAATTCTAATCTTTTTTTTTTGGGGGGGGATGGGGGAGGATCAGTTGGAGTATGAGCCACCAATGCCCAGTTTAGCCTACATTATTATAGGCACTGGGTTACTAAGACAGTTGAAAAATGTGTGCTGAGCCTGGTACCAGCGGCTATGCCTATAATATGAGTTACTCCAGAGGCTGAAATCCAGAAAATTGTGGTTTGAAGACAGCCTGGGCAGAAAAGCACACGACTCTACTTCCAAAAGAACCAGGAAAAGGCCAGTCTGGAAGCATAGCTCAAATGGTAGCGAGCCAGCTAAGCAAGCAAGCAAAGAATGAGTTTCTGAGTTCAAATCCTAGAAATGGCCACAAAGAAAAAGACAGATTTTCTGTGATAATGAAATATATCCCAAGATTTTAAAACCAATAAATATGTACTATGTGTCAATCAGTCCCTGCATTCTAGGAATTTACAATCAATAAACACTATGCTAAGTTGTGGGGCTCAAACTATGGCTAACTAGGCACCTACCCACAAGGGGCTTTCAGCATACATAGTACGAGAACATGATAAGCAAATGGTAAGGAGCACTGAGAGTAAGCTTTAGGAACTTATCCCAGGACTAAATGTCCATGTTTTGGTTAAAGATTTCAGGAATTGCATGTGAGAGATTTTGTGAAATCTGTACCTACATTGTAGTTAAGTAGCCTGGGAGATTGGGGGGAAGGGAGGTGGATCTATTTTGGGAATGGCAGCGACATGATATGCAACCAGGAGAGCAAGGGAGGCGGGAGGGAAGAGGGTTGATCAGTTTGAGAGGACACTAAATTATCTTTTGACACCAGCCGTATCTTTTTTATAACAGAAAATGGAAACAACTCTGTCCTTGACCTTCAAAAAAGAAATTGACTTACCTAGCTTAACTATTCAAACAAACAACTGTGTACTCTCTTCAATTCCTAGGATGATTTTGATTTACTGTAAATGACTGGATTTAATGAACTAAATTATGCTATTTAAATGCATTTTGCGAATGGTATTGTAGTTTGTTACAAAGCATTATGCCTATGCTAAATTGTGCTGTAAATGATATGGTATGGAACATATGTGCTGTGTTCATAATTTAACTGTTGCTGCGCAGTGCTTTCTCCGATAGGACACCCTGAGCAAGGCGCCTTTATTTACCTGGTGAAATGAAGGTGATATCTCAGCAAATCACTAGGTCTTACTGACCTTGGCAGAATTACAGTGCTAATATTTTCACATGGATGAATTGTTCTTGAACAATTTCTCTAATGTATATGGTGGAAATAGGCTTTCCATTAAAACTGGGCAGATATGGTATATCTTCTCTTTCCATTTTTTTTCCCCTTCAACAAACATTTACTGCAGTCACTGCAAGGATAATTCCACCTCCATTAAGGTTCATGTGTTCTCCTGACTTTTTACCAAATGGTAGAGATAATAGAATACAGAGTTTTGTTCTGCAGTTATACTGGGCGGGTGGAGGTATGTGTGTCTATAAGGAGCTGTATTAAATAGCACCCTACTTTTCTTCTTTCTAAGCAACCCAGGAAATAATTTTTTGATGAAAGATTACTCAGGCCAAAATACCTCTTTATTATGGATACAAGCTAAATTGATTTTGTATAGCAGCCAACTATACTGGTATTAGGCCCCAGCTTCTTAACATGGAAAATTTATACTTGAAAGAATTTGTGCTTTCTATAGACAGTCTCGTCTTGTTAAGCCAAGTGGACTATACCTAGTTACTCTTCATAAAATTTGCCAGATGGGTTTGAATGAGTAAAGAGGTAAGGAGATGCCTGTATCCTGTCAATAAAAAGGAAGTATTAAACATAAGTAAAAAGAAATCCCTGATAAGAGTATAATTTTATTAAGGATTAAGTTGAACCAGGTGCTGGTTCAACCAGGTGCCTATAATCATAGCTACTTGGGAGGCTGAGATCTGAGAATTGTGGTTCAAAGCCAGCCTGGGTAAGAAAGTCTGAGAGACTCTCTCCAATTAGCCACTAAAAAACTGGAAGTAGAGCTGTGGCTCAAAGTGATAGAGTGTTAGCCTTGAGCAAAAGGACTCAGGGACAGTGCCCAGGCCCATGACCACCCCCCCAAAAATGAACCTGAGAGCTCTTGTTTAATGCCTACAGTCATAGCTGCTCAGGAGTCAGATCTTGGGGATCATGGTTCAAACCTAGACAGGGTAGGAAAGTCCATGAGACTCCTATCTCTAACCAGCAAAAAGCTAGAAGGGGAAACATGGCTCAAGTGGCAGAGTACCAGGCTTCAATGAAAAAGCTAAGGGACAGTGTCTAGGCCCTGAGTTTAAGCCCCAGCATTAGCATAGAAAGAAAGAGAGAGAGAAAAAGAGAGAGACAATGGAAGGAAGGAGGGAGAAAGGGAGGGAGGGAAAAAGAAAGAGAGGGAAAGACAAAGGGAGAGGGAGAGAGAAAGAAAAAGAGAAAGAGGGGAAAGGAGAGAGAAAGAGAAAAAGAGAGACAATGGAAGGAAGGAGGGAGAAAAGGAGGGAGGGAAAAAGAAAGAGGGGGAAAGACAAAGGGAGAGGGAGAGAGAAAGAAAAAGAGAAAGAGGGGAAAGGAAAGAGAAAGAGAAAAAGAAAGGAGAAGGGAAGGAGAGAGAGAAGAAGGAAAGAAGGAGGGAACGAGAGGAGAGGAAAGTAAAGGACTGCAGTTAGTTCAAAATTTTACTGCCAGACTAAGGATGTAGCAGATGTCTTGCTTAATGTGTGCAACGCCTTGAGTTTGATTCTACATGATTCATCACACATTTAGAATGACACTTTCATTTATTCCCTTCTGAAAGGTATCTGCATGATGGCAGTACTTCTATTGTTAGATGGAAGCTTAAAGAAACATCAGCTTCAGGAGCAACCACAATTATAGGTTCATGAAAAAGGTGCTTGAAATTTAAGTGATCCTCCCTTATAATTCACTTCTGCCATTATGATAATCTGATATAGATGGAGACAGAATCTGAGGATTTGTTTCAGAAGTTTCATGATTCTTAACTCTGTTAGTCAGCTCAGGCTGATGTGACAAAGTATCATAGACTGAGTGGTTTAAGTGACAGACATTATGGCTTCACACATCTGCATTGGTGTTTTCCGGTTTCTGCTGGCTTCTTGGCTTGGTATATGGCCAAACATCTTGCTTTATGTTCACGTGACCTCTTTTTTGTGTGAACATGGAGAGATAGAGAAAGCACACTCTCTGGTGTCTTGTCTGATAAAGAGACAAACTGCATTTTCCAAGGGCCTCCATTATTATCCTACTTAATTTTAATTAGCTCCTTTCAAGGACGATCTCCATATACATTGGGGCTTAAGGATTCAACATGAGTTTGGTGGGAACCAGAAGGGATTCCATTTACAACAAGCTCATCATGCAGTGAGGCAAGTGATGTTTCTCATTTTCCCTTTCTTTGGAATGGGAGTTTATGACTTTCTATTACCTGATAAGGTTTCCAGTACATCAAATGAAATCATGGAAATTAATACATGGCGATGCTTGAAGCACAGTAATCTGGCGTTCTCTTCACTCATTTCTGAATCTGGCAGGCTTTTGTTATTTAGCCACCCTGAGTTTTGATTTTTGTTTTTGTTTTCTTTTATCTAAGCATTTCCAGTGCAGACAGGAAAGTTAGATGATGTTTGACTATTGTCATGTCTCCTTCACTAAAGCTGGAGCAGAGACCAGTATGAAGCGGACACTGTACAATGAAAAATGTTTATTTTTTTCCCCCATAAAGACTTAAAGCATTCACCCAGTAGATTTTACAACAGACCCTTCGCTAGTAAGAAGTCAGAGATCAGTTTGTTTTTAATGATGTTTTTGAAGTAGTTTCACTCAAGGCTAGGGCTCTAGCATTTGAGTAGCATCTCTACTTACCTTTTTTTTTTTTAATGACTAATTGGAGATAAAAGTCTCATAGACTTTTCTGCCCAGGCTGGCTTCAAACTACAATCCTCATACCTTAACCCTTTGAGTAGCTATGATTATGGGCATAAGCCACCAGTGCTTGGCTACTTTAAAAATATATTAAAATCAAATACATGAAAAGTTAAGAGAACATAAAGATTCATCTCTAACAGCCTGTAAAAGAACATCACAGACAGAGAAAATTAACCAATGGCAGAGTTTTCTTATTTGAATGATTGCTTTTGAATTTAGCAAGTCAGAATGAGTGGGATGTATACAATTGAATAGATTGTCAATTTTGATTAGTTGCTACAAGAATAAAATTAATGTTAGTAATTTTTCCATAACGAATTTGTTATTTTCCTTAGAGTAACTTATTTAACATGTCTCTTAGTATTCTCTCTGTATTTATTTAAGAAGCAGCAGAAGTGATACAACTAAATTTTTATTGTTCTTATTAAGGAGTTGTGCAAAAGGCTACAATTCCATAAACCAGGTAATTTGCACAATTCTTCTTGGACAATGTCACTCCTTTCTTCATTTTCCCCCTCTTATCCTTGCGCTTAAGTTGCATAGTTTATTTTTTACATGGTGTATATTGAATGACTTCATTTGTTTACCTTTCTTCCCTCCATTCTTCTGCTTCCCTTTTGTCCCTTCACCCCAAAACAAAAACAAACAAACAAAAAACAACCACAACAACATGTTTCCACTTTCTGGAACTTTTGTGTATGTTTTTTTTTTTTTTTTTTTTTTTGGCCAGTCCTGGGGCTTGGACTCAGGGCCTGAGCACTGTCCCTGGCTTTTTTGTGCTCAAGGCTAGCACTCTGCCACTTGAGCCACAGCGCCACTTCTGGCCATTTTCTGTATATGTGGTGCTGGGGAATTGAACCCAGGGCCTCATGTATAAGAGGCAAGCACTCTTGGCACTAGGCCATATCCCCAGGCCAACTTTTGTGTATTTTGATAAACAGTACTTTAAATATTCAGAGGAGTTACACCTTTGGATTCCTCCTCTCAATGTATCTTTGACTTTCCTGCCCCAGCTGGCTTCAATTTGCGAAAAAACACTCTAACACTTAAGCCACAGTGCCACTTCCAGCCTTTTCTGTTTATGTGGTACTGAGGAATTGAACCCAGGGTTTCACATATGCTAAGCAAGCACTCTACCACTAAGCCACATTCTCAATCCAAAAAAATATTAGGTGTTTTTAAATGTTGCTTAATTCATCCTTCAACATCTGAATTAAATCTATAAAATACCTGCCAAATGAACTCTGCATTTGCTTAACTAGAGTGAAGGCAAACTTGCTGTTTGACTTTTCTTTGGTTCAGACTGATAGAATTTTTTTTTTTTTTTTTTTTTTTTTTTTTGCCAGTCCTGGGCCTTGGACTCAGGGCCTGAGCACTGTCCCTGGCTTCTTCCTGCTCAAGGCTAGCACTCTGCCACTTGAGCCACAGCGCCGCTTCTGGCCGTTTTCTGTATATGTGGTGCTGGGGAATCGAACCTAGGGCCTCGTGTATACGAGGCAGGCACTCTTGCCACTAGGCCATATCCCCAGCCCAGACTGATAGAATTTTTAACTGGATCGAATCTTATTTTTTTAGGGACTTCAAATTAATAGCTATAAGTTTTGCTTTCTGTTGATTAAATAATAAACAATTATCCATAGAAGCTTTGACATGTGTGTGTACATGTGCGTGCGTGTGTGCCAGTCCTAGGTCCTGAATGCAGGGCCTGGGCACTGTCCCTGAGCTCTTTTGCTCAAGGCTAGTGCTCTAGTATTTGAGCCACAGCTCCACTTCTGGCTTTTTGCTGGCTAATTAGGTAAGTGTCTCACAAACTTTCCTGCCAGGGCTGACCTCAAATTAGGACCCTCAGATCTCAGCCTCCTTAGTACCTAGGATTATAGGTGTGATCCACTGATGTCCAGCTTATTTTTTACCTTTTTTTTTTTTTTTCTTTTTGGTTCGGTCATGGGGCTTGTACTCTGGGCCTAGGCACTGTCCCTGAGCTCTTCAGCTCAAGGCTAGCATTATACCACTTTAAGCCACAGGGACACTTCTGGTTTCTGGTGCCTAATTGGAGATAAGAGTCTCTCGGACTTTCCTGCCCCGGGCTGGCTTTGAACGGTGATACTCAGATCTTAGCCTCCTGAGTAGCTAGGATTACAGTGTGAGCCACCAGCACTCGGCTTTATCTTTTATCTTTTATATTAATTGTGTCTCTCTGTTGTTTCTATGACTTGACAGGTCATACTCAAAAGCCCACTGGAACAATGAATTCCAGAAATATGGTTATTCCCCATGTATTTCAAGTTCATTGTGTAAAACAAGCCTGGGAAACCTCAAAGGGAATTTAGAGTCCATTAAAATTCATTCCAGAAGTGGTGTTGTGGTTCAAGCTGTAGAGTACTAGCTTGAGCACAGAGACTCAGGGACAGTGCCCAGGCCCTGAGTTCAAGCCCCACAACCAACCAAAATAAGTAAATAAATAGGTAAGTAAATTCATTAATTAAATTTAAAAAATCATTCGGGTTAGTTGATTGATTTCTTTGATGCCCTTTGCAAATGCCAATTTCACATTGATTGTGCTGTGACTCATAAAGTCTACTAAGAAAAGTTGGCTTAATTTGTTTTCTAAAACAAATATATATCTTGGTATTTTTGTTATACCAAATGTGGAGTCCTTAGCAAATTACATAGGGTACTTCCCATTCAATTCAGCTCTATAAATATATTAATTAATTAATTTATTAGCTCATATTTTTGGTGCCAGGGTCTCTGTATACTAGGCAAGTGCTTTCCCACTGAACTACACCCTCAGTCTGACAGTATGCTTAACAATTTAATTGTGTGTGCTTCTGTGTCTATACTGATATTTTATAGGAATGTTTTAGGGGCATAAGGCAATTTAACCTTATACTAATAAGGAGAATAGAAAATACCTCTTTATTAGGCCAGTAAGCAAAGAACAAGACTTCTTAAATACTTACTCAGTTAACTATTTTAGATTTAACATTTTTCTTGGAAAATATGAGCTTAATGTTACAGAAACCAGCACAAAATGGACAAACCAGTATTTTTTTTTCCTGGAGACATTTAAAATGTTTTTAAAAACTTACTTAAAAGGTAATATAGTTCAGGTTATATAATTAATGCTACATCTTATGTATATATCTTCATGTGTCTTGACTGTATTATATTGTATCTAAGTTGAAATTATTTCTTCAAATATTATTTTCCTTTCCTGTTCTGTCCTGTCCTGTCCTATCCTGTCCATACACTCATATATTACACTGCTTGAAGTTGTCCCCCAGCCCAGTGATGCTCTGCCCATTTTTTTTTTCAGACTATAGTGTCAAACTGCTGTTAATTTCCTCCAGTGTATTTTTTCACCCTAGACATTGTATTTTCACCTTCAGCAGTTTAATTTAGGTTATTTTATATATACCATGTCCCTCCTTGGCATACTCATGCTTAAAAAAAATCTTTTTGAACATATGGAGGCATTTATCATAGTTTTTAAACACGTCTTTTTCCTCCTAATTTCTACTCTGAGTAATTTTTTTGTTGGCACTGATTAAATTTTCTCATTGTCATGGGTTGTATTTCCTTCTTCTTTTAGAACTTCATGAATTGGGGTTCTAGGCAGTGTATAATTTACCTTGCTTGGTGTTGAATTTTTGTGTATTCCTAACTATTTTTGAGCCTTGTTCTGTGTATTTGGCAATAGGTTTGTCATAGGGCTTAAACTCAGGGCCTTCGCACTGTCCCTGAGTTTTTTCTGTGAATGGCTAGTGTTCTACCACTTTGAGCCACAATGCCACTTCAGGTTTTCTAGTGGTTAATTGGAGATGAAAATCTCAAGGACTTTCCTTCCTGAATTGGTTTCTAGCTACAGTCCTTGGTTCGCTGTTTCCTGAGTAGCTAGGATTACAGGTGGAAGCTATTGGCACCTGGCTTTAGTTTTGTTTTTGTTTTTATTTTTAAGGTTTATCTTTTAAGTTTTGTTAGTCCAGATCAGACAAATTATTGTTCTTAGGCTAATTTGCTTCTGTTAGTGAGACCATACTCTTCTGAGTTACCTGCCTGTTGCCTTGTGTATTGTGAGATTTATTTTTAGTTCTGCCTATGGAGAATGTAAACTATTCCAAGCCATATGAGGACTATTCTCAGCTTTGGGAAGTTGCCTCCGATGCTTGAGATGGACCCTCACAGATCTTCAGCATCTCTTCCTCCCTTCCTCTGGTGCCCTCTATTCTCCAATATTTTGTCCTGTGCTTTAGTCCTATTGGATTGTCAGATTCTCAGTCCTCCACCCAGGAGTCTGCCCCATTTACCTTCTTTCCAGTTAGGGATCATTGTTCTGTTTCCCCATTGTCCAATAATTATTATTTACATGTTTGCTCATTTTTTTGTTAATGTTTGCATCATAGATAGAAAGGGCATCATCCTAAAAGTCAGTGTGGTTTAGAACTCTTAACTGAGAAGAATAGTTACCAGTTTTCTATTTGTGTACCCTAAAAAAATTTTTTTTTTTGCCAGTCCAGTTCTGAGCACTGTCCCTGGCTTCTTTTTACTCAAGGTTAGCACTCTACCACTTGAGCCACAGCACCACTTCTGGCTTTTTCTATTTATGTGGTACGGAGGAGTTGAACCTAGGGCTTCATGTATGCTACGCAAGCACCCTAAAAATGTTTTATATATAATGTTGAAAGGCATTTATGTAAACTATTGAAATCTTTCTTTAGGGAAATTAAAACAACAAAACTTGATTGCATAGCATGATTTCATATTTTGCAGATGTTAATATTTAATCATATGCAGAGCCATTTAGCTTAAGTGCATTAATGTAACTCATTTAAAAGAGGCCAGTAATTGTCCTATTAACTCCCAGTCTGGATGTTAGCTGTTCTGCCCTGCTGGTAAGGCCAGAGGGGGACTCTTCATTGGCACCCACAGAGATGGCTGTGATCTGTTGAAAATCCTGTTAAAATCTAATTACTTAGGAGAATCAGCCAGGGAATATCTAATGAGCTCAAGGAAACCCTCTAGAAGAAATTCTGTGTTACGAACAAATGAAATGTCTTCTGTCTTTCAATTATATTGGTACCACATGAATGAAATTGTTGCCTTATAAAATGTGACTCTTGTTTGCTGATTTTTAATTGTGTGTCAGGAATTTTTTGTGGTCATGTGAAAATAACTTAATTTCACATGCAAGAGAATGATGGTGCAAAGCATAAATAAGTATAGCTTATTTTCTCATGAATATTTAAATCATGTGAGTAAATGCTTAAAAATATATATACATTCCTTTAGTGAACCTCTTACATAGGTGTGAAACACATGATGATCCACAGACTAAATTTTTCACCAAAAAGGAAAAGATGGTTACAAAGAAAGACTGGAAAGAATCGTTCTCTGCAATCACTTTGAAAAGAAATTGGTTCATCCAAAAGGAAAATTGTCTTACTTTTTTTCATAAGTGTATCTACAGAGAATCTTCGTATATTTTACATTTTCTCCCCTCTTTAACAATCAGCACTATCTTTTTTCTTTTCATAGCTAACCTATGTATTTTCTCTGGGTTGACATTCCACTTCTGTTTATTTAGACCTTGGAGTTGGTTATATTGTTTTTGTGCAGGCACTGATTTTGAACTCAGGGCTTCAAGTTCTCACTTGGCTTTTTTGCTCAAAGCTAATGCTTTGCCACTTGAGCTACATCTCTACTTACAGGTCCGTTTGTTTGTTTTGTTTGTTTGTACTGGCTAATGGGAGATAAGAGTCTCACAGACTTTTCTGCCTGGGTTGGCTTCAAACCATGATCCTCAGCTCTCGTCTTCCTGAATAGCAAGGATTACAGGTGTGAGCCACCAGTACCTGGCAGTACTTGTTTTCTTAAAATCACATGGGCAATACATCATAGTGTTTAAGAACGTTAGCTCCTAAACACTGCTGTCAGCTAGACCTAATGAAGTAAAATCCTGGCTCTCTTACTTACAGTAAATCTCTTCACCTCCTGAGTCTCAGGGTTGTTGTTGTTGTTGTTTTTTTTTCTCCTGTAGAAGAGGGACACTCATTAGTATCGGTACAAGATCGCCTAAAGTTGTTGTGAGGGTCTTGTGAAGAAAGGCATGTATAGTGCTTAGCACAGCATCTCCCATGATACAGAAGTCCAAGAAATTATAGTTATTTTTTGAAGACTAATTAAATTTTGGAATATGAAAGAATTGTGAAATCTAAGATTCATTAAAAACTAATGTAGGGTGAATTTCTATTATCCTAATGTACTTCTATCATCATGTTCATATTAAATTTGTTGAAAAAATTAAAATGAGTCTATTTTTAGAAGCATGTCAGGAAAGTTCATCTCAAAGTTTATCAAGTTTTTAGCTCATGTGTCATTTTATAGCACAGATTGAATTCTGCAGATGACACCAGAAACAAAATGTGGTTTGGTGATACATTACTTAGAAAAATACCTGTCTTTGTGATAAATGATTATTCGAATATTTTATAAGATCTTAATGATTGAGGAGAAAAAAGACTATTACATATTATTTCAACAATTAGCAATGTAACTATTATTTAAAATTATTATCTGGCCTATAGAACTGTAGCAGTTGAAATTCTTATATTGACAGTGCTTTTCTTCTTTAATTATTTGATCAAAGTCAAATTTAGGTTTCCTTTTTTGCCTAATATATACTCTGAAACTTTTAAAATTAGACTATTTGAAGCTGACAAATTTCTGTCTACAGTGATTCTGTACATTATCAGACAAGGATGTAGAATTGTTATTGTGTTTTCAGTTAGAATTAGCTCAATTTTACTTCCAATTACTTTATTGTACAATTCATTAATTCTTAAGTAACTTCATGAAGTAGCCACAGAATACTGCATTATAGGCAATGTGGTAAAAGATGCTGTACACATTTGACTTTATTATAGTTGTAGGAT
The DNA here is from genome assembly GCF_023159225.1 of Perognathus longimembris pacificus. Taxonomy (NCBI): domain Eukaryota; kingdom Metazoa; phylum Chordata; class Mammalia; order Rodentia; family Heteromyidae; genus Perognathus; species Perognathus longimembris. Next base: position 43,613,889 of record NC_063167.1, on the reverse strand, counting down.
AAGATATATATGGATACACATACGCACATATATGTATATCTGTATACATATGTATATACACACATGTGTGTATGTGTGTGTGTGTTTGACACTGGACACTGGGTCTATAGCCCTTGAACAATACCCAAGCCCTGAGTTCAAGCCCCAGGATCAGCACAAATTCTGATTCTGTATCTGTCTCTGTCTCTCTCTCTCTCCCCACATACGTGCGTGCGCGCGCGCGCGCACACACACACACACATACACATATGAATGATAACACAGGAATTAGAATATTTCATCAAAATTATACTTAAGTGTTTAAAATAACTTGCTAATATTTTATTAATGTAACAATTACACAGGTTTAATTTCCTTTAAGGGATTAGAAGTGCTGTTACTTGCGTGAGAATTCTAGGCTTTTGTGCTCAAGGCTAGTTAGTGCTTTACAACTTGAGCCACAGCTCTACTTCAGGCTTTTTGGTAGTTAATTAGAAAGAAGAATCTTACCTTTCCTGCCTGGGCTGGCTTCAAATTGAAACTCTGAGATCTCAGCCTCCTGTGTAGGTAGTATTACAGTTGTGAGCCATCCACATTTAGCTTTAAACATCCTACTCTTTATAAAACCTGTGACACTTCTTTCTGACCCTCTATCATTCTGCTTTGACTGGCACATGCAACATACTAATAAATAGTTATCTTGTCATTCTATTGGTTTGTATTTCTATTTATGTTGTTAATTTTCCCATGATAACCTGATATTAAGCCAAGTCACAGGATCCACTGATTTTCATGTATAAAAACAAGTACTATGTCTTCTCCTCCCCCCTCCAAATTAAAATAAGTTGAAGATTATATGATACTAATTTGAGCAATTTGAAAGAACTGATACTATACTGAATCACTTGTTCACATACAAGAAAGAAAATTTTCATATGAGCCAATCTAATGTTTTTCCCTAAGGTCTTTTAACTTGGCCAAAAAAATGTGATAATATTATAAAATAATGATCACTTCAAATATGTTAATTATATCATTGCTAGAGCTTTATTTCTACCTTTCTACCTATTTCACCTTGATTGCTGATTTTGGCCTTGCTTTCTTCACTAGATAGTATTTTATTGCTGGAAAATTAATTGCATAATATACCTGTCACTCCAAATACTAAATTATATATTTTTTAATGTTAATGAGCTTAAAGTCCAAGTAGATGAGGTCTAGCAAGCAGTATTATTTGACTTATGTAAGGGCTTTCCAACATCAGGGTAAAGTGGGTGGAGTTTAGTTTTTAAATTTAGTTACAGTTTAAGAAAATACCAGTTTCTTCCAACATTAGAAAATACAAGTAACACCGATTTTTATTGTTACGGACAACTTGAAAGATTTCATTAGTCTGAAACTGGAAAATTATTACTGTTTACAATGAAACATATAATTGAAACACTTTAAGTCCTATTATATTCATTTCTGATTTATTTTGATAATACCATAGGATAATCTTATCGTCTTTGGAAAGATAGTTATGACAAAAGGATATTTGCACCAGAAATTTATTATTCAATCTCTAAAGAAAATGTAATATTCTAAAAGTTAGTTTTTTCTAGAAAAGCCAAAGATTATCTTTCTTTTTAAACTATAAAGCAACCCTACTGGATGAGCTAAAGCTCCCTTAGGGTAAAGCCTGGGCTCTTTTCAGTTTCACATTTTTAAAGGAAAGGCAATATAATTTAATTTGCCTAGAAAAAGAGCTGAAGAAGAGAGATGTAACCTGGCTCTTTATGCAAATACCAGGAAGCCTTTATAGCTACTTACCAGTTAATGGAGGAGCCTTGAGCAAGTAGCTCAAATGAGTGGTCTCCAAATTTGGGGCCAGTGGCAAGGCTTTTACTGGTTGACAGCAAAATGAGAAAAATAATAATGTCATAAAGTACCAGGTGCTGATCACAGCACACCTGTAATCTTAGGTACTAGGGAGGCTGAGATATGTAGATCAAGGTTTGAAGCAAGCTGGGTCAGAAAAGCCTATGAGACTCTTAACTCTAACTAGCCAGGAAAAAAGAAAGTTGAAAGTGGAGTTGTGGCTCAAGTGGTAGAGAGCCAGCAGAACAGCAGAGAGCACAAGGCCTTGAGTTCAAGGCCCAGGACTGGCATACACACACAATTACACATATAAAACATTCCATAAAGCTGAACTTACTGAATTGAAAAGAATATTTCAGAGGTTTTAAAAATATTTTTAATTTAGTTTATTTTTTATGAAATCATAATAAATATTTTAGATCTTTGTTTGCCAAACAAACAGTTAAGCAATCCTATATGGCTCGTTAAAAGTCTTAGAAGCATGTATTATTTACATATAACTGTTTTCCTGTCAATTAAATGGGAGGTAATGATACTGTACTGGTAACTGTGAAGATGAAAGGAGGAATCAGGAGACAAAGTACTTTACTGTTAAGAATTCTTCCAATATTAATTCACTCTACACTCCGGCGGGAACACCACAGTTCCATCCACTTTTGTCTTTATGGAGAGGGATGGTAGCAAGCACTGACTGAGGCTACTATTTAGCACATTGTAGATGCTAAATAATATATTTTTGGCGTATGGGAATCTAAAGTTGAAGAGTCTTGCGGGAAGATGCTATGAAGATTGGAAGTACTAGATACTGGACATCAGTGCTTAGATGATAACTGAAGGCAGGAAAGCAAGAAGACATGAATACCTGGAACAGCCATGATTCTAAAGCCGATGGAATCTACTGCCTCCCCAAGCAACATGGAAAGGAAGCACAAGGATTTGCGCCACCCAGCAGCATCCTCAGGGCCTTGTTAGTACCAGGTTCTCCTTAATTTATTTGACTTTCTATCTTAGATTAAAGTCTTTGGATTTCCTTTGCTGGATTCAGTGATAGAATCACTTTTTCTTTTTTGGCCAGTTCTAGGCCGTGAACTCAGGGCCTGAGCACTGTTCCTGGCTTCTTTTTTGCTCAAGGCTAGCACTCTGCCACTTGAGCCACAGCGCCACTTCTGGCCATTTTCTGTTTATGTGGTGCTGAGTAATCGAACCCAGGGCCTCATGTATACGAGGCAAGCACCTTGCCACTAGGCCATATTCCCAGCCCCTAGAATCACTTTTTCTGTGGGGCCTCATCATACACTCTAGGTGCTGTCGGAATAAATATGCTGAAGCCAAGAGATTATTTAAATTCTTTTGTGTTAATTAACCTATGTTAGTGTATGAAGAGAGATTGGTGTTAATATTTCTACACATGTATACAATGTATCCCCATCAAACTCACACCCTCCCATCACTCTCACTTTACTCCCTCCTTTTTTTTTTTTTTTTTTGCCAGTTCTGGGCCTTGGACTCAAGGCCTGAGCACTGTCCCTGGCTTCTTTTTTGCTCAAGGCTAACACTCTGCCACTTGAGCCGCAACGCCACTTCTGGCTGTATTTTGTATATGTGGTGCTAGGGAATTGAACCCAGGGCTTCATCTATACGAGGCAAGCACTCTTGCCACTAGGCCATATCCCCAGCCCACTACTCCCTCTTTCTTAAAATAATTTCAACAACTCATTGCTCTTTTCCATTTCCTGGAATTCATTTTTTTATTGTTTCTTTCTTCTTTCTCCTTCCTTCCTCCTCCTCTTTCTTCACTTCTACCCCTTCTCCTCCCTCCCCTTCTTCTTCTTCTTCTCTCTCTCTTCTCTCTCTCTCTGTATCTCTGTCTCTCTCATTCATACTGGCATTTTATCTCAGAGCTTCAAGCTGGTTAGGCTGGCATTCTACTACTTGAGCCATGCTTTTTGCGGTTTACTTTGGGAGATGAGTTCTAGGTGACTTTGCTGACTGGGCTAGCTTTGAACTGTGATTCTTCCAATAGCAGCCTTGTGAGAAGCTAAGACTCAGGGCTTGTGACTGATTACAGGTATGAATCACCTGATCCAGCTTCACTGTCATTGTTCATACTTGAAAATAAATCACTTTGACCATGTTTGTTCTCACTCTCTTTCTCATCTGTTCCTCCCCTCCCACGAGCACCCACTCCCCTAACAGAGCCTGTTTTACTTTCTTGTCATTAAAAAAAAAAGTACTAATTGTACCAAGAGGTTTCACATAGTGTTTTAGACATTAATACGTTATATTTTGCCTAGAATATGTTGGAATTAAGAGATGAGTTAAGGGGTTTTGAGTCAAGAGGGCTTATTCCTTATATCCTCTTCTTCAAAGAATGGCTCAGCCTGTTAGGGAAGGGAAGGATGCCATCTTTGACAGCATATAGTTCAGGAGAAGTAAGGGAGGAAAGGAACCGTGGCCTAGCTGGCCAGAACTAATGAAGCCAGCATGGCAATCAGTGAGATGACAGATGTTGCCAGACCACCCTAACATCACAGTGATGTTTGTTTTCTTACTCCTGTATCAATGGCAGTCAGAAAGGCCTCTGCAGAGGCCTAGCCTCTGGTACCAGCTGGCTGCCTGTTTGTTAGTCTTGTCTGTGTTTATGGTATTCTCCCCATTTCATGCCATGGGATATTTTTACTTCAGAAACCCTATCTTCTTAGGCTGGGTTGGCCTGTCTATTTAAATCATTTTCTTTCTTTCTTTCTTTCTTTCTTTCTTTCTTTCTTTCTTTCTTTCTTTCTTTCTTTCTTTCTTTCTTTCTTTCTTTCTTTTTCTTTCTTTCTTTCTTTCTTTCCTTTCTTTCTTTTCTTTCTTTCTCTCTCTCCCTTCCTTCCTTCCTTCCTTCCTTCCTTCCTTCCTTCCTTCCTTCCTTCCTTCCTTCTTTCTTCTAAAGTTTAATTGGCCTGATTTTATTTTATTTTTGCCAGTCCTGGGGCTTGAACTCAGGGCCTAGGCACTGTTCCTGAACTTCTTTGCTCAAGGCTAACAGTCTACCACTTGAGCCACTGTACCACTTCTGGCTTTTTCTGTTCTGTTTATGTGGTGCTGAGGAATCAAACTCAGCTCTTCTTGCCTGCTAGGCAAGCACTCTACCACTAGGCCACATTCCCAGCCCTCTTGGCTGATTTTAGTTCCTGGACTTATCCTTATAGAAAATGGGCCTCAGCTAAGCTGAGTAGTTGGTAAAAGTTCATTGTCAGTACTCTGGGATTTTTTCTGGCTCTCCTGAAAGCCTCCCCCTTTCTAAGAGATCTCACATCACATTTACACAGTCCTTACCTTCATGGAGATCAAGGAGACAGTTTGATAAATCAATAACTGACAATATTTGGGGAACACACAACAATACGTTTGTTAGACTCCTAGTTGTATTCTATATTCATATTCATCCTTTACTTCTACTTTCAACATTAGGGACAGCCCTCCTTGAAAGTTAGGCTGATCCCTTTATTTGTATTCTCCATCTCATCTCTTCCTGCCTAAGAATCCTTGCTCTGGCAATGATCCCCTTTCTTTCCTGTTCTCTTCTTATCTAGGATGCCTCAGTTCCAAACTGGCAATATAGTATGGTGGTAGAGCACTTGCTTGGATATGTAAGGCCCTGGGTTTGAACCTCACAAAACAAAAATTTTAAATCTGACTAATAATTTTTGTTTTTGCCACTTGCTTACTGTGTGACCTTCATGTACTATTTTCTCCTTTCTGTGCCATAGGAGTTTATTGTATTCTTTAAATGTTGTTGTTGTTTGTGCTGATACTGGTATTTGAACTTAGTACCTTGAGCTTTCATTTGGCTTTTTTTTGCTCAAGAATGGCACTCTAACACTTAAGCCACTCCTCCATTTTCAAGTAGATAGATAGATAGGTAGATGGCTGGATAGACAGGCAGACAGACAGACAGACAGATAATTGGAGATAGGAGTCTGATGGATTTTTCTGCCAGGGCTGGCTTCAAACTTTGATCCTCCTATCTCAGCCTCCTGAGTATCTAGAAGTACAGATGTGAGCCACAGGTACCTAGCTGTGCCATAGTTTTCACAACTGTAGATTGAAAGAGTAAAATTCCATAACCTGAAAACTCCTTTTCGTCTTCCATCCTCTGATCTGACACTGTAAACTCATCTGCTTGAAGTTTATCTTTTATAGTCTCTCATATTGATCTTCCTATCTTAGTGATACATTATGGCAGGAATATTACATATTAGTGATTGAGGGGGAAAAACTCATAGCTTGTTTCAATAATTAACAATGTAATTATTATTTAAAATCACCTCAGCTGGAGGAAAAAAATTGAGATCTGGTCTACAGAACTCAAGAAATGAATTGAGAGTACTTCTCGGGTACTTAGTCCTGTAGTCCTATTCTAGTTCTTTTTGGAAAATAAAATGATTTTGTGGGCTGGGGATATAGCCTAGTGGCAAGAGTGCCTGCCTCGGATACACGAGGCCCTAGGTTCGATTCCCCAGCACCACATATACAGAAAACGGCCAGAAGCGGCGCTGTGGCTCAAGTGGCAGAGTGCTAGCCTTGAGCGGGAAGAAGCCAGGGACAGTGCTCAGGCCCTGAGTCCAAGGCCCAGAACTGGCCAAAAAAAAAAAAAAAAAAAGATTTTGTAACTCAGTTTACACCGAGGTAATATTGATACATTTTCTCATCAGGCATTTCCTCTTATGTCAGTGAGACTATTTCTTGTTTTGAGAAACTAAGTCCATTAAGTAAAAGCCTGTTTTAAGGGAATAGCTGGTAAATCTGAGCTCAGCAAGATTGTTCAGGCTTCATATTTCTCCATTAATCAGAGTAGGTCAAAGACTGGTACAAATTGTTCCAAAATCTCAGTACTCCAGAGCAATAGAAGCTCCTTTTGTATACACATGAGAGTTCAGTGAAGACGTTCAGTGGGTAGCCTTCTCTGTGGTTATTTAGATCCCCAAGTCCATTTCATCTTCTAGTTTGCCTCCCCTACATCCCAGAGTCCCCCCCTGGATCTCTTCATCTTAACCAGTACAGAGGGTTATATGGAGAAAAGGGGCAGGGGGTGGGGGAAGCGGGTGGCTGCCCCTGGCCAGAACTCAGTCTCACGATTTCCCTCATCTACAAGGGACCATTGTGACAGCAACACAGTTCACTGTGCACTCAAAGGGAAGAGGCATGAGTTCAGTGAGAGCGTAGCGCCATCATACTCTACTTCTGCCTCTTGGTTCTGTTGGTTTTCCTCTGTCTTTCTTCACCAAATTCTCTCCAGCTGCCGGCCTCATGGACTAGAATCCACTTATCTTACCAACTTCAGTGGAAGAAGTTGTCTGCCTTGTTGCCTCCCATGGGAAAGCTCGGTTCCTGATCCAGGACTGTGGTAAGCAGGATGGAACATATTAGTCCACCAGAGTCAGGCCGTTCAGCCTTGCACCATCATTGCTCTCCAAATTGCTTCTCAGGAATGAGGGTTCTGTTACCAAAATAGAAGGAGAAAAGGTTTCTTTCTGCATCGGTAGGAAACATGTAATGTATTTCCATATGCTGTTAAGAACTACTAGTTTTTTTTTTTTTTTTTTGGCCAGTCCTGGGCCTTGGACTCAGGGCCTGAGCACTGTCCCTGGCTTCTTCCCGCTCAAGGCTAGCACTCTGCCACTTGAGCCACAGCGCCGCTTCTGGCCGTTTTCTGTATATGTGGTGCTGGGGAATCGAACCTAGGGCCTCGTGTATCTGAGGCAGGCACTCTTGCCACTAGGCTATATCCCCAGCCCAAGAACTACTAGTTTTAGTTTTAGTTTTAAAAGTTACAATAGCTATGCCTAATTTTTAAAATCCTTTTTCTTCATGACTACTTCTGTTCAAAACATTGATACTTATATGTGAATTTATTGATCTCACCAGATGGGACAATATGTTTGAGTTAGGTATATTCCACTTCATTCTAAAAATGTTCCCAGAGACACTGTTGCCCATAAAAGTCAGCTTAGAAAGTGTATATGAAAGCATAGGGAGCTGATCCCATAGAAATTCTCTTTCTCTTGGGTGTCTTGGAACTCACTGTGTTTGCACAGGCTGGCCTTGAACTTTCAGTTCTCTTTTGTGGCTTCCAGCCATTACCAGCATGGGACTACCAGCATGTACCACCATACCCAGCTTGAGATTTTTTAAAAAAGTGAATTTAGGTCTCTAGTTGAGGAAGATGCTTTGGATTGAGTTAATGGTCTGAAGTGGTCCCATAAGGTTATACAAGTGATCATAGATGAAAAAGCAGTGAACAAGGTTTCACTGCCCATGGACCGGCAGAGTCCTGCCTTATATGGAAGATGGTGACTTGGAGAGGCTATAGGATTTAGGTGCAGAAGTCTGAGTTCTTATTGCCCTCATAAGACATAGGACACCTGGCTAATATACTACTGCAAGGTAGACAACCTGAACTGATGTTCTTGGGTCAAGCTCGAACCTAAAAGTTGTAATACATCAGAGCATAGTGGTGCACACTTGTAATCCCAGCACTCAGAAGTCAGAGGCAGGAAGACTATGGTTTTGAGGCCAGCTTGTGTGGTATAAGCCTTGCCCAAAACAAAACAAAACTATAAGCATGACGATCCACACTGTACTGTATGATATTGGCATCAAGACAAGCCCATAGACTGATCGAACAGAAGAGCAAGCCCAGAAATAAATCCTTATATATTTGGTCAAATGATCTTTGACAAGACTTTCAATGTTATTCCTTGGGCAAATGATCGTATCTTGTGGATATCTAAAGTCAAAGAATAAGTTGGACCCTTACTTTACATCATATACAAAAATGAACTCAAAGCAGATTAAACACCTAAACATTAAGCTACAAACTACAAAACTCCTAGAAGAAAAACAGGAAATCATTTATAACATTGAATTTTGCAATGACACCAAAAACATAGAAAATGAAAGCAAAAACGGACAATTGAGACTGATAATCAGCAGGGAAGAGCAACCTTAGACAGGGAGAAAGCTCACTGCAATCCAATGTAGTAAGGGATTACTAGCCAGAACATACCATACTTGCTTATCCTAGCTGCCTAGCAGCCTAAGATGGCCACAAGATTGATTTTGGCCAGTGATATGTCTGATGTAGGGCTTTAGGGCAATGTTTTTCTTCTTAGATACAATTGGAGGACTTCAGGAGGAGAAAGCTTTGTAGCCCATTCCTTTCTGCTTGGACAGGTGGTGGGAGGGTGTTATCTTTGTAACTGGTATCTTCATCTTATGGCCACAGGCAAAAAGCACAGGACTAAGGAGAGTGGGGAGGAAGAAGAGAGAGTTTGCATCCCCAGTGGAGTCCTACGAGCAAGCTCCAGGCTTGTAGTTCTGTAAATTCTAATGTTTAAGTTACTATTAATGGGGGCACTGATGGATTATATACTAGTGTATTAACATTGTACTTTGTTTTCAATCATACACATGCTTACAGAACAGATCTCTATTGAGCCAAAAGGAAGTTTAACATACTCTAAAGAACTAAATCCATACAAAAGAGGTTCAAGTTATAATACAATATAATCATAATATTAAGTGATAGTTTTTAAAGCCTTTTATGTTCTGGAATCTGAAAAAGATGCTTCTAAGTTCATATCTACAAGAAGAGATTGCAATGGAAACTATGGAATATTTAGACCCCACCAACATTGACAGCCTTACAAATCAAAACAGCATCAGAAGCATACTTAGAGGAAGATATGCATATGTTAATAAGTAAAGAGCTGGCCACCAGTGGCTCATGCCTGTAATCCTAGGATCAAGGTTCGAAGCCAGCTCAGGCAAGAAAGGCCATGATACTCTTCTCTCCAATTAGCCACCAGAAAACCAGAAGTAGTGCTATGGCTCAAAGTGGTAAAGTGCTAGCCTTAAGCAAAAGAGTTCAGAGACAGTGCCCAGGTCCTGAGTTCAAGTCCCATGGCCGGAAAAATAAAAGATTAGTAGGTAAATATTAACAAGTTAGAGGTAGAAAGTAGAATGGTGGTTGCTAGGGGCTAGTGAATTATAGTTTAGAAAGATGCAGAAAGTTATAGATGAATAGGTATATGATGTTGATTATGGTTATAAAATGCAAAAAGTTAAATATGGATAGATATATAGTGTTGGTTATGGTTTCAAAATGTGCCAGTTTATTCACCTTAAAAGTTATTAAAATGGTAAGTTTTTAAGTTGTGCATATTTTACTGAAAAGGAAAATAAATGAACTAAAGATCAATTCAAGAAATTAGAATAAAAGTCAGGAATAGCTCATGCCTGTATTCCTAGATACTTAGTAGGCTTGCTAGGGCAAAATGTTCAGTCTCCATCCCAACCAATAATATTTGGGTGTGGTGGCATACAGCTATCATACCAGTTACACAGAAAATTTAAATAGGAGGATTGTAGTCCAAGCCTTCCCAGGCAAAAAGTGAGTCTCTACTGGAAAAACAGCAAGAGAAAAAGGGCCTTGGGGTGTGGCTCAAGTGGTAGAAAGCCTACTTGTCAAGTTCCATCCGCCCTTTGTACATGATAGCTACATTGTGAATACCAAATTGAGCTGAGTTTTTGATGAAAGTACCTCATTTTACAAGATCCTGATGATGAAAATTGCTAAAGGTTTTTGTGAAAATGTGCCTGTTGATAATAATGCTTGAACAATCTCAGTGGCAACGCCAAAAGAATTGCCCGGACCTATTAACATTCTTCCTTCATAACTTCTATTGCATAATGTCTAAAGTTCATCACCTCAAAATCAATGAATTCCCATTAAAAACAACATGCTGCTTGGGGCTGGGGATATAGCCTAGTGGCAAGAGTGCCTGCCTCGGATACACGAGACCCTAGGTTCGATTCCCCAGCACCACATATACAGAAAACGGCCAGAAGCGGCGCTGTGGCTCAAGTGGCAGAGTGCTAGCCTTGAGCGGGAATAAGCCAGGGACAGTGCTCAGGCCCTGAGTCCAAGGCCCAGGACTGGCCAAAAAAAAAAAAAAAAACAAAAAAAAAAAAAAACAACATGCTGCAAGGCTGGAATTGTGAAGTTATGGTGCCTACCCGAGTCAAGCTGAAGACATGTTCTAGGCTGCAGAATGCTGGCTTCTCTTAGTCTTTCTCTCTCTCTTTTGTTTTTTGGGGGTGCCAGTCCTGGGGCTTGAACTCAGGGCCTTGGCACTGTCCATAAGCTTTTGTTTCCCCTCAAGGCTAGTGCTGTACCACTTTAGCCACAGTTCCACTTCTGGCTTTCTGGTGGTTAATTGAAGATAAGAGTCTCAGGGACTTTCCTGCCTAAACTGGCTTTGAACCATAATCCTCAGATTTCACCCTTCTTTTTTTTTCTTTATTGTCAAAGTGTGATACAGAGGAGTTACAGATTCATATGAAAAGCAGTGAGTACATTTCTTCTACTTGTTACCTCCTCCAGATCTCACCCTTCTGAGTAGTGAGGACTACAGGTCAGAGCCACAGGTGCTGGGCTAGCTTCTTGTTTTTGTCTTCATAAGATAGAAGGGGCAAGGAAGCCATCTGGAGTCTTTGGTGTGAGGGCACCAATCCCATTCGTGAAGTTCTTGCCCTGTTGATCTCATCACCTCCAAAAGACTCAACATCTAAGGTGTGTGTGTGTGTGTGTGTGTGTGTGTGTGTGTGTGATGTTTCTATAGCTTGGGTTTTTTGCCAGTCCTGGGGCTTGAACTCAGGGCCTGACCACTATCCCTGGCTTCTTTATGCTCAAGGCCAGCACTCTACCACTTGAGCCACAACACCACTTCCAGCTTTTTCTGTTTATGTGGTGCTGAGGAATTGAGCCCTGGGGCTTCATGCATGCTAGGTAAGCACTCTACCACATTCCTAGCCCTAACGGGTTTTTTGAATAGTACTGCAATGAACATTGGTGTGCCTCTATTATAGTCTGACTTACAGTCCTTTGGATTAAATGCCTAAAAGTTGTATCACTGGATTTGTTGGGAATTTGATTACTGACTTAATTTCTTTACTTGTTATGTCTGCCAAGATTTTCTATTTCTTCTTGAATCAGCTTAAGTAATTTGTGTGCCTTTTGTAATTTGTCCATTTTATCTAAGATATCTAATGCATTTGGTATAGTTGCTCATGGTCTTTCTTTCTTTCTTTTCTTTTTTTTTTTTTTGGCCAGTCCTGGGCCTTGGACTCAGGGCCTGAGCACTGTCCCTGGCTTCTTTGTGCTCAAGGCTAGCACTCTGCCACTTGAGCCACAGCGCCACTTCTGGCCGTTTTCTATATATGTGGTGCTGGGGAATTGAACTCAGGGCTTCATGTATGACAAGGCAAGCACTCTTGCCACTAGGCCATATCCCCAGTCCGGTCTTTCTTTTTTGTAACCTACCTTGTTTCTGTAAAGTCAGAAAGTGTTTCCATTTTGTTTCTAATTTTAGGGGTTTTTTTTGGTGTCTTTTCTCTCTTACTTTGGATGACCCACCTTTTAATGTATAAAACCACTTGTCCAGTAGCTACTGTTTATTGAGGGTTTTGCATTCATGTTTAGAGACTTAATAGCATATCTATTTCTTTTTTTCTTTTTTATAATTTATTTATTAATTAAATAAATTTTTTTGACAAGGTGTTGTGCAAAAGGGGTACAGTTACATAGTAGGGCAGTGTGTACATTTCTTGTGATATCTTATACCCTGTTTTTCTTTCCCTTCCCTAGGTCAGGTAGATATATATACAATACACAGTATACCAAAAACATATACAGTAGCCATGTGGCCTATGCCAAAGGAAATTCGTCTAGGGCTTTAAATGTAATGTCAACAGTAGGGTTTGCTTATCCTTGTCTTATATGAATGTACATACATAACTTTTGAGTTATTGTGATACACTGAGAGGTCTATTTTTGACCTTTATATGTTGAGTAATTGTTTGGTTTTAGTTACATAATGCAGGGTCGCTGACCCAAACCTGTGGGAAATACCATTTGACAAGAAGTTTTTGGTTTCGCAGACCTGGTCTCTACTGTCTCCCCCTCCCCCTACCTTAACAGTCATATATCAAGGAGATCATGCTCCTTCATTTTCTGTGTTTTAGGCTTGGCTGGCTCAACATTATTTGTTCAAGTTCTGACCATTTCCCTGCGAATACCAATATTTCACCATTTCTAATCGCTATGTAGTATTCCATTGTGCATAGGTACCATATTTTTTGGATCCATTCATCTGTGGAGGGGCATCTGGGTTGTTTCCATATTTTGGCTATTGTGAATTGTGCAGCAATAAACATGGAAGTGCAGATGTCTTTTTGATATATTGGGACCTGTTGTTCAGAATAGATGCCTAGGAGTGGTATGGCTGGGTCATAGGGTAGGTCTATGTTGAGCTTTTTGAGAAACCTCCATACTGTTCTCCAAAGTGGTTGTACTAATTTGCACTCCCACCAACAATGGAGAAGGGTTCCTCTTTCCCCGCACCCCTTCCAGCATTTGTTGTTGCCTGAGTTCAGAGTATAGGCCATTCTAACTGGAGTGAGGTGGTATCTCAGGGTTGTTTTTATTTGCATTTCCTTTACTGCCAGAGATGTTGAACATTTCCTCATATGTTTCTTTGCCATTTTTATCTCTTCTCTTGTGAAGTCTCTCTTTAGCTCCTTTGCCCATTTCCTAAGGTTTACTGGACTTGGAGGGGCTTAGTTTTTTGAGTTCTCTGTAGATGACAGATATTAGGCCTTTGTCTGTTGCTGTGCTGGTAAAGATCCTTTCCCGTATGGTTGGCTGTCTTTCTAGTTTGGTGGCTATGTCCTTAGCTGTGCAGAAACCTTTTAATTTGTAGTAATCCCATTTGTCGAGTCTCTCCCCTATTTGTTGTGCCTCTGGGACTCTATTCAGGAAGTTCCTTCCTGTGCCTATAAGTTCTAGCGTCTTTCCTACTCTGTTCTTCAGTAGTTTCAAAGATTCAGGTCTGATGTTGAGGTCCTTGATCTATAGCATCTCTATTTCTTACAGCTGCCCCAAGGGAGGGTCACTAACTGTAGAACAGGTAAGGAAACCAAGGATCAGGATGTTTCAATGAATTTCTCACAGTCGTATACTACTGACAGAGTCAGAATCTTGTGCATCACTGTAACTTTCCAAGAGTTTTTTGAAGGGCAAGTAGATACTACATGTTTTTTGTTGTTGTTTGTTGGTTTTCTTTGGTGCGGGTTCTAGAACTTGAACTCAGGGTCGAGGCATTGTGCCTGAACTTTTCACTAAAGCCTGGTGCTCTATTGCTTGAGCCACAGCTCTATTTCCAGCATTTTTGGTGATTAATTACAGATAGGAGTCTTATGGACTTACCTGCTTAGGCTAGCTTCGAACCATGATGCTCAGATCTCAGCCTCTTGAATAGCTAGGATTACAGGTGTGAGCCACTAGCACATGATAATACTACAATTTTGATATAATGGAGTTTGGAAGTTGAATTCTTAATGTAGATGTAATGAATAGGCATTTGTTTTATTGTAAGACTTTTCATAGGATAAAAAGTATATGAAGATTGGGTAATTAGAAGACACTATATGTACTACATGCCACTGCCGGCTGTACATTAGTTGTCAGAGGAAGGTTGTTGCCCATGTAGTATTAGGAACACATGCATGTTTGCTTTGAGTGGTTGATTGCTCATTTGGAAAACTTCTTTTTTTATTTTCAAAATTATGAACTATGTTGGCTATTTTGATTCTGTGCTTATAAAAACACTAACTTATTAATTTCTGTTTTATTTCTCACTTGATAACTATGGCTCTAAAACTTCCTTTATTGTAATCTAATCTTTAGGTTTGCATATTGTGATTTGAACAACTATTGCAACTAGTGTATTCTTAACTTTCAAAATGAAAACATACCTTCACCGTTATATATTCTCTTACTGCTAGGAGCCTGACACTTTGTAGCATCCAATACCCTTCTTTCCCATTGATCAACACCATAGTTTTGACACTGTGTCCACACCAGTGTTTCACATGTGCTTCCACAGGAGTGCAAGGGTTGCATGTTACAGACCAATTGCAGTTTAGGAAAACTGCCCAATGGAGAAGAAGGGTCTTGTTGCTCCTGAGAACCATGAGGGCTCTTTCCTGAAACCTCTCTTTAAATCACTCGATTCAGAATTCTAGCAAAAAAAAATCTTCAAGTCAGATTAAAATTATGATAATCAAGAATATGAAACGGATAGCATCTTTGTTCTTTAAGCTTGACATGCTCTATCATATTTGCAAACAGATTACTCCTACATGGAGAACATTGAATATCAATGGCTGGGAAAAATTTATTAGACTCAAGTGAGGAATGTAATGATGAGTGGATGGAAGAAGGGTGGGTAGTTACTAAAATTCAAGGAGCATCTAACAGGATGTCTTAATTAAAGTGCTCAGGTAAAGGATGCCTATAACTAAGATGTAATTAACAAGGGCCAAGCCACTTGGTCAAAGCAGGAACTTTTCAGAAAAACAATTCTCTCAAGATTAACGGAAAGTGAGCTATCTTGATAGAAAAGATGCTTTTCTCACAATTGCTCAATAAGTATTTATTGGTGATTATTGTATGCTAAACACTGTTCTAGGCACTACAAATATCCAAGACAACCCTGTGCATGCCCTCTAAGAATTTTTATTATTGTTTACTGAGTTAAATTTGTCCAGAGATGTGCTTTATCCATTGCTACTGTGAGTTGATTAATAAACAACTTAGCTAACAAATATTAACTAAGCAGCTACTATGTGCCAGACATTAGCATAGATGCTCAGCATAAATCATGACAAACAAAAATATGTGCAAACCTTTCCTGGTAGAGGTAGGGTTCACGAAGGAGATAGACAATGAATAATGAGGACAATCAGAACCTATGACAGTGGATTTGACCAAGAAAGGTAGAATAGGGAGGCTTTTGTTCAGGAATGGTACTTGAGTTTCGATAAATAGAACTTAATTAGGTGAAGAAGCAAAAGGAAAGCAATGCCTAAGGAAACAATTATTGCCTCTCGTTTTCCAGTAGAGGAAATTGTGGTCCAGCGAGCTGTCCTGTCCTGTGAAACTTGAATCCATATCCAAATAGAATGGACATGTCACAAGGCTGCATTCTGTCTAGCGTTTTCCTGCTCTGGCTTGTGCTTAAATTTGGAAGTGAATTTGTCACAGAGTTATTAAGAATAATTGTTGACATTGGGATGAACTTGGGAAGACTCTGATTGTGGTCACACCTTTGGTGACACTGTGTGTTGCCTTGAAGATTTGGATTTCCAGGAGTGGTAGCCAGTTGTGTGCAATATGGTGTATGGCACGTTTGAGTGCACCAGCTTTCTGAGTCGCCTCTTGTTTAGCAGATGATTTGGCTTTCATTCAAAGCCTTTAGATTTGGAAATCCCCTTCCAGGCAGATGTAACTATCCAGTGAACAGAGCAAGGTGGGGGAGCAGGGGACAAAAGGACCTTTGGCAACTTTTCTACTTCCCCAGCCAAGGATCTGCTTTTCTACCCCGTTGCCTTCTCTCTCCCCCCAAGGCTTCTGTGGCAGGCTGACCTTTCCCCCAGACAAGGCATTCTGCAGCTCTCCAGCATCTGCCGTTTTCGACTGGAAGGGGTTGGAAAGCTGTAGATATATTGAGAAATTGGGTCTGCAAGTCTGTTAGCAACTCAATCCACCACACAGAGCGACCACACACTTGAGTCATAAGCTAACTGGAATCATACAATGGGTGTGTATTCCTGGTTTGAACATTTAGGGATATATTCTCATCTCAGTTTGTGAGAATTTATGTGCACAGTTCCCATTAGCATTAATGGGTGTTGCATGTATAAATCACTGAACATCAAAATGAGAATACATCCTTTAGTCTCAAGGATGAACGAGCTGTGACTCTGGCTCTTCTTACTAGATGATTTGCAGAATTTCTTTCTTTTCTTTTAAGTTGGCATAAACTAATTATATAAATGAGTTGCACTGTGATATTTCCATACATGCATGTAATGTACTTGGTTTTTACTTACCCCTGTATGATTTTTTTTTATTCTCCCTCCCCAACCAAACCTCAGAATTTCTTTAGCAAATTTTCAATCATTTGAAAGTTAGAACATTGGTAAGTCCAAATATAACCCAAAATTATTTATTTATTTTTTTGCCAAGGTGATGTACAGAGGGGTTATAGTTACATACTTAAGGTAATGAGTGCATTTCTTGTCATACTTGTCATCCCCTTCCTCATTTTTCTCCCACCTTCTCTCCCCCCAACCCCCCCCCTGGCTTTCATCATGCTTTTTTAACCTTCCCAATGATGATCATCATCATTCTAGCCTACAATGCTTATTAACTCTATGAACATTAACAATAAGACAATTTCTTCCAGGTTGGATGATATGTACATTTCTTTCCTTTTAACACAAAATCTTTTTAATTTTACCAGTTAAAAAATTATTTTAAGTAGCTGTACAAAGGGTTTCAATCCTTTACCAGTTATATATATATATACATATATAACAAATTATATGTTGATATATTTATATATTACATAAAAATATATACTTAAGTATATGTACTGAATATTCATGTTCTTCTTTTAAGAGATTCTTTAAATATCTAACTGGAATTTGCTTTGTCATTAAAATATGTTGGACTGGGAATTTAGCCTAGTGGTAGAGTGCTTGTCTAGCTAGCATACATGAAGCGCTGGGTTCAATTCCTTAGCACTGCATACACAAAATAGCTGGAAGTGTTGCTGTGGCTCAAGTGGTAGAGTGCTAGCACAAAGAAGCCAGGGACAGTGCTCAAGCCCTGAGTTCAAGCCCCAGGACAGGCAAAAAAAATAAACTTAATAAATAATAAAATATATTGGAGACATTATAAAATGTAGTAAGGCTATTAGTAATGATCATTGACTGTGCTCTACTAAATTGCTATTTGTTCCAGATACTACTTGCACTAGATCCTAGCCATACTTAGATGCACTCTTTTCTTTGATGGGGCAGATAGTTATTAAACAAACAAACAACAACAACCAAAAAAAAAAAAAAAACCAACAAAAAAACCACCTGCTGGGTGCTGGTGGCTCATGCCTGAAATCCTAACTTCTCAGGAGGCTGAGATCTGAGGATCACAGTTGAAAGCCTGCTATGACAGGAAAGTCCCTGAGGCTTTTATTTCCAATTAACTGCCTAAAAGATGGAAGTGAAGCTGTGGCTTAAAGTGGTAGAGCACTAGCCTTCAGTAAAAAAGCTCAGGGACAGCACCCAGGGCCTGAGTTTAAGCTTCACAACTGAAAACAAAAATCTTAACCAAAAGGAGCCATATTAAAAAAAAAAGCAAGTGTAAAGAGTTCTGAGAACAATGAGGCCATGTGTGAACCACTATCTTCCTACTTCTGCTTCCTGAATAGCTGTGTTTACAGGCATGTACTACCACTCTTGGACCTTTGAGTTAATTTTTATATATGTTTTGAGATGGAGGTTCCACTTTTTTCTTTTACAGGTAGATATCCTCTTGTCCAGAACCACTTATTGAAAAACCTACTCACTGCCCATTGAATTTTCTTTCCAGTCTTTCTAAAACTCAGTAGAGTACCTATTTTTTTCTTGACACTAAAGTCTTTTCATTGATTTAGATGTTCATTCTTATGCTAACACTATACTGCCTTATTTATCTTATTTACTTTAAAATTCTGTTTTGAGGAGCATTGAGGATTGAATCCAGGTCTTACATCTACTAGACAACTGCCCACCACACTCTAGCCATGTCCACATGGCCTTGAAATCAGAAAACATAGTTCTCTCAATTTTTCCCAAGCTTGTTTTAATTGTTTAAAAAATTAATTTACTTTTTTGTTATTATAAAGGTGATATAAAGGGATTATAATTACACGAGTCAGGTAATGAGTACATTTCCTGTTGTACAGTGTCTTCTATTCCCTTATTCATTCCAGGTACCTCCCTCCTGTCTCCACCCATAGTTGTATAGTTCACTTTCTTCCTGTTCGGTGAGCTCCACTGCTGCATTTTTTTACCCTTTTCGCTCAAGTTCTGTTACTCCCCTACCCCAGAGATATACACATGAATACACCATGTATAAAGAAAAGAAGACAGAATCATCAAAACAAATTTTTTAAGAGAGACCTCTTGCTTTTATATCTTGGAATATATATATATATAATTTTCTATAAATATGAAGAGACACTTAGACATTGTGCTTTTGTGTTTCTCTCCTAAGAGTATCCTCTTTTGGTTTCACTGTGTGTGCATATCTAGAATACTGTATAATCATATACACATATGATTATAATTTATATTATATAATATATGATAACACACATTATCATATTTATATACAATAGAATCATATAGAATACTGCATAGTCATATCCCAGTGTATTTTAGATCTAATTTCTGAATATCAGAAAGAACATGTGCAAATTTCTCTGAGCTTGGTTTAGCTCAACATGATTTATTCTAGCTCATCCATCCATTTCTCTGAAAATGATATTATTTTGCTCTTTCTAATGACTATAAAATCCCACTGTGTGTAGGTACCACATTTTTGGATCTACCCATCTGTTATGTGACATCTAGGCTGTTTCCATGGCTTGGCTATTGTGAATAGTGCAGCAATGAACATGGATAGGCAAGTGGCTTTATCATATTCTGGCTCATGGTGTTCAAGGTAGATGCCCAGGAGTGGTATGGCTGATTCACAGGGAAGATCTATGTTTAGCTTCTTAAGGATGCTCCAAACTGCTGTCCAGAGTGGTTGTGCTAGTTTACATTCTAGCCAAACAGTACAGTAGGGTTCCTTTATCTCTATATCCCCACAACATTTGTTGTTTGAATTCACAATGTTGGACACTCTTACTGGGGCAAGATGGAATCTCAGAATTGTTTTGATTTGCATTTTCTTTTCTTTTTTTTTTTTCAAACTGATGTACAGAGAGGTTACAGTTTCTTACGTTAGGCATTGGATACATTTCTTTTACTGTTTGTTACCTCCTCCCTCATCCCCCCTCCCAACTCCCCCTTTCCCTTTCCCCCCTAAGAGTTGTTCAGTTCATTTACACCAAACAGTTTTGCAAGTATTGCTTTTGCAGTTGTTTGTCTTTTTTACCCGGTGTCTCTCGATTTTAGTATTCCCTTTCAGTATCCTAGTTCTAATACCAGTATACATGGTTTCCAATGTACTCAGATAAGATACAGAGATAGTGCAGGTACAACCACAGGAAGGGGATACAAGAGGATCATCAATAATAGAAGCTATGGTTACACATAGCACATTAAAAGTAGTTACAACTGTGATATAACAATCATTTCCATAACCTGGAGTTCATTTCACTTAGCTTCATCTTATGTGATAATAAGGGTATAGCTATTGGGCTCTTGTGATCCTCTGCTGTGACTTGCCTAAACCTGTGCTAATTATTCCCTATGAGGGAGACATATGGCCTAGTGGCAAGGGTGCTTGATTTGCATTTTCCTTATGGCTAGGGGTGATGAGCGTTTATTTCCTCATGTGTTTCTTTACCATTCTTATTTCTTCTTCTGAGAAGTCTCTCCTTAGCTCCTTTGCCCATTTAGATTAATTAGATTTGGGAGCCGTATATAATGTATATTTAGCCTTTGTCTGATGTATTGCCGGTAGAGATATTCTCCCAGTCTTTTGGCTGTCCTTAGCTGTGCAGAAACTTTAAATTTTGATGTAGTCCTACTTGTGAAGTCTCTCTCCTCTCTGTTGTGCCTCTAGGAACTCTTTTCAAGAACTTTCTACTCATACCTATTTTTGTTTTTAATTGTCTTGACTTCCTCAAAATTTAATTTCCTTACGAATTTTATAAAAATTCCTTGATCTTTATGTTCTAATCTATCAGGAGGCATTAAATGGCTGGTTATCTACTGCTAATGATGCTAATTTGATCTCTTAGTTAAAATGGTGACTGAAAGATCTCTCTATTATACCTTCTCTTGTTTGTAATTAGTAAAAATAATCTGTGGGTAATATTCTAGTGTTGTGCAAGTATTTTATTCATCAAAGGAGGGCATTTTCACTATGGCATGTTTGGTTATTGCTAGAAACAGGAGGAAAAGATGGTAAGATTGATTAAAGAAAGAAGGGACAATTACTGCAGCATTGCTCTTGAGTAGATGACAGCAGACAGGATCCAATGTTTAATTGTAGGACTAGACTTTAGAAGCACAGACATCTTCCATAGCAATTGGACGGAAGCTGAGTACCTGGACGTAGATGCAGGTAGGATGTTGTACTTGATGGTAGGAGCTTTGGGAAATTCTTTTCTAATTGTTTCTATTTTCCAGCATTATTAGTGATGATCTCAAAAGTTAACTCAGTCAAATTGAGGATCCTGCCTTTCCTTCCTTTCCTATAATGTCATCTGAGTCCTTTGACAATTCAATTTGCCATGGTCTAAAGAGACAGAAAAATCTAGTTTCTATACATATGTGTATATAGTTTATATGTATGTGTGTCTCTGCTAACCATCAGTCACTTCATATCCTTCAGTGTCTGTGTCCTACCTTGACTTCCATCTTGAAAATGTCTCATACCCAGGTGCCTTCTTATTCTTGGGGGTAACTGGTCTTCTGCTGAATTGTTGCCACATATTTCTGGTACAAGAATTTTCTTTCTGGACTTTCCCCAGAAAGCAGGGCACAAATCTCCTCTACCTCCTACTGTTTTCCTCTTCCGGTTCTTCCTGCCCCTTCTTGGAATCTTCTAAACATGTCTGAGATTTCCTTTGTTGTTTTCCCTAAGCTAGCCTGAGGAAACAGAGCTGAGCTTAGAAACCAGAGCACAGACTTCCTGCTTAGAAACTTGCACCAGTGGCTAACTTCACTGTCTTCCTATCCACTCTCAAGTCTCTCTTCAGCCTAACATTAACGTGAGCCATCTGTCACCATGCTTCTTGCCCATTCTTGTGTTCAGATATAGACGCTGTGCCCTAGAACTCCATCCTTTAAAGGAAAACCATTTTTTTGTTAAAAAACAAAACAAACATATTAACAAAGCCAAACTTTGGAGGCTTTTGACATTATTATTTCTACCAGGAATTTAAGAGATTTGATCCTCCAAATAAAGATAATTTAACTCTAGTTTGTTTCTGGGTTTTCCCTTCCTTTGGGTACAAAGCATTTTGCACTGAAAAGAAGAATAAAGAAATTCATGTTAATGAGGAAAATAAAGGGATTCCCAAGAACAAAATTATTTAATAATATTTGAAATGTTATTCTTCTGCACATGAATTATTAAAATATTTTTCCCACAATTATTTTATGCTGTTGGTGAATTAATCAGAATATCAAGTATCTACTTCCCTGCCCCTTGTTCTAGTAGCAAGAAACATAGATACTTGTGTGTGTGTGTGTGTGTGTGTGTGCATGCTAGTTCTTTTAAAAAAATAATTAGAGGTTACAGTTTCATACATAAGGCAGTGAGTACATTTCTTGTTGAACTTGTTACCTCCTCCCTCATTTTCCCCTCCCCTCCCTCCTCCCCCTGCCCCTCTCCCCCTGATGAGTTGTACAGTTGGTTTACACCAAATGGTTTTGTAAGTATTGCTCTTGGAATCATTTGTCTTTTTGCCCTTTGTCTCACAATTTTGATATTCCTTTTCCCTTCCCTAGTTCTAATACACGTATATACAGTATATAGGGTACTCAGATGAGACACAGTGATAGCAGGGGCACAAACACAGGAAAGGAATACGAGAGAAACAAAAAAAAGCTACAGTTTCACATGGCATGTTGAAAATAATAACAACAATGATATAACACTTGTGTACATAACATGGAGTTCATTTCACTTAAAAACCATCTTATATGTTCATAAGCGCCTATCTATTGGGCTATTGTGATCTTCTGCTAAGACTAGCCTAAACTTGTACTAATTTTTCCCTACAAGGGAAACCATAGAATCCATGTTTCCTTGGGTCTGGCTCACTTCACTTAGTATAATTTTTTCCAAGTCCTTCCATTTCCTTACAAATGGGACAATGTCTTTCTGCATGCTAGTTCTTGAGTTCATTTTCATTGAGTTCATTTTGCTTCCAGCTGGCTCTCTACCACTTGAGCCAAAGTTCCATTTACAGCTTTTTGATCATTAATTGAAAATTAGAGTCTCAAGCCTAGAACACAGAAAACAAAGGGGCATGATCTCCCTGATATATGACTGTTAAGATGGGGTGACGGAGAGACAGTAGAGACCAGGTCTGTGAAACCAAAAACTTCTTGTCAAATGGTATTTCCCACAGGATTGGGTCAGCAACCCAACAGTATGTAACTAAAACCAAACAACTACTCAACATATAAAGGTCAAAAATTGACCTCTCAGGGGAATACAATAGCTCAAAAGCTATGTATGTATGCTCATATAAGACTATTGTCGACATACTGTCTATTGTAGACATTATATTTAAAGCCCTAGGCGAATTTTCTTGGGTGTAGGCCACGTGGCTACTGTATATGTTCTTGGTACATTGTGTATTGTATATATGTCTACCTGACCTAGGGAAGGGAAAGAAAAACAGGGTGTAAGATATCACAAGAAATGTACACACTGCCCTACTATGAAACTGTACCCTTTTTTCACAACACCTTGTCAAAAATTTTTTGTATAATTAATAAATAAATTACAATAAAAAAAGAAAATAAGAGTCTCAAATGTGTCTGCGTAGGCTGGCTTTGAACCATGATTCTCAGATCTCAGCCTCCTGAGTAGCTAGGGTTACAAGAGTGAACCTGGCTTTAAATATGTCAACATTTTTGTGTATGTATGCCATTCCTGGGGTTTGAACTCAGAACCTGGGCACTATTCCTGAGCTTTTGTGTTCTAACTTTGGAGCCACAATGCCATTTCTGGCTTTTTGGTAGTTAATTGGAGATAAGAGCCTCATGGACTTTCCTGCTAGCCTGGCTTTGAACTGTGATCCTCAGATCTCAGCCTCCTGAGTAGCTAAGATTACCAGCATGAGCTACCAACTCCTCAACTCGAATATCTACTTTTTAAAAGACAAGAATGAATATTTCAGAGTATATCAGGGAATGAGGTTGAGCAGAAAAGATAGGCTCCAAAAAAGAATACAGAGTAAAATGTAAGGTGGAAGAGACTCCTCTGCCTTTGTGCATATTTCTGATACTCACTTTACTCCTGGTCCACAGGGAGACAAATATGAAGGAAATGATTTTTAAACAGCACAAACTCGTCAAGAAATGGACCAGGCTTCCTCAAAACCACATCCTATTTTGGCCCTCCTAAAGCAGAAAAGACGGTGTCATGTCACCTTTCTGATAGTCCCAGAGAAGCTTGGTAATGGCTATTCAGTTCTGCTGATGTTCTCAATATGTTCCCAAACAGTGTGATTCCACATCGTATTAATTCAAAATATGTGCCATCCTATTTATACAATTCTTTTTTTCAGGCAAGAAGAAATAACTCCTGGGCATAAATTCAATTTAGCAATATTCTGTTAAAAAGGAATAATATGAGAGGTTTGGGAGCTTGTTTTAGAAAATGGACTGCAAAGTGACAATTCACTTTTAGGTTGTGGGTGAAATTTTTGTATGACTTTTCTTCATACATAAATATTAGCTTTATCTGTGTATTTACAAATGCATATGATGGTTAGGTATATTATACTTACACAGTAGTATGTATTTGTCACAAGACATATTTATGTAGATGCCCTAAAGTTCTAGAATCTTAGAGGATGGTGGAAGCATAAATCAGTCAGGGCGTCAAGACATGTTGCTGAGTCGTGGAGGAGGTAAGTCTCTTCTAGAGAGTTCACTTGGAAAATCTGTCCTAGAGGCAGCTTGTGTTTCTTAGGTACCTGATTGATTTTAGGGCTGGTTCTTTCATTTGGAATTTTACCTGGTTGGAAATGGTCAAAGCAACTTTTCTTAGGGTGTATAAAACTGCTTATGTCAGGGTCCTTTATAATAAATGTGTCCAAAAGACACAGTGCCTAGGTTCTGTCTTTATATGTGTATCCATTTAAGATGACAGTAACCCACACCATTTACATATGCTCACTGAATATACTGTGGTATACAGTTGTGGGTCATTGCCAGTGGCTGAAATGCCATCCCCCTTTTCTGCATCCACATAAGAAGGCTTTCTAACTATGGCCAGTTTCTTCTGCATGAAGACTTCCCTGATTCCATTAGCCAGTAGTGATTTCTCTTTTGCTGGTCCCTGGGAACATTCATTGCCTGCCTCACTGCCTTTTGTTTTTTCTTACTTAGGCATTGTAACTGATCCAGTTTGCAAAGATATTTGACTTTCTGTGTGTGTGTGTGTGTGTGTGTGTGTGTGTGTGTGTGTGTGTGTGTGTGCGCGCACTGATACTGAGTCTTGAACTCAGGGCCTGGGCATGGTCCCTAAGTTATTGTATTCAAAGCTCGTGCTCTGCCACTTGAGCCATAGTTCTGCTGGAATGATCATAGAAAGTCACAAGTTTTTATTCATGGTTTTAAGATATAAACTCTCAGAAGAACAGTGTTTTTGTATCCCTTTTCCCTTGCCCTAATCTAACTTAAATGGTAACATGGTTATTTATAGTCTTCATGTACTCACTGGCTAGTGGATATTCATGTATTTCTCTGCAGAAGTATGAATGTGTTTGACAATGGGATGTGGTCCTAGACTCTGCTAGTGTGTTAATACCATTGCATTCTATTAATTTTCTGAAAAATTCTGAATCCCAGAACAAACTGGGGCCTGGAAGTGACTCAGATTAAACATCATGAATCTCTACTACCTGCTGACAGTACAATTGTGGAGATGAAATGAGATACTGGAGAAGAATCTATTAGCACAACTCCTGACATAAGATAAGCCTTCATAATCCCTAGCTAATGTTATTGACACTTATATATTAATCATATTGGGCTTTGATTGAAAGTTGTGTGTTTTTTTCTTTCAATATCCATAGCATCCATAGGAACACTGCTTTTTTTCTTATTACCTAATATGAAGAAAAATGATTTCCCCAGGAAGCTAAACTTTGAAATCTTTTAAAGAATGAAATTACACTCAAGATTGAATTTTGATTTTTTACTTTCAGCTCATAAGGGCTTTGGGAATGTATTCATTCTTATTCATTTCTCACTTCATTTTCCAAAAATGTACTAGGCCATTTGTTAGTTCCTGGTATGTAACAAACACACAGATGCTGTCCCTACCCTCCCACAGCTTGTAGTCTACTAGAAACTATTTATTTATCCAATAAATAATAATGTTATGGTTATTACACACCAAACTCTTCTAGGCACTGGCTTTATAGTAGAACACATCTGTACTTCCATATTTACTATTTTAGTGGGAGAGACAGACAGTAAATAAAGAAACAAACCAATAGACACAATGCTTTCAGATGTTGGGGAAGTACACTAGTCAGATGTGGTAGAGAATGACTTATAACATGGGGATAAACTTACTTTAGGGAGTATAGTCAGAGAGGGTTTGGTGAGAAAGTGATATTAGAACTGAGGCTGCATATTGAGTATAGAGTTGACTAACTATGAGTGAGACTAAAGAATAACAAAATCTTGATACAGTATTGTTTTTTCTCACCATAATTTTTGGTAGTTTTGCTACATCAAGTTGTCTGGGGTCTAGGTTCCTTCTATCTCATTGCTCTCCTATGCCTCAAATATCATCTATATGGCCTAAGATGGCTCACACCAGACTCTACTCGAGGCAACAAGAAAGGGAAAGAGGAGGAAGGAGGGCGTACCTTTATAAAACAAAATCTTTGGGCTGGGAATGTGGCCTAGTGGTAGACTGTTTGCTTAGCATGCATGAAGCCCTGGGTTCGAATCCTCAGCAACACATAAACAGAAAAGCCAGAAGTGGTGCTGTGGCTCAAGAGATAGAGTGTTAGCCTTGAGCAAAACAGAAGCCAGGGATAGTGCTCAGACCCTGAGTCCAAGCCCCAGGACAGGCAAAAAATAAAATAAAACAAAAAATCCTTGGAAGGAATAAGCAGAAAACTGAACACATCACTTCCCTCCCATCTC
This sequence comes from Perognathus longimembris pacificus, assembly GCF_023159225.1. Classification (NCBI taxonomy): domain Eukaryota; kingdom Metazoa; phylum Chordata; class Mammalia; order Rodentia; family Heteromyidae; genus Perognathus; species Perognathus longimembris. The sequence continues at coordinate 43,587,027 of NC_063167.1, read as the reverse complement.
ATTGGTTACAACATAGTCACAAGGCCATAGCTAGTTGTCTACTAAGCTCTGTAGATTTTTCTTAGGTAATCATGGACTCAGTTAATGATTTTATTAATATGGCAGGAGGGGAGAATGGTTATTAGAGGACTAACAATCTCTCCTACCAACCTGAATAACGAAATGGAGCCTAGGGAAGAACATGTGGGGAATTCCAAACAGAAAGAATGAAATTTCAAAGACCCTGAGCTGAGAGAATTTTCCATGAAAAAGGACAGACACTAAAGTATCAAACACGGGGCTGGGAATATGGCCTAGTGGCAAGAGTGTTTGCCTCACATACAAGAAGCCCTGGGTTTGATTCCCCAGCACCACATATATAGAAAATGGCCAGAAGTGGTGCTGTGGCTCAAGTGGCAGAGTGCTAGCCTTGAGCAAACAAGCCAGGGACAGTGCTTAGGCCCTGAGTGCAAGCCCAAGACTGGCAAAAAAAAAAAAAAAAAAAAAAAAATAGTATCAAACACGCTGCACCTACTTTGATATCATTATCCTTAGCTTTAATAAGCTGCGTTCCCTTCCAAGTGAAATAAAGTCATATCTATCAAAATAGGTAAATCTCCAAAGTGTAATCCTGAACAAAAATAACAAGTGATAGCAGTAACATACTATCCAATTTCATTTTGTATGGTTTGATTGATATAGTATTTTATAACATTTGGATTATATTATTTAATATTGAAAAGACTATGATTTGCCTAGTCAATTCTCCTTTGCTAATACAGAATTCAGCCTTTATTGTTGTAGAACTACATCCAAGTGAAAAACTATGTTTTTCAGTTTCTTTTGCCAATAAAGGTTATGATGTGTTCCGGACAAATAAAACTTAAGTGGAAATTACATCCTCATTCTTGGGAAAGACCCTTGAGAAGAGGAAAGGCTTAGCTGCCCTTTGCTCTTGGTTCTCCCTCCTTTCCCTTGCCTGGAAATGGGTCACTACAATGGAAGCTAACCTAGTTGCATTAAGGAAAAACCAAGAGAATGCCAAATAATTCCACTTTAATCTTTGATACAGCAGATCAACCTCAGTGCCTCAACAGTTCACACCAAAGTTCCTGGTGAGATAAAATGATAAACTCTTATTTCTCTGTAAACCACTATTCTTTGAACTTCCTGTTACAAGTAACTGAAATTAATCCTAACTAATATGCATAATTCTGCAATAAAAGTAAATCACTGAATTCACTCTCTGTAGTGAGCGTAACGATGATACAGCTGGAGACAGATATATAGTTCTATCCTAATGTGGTCATATTAAAAGGTAGTAGAAACCCAAGTGTCAGTAGCTCACATGTTTAATCCTTGCTACTCAGAAGGAGGTCTAAGGATTGCAGTTTGAAGCCAGTCTGGGCATAAAATTCCATGAAGCTGATCTCCAATTAACCATCAAAAAGCCAGAAGTAGATCTGTAGCTCAAGTGGTCGAGTGCTAGCTTTGAGCAAAAAATGCTCAGGGTCAGCACCCAGGCACTAGGACACACACACACACACACACACACACACACACACACACACACACACACACACAGACACAGCAGTGGAGCCTTGTAAAGGATGGGGCTTAGTGAAAGGTAATTAGGTGATAGGAACACCACCTTTATTATGAGTAATGCTAATATCTTGGTATGAGTTCATTCACATGACAATGATGTTAGAGAAAGAGCAAGACTGACTCCTCTGGCTTCCAGACTCATGCACACCCTGTCCCCACTATCTTATCATTGGCTATAATGTGATGCAGTCAAGGGACCTTCACCAGAAGTTGTACATTAAGTGGCAGTTTGGTCTTGCAGTTTTAGATTTTAAAACTGTGAACTCACTGAATCAATTTTACCTTTGTTTTTCCCCCAGATTGCTCTCACTTTATTGTCCAGGAAAATTCCAATTCTCATCCTCCTTCCTAACTTAAGCCTGCTGAGTAGATGGGTTGGGATGACAGGTGTGAACCACTGTTCCAGATTTTTTTTTTATTTGTTTTAAAATGAGTGGTACAGTGATAGGGCATGTATGTGGCATACACAAGGTCCCTGAGTTTGATTTCCTGCACCTAAAAGAGAGTGGAAGGTAGGAAGGAAAGGAGGGAGGGAGGAAGGAAAGGAAAGAAAAAGAGAGAGGGAGGGTCGAGAAAGAGAAGGGTGGAGGGAGGGAGACAGGGAGAGAAAGAGGAAAGATATCTGAAAAGAATATTCAAGAAAAGAATCAAATATTAATTTCTAAAAGTTAAGTAAGTAATGCACATATTTTTGTGTGTGTGTTACTGGTTTTTTTTTTTTGTGTGTGTGTGTGTTACTGGTTTTTGAAATAGGGTTTTACTATATAGTCCAGGCTAGCCTTGTAATCCTCCTGCTTCAGCCTCTCAAGTGTTGATATTAGAAGTGTGTACCCCATGCTTAACTCTTTTGCTTTTTTAGATATGAGGATTATTTCATTTTTTAAAAGGTCTGGCTGCTATGTGAGAAAGAGTGAAAGCATGGAAGGCTATGGTAACAAAAGTAAGAGATAATGGTGGGGTGGACTAGAAAACATATTTAGGATATAGTTGGGGGCAGGGCCTATAGGATTTCATGATGAATTAGAAGGGAAAGAAACAGGGAGATCAAGAATAATTCATATATTTTGGCAGAAAGTGGTACCACTGACATTATTGTGGATGAAGAGAGCAGGCAGGTGTAAGGTGCACCCCAGGAGGGCCCCATGCTTGTGGACTTTACACAGGGTGACTTGAGAATTTGGTTTTAGACAGTAGTGATGTTGAATAAGTGGAAATGTCAAGAAGCCAACTTGATATTGGAGAATTCAAATCTAGGCATTGTTTAAGGATTCCCAGGACATGGAATCATGTTGGTGTGTGTTTGTGTGTGGTTTCTTTGATTTTTACTTTTATTTTTTGGCCTGGGCACTGTCCCTGAGTTTTTGTGTTCAAGGCTAGTGCTCTACCACTTGAGCCACAGCTCCACTTCCAGCTTTTTTGTGTGTTTAATTGAAGGTAAATGTCTCACCGACTTTTCTGCCTGGGCTGGCTGCAAACCAGGATCCTCAGATCACAGCTTCCTGAGTAGCTAGGATTAACAAGTGTGAGCCAC